>NC_073255.2:49995000-51245000 GCF_029289425.2 Pan paniscus
CCCTCTTCCCTCGACTGGGCACCTGGGCTGGACACTGCACGGTCTGAGGAGCCAAGATGTCCTGCTCGTCCAGCTCGGCTGACGACTCCCCGTGGCTATCCGAATGCTGGCCCGAGCCCAGGGCCCGAGGCGAGTCTGGGGAAGGGGAGAGGTGTGAGGATGGCCTTTTGCTTCTAGGTGGCGGGGAAGGGGGTTCAGGACCCTGGCCCTGCTGCCACATCAGGGCCAGAGGAAGCAGTGCCAACTCTCCATGGTGGCTGTGGGGTCTGGGCCCCCCACCTCGCCACCTCAGAGGCCCTCCAGCTCAGGACAGCTCTAAGGAGGAGTCCAGTTGACCCAAGCCCCAGGGCACTTCACTCCCACCCTCTGCCTTACCTTCCTCCAGGCTGTCCTCATCCTCTTGCTGCTTGGGGGCCGAGAGCCCTTGAGGGCCAGCTGGGCTCTGGGGCCCAGAGGGAGGAGGCACTTGGCAAGGCGGCAAGATCTGCAAGGCCAGGTCTTTGGCATCCATGGAGGCCACCTTGGGGCTGAGGAGTGGGGAGTGAGGCGAGAGGCTGACTCGCGGCCCAGTCCCCAGAGGCTGTGTGGTTCCTGAGACAGCAGCAGCGGCAGGCTGGGCTCCTGCCTGGGGCGGTGGGAGGCCCAGAGAGCCTGGGGGCTCCTCGTCTTCCACAGAGTCTTCCTGGGGGTCCTGGCACAGGCAGGGGGCTGGGGGCTCCAGTGGGGGTAGGGCTGCCCCAGCAAGGGTACCAGGAGCAGAAGGGTCAGGGCCCAGGGGCCTGTCCGCGGGCGTGCTGGGCTGACCCTTGGCAAGGTTTTCTGGGGGCTGCAGCAAGGGGGTGCCAAGGACACTGAGTACTTCGTGGGGTTGCTCAACACTGCTCAGACCCAGTACAGGCTCCGGCTGCTGGGAGGTTGGTGCAGACGTGGGGGCAGGTGCATCAGGGCAGCCTCCCAGCACAGGCTCCAGCTGCTGGGAGGTTGGTGCAGATGTAAGGGCAGGCGCATCAGGGCAGCCTCTGTCCAGCCTGGCCACAGCCCCTACTGAAGACTCTGGGCAGGAGTCCAGACTGGCCTCTGTGGCCACAGCTGAGGGAAGCGTGGGCTCCGGGGTGGACTTGCCACTCAGGCCTCTTTCCTCCCTGGCTGGGCTCAGGAGCCGGGCCTGGCTGACCTCAGGGCAGGCAGCAGGAGGCGCCTCGGGGACCTCCCCTGCACCTCCAAGTGCTGACCTGGGTCCATGTTCCTGTGCCAGTGGCTTCAGGCCTCCTTCCTGCTGGTTCTCAACCTCCAGGGCCTCCTTTTGGGGTGAGTCAGGCTTAGCCCCATCACCTGTGTGCGCTCGCACTTCCAGACATGCTTCCCGTCCAGGCCTAGAAAGGGCTTCTGCTATTTCCTCCCCAGCACCAGAGGCCGGCTCAGGGAGACTCAGGGCCTCCATGCCCAAAGTGGAATCCGCATCTTCCTGTGCGGCCCAAGGTGTCCCAGCTTCTGCAGCTGGCTGTGGGTCATCCTGTTGGACCTGGTCCAAGGCTGCAGGCTCCGGGACTGTAGGGAGGGCTGCATTCTTCTCCTCAGGTGCTGGCCTGGGGCCTAAGGCCGCACCTACTTCCTGCTGAGCCATGGTGGCCACAGGCTCTGTCCCTGGGGCACAGCCTGCTTCTGCCTGCCAGCTTTGAGGGGTGGCCACAGCCAGAGGCTCTGGACCTGAGGTGGGGCCTGTGTCTTGCAGAGGCAGAGGCGGTGTCATAGCAGAGTCCTGGGGTAAGGTGAGGCCCTCTTCAGCCTGCTGGGGTACAAGCGTGGCTGCAGCCAGAGGCTTTGGGGCTGATGAGAGATCTGTGTCTTGTAGGGGCAGAGGCGGTGTCATAGCGGAGTCCTGGGGTAAGGTGAGGCCCTCTTCAGCCTGCTGGGGCACAAGCGTGGCTGCAGCCACAGGTTTTGGGGCTGACGAGAGATCTGTGTCTTGTAGGGGCAGAGGCGGTGTCATAGCGGAGTCCTGGGGTAAGGTGAGGCCCTCTTCAGCCTGCTGGGGCACAAGCGTGGCTGCAGCCACAGGTTTTGGGGCTGACGAGAGATCTGTGTCTTGTAGGGGCAGAGGCGGTGTCATAGCGGAGTCCTGGGGTAAGGTGAGGCCCTCTTCAGCCTGCTGGGGCACAAGCGTGGCTGCAGCCACAGGTTTTGGGGCTGACGAGAGATCTGTGTCTTGTAGGGGCAAAGGCGGTGTCATAGCGGAGTCCTGGGGTAAGGTGAGGTCCTCTTCAGCCTGCCTGGGGACAATCGTGGCTGCAGCTACAGGCTTTCCGCCAGAGGGGAGGTTCAGCCCTTCTTCCTTCAAGTTCTGAGGAGAGTCTGGACACAATGTGAGGCTTGTTTCTTCCTGTGGAGTTGGAAGTTTTTCTGCAGTGACAGACTCTTGGCCTAAGATCTCGCTGATGCCCTCCTGGGAGGGCTGAGGCATTGCCATGGCAGCAGATTCTTGTCCAGCGGTGGAGTCTGCTTCTTCCTCCCCAGCCTGTGGGGTCACTCTGGTAGCCGCCTCCACCTGGAGGCCTGGGGCTACCTGCAGAATGTGAGGGGTCACAGTGGCAGTGGACTCCTGGCCTAAAGCAAGGCCCTCTTCTGTTACTTCTGAGATCGATTCCTGTCTCTGGGACAGATAGGCCCCTCTGTCTGAGGTCTGAGGAGCAGCCTCCAGGGCCCAGGACACAGTCCCTTCCTGAGCCTGCAGGCCCTTGGCCCCACCTCCACTCTCCTCCTCTGTCTTCTGGACACTGTCCTGGAGCAAGGTGGCCTGGGCATGGGGCTCCCCGCTGTACAGCCTCTCATCATCTGCCTCTGCGTAGGAGGCTGAGTCTGAATCAGAGGAGGCTGCAGAGGTGTCGTCCCGGAAGGCAAAAGCCTCGTCCATGCCCTCCGTGATGGACAGGTCAGACAGTGACTGCAGGAAGGAGGCGGATGTGCTGTCCTCCTCACCCTCCCCAGCCAGGTCCCCACCTGCATCGGGATCCGCCACAGCCTCCTCTTCTTCTTCCTCTGGGGATAGCGGTGTCACCTCCACTGCCTCCACCTGAAAGATGAGGCTGCCCTGGAAGGGTAGGAGGGCTGCAGGGATCATCGGGTCATTGGCCAGGAAGTCCAGGTCGAAGAAGTGGCCCTCCTGGCCCCAGGAGGAGCTGCTGTCTGCAGAGAGGCTGGACTCAGAGGACGGGGGCTCTGGGGTCCCTGCAGGGTGCAGCTCTCGTTCATCCACCATGGACCCCCGCGGGGACAGGCCCCAGCCTGAGGGGAAGTCCAGCCCTTCAGCTGGAGCCAGCAGGCTGAGGGAACAGGAGGGTGAAGAGGCCCAGCTGTCCCCATCGGCTGTAATGTAGGAACCCGAGGGTGAGGCGGGGGGCGAGTCCAGCAGCTCATCCCGCAGCTCAGCCTCTGAGTCCCTGGCGTCCCCGTGGGGCCCACAGCCAGGAAGCAGGGCATAGGTGGTCTTGGTGGGGGTGGAGGGAGGCGTGAAGAAGGAATCAGGGTCTGGGGGAGGGGAAGGCACAGAAAGATCACCCTGAGAACACAGCTCGGGGGGTGGGTCTGGGCTTGTGTGCCCACCCTCCCGGTCCCTGAGCGCTGTCCGGGCAGCCCTGGGTGACAGGAGGGCCTGGCACGTCTCCTCTCCCATCACAATCCGGGGCTCCAGGGTGGCCGGGAGAGGAGCCTCCGTGGACAGAACCTGGGAAGACAGGCCCTCAGGGAGGAGCATGGGGCTTGGGCCGCCCTCCCCTGGGTCCGCCCAGGCCGAGGGTGCCCCACCAGGCCCTGCATCCCAGCTGGCTCCCTCGGGCTGGGGCCGGGCACCCGGCTTGCTGGGCAGGAACGTGAGGGCCAGGTGGCTGGGCCCTGGGGTCAGAGCACAGGGATCCCGCCGGTCCCCTCCCAGGATGGTGGTGGCAGCGGCCGCATCGCAGGACAGATCTGTGGAGATAGAGAAGATCATGAGGTGCCCCTGGATGCATCTCCCAGGCAAGGGCCAGGCCCGGGGAGATGAATTCCGGCTGCATAGGGCCCAGAGGAAAGTGGATCCAGGAAGGCAGGAGAGAAAAGAGAAGACCCTCTGCACGCTGCGTTTGAGGGAGAACTTCCAGGAGTTTTGACAGCAGAGAGCAGCTGCTAGTGGTTTCCTTGAGAGGGGTTTTGAGGGAAGTGTTGCTGGGAGTCATGAACAGACCTGCCCGGCGGCTTTTCTCAAGGACACCTCAGCAAAGAACTAGCATTTCAGCCTCTCTGGGGAGACTGGATTGCAGTTTCCATTCCACAGAATCAGTGTGGTTCAGCTGGGCTCAGTGGGAGGGGCTGGTGGTGGGAATCTGCCGGGCAGTGCCAGCCCCATCCCATGACCTCCCAATAGATGCGCCACATGAGGCAGGCAGCACCAGCACGACGCGCGCAGCTCGAACACTCTGGGCTTCATGCCTCGCTCTGCCTCCTCTCTCTGCTGTCCTTGCTACCTACACTTGAGGCCAACATGTCACAGTTTCACCTGGCCCCTCTGACCCTGCTCCCCTCCTGCAGCCAGGGAGATGGGGAAGCCAGGGGCCACCACATGCAGCCAAGTTTCTGGAGAACAGAGATGAAGTGTCCCGTGGAGGCTTTGCTGGAGCATCTGGCCACAAGGGCAGTGGTGGGCAGGAACGGAGACCATGGAGCCCAGCAAGAGCACAGGACAGCTTCAGAGGGCCAACAGCAGCCTCTGGCTGAGTCCTCTCCTTGGTGGCAGCCACCCCATGGGTGACCACCAGTTCCTTCCCGGGTGCTGGGAGTTCCCACCCTGCCCTGTGGGCCTTCTCTGGGTCCCATGATGCACTCCCCCAACCCCCTGGGCAGGCTTCAGTATGAGGAGGCTCTGGTACTCAGTAAACGTCTGTGAGCTAACACACCTCCAGCTGAGAAAGGAGTCCATAGGAAGTAGCCCTCATGGGTCAGAAAGGACTTAGGGGACTCAGGAAGATGGAAGAAAACCCCTCCGAGGTTGCGGCACACCAGACCGCTATGGTTTTCTGCCTCCTGGACTCTTACTGGCCTGTATTTTATCACAGGCGAGATCACATTGCACATTCAGTTTTGAATCTAGCTGTTTTCACCCAACCTAATCTCATAAGCATTTTCCTGTGTGCTCTAAATGCTCATAAGCCTCATTTTAAATGTCTCCATTATGTCCACTCCCTCACTTGGACCTAGGCCAAAGGCACCTCTGTTTGAAGCATCCAATGAAGGCCCTTCAGAGCCCAGGCCAGGTCTTGCCCAAGGTGGGGGAGCGGCAGCACACAGGGGCCAGCTCTCCAGGCTGCAGATGCCTGCCTGGTGGCTCCTGCTCTCCCACACTCACTGGTGACCAGGACAACATCTCTTGCACCTCAGCTTTCTCATCTGCAAAGCAGAGCCAGGATTAGAGTTGAAGCTGAAAGAAGGGGGACCCTGTTGCCAGGCTGCTCCAGCTCCCCTCAGCAGCATCAGAGCCCTGAGCCCTGAGCCACCAGCCAAAACTCGTCACCCGAGGGCTTTGCTGCTGGGGTGATGGGACATCCAGGGGGTCCTGAGACAAGGGGGTCCTTTGGGTTCTTGCATGCCTGACACCCAACATCAGGAGTGGGCGTGGCTGGTGGGGCATCACTGGGTGCCCTGAAGCTGGGCTCTTGGTTCTGGCCCCTGGTGTGGCCCCCAGGGCAGGGGAACGGCTGAGCTGTTGGGATGGAACAGAAACCAAAGGCCAAAGGTTTTTATAACTCATTCAAGGTCACCAAGCAAGCCAGAACAGAGCCAGCACAAGACCCTGGGGCTGGGAAGTCTGGGCCTGCACTCCCTGCCTCCCACCTAGAGCAGAGGCAGCAGCCTGTGTCACCCCAAACCAGGCCCCAGGCCCCAGCAGTGGTCCCATCTCTGGGTGACTTCTTGCCCACAGCAAGGTGCCCTTGGCCCTACCCACACATGGCTGACCTCCACGCCAGGACTGTCCAGGCTCGGCTCTTTCCAGGCCCCGGTAGACCCCATCAGCCTCCACCAGCATTTGTTGACCCAGCCTAAGGACAGGTGGTCTGCACACCCAGGGCCATTGCTAATCAGGCCACCTCCCCCAAGGCCTTCCACCTTCCAGACCCAACTTAGGCTTTCTTCCACCACCTGGCCCTCCATCCGGGCTTCCTAGGCTCTGGCCGGTCCTGCTCCTCCCTCCAGAGCCATGACCAGTCGCCGGCCCAGGACAGACCGGGTGCAACTGAGGACCCTCCCGGTGGTCACCTGATCGTACTGGGGGTATCAGCCGGACACCCCGCCTCCAGAACCCGCCGCCTCTGTCCAGAGCGGCCCAGCCCCAGCAGGCTGGCAGCTCGGTGCAAACAACGGGATGCAGCGGGCGGGATGCGAGCCCCACGATCCCTGGGTCGGAAGCCAAGGGCTTAAGCCCCCACGTCCTTTCTGGCTCGCGGCGGGCACTTCGTGCGCCCCACCTTCCCCGCAGTTCTGAGAGAGGCGGTAGCAGGGTTCAGATGGAGGGAAGGACAGGGCGCGGAAAGGGGAGGGGACTCGAAGGGGGCCAGGGGGATGGGGGAGAGGGGTGAAAGGTGAGCGATGGAAAGAGAATCCGGGCTGGAGAGGGGAGAGGCTGGAGGCAGGGAAAGAGTGGCCACGGCCTCACCTGTGCGGGGCCCGGGTCGGTCCGCCTCGGGCAGCAGCAGCTCGGCGCGGGCAGCCTCCCCAGGCATGGCCTGGCCGTGCGCCCGCCCGTTCCTCAGTCCTTCCGACCCTCCGTCAGTCCGTGCCGCCTCCCCGCCGAGCCTGCGCGGCCACCGCCCCTCGGCCGGGCGGTGGGGGCAGTGGGTGACGTCAGGCCGCCCCGCCCGCCTGTCCCAGCGAGTGAGCGTGCGCGGGCTCGCCAGGCACTGCGGAGGGCGTGGGGGGGGGGGGGGGGGGAGCTCCCTCCCCGCCCCCACCCCACCCGGCTGTGGCCTCCCTCTCGCTGTGGGTCGTTTCGAGGGGGAGCGGGGGTGGGCGCCTGCGCCCAGTCCCACCCTTTCCACAGCATTTACGAGGGAGGGTTTCAGGGCCAATTGGAAGCTGGGTTGCCCCAGGGTGGCATTAGCCCGTGGCCGGGAAGAGGCGGGGACGCCCCTAGAACCCTGGTTGTGGGAGACTGGGGAGGTGGTTGGGATTCTGGGATGCTCGGAGCGCTTTGGGTGGAGTTGGCGGCGCAGCCTCCTTCCCCGCTGACCAAGCAGAGGGTGCAGGGCCTGGGGAGGGAGGGAGGGGGCCCCGCCCAGCCCGATGCCTCCATCCAAAAGGTGAGCTGGAGCTGCAGCTCTGGAGTGATTGGCTGGTCCTGGCAGTCGTCGGTCTCCGTGGCAACCGCCTCCTGTCTCCATGGCAACCAGGGATGGAGCCGACGAGAGCGCACCAGGGAAGGCGGCCCGGATGGGTCGGTCTCCAGGTCTCTTGGCAACTCGGTGATCTGTCCCATCATCTCCCCTCCACCCCCACACTAGGCAGTAGAAGGAAAAGGGAAGAAAGTGTTTCCCTCTATTCCTGGCAGCACCCTCTGCCACACCTCCCAGGAGGAAGCCCGCCCCGTGAATTTCCTGAAATGCCTCTTGCTTTCACACAGGCTACTGCGCCACCCAGATTCACTGAGCACCCCTCCTCCCCCGTGCCAGGCACCAGGGAGACAGATGAATGAGACATTGTCATCACCCCTGACTGGGGTGGGGGGAATCAGAGTAGCCATTGTCACAGGCAGGGAGGGAGGTTTCAACATCCTCAGTCTTCTGTGGGTTCTAACTTTGAGCTCATGAAGCCAGGGGCTGCCCTCTGACTCCCCCAGACCTGCCTCAAGGCTCAGTGCTACACACCTGGCTGCCTGCTGGGCATCTCTCCCCGCTGTACCCCAGGAATCAGACACACCACACCATTAGAATTAACATCAACTTTAAACAATCTCTTCCAGAAAACAAAAGAGAAGGGGACACTTCCTAACTCATTTTATAAGGCAAGAAATATCCTGATGTCAAAACTAACAATGTGTCGCCAGGCGCGGAGGCTCACGCCTGTAATCCCAGCACTTTGGGAGGCCGAGGCTGGCGGATCACGAGGTCAGGAGATCGAGGCCATTCTGGCTAACGTGGTGAAACCCCGTCTCTACTATAAAAATACAGAAAATGAGCCGGGCGTGGTAGCGGGCTCCTATAGTCCCAGCTACTCAGGAGGCTGAGGCAGGAGAATGGCGTTAACCCGGGAAGCGGAGGTTGCAGTGAGCCGAGATCGCGCCACTGCACTCCAGCCTGGGCGACAGAGCAAGACTCCGTCTCAAAAAAAAAAAACAAACAAAAAACTAACAAAGTGTCAATACACCCCAAGACCCCCAAAACGAAAACTGCAGACCAGCATCTCTCATGAATTCAGGCACAAAAATTCTCAATATTGGCAAATCAAATATAATGATGTATAAAGAAATACACCATGACCAAGTGGAATTTATTCCACGTATGCAAGGCTGGTTTGACAGTTGATAATCAATCAACAATAATCCAGAACACCAACAGGCTAAAGAAGAAAAATTATGGTATCAGTTGACACAGAAAATGTGTTTGACATAACCAACATCATTCATGATTAAAAAAAAACACTTTCAGCAAGTTAAAAATAAACTTGATAAAGATCTTACATAAAAAACTTATACAGCTAACATCATACTTAATGGTGAAAGACTGAATGCTTTTTAAGATTGGGAACAAGGCAAGGGTGTCCACACTCACCACTCTTTTCAATATATTATTGGAATTTCTAACCCTTGCAATAAAGCAAGAAGAAATAAAAGGCAGATTGACTTCCAGAATGAAAGCATGGGGAGTTCTGCTGAGCAGCTCCCCAGTGAAACTGGTAAAAATTATTATTATTAAATTTAATTTTTTAATTTGAGATGGAGTCTCGCTCTTTTGACCAGTCTGTAGTGCAGTGGCATGATCTCGGCTCACTGCAACCTCTGTCTTCCGGGTTCAAGCGATCCTACTGCCTCAGCCTCCCGAGTAGCTGGGACTACAGGTCCCACCATGCCTGGCTAATTTTTGTATTTTTAGTAGAGACGGGGTTTCACCCTGTTGGCCAGGCTGGTCTTGAACTCCTGACCTCGTGATCCACCCACCTTGGCCTCCCAAAGTGTTGGGATTACAGGTGTGAGCCACCATGCCCAGCCTGGTAAAAATTATTAAAACAAAAACAAAAACAAAAAAAACTGAGTTGAAAGGTCAGCAAGCCAGGCTTGATGGCTCATGCCTGTAATCCCAGCACTTCAGGAGGCAGAGGTGGGCAGATCATGAGGTCAAGAAATCAAGACCTTCCTGGCCAACATGGTGAAACCCTGTCTCTACTAAAAATACAAAAATTAGCCGGGCGTGGTGGTGCATGCCTGTAGTCCCAGCTACTCGGGAGGCTGAGGCAGGATAATTGCTTGAACCTGGGAGGCGTAGGTTGCAGTGAGCCGAGATCGTGCCACTGCACTCCAGCCTGGTGACAGAGTGAGATTCCGTCTTGGGGAAAAAAAAAAAAAAGAAAGGGCCCAACAAAATAAATGTGAAAGAGAGAACAAATTAAAGCTTCTGGAAATGGTCTGAAGGGCAAACAGCAAATGAAGAAACATCTATTCAAGGCTGGATGTGGTGGCTCACGCCTGTAATCCCAGCATTTTGGGAGGCCAAGGTGGGCGGATCACTTGAGATCAGGAGTTCGAGACCAGCCTGGCCAACATGGTGAAAACCCATCTCTACTTAAAAAAAATACAAAAATTAGTTGGGTATGGTGATGCACGCCTGTAATCCTACCTACTAGGGAGGCTGAGGCAGGAGAATTGCTTGAACCCTGGAGGCGGAGGTTCGTTGCAGTGAGCCGAGATCCTGCCACTGCACTCCAGCCTGGGTGATGGAGTGAGACTCTGTTTCAAAAAAAAAAGAAACATCTATTCAAGAAAATATATGAGAATTTAGTAAGAAAGGCGAGAGTCTGTGGTATTTGAATCAAGACAACTCACTCCAGCAAAGGGAGGTGGACTCCATACCAGACTGGTGTCGCCAAGAACACAGGCTTCTTTTCTTCCATCTCCCGGTCAGAGGGCTTTCTTACTGGGAGGACGGAGTACTTCAGCGTATCTCATCCTGCTCCCAGCTGCCTGTTGTGGAAGTAAGTCCTGGGTGAGTCTGGTTGAGGTGGGGCTTCCTTCTTACACTTAGCCCCCACTTGTGGAAAGTGGACTCTACTTCGGGTGTGGCATGCTGAGAATACTGGGGTCCTGACAGCCCTTCTCACGGCTTATGAGGTGAGAGTTCCATGCCAGGAGAGGCTGCTGCCTCCCTTCCACTGACTGCTCAGCTCCTAGAGTGGGAGTGTGACTCAGAAGTTTGCCACTGAGCTAAGAGATTTTGCCTGGAGGGGAGAGGCAGGTTGTAAAACAGATAGCCCATGATCTCTTCCCAGAGGAAATGACCTTACTTGCAAGGCAACACAAGGAAGTTTAAACCCAAGGGTATTCTCAACAGCAGTAGAGGTTATGGTGAAAGGCAACTGGAAGGAGATTCATGGATCTAATGTAGATACAGCCTAGGCTGGAGGTTGGCTAGTTTGCAGGAGAAAATGGGGTAATAAGACACCTGGGTGGAGCCCTACTGGGATTAAAGAAAATGTTAAACACTGGCCTCTGAAACTATTCTAGCTAAGAGGCCACAATTTGGATGAGTTTGCAGAGGAATTTCTGCCCAGAGTATTGTCGAAAACAATAGAGCAATCAGTGGAGTTCAGGAGTGGCAATTTGTGGAGTTTAACAGCTGGGCATGGTTAGGAAAAGAGAGTAGGAGAGCCTTACTAGAACCACTGTCATTCCAGGGTGACTGTGGGCATACACATAGCTGCACCTCCCTGAAGAGGACCATCAGAGGTGGAACATTGTAGGGAGCGGGAAAGACCTCACCAAAATAATCCAGCTAGTCACTAAGCAAATAAACAAGCAAACAGCAATACAAGCTCCAGAAGGGAGGGGGTTTGGACCTGTACCCAGAGTTGCTATTGGGTACTGTTCAATTATTTATTTAATGTTATTAAAATGTCCACTTTCCAACAAAAAATTGGCAAAGAAATGAAAGTATGACTTGTATACCAGAAAAATAAAAAAGGCAGGAACAGAACCTGCCTGTGTAAGCAACAAGATTTTAACAGAAAAATATTTCAAAATAACCACTACGAATATGTTTGTAGAATAAGGGAAAACATGATTAAAGAAGTAATGGAAGGTATATGATGATATTCCATCAAATAGAGAATATCAGCAAAGATATAGAAATTATTTTTTTAATTAAAAAAAATTTTTTTTTGAGACAGGCTGTCACTCTGTCGCCCCAGCCGGAGTGCGGTGGTGTGATCATGGCTCATTGCAGCCTCCACCTCTGGGGCTCAGGTGATCTTCCCACTTCAGCCTCCTTATGTGCCACCACACCCAGCTAATTTTAAAATTTTTTTTGTAGAGACGAGGTCTCACCATGTTGCCCAGGCTGGATATAAATTTTTTAAAAATGCAAATTATGGAGTTGAAAAGTAAAATATCTGAAAGAAAAAATTCACAAGAGGGCTGAACAGTAGATTTCAGTGGGCGAAGAAAGAATTAGTGAACTTGATAGAGATTAGAGATTGATGGAGATTATACAAACTGAATAACAGAAAAAAAGGAAAAATGAACAGAAACTCCAGAGAATGTGAACACTATTAAGCACACCCACATACACATAATGGGAATACCAAAAGGAGAGAAAAGAAAAAGGAGAAAGAAAAATATATGAAATAGTAATGACTGAAGACTTCTCAAATTTACTGAAGAACAATAATCTACACAGCCACAAAGTTCAATGAACTAAAAAAGAATATATGAAAATAGACCCACATGCCTGTAATCCCAGCATTTTGGGAAGCTGAGGTGGGTGGATCACCTGAGGTCAGGAGTTCAAGACCAGCCTGGCCAACATGGCAAAACCCCATCTCTACTAAAAAATACAAAAATTAGCCAAGCGTGGTGGTGGGTGCCTGTAATCCCATCTACTCAGGAGGCTGAGGCAGGGAGAATTGCTTGAACCCAGGCGGCAGAGGTTGCAGTGAGCCAAGATCAGGCAACTGCACTCCAGCCTGGGTGACACAGCAAGACTCCATCTCAAAAAAAGAAAAAGAAAATAGACCCACAGACACATTATAATCAGACACATTATAATAGTTCAGCAAGGTTGCAGGATTCAAAATCCATATATAAAAATCAATTGTTTTTCTGTAAACTTGCAATGAAAATCCAACATTGAGATTATGAAAATTCCAGGAGCCAGGCATGATGGTGCACACCTGTAGTCCCAGCTACTTGGGTGGTTGAGGCAGAAGGATTGCTTGAGCCCAGGAGTTTGAGGCCACCCTGGCCAACACAGCAAGGCCCTGTTTCTAAAACTAAAAAAATAAGCAAACAATTCCATTCAAACTGGCATTAAAAAAATAACATACTCAGGAATAAATTTAACAAAAGTAGTTCAAAACTAATACTCTGGAAACTCCAAAACAATGTTGAAAGAATTAAGGAATATCTAAATAAATATGAAAGTATCCCATGTTCATGGATCAGAAGACTTAACATTCACATGGTAAAAATCCCCAAGATCTAAAGATCCAACCCAATCCCTATCAGAGTCCCAACTAACTTCATTGTAGAAATGGATGAGTTAATTCTAAAAATCACATGGAATTGCAAGGGACCTAGAGTAGCCAAACAATCTTGAAAACAAAAACCACCTCCCAATTTCAGTACTTAGTACAAAGCAACAGCAATCAAGAGATAGTGTGCTACTGGCAGAAGTATAGACATAAACATAAATGGAATAGAACTGAGAGCCCAGAAGCAGACTGATTTTTGACAAGGCTATCAAGATCATTGAAAGGGGTAGGGGGAAAGAACAGTCTTTTCAACAAATGGTGCTGGGACAAAAGGATAGCCACATGCAAAATAAAGTTGACACTTACTTCACACCATGCTACCGTTTGAATATGCCCTCTTAAACTCATGTTGAAATTTAACTGCATTGCAACAGTATTAAGAGGTAGGACACCTTTAAGAGGCATTTAGACCATGAGGTCTTGGCTATCATTAATGCTGTTAACATGGGATGGTTTAGATTCTGAAGGGTGGGCCCCTGATAAAAGAATAAATTTGGCTTCATTTTCTCTGTCTTGTGCATGCTATCTCACTGTGTGATGCCTTCTGCTATAGGATGACACTCACCAGATGCTGGTGCCATGCTCTTAGACTTCCCAGCCTCCAGAACCATGAACCACATAAAATTCTTTTCTGTTTTTTTTTGAGACACAGTCTCACTCTGTCACCCAGGCTGGAGTGCAGTGGCGTGATCCTGGCTCACTGCAACCTCCACCTCCTGGGTTCAAGCGATTCTCCTGCCTCACTGCAACCTCCACCTCCTGGGTTCAAGCGATTCTCCTGCCTCATCCTCCTGAGTAGCTGGGATTACAGGCACTTGCCACCATGCCTGGCTAATTTTCGTACTTTTAATAGAGACAGGGTTTCACCATGTTGGTCAGGCTGGTCTTGAACTCCTGACCTCATGATCTGCCCGACTTGGTCTCCCAAAGTGCTGGGATTACAGGCATGAGCCACCATGCCTGGCCAAGTTCTGTTCTTTATAAATTACTCAGTTTGCAGTATTCTGTTGTAGCAGCATGATATAGTCTGGTATTTGTCTCCACCCAAATCTCATGTTGAATTGTAATCCCCAATGCTGGAGGTGGGGCCTGGTGGGAGGTGTTTGGATCATGGGGACGGACCCCTCATGGTTTGGTGCTGTCTTTGAGACAGTGAGTTCTCCTGAGATTTGGTCTTTTTTGGGACTGAGTCTTGCTCTGTTGCCAGGCTGGAGTGCAGTGGTGTGACCTTGGCTCACTGCAACCTCTGCCTCCCAGATTCGAGCAATTCCCATGCCTCAGGCTCCTGAGTAGCTGAGACTACAGGCATGCGCCACTAGGCCCAGCTAATTTTTTTTTTTTTTTTTGTATTTTAGTAGAGATGGGGTTTCACCATGTTGGCCAGGATGGTCTTGATCTCTTGACCTCGTGATCCGCCCACCTCGGCCTCCCAAAGTGCTGGGATTACAGGCATAAGCCACCGCGCCCGACCAAGATTTGGTCATTTAAAAGTGTGTGGCATCTCCCCACTCTACACACTCTCTCTCTTGCTCCTGCTTCACCATGTGACATGCCTGTTCCCCCTTTGCCTTCTACCACGATTGGGAGCCTCCTGAGGCCTCCCCAGAAACAGATGCCACTATGCTTCGTGTACAGCTTGCAGAACCCCATGCCAATTAAACCTCTTTTCTTATAAATTACCCAGTGCACACACATACACACACACCTTTGCAGCAAGATGAATGGAGCTAGAGGCCATTATCTTGTGAAATAACTGAGAAACTGAAAATCAAATATCGCATGTTCTCACTTATAAATGAGAGCTAAACAATGGATAGGTACACATGGACATAAAGATGGAAATAATAGACACTGGAGACTCCAAATGTGGGGACGGTGGGAGACAAGGGTTGAAAAACTACCACTGGGTACTATGTTCATTACGTGGGTAATAGGTTCATTAGAAGCCCAAACCTCAGCATGATACAGTATACCCATGTAACAAACCTGCACCTAGTGTACTCCCTAAATCTATTTTTTTTTTTGAGACAGTCTGGTTCTGTTGCCCAGGCTGGAGTGCAGTGGCACGATCTCAGCTCACTGCAAGCTCCACCTCCCAGGTTCATGCCATTCTCCTGCCTCAGCCTCCCAAGCAGTTGGGACTACGGGCACCCGCCACCACGCCCGGCCAATTTTTTTGTATTTTTAGTAGAGATGGTGTTTCACTGTGTTGGCCAGGATGGTCTCAATCTCCTGACCTCATGACCCGCCCACCTTGGCCTCCCAAAGTGCTGGGATTACAGGTGTGAGCCCCCGTGCCCGGCCACTCCCTGAATCTTAAAAAAGATATTCTTGCAAAAGACATGCAAATGGCCAAATAAGTAAATGAAAAATGCTGAAAACCATTAGTTATTAGGGAAATAACAAAAACCACAATGAGAAATCACTTTATACCCACTCACATGGCTAAAATAAAACTCAAATTACAAGTGTCATTGAGGATGTAGAGAGATCTGAAACCTTACACACTGCCGGTGGGAATGTAAAACAGTCTAGCAGTTCCTTAAACGACTAAACATAGTTACCATAGACCCAGCAATTCCACTCCTAGGTATATAACCAAGAGAAAAATGAAAACATACATTTATACTCAAACTTGTACAGGAATATTTATAGCAGCATTATTCATGTATTAGTCCATTTTGCATTGCTATAGAAGAATATCTGAGATGGTAATTTATAAAGAAATTTGGCTCACAGTTCTGCAGGCTGTACAAGCATGGTACCGACATCTGCTTGGCTCCTGGGAAGGCCTTAGGAAGCTTTTACTCATGACAGAAGGTGAACAAGGAGCAGGCATGTCACATGACGAGAGAGGGCAGAAGAGATAGGGCAGGAGTTCCCAGTCTCTTTTAAACAACCAGCTTTCAAGTGAACTAATATAGAGCAAGAACTCACTCATTACAAGGATGGCACCAAGCCATTTATGACAGATGTTCCTAACAGGCCCCATTCTCCAACACTGGTGATCCTATTTCATGAGATTTGGAGGGGACAAAATATCCAAACTGTATCAGTTCATATTATCCAGAAGGTGGAAACAATCCACATGTCCATCAATGGATGAATGGATAAACAAAATGTGGCACAAACTATAATGGAATATTATTCAGCCAAATAAAGGAATGAATACTCATACATGCGACATGAATGAAACATGAAAACAATATGCTAAGTAAATGAAGCCAGTCACAAAACACCAAAATATCACATCAGTATATGAGGCTTAGAAAATGTTCAAATTGTGGTGATGGTTGCATGTATCTGCAAAGAGACTAAAAACCACTGAATTATACATTTTTGTTTTCGAGATGGGGTCTCATTCTGTCGCCCAGGCTGGACTGCAGTGGTGCTATCACGGTTCACTGCAGGCTTGACTTTCCAGGCTTAAGTGATCCTCCTACCTCAGCCTCCTGGGTTGCTGGGACGACAGGTGCGTGCCACTGCGGCTAATTCTTGTATTTTAAAAAATAGAGACAGGGTTTTGCCTGTTGCCCAGGGTGGTCTTGAACTCCTGGGCTCAAGATCTGAGGGCCTTGGCCTCCCAAACTGCTGGGATTACAGGCGTGAGCCACCACACCTTGCCTAATTATACATTTTAAATGGGTGAAGTGTATGGCATGTGAATTATATTTTAATGAAGTGGTCATAAATGACAAAATAAAAAGCATATTGATTTGAAAGGATAAATATATTCCTGTTTTCAGGACATAAATATCTACATAGGAAATCCAAAGGAATTTAAAAAATGCATAAAGTTTAGCAAGATCACATAAAAATCAATCCCATTTCTATATGCTAACAATCAGTGTGTGAATGCCAAAATTAAGCACTACACCACTTACAATTGCTCCAAAATCATGACTTAGCGGTGTGTGTGTATATACGTGTATATATACATATATACACACATATATACTTATATACACATGTACATACATACACACACACACACACACATATATATTTTTTGAGACAGAGTCTTGCTCTGTTACCCAGGCTGGAGTGCAGTGGCACAATCTTAACTGCAGCCTCCACCTCCCGGGTTCAAGTGATTCACCTGCCTCAGCCTCCTGAGTAGCTGGGATTACAGGTGCCTGTCGTCATGCCCGACTAATTTTTATATTTTTAGTAGAGACAGGGTTTCACAATGTTGGCCAGGTTGGTCTTGAATTCCTGGCCTCAGGTGATTCGCCCGCCCCAGCCTCCCTAAGTGCTGGGATTACAGGCGTGATCCCACCACACCTGGCTGACTTAGGTAATATAAAACAAAAACTACAGGCTGGGTGTGCCTGATGGTGCCCAGTGAAGCCAGCACAAACTACCCCAATGCTTGGGTGAGTGGCCAAGCATCAGAGCAGTGACTAGACTTGTTCTTTTTGGGGAAACAGCCTAGGGTGGGGAGCCTACAGTGCTGAGGGCTGTGGGCCTCTCCACTCTCAGCTCCACCCCACTGTCCTACTCTCTGTTCTGTATGGCTGGAGGCAACTCAGTTCCCTGACTGCTATTTAGTCAGGTTCTGCCAATAGGTGTCTCTAAGGAGAGGCTGGAAGGTAGAAAGCTTGTTGCCTCCCAGCACCTGGTAATCCCCGCAGCAGCAGGGAGGCTGCCAGGGTCCTGTTTGGGCAGCCAGTGCCTAGATGACAGCACAAGGCTCTGGTCAGGGTGGTGAAGACAACAATGGAGTTTGGCTCTTGGTGCCGTGGTGTCAACCAAGTGGGATCTTCTCCTCTCCCAGAGCCAGCGCCTCCCAAGTGCTCACCCAGCCCTCACATCACCTGTCACCACATGCTGTCAGGGTGCCTTTCACTCAGCTAAGTGTGAGACAACTGATGGGAGAAAGCCTCCCAGGATGGCTGTGGTTCAGTAGCCACAGCTCCATCAGAACCCCCAGCCATGCACTGAATCTCCAATCAGCTTCCCTGGGAAGCTCCTCTGCCCTGGAGGTTCAGAATTCTAGGACTCCACCTGTCTGCTGGGGCTGATACAGACCCCTACGCAAGAGGCCGGCATATGTGAATAAGCACTCATGGAGGGAAGAAGCTGGGAGAGACAGGCAGGTAACAACCCAGGTCTGTCCCTAAAGCAGCCCTCTTGGGTTGGGCGTGGCGGGGGAGTGCACAGGGCAGACTGGAGAACCACGCCCTGCTCAACAAAGCAGACAGACAAGTGCTGACAGTGCAGAGGGTGACCAAGCCTGGGAAGGCCCCAGGGGTCCAACACCAAAATTAAAGGTTTATTATACACAAGAGGACGTTCTGTCCCTCAGAGTGGCTGGCCACCCTCCCCACTCTGGCCAAGGTCCTGCACAGAGGTTTGTCCTCAAGGGTGACCCTTCTTGCCCGCCCACAGCTAGACCTCCGGCGGAGAGGCACGCAGTCCATGCTGCTGGCACAAGTCACTTGGCCAGCTCCTCAGCCACCGCTTTGCGCATCTTGTCCTTGAGGTAGGCGCCTTTCTGCCATTCAGACTTGAGTTCCAGCCACTCATAGAATGGGACCTAGAAGGAGGCAGGGGAGAGAGGTCACATGGGCAAGGAGATCCCTTCCAGCCAGTGGCTCTCCCTGCTTGCCTGCTGTCCTCACATTGACCCCTCACCCAACACCTCTGGTGACCAACAGCTCTGCACACCTGCCCCTTGGCCTCCAAGTCTTCAAGGCAGAGCCCATGAACTGCAGGCAGTGCGGGCGGGGAGAGGTGCTAGCACTGTCAGTGCTGGAGGGGTCTGCAAACTACTCGGAGGCCCAAGAAGGGCTTCTGAATTTTAAACAGTTAAAAAACTCACAACAACCCAAAGAAGCAAACAGAACCCTTGTGTGGCTCATGAAGCCACATGTTCATTCACTGGCCCTTCCCAGGGAAGGTGACCCCCTTTGATCTTAACCAAGGTCTCCCAGGTGTGAAACCAGAGTCAGGCCCAAGACCTGCATCTTTCTGCTCCTGCCAGTTCCACTGGTCCTACTTTTCCTGACAACAGGCGCTGACCAAGGGGGCAGAGCAGCTGCACTCAGAGCCCCAACAGCTGTGCAGCCTCTTGGGCTTCGAGCTGCTCATCTGTGAATGGGCCCTACCCTGCCCACCTCTTAAGCTGAATAAGCAGGCTTGGTTGGCTTTTTGGGTTCACCCACGGGGTGAGATGCTGGGAAGGTTAGAGGGGAGGCTGGAGCAGCTAGGATCCACAGTAAACTCCCTCCCTGGGCTCCTGGGAGAGGCCCGGGGCCACGGCCAGGGCATGTGTCTATACCTGCTGGCTCAGTTCCACCTGATCCCCTCTCTAGCGTGGGTTGGGGATTCTCCCTGTGCAGTGACCACCTGCCCAAGAGGTACTCACGTCCACTATCAGGAAGCCTGCAGCCACTATGTGTCGCCGGGCCAGAACAAAGCGACCCAGCAAGTCCTTGCTTCGGCTGTTGAAGTTGGGGAACTCCCACCGCAAGAACGCTAGCCTGGAAGGAAGAAGGGGTGGCTGACATGCTTCCACTCTCCCAGCCCCTCGGAGGGGAAAGATGGAAAGCAAAGAATATGCAGTCCAACAGCCATGGTGCTCCCATGGCCAACAGGTCCCTGGCCACCTACCTCTTAGACCCTGGAGGTGGTGACTGGCTCCCAGTTGGCTGGGCAAGGTGAGGTGCCACAAAGTCCCTTACGGGCAGAAACTCGCCGTCACTGTCCAGCAGCACCTCAGCATCTGGGGAAGGGGTGTGGGATGAGAACATGTTGGGGGACATCCCTCAGAAACCCCCCCACAGGAAAGATGAACAAAGATGGGACTGTGGGGAGCCCAGGCTGACACCCTGCAGCTCCCTAGGTCAGTACTTGCTGCAGACGGGGTGGGTTAGAAGAGTCCCGTTAGACTCAGGCAATGCCAGGCCCTGTGCCAACCAGGGGGAGCCCTCACCCAGCACCCAGCCATACTGCGTGGCCACCTCGAGGCTGCCCTTGTCGGCGCTCCCCAGCAGCCCCTTCAGCGTCTCCTGCAGCTCCTTTTGCAGGGGGGTCACCTTCCTGTCAAGGGCTGAGGGCCCAGGGGCCACAGCTGAGGCAGGCAGAAGGGGACCCGAGTACTCGGGGTACTCCAGCAGGGCAGTGGCGTTGATGTGGAGCAGCTTCTGGAAGGTGTTCTGATCCTTCTGAGACTTGCCCCCTAGGAGACAAGGAGAAAGAAGAGGGAGGTGGGCCTACGGCCAGAGATGGGGAGACCCTGATGAGAGGGCAGTGCACCCCTACACCCAGTCCCAGCCCAGTTTTCTGGGTCAGGAGGCAGCAGAGTCACGGTCTGCTGGCCACCTACAGGGAGAGGATGGAGAACGAGGGGGAGGGAGAGCCCTGGCCTCCATCTGCCCCAAATTCTCACCTGGCACTAGGCAGACAAGACCAGGCAGTTTCCCAGTTCCAGTAGTACTAGGGGCAGGGGGCTCACCTAGAAATTGGATGTGAAATTCAGGGTGGAGGACAGCTTGCAGCTCTGCTTCCCGTGCCTGCTGCAGCACACACAGGGCCCACACCAGGTCCACCTGCAGGGCTGGCTCCAGGCCTGGCAGCTCTGACCCCAGCTTCTCATGTACCTGGGCAAGGATAGGGTGTGGTGGAGAAAGCAGGCTCTCCTTAGGGGCTGCAAATAGCCATGAGTGAGACACAATCCATGATGTGGTCTTGGCTTGGTTGGGATGAGGCCAGAGGAGGCTACTAGGTAATAAGAGGCAGAACCCTGGCCCTTGGTGAGGCCTGGAGCAATCCTGGGCTTGAAGGTACCAGGAATCTTCCTCATGCCCCAAGACCACTCTGAACAGCAGAAGAGTGCTGCTGAATGCTGGCATTTGATTAGGTTTACTACAACCAACCTACTGGCAGGGAACAAGATCCCTTCTCCCATAATGTCTCCAAGTGAGCACCTGGGACAAGGGAGGAGGAATCTCTGGTCCTCTGAGAGATGAGAGCATCCAAGAGGTGAAGCAGCACTCCCCAGCCCCTGGCTAATTGTTCTCAGGACTGTGCCAGACAAACCCCTGATGGAATCCCAGGGAGCCTGGGGTCACACCTGGCCTGCTGGCCTCTGTGGCTGTCCTAAGGTCTTCATAAAGAAGGCTCCCCCTCCTGCCCTGAGCTGGCGCACATAGCACGAAGGCCCACTGGAGCTTCTGAGCATCAACAGGGCATTAAAAGGAGCACCAGAGGCAGGACCCCCCAGCGCTGCCTGGCAGGGCAGTCAACCAGACAGCAGGATTTCATGTGTTCTCAGTAATCCCTAGGATGCCTGGCTCCAATCAGCTCCCCCTGCCCTCCCATGCCACACGTAGTGGCCCCTCCCACCTCCGCCTAGCCCGAGCTGATCTTGGGAGGACGGTTCATGAGCCATTAGCGGAAGGGGAGGATAAAGGTCGAGCAGTGGGAGCCCAGAGGCCGTACCAGGCTGAAGAACTGATCCTCTTGGTCTGGATGGAAGTTCAGACGCGCAAAAGCCAGAAGTACGCTGCACAGGTGGGGCAGGGTGATGTCCTGCGCTCTGTTCAGGATGTGCTGGGTGGGTCAGAAATAGCAGAGGGACAGAATAAGCTCTCTGCCCAGCACGCTGTCCTCCTGCCCGGCTCTGAGTCTGAGGAGAGCCTGCATGGCCAGGGGCAATGGCAGGACCCTCCATCCAGGGCCCATGAGCTGTGCCAGGCACAGAGAAGGACTTACACAGGCCCAGACACTCCTTCGCCTGGCAGCAACTACCCACAGAGGCTGGGGACACCTAGAAGCTGCTTCTTTCTGATAAGGGATTTAGAAATATTCTCCAGCCAGTAAACTTAGTTTAGACTGGTCACACATAAACGTAACTGCAGGTGTCATCTTTCTGTACAGTTCCACTTTGCGAGGGGGATCAGTGATTCAGTAGACAGTTCTCAGTGGATTCTCAGTCTCATCAGCCATGCTGCTACCTGCTACAGCTACCCCAAAATGGATGGAAGCACTTATAATGGTCAGTGAAAGAACAGAGGAAACAGTTCTCAAACACTTTTTTGAGAACTGAATAGCAGCCCTTTCAAAATAAGCCAAAATGCAAGAAATATGTATTTGCCCCCACAAGTGAGCATTTTCAGACTGGCTTTACTTTCCCGACTAAGGCAATGGTTCCCAGCAGATGGCCAGGAAGCCAGCTTCTCTGAGTTGGGGCCAGGCCCTGGCTCACCTGGGCAAAGGCCTCAAACAGGGGCAGGCTGAGCCACTTGAGTAAGGCGAAGGACTTGGCACAGTGGGCCACCTCACCAGAAGTCAGGCTGGGCATGAGGGATAGCAGGTCGGTGGCCAGGCGCTGGGACACCTGGGTCTGGTGAAAGCTGAGTTTGCCTTCAGGACAGAGCAGATCACAGGGTTTAGCTGGAGAGAGAGTCAGCAATCACCCAGCAGCTCCACCCCACCTCAGCCTCGAGGTCTAGATGTTTGATGTCTGTAACCAAATTTATCCCTGAGCCTGGGACACAGGAACAGGGCCCATGAGTCACAGTGTTTCTGTGGCAGCCTTCTGGGCCAGTGCCTACCATGCATAGGACAGGTACTGAATTTGACACGGCTGCAGGCATCTGCAGGGCCAGCGCTCCCCTCTCTCCACCGTTCTGTCCAAAGGGCTCACCATAGGCATAGGCCACGTCCAAGAGCACATCTTTCGTCAGAGAGAAGGGCTTCTGCACCAGGTGGTAGGAGATGGCCCGCAGCAAGGGCACGGACCGCCGGCTCTGAGCTGCCAGCATCACCAGCACCTTCCGCAGCTCATTGGGGCCAAAGTGTTCCACCAACTCCAGGCACTGTCAACCACAGCCGCGCAGAGGTCAGCTCAATGGCCTGGGGTGGCAGAGATGAGCTGGGGGCAGGGGTCCCATGGTCCCATCCAGTGCAGCCCCTGCGACAGCCCCTGTCAGACTGGGCCTGAGCTGACTAACCACAGGACCACTGTGCAGGGCCTGCCTCCTCGTCCACCCCAGGGAACCCCCGGACCTGGAGCACTGTCCACAGCCAAACTTATCCCCAGGTCCCAGGGTAGGTGACCCAGGGCCCATGAGCTGTGGAGCTTGTTGTGGCAGCCATCTGGGCCAGCCCCCGCTATGACAGAAACGGGCACTGAATTTGACTTGACTGCAAGGCTACAGCCGATAGGGGTTAGCACATCTCCAGGAGAGTTCTAGCCAGAAGCCAGGCCTGGGCAGTAGCTGTGTTACTTCAGGAGCTGCCTGCCATGCCCCCTTCTCAAGATCGTGCTGTGATGGGGTTTGGGGGAAAGATAAAGGTGCAATCAGGGAAGCGCCTGTGTTGGGAGGAGCAAGTGGTGCTTGATGAATGCAGCCACAGGGCAACCACCTGTTGCAGCTCCGAGCCCTCTGGTCCTGCCCCATGTGATGCCTGAGGCTCCAGACAGAAGCTCCCGGGGCTCTGATCCCAGTGCACACAACACAACCCTCTGCAGACAACTGTCACCCAAAGAACAAGCCCAAAGCCCAGGGGAGGCAGGCTGGGTGCCACCTGCTTTCAGGCCCAGTACCTTGTCTTCCAGGCGGTTCATTAGTGGCTCCGAGAGGTGTCCCACCTTCATCATGACGGTCACTAATGTGTGGGAATCTTCAATTTCTGTCCAACGCCTTTCCAGGTGCATGAGCAGCTCAGCCAGCAGCTCCTGCGAGTGCTGCTCCTGTGAGAGGGTGGCACAGGACTCTGCCAGGAAGGCCAGGTGCTTGTACTTGAGCTTCCGCATGCGCCAGCGGACCTCCTGCTCCACCGACTGCAGCTCCTTGGAGGCCTTGGGGATGCCCAGAGCATACAGGCTTCCCAGCAGCTTCGAGAGGGTACCATGCCAGACCGAGGCTATCTAGGCAGAGAAAGGACACAGGAGAAATGATGTGGCACTGTCAGTCCTGTGTGTGAGCTGGAGGCTACCTCTCTGAACCTTGTTTCATGAGCATTTACTACAACTCTTCAGAGAAGACAGTATCAGTTCCCCACTCCATTGTAACAGGGCCCCAGTGCCTGGCTGCTCCTCACAGCCTTGCTCAGCCTCGAGGCCTAGATGCTTGGTGTCTGTAACCAAATTTATCCCTGAGCCTGGGACACAGGAACAGGGCCCGTGAGTCACTGTTTCTGTGGCAGTCTTCTGGGCCAGTGCCTACCATAGACAGGGCAGGCACTGAATTTGACATGGCTGCCAAGCACCTGCAGAGCCAGAGCACCGCTCAGGCACAGGCCAGATCCAAGGGTACACCTCTAAGCCTGATCCTCTAGGCTACAATAAATAGCACATTTCTGCTCAAGGTGGCTGAGGTCATTTGCAATTGCTTGCAAGCAAGAACTCTAGAGTGGCAAGGGAAATTCTCCAAGTTTCCCCAATGAAGTTTTGACCTAATGTAGTTGATTAAAGAGAGACCACACTCTTTTACATGGTCCTGGCTACAGCTCTGGGTAGTGAGCACGTAGATTTCAGCTGCAAGTAAAGCTGTCAAGTCAATACAAGAGGTCAGAGAAAAAGTTGAGCCTGATGGATGTCACCTGATGGCAGAGAAGGTGGCACTTACGCTTGCTAAGATCAGTTTTGTTATCATTCGTGACTTTTACTTGCAATGACATTAAAAGTTTTAGGTATTAAAAACTTGGGCCGGGCAGACCACCTGAGGTCAGGAGTTCGAGACTAGCCTGGTGAATGTGGTGAAACCCTGTGCCTATTAAAATTACAAAAATTAGCCAGGTGTGGTGGCACATGCCTGTAGTCCCAGCTACTTGGGAGGCTGAGGTGGGAAGATCACTTGAACCTGGAAGGTGGAGGCTGCAGTGAGCTGAGATTGTGCCACTGCACTCCAGCCTGGGTGACAGAGTGAGACTCTGTCTCAAACAACAAAACAAAAAACACTGGCTTTTCTCCAGGAAAATAATTTGTTTTTGAGTCAGAGAAGCTCCAACCCCTAAACTGTTCTCTAACAAACCAACCTCGCAGTTTCTGGCAACGTGAAAGTTTCTTAGGAATGCAACTGCTGCAATAAGCAGGAGTCCCTGCAGAGCGTTAGGCAGTGAACCACCACCTTTACCCTCCAGGGACGCGGCACCCAAGCATGCCAGACCCTCAACTGCCTGCAAAGGGAGGAGCACCCCAGGCACAAAGGTTTGCAGGAAAGCTTTTGACATATGGGTAAAAAGACCCCCGGTATCACTAAGCCCTGCCCACTCCCAAATGCAGAGGCCTCCTGGGGATGACCAAGCTGCTGCTGCTACCAGCAGCACCTCTGAACAGGCTCTTACTAAATGCCAGGCATCCTTCTGTGTGCGTACCCCTATGAGACACCAACATCCTATGAGAACCATCAGTCCCACTATACAGGTAAACGAAGGTGAACTTATTTCTACATAGTTCTGGGTCCGGAACCTGCACCACAGCCCGTCCTCTCTGCTGGTGCCTGCTTTGTTTCTGAAGAGGGTAACTGCTATTCAGGTACTGTGTCCACAGGGCCCACAGTGTCAACATGGGTGGCTCTAGAGCCCTTTGGCCCTGAATCCAGCCTTGCAGAAGAGAGCAGATGGTAAAACAAGTATGGCTCTGTCCTTTCCTGGGCCAAGTCTCTCAACACTGAACCCTCAGGTTCAGTCTCTTCGCTTATGAATGAGAAGCAGAAACCACACCTTCAAGGAAGTGAGCTGCGAACAGAGAAGCTGCTGTCTGAAGGGCTGGGGAGGAGGGAGAAAGTACTGGAGTAAATTCTAATCTTACAGAAGATCTGGGTGTCTACCTTCCGGTTTCATGGACAGCAGGAAAATCTTTGAAAAGAAAGCTGTTATTACATTACAGATACTTGCCTTATAATTTTGTTACAATGTTCAGTCTTGCATCATAAGACTTTCTTAAATCACATGTGAGTAAAAAGAGTCAATAAACAGCAATTAGAATTGTAGCCAAATATCAAGGGGGCCTAACTAAGTTCATTTTATGAATTATATCCCCAGCAAGAAATAATTATGTACTGTAACCCCAGTCCACACAACACATGCATATATATACATACTTAACTAGAACAAAAGTTCCATGAGACATTAGTGAATCCCCTTACTATATGTGATGAATTCTGGTATTTTTTATACTACTCTACCTCATTAAGAATCAGCTGGCCACATCCCACTACACTGATTTTATAACCTGCAGTTTGAAAAGCACTCAGTTAGTGCAACTCCTTCCTTGGATAGTGCCTTTCTCTTCATTACACCTGACAACTGGAAACATGGTTTCAGTGCCCCAGCACTTCCCTTCCAAAGCAGTCCAGGGATTTAGGGCCAGTTCAGCCACAGCAGGAGTCTGTACTCCTTTTTTGTACATGGAGCCCAGGGGAAGACTCTCTAAGAAGGGAGTCCCTCACAGTGAGCAGGAACTGGCTTCTGTAGTCTGAGTTCTGCCCTGTTCAGTGCCACACAAATGGGTCTTGTTGCTTCTCTCCATGGTCATCCTTGGAGGGTCTGAACATGGCTAGATCATGCCCACGTCTGTCTCAAGTTTCAAGGACCTTCCATCAGTCATGCTGCATCTCCTTTGGCTTCAAAAACAGTGCCTTGCCATCAGCCAGACACTGGCAGAGAGCAATACAAGTCAAGACTATATGGTGAGGGGGAAAGCACCCAAAGAACTGAGAAGAACCAGGCTCACTTCCCATGCTTCTATCACTATGCGTCTTGGCTGTCTGTAAGACGAGAATAGCAATATTTACCTAACAGGGCTCTTGTAAGGATAAACAAAGAGAAAGCACGATAAAGCACTTTGAAATTTATAAAAAAATAAAAAATATCACAAGAGATGCAGGGCCCCTGTCTATGCTTGGTAAGCACTGGCTGCTGTGGACCCCAGCATTTCTGGCTGTTTTCCTCTTGTCTATGCTCTCAGACCACACTCCGGCACCCACCTGACTGTTGAGCAGACAGAGAAGTTGATGAAAGTGGGCATCCTGTATGAGCAAGCCTTTATCTTCTGGCTTCTCAGACAGCAAGTGAGAGAGCCGGATAAGTACCATTGCTGCTTGATTGCTGTCCAAGTCGTGACTGCCACCAAGTAGCTCCAGGAGCTCCTCTGGCCTTGTGGCCTTCTTGATGAGGTGGTCCACCTGCTTCTCTACGTAGGGAGTAGATGCTCGTTCCTTCTCCACCGGCTCCATCAAGGAACCTGGGAGGTGGGAAATGGGTGAGGTGGCTGAGGAAGTCAGAGTCTTATGGGCTACCCAGGCAAGTCTCAGTCGGCCAACTGGAGCCATGGCAGGGGCCTGACGAGCAGCTTCTCTCAGGAGGCACGTGCATCGCTTTACCAGGTGAGCTGCCATGATGTCCTGGGTGGCAGAGAGACAAGACTCCTAGCAAGTGATTCCAAACCCTGAAGAGAAAAAGGAGAGAGAAGGGGCTACTACAGGGGCAGTTCCTGACTCACAAACTTGAGAGATGAAATAGTCAAAGCCACCCTATCTGTAAAATCAGACTAAGTCTTTCTTGACAATCCATAGGTATGTGATAGTATTTTCTAAAGCAAAAGTCTCACAGGATTTTTGTTTCAGTACAGAATGCCATCAAATATCAAAACTCAGGAACATTACAGCCTGGGTGGGAGGGTTTTCATCCTGCTTGTAATTTGAAATCACCTAGGATGTGGTTCAATAATTCAGATTCCCAGGTCCTGCCCAAGGCCTCCTAAGTGATGGCATCTCTGCAGACACGACCTACACAGCATTAATTTTTTTTTATTTTTTTATTTCAAGGGTAACCAGAATTAAAAATTACGGGCTTGACCAGGCGTGGTGGCTCATGCCTGTAATCCCAGCACTTTGGGAGGCCTAGGCGGGTGGATCACTTGAGGTCAGGAGTTTGAGACCAGCCTGGCCAACATGGTGAAACCCCATCTCTACTAAAAATACAAAAATTAGCTGGGCATCATGGTGCATGCCTGTAATCCCAGCTACTTGGGAGGCTAAGGCACGAGAATTGCTTGAACCTGAGAGGTGGAGATTGCAGTGAGCTGAGATTGCACCACTGGACTCCAGCCTGGGTGAGAGACTCCATCTCAAAAAAAAAAAAAAAAAATTCACATTCCCAAAGCCTCTGTGGATATATTTTAACACTGTAGACATAGGTGTGAGCCTCTCGAAACCAAGGTAGATTACATCACTAGCCTACTAAAACCCCCCCCACCAAATTTCTAACAGCAAAAATTCTGAACCAATAATAAGAAGCACTTCATAACATGGCCCAGAATGATTTTCTCAGTCTTGGCTTTTTCTGCCTCCCAGCAACACAAGGCCCCATTTTAAACAGGCCTTGCACTTCCACTTCACCTTACAGGGCTTGTTATCCGGGTCTCCTCCTCCCCCTATAAGACCCTTTAAAATACATCTCATCCTTCCAAGGCCAAACTCAATGTTGCCATCTCCAGCAATGTGTTACATATAGCCTTGATGTTGCTTTTAACAATTCTATCGGCCAGGCGCGGTGGCTCACGCCTGTAATCCCAGTACTTTGGGAGGCTGAGGCGGGCAGATCACGAGGTCAGGAGATCGAGACCATCCTGGCTAACACAGTGAAACACCGTCTCTACTAAAAATACAAAAAAATTAGCCGGGCGTGGTGGCGGGCACCTGTAGTCCCAGCTACTAGGGAGGGTGAGGCAGAGCTTGAAGTGAGCCGAGATCGCGCCACTGCACTCCAGCCTGGGTGGCAGAGCGAGACTCTGTCACAAAAAAAAAAAAAAGAAAGAAAAAAAATTCTATCAGCTTGTCTAGCTCCCTACGGTGATTACATGATCCAGGGAAGACATGCGACAAGGGCAAGCTAAAACGTTCACCTAGGCCTCATTTCTGCCAAAGCAGAATGTGCGTTTGATCTTTCTCCACTTCCTGGAACTTGGTATATGGCCAGCACATTTTCTTTTTATATGAGGGGATTAAAGCAGCTGTAAAAAGCTTAGTCTAACTCCACTTAAAGAAAAAAAAAAAAGAGAGAGAGATCAGAGAGTCGGAGTATTTGCCCAAACGCAACATCTACCACTTCCTGAGCCTAAGCACAGTGGAGAAATCTTTCCGACTTATTTTATTTTTTTGAGACGAAGTCTCGCTCTGTCGCCCAGACTGGAGTGCAATGCTGCGATCTCGACTCACTACAACCTCAGCCTCCCGGATTCAAGCGATTCTCCTGCCTCAGCCTCCCAAATAGCTGGGACTACAGGCCCGCGCCACCACACCTGGCTAATTTTTGTATTTTTAGTAGAGACAGGGTTTCACCATGACCTCAAGTGATCCACCCGTCTCGGCCTCCCAAAGTGCTGGGATTACCGGAGTGAGCCACCGCGCCCGGCCGCCTTTCCAATTTTTTAAGAGCCCTAAGAGCAATTTAGCCGAGTAAACGGAAGCCCAGGAGCCAGACTTGGGTTTAGGCAAACAGCAATCCAAAACTTTAGTTTTAAAATGCAGAGAGAAAACAACTTGCACTAAGTCACGAAAACTGGCTCGCTGGGGTCATGGACGGTCAACAGGGGCGGCGTCTTCCAGGCCTGGCCGCGCGGGCTAGAGGGGAAGCGTGCGCACTGGCAAGCCAGCACGGAACGAGCAGACGGCCAGGCCCACCGCATCCCACCGCGTCCCAGCCTGCTCCCCAGTTTCACCGCATCCCAGGACCTTCCCAGCCACGCCTGTGTTGTGCACTCGAAACCCACGATCAGCCGCCCCTTCTCCCCGTGCCACAAGACCTACGCAGCGAGCACCACCGCTGACCTCCATCCGCCGCCCTAACTGTCCCCGGAACCATGAGGTGCGCGGCGCGCTTCTCTACGTCACTCGGAGCGCCGCCGGAAACGAGACGAGCCTCGCCCCGCACGTCCGGAAGCCACGCCTCCAGCTTCCGGCCACACCTTTCGGCGGGTGACATCTTTGCTGAGGGCTCAAGCGGAGCGTTAGGTCATGGGAAACTTAGAAAAGATAAAGAACCTAGGAAGAAAGGCTTCGGTTGCCCCCCGACCAGTACCCCATCCTCATACGGAGTGCGGGAGACGACCCTTTGTTGTCGGTGCTGTCACCCCATCCCTCCCTGCTTGCGTAGGCGTAGGAGAGTTCCTAGGGCGGTGGAAGACTGGGCTGGTGGAGTGGGATAGGCGACGTTGAGGCCTGTGGGGGCTGGGAGGACGAGCGAGTGGAGACTGGGGAACTCCAGAGCGCCCACTTGCAGCTGGATTTTTATGTGCAATTTTCCTGATTTTAAAATAGTGGTGTTTAATTACAAAATAAAGTGCAGGATGGCCCAAACGAAATGTATCTGAGGTCTACATATGGACTTGATTAATTTTTACTTCCTGCACAGCCTTTTATTTTCTGTGGAGTTAATAATTACTTTGGCTACGCACGGTGGCTCACGCCTGTAATCCCAGGCCGCGGTGGGCGGATCACTTGAGTTCAGGAGTTCGAGACCAGCTTGGCCAACATGGCGAAACCCCGTCTCTACTAAAAATACAAAAAAATTAGCCGGGCGTGGTAGGGCGCACCTGTAGTCCCAGCTACTAGGAAGGCTGAGGCATGAGAATCGCTTGAATCCGGGAGGTGGAGGTTGCAGTGAGCAGCGATCTTGCCACTGCACTCAGCCTGGTTGACAGAGCAAGACTCTGTCGCAAAAAACAAAACAAACATAAAAATAAATAATTACGTTTGTTTGTGTTTGTAAACTAAAAATAAAATTGTAAGCCCCCCAAGCACTGAACGGACCTCCTCTTAGCCAAGGAGACCCCAGAGAAACCTTAAAAACTGAGTTCCCAGCCATTCTGGAAAGGGAGGTTGAACACCCCTTGTTATAGTCCCTCCCTTTTGGCATTTAGACAACTGACCAACATTAATGTTAAAGTAGAGATCATAAGACTAACAGACTTTGTGGTAGTAAGATACCAAATTATAAACAAGACCTAAGGCTGTGCAAGGCAAGGGTTAAGTCAAGCTTGCAGACCATCAATCTTGCTGAAGAGGTCTTTTTTGACCCAGTGTATTGTGGCTGATTCTGGCATACTATCTTAAACATTCTTTTCTGCTGACTCCAAATTTTACACAGAGCCTCACTCTTTTAACCAATTGCAAATTAAAAAATCTCTTGGTCAAGCTGGCTGAGGTGGGAGGATCACTTGAGGCCAAGAGTTCAAGACTAGCCTGGGCAACATAGGGAGACCCTGTCTAGCCCTACCAAGAGATCTATATATCTATCTATCTATCAATCAATCATATATCGTGTATATATCTATGTATTTGAGTCCACATATAACTTGTAAACCCCCTACATCAAGACATCCTGTCTTTTGGAGCCAAACCAGTGTATACCTTCCACACATTGATTTATGTCTTTGCCTGTAACCCCTGGCTCCCTGAAATGTATAAAACCAAACTATAATCTGACTGCCTCGGGAACACTTAAGGCTTTTTGGGTTTGTATTTTCCTGGGGCTGTGGTCACTCATTGGCTCTGAATAAACCTCTTTAAGTAATTTACAGAGTTTGATTTTTCTGTTAACAGTTAATTAAGATTCCATGTATTTATCACAAATTCTACTCCAAATCTTTCACAAGTTGTCTGTCAAAAGACAATATTACAACAGATTTATAGATCTGTTAAAAGAAAAGCTTTAGACAAACTAATGGAGTTTTGTTGAGGAAAGAACCTTGAAAACATGCTAAGGGAAAGAAGTTAGACACATGAGGCCACATATTGTATAGTTCCATTTATATTTGCAATGTCCAGAGTAGGTGAATTGATAGAGTCACCTATGTGATGTTGAGGTGGGGAGAATAGGGAGTGACTTCTGATGGGTTTGAGGTTTCTTTTTGAGATGGTAAAAGTGTCCTGGAATTGGATAATAGGGATGGTTGCACAACACTGAGTATATTAAAAGCCACCTGTGACTTAAGAAATATATATGTGGTCTCTGCATAGAGCTTCTAAAACCCTTGTAACTTTTTTTTAGGTTTTCATTAAGGCATTTTATAAAGATAATATCATTTGTGTTTATAAAATGTTTGCTACATATACATAATATATATAGTGTATATATAAATTTAAATATGCTCAAGTTACAAAGCAGAATTATGAAAAGAAACCCGTGAACCCATTACTCCACTTAAGAAATAGAATATTACCAATATTGTTGCAATTTTCTGAGAGTTTCCTCTTCTTTCTTATCCCTTCACCCCAGCTAATTGCTATCCTGATGTTTTTCATTTGTGTATGTGTATTTTAATTTAATTTAAAGTTCCAGGATACATGTGCAGGATGTGCAGGTTTGTTATATAGGTAAACGTGTGCCGTGGTGGTTTGCTGCACCTATCAACTCATCACCTAGGTATTAAGCCCTGCATGTATTGGCTACTTATCCTGGTGCTCTCCCTTCCCCCCGTCCCATGGACAGACCCCAGTGTGTGTTGTACCCCTCCCTGTGTCCATGTGTTCTCATTGTTCAGCTCCCACCTATAAGTGAGAACATGCAGTGTTTGGTTTTCTGTTCCTGTGTTAGTTTGCCAAGGATAATGGCTTTCAGCGCCATCCGTGTCCCTGCAAAGGACATGATCTCGTTCCTTTTTATGGTTGCATAGTAGTCCATGGTGTATATGTACCACATTTTCTTTATCCAGGCTATCATTGATGGGCATTTGTAAAACACTTGTAACTTCTTGAATGATAGTGACATCTTTCGTTATTCATCATAAGCCCCTTTTAACCATACCTGAGTTTATGCCACTAATGAAGTGGCTTTTGGAAGATGGGAGCTGGTTATCAGAGAAACCAACCATGTGATTAGAGGGCTGAAACTTTTAGCCCCACCTCTCAACCTCCAGAGAGAGGAGAGAGGCTGGAGATTGATTTGATTACAGTTTATCTAAAAGAAGAAACTGAGGCAAAATTAATAAAAGTGGAGAGTTTACATTTGAACCAAAATGAAGACAGCTGCCCAGAAGACTCACATGCAAGTAACCTGGGATATGAGCTTCATTAAGCCTTTGTTACAAGCAGGTTTTTAAAGGTAAAAAAGGGGACTAGGCAAGGGGCTGATAAAAAGTTGTTTGTCAGGAATTCTCATTGGTTTACAGAAATAACATTGATTAGTGATGGCTATACATTGTTGAATGATAGGGTATGAGTTATGTTGTGCAGCATGCAGTATTGTTAGGTTAATTTATAGCTATTTGGGGGGCAGTCCCTCTAGAGTCCACATAGCAAGCAGCTTCAAGAGATGATTATTCAGCAAGAGGGAGGAAGTGAGATGTGACTGCTGTCTCTTTCTCATGCCTTTTTTTGGGCCTGATAATTTAGAGGAAGCTCATATTCCTCATATAAAAACATTTCTTTTGACTGTCATTACTAATGGCCAATGATTTTATCAATTATACCTAGGTAATGAAACTTCATAAAAACTTATTAAACAGTGGGGTTCAGAGAGCTTCCAAGTTGGTGAATGCATCCACATGCTGGGAAGGTGTCACCTCCCAAACTCCATGGAAACAGAAGCTCTGATGCTTGAGATTCTTCCAGAAGTGTTGTGATTAGAGGAACAGTTTCCTTTGGAACCTGGCCCTAAGACTTTTTTTTTTTTTTTTTTTTTTTTTGAGATGGAGATTCGCTCTGTCGCCCAGGCTGGAGTGCAGTGGTGCGATCTCGGCTCACTGCAAGCTCCGCTTCCTGGGTTCATGCCGTTCTCCTGCCTCAGCCTCCCGAGTAGCTGGGACTATAGGCACACGCCACCATGCCTGGCTAATTTTTTGTATTTTTAGTAGAGACAGGGTTTCACCGTGGTAGCCAGGATGGTCTTGATCTCCTCATCTCGTGATCCGCCCGCCTCGGCCTCCCAAAGTGCTGGGATTACAGGTGTGAGCCACCGTGCCCGGCCCCTAAGACCCTTTTAATCTAGATGTTCATCTGTATCCTTTAAAATATGCTTTGTAATAAACTGGTAAACATAGATGTTATGATCTGATTGTGTCCCTCCGAAATTTGTATGTTCAAGTCTAATCTGCAAAGTGTTGATATTAAGAGGTGGGGCCTTTGGGAGGTAATTAGGTCATGAGGATGGAGCCCTCGTGAATGGAATTAGTGCCCTTATAAAAGAGGCCCGAGGGAGCATGTTTGTCCCTTTCTCCTTCTGCCATGTGAGGACACAGTGAGAAGTTACCTTCTATGAGGGAGAGAGCCCTTACCAGACACTGAAGCTGCTGGTGTCTTGATCTTGGACTTCCCAATCTCCAGAACTGTGAGCAATACATTTCTAGGGTTTATAAATTACTCAGTCTATGGTATTTTGTTCCAGCAGCCCAGATGGAATAAGGCAGTAGATAAAATGTTTCTCTGACTTCTGTGAGCTCTTATAGCAAATTACTAAACCTGAAGAGCAGGTCATGGGAAACCTTGCTTTGTAGCCAAGTCAAACAGAAGTGTGGATAGTCTGGGACCCACTACTTGTGACTGGCACCTGAAGTGAGGGCAGTGTTGTGGGACTGAGCCCTTAACCTGTGAGGTCTGTGCTAACTCTAAGTAGTTAGCGTCTGTTGTGGTTTGAATACTTGACCCCTCCAAAACACATGTTGAAACTTCTCCACTTGCCATGCTGGTTTTAGCATAGAAAGTCTCATGTCCTGGGAAGCTCCCTTACCCTTCTTCGCGTCAGGTCCCAGGCAAACTGGGATGCTTGACCACCCTGTTTCTGTCCGCTCCTGTCTATTCACCTTCCCTCCAGTTGGAATCAAACCACAGTTGATATGAGCTCTGGAGTGCAGAAGCTGATACAGCACCTGAGGCTGGCTTCTGACTGGCATCTGGAAACTTGGCTGGCAAACAGTTTCTTATACTGATAATAACTTCCTATAAAGGGTAGGGGTCTTCCCTGCATCTAAACTGTTTGTACAACAACATGGCTTATGCTAAGCACCTGCCTTTCTTCTGGGAGTTTGGAATTTTGGTGTATGCTAGGCAGACACCAGCTCCTGATAAAAACCCTGAGCACCAAGTCTCTATGAGCTTCCCTGGTAGACAGCATTCTACACGTGTCATCACAACTAATTGTTGAGGGAATCCAGTAGTGACTCCCTCTTGTTTCTGCTGGAAGAGAACTCTTGGAAGCTCATGCCTGGTTTCTTCCAACTTCACCTCATGTACCTTTCCCCTTTGGAGATTTTGCTCTGTATCCTTTTCTTATAAGTCTTAGCCAAGGGTATGACTGTGTACTGAGTCCTGTGAGTTCCTCTGGAGAGTCACAGAACCTTGGGGTGGTCTTGGGGACCCCTGACAAACCTGTTGAGGGACTTTCTCAGAGAAGGGCCCTTCTTCAGGGCCTGACGGAATCGATGTCTCTTCAGATTCCTGCATAAGAGGAGGAATCAGACCCAAAGGCTAGTCTAAGGTCAGCCTGGCTCCCTGCTCTGGCCATACACAGCCTGTCCTACCCTGCTATCTATGTGGCAAACTGAGGCCCAGGGAGGGCAGGACTTGCCTAAGGACACATGGAGAGTGAGTGTCCAGGTCTTCTGCCACCAGCCCCAGGCCTCCCCCTGCTTCTGTGCCTGCCCGGGGCTCTGTCCCAGCTGGACTCAGAGTGGTGGGTCTTTTGCACCCCCAGCAGGAAACCCTCAGCAGGGCCAACAGTCCTGACCTCTGCCAACCCTTCCAGAAATCCACAGAACATCTCATCCATCCTTCCTTCTCATCCACCAAGAAGGCCACAGCACCCTCCTCATGCAGTGTGGTGAGAGGTGTGGTACAGTGTGCAGAGTGGGTCGTGACAGCCACAGCCCAGTGGACCCAGCCCTGTCCTGCACCAGTAGGGCCCAGCTCATAGCCATTCCTGGCTTTCAGTCAACCTGGGCTCCTGCTCTGGAGGCCATTGACATTGAGTACCTGTGCTAACAGATGTGCAGGTGAGAAGGCCTCTGGGGGTACGGGTGATGGAGCTGGGAAGGGGCCAAGGTGGTCCACCTTATCAGAGTCCTGGGAGCTCCGGTGGCAGCTACCATGAGAATGCAGTGGGAGATGGTAGAGTGGCCCCATGGATCTCTCTGGCACAGATGCTCAGCCTCTAAAGGGGGCTGTTTTACCAGCTTGTAAAATCTACCCAAGTAGGGTACAGGCTGGGCTGTCTTGGGGGAAAAAACATTAAAACTTAAAGCAGTGTTTTATATGGAAAAATATGAAAGGGTTTTTTTTTTTTTTTTGAGACAGTCTCACTCTGTTGTCCAGGCTGGAATGCAGTGGTGCGATCTTGGCTCACTGCAACCTCCGCCTCCCAGGTTCAAGCGATTCTCCTGCCTCACCCTCCCAAGTAGCTGGTATTACAGGTGTGTGCCACCATGCCCGGCTCATTTTTTGTATTTTTAGTAGAGACAGGGTTTCGCCATGTTGGCCAGGCTGGTCTTGAACTCCTGACCTCAGGTGATCCACCCGCCTTGGCGGCCTCCCAAAGTGTTGGGATTACAGGCGTGAACCACTGTGCCCGGCTGGGACTATTTTAAAATATCATGTATTAATAAAGAATTTGAGGTTCATGAAGACTGATGGATCAGGAGATGATTGCCATTGAGAAGCTAGTTTATTACTCTCAGTTCTGGAGAGAAGGGCACATGCCACACCACAGGGGCCACATGGGAAAACACTGGGGTTGGCCCCGAGGCAGAGGAATGGGGCAGGGAGTGGTGGGCAAGAGCCTTTACTGTGGTTTCTGTGGGAAAGAACAGGTAAGGCAGGGTGACAGTTTAGGATTGGGTGGTTTGAGTAACTTCAGGGCCTGGAGCAGAAGGGCTGTCCCTCATTGTCTGATACCTGGCCCTGGAGTGATTAGAGCAAGTCCATAGTGGCCAGAGTGTGAGAGCCCCATAGAGGAGGTGTTTGAGGGTGTGAGCATTGGATTGGTTGGTTTGTGTTTGAAAAGTGTACCCTGCCCAGGAGGAGGACTCTTCCTGAGAGGTGAGGAGCTGATGAGGGAGGCAGAAGGCCAAGGCAAGGTGATTCAGGCCCATCATCAGGGTGCAGAACCAAGTCTGTCCAGCATATACATACAAGGCAGATGTTAAAGCATTGTTTGCAGAAGCTGGAAACATAGTCAATACAGGGGCCAGGGCAGGGCAAGACTTCTCTGTAGGGGAGGAGCCTCCAGCATCAGGGGATAGATGTGTCTCCTGCAGCCTAACTCTGAGCTGCAGGCTAGACAAGGTTGGGTGGTTCCAGCTGCCCAGGCTGGCCTCAGGGCCCCAGCATGAGCAGCAGTGCATGGAGGTGGTACGGCTCCATTTCAGCCCTGCCTCTCCCCAGCACCTGACCAGCATGGGAGGCTGAGCGCTGGGCCTTGGTGGGCAGGGACAGACGGGGATGGGGAAAGGGTATGTCCGCTGGCCTCCAGCCTGCAGGACCTCCTGGTAGCTTCTCCTTGAGATGGGGAGGGGCAGGCCTGGTGCAGCAGTATGCAGGGGTCCTGGCCTGGGAGAGCAGGCTGCTGGCTTCCCACCAACACAGTGCATCATTGACAGGGCCTCCACGGGACCTGTTGACCCACCTTTCCCATACCTGTGTCTCAGGCTGCTGGGCCAGGTGCCAGAAGGTGACCATGTTACCTGCTGGTCCTCCTTCCACATAGATCTGGCCTCCTTGTGGCGCCCCCTCAGCCCACCCAAGTCATTCCTCTGATGAGAAGTTCTCTTCTGTGCTACACTCCCACCTTGTGCTTTACCAAATTCAGGGCCTGCCCCTCTCCCACCAATCCTGGTCCCCAAACACTCCCTGGCCTGGAGGGCCAGCCCACAGGCCCTTTCTGGTTCCCCTCTTTTTATTTAGAGAATTTGCAAATTTTTTGAAAAGCTAAGAGCATGGTACGGTGACTATCCATAAATCTGTCATCTAGATTCAGCAAGAATTTGGCCATATTTCTGTCTTCCTTCTTTATCCCTACCCCTGCCTCACCCCTGCTTGTTCTCACTGTACATATGTGTGTATGTATTTGTGTGTATGTGTGCATGCATGTATATGTGTGTTGTGCATACATGTACATACATGTGTGGGTATATGTATGTCTTGTGTGTACATGTATGTATGTGCATGTGTGTGTGTGTGTATGTATATCACAGTCTGCTCAGGCTGCTATGACAGAATATTATAGACTGCATGGCTTAAATGACAGAAATTTATTTCTCACATTCCTAGAGGCTGGAAGTCCAAGATCAAGGTGGCAGTAGATGTGGTGTCTGGTAGAGGCTGTCTGGGCTGTCTTCCTGGTGTGCATGTGACCATCTTCTTGTTGTATTCTCACATGGCCAAGAGCAGAGAGAGAGCTCTCTGTGGTCCCTTTCCACTCGTGAGGGCTCCACTCTCATGATCTAATTATCCCCCAAAGGCCCCACCTCCGAATGTTATACCTTCACCTCACCTTAGTGGTGAAGATTTCAACATATGAATTTTGGAAGAGGAAGGATGAACATTCAGACCATGCAATGTAAGTGTTTATATTTGTGTATGTTTATAAGCATATGAATATAGGCATGCATATGTGTGTGTGTATGTACTGTATATATACAATTCAAAAGTTTTCTTGGTTTGTTTGCTTGCTGAATCCTTTGAAAGTGAGCTGTAGGCTGGCCGGACACAGCGGTTCATGCCTGTAATTCCAGCACTTTGGGAGGCCGAGGCAGGCGGATCACGAGGTCAGAAGATCGAGACCATCCTGGCTAACACGGTGAAACCCTGCCTCTACTAAAATTACAAACAAAAAAAATTAGCTGGGCATGGTGGTGCATGCCTGTAGTCCCAGCTACTCAGGAGGCTGAGGCAGGAGAATTGCTTGAAGCCAAGAGACGGAGGTTGCAGTGAGCCAAGATCGTGCCACTGCGCTGCAGCCTGGGTGACAGAGGGAGACTCCATCTCAAAAAAAAAAAAAAAAAGAAAGAAAGAAAGTGAGCTGTAGACATCACAGACTTCTCCCTTAAGCACTTTAGCAGCAAACATTGTCCATGTGACCCCACTGTAATTATCCTACTAGGGAAATTAACATTGATCCAATAAGGCCATCTGATTCAGGTCCATATCCGAATGTCCCCAATTGACCTTTGTCTCCTTAATCTCTATGATTGTTGTTGTTGTTATTTGTTTGTTTTTGAGACAGGGTCTTGTTTGGTAGCCCAGGCTGAGTGCAGTGGTGCAAACACAGCTCACTGCAGCCTTGAACTCCTGGGCTCAAGCTATCCTCCCACCTCAGCCCCCCCAGGTAGCTGGGTCCACGGGCATGCACCACCACACCTGGCTAATTTTTGTATTTTTGATAGAGATGGGTTTTGCCATGTTGCCAAGACTGGTCTCAAACTCCTGAGCTCGAGGCCTGCCTCAGCCCCCAAAAGTGCTAGGATTACAGGTGTGAGCCGCCGTGCCTGGCCTATTTTTAATTTTTTTCACATGTAAGCCTTCCTGCACCACATTTCTTCCATGTCTTAGTATCACTCTCAACTCTGGGGCTTTTAGAAATTCAGCGTGCTGTACTCTGTCCTCGTCAGTACCCTCACGGCGCTCATGTGTGGCAGGCTCATGTGTCCCTCCAGCAGATCATCATTGGTCAGGCGGACGCCAGCACTCCCCTTGTGCCTTCTTTGCCCATCTATTTCTCCAAGGAATCCTGCTGCCTTTCAGTGGAGGATTGTTCACGAACAAAATCCAGGCACTAGTTGAACCCCTTCATGTGTGGGATGGTTCATCCCATCTCCCAAGCCCCTGACATGTCATGTGAACTCAAAGATGTATTGAGTTATTGAGTGAACACAGAGAGGCAATGATGGAGACAGCAAAGCTGAAGATGATGCAAAGACCTAGCATCTCAAACAGTCCTTGCACTTCTGGTCCCTGGCCCCTGACACCAGTGTCTTCTGAGATGGCCCCTGGTGCCCCAGACTCCCCACTTCACTGGTTGGGCCCTGCCTTCACGACAGCTCTGGGTGCTCTGTTTTAGGGGGACCCTTCTTGTCCTTCTGCACATGGCTCTGGGGAGCTCTTTTTGGGGGCCTTCCTCTCTTCCTGTACACATCAGCAGTGAGCAGGCTCTTTCTTCTGGGAGGCCCCTGTGCACCTCAAGGGCAGCAGCTTGGCCAGGACAGCCTGGTCCCTCTGTGTGCAACACCCAGGAAGGCCTGGCACTTATGGGTTAAAGGTCAGTCCTGCCTTCCTCCTCCATTCACTGACAGAGCATGATGATGGAGGTCTCTGTGGGCACTGAAGCCGTAGGGAAGTGACCTTACCAGGTCACATAACCAGTGAGCGTGGCTCTCATGGATGTGGGCTCCTCATGAGTGTGGGCTCCCGGAGAATCTAGGCTTGCTGTGAGTGTGGCTTGCTTGGGCCGGCCCTGTTGTTCTCCCTTGCAAGCTCTGAGGAGGCAGGGATGGAGGAAGCTGAGCAATATCTCCAGGTCCCACCTTCATCTCAGCCAGCCTGATGGTATGGGTCGTCTCCTTGACCTTATGTGCTGGGTCAGTGAGTCAAATGGGGCTGACCTCAGGTCAGGCCTGGGCCTGTGGCCCCTGGGCTCCTGCAGAAACCTAGGCAGGTGAGGTAGTGGACCCCTCCCTCTGGCTTGACCAGGGCCCAGCCTGCCTCCTATGTCCTGCCGGAGCACACACAGAGAGGACCCCCATTCGAAATGTCTCTGCTTTATCATGGACTCTCCCAAGGCTGTGGCCTCGTGTTTTCGAGGCTCTCATCTGGACTTGATCCAATTCGAGCCACTCCTCAAATGCAGCCACAGAACACGGGGAGGCTGGTGGTTTTTTGAGTACAGCTCCTTTCTTCTTGCTGCTTAAGCTCAATCATTTGATTTTCTTCTTTCTGCTGAGACCCTTGGTCCCTGGTGAGCTAACTGGATTCCTCTCGACCCCCAAGCCAGGAGCACAGCCAGGGTGTAGAAAGTGTTTGGAGAAAGAAAATCCCACTAGAGGCGTTTTAGACAAATTTTCTCAAACATGTGAAAAAGCAGCCTAGAGTTGAGGAGAATAAAAACCCCTTCTTTCAAGTTGCCTTGTGTACCGTGTTCAGCTTTTTTGTTGCTAAAAGATAATTTTCAAAAAAGGGAAAAATCATGACTCTTCTATACAATAGATACAAAGTGAACAAGGGACAGGAGATTTAATTTAACTCTAGAGGGATCAGGCTCAAACCAAAGAGCAGACACAGGTACAGGTTAGGACGATGAAACTGCTATACGAATGGAGACAGAACTGTTTCCTCTGTGTCAGAGTAAGTGTGCATCCTGTGTGCGACAGAGGGGCTGGAGCTGGGTGCCAACAGGCGCTGGCCATTAGCGATCCTCCCAGCCGCTGAACAGGCCTGTGTCACCGCACAAGTCAAGTGCAGTTCCCTGGGGCCGCGGGGATCTGGCCAGGTGTGAGTTCCCACACAGCCATCTTCTTGGGTGCCTGATGGCCAACACTGTGGACCCTGAAATGACCAGCAGAGCTGCATGTCCTGTTGTGTGAGGCAGCCGTGTGTGGACACAGAGCTCAGTGTCTCTGTGGGGTGGCGACTGTCTTCCAGGGACATAATATTCTAAACACCCCTGACCTAGAGCAGCATCCACACTCACCCCACCCCTTCCTCTCACTTCCTTTGCACTTCCTGTAACCACACCTTTGCCCTTGCCATGCCACCGAAACTGGCCCAGGCCTAGGCAACCTCTGAGCTACCAGACACCCACAGGCTCAGCTCCTGATCTTGTCCCCATGAGCAGGGCTAGCAACACCTCTGAAGGGGGTCAGCCCCGGGAGATCTGGGCAGTGTCTCCAGAACCTAGTGGAGAGGCCTTTCCAGGCACAGAGATGCCACCATGGCTGTGTATTCTCACCAGAGGTCAGCCTCCTGTTGAGTGCACCTGGCTGGACTCCCCCACCCACCTGGACATGCTTATCACCACGGGGTTTCCCTGTTCCCGGCCAGCTGCCTTGTCTGCCTGGAGCACCCAGGGATGAGGCCTGCGTTTGCTTCGTTCCTCCCTCAGGAGCCCGGGACAGATACACAGAAAGACAAACACATGAAGCTGAGTGGATTTTTAAATTAGCAGCCGTAGAAGGCATCATGCACTCTCTGGATCCAAGAGAGATGGTTTCTGTCGAGCAGACTTGGGTGGGTCACTCCTGGCAGCAGGGGCTCCCAGGGGAAGGTCTCTCACTGAGAGGTGTTCTCTGCAGGGGGGCACGGGGAACTCAGAGGCAGTACAGAGCCCGGCCAGGGGGGTGGTGGGGAGGAGGGAGGTCATCCGCTGTCCATTGTTCATGTGCTAATGTGTTCACGCCCACAGGCCCAGGGACCTGCGCTGCTGGCCCCTTTGCTGTTGTGCAGGGGAGCAAGCAGAGCCCTGCACCCCACTGGCTTTCCCCTAGCCCTCACCTCGCCTGCAGACAGGTGGATGAGGCCACCCTCATATGCCAGAAAGGGAGTCCAGGTCATAGGTGGGCTAGGACGTTTAGCCCAGAACCCATGTTTGGAACCCCTGACCTAGAGCTCTCCCAATATTTGGGAGGCAAGCTGCTCTCTGCAGTGAAGTGGGAGAGGCACAGGCTTTGCACACAGGTTGAGCAGCACTGGGCCTGCCAGTCATTTGCCTCCCTGGGCCACTTTCACTCACTGACGCTCACTCCCAGCCTGAGTGGCTTCCTTGAGTGCCTGGGGGCCTGCAGCTGGCATAGTCTGGGTTGGTGTGCCGAGCCCTATCTGCCCCCAGGGCCTGCTCATGGACTGCACCCACTTTCAAGGCCCCACTGAAGGCCCAAGTTGGCCAGGGGAAGCTCAGGGAGAAAGGGAACTCATACCTAGGACAGGGGCCAGACACTTCATGGCACAGCGGCTGAAGCAGCACTTCTTTTCTCCCTAACACCCGCCGTCCATGGAGCACTCACTCTGCTCCTCGCAGAGCTCTGTGCTCACTGCGGGCTGCACCCAGGGGCAGCTGCCAATCTTTGGGGCTGATACTAGGGGAGAGATGGGCCAGCCCTTCATCACCCAAAGCCCTTTTATGCTTCCCAGCCTTGCTGGGCCCAACTCCCAGGGCTCCCCATGCCAAAAATACCCATTTTATAAATGAGGAAGTTGGGCTGGGCGCTGTGGCTCATGCCTGTAATCCCAGCACTTTGGGAAGCCAAGGAAGGAGGATCACAAGGTCAGCAGTTCGAGACCAGCCTGGCCAACATGGTGAAACCCTGTCTCTACTAAAAAAAAAAAAAATACAAAAATTAGCTGGGTGTGGCAGATACTTGGGAGGCTGAGGCACAAGCATTGCTTGAACCTGGATGGCAGAGGTTGCAGTGAGCCGAGATTGCTCCACTGCACTCCAGCCTGGGCAGCACAGCGAGACTCAGTCTCAAAAACATAAAAAAAAAAAAAAAAAAAAAAAAAAAAAAAAAAAAAAAAAATGGGGAAGTTGAGCCTCTGTTCTGCTCTGGGGTCAGATGTGTCCCCGGGGCCTCCTTTCTGCTGATCTCATGGCAGGAACCTCCACACCATCCTTGGAGGCCTGGACCACAGGACAGAGGTGGATGAGGGTGGGTCAGCCTCAGGCAGGTTCTGGCAAATGAAGGGGGCTCACATGTAGGGCCGAGTGTGTGGAGCAGTTGTGTGGGCACTAAGAGGGTGGTCCCAAGTGTCCAGCTCAGGAAGATCCTTGAGAAAGCTGGTTCCTCCCTCCCCCAACAGATGGGAGCCAGGCTGTCACCATGGGGCACAGGGCCAGGTGGAGTGTTACCAATGGTGGGGTTTTGCAGGAGCGGCCGCAGGCGCTGGGGCAGCACTTGCTGTTGCCAAGACAGTCATTGTCGGTGAGGTAGGTTTTGACGCAGGGCACCTCCTCGGAGGAGCTGGCCTCGGGGCACACGGCCTGCTCTGCACACAGGATGGGCAGGTGGGTGGGGGTCCAGGCCCCATCCCCAGGCTCCTCAAGGGAAAGCAAGGTAGGGGCAATGAGGAACGCAGCCCTTAACAGCTTAACACGCTGTTTCTTAGAAGGCCAAAAAAATCTACCAGGAATGTGACAGCCTTGACAAAAGCATGGGAAGTCAGCTGAGAAAATTAGGAAGCAAGACCACAGGCCCACTGCAGGTGGTGGGATGTTAAGATACTGACCAGACTGGCTAGGGCCTGAGGATAGCCCCCATCCTCCGCTGCCACTTCCCCATCTCCCAGCTGCACTGCTCGCTCTTAGGCCCAGGCGCTTCTCATCTGGGGACAGCTGACTCCACGTGGAGATACAGCCCTGCTTTTCTGCCATCCCCGGACTCCCCACCACCCACCTCCAGGAGTGAGTCTCCTCCGTTTCTCTCTTCCCCATTCCTGTCACCAAACCACCAGGACCTGCGGTGCCTTGGGTTCCACCAGAAGCAGAGATCAGGCAGGAGGACCCTCTTGGGAGTGTCCCCTAGAGAGGTTACCTGGTGAGATGAACGCTGGGGCCACAGCAAGGGTCACTTTCAGGGCAAGCAGGGCCAGGGCCAGGCTGAAGAGATAGCGTATGGTGGCGGGTGGTAGGCAGGTGGCAGGTGGTGGCCTGAGGACATGGGTTACATTTAAAGGACCTGGGTGGGAGGAGGGCCTCGGGGCGGGGGGCAGGGGGCAGGCTGGCATGGCCCCAACTGGACTGAGGCACTTCCTCCTTGAATGCCTCGAGAGGCCAGGCCCAGTCCTGGGGAAATGGCTGAGGGGTCTGGGGCGGCTGCTATAATCAGAGTCATGTTTCAAAAAAAAAAAGTCCTTAGTTAGGTTGACCAGTTTTTCCCCATTTTGAAAGTAATGCATGTTTATTATGAGAATTGATAAAATTAAGGACAGGGGAAGGAAGAAATAGGACCTATCCCAAACACTGCTATAGCAGCTATTTTAAAATGGTTGCATAGGGGCCCCCAGGGACAAAAGAAATGATGTGTCCCAAAGTTGTACGTTACCTAGGAAACAAAATAGGAGGGAGACAGCAGGCGCAGGGGCTCTCTCAGACGGTGTTTTGCTTCTTTTTTTTTTTGTAGTTTTTGGGCTTTCGACAAGAAGGAGATGCCTTCTGCTTATGAGCTGCAAGCTCCCTGTGGAGAATGCCGGTCACTGGATGAGGGACGAGCCAGGCTCTACGTTAGGGGCTGTCTGTGTGGGGCAAACGCCAGGAAGGCCTCTTCCCAGAAGGGACCCTTCTGTGCCAAGTGAGCGGGTGCCACGGAGCAGGGGCGGGTGCTGCCAGTGCGCTGTGCCTCCTCTGCTCTGGGGCATTTTCTTGATCCTCTTGCCTGGAGGGCTTGGACAGGGAAGGGGCCCTGGGGATTGTGGAACCTGGACATCTGCCTTGAAGACCCCGGGGTGACCATGTGCTGGCTGACAGCTGGTGCTTAGTCCCAGGTCCAGGCTGCACTCCTATCCAGCTGGGGACCCTCATTGCAGGCCTATGGCCTCTGGGCTTTGGACACAGAGTCCCTTAAAGCTTCCCCTGGGACCCTCTGCTGCTGAACATCGGGATGTTCCAGCCCAGAATGTCCTGCTACTTTGGCGGAGCTGTAATGTGCCTCCTCTATGTGCCCATGGCATGACATGGCTCCATCACGGCCCTTATAGCCCCTCTGCAAAGCAGTGGGCCTCAACCCAGGCCCTTCCTGGGGTGGCCAGCATGGACACTCTGGCCATGGTGACTTGCCACCTCTTGTGCCTCTCCATGGCTTGAAGTTTACCCAATGCTTCACGTAGGCTGTTCCACCTTCCCAGGAAGGGAGCTACGCACACACCAGAGACCTGGTGGAGTCCAGGGCTTGGGGAAGTGAAGGTGGCAAGGCCGTGATTGTTTACTGGCAGGCCTTGGTGGCCCTTTTCTCTGTCTCTGTCAGTTCCTATCTACATCATGAGTGGATTTGGCTAGAAGATCTGAGTCCTTCTGTCGCCAATGCTGGGTCTGAGGTGAGAGCTGACCCATCCATCCCAAGAACTCAGATCCCTGGCCACAGACTCACACTGTGAGCACCCTCCCCCTGCCCCCCCCACCCCACACCTAGTCCCTTCTTCCTTGACAGCTCAGAGGGGCACTTCCTTCACCAGCATCTCCCATCTCCACAGGGTGCCCCCAGAGCTAGCTATGCCATTTTCAGGGCACCTTGTTCAACAAATGGGAAAAAAGTACTGGTAAAGGTACTAGAATAAAAAAGTGTTTTTCTCTTCCACAGTCTCTCTGTACTTGTCATGATGCTTCTCACAATGTGTCAATTTAAGTAAATGAAAATAAAAATTTCTTATTATGAACATGAGTATCACCAGTCATTTTTATGTTGTACAATGCCAATTCAAAGGCAAACACAAGAGCATTGAGCTCTTAGGCAGAATCACCCAATCACACAATTCTTACCTTGTAGCTCACATGGGCACACGTATACAACAGTGCAAACGCTGCACAGAACTAACTCAACTGGTTTTGTTCCACTTATTTTTTTCTCATTTCTTTTTATTTAATATTTTTGGATCCATCTCTTGTTCTGAGGAAACAGCTTCCTCTTAAGCAGTTTTACTCTTCTGACACAAGGAACTGGTTGACTGAATGTGTCAGATTAAACTTTCCCTCCATTACATCAAAACTGCTGTAACCAATGTTGTGGCCAGACACTCTTAGCACCCCAGGTCTGCTTTGCTTCTTATGGCCATTCATAGCTATATGAACTTGTATATTAATAAGGATAAAAAGTTGCATTCTTTATTTTTATCTTATTTTAATAAGATAAAAATATTTAATTTAATTTAATTTTTTTTTTTTTTGAGACAGAGTCTTGCTCTGTCACCCAGGCTGGAGTGCTGTGGCACAACTCCAGCTCACTGCAACCTCTGCCTCCTGGGTTCAAGCGATTCTCATGCCTCAGTCTCCTGAGTAGTGGGACTACAGGTGCTTGCCACCAAGCCCGGCTGATTTTTTTTTGTATTTTTAGTAGAGATGGGGCTTCGCCATGTTGGCCAGGCTAGTCTTGAACTCCTGACCTCAAGTGATCTGCCTACCTCGGCCTCCCAAAGTGTTGGGATTACAGGCATGAGCCACCGCACCCAGCCCTATTTTAATTTTTTATTGAGATGTAATTCACATGCCGTAAGATTCACCCCCAATTGTAAAGTGTACAACTGAGTGTTTTTTAGTACATCCAAAACGTCATACAACCTCCACCTCTAATTCCAGAACATTCCATCACCCTAAAAAGAAACCCAGTACCCACTATCAGTTACTTTCTATTTCCCTCCGTCCCCAGCCTCTGGCAACTGCCAATTGACTTTCTGTCTCTGTGGATTTGCCTATTCTGGACGTTTCATGGAGATGAAATCATAGAACGTGTGACCTGCTGTGCCTGACTTATCTCACGGAGCGTGGCTGCTGAGGTTCATCATGTTGTAGCACGTGTTGGTGCTTCACCCTGTTTATGTACCATAGTATTGCTTGGTGTGCATGCACACACTCTGTTGGTCCATTCATCTATTGATGGACATTGGGCTGTCTCCACCTTTTGGCCTCCGTGAGGAGTACCGCTGTGAGCACTGGTGATTTCACCTGTTGACATGTACATGCCAAGGCTCTCCTTCTCTGGCTACCGGACAAGCAAGGAAGGCACTTGGCTACTGTCTTCCCCTTTCCTGCTGTGCTGTCCTTTTCAGAATAACTGGCTGGCTCCTACGGGAATAAGGCAGGCAGGAAAGGGCCGGAAGGGCTCCTGGGCTGCTCGTGTTTCTCAGAGGCCTGTCGCATCCTTCTGTGGCTCCAGCCTGTCGGGAAGCCAGGGCCCCACTCCGTCTGTGCCTTGCTGGGACCTGTGCACATGGGATGGCCAGGCTTGCTGCACATGTGGGTCACATGTGTGTTCCATTGTCCCACCAGACTTCACTTACTAGCACATGTTGAGAGGTGAAATTAAGGATTTCAAGGCATAAGAGCAGAAAGTTGAACCAAGCTTAGGGACACGTGGTTGTGTGGGCTGCTGGCATGAAGTGGCACACACCTGGAGCCCCTGATTTACCCGCTGTCTTGGCTGCCCCCAGGGGTCCCAAAGACCCTCTGTCCCTGGCCCCTACTCCCCAGCTCTGCTCTAACTCTGACGTCTCAAGTCCCACAGAGGCTAGGCCCTGCCACAGCCTGACCCCCTTCCAGCTGGCTCAGCCCCTCCTGATCCACACCTCTGCCCTCACACCTCTCGGGGCTCCAGGCTCCCGCCTTCCCCTTTTCTCCCCAGCCACCCTCTGCCTGGCCAGTGGCCGTCTTCTGATGAGTTCACTCTGTGGAGCCCCAAAGCTGTTGCGTTCAGAGTCTGCCTGGGCCCGGGGGCACGACTCCCATCACACACCCACCGACCCCTCCCCGCTTCCCCCAGGGACTCTTCCACGACCTTCACCTGCTCTCAGGGCCCTGGAGTCCCCACCTCCCACTCCCAGCAGCAAATGGCCTACTTCGACTTCAGAGAGGAGGGCGAGGCTGTCAGCAAGGCTGTGCCCATCCTCTGGAAGACTTAGTCTTCTTCATCACTAAGTCTTCTTAAGTCTAAGAAGACTTAGGGATGACCTTTCTCCTGCCTGTCATCTGGGTTCAGGGGATGACCTTTCTCCTGCCTGGGCCAGGCGGCCAGTTCAAGGCTGCTTCCAACACCACTAGCACCCCCAGTCATGTCAGGCCCAGTTCCATCCCCCTTTCTGGGCTCCTTTATTCCCTTCATTACTACTATTTCTGGAAGAAAAGCCACAGGCATGCAAGGATGACAACACACACGGTGCAGGGCAGGGGGCAGTGGCGTTCCCACTCGGCCCTGGCCCCCGTTCTCGTTTCTGGAGGCTGATTTCCTACTCTCTTCAGAGATGATCAAGCCTGTTCAAGTATGGATGTGCAGATCCGTTCTCCTTAGAAATGTGACTTATGTGCACACTGTCTCCCCCTCCTTTTTTTTTTTTTTTTTTCCCATTTGGAGAACATCCATTTAGCTCAGCCAAACTGAGCTAGTTCTGTGAGCTCAGTTTGGCTGGGTTTTAATGACACACGTCTGCTTCTGAGTGGCGGCTTAGTCCCCTCGGTATGGATGTGTCCACATAATTGCTAGTCTCCTATTGATGGACATTTAGGTTGTTTCTGATTCTTTTCTACCACAGAAGACCCCAGCTTTGGGCATGTGGGCAGGGAGCTCTGCAGGGTACCAGTGTAGAGGCGGAGATGCTGGGCCAAAGGGTCCATGTTTTGCCCACATGGGAGGCCCCGCCCAAGTGTCCTCCAAGCATCTGGCCCGATTCCCAGTCCCTGCTGGCACACCTGGGTATGCAGGGCTGGTCCCCGACACCTCATGAGCAGACACGCTCATCCTGCCCACTGGGTAGATAGGTCGATGGGTAATGGTGGAGGCTTTTATTTTTACTTTTTATTATGATAATTTTAAACATTCAGCAAAGTAAAAATAATAGTTCAATAGGTACTCACAGACCGATGGTCTAGATTAACCTTGTCAACATTTTGACGGACTCATGTTACTATTGTTTGTGTTGTTGTTGGAGTTTAAATCTGAAACATCGTGTTGTTTCAACCCCAACTACTTTCTTTTTTGTTTGAGACAGAGTCTCACTGTCACCCGGTTTGGAGTGCAGTGGTGCAATCTCAGATCACTGCAACCTCTGCCTCCTGGGTTCAAGCAATTCTCCCTGCCTCAGACTCCCGAGTAGCTGGGATTACAGGCTCCCACCACCACACCCGGCTAATTTTTGTATTTTTTAGTACAGACGGGGTTTTGCCATGTTGGCCAGGCTGGTCTTGAACTCCTGACCTCAGGTGGTCCACTTGCCTCAGCCTCCCAAAGTGCTGGGATTACAGGCGTGAGCCACCACGCCTGGCCAATCCCCTACTACTTTCATATGAAGTTGGAAATCCCAGGGCTGTTTTCCTACAGATAAAATTATTCTATGTGGAAAGTAACTGCTAGTTCCGTGAGCTCAGGTTGGCTGGGTCTTTCCTTCTCAGTGGCGTCCAGCCTCTGCAGTCCTCCTTCAAACTGCCCCTGCATCCCAGCTCCCCCAGCCTCCCTCCTGTTTCTTGTCCCTCTATAGTCCTCACTCCTCAGGGAATGTCTATGGCACCGCCACTATCCCCTTTCTCTGCTCTCCCCTCCCCTCATCCTGTGGGAAGCATCCGCCCACGCTCCCTGAGCCCCCGCCCTGGCCCCCACCCCTGCATCCCCGGCAGCAGCTCCCAGGCATAACCAGGGCCCTGCCTGGTCCGGAGCACGCCCATCTGTTCAGCCTTCAGAGGCCTTGGACCCACATCTGCCCACTGTTGCCAATGCAGAACTTGGCCTCCTCCCACATCTCCTTTCCCTGGGAATGGTTCCCCACAGCCAGAGACTTGGAGGGCCTCCCTTTTGTGTCTCTCCATCCAATCAGTCACCAAGAGGTTGGGCCACTGGTGGATGCCCCTCCAAAACCCTCTTGAGTGTGTTCCTGTCAGCTCTTCTGGGCTGCTGCCCTGGGATGGGCTGTTGTGGCACTGGCCACTGCAACAACCGCCTTAACACACTTGTCTGACTACAGACGATCTGATTTGTTCATGAGATGTCCTGTATACTGTCCTCCTCCAGAGCACAGGACCTCTCTCATCTTCTTGTTGAACAGCACGTTTGCAGCATCTGGGGCATTAGCCTTTAATGGGAAGGAAGGGAGGGAAAAAAGGAGGAAGGGAGGGAGGAAGGGGGAGAGGGAGGGAGGGAGGGAAGGAGAGAGGGGAGGAGGGAGGGAGGAGGTGGGAGAGGGAGGGAAGGAGGCAGGGACGGAGGGAGGGAAGACTATATCAGGCCTCCCCACTTTCCAGTTAGTTGTCAATGCTCTGTCCAGCATGGCCTTTCACGCCTGGGCATGATCCTATCACAACCTCATCTGAAACTCTTTGGTGGTTTCCCATTACCTGGGGGGAGAAGTCCAAATGCTGGGGTGTGGCATTCATGCCCTTCATGACCTTGAATGAAGTGGCCTAGAGGAAGCGTTTGAGTGCATGCCTGTGTGAATCTAGTCTTGGCTGTGCTAGTTGTGTGACCTTGAGCAGCTTACTCCTTCCTCATTTGTAAAATGGGGTAATAATGAGACCTATTCCAACTACCAGAGGGAGCTGGGGCCCGGGGGGCCAGAAGGGAACACATGTTCTGTGTGGCTGGTGTGGGGCAGTGGGGAGGAGTGAGAGGTGTTGGCAGGACAAGGAGTTCAGGGTAGGTGCACAGCTGCCCTTAGAGCCCTCAGGGCCAAATGGAGAAGCCAGAGGGTTCCAGGAATGCTGTTCCTCCAGGCTCACCAGCCCCAGTGGCAAGGAATGTAGGGTTCTTCTTGCGCCCAGGGGAAGGTTGTTGGCCCCTGGCTTGCCTGGCTCCAGCCTATCATCTTCTAAGATGCACAGGCTCTTTCACTCCCCAGCAGCTCCTGTGTGCCCAGGATTGATGGGGAACTGAGGCCCCGGGTTGTGGTCATCTGGAGCACACTGTCCCCACTCCTGGTCCTATGGGGTCAGCTGGGTCAGGATTTTCTCCAAAACTCTGAGTAAAGACAGGGATGGAGGAGGCCATGCTATTCCACAGGTGTGTCCTGGTCTTGTAGTGACTGCCACAGGCCCTGGGTACATGACCTGCCTTCAGCCCTTGCAATCAGGGTCACGGCCTCTGATCACGTGAAGGTCTCATGCTTGTCATCAGGGTCACAACCCTGGTGCAGGTCCTCAGCCCTTGTCATCAGAGTCAGGACTCCTGGGTGAATGTCCTGTCCTTGTCATTGGGGTCATGACCCTTCGGTGAAGGTCTCACTCTCATCATAGGGGTCACGACCCTGGGTGCAGGTCCTGCCCTCCGCCCTGTGCCCTCATCATGGTCTGTCTGCTCTGACACCCTTCCTACATCTCCTGTCTCACCAAGTCATGTCCCTGCATACAGTGGCTGCACCTCCTGCGTCTAGCTCCTGCTTAGAAAGTTCTCTCCTCCCATCTTTCAAAGCTCTACTGCCACCTCCTACTCCAGGGCTGCAAGGCTGTGAGGCTGCAGTGGGCCCTCTGCCCCTTCTATTGTACCTAGCAGAACCGTGGGCCTCATGGGCCTGCGGTCATTGGCAGGTGGGTTGGATGCCCCACTGGCTCTGTTTCTGCCCTGGACCACAGCAGGTAGAGCAGGGCTGCAGAGGATGCTGGGCGCAGCCCTCGTGGCTAAGGCCTCATGGTGTCATCTCTGTCCAGCTTGTTCACTTGTGGTCCATTTGCTAACACTTGTGTGTGGCCAGGGGCACAGGCGCATGAAATGCAGACCCCAGGTGCGTACCCACAGAGGCTCCTCCCCAGCTGCGAGGCTTCTGACAGGGAGTCGCCCCCGAGCTTTCAGAAGAGTCCAGCGCTACACAAGGACGCAAGGAGCATGGATGGTCCTAGGCTGAGACATCATGCAGCCTGGCAGGTGCAGAGAAACAGGGTCTTTTTGGGGAGTCATTTTCTCCAACACTGAGGTGGGAGAGGGCTGGGGAGGCTGGCAGGGCTGGACCATGGAGAGCCATGGGGGCCAGGCCAGGGGTCAGGGTGGCAAGGCAGGATCAGACACGTTTTAGAAAGGCCCTTTGCCAGTTGACAGGGAGGTGGGAGGAGAGGAGAGGGGGGGCCTGGACAAAGGTAGGCACTGGGCCTGGGAGGAAGGTATGTGGGACCGGGGCCTGGGTCTCCTGGGCTGAGAAGGGAAAGTCCAGCAGGGGTGGGGTTGTAGAACGGAGGGCAGCAGGCCTGGCCTCTACATCTCCATAAACTCTTGATTCCCAGCTGATGCCCCTACTCTGCAGAAACACTGACCCTGGGGAGATTCTGAGGCTCAGGTCAATGCCTTGGGTAGAGAATGAGGAGGTAATGAGCTCTGAATGGAGTGGCTTTTCACTGTTCCAGCCAAGGGGGCCCCTTCTTTACAGCTGGGGGCCTTGAAGCTCAGCTTGGTCAGGGACTTGCCAGTATCACACTGGGATTGGGGAGTGGCCCTGGGACTACCCTTGGCCTCTGGAGCCCCAGGGCCAGGCTGGGGGTCAGAGCACCACCCTGCTCTGTCTTCTTAGAAAAGTGGCCCAGACTGCTGTCCCACACTACTCATGTCGTACAGGGTCAGAGACCCACAGCGGGCCTAAGGCCCTACTGAGGCCTGGTTCTGAGATGAGGTTTCTGGGAGAAGCCCCCTTGGCCGTCCTTTCTCTAGCGGTGGCAGAGCTGGGTGCTCTAGCCTACTAGAAAGATTTCAGTGGCTCCCACCATGCTCAGCAGACATGGCGGTCCTTCAGCCTACTTACCCCCATGACATTTTGCAATTTTATTTTCTTTGCTAACATTAGAGGACCATTAAAAGCTAGCTTTCTGGTGTGGGAATACAGAAAGACCACCCACATGAGAACAGGCAAAACCTCTTCATCTAGAGCTGCTCTAGCAAGGGGGCTGGCCGCCATCACTGCATTTGGCCAAGACTCACAGGCAGGCAGAGGGAAAGGGAGGGAAAGCTTCACAGTGGAAAAGGGAGGCTCAGGTGAGCCCTGATGGAGGCAGCCGGCCCGGGGAAGCTGGGGCAGCTCACTAGAAAGGGGGCTGCCTATGTGATTGGTTAGAAGAGCATATTTGTTTTTTTTCTGGCTGGTCCTAAGTTGGAAGCAGGGACAAAAATTAGGGAAGCTGCCAGTTATTAATCAAGTTCTGGCCATTTGGGGCCGATTGTTAGAGGGGTTATTGTTTGGCCTTCCAGGATCGTTGCTAGAGAGAGTGGTCTGACTTCCTATGCATTTGGCTGCATAGGAATAGCAGGCTGGCATCCCGGCTGGTTGCTACAGACTATGGGACAAGTTCTACTCATATGTATGGCCTGGCTATTGTCCTATTTGATATTCAGTCTCTCCCTGGTTTCTCCTGAGGAATCAGAAGAAAGACCTTTGGCAGCTAGGCAATCCAGATCAACTTTCCCTCTGAGGATGACTCAAGAAGCTGAACAATAATAGCCCCCAAAAGTCTTACTGAAAGCATCAAAAAGCTAGCAAGATCTGGAAGAAGACAAGAACCCAGCGGGGTGAGCCTAGACGTTCCAAGCTGCTTTTGCTCTGGAGGCATTTCCAGTTCCAGGGAATTAGCCTGAAGATGAGCTTTGTTTCTGGCCCTGTCCTTGGACTGGAGGTCTAGACGCCAAAGCCCAGTAAGATGTAAGAGGACAACATTTCACCCGATTTTTAATGCAGCTCTGCCAGTTTTCTTTTGGCAATGTCTATTGGTGATATTAATCTTGACCAATTTTTGCCGAGCGTCTCCACTGCTCAGAAAGAGACAAGCAGCCCTGACATCCAGGGGCCATGCCTTAGGGTGCTCCTTCTGAACACAAACAATTACCCAAAACATCGACCTCAGAGAAAGAAGCCTGCTCCGTAATCAAGTGTAACTCAGGAGAACATCAACTAACCACAAAATGGCCCAACAGCTCCCTCTCCTGGGTCATGTGAACAATTGCTGCTTCTTTACCAACCATAACTTTAGCTGAAGACATTTCATCACAGAATTAATTACTCCTGCTGCCTGACAGCCTCCCACCCAGAAAAAAACCCTGTTTTCTTAAACCCTCCCCCAAAATCAAGGCCCAATCTCATGAGGCCTTTATAACACCCTCTCCCCAAGTCGCCTTATGGTCCTCCAAAGCCTGTGTTCTCCCTTGTTACTGCAGCAAGAAATAAACCCAACTTGTTCAACCTGGTGGCCTTCGCCTGGAAGTCTTAACACTGAAAAGTGACTCTGCGTATCTCTCCCTTTGTAGTTAATAAATATCTTGGGGATTGAATTTGAGATTATACTAATAACTTGTTCTTTTCAAACTTGTGCCCGCTAATTTTAACATTCGTTGGTGGATCTTGTCTGTACCACTTATTACTGTGGTGTTTGCCTGATGGTAGTTTGTCTTCATTCTTCTACACTTATTAACTGGAATTATTCTGTAAGGAAGGGCTGCCCTTTGCCCCATCATTTATTAGATTACTTAGCACTTTGTTCCAGCTTTGGCCATTGGGAGTGCCTTGAGATTGGCTCCCATGTTCTTTTGACAACTGTTCTTTTTTTTGGGCATTTTCTCACTTTCTGGCATGAGAAGATGCTCCAAACTCATCTTGTAGCCTCCCTGCCTCAACCTGGGAATGAGCCATTTTTCTAAGGATCATGGTGCCTTTTTACTGGAGAATGGTGCTTAGAAGCCGAGATCCTAGCAGAGCTGTCCATGCTCCTGGGGTGTCCCTTGTTGAGGCTCTCTCATCAGCAGACAGGCTAGGAAATATACGCATGTCTGCTAACCCACGCGTGGACATGCATGTGTATTTCTGTGTCTATCTGTTTGTATGCAGATTAAAGTCCTGAGTTTATACTGATACCTCTGGTTCCAAACCAACACAATGGGGCTCACTTTAGCCTTTCCTCACTTGTAACTTCTTTTTCCAACAGTGAGAAACCCAGCTGTCATTATTATGATATTCTTACTAATTTTTTCAGTTCTAGTCCATGCCTCAAGTAGTTTCAGAATTGCTTGCCACACCCTTGGAGGAAATACATTCACCGGCTACATTACAGCATTTCTTTTTTTTTTTTTTTGAGACATAGTCTCGCTCTGTCTCCCAGGCTGGAGTGCAGTGGCACGATCTCGGCTCATTGCAACCTCCGCCTCCTGGGTTCAAGTGATTCTCCTGCCTCAGCCTTCTGAGTAGCTGGGATTACAGGCACGTGCCACCATGCACAGCTAATTTTTGTATTTTTAGTAGAGACAGGGTTTCACCATGTTGGTCAGGCTCGTCTTGAACTCCTGACCTCAGGTGATCCACCCTCGTCAGCCTCCCAAAGTGCTGGGATTACAGGCGTGAGCCACCGTGCCTGGCCCATCGCAGGATTTCTGTGCGGTTCTTTTTGCCTTTAGCCATACAGGATCCAGTCCCGGTACTGTTTTCCACAATGACTTAGGTGAGCTCTTTTCCTCCCTGCTCCCTTCAATGCAGCTGTGCTGTTCATTTGCAGTGCTGTGAAGCTCAAGTGCTACTGTCTGCATTCCATTTTGGGTTTTGCTTGTTTTTTGAGTGTGTGAACTCTACTTTAACTCTAAGAGTCACACAAAAGGCTAGAGACGCAGAGTGTACCCCTCCCCATCCTATCACTTTGTTCTCATCCCCCTGGGTACCCTTTTTCCACCCTTCTCTTAGGTGACCAATCTCTTTAGCTCCTCATTTATCCTTTTCTATATTTCTTTGGCACAAATGAGCACGTACATGACTATTTTCTTCTCTCTTTTTGAGACAGAGTTTTGCTCTTGTCACCCAGGCTGGAGTGCAATGGCACTATCTCGGCTCACTGCAATCTCCACCTCCTGTGTTCAATGATTCTCCTGCCTCAGCCTCTCGAGTAGCTGGGACTACAGGCATGCGCCACCATGCCCAGCTAATTTTTGTATCTTTAGTAGATGCGGGGTTTCACCGTGTTGGCCAGGCTGGTCTGGAACTCCTGACCTCAGGTGATCCGCCTGCCTCGGCCTCCCAAAATGCTGGGATTACAGGCATGAGCCACCACACTGGCCCATAATCCACAAGTTTAATATGTGGTAGTTTCATTATTTTTCAGTTCAAATATTTTATCATTTCCATTTTTATTTCTTCTTTTGCTCATGGTTTATTAGAAGCATATTTCTTTAGCTGTTAAAAAGGAGGAAGAGGCGACAGAGCGAGACTCCGTCTCAACAAAACAAAACAAAAAAAAAACAAAAAAAAAAAAAAGGAGGAAGAGCTCCACAATTGAGGTGAGGGTATTTCTAAGACATACTTTAAGTGAAAAAGGCAAAACACAAACAAGTATCCATAAAATGTTGTCCTTCAGGTAGGAAAGAAGGGGATGTAAGAAAATAGACATGTCAACTGGGCGTGGAGGAGGAGCATTTCTTCCTTTGCTCTTTCCAGCGGCCATATGAGCAGTGTCATCTACGTTCTGCGGATAAGGAAATGGACTGAGAATTCATTTGCTCTTTCCAGCAGCCCTATGAACAGAGTCATCTATGTTCTGCAGATAAGGAAATGGACTGAGAACTTAGACAGGGAGTGTGTCTTCTTTCTCTCTGCACCCCGATGCCTGAAAATGTTGACTGGAAGACACCTAGGCCTGCAAGGCTGTGAGGGAAGTCAGGGAGTCCCAAGGGCTGCCTGCGGCCACCCTGACTTGGATCTGGAACACCTGCTCCTCCTTACTCATTGCTGCCTGGCATGGCTCCACACTTACCCACTCCTCCAAAAAATGGCTCTGGCTAGGTTGGGTTTACAGTGGATTATTAATGCTTTGATAACCCTGCCTGCCCTCTCCCTCTGCCCTCTCTCTGTCTCCCCAGCCTCCTGCTCCTCCTCTGGTCTTCCTGTCCAGTCATGCTGCCACTGTCCTGCCTTTATTCTGTAGGCGGAAACATTCCTGCCTCCTGCTTCTAGTCTTCAAGTAAACTTTCAAGTAGCGTATGTTCCTCAAACATGGCTCTCAGGGAGCAGATCTTACCAGGAGTGGAAAAGGCTCCCCATTGCCTGTCATGTGGTATATACACTTCTAGAAAGCCCTCCATAAATCCATTTCAGTAAAAGGGACATTTACCACTGCTAAGAAGGGATGGCTGAGCACACTAGTTCTTCACTTAACAACCAGAGTTATTTACAGAATCTCCTTCCTACACATGCTTTTGGGATTTCAAGTTTGAATTGTGACTTGAGTCTTACTCTGTCACCCAGACTGGAGTGCAGTGGTCCAATCATGGTGCACTGCGGCCTCATCCCCCTGGGCTCGAGCAATCCCCTTAGTTCAGCCTCCCAAATATCTGGGACTACAGGTGCACATGACCATGCCCATCCAATTTCTAAAATTTTTTTTGTAGGGATGGGGTCTCACTGTGTTGCCCAGGCTGGTTTCGAATTCCTGGCCTCCCAAATGAACTCTGAAAATTTTTTACTTGTATTTTTTATTTTTTTATAGAGACAGTCTCACTGTGTTGCCCAGGCTGGTCTCAAACTCTTGGCCTCAAGTGATCCTCCTGCCTTGGCCTCTCAAAGTGTTGGCATTACAGCTGTGAGCCACCGTGCCTGGCTTGACTTAATTTTTAATGAAATGTGTGTTTCAGTAGGGTTTCCTTTGTTCTGCATGGCTAATTATTGTACTGAGCCACGTCTTCCCTGCCCAGAGGACATCTGTGTTTCAGTCAATGGACCCCATTGCTCCCCATCCTTGCCCACAGGTGCTTAGGCTGCTCCTCCTCTCAAGCTCTTAGACTCATGCATCAAAACATCCAAACAAGGTCCCTCTTCTCCAGATATCTACCTCTTCTCCTACAGTGTCTCTTCCTGCCTGAGTCCACCCTGTCTCACTCTGTCCTCTGCTTGCCTATGTGTATAAACCATACTCCTCAGAAGCACGAAAAACTGCAGGCTGAGATCTTATTAGGCTGGGCCAACGTGGAGCGCAGTGGGACTGCCCTGCAGTAGTGGGAGTTGTGGGGCGGCCACTGTTCCTGCCAGCTCAGGGGTGGAAGAGGAGCATTTCTTCATTTGCTCTTTCCAGCAGCCCTATGAGCAGGGTCATCTATGTTCTGCAGATAAGGAAATGGACTGAGAACTTTAGAAAAGGACCTGGGAGCCAGGGTCTGAAACAAAGTCTGTTTGACACCAGAGTGAGGACAATCATTCTGCCCCAGCTTTGATTGCATTTTATGGTTAGGCTCAAAAGAGAAAATGGGAAAACTTCCTATGGGCTGTGACATGCTGTATAACGTTGGGCATAGTGGTTACTAGAAGTCCTTGTAAGCACTGTGAGCCAAGAAGGCCAGCAGGGTTGAGTGCTACTAGAAGGTCAACAGGCTGTCTTCTAAGAGGCCTCACGAGGTGGGGATACCTCAGTGGTACTGTAGTATCGCCACAGCATCCAGGCTTAGGGCCTTAACCTCACAGGCCCAGAAATGCACAGAAAACTTCATACACAAGGAAGGACTATGTGTTAGTTTATTCTCACATTGCTATAAAGAACTACCTGCGACTGGATAATTTATGAAGAAAAGAGGTTTAATTGACTCACAGTTCCACAGGCTGTTCAGGAGGCATGGTTGGGGAGGCCTCAGGAAACCTACAATCATACCGGAAGGGGAAGTGAGTACCTTCTTCTCATAGTGGCAGGAGAGAAGAGTTCTCGAGAGAGTGTGAGAGAAGGGGGAGGTGCTACACACTTTTAAATGATCAAGTCTTGTGAAAGCTCACTCACTATCACGAGAACAACAAGGGAGAAATCTGCCCCCATGACCCAATCACCTTCTACCAGGCCCCTCCTCTGACACATGGAATCTCAGGTGTGAACATACTCCTCTGGCCTCCCGGGCTTTCTTGTTCCACCTATCTTCTGTTTCACCCAGAGTATGGCCATTCTCCAGGTCCTATGTCTGTCCTGATTGCTACACAGGTGACTCTTTAGCCATTTTAGGTGCTACTTGGGTCATTGGAAGAGATGATCCAAGGGAAGTTTGGGAAAGGCAGTGCTATGGGATGAAAAGAGCCAACAATTGACTGAGTCAAAAAACTGGACCCCACGCTAGCTCTTTTGTGTGTGTGTGTGTTTCTTTTTTTTTAAATTATTATACTTTAAGTTCTAGGGTACATGTGCACAACGTGCAGGTTTGTTACATATGTATACATGTGCCATGTTGGTGTGCTGCACCCATTAACTCATCATTTACATTAGGTATTTCTCTTAATGCGATTCCTCCCCCCTCCCCCCACCTCACGACAGGCGCCGGTGTGTGGTGTTCCCCACCCTGTGTCCAAGTGTTCTAATTGTTCAATTCCCACCCATGAGTGAGAACATGCGGTGTTTGGTTTTCTGTCCTTGCGATAGTTTGTTCAGAATGATGGTTTCCAGCTTCATCCATGTCCCTACAAAGGACATGAACTCATCCTTTTTTATGGCTGCATAGTATTCCATGGTGTATATGTGCCACATTTTCTTAATCCAGTCTATCATTGATGGACATTTGGGTTGGTTCCAAGTCTTTGCTATTGTGAATAGTGCCACAATAAACATACATGTGCATGTGTCTTTATAGTAGCATGATTTATAATCCTTTGGGTATATACCCAGTAATGGGATCACTGGACCCCATGCTAGCTTAACCACCGTCCCCTCTCTGGGTCTCAGATTTGCAACAGGTGGCAGGAGTGTGGGAACTATGGGCCTCACCCCAGAGTGGCTTCCAAGAAAGAACTTCCTGAAGCTGTGTGTGTGGCTGCCTTTGCACTCTGCAGCCATTTTATTCCAGGAATGTAACACATAGGCCTGTGCAAAGATTTTACCATGAAATCACATTGTTATTTGTTGTACAGAAAATCTAACACTAGAAAGTTGGTGATGTCCATTGTGATATCCACACAAAGGAATATTATTCAGCCATCAGAAGCCTTCTTTTTACAGTAGGGCTGAAAAGGGGAGGAGAAAATAATTTTCACTTTATGTATTACTGTGTTGCACAAGGTTTAAATTGATATATTTCTGTCTTCTTTACTGCTACCACCATGTACTCCTTTAACTTTATAGAAGGTTTTATTATTACCAAATAGTAAAATGGTCATAACAAACTAAGAAAAAACATCAGTATCTTCCCTGTTGTAAAATCTAATGAAGACAGATAAAGGATTTCCAATCACGGCAGACACAGTACTGGCAGAATGGTCATACTCAGGACACGAGAAAGCCGGGGAAGCCAAAGAGCACATTCACACCTGGCATTCCAGGTGCCCAGTGCATGTTCTCAGAGCAGCAGCAGGGGAGCCTGGAGGGTTATGATTTCACATGAATCTAACTAAAAAACGTAAAAAGTAGGCTGGAAGGTATTATGATTTTTTTTCTAAAGTCAATATGCCACAGATGATTTTTATTTCCTTTTGTTTCACTTCATTTTTTATTTCTTCCCCCAAAACGACATGTACCACTTCTGTAAAGTGCAGAAAATGCAAACACAAAAACCCGGAAGGTGCCTTCCAAGTCTGCGAACTGCACAGGGGCCTGTGCCCCCCACCTCTCCAGAAGCCTGCCTTTCCCCAACTACCAACACCAGTTTCAGATCTTTCGCTATCATGAGGGTTCAGGACAGCTCTGCTCTGACATCCAGAAAGGAGGAGAGTCCCAGGTCAGCCATTTGGCCCTGGACAAATAGCCCTTTATTTACTTCTTTCTCCCTGTAATATTGGGACAGACAAAAATGAAGTTATTAAGTGCCTATGCACTAAGAGCTTCTGGCATACTTCATTTTTTTTTTTTTTAGACAGAATCTTGCTCTGTCACCCAGGGTGGAGTGCAGTGGCGTGATCTTGGCTCACTGCAAACTCCACCTCCTGGGTTCAAGCGATTCTCATGCCTCAGCCTCCTGAGTAGCTGGGATTACAGGCACCTGACACCACGCCTGGCTAATTTTTGTATTTTTAGTAGAGATGGAGTTTCGCCATATTGGCCAGGCTGGTCTCAAACTCCTGACCTCAGGTGATCTGCCCGCCTCGGCCTCCCAATATGCTAGGATTACAGGTGTGAGCCACCGCACCTGGCCTACTTCTTCTTCTTCTTCTTCTTCTTCTTCTTCTTCTTCTTCTTCTTCTTCTTCTTCTTCTTCTTCTTCTTCTTCTTCTTCTTCTTCTTCCTCTTTTAAAAGATTCCCAGGCCGGGCGCGGTGGCTCACGCCTGTAATCCCAGCACTTTGGGAGGCCGAGGCGGGCGGATCACGAGGTCAGGAGATCGAGACCATCCTGGCTAACACGGTGAAACCCCGTCTCTACTAAAAATACAAAAAATTAGCCGGGCGTGGTAGCGGGCGCCTGTAGTCCCAGCTACTCGGGAGGCTGAGGCAGGAGAATGGCGTGAACCTGGGAGGCGGAGCTTGCAGTGAGCCGAGATCGCGCCACTGCACTCCAGCCTGGGCGACAGAGCGAGACTCCGTCTCAAAAAAAAAAAAAAAAAAAAAAGATTCCCAAAGCAAAATCCTGGCATCCAAGAAAATCTGGAAGGGCCATCTTCAGTTTCATGGCCCATGTCTCTTGCATTTCTCCTCAACACTTCTTGTGCCAAATGCTCACCTCCCTGACAGGGACCATCTTTGGTATTCACCAAGTCCTCCAGATCTCTGATGAAGGCCTCCCCCCTTTTCAGTTCAGGATATCAAGTCTGGCTTCGGGTAAGCACAGTCAGCACTGAGAGGCTACCCCATTAGGCTAGTGTCCTTGAGCTCTTAGTCAGAAAGCCCATTCACAGCCACAGCATTTACTTTGACTCATTAGAGGTGTAACCTATTGAGAAAGATAAAGGAATAAGCAGAGGACTCAGGGATTCATTCATCCCACAAAATCTGAGTCTCTACTATGTGCGAGGCTCTCTACTGGGCATTGGAGGCTTGAAGACAGGATTGCCGCTCTCATACGGCTGAGGAATACTATCTGCAGTTTTGCCCCATCTCCTGCTCACACCCTCCCTGGCTCTGTATTTTATGTTACTATATTTCCCCTGCCTTTGCATCTGCCATGACTATGACTGTAGCTATCCTGAGAGCCAGGGTGAGCATTTTCCAAGTTGTAGACTCACCATTCTTCTCAGCTTTTTGTCCTGTTTTTGACTTAATGAAACAGGAACTTGGGCTCTTGTGAGCAGGATTAGGGGAAAGAGCGATGAGTGGCTATAAGGCATCAAGGACTTGATTCTATTCCGAGACCAGGAGGTCAGCGAGAATGAACCATTCCAAAGGGATCTTGCCTTGAATCCATGCCCCAGCCTTGTGTGAGGGAGAGTGTGTGTGTGCCCATCCTATTGCTGGGGTGGTGTGTCTAGTGTGTGTCTAGTGTAAATTGGATCACAGTGGTGTGTTGAATGTGGGAAGGATCTGGCAGAGTGATCCAGTCCTCAGATGAGGGTATCTGGAGGGTGGGGTTCAGGGAGCTGTCCCTTGTTTGCTTTTCTGCTTGTTGAGTTTGAGGCACAGGTAGAGGACAGACTGGGGGCAGAGAGGTCAGGGTCATTTCAGATTTGTCTGCACAGGGTGCAGAATGCACGGTCTTAATGGTCATGGATTATATTGCCAAGAGGTGCTGAGAGAAGAGAGAGACTGCCAAGGGCCAGTCTTGGAGAAAGCCTGTGTTCTTAGGGCAAGGGAGGGAGAGAAAGACACTGAGAGGAGTGACTGAAGAATACCAGGAAGGAGAAAGTATGGGGGGTGGGGTGGAGGGAGTAGGGAGATGGGGGAGGGGAGGTAAGGGGGCTGCAAGTGCCAAATGCTGCCAAAGTTGGAGAAAATGAGGTCTGGCAGTGTTCACAGGGGTTGGGAACCAGGAGCGTACTTTGGAGCTTTCAGTGGCGCCTTTTCAGGAAATATCAAGACTAGAGGGAAAGGTTAAGATGAAAGGTGGCGAGTAGCGGGAAAGATGGTTGGAGGGTAGATACTCCAAGAGTTGGTTTGTAAGGCAAACGTGGCAGAATTGGCTTTGGAAACAGAACCCCATATACCATCCCTGGAGTGGAGGGAGGGTGAAGATGAGGCGTGTAAAGATGAAACGGGGGAGCAGAGAGCACATCAACTTTTACCCAGTATAGGAGACCACAGGGCCATCCACAGAAAGTGATAGGGACAGGAATGCAGCTGATGCTCTGGGGGACTGGGAGGTCTCGGTTGATAGCAGGCAGCTGTCCTTCTTTGAGCTTCGGGCTGAGCTTTGTGCTCAGGGCCTTAGACTTCATCATTATCTTAGCTATCTCCACAAAACCCTTCCAGACCAGACATTACCCTCATTTTACAGACCAGGAAACTGGGGCTTAGAAAGGCCAAGTAATTTTCTCCATGTGACATAGTTGGGAGGTGATGAAGCCAAGACGTGAACACTTAACCCCATACCTAGGAGGGGATCAGCTGTGGGGCGATGCTGAGCCCTCCTACAAGGCTGCCCACGCAGCAGGACTGCTGGGCTGCTGCAGGCGTGGGGAGACGCCATTTTAATAATGAAATGGAGAGACCCATAAGGCAGGCATAAGTATTGCTGAGACTTTTATTTTTGATTCTAGAGAGTCCAGAATACATGATTTGATGCAAGGAGGGCTGCCTTATCTTGGAGAATCAGATCAGGAATGTCCTGGGCCCCCCAGTTCTGCCGGGTAAGGGCAGCAAGGGCCGCATGGGTAGGCAGGGCTTGTCAGCCACATTCTCAAGAAAATCTTTTCCAATCTGGGCAACATAGTGAGACCCCATCTTTAGAAAAAACAAATTAGGTGGGCATGGTGGCATGTGCCCTTAGTCCCAGCTACTCAGGAGGCTGAGGCAAGAGGATGGGTTGAGCCTGGGAGATTGAGGCTGCAGTGAGCAATGATGGCGCCACTGCACTGCAGCCTGGGTGACAGCATGAGACCCTGTGTCAAAAAAAAAAAAAAAAAGCTCTGTGCTCCAAGGTGATGGGAGCTACTTTGGCATTTGTGGCCACCCACCGAAAACCAGAGGATGGGAAAAGTTTGCCAGGGAATGCTGATGGGGGGGTGGCCACCGTCTCTGGGACAGTGGGAGAGGCTGCTGTGCTGGGGATCGCTCCAGCACTGGTCTGGGGCTTGGGGCTCCTCAGCTGTGCCTCTGCACCCGGGGCCCTTGGATTTGGTTTCCTCCTCCGTGGCTGTAGGGACCCTACAGAAGTGTCCTCTCAGCCTCTGTTCTTCTGGAAGGCTTGGGACAACCTGATGCAGACCTGGGGACTATGGCTAATGAGCGTGGGAGCCCCAGACAGAAAGCCAAATGGGAGGGGTGGGGGGTGTGGAGGCTGTAGGCTGGGCCCCTGTGGTTGGAGAGGAAGGTTTAAGACACAGTCAGGAAGGCTCTGAGGGCTGCCCAGACATAGTCTCTGAGGGGCCCTTTTGAACAGCATTAGGATGGGGCTAGCCTAGGAATCTCTAGGAAAGGAGCCAGGCTCACCCAGGGCTGGAACTTGTAGTTGAGGTGTCCTCTTCAGCATTGTCTGTTCCGTAAGCATAAGGCTGGGGGGCTGGCGGACATCAGGCAGTGTACCCAACATGGGGCAAAAGGGCTTTTACAGCCAGCAGAGCCAGGTGCTGTGAGCAGTATGAACGAAGGCAGGCCGGGAGCAGGGCCGTGGGCCTGGGCTCGGGAGGAAACTGCAGAGTAAGGTGGGCTGTATCCCCAAGTAAGGAGTCCCTGCAGGGGGTGGACGGGAGTTGACAGGCTCAGGCTGAGCTCCACTGGGCTACACTGAGTTTCTCAGGCCTCTCCATCTCAGGCCACGATTGTCCTGGGGCCAGCTGGGGTGGAGGTGGCAGCAAGGTCAAAGGGCAAGAGAGGTAGACAAGGCTAGAAGCACTAAATGCTCTGGGAACCCCAGGTGTGACTTAGGGATGACTGTGGAAGGGAGGGCAAGTGGGCCACCTACTGGGCAATAGGCCAGGGGGCAGCGGTCACACAGTCACTGGCTTCTGAGACCAGACATGAGCAAGAGTTGGGCCTTAGGCACGGAATAGCACACCCTGTTGCTGCCCCCGAATACCCCCTAGGCTGTCCTAAAGCAGACTTTGCCTAAAGCCCAACGAGAAATGGTGCATGCCTCGGATGAGGGCTGGCCCCACAGCTGGATCTGAAGAAGGACTGGAGCACGGGAGTACATGGGCACTGGAGTTCTCTCTGCCTCTCCTCTCTGGCTGCATCTCTCGGCAGTGCCAGGGTTCTCTCCTCCTGAGTTTCGGGAAATGGTCCCAGGCTGAACTGAAGTCTCAGCCCAATTTCAGATTCCCAGCAAGGAGACTTTGAGCAGGAGCTTGGGTATTATGTCCATCTGACCATGCAGAAGGGGTGGAGACACCATGTGACTAGCTTACACTCAGCTGGGGGGTTGGAGGTGATTGGTTTGCACACTGGGCAGTGGTCCCAGGAAGCTCCTAGGCAGGTGGGGAATGTCATGTGTCCAGAAGATGCATGTGCAGATGTGTATATACATGTATGCCCTACCTGTGTGTGGGGATGCCCTGAAAACTTAAAAAATTATGTAATAAAAATAAATTTTGCAATAGAAATATTGTTAAAACTTCAGAAAAGACACAAAAGAAACTTAACTGATATCTCTGGACAAGTGGGACTGAGGCGTTAACATTTAGCACTTTCGTAACTAAAAAATTATTTTGTAATAAAACATTTTGTAATAAAATAATTTTAAATAAAATATCAAAAAGATATTGTAATTGAAATTAATAAAATATATATTAAATATTTTTATAATAAATATGTAAAAAAGTGACAAACACTCTACAGTATATCAATGTTTAAAACAAGAAAATGAAGACACACATAAGTATAAAAAATGCAAAACTGCAAAAAGGTACAGAGTGTTTGGGTGAGGGAAAGTTCATTTAGTTCTGTTCCAGGCATTTGATGGTGAAACCCAGTTCCTGAGCTGGGGATTGTGGGCGAGCGCAGGAGGGCACCCAGCCCAGAGATCAGATGTGAGAAAAGAGTCAAGGAAGGCTCCTCGGAGGAGGTGACCCTGCAGCTCCATCTTGACAGGTGAAGTTGAGCCAGGAGGAGACTGAGCTGGGGGAGCTGACCTGGAGGAGGAGGGTCTCAGAGCGAAATGAGGAGCCGGTTAATTCCAGCAGAAGGCAGAAGTGAGCCGCTGAGAGCTCAGAGAGGGTACATGGGCATCCTGGATGGAGGACACACGCGGCTCACCTCCTCCAGGCTATGAGCTGTGCAGAGAAGCGGGCCAGGCTCAGCCCGTACTCGGCTCCTCGGCGGCAACCGCACTCACGCATGAGAAGAGCAGCGTTCCTGTAGGTCAGACACCGCAGAGCTCGCCCCTTAGCCTGGCTGGCTTCTCCTCCTGTCCTGGCCTTTGAATGTCGAGCCTGCCAAGCCCCGTGCTTTTGCAGGGTTTTTGCACAGGTCCAGCCCGGCAGCCCGCCTCTCTCTGAGCTCAGGTCAGCCTCACAGCACCGCCCGTCAGGCCTGGCTCCTTCCCTCCACTACTGCTCCTTGTCTGCAGCCGGCCCCGGCCACCATCCAGGGCCTAGGCAGACCAGCGGAGACTTCGGCCTGGGCCTGCTATTCCCCAAACTCACCGGCTCACCATCTCCCCATCTCTTTCCCTGCGGAGGCATGTGTCCTTGTGCTTCCGGTGGATCCTCCGCACTGCTTCTCAAAGTGCCATGTGATGTCACACTCCTGATGCACGTGCGCAACTTGCAGAGGGCATTTGTTCATTCGCTCATTACACAAGTATGCATCAGGCGCACACGTTGTACTAAGCATTGTTCTGGGCGCTGTATTACAATCATAAACAAGACAGATGTGGACCCTGCCCCAGGTAGCATGCATTCCACAGGAAGGCATACAATAAACTTGAACATCATTCATTCCTCTCAGTCTTTTCATTTCCCCGGTGAAGGGGAAAAGGAGTGCAATATGAAGTCAGCACTGGAGTGCAAGAGGGGCTCCCCAACTACTACCTGAGGGACTTCAAGTAAAGCAAATCAGGCAATTAATCAGAAAATCACATTATTTAAAAAAATTTATTTATTTAGACAGGGTATCACTGTGTCACCCAGGCTGGAGTGCAGTGGCGCGATCACGGCTCAACACAGCCTTGACCTCCTACGCTCAAGTGATTCTTCCATCCCAGACTCCCAAGTAGCTAGACTACAGGTGCTTGCCACCATGCCTGGCTAATTTTTTTTTTTTTTTTTAGTGATAGGGTTTTGCCATGTGGCCTAGGCTGGTCTCTAACTGATTTATTTATTTGAGACAGAGTCTCACTGTTTCACCCAGGCTGGAGCTCAGTGGTGCGAACACAGCTAACTGCAGCCTTAGTCTCCTGAGTAGCTGGGACCACAAGCGCATGCCACCATGCCTGCCTGATTTAAAATTTTTTTTTTTGTAGAGACAGAGTCTTGCTTTATTGCCCAGGTTGGTCTTGAACTCCTGGGCTCAAGTGATCCTCCCACCTCAGCCTCCCAAAGTACTGGGATTACAGGTGTGAGCCACTGCTCCCAGCCATGACATTACTTTTTATTGAAGGATCAGGTCTATTGTCACAAATGTGGAGTTCAGATGGTAGGTCAGTCAGCGTGCTAGCTGGAGATGGGACATACTCTCCAAAGAGCAGATTGAAGCAGGGAATGTTTGTGTACTGTGGTGTCCAGGGAGCCAGCGCTGTATGGGGAAGCACACCTAACATCTGCCAACCAGAAAGGGAGCCATCCAGCCGCAGCCCCAGGCCTGAGGGAGCAGGGGAAAGGGGCTGGGTCTAGAAGCCACTGGCAGGGCTACATCGAGCACTTTCATCTGCCACTGGTGCTTCCTATTGGCCAGAAAAGCAAAGGTAGAGGATCTGTGATGTGTCTGAAGGTTAGTGTGGGTGGAAGATCAAGTGTGGCACCGACCCAGGGGGCAGACATGAGTGCCCAGCATGGACAGAAACTTTCTCTCCATCCTTCTTGCCAGCTAACAGAGAGGACCTCACCTCGTCCTCCTCTGTAACAGTGGGGTGTGGAGAAAGATGGTGTTGAGTGGAGAGTGGTAGCAGGAGAAGTCACTGGCAGTAGTTTTAGGCTGACAGAATCTCTTTGAGGAGAATTACTAAAAAATGAAAAAGGGGTTTCCACCTAGGAAAAGGTGACTTGGGGTTTTTGTTGTGTGACTCTTTTGCAACCAGAGGGATTCTCCTCTCTCTTGGCTTTGAAGGTTTTTCACCTTAAGTCTGGGCTCCATAGACCTTTTGAAATTTGAAAATCACAGAGCCTGATCATCGGCTGACAACGGCCAGCACCATCCATTGTTGCACTGCCTTCCCGTCCCCTGTGGCTTCCGTGTGGCTTTGTGGGAACCAAGCTGTTTGTGGAGAAAGCACACGGTCGAGCGTTCATTGGAGAGGGACCTGGTGGGTGGGCGATTGTCATCCAGGATCCAGGCATGAATAAAGGGTGACCAATGAGAATAAATAATAGCGCACATGAGGGGAGGACGGACTTGAGGACTGTCCAGCCGGGTTCCCTGGGGCAAAGCCTTCTCTCTGAGCCTCCATTTCCTTGGTATTACACATTAAAATCCTGAGTCCTGGGGATGGGTTTTGAGGTTTGGAATTCAACATGAAGTGACTCAGGCAATAATTTAAACTCTTTTTCCATTATTGAGTATCCATCTCCTCTTTTAAGATACATTCTAATCCGATCCGTCATTCGCTGGATGATGCTGTTATCATCCCGCTTTAATCAGGTTTGAGGCTGGATGGTAAACTGAGTATCTGAAGTAGTCACACATTAAGACCAGTGAGGCCTAATTTCAAGGATGCAGTGCAGCACAAGAGGGGTTTCGGGCTGTTCTAAGGGAGTTGATGGTTTCAGAATGTGTCCTTTGTAGTGGGGCATGCAGGACCCAGGGAGAGGATTCTATTGTCCTCTTCCCTGGGGAAGCTCAGAAGAGGAAGATCTTGGGGTCATCTACAGCTCTCGCCACTGCTCTCATATCATTGCCCTCTACTCTCCCTCCTGGGTTCCCCTGACTCTTGGCTAGCATGTTGGACAGTCTCTCCCTGGTCTCACCAGCCCCTCCCAGGCCGTAGCTGCAGCTCTTGCACATTTACTGTCAAAGCACTGCCAGGAAGGGCCCGGAGACCCCTAAGTGGACTGACTGCCTGGGTTTTCCATCTTCCTTTCTGGCCCAGGTGTGAAGCCGCAGTCCTTCCTTCCCCCAATGATCAGGGTCAGCTCCTCCTATCAGAGTGGTCACTCTGTTCTCCCCCTGGTAGGATCAGGATGTCCAACCTGCAGAGTCAGAGTTATGGGCATGGGCAACACGACTTCCCCACGTGGGCCACTGGAGTGATGGCGTGGGGCCTCCTGCTTCTTCTTTGATATCCATCCCTGTGGAGTCTGCACAGCAACATGGCAAATGTACACTGCATTGTGGAGGATGGGACCTCACTCTCACAGGGCATCATCTCCAAGCTGGCTTTTCAACAGGGTGACCCTGTACTCCAGCAGGAGGGCGGCTTCTGGGTGGAGCCGTGTGTGATGTGAGTAGGGCTGCCAGGGCTGGGTGTACCTCCCACACTGCGGGATTTTCCTGTGTGCTTTTCCCACCTCCATTCCCGGTGTCAGGGGTTGCTCTGGGGGAGGCCCAACTAAGACGTGAAGTGTGTTAGTTGTATGAGTTTTAGGTTATATTAGGTGGTACAGTTTTCTAGGGCTGCCACAACATTTTATCACAAACTTAGCACCTTAAGCTACACGAATGTATTATCCTACAGTTCTGACGTGGGTCTCCCGGGCTAAAGTCGAGGTTTTGGCAGGCTGTGCTCCTTCCTGGGGGCTCCAGGGCAGTCTGTGTTCTTGCTTTTTCAGGCAGTTGGCGGAGAGGAATTCTTTGTGGCTGTAGGCCCTGGGCCCCTGCTTCCTTGCTGGCCGTCAGTGGGGGCTGTTCCCAGCTCTAGAGGCCACCCCATTTTTTGACTGGTGACTCCTTCCTCCATCTTCAAAGCCAGCCATGGGAGGTCGAATCCTGTGACATCTCACTTCTCTTCCCCAGTCTCAACTCTCTGATCCAGCCAGGAAAGGTTCTCTGATTTGAAGGGCTCACGTGATTAAATTGGCCTACCCCCACCCCCCACCAGATAATCCAGGATCATCTCTTTGCCTCAAGGTCTGTGAGCTTCATCACCTCTGTGTTCATATCAGTCAGGGTTCTCTAAAACAGAGCCAACAGGATGTGTGGATCTACAGAAAGAGATTTATTTTAAGGAATTGGCTCATGGGGTTATGCAGGCTGGCAAGTCCAAAATCTGCAGGGCTGGCTGGCAGGCTGGGGACACAGGGGAGAGCCCACGCTTAAGTCCAGTGCCCAACTGTGGGGGGACTCCTTCCTTGGGGGAGGTCAGTCTTTTCATTACCTTCGCGTCTTTACCTGACTGGATGAGGGTCACCCACATTAAAGAGGGCAATCTGCTTTGCTCAGAGGCCACCGATTTAAGTGTTAATCTCATCCAAAATACCCTCACAGCACACCCAGCATAGTGTCTGAGCACGTATGTGGGCACCGTGGCCCAGCCAAGTTGACACATGAAATTAACTAATCCATTCACAAAGACCCTTTGACCAAGTAAGGTGACAAAGGTTCTGGAGATTAGGTACGCACATCTTTGGGGGCCGTTATTCTATGAACCATACTGATCTTTCCCTTTCTCTCTTCTACTGAAATCCAGAGCTTCATCTTTTCCTCAGGGATTCATGACACACAATCAAACCAATGGAGTGCGTGGCCCCGAGCTTTCCAAACCAACAGGGAGCACATGGTACTGAGCTCTCTGGGGTAAGTGCTTCCTTAGGCCTCACCCTGAGACAGTGATCCTGGGCACAGAGCTGGCACCTTGGGGCTTCATGGTTTCTTGCTTCACCATGTCACGTGGGAAGGGGCTTCCTGCCTCCCTCCCTCTGTCACTGTGCTGTACTCCCTCGGAGGAGACGGCAAACACGTTCTTAAGAGAATGACCCTTAACATGTACTGTGCTCTCCAGTCTCCACAGTACTTTTCCTTCTTAGCAACCCAGGAACCCCGCTCCTAAATGACATTGTTTTTATTGTCAAGTGCAGGCAATAAAACTCATAACTCACACCCCAAATAATCATAACAGGTGTTTTAAATTGCTGCAGTTAACTTTGAGCTCACCAAGGTTCAAAGAAGCCAAGAGGTATGCTCACGGCCCCAAACTTGCCCTGGCACCAGCTCTGAGTCTTTGCTTATGTTGCCTGGTGGGAGCAGGGCGGAGGGGGATGGGGTCAGCATGCTTAGGGTCAGATGATGTGGTGGGAGAGGGGAGGTTGTGCTCCAGGAAATGACTGTGCTTATTTTGTCCAGCAGGGGCCAACAATGTTCTGCCTGAACACACTCACACATTCCTCACGTGTGCACACACTTATGCCCCACACCACAGTCACAATCATGAGACACATAGATTCATATATGCTCCACACACAACACACATGAACACCCATTCATACACCACACACACACACCGTCACCTCACAGCATGAACACACACATCCCATACACACACGCCACACATTCGTGAACTGCACGACACACCCACACAGGTACGTATACTCATCAGTGCACACACATAAACTCTCACAACACACGCATTATATAAAACCCACCCCATGCCACAAAAAGCACTGTAGGAAAATGAGAAAGCAGAGACCAGCAGAAGGTAATGTAAATTAAACACCACTTTAAATCTTTCCAGAGCCAGAAATGACCACAGATAACATTTTAATGTATTTTCCTCAAGACATTTTCTGATAGGTTTTTCAAAAATAAAATAAAATGAAAGTAAACTTGCTTCATTGACTTAAAAAAGGAAATGAATGGCAGATGAATGGATAAATGAAATGTGGTCTATCCACACAACAGAATATTATTCAGCCTTAAGAAGGAAGGAGGCCGGGCGTGGTGGTTCACACCTGTAATCCCAGCACTTCGGAAGGCTGAGGTGGGCGCATCACCTGAGGTCAGGAGTTCGAGACCAGCCTGGCAAACATGGTGAAACCCCATCTCTACCAAAAATACAAAATGTAGCTGGGCGTGGTGGGAGGGCCTGTAATCCCAGCTACTTGTGAGGCTGAGGCAGGAGAATCGCTTGAATCCAGGAGGTGGAGGTTGCAGTGAGCCGGGATGACACCATTGCACTCCTGGGTGACAAGAGCAAAACTATGTCTCAAAAAAAAAGGAAGGAAATTCATCTCAGCCTCCACAGTATCTGGGACTACAGGCGCACCTCACCACACACGGCTAATTTTTGTATTTTTTTTGTAGAGGCGGGGTTTCACCATGTTGCCCAGGCTGGTCTAGAACTCCTAAGCTCAAGCAATTAGCCCACCTCGGCATCTCAAAGTGCTGGGATTACAGGCATAAGTCACCACACCCATCCTAAAATGCTTGATTTGACGTTAAGTGTTTTTTATTGCAATTAAACAAATGAGCAAACAAATGCAACAGGAGATGGAAGGCTGTGTCTTGATCCGTGGGAAGGTGGAAAACAGCTGAGGGTCAGAGGCACCCCTTCCTGGAATCTCCTTCATCACCCTTCTTTGAAGACAGGTCCTCTGTGTCCCTGGAGAGGGGTCACCGAGGCGTTGCTGCTGCCTCAGGGACAGAGGCGGCTCATTGACAATGATACCGTTATTTCAGTGTCTGTCCAGCAGGGGGAGCCAGGTGCCCGGGAATGGCTTCCCTTGGCTCCTTCTCAACCCCCACCCTCCTGAAGTCTAGCCCCAGAACAAGCAGAACCAGATCCCAAACCTCACCTGGTTCTGTGCTCAGGCCCTTGCCTGGACACGTGGACACCGGGCAGAAGCATTACTTCAAGGGAGAGTGAAGGCCCAGCAGCCATGTGTTCCCCTGATCTGGTAGAAACACCAGGATGTTATTTCTTCCTCTTAGAAGAGGCCACTTGAGTGTCAAGAAAATGTTCTCTTACAACTATTTAAGAGTAAGAGGAATCACAGAATAAATATCATGATAATGGTGAATCAGGGCTTGATCAGGAGAGAGACTCCACCGCAACCTGAATGGGGAAGTTTGGTGTAAAGAATTATGAACCGGCCGGGCGCGGTGGCTCACGCCTGTAATCCCAGCACTGTGGGAGGACGAGGCAGGAGGATCACCTGAGGTCGGGAGTTCGCGACCAGCCTGACCAACATGGAGAAACCCCGTCTCTACTAGAAATACAAAAATTAGCCGGGCGTGGTAGCACAAGCCTGTAATCCCAGCTACTCGGGAGGCTGAGGCAAGATAATTTCTTGAGCCCCAGAGGCAGAGGTTGCAGTGAGCCAAGATCATGCCATTGCACTCCAGCCTGGGCAATAACAATGAAACTCCTTCTAAAAAAAAAAATAAATAAAAAAATAAAATAAATAAAGAATTATGAACGCTAAGAGGGGATTCCTGAGAGGACCCCAGTGTACACAGGATCACAGACACAGGGAATGGTGCCGGGGCCAGCACCCACTGAGAGACAAGCAGGGAGACAGGTGCTGTCCAGGGCACACCCCATGGTCAATCTCATTTATGGCAGCAGCCTTTCCACACTGAGGGTCGGGGAGATGCACCGTGGAAGGGGCAGGTCCCTCTCTCCCATGGCTCAGCTCCTCACAGCCTGTGTTAAACCCACCTGCCCTGCAGAGGCCATGGGCACCACTGGGCACAGAGAGGAGAAGTGAGGGCCCTGCCTTAGAGGGACCTAGGGGCAGTAGACACAACTCCCTGGGAGTTTGTCGGGGCATGGTTGGTTCCATGGAGGAGAGGTGTTGGAACCCAACTCTGTAGAATGGCCAGGGCTTCCCCACTGCAGAGCCAGGGTGGGGAGTCCAGGAAAGGGAGCATTGCTCCCTGGTGCAGGCTTGGGGGAACTGGCTGCCCCCCTCCCACCTGACAACTCCATCCTACTGTTCCAGCCTGCAAGCTATGTGCAACCGTCTTTGGGGCTGTGGGACTGAGTGGAGACTAAGACTCTCCTGGAGAGAGCTGTAGGGCTGAGTCTGTGTGGGATGTGGGTGGACACCTGGGCCTGGACCATCCTCTTGGTTTGTCTTGGCTGGTGTAGGGTGTGCGTGTGTGTGAGCCAGCCCCCTGCTGCCCTGGTCAGCTTGTTTTATGACCCCTGGCCTGTGGGCAGAAGGCCTGGCTGTGGGCACCATCAGTCTCACTAGAGGCTCTGTGGCCACCCCTGCACCTGCTGCCCACCCCTCAGGCAGAAGGCAGGACAAATGATCAATTTTAATTTGTTTTGACTCCTTGAATTAATTCTGGCTGTAATCAGAATTTCTTCAGTAAAAAAGCACAGAAAGTTCTGCTCCCGAATAAGGGTCTTGTTAAATAAAGTGGGTCTTTCTAAGCCAGGAGAAGGTCAGCTCAGCTCCTGGGAAGGTAGCAGTACCTACGGCTCAGAGGAGTGGAGGGCCCATCCATGTAGGAGTCTGGGCCTGTGCCCCAACCTCAGACCAGCATGTGCCCCCAGGGGTGGTGGGTGGGCCCTGGAGGGCAGAGAGGTGCCTCTAGCTGGCTCTCGGAAGTCCTGACCAGTGACAATTCTGAAGACACCATTAAGTGTCCACTGGAGCCAGGGCCTGTGCTAGGGGCTGAGGGTGACAGAGGTGACCCATCTGGCCAAGTGACCTGTGGCTGGAGAAACTGAGGCCCTCCTTCGCCTCAGGGACCCTGACAGTCTTCAAGGCCAGGTCTTTGGTGGTGCCAGATACTCTCCTGTCCCTTGGTTTGCTTGTGGCTTGGTTCTTGGTGTGTGATACGTCTCTGTGTGTGTAGTTGCCACACCCTCCAGTCTCTCTCATACACACTGTTTCCCAAGCATACACTCACAAACACACCTTGTCTCAGACTCAAACACACACATGCCACACACACACCATACATCACACACTCCATGCACACACATGCATCTACACACACCCCACATGCACATCACACACACGTACTCCATGAACAACACACACACGCACACACACAGACGCACACACACACACACACACCCCAACCTCTTTTATGCACTTTCCTGACCTTTGGAGACCTGGCTCCTAGATGTATCTCTGCTCAAAGTTCCCCTCCCTGCCTGGGGGCAGCTCTGGACTCTGGTCTACTTTCGGCCAGGGCATACCTAGCCCACCCCCAGGTCCACCTTCCTCCAGTCTACCCCCAGCCTCCTCTAGGCCATCATCAGCCAGCGCTTCATCCTCACCTCAGCTCCCTCCCCGGTCTACCCCCACCCTCTGCCCCCCAGCCTGGACGGAAGTTCCCCAAGTCTCTCCAGCCTGCATCCCAGCCCACCGTCAGCCGGCCCCCACGCTCACCCCAGCTCACCTCCCAGTCTGCCCCTACAATCTGCTCCCAAAAAGCTCCTTTGCAGCTCAGCACCCCAGCCCCGCCCTCAGAGCCCATCAGCCGGCACCCCACCTTACCCCAGCTTGTCCCCAGCTCGAAACCCAGCCCTCGCCCCCCTCTCACCGCTGAGATTCCAGCCCAAATTCCAGCCGCCCCTATCCCTCCCACCCGGCGCGCCTGCAGGGACTGCACCCCACATCTGGAGGCAACGGGGCACGGCCGCAGGCGTGGTCTGGGGGTGCGGCCTGAGGGCGGACCCCCTGAGGCCCCGCCCCACCCCAACCCCAACCGGGCGTCCCCCAGCCGCGCCCCCAGCGGGACCGAGCGTGACCCAGCTGCGGCCGGCCAGCCATGGAGACTGGAGCGCTGCGGCGCCCGCAACTTCTCCTGTTGCTGCTGCTGCTCTGCGGTAAGGGGGCGTCGGCCCGCACCGGGGGCGCCCCCACTCCTGGGGGTTCACCGGACCCGGGTGGACCCGCGCCTTCCCGCACCTGCGCCGCGGTCCTTCCCTTGCCCCGGAGCTCGGGAGGGGCGCACAGTGACCCTGGCGGGATTCCCAGGCTCTGCGGGAGGGTTCCACCCGGGAGAAGCTGAAGGCGAAGGACTCTGGCGGGCAAGGGAGGCACAGGGCCCCCTCCGGGGTCTTCTGACGGCAGGGTCCGGCAGCCCCCGGTCCTCCTAGTTGTGATGTCCCCCCACGCCCCGGTTCTGGGGTCGCCTCAGGGTGGGCGAGAAGAGGTGGACCAGGTCTGGCTCTTTACCCCTTATCCCCCAGGGTGGGCTGTCTGTAAGGTAGTGAGCTCTCTGTCCTGGCATTGAGTGCCTGCCCACCACTCACAGGGGCGTGGGCGGGTGGACTCCGGACCGGGTAGCTGGTCCTCCCAGGGCCCCTCAGTGTGTGGACGCCTGTGTGTGTCCTGGAACTGGCTGAGAGGGGAAGCGGGGCGACTCTCTGAGCCATCCTCTCCTAATGCCTTCTTCGGCAAGAAATCAGGACTCTAGGAAGAGCCATTGCTCACAAAATGGAAATAGATGAAACTAAAACTTGTTTTGAAGTACCTTGCTAAAGAAATTATCCAAGAAAAAGTAAGAGAGAGAGAGAGAGAGAGAGAGAACGTGTGTAAAGGCTGTTGGGGAAGAGTGCTTGCTGAGGGCTGGGGTCCACTAAGTGGTGACTGAGCCTGGCCAGTTCTGGGGGGGACACTGGTGATGGAGGGCCCTGGCCTGGTGGTCCCCAGTTTCCCTGGCTGTAAGATGCAGAGTTGGGCCTGTTTTGATGATTTGGGATTTGGTACGGGAGGTGGGAAAAGGGTGGACCAAACTCAGTGGTCATTTTCCTTCCATTGAAGAGGTCTTGGTGTGCAGAACATGTGTGGCTTCATTGGGTGTTCCAGGGCTGGAGCCTAGGAGGTGGTGGATTTTGTGTTGAAGTGCAAAGGTGCATGGCAGCTTCTGAAATCAGGTGCATGGCAGCTTCTGAAATCAGGAGCATGCTGATTTGGGATTTCAGCAAACTTCCAGTGAGCGCCCCTTAGGTGGAGATCTTGGTCGCTATAGTGGAAGGAAGGTCCTCTCAATTCATTCCGGGAGAAGCTGAGGCTTTCCTGACCATCTCCAGTATCAAATTGAGAAGGACCACAGGCTTCCGCCTGCACAGAATCCCCCCTTAATAATCCTGTCTCTCGTGGACCCAGTTCCTGAGGGCCACTTCTTTGTCCTGTTGTGTTGGTCCTGACTGTCCCCCTCCAATGGGACATGGGTTCACGCTCCCTGGCCAGAATAGGGACCAGGTCCAGCTTCTCAGCAGACCCTCCCAGTGTTCGACTGGCCAGAGTGAGATTCAGAGAGAGGTAAAACTTGCTCATGGTCCCAGGCCGATGTGTCAGAGGTATCCGGGACTGGAGCCCACATCTGCCCTGGATGCTGCTGTGTCTGGAAGGAAGGAGCTGGGTGGGTTCCTCTTGACTGAGGACTGGCTCAGGAGGACCAGCAGGGAGGGTGCAGGCCTCTGGGGCTTCTTTGAGAATTCCAGACCTTTTTCCAGAAAGCATTTGAGGCTGTGTGGGGCTGTGGGGATGTGAAGTCCAGCAGTTGTCTACTCAGCAGGACGCTTTGCTGTGGTGCCCAGCTCTTGACTGGACTCTTCTGGTCTGGGTGAAAATCCTGATCATGATCCCAAGATTATAAAGCACTCACTGGCCTCAGTTTCCCAGCTGCAATGTAGATGTAATAATAGCAACCTGTAAAGGGCTGCTGAGACCGTCAGTTTGATTCCATTCAGTTTAGTCCCTATCACCTTGTGTTGGGCGTGGGATTGTGGGGTGGAAGGGTTCATGCTTAAACAAGGGGAGGTATGGGAAGGCACCCACCAGTGACTGCACTGGGCCTCATGAGGCTCATTCACAGCACCCAAAGATGGAGCACCATAGTGTGTGTGCCTGTGTGTGCAAGCATATGAACATGGTACCATCGTTTTTATCATTAAATGATGTCCTGCTACCATGTTACCTGCGGTCATATTGATTCTACTGAATCAAGTGGGCCCAAGGGCGGTGGTTGGATAGCAGTAACTCTGGTGAATTAAAGACTTGGAGGTGGTCGGCCGGGTGTGGTGGCTCACGCCTGTAATCCCAGCACTTTGGGAGGCCAAGGCGGGCAGATCTCGAGGTCAGGAGATCGAGACCATCCTGGCCAACATGGTGAAACTCCGTCTCTACTAAAAATACAAAATATTAGCCGGGTGTGGTGGTGCATACCTGTAGTCTCAGCTACTCAGGAGGCTGAGGCAGGGGAATCGCTTGAACCTGGGAGGCGGAGATTGCAATGAGCCGAGATCGTGCTATTGCACTCCAGCCTGGTGACAAAGCGAGACTCTGCCTAAAAAAAAAAAAAAAAAAAAAAAAAAAAGACTTGAAGGTGGTGATTGGCCAAGAAGAGGCCCATAGATTTTTGGCACTGGAGGTTCCTTGGAGGTTATCTGACCTCCATGCTCTTACCTATTCTTCATAAGGAAACAGAAATCTGGAGGGTAGAGAGGAAGTTGCCCAACCACAGAGACCAGGGGCAGAACCGCCCAGAATCCACAGCCTCCCAAGGTCGACTGACCGTGGCCCATGGCAGCCACTTGCTAGTCTCATCGATGCTCTTTCTGTCAAGGAGGGGGAGAGCGCCTGTGTTTCATTTCCAAATGACTAGCCACAAAAGCCCTTTCGGGCGGAAATGCATCTGTTTGGCTGTTTATCATCTCTCAGTGGCGTCTGGAAGTCCCTGAGACAAAAGAAACACAGGCCGGCATGTTCTTTGTTTCCCAATGAAACCAACCAAAATGGATTTCTATTTTGATTCAGTTCCTGCGACCTTTACTAATGCAGCCAGTAGCTTGATTGGCAATGGCCCTCTTTTGTGGTGTTGCCAGGAATCTGTCTTTACACCATTGTTCTAACATTGGGTGGGTTGTCAGGTTTTGCTGGGAGCCCCTCAAGCCTCATGTGCACTAGAAATGAGCTCCCTGGGGAGGGCACTTGGTTTCTCAGGGTGCCGGCCTTGTGCAGGCCCAGGGCTGGTGCTGTCACAGGCATCCTCATAGCACCTCCGTGGGCAGAGAAGTTATCCCAGAACACCTGCCTGAGGATGGCATGTGGTCCTCAAAGGCACATTTACAATCTGCCTGGGCCAGGTCCTTGCGATGGGGCATGTGAAGATTATGGAGTATGTAGAGATTTGGGGCATGCAGAGATTCAGGGAGGGGCATGTTGTCAGGGACCCCTCCTTCTCTTTTTAGATAGCTGTGCGACCTGGGTGGGTATTTGTAGAGCCGTGGGGGAGGGGCTGGGCAATGCCCTGGCACTGGGGGTGGTGGGGAATTGATGCTGTCTTTGCCTGGCTCAGTGAGGGAGATCAGGGGCTCAGGGAGAATAATAGTTGCCTGAGGGTAATGAATACTTATCAGGACCTTGTCCCAGAGCTGTGTTTCAGAGCATCATAGTTAATGTGAAAATGTGGCAGACACAGGCCCTGTGTAGGGAGGTGGGCTGTAGGAACAGCCATGACTTGGGCTGGCTGCGGCAAATACCTCCTAGGAAAGGGCTGGGGAGGAGAAGGCAGTGGTTCAGATTCATTCTGACTTCCAAGACGAGGAGGAAGGAAGGAGAGGAGAGGAAACAGGGGAGGGGGAGGAGGGTAATGAAGGACAGGGGAAGGAGGAAGAGAGGAAGAAGGGGAAGGAGGGGGAGGCGGAGGAGGAAGAAGAACTGGGCTGGGTCTTGGTGGTCTGATAGGTGACAGTCAGAGCAGGCTGAGGGGGGACCAGGCCAAGTGGTCCAGGTCTAGGGGTTCAGATTCAGACCTAGGGGTCCAGGTGGACCAGGCTGCAGGTGTGGGCACTGGCCAGGAGGGACAGGGTGGGGCTAGCCTGGCTTGTGCCCATTGGGATGGTGGGCGGAGCTCACCTTGGGAGACCCACCCAAGGGTGCTGAGAGAATCTGTTAGGGAATGATGCCAGACCCAGGGATGAGGACAGGAGCTGGATGTGGAGAGCAGCTAGGCGAACCTTCAGAGTCCAAGGCAGGGGCAGCTTTAGGGTGAAGGTGCACAGGCCGCCTTAGTGTGACTCCACGTGGTCCCTGGGGCTTGAACCCTTTGGTCACTTATGCCAGGGCTGTCTTTTCACCTGCAGGCAGGTGCAGTTGAGCAGGGTGGCAGAGGGAGGCCTTGGGAAAGTTGCTTTCTTTTGGGCCTCCATCGCCCCATCTCTAAACTGAGGGAGGTGGTGAAGGAGGCATGATGTTTTTCAGGCCCTTCCCAGGATCAATGCCGACCTGTACTCCAGAATCTGTTGCAGAGCCCAGGCTTGACATGGAGCTTGGAAGTGCCCACTGGGAGAGAAGGAAAGGAAGGTGGGGATCGGGGACCAGGGCTAAGTGGGCCACTCCAGCCAGGAGCCCTCAGGGCAAGGAGGTGAGCCTTGGATGCAGCCCTGCTTGGCAGACCAAGGGTGGGAATTGGAGTGAGGGTGTCAGTCTGAGGCAATGGTGACATGCCACCTGGAGACAGCTCTGTGGGCAGGTGGCCTGGCTTTGAACCTTGACTCCCCTGCCTTGTCTAATTGAGGAAGCAGCTGACCCACCCTGCCACAGGGTTTCAGTCTTTAAGTACCTGCCCTGTCTGGCTGTTGTAGGGCTTGGCGGGTTGGGCCACACTTAGAACAGGGCATTCAGGGAGCACTGGTCAGTACTGAGGGAGGTGGAGAGCCTGGCTGAAGGGAAAGAGAAATGGGGCAAGGGTCTGCCAGGTAGGTGCCACTGGTTCCGTTTCTGAATGGGGACATTGAGGCTCAGAGGGGCAAGTGAGTGAGTGTCAGGGTCAGGGGCAGAGCCGAGGTGAGCACCTAGAGCCTTCTGGCTCCTGCTTGCTGCTCTTCTATCCCCCATGCCCTTACTCCTTGGAGTGTGGTCCTTGGACCTGCAGAAGGGGCTTGCCTGGAGCTTGCAGAGATGAGTGCCTTGGCCTCCAAGCCTGCTGGACTGGAATCTACATTGCTTGAGGTCTTCAGGTGATGGCCTGCACATCTGAGTGGAGACACATTGCTTTCTATCTCTCAGTCTCAGCCTTGACCCCATGTCTGAATCACTTGGAGGTTTTAACAAACATGAATTCTTGGTTTCACACCCCAGAGGCTCCCATGCAATAGGCCTGGGCTGTGGCCTGGGTAAGCCTATTGTGCAGTTGACTCTGCTGGGTCTGTCCTATCTCTGGTGGCTGCCCTGAAAGATGACAGTGCCCAGAGGAACTAGGGATAGAGCCCCCAAGCCTCAGGGCTTTCTGGGTGGGTTCATGAATGGTGGTCCCTACCAGCCTTATAGAAGAATGGCTTCACTTTTGAGTCTCTTATTACTTTTTGGTTCCTTCAAAGCACTTCAGAGTCTAGAGCTGTGCTACAAGAGAACCTGGGGTCAGCAGCTTGGGACACACAGAAATGGGAGCTGCTGGTGTCCAGGAAGGAGGCTGTGGTAATGGGGGACAGTCTGATTGTGGAGGAGGAGGGGCAGGTGCTGCCAGCAGCCAGAGAGTCGTGGAGCAGCAGCTCATGGGTGGGACAAGCTGGAGGCTGGGGTCAGCAGTGGTGGGAATAGGAAGTTGGGGCCCGATGGAGGCTAACCTTGACAGAGATTTTGTAGTTGCACAATTATTAACCAATGGAAACACACAGAATCAGAATCATTCTTTTTTACAGATGGGGAGACAAAGGACCAGAAAGGTGAAGGGCACTGCTTGGAGTCACACAGCAAATCAGGAACTAAACGAGATGAGGTCTCTGTCTTCTGGCTCCATGCTATTGGGGCATCTGGAGGGTGGCACGGTCAGGCTTCAGAAGGACATGGGCCTCCATTCCTGCAGAGATGGTATGGCTTCTCTTGAAGGGACGCCAGCTTCAGTCCTGGCTGGTGCTTGCCCAGGATTCCATGATGTGAAGGTTCAGAGGGCCTATTTGGGTTAAGTGGGAGAGTACTGTAGCTGAAAACCCACTTCTGCCTTTCTATTAGACTTTAAATAAACTCTGAAGACCTGTAAATCCTGCTCCAACCTTGCCCTGGGTCTACCTTTCCAAAGTCACTTCTTCCTTCCTTTACACCCACAATGGTGTGTACCCCACCCCTCCACACACAGTATACCCAGCTCCACTGTGCTCCTGCCTGTGCCCTGGACACCTCTGTTCCTCCTCTGTTCACGTTTTCTAATAGCTTCCTGATTTTTATCTACTTGTTCTGTAAATTATTGAGAGAGGAGTATTCTCCAATTATCTGCTGGGTGCGGTGGCTCATGCCTGTAATTCCAGCACTTTGGGAGGCCAAGGCGAGAGGATCACTGGAGCCTAGCCTGGGTAATATGAGATCTTGTCTCTACAAATAACAAAAAAAAATTAGCTGAGTGTGGTGGCACATGCCTGTGGTCCCAGCTACTCAGGAGGCTGGGGTGGGAGGATTGCTCAAGCTCAGGCAGTGAAGGGTGCAGTGAGTCATGATCGCACCACTGTACTCCAGCCTCGGTGACAGAGTGAGACTTTGTCTCAAAAGAAAAAAAAAAAAGAATTCTCCAATTGTAATTGTGAAATTGTGGATTTGTCATTTTCTTCTTGGAGTTCTGTTTTTGCCTTGTGTGTTTTGATGCTGTTATTAGGTGCATACATATTTAGGATTGCTACGTCATCTTGATGAATTGAGCCCTTTATTGTATTGAAAAGACCCTCTTTATCTCTAGTAATATTTTTTGCTCCAAAACATACTTTGTCTGATATTAATATAGCCACTCCATCTTTCTTTTGATTAGTGGTAGCAAGATGTGTCTTTTCCCGCTCTTTTATTTTGAACCTATTTGAGTCTTTTCATTTAAAGTTGGATTCTTGTTGGCAGCCTACTGTTGGACCTTACTTTTTGTTCTTATTTGACAATATTTGCTTCTTAGTTGAAGTGCTTAGACCATTTACTTTCAATCTGATTATTGATATGGTTAGATTTAAATCTACCATTGTACCATCAATTCTTTTCCTCTCTTTTCTCCTTTTCTGCCTTCTTTTGGACTCAGTATTTATTATTATTACTCCATTTCTTCTTCCTCTTGCCCTTCTCCTCCTCCATCCTTGCTAATTGGGTGTAATTCTTTTTTTTTTGTTTTGTTACTCCAGTGGTTGGTTCAGGGTTTATGGTATACATCTTTAACTTATCAATCTGTCTTCAGGTGACATTACACTGATTCATGGATAGCCTAAGAACCTTCCATTTCTCTCCTCCTGAACTTTATGCCATTGCTGTCATATATTTTACTTAAATCAAAGTTATAAATCTCACAATACATGATTATTATCTTTTACAGAATTTAGACATTGAGAAAAATTCTATATATTTACTTGCATAGTTAAAATTTCTGATGTCCTCCATTCCTTTGCATAGGTCCATATTGGCTTCTGATAGGCTTTCCTAAACATTACTTATAGTTTGGGTGTGTGGGTGATATTTCCTTTCACCTTTTGTATGTTTGAAAAAGTTTTTATTATGCCTTAAAAAGCCAGCATTATTGAGATATAATTCACATGCCACACAATTCACCCATTTAAAGTATACATCAATATTTTTTAGTACATTCCTGGAATTTTGCAACCATCACTATACTCAATTATGGAATGTTGTTGTCACCACAAAAATAAACCCCCTATCCATTAGCAGTCACTCCCTATTTCCTCCAACCCCCTTAGCCTTAAGGAATCACTAATATGTTTTCTGTCTCTAGATTTGCTTGTTCTGCACATTTAGTGTAAATGGCATCATATAATATGTGAGATTTTGTGACTGGCTTCTCTCACAGCAGAATGTTTTTAAGGTTCATTCATAGAGTGGTATGTTTTAGCACTTCACTCTTTTATGTACAAATAATATTCTATCGCATGGATATACCACATTCTAGCCATTCATCAGCTGATGGACATTATTTCATCTTTTGGCTATTATGAATAATGCTGTTATGAATCTTCATGTAAAAATCTGTGTGTGAACATGTGTGGTATAAATTTAGGAGTGGAATTGTGTAGTCATATGGTAACTCTACGTTTAACATTTTGAGAAACTGCTAGACTAGTTTCCAACGTGGCTGCTTCATTTTACATTCCAATCAGCAGTAGTATATAAAGGTTCCAATTTCTGCATGTCCTCACTAACACTTTTTTTTTTTTTTTTTTCTGAGAGAGGGTCTCATTCTGTTGCCCAGTCTGGAGTGCAGTGGTGCAATCATAGCTCACTGCAACCCCGGACTCCTCAAGCCATCCTCCCACTTCAACCTCCCAAATGTCTGGGGTTACAAGTGTGTGCTATCATGTCTGACTGCCTTTTTGATGATAGCCATTCTGGTGGGTGTGAGTGGTATGTGATTGTGGTTTGATTTGCATTTCCCTGATGGTTAATGATGTTGATTGTCTTTCATGTGCTTATTGATCATTTATATATATTTTTGTAGAAATGACTATTCATATCCTTTGCCCATTTTTAATTGGTTTATTTTTCCCTTTATTATGGAGTTGTAAGAATTCTTTATGTAACCTGGGTACAAGTCTTTTATCAGATATACGACCTGCATATATTTTCTTTCATTTAGTGGGTTGTCTTTTCACTCTCTTGATGCTATCCTTTGAAGTACAGAAGTTTTAAAATTTGATTTGTCTAATTTATCTATTTTTCTTTTGTTTCTTGGGTTTTTGGTGTCATGTATAAGAAGGCTTTTTCTCACACAAGGGCACAAAGATTTTCTCCTGTATTTTTCTAAAAGTTTTATTTATTTATTTATTTATATTTTTATTTATTTATTTTTTGAGACAGAGGCTTGCTTTGTTGCCCAGACTGGAGTGCAGTGGCGCAATCTCAGCTCACTGCAACCTCGGCCTCCCAGGTTCAAGCTATTCTTGTGCCTCAGCCTCCCGAATAGCTGGGTAATCTAAGAGTTTTATAATTTAGCTCTACATGTAGGTCTTTGATCCTTTTTTTTTTTTTTGAGACAGAGTCTTGCCTTGCTGCCCAGGCTGGAGTGCAGTGGTATGATCTCCGCTCACTGCAAGCTCCGCCTCCTGGGTTCACGCCATTCTCCTGCCTCAGCCTCCCCAGTAGCTGGGACTACAGGTGCCCGCTACCACGCCCCGCTAATTTTTTGTACTTTTAGTAGAGACGCGGTTTCACCGTGTTAGCCAGGATGGTCTCGATCTCCTGACCTCGTGATCCGCCCGCCACGGCCTCCCAAAGTGCTGGGATTACAGGCGTGAGCCACGGCGCCCGGCCTGTGATCCATTTTGAGTTAATTTTCGTGTATGAGGTGAGAAGGGTCCGACTTTATTTTTTGGCAAGTGTATATCCAGTTGTCGGAGTACCATTTGTTGAAAAGAGTATTCTTTCTCTGGTGAATTGTCTTGGTACCTTTGTAGAAAATCAATTTATCATAAGTGTGAGGGTGTATTCCTGGACTCTGAATTCTATTCCACTGGTCTATTTATTTAACCTTATGCCAGTACCATGCTATCTTGATTACTGTTGCCATGCTGTAAGTTGTAAGATTGGGATGTGTGAGTCCTACAACTTTGTTCTTTTTTTTTTTTTTTGAGACGGAGTTTCATTCTTGTTGCCCAGGCTGGAGTGCAATGGCGCGATCTCGGCTCACCGCAACCTCTGCCTCCCGGGTTCAAGCGATTCTCCTGCCTCCTGCCTTGGGAAGCCTCTCCTGAGGCTTCCCAAGTAGCTGGGATTACAGGCATGCGCCACCACGCCCGGCTAATTTTGTATTTTTAGTAGAGACGGGGTTTCTCCATGTTGGTCAGGCTGGTCTCCAACTCCCGACCTCAGGTGATCCACCCGCCTTGGCCTCCGAAAGTGCTGGGATTACAGGCGTGAGCCACCTCGCCTGGCCAACTTTGTTCTTTTTCATGATTGTTTTGGCTATTTTGTGTCCCTCGCTTTTCCATAGAAACTTTAGGATCAGCTCATCAATTACTGCAATGGGCCAGCTGCGATTTTGATAGGGATTGCATTGAGTTTGTATATCACTTTAGGTAGTACTGACATCTTAGCAATTAAGTGTTCCAATGTGTTAACATAGGATGTCTTTCTATTTATGTAGATCTTTTAAAATTTCTTTCAACAGGCCTGGCATGGTGGTTCAGGCCTGTAATCCCAGCACTTTGGGAGGCTGAGGCTGGTGGATCACCTGAGGTCAGGAGTTCGAGACCAGCCTGGCCTACGTGGTGAAACCCCGTCTCTACTAAAAATACAAAAAATTAGCTGGGCGTGGTGGCAGGTGCCTGTAATCCCAACTACTCAGGAGGCTGAGTGAGGCATGAGAATCCCTTGAACCTGGGAGGCAGAGGTTCCAGTGAGCCGAAATGGTGCCACTGTACTCCAGCTTGGGTGACAGAGTGAGACTCTGTTTCCAAAAAAAAAAAAAAAAAAAATTCTTTCAACAGTGTTTTATACTTTTCGGAGTACAAGTTTTGTACTTTTTAATTATACTTATTACTAAGAATTTTATTATTTTTGATTGTATTGGAATTGGAATTGTTTTCTTTGTTTCCTTTTTGGATTATTCATTGCTAGTGCACAGAAATACAACTTTTTTTGTGTGTTAATTTTGTATCCTGCAACTTTGCTGAGTTAGTTTATTACCTGTAACAGTCTCTCTCTCTGTGTGTGTGCCTGTATGTTGATTCTTTCAGATTTTCTACGTATAAAATCGTGTCATCTGTGATAGAGATAGTTTTACTTCTTCCTATCTAACTTGGATGTCTTTTATTTCACTTCTTGCTTAATTGCTCTGGCTAGAACTTCCAGTACTTATGTTGAATAGAAGTGGTGAAACTTGGCATCCTTGTTTTGTTCCTGATCTTAAAGGATAGCTTTATCTTTCATCATTGGTTATGTTAACTCTGGGCATTTCATATATGGTCATTATCATGTTGAGGAAATTCCATTCCATTCCATTCCTAATATATTGAGTGTTTTTAAATCATGAAAAGACATTGGATTTTGTCAAATGCTTTTTCTGCATCAATTGAGATGATCATGTGGTTCCCCCCTTCATTTATTAATGTGATATATTACATGAATTGACGTTCTTATGTTGAACCACCCTTGCATTCCTGAGATAAAACCTTCTTGGTCATGGTGTATAATCCTTTTTATATGTTGCTGGATTAAGTTTGCTAGTATCGAAGGTTTTTACATATATATTCAGAAGCAATATTGGCCTATAGATTTCTTTTCTTATGATGTCTTCGGTTTTGCTGTCAAGATTATATTGGCTTCAGAGAATGAGTTGGAAGATGGGGAAGTGCTGCTTGTTCTATTTTCTGGAAGAGTTTGTGAATGATTTCTGTTAATTCTTCTTTCAGTGTTTGGTAGAATTTGCCAGAGAAGCCTCTATACCTGGGATTATCTTTGGGAGAAATTTTAAAATTAAGAATTCAGTCTCTTTATTTAGTATAGACCTATTTAGATTTTTGATGTCTTCTTGAACCAATTTCAGTAGTTTATGTCTTTAATAGTTTCCTAGGTTGTAACAAAGTACCATAATCTGGGTGACTTAAAACCCGTTCTGGAGGCTGGGAGAACCCAGGTGCTGAGCACTCCTTCCCAGCCTTTCCCAAACTTCTGGTGACCCCAGGTGTTCCTTGCCTTGCAGTAGCATCACTCCCACCTCTGCCTCCATCTTCACACTGTTGTCTTCTCCCTGAATGTCTTCACCTCATCTTCTTTCTGTGTGTGTCTTTCTCTGTGTTCATATTTCTCCTTTTTGTAAGAATATACCAGTCATGTTGGATTAGGTCTACCCAAATGACCTAGTTTTAACTTGATTACCTCAGTTGAGACCCTATTTCCAAGTAAGGTCAGAATCTGAGGTGTACTAGGGGTTAGGACTTCAATATATCTTTTTTAGGGGAGATGCAATTCATTCCATAACAATGCCTTATTAGGAATTTGTCCATTTCATTGACATTATCTAATTTGTTGGCATACAGCAGTTCATAGTATTTGCATATAATCTTTTTTATTTCTCTAACACAGGTAGTGATATAGTGATATCTCCTCTTTCATCCCTGATTTAGTAATTTGAGTCTCTCTCTTTTCTTCCTGGTAAGTCTAGTTAAAGGTTTGTCAATTTGTTGATCTTTTAAAAGCTTTTTTTTTTTAAATGAGCTTTTGATTTTGTTGATTTTTTTTTCTATTTTGTAGTTCATTAATTTCTCCTCTAATCTTAATTTCTTCCTTTCTTTTGCTGTCTTTAAGCTTAGTTTGATCTTCTTTGTCTGGTGCCTTAGGGTGGAAGGCTGGGTAATTGATTTGAGATCTTTCTTCTTTATTATTTTATTTTTTATTTATTTATTTTTGAGACGGAGTCTTGCTCTGTCACCTAGGCTGGAGTGCAATGGTGCAATCTTGGCTACTGCAACCTCTGCCTCCTGGGTTCAAGCGATTCTCCTGCCTCAGCCTCTCGAGTAGCTAGGACTACAGGTGCATGCCACCATGCTTGGCTAATTTTTTGTATTTTTACTAGAGATGGGGTTTCACTGTGTTAGCCAGGATGATCTTGATCTCCTGACCTCATGATCTGCTCGCCTCGGCCTTCCAAAGTGCTGGGATTACAGGCGTGAGCCTCTGCGCCCGGCCTTATTTTATTTATTTATTTATTTTTTAGAGACAGAGTCTTGCTGTGTCACCCAGGCTGGAGTGCAATGGTGTGATCATGGTTCATTTCAGCCTTGAACTCTTAGGCTCAAGTGTTCCTCCCACCTCAGTCTCCCTGTTGGCTGGGACTGCAGGTGTGCCACTATGCCTGGCTAATTAAAAAAATTTTGTTTTGTAGAGATGAAGGTTTCACAATGGTGCCCAGGCTGGTCAGGAACTCCCAGCAACAAGCCATCCCACCTGGGATTCTAAGAGTGAGTCACCATGTCCAGCCTTTTTTTTTTAATATAAGTTTTTACAACTAAAAATTTTTCTCCAAGTACTGTTTTAGCTGCATCTCTCTAAGTTTTGGTATGTTGTGTCTTTTATTTTTATTTATCTCAAAACCATATCTAATTTCCCTTGTGAAATTTTCTTTGGCCTATTGGTTATTTAGGAATGCTGTTTATTTTCTACATATTTGTGAATTTCCCCAAATTCTTTCCATCTTTGATTTCCTTCTTTCTTTTTTTTTTTTTTCGAGACAGAGTTTCACTCTGTTGCCCAGGCTGGAGTACAATGGTGTGATTTCGGCTCACTGCAACCTCTGCCTCCTGGGTTCAAGCGATTCTCCTGCCTCAGCCTCCTGAGTAGCTGGGTCTACAGGTGTGCACCACTGTGCCCTGCTAATTTTTGTATTTTTAGTAGAGATGGGGTTTTGCCATGTTGTCCAGGTTGGTCTCGAACTCTGGATCTCAGGTGACCTGCCCACCTCGGCCTCTGAAAGTTCTGGGATTACAGGCGTGAGCCACCACGCTCAGCCCTGTCTTTGATTTCTAATTTTATTCCATTGTGGTCAGAGGACATTTATATAATCCTTTAAAATCTATTCAGGCTTTAACAAAGTCTCATGTCTTTTTTGATTTTTTTTCTTTTTTTAAAAATTATTTTAGTCTAATAAAAAATTATTTTATTTATTGTTATTATTTTTTGAGACAAGGTCTTGCTCTGTCACCCAGGCTGTAGTGCAGTGGCATGATCATGGCTCACTGTAGCCTCAAACTCCTGGGTTTGAGCAATCCTTCCACCTCAGCCTCCCAAAGTGATGGGATTACAGGTGTGGGATGCCACGCCTGCCTCCATTGTTTTTGACAACACCCTCAGGCATGGACTTCTGTTCTGTTCCAAATATAGTCAATCCCTTCTGCAACAGCTATGGAAATATCTGTCTCTTCTTACAGCCTGCCTCTTCCCCTGGGCAGGACCTGGCACTGTATTGGACTGGGGGATAGGACAATGGCCTGCTTCTACCAGAATGACATCTCTGCTCCACAAGCAGGCACCCATGAGGGACACTGTAGTTCCTGATTTTGGCTTGCTCCTCCCAGTGTGGAGCCTCCACCCTACCAGTGAGCTGGGGTGGGGTGGTTGGGGCCCCAGTACTCTTGGCCTGCCATGCCTGGTGCAGAACCTCCACCTTAGAAGTGGGGACTGGGCGGGGCAGGGAGCCTCAGTTCTCTAGGCCTCATCTGCCCAGAAAGAAGAGACCTCCTGTAACATGGAGCTGGGAGGGACATGCCTGCTTGTCCCAGGGTGAAACTGTAGCCCAGGACTGGGAGCTGGGGTAGAGAGAACCTCCATTTGTGGTTGCACCCAGTGGAGTACAGGCTCTACAGCCAGAGGTAGGGTGTGGAGTGGGAACAGGTTGTAGCTCAAATGTCACAGATTCTCACTATTCTTCCTGAGATGTGGTAGATTTTCTTGAATAACCTTCTTCATTTGATGTGTGCCCTTAGGATGAGCTTCTCATACCACCATCCCAGAAGTCTGTACCCCCTTGTTGAGTTTCTTTTCTTTTCTTTCAACAGAGTCTCACTCTGTCACCCAGGCTAGAGTGCAGTGGCACGATCTTGGCTCACTGCAACCTCTGCCTCTTTGGTTCAAGCGATTCTCATACCTCAGCTTCCCGAGTAGGTGGGACCACAGGTGCACGCCTCCTTGTCTGGCTAATTTTTGTATTTTTAGTAGAGACAGGGTTTCACCTTGTTGGGTCTTTCTATTGAGGTTATACTTAGTTGATTTTTGATTGTGAGCTGCTTGTTTTCCTTGGGAAGTTAATTATGGCAGCTTTCTGAGGGCTGCAATGATGATGCCTCCTTCTGAGAGGGTTTGGGTTTATTTGCTCCTGCGGGGGCCTGTCCATGATGATCAGTTTAAACTTGGGGTTTCCCTGGGTCCATCCAGGTCATGTGAATTTGGGCTGTGAATCCACAAGAAGGTCAGCCTTGCTTATGACTTCTCAGAGAGGGGTCCCCCTCCCTGCTCAGTGCCAGGTCCCATTCCTCCTACTTGGCCGAGGGTGAAGAATTATTTCTGGTTCACCTACCTCTGAATGTCAGTTTATGGGGCCTTTCATTAGACTTCTCATCTTGGCCTTTATCCACCCCCAGTTTTCCAGGCTGGGAAGATGCCTCCAGGGCAACAAATCCATGGCCCTCTGGGTTCCACTCCATCTAGTCTTTAGCTTGATAATTTCTTGCCATCTTGTCAGCTCCTTGATGATTTTATGAATGTATGGTTTATATTTTATCCAGGCTTTCAGTTGTTTTCAGTAGAAAGTTTGTCCAGACATCTGCCATATGACTGGACATGGAAGTGTGTCTGCTTATCTTCTCTACAAGGATATAGTGAGGCTTGTATAAGCCTTTTACAAAATCCACACTATAGCTGCAAGTGGTGTCCATCAGAAGCTGTGGGTGGTGCCCAGGTGTCAGGACCCTGGGCTATTGTCCAGGCTGCCGCTAACAAACTGGGATTTTGGGTGAAAGATGTGGCCTCTCTAATATTGCTTTTGTGGAAGGAAGGACACATGCCTTGAGGTGCCTGTGGGGACCAAGTGGGCTTCTCCCTATGAAGGTCCCAGCTGTGTCTGTGGACAGCTGAGCAGGAGGTGGTGGGCAGTGGTTTTTACGTCCAAGTTTCCCAGTGCCCAGTGAGCCCTGATGGGCTTTGGGAAGTGGAGGAAACCCCAGCATGGAGCTGACTGCCCACTGGGGGAAAGCTGTAGCTTTCCCTGTAGCCTCTGTAGGCTTCTGCCACTTCTGATAGTGTGGGGAGGACTGCAAGGAGCAGGGCTGATCGTCCAGGGCACCTGCTTTCCCTTGGGGACTGTCAGCAGCTTTGCCCACAGCTCACACTGCTTCAACTGCTACCATCCTGGGGTCCTCACATTCATGGCGCAAATGCTGCTGTGGACCTCCTGACACCAGGCCTGAGCTGGGAGGAGGGCAGACACACATAGCAGAGCCTCGACAGCAGGGGAGCAGTGGGGCCCAGTTGCCAAGGAGAGGGGTGAGGTGGGGGTGTTGGTGGGGGCTGTGGATTTCCTCCTAGGGAGATGGGAGTGGGCACTCCCAGCTGAGGAAATGGACAAGGCCCAGTGAGAGCAGACAGGATGGGGAGCACCGTGCTTTGGCTGGAGGAGTGAGCCAGGAGGGTCTTGGGTACTGTGGGTGAAGACAGCAGGCCCGGCATGCACAGATGACTACCCCAAAGCTGTGTGACCCTGGGAGACACTTAACCTTTCTGGGCATCAGCCTCTCCATCTGTGTAGTGGGTGTTATAGTGCCCTTGGGGTCTGCTGTGATGTCTGGGACAGATGACAGGGGCCTAAGGGCCAGGGAAAGTACAGGCTGGGTCCTCAGGTACCTCCTGACTCCCATGGCCTCAGCAAGCCCTCATGTGTGCGGCTGGCCACTGTCCCCACACTGGCTGCTGTTCTTGGTCCATCTCTGGGCCATTGACTGGTATTTGCTGAAGCCATGTTGCTTTGGGCACCTGGACCCATCTTGCTCCACGCTCCTCCTGCTACCCGGGCAGCTCAAGTCCTCTTAGGTGATCCCGATGGGGCCTGTGCACTTTTTAGCCCCCTATAGCCACTGCACCATCCCTTTCAGTGGTCCTGATGCAGCCCTGGTCATGCCCCCTTCCCGCCACTGACATCGGAGCTCAGGTCTCCTTCTGACTGTGGCTGCCTGTATGCGCAGCCCCTATATGGCCTGTGCATCTTGGTGAGACTTCCTGACACTCTGTCGTGGGTTCTGCCCCATCTATTATATGCTCTATCTTTAGTCACTCCCCTAGTTGGACTGAGATCCCTGTGTCTTCCTCTTGCCCCCTGGAACCCAGATGGCAGGTCCTGAAGACAGGAACCAGACCCTCTCTCTCTCCCCTCGTCCAAGGATCCAACACAGTCCGCAACACATGATAGTGGTGGTCCAGGATGTTTTGCTAAATCTTTGGATAAATTTCACTGGGGTGACAGTGGGTACTGAGCCACCATCTCCATGTGCAGACCCTGTGGGACCATGTGGGGGACCTGTGCTACATGCAGGGATGGGACAGACACAGAATGAGCACATGGCCTTTCTGTGAAGAGAGGTGAGCACCCCAGAGGCTCACTCAGGGGTCAGGGCCCTAAGTGGGATGTGTGGCCTTTCAGAGAATCCAGGCCTGCAGCTGTGCTGTTGAGACAAGCGAACGTGGGGGTCAGGGACATTCCAGGTGCTGGAAACCATGCACAGTGACCAGAAGGCCCTGAAACACCTGTTCTGAGAGAGCCAGTCACTGACCCTGTGTCCAGGGGCCATGGTGGTGACTTCACCCAGCCTGTGTCCTTGCCATCTGCTTACACATGGCAGCAGGCTGACCACTGAGCCACAGCCTGTGTGCTTCCCATCTCCAGGGTTCCCTGGGGCCTCAAGATGCCCTGGATCCTGGGGAAGCTTGCATGGACAGAAGGGGAGATGTGAGTGCCTACACAGGCTTCTCAGACCACCTGCTGGGACCTGCGAGTCCCCTGTCCAACTTTACCAGCTGTGACCCCTAGGGGCCCTTCTCAGTGCTGTCAGCCTGGATTCTGAGGTATAGGTTTGGGCAGTCACAAAGGGAAGAAGGTGCCTTGAGTCTGGGAACCCACGACCCTGAACAGCTGGCAAGCCCTTTTGTGTTCTCCTCTGTGGGGTTCCAGCTAACACCTGTCCTCTGTATGTGCTCCAGGTGTTCTGCTGCAGGTGGGGGTGGGCTGAGCATGCCAGTTCCCTTAACCCTGGGATCTGGACCCCTCCAGCCTTCCTTTGGCCTTAGGCAAGCCACTCCCTTTTGCTGGCATCAGGCCCTTGTTCAACCAAGGGGCTTCCAGGGTCTTCCCTAATGTTAGGATTAAGCAGGCTATGACTCTTGAGGAGTGTCTGGGGTGCTGTGTTCTGGTGGAGCAGGTCCCTGCACCAGAAAGTGGTCCTGTCTAAACCTGCCATTTCCATATTAAAGTGACTTATTCAGCACTTGCTCAGTGCCCAGGGTGAGCCACACATGGAAGAAGATCAGACTCTGAAATGCTCACTGCTTTCTCTATCATTCAGCCAAGACTTATTGAGGGAATGAATGAATGATACATTCCTGGAGGTGGCACTGAGCATTTCAGACTAAGTTAGCCAGCTCAACCTCCTTGTGAGGTGGGGCCTGTATCCCTCATCTTGCGGATGGGGAAACTGAGGTTGAGCTGGTAACCAGTGAAGTGTGGGTGTGAGCCAGGTCTCTCCCATGTCAATCTGGAACCATTTTCTTATCTGCTTCTTCATGGTATTTCCTCTAGCCCAGCACCAGCCGCCGGAACACAGATGACAGGGCTGTGTTCACACATGCTCATGTATGCATACACATACGCACTAAGATATAGATGGCAGGGCTGTGTACCTACACACACACACACACACACACCAAGACACAGACAGCAGGGCTGTGCGTGCGCACACACACACACCCGAGACACATATGCCTGGGGTCTCTCTTGAGTATATGATGAGCACCAAAGCAGAGGTCAGGTGAGGGAAGTTTAGGAGCAGGGAGGTCCTGTCGTCTGGAAATGGGATGACCGTGGAGACAGGCCCTGAAGGACAGGGGGCATTGCTCAGTGGGAGGGAGGATGTTCCCCATGGGGAAATGTGTGGAGCAAAGGCATGAGGAAGAAGGGGAGGGGATGTTTTGGTGGGCAGAGGTTGGGAAGGGCAGTGGGGAAATCCTGGGACAAGCAGCTTGTGTCAGACCCTGAGAAAGTCCAAAGGACTCATTCCCATTGCTGGGAACATGAGTCCCTGCAGTGGCCTCAGCCCCTGGTTTCCCAGAATCGGAGGGGGTCTTTGACCGGGAGGGGTTGGTCTTTACTGGCCTGGAGCCCTCCTCTGCCACCCCTGCAGGCAGTGGGATGGTCCCCAGGTCTTAGAGTCCTCAGGATGTTCCCAGGCCCCTGGGACTCCTAAGCTGGAACTGGAGCCTCTTTGCCAGCCCTGATCTGCCTGAGACCTTCTCACCACCTCCCAAGGAGTTTGGCCCAGGGTCTCACTGCCTGATCCCTCCCTGTGCCACTGCCTGTGAGGCGGTGAAGTGAAAAGGTGGACTTGTCCTGTCTTGGGGACAGGTCCCTGTGTGGAGCCTCCTTTCTGCACTGACAGGTAGGTCAGGGTGGAGGGTGAAGGACTCCGCTGGAACGGTCTCAGGCTGGCAAACGGAGCCTTGCTAGTGAGTACTCAAGTTATGGCTCCTCGGGCCTCCCCTGTCCTGGCATCCCCAGTGTGAACTGTAGTGGAATTCTTATGGCTGTCCCCTCTCCAGGTGGGTGTCCCAGAGCAGGTGGCTGCAACGAGACAGGCATGTTGGAGAGGCTGCCCCTGTGTGGGAAGGCTTTCGCAGACAAGATGGGCAAGGTGGACGTCTGGAAGCGGTGCAACCTGTCCGAGTTCATCGTGTGAGTGCCACTGCTGGGCGTGGGATTTGCTCTGACCACAGCGCTGCCCACTGCCCAACCACTGCCTGACCACAGCCTGACCGCACTCTACCCAAGGCCTCACCCATGCCTCACCCACAACCCACCGTAGGCCACCCACAGCCCTTTCATGTGCTGCCCCACACTTTGCCCAGGGCCCCAACCACGCTCCTATTCACACTCTGCTCTTGGCTCTGGCCACCCCACCCACATCCCCCTGGCACATCACTCACGGCCCCGCCCATGCCGTGCCCCTGCCCATGGCATTTGTGCTCCCCACGTCCACAGCGGGTTCCCAGCTTCCTACCCCCCATTCCGCATCCTCACTCTGATGTTCTAGCAGTTCTACACTGTGCCTCTGCTTCTCCCTCTCCTCTGTTATTTAGGAATCCTCCCCATGCCTGCTTTTCCTCCTGATCCAGATTAGTGCCCTGCCCTGGGAGTGTCCGGTTCGGGGGTTCCCTGGCCTGGGGGTGCCCTGTCTGGGAGGTGCTCTGCCTGGAGGGTGCCCTGCCCGGGGAGTGTCCAGTTTGCGGGTGGCCTGGCCTGGGGGGTGCACTCTCCCAGGGGCGGGTGCTGCCCTACCCCAGGGGGTGCCCTGGCCTGGGGGATGCCTTGCCTGGAGGGTGCTCCACCTCTCCTTACAGCTGGAGCTGGGTGGACATTGTCATGTGTCTTTCTTACAGCACCAGTCATGGCTGGGTCTGTCCTCAGTGGTCAGAGGACTTAGAGGAATTGGGTTCCAAATATCAGGTGTAATTGTGGACAACACCTCATAGTGAAGGGAGGGCCCCTTGTTCTAGAAGCTTCCCAAGCTTTTCATCTCCTTACCTCCTTGGAAATTGCTCATGGCCTCACAGTCCTCTGCCTCACCCCACTCTACCTCTGGCTTTGCAGTCTTGTGCCACCCCCTGGTGGCTGCTGCCAGACCCTAAATGTGCTGGCCTCTTGCTTTTGCATGTTAGCACCCCAGCCCCTGTCTTCTGTAGAGACACTGACCATGGCCCTGCCCCAGGAAGCCTCCCCGGCCCTGGCCATTCTAGTGGCCCAGCAGATGGGGGCTCCTTGAGGCTGTCACATCTGCAGCCCCACCGTGTGGGGGAACTGCTTGCTGAACCAAGTGGAATGGAATTCTGAGTCTGCGGGGAAGGGGTGCTGGGATTCAGGAAGGGGTTTTGCAGGCTCCTCCTGGTCCTCAGTGAGCCTGGACACAGGCCTGGAATGGACCCACTGGTGGGGGTGGAGTCAGGGAAGAGGAGGTCATAGCTTCATAGCTTCTGGTCTTGCTCCTCTCTGTAACCTGCTAAAGCCTTGGTAAAGAGACTAAATAGAGATGTCCAGCCGTGGGTTGGGAGGATAGGAGTGGAGGCAACCCGATGGGCATTTAGGAGCCAGTAAGTGAGTGGGCAAGAGCCACTGACTGAGTGCCCTTGGTGAAGTCAGACCTGATGCTGGAAAAGGGGAGCTGGGAACAGCCAGGTTGACATTGCGGAGCCCTCCCACGACCCGGTCGGCAGCACCAGCTCCCAAGAGAGTGAAACAGTGGCTGAGAAGCAGTGAGGTGTCCAGAGCCCTCCTCCACCCCAGCTGGACACTGGAGGTGTATTCTTGGAGCTGGTGACACCAGGGTTTCTGGGCCTTCCCATGTAATTGAGAACGTGGCACAGTGTCCCAGAGAGGGAGGCTGGAGAAAGCGGCTGATACGCATTATCTTTTGCCACTGGGTCCAGGAGGGTGGTCTAGGGTAGGATTGGAGCTGTCCTTTCTGAGGAGTAAGACCAGCCAAGAGGAAGGACCTAGAAGCAGTGACCCCCCCAACCCCTGGAAGCTCTGGGGACAAGCTCTTCTGCAGGGTCCCAGTGTCTCATCAGCTCTCAGTCCCCACTCCCAGTCACGAGTGTCCAAGCAGGGTCCCTGGAAATCTGATCTAAGGCTCTGACTCTGAAGGACAGAGACCAGAGAGATGGAACCAAGCAACCCCGGGGGCCAAGCACCAAGAAGAAAACTGCAAACGTCACGACTGATATCTTCAGAGGGCAACAACTATCTCTCATGTGATGAATGAGAACAAAGAAAGAGCTTTAGAAATGGAGCATGCAATAGAAGTGAAATGGAATAGAAAGGTTGGAAGGGAGATGTTGAGGAAATCTCCCAGGAATAGGAGACAGAGACAGAGAAGATGATCAGGAGGTCAGTGGTCAGTCCAGGCGTAACACCAAGATAGTAGGAATTCTAGAAAGAGAACAGGAGAATGGAAGGATAAAGGGCCCTTGCCAGGGGCTGAGGGCATGAGGTTGCAGCCGGTGAGGGCTTGCCCGGTACTGGCACGAGGGAGGAAAATGTCCCACATGGACCCTGGAATATCAGAGCTGTGGAAACAAAGGAAAACTTCTGCACCTATCCAGAAGGAGGAAAAAAATGAGCTCTAGGTTGGAGATGAGGGGATCAGAGGCCTTCAGGCTCCCCCACCGCAGCCGTGGAAACCGAGGACTGTGGGATGCAAGGACCTGAGAATTTCGGACTGATTTCTCAGCTAGTGTGCTATTTCCCGCCAATTTGTCCACTAATTAGGGAGAAACGAAAATACTGTCAGACGTGTGGCACCTCCAGCATCTGATTCCCACATACCTTTCTCAAGCTCTGGCGGCTGTGCACCAAGGTGTGGAGCAAACCACGACAAAAGAAGCTATGAGATTTGGGGAGCGGAGCCAAGGCAGGAGAGGGAAGCCCCAGGGAGGGCGGTGCCCCAGCATGGCAGTACACCCCGGGTGGAGGCAGCCTGGCCCAGGTGGAGGGCACTTGATGCTTACCTGACATGGTGACTGCCTGCCCATGCCCTGCAGCCCAGCTCAGTCAAGAATGAAGGACACTCCTCTCTTTCCCCTGAATGTTCATTCTGCTTTGGTCCCCACTGAAGCAGGGCGGGCCTTGGTTAGCTTAGAGGAGAGGTGGCTTGCTCCCCTCAATAGGACTGGTCCACATGACGACCCCATCAGTAGTCAAGTCATGGCTGGGAAGACCCTATTCCCCAAACTCGCCCATGGCCTGCCTGTGGCCTTCCCTGGGGAGGAGTCTCATTGCCCCTCGGGGCAACCAGAGTGTGTCCTCTCCTGGGAACCTCCCTCCAATAGCAGCAATGGGCTCCTTCTGTACCCAGTTAAGGAGCATTGCTATGGGATTTCCAAATGCAACACTATATTGCCTGGGAACACACTCAGGTGGTGAAACATAAAGGAAGGTGGGCAAACACCCCAGAGGTGGGTGGGGGGAGAGGGAGTCTGACTGGGGGGTTTGCCCGGCTTCCAGCCTGCTGGGCTCCTCTCCTTCCCATCCTGGGTTGTGGTGCATCTTTTTTAGGGAGAGTGCTCTGGGGAGCCTGACTGAAGGAGGAGTGGGGAGGCCCCAGATTATCCAGGGGATGAATAAATCATAAGTAGTTCCCGGTTTTCTAGAGAAGCACTGAATGTGGACCTCTCTAGATATGTGACAAAAATGCAGATTTTGTGGATCCACAGAGATGGGTGCTGTGCTCAGCTCTGCCCCAAACCTAACAGCTGGGGTGGGCTCACCCCATGACCTTCTGTGTGCCAGGCACTTGCTGGGGCACATGGACCTCAACTCATTTGGTTCTCTCAACCACCTGATAGGATAAGTGTTATTAAACCCACTTACAGATGAGGAAACTGAGGTCCAGGGAGGATAAATGACATGGCCCATACCACAAAGATGGTGAGTGGCCGAGCTGGAGTTGGAGAGGCCCTGCCATGTTGGCTCTGCAACCTGAGCCTGAAGCCACTGTCCATGCTGTCTTCTGGGATTACCTCTGCTCCGTGGGCTTCTCCATGTGGCCTAGCTTTGGCTGGGAGTGGGGTTTGGGAACAGCAGAGGCTTTCAGCCCTGCCTCACCTCCTCTTGGGACGGTTCTGGGGCTGCACATCACTCCTCTTGCCCTGTAGACTCGCTGTCCACAGAGGGTCTTCTCCAGGGTCTGTCTGGCTCATCTCAGCCCTGGGGATGGTTGTTGGGGGGTGGCATTCCTGGGTAGCAGTTCAGTGGAATGACTTTGGAGGCACAGAGGTTACCGCATGTGATTCTCATCACACACATAGATGCTGGGAACTTCTGAAGGTGAAGGCTGTTGCAGAGTGTTGTTAGACGACTCCCCAGCTCCTGGATCAGCTGGCGGGGGGTTGGGGTGGACAGCAGGCTACTGAATCTGAGGCCCTGTGGGAGAAGCAGGTCAGGGAAGATGAGGGTTTGTCCATGGACCTAGCTGTTGAGGTGTCTCTAATGCCTGGGCATGTCTCAGGTGCTGCATTGTGGCTGAGGCCCAGGAGAGCCAACAGCTCTGTACTTGGATTCGAGGCGGTTTCTTTTGCTCTGGCTGTTCTCTGCTGACACTACCTGGAAAGGCACAGGTGTGTGTCTGACCTACATTCCAAGGTGCTGAGAGCCAGCCTTGGATCAGTCAGGAGCTGGGCTGAGTGACTGTACCTGGGCTTCCCAGACCCTTCCTGGGGCATGGGGTTGGGAGACCAGGAGAACCCTGGGTGGAGTAGGTCAGAGTCCCTGTTTCCTACCCCTTTCTGATGCTTTGGGAAATCTACGCCCAGATGATGTTCCATGCAGGAGGCAGCTCTTTCCTGTTGATGGGCCAGATCAGCGGCTCCCTCCTGGGACAGCGTGGGAAGGAGGAGATGGGCTACTTTCCCATGGGGAAGCCGAGGCAGGACCCTTCACACTCCTGCATCTGTACTCATGCAGCACAGACGTGGGGAAGTCCTAGCCCTGCACAGAGGGGGTGGCATCTGGGCTGGAGTCCATCTAGCTTCGTCTAGAACATCCTGAATGAGTGGCTGCCACTCTAGGCCTTGCAGACCCCAATGACAGGGAGGTCATCACCTCCACAGGCTGCCCATTGGAACAGGTGGTGGCTGGGAAGTCCTTTATGCTGAGTTGACCTCTGGGTCTTGGTGGCTATAGCCTTTGGTCAGCATGAGGACTGTCCAGAGCCTGTGCTGGGCGGTCATGGAGCATCATGGGTGGTTTGCTGAGTGCCCTTCCCATCTTTGATCTCATGGACAGGGGGACCCACAGGAGGGGGCTCCACATGTCCTGCTAGATGGGGCCGAAGGAAGCAACTTCTGAGTAGGAGATGAAGAGGCAGGGACTGGGGCTCACAGGTCTGACTCCCACTTGGCCACCACCTGGCACATGAGGGCAGGCTGACTTGATTAGGAGGTGGCTGGCCCCTGGCCTCAGAGAGACCCTCCTCTCAGGCTCTTAGGGTATCCTGGATGATGAAGGCTTTGCAGGTCCAAGCGGCCGTGATCCAGGCACCCTTTGGCCCTGGAGAAGCATGGCTTGGTGTGTCCTCTGGGCAGACCTGCGTAGTGCTTAGAGGTCCAGGGAAGCTGGGCTGAGACCCTGGATCCTGGGAACTCATGGCCTCAAAGGCAGCAAGTCATGGTCATTGTGATGCAAATGTGGGCAGGGGACACAGGGAGTGGGTCATGGGCACAGATGACCCTGTGGCCAGAATGGGGATTTTCCAAGGCTGGGCTGTGAATAGGTGGCCAAATGGGACTGTACCCAAGCCACCCCACCCATCTTCCTGGCCTCAGGTCAGGGCAGGTGTGAGGGGGGATGGCGAGAGCCTGGCTTTCACCCCCTCTGCTTTTGCAGGTACTATGAGAGTTTCACCAACTGCACCGAGATGGAGGCCAACGTCGTGGGCTGCTACTGGCCCAACCCCCTGGCCCAGGGCTTCATCACCGGCATCCACAGGCAGTTCTTCTCCAACTGCACCGTGGACAGGGTCCACTTGGAGGACCCCCCAGACGAGGTTCTCATCCCGCTGATCGTTATACCCGTCGTTCTGACTGTCGCCATGGCTGGCCTGGTGGTGTGGCGCAGCAAACGCACCGACACGCTGCTGTGAGGGTCCGGGTGAGATGGAGTGGGTCACACCTGGCAAGCTGGAAGAAAGTTCCCTGGGGATGGGAGAGCGGGTGGGTGCTGCCAATCTCCAGCTACTGTGGCCATACCCCACCTGGTCATGGGCAGACCCCTCCCTTCCTGGGCTGACCTGCTCCCTCGAGGCCAGCCTGCTCCCTGGCTGAGGCTCAGGCTATCCGCCCAAGCTCTTTGCTCATTCTAGGGCCAGTGGAGGAAAATGTGATAAGGCCAGAGCTTGTGTGCTGGGCACAGAAATCACCTGCTGCATCCTGTGCTCCGCAGGCTGGGCCGGAGCCTCTGCCCGCAGGTTTCTATGCTGTTTCTTAGCACAGAATCCAGCCTAGCCTTAGCCGCAGTCTAGGCCCTGCTTGGACTAGGACTCCTTGCTTGACCCCATCTCTGGTTCCTGCCCTGGCTCCTGCACCACCCCCAGCTCCTGCCTACATCCAGGCAGAAAGATAGGCAGGGGCTCTTGGAAGACGTTCTGTGCTGTGACCTCCGAGCCCTCCTGGTGGGAAGACAGCTGGAAAGGCTGGGAGGAGAAGGGAGGGGCTGGGGGTTCCCAGGAGCCATGCGTGGCCTGCAGAGTCCATTCCATCATGATGCTGTGCCCGCTATGGGCTGTGTCCATGACCAGAGGCTGGAGTGGGGGTGTCTTAGAGCCCCTCACCGGGGCTTGCTGTGCGGATGGGGCCTGGGCCTCCTTCCTACAGGGGCTCCTCTGTGGGTGAGGGGCCCTCTGGAATGGCATCCCATGAGCTTGTGGCCTCTATCTGCTACCATCTGTGTTTTATCTGAGTAAAGTTACCTTACTTCTGGAATTTCCTGTTTTGTTTCATGTTATTCAGAGAGACGGTGTATCTCTTGGGACTGATGAGTCCCCTGTACATATTGTACAGATAGGGAACAACTGAGGTTCCGGAATCCCAGAATGTCAGCGCTTAGGGGGCTCAGAGAGTGTTACAATAGGAGAGGGGCCTGACAGGAGGAGGGACTTGCCTAGCTACTCGCAGCCCCTTGGGCACTTCCCATCTCTGACCCATTGGTTTGAGGATGACAGGGAAGATTTCTCTCTCTTCTGTTTTCCCTTTGCAGCTGCCTTGGGCTTGCTAGGACCCCTGCCTGGGTTTTCTGGGGACCGAGAGGCCCTGGTCAGGTCTGGCTGGAGGCAGATGCTGGTCCTGGGGGGTCCCTAGAGCAGGTGGAGGGGCTTTATCTCCAGGCCTCTGGCCAGGCCCTTGTCCAGGCTCCAGTTCTGTGGACCTGCGTCTTTTGCATGTGGGCTGTTGGATCCAGGATCTTCTTGCTGGATCCCAGGACCCCTGTGAGTGGAGGCAGGCACGACCCTGGTAGTTCCTCTGCCTTTAGAGGCCCAGCTCCCCTTCGATGCCCAGGCAGGCAGGTTCTGGCACTGGGGATCTGCATGGTGGATGCCACTGGACCGGAGGTCTGGGTGGGTGGCCTGAGCCTGACCCCATTGGGGGCACAGTGTAGGGGACAGAATCTGAGTCTACTCCATGTTCTTGGGGCAGCCTTGGCCGGGCATGAAAGGTTGCGATCCCCATCACCTGAGCCTTGGCCAGCTATCTCTGAGATGGGACACCATCTGCCCGATGAGGTGACTGTGTGGAGACAGGGAGGTCAGCGTGCCCACAGGTGTCAGGCCATCTGGCCTGCAGTGGTGGCTCTGTGTTCAGTGGATCCTGGGGTCTCTCATGGGGCCTCTGTGTAACTTGCTCCCTCCAGCCCATTCCAATTCCAGAACCACTCTGCACTGGGTTCCTGGCTGCTATGGTAGAGGTGCAGCCCTGCCCCTTGGCTAGTGTTAGGCACCCCCTGGTTGTGCATCTCTGAAGAAATGCTTGAAATGTGCTGAGGGAACCCCCCAACAAGGGGCTGGGACACCTGCAGCTACCTCCTGGGTCCCCTGGAACCCAAGCCCTGGAAGCTGCTCTGAGTAGGGAGTGAGCCTGGAGTCATGCTCTGGCCTCCTCCCAAGCTCTTGGGCACTGTCTTCTGATCTGCTACCTCCTCCCTGCGGACAGAGGTCCTGGGGGGCCTGGTGAGATTTACGTGAGGGTTTGGATTCCTGGGGATGGGGTCCAATGAGGGGTGTTCTGGAGGCTGGGAGGTCCCAGGGCAGGGCCCTCAAACACTGTTTCCAGGCTAGGTAAAGCATCAGGCTCTAATTCAGCCAGATGCTGCTCTTGCTGAGTGCACTCTGGAGACAGCTTGAGTTTTTCTGCGATGCAAACTCCAAACTCGGTAGGAGTTTCGAGCTCCCTCACCAGGGACAGGGCCAGTGGGTGCAGCTACACTGCTGTGTGGGCAGATTGAGGAGTTGGGTAGGGAGCCAGGAGGCCTGTCCACATAACCCTGCAGAGGCTCACAAGGCAGGAAGGGACATCAACATTTACTCAGCCTTGATCAGGTGAAAGAGAAGTAATTATTCAGGGAGTAAGAGGATATCTATTCATGTTTCCTATTGGAATCTTCTTTCAATTTTTACTTCTCCATGTGTTTTCTCCAGGGCACCAAGGGTCTAAGGTGCCAGGCCCACAAAGGGAATGTGCTTGTGTGGGTGTATGTGTGTATGTGTGTATGTGTGTGAGCGTGTGTGTGAGGGTGTATGTGTGTTGGTGTGTACGTGTGAGTGTGCGTTGGAGGCAGCGATAGTGTGTGTATTCTAGGAGCTTCCTTATCTAAAAGTCTCTTACATTTCATCAGTTTACGCAATCATTATTAATGTCCCATTTTGCAGATGTGGAAATTGAGGCTCAGAAATGTAAGGGGACTTGCTGACGAGTGGTCTTTTATGCTTTCCCGGCCTGCTGCCCTACTGAATCCAGCCCTGAGAGGTGACAACTGCCTTGAGGAGCCCCTCTGGATCCTGGACCTGCATGGGTTTCCTCTGGCCAGAGCGGGTTCCTTCCTGACTGTGGCAAGTTTCGGGCATGCAGAAGGCTGCCGGGGTCCTCTAATAGGGTGACTGGCCCAAGCGGTCATTCTGGTGCAGCCTCAGTACTCAGGTCACCATGGTGGTTGTGGTGGAGTGCAGCCACAGCCCTGCCTCATAGGGGTGGAGGACTCATCCCCGAGTCTGTTCTCTGGGCAAACCCAGCTGTGGTCCACAGGTCTTCCTTTCTGGACACACCCAGAAGACCCCACCTGCTTCACTCCTTGAAGAAGGAATCAACCCTTAGCCCTGAAAGGCCCCCTGTGGCTCAGCTTCAGGACTGGACTGGCATCACAGGTGATTAGAATTAACGTGGGAATGACCGCTCATAGGAAGCAGCCACCATGAGTATGCGTGTGTGTATAAGTGTGTGTGGATGTGTATATTTGTGTGTATATGTGTGAGCATATGTTCACGAGCGTGCATGTGTGTACATGTGAGTGTATATTCCTGAGTGTGTGTGTGACTGTGTGTACAAAGTGTTGGCAACTACAGCAAGATGATGGCTGAGCCCTGTGTGGGTTGTACACATTTGCCACAGTCCATGCCCCTTGTCATGTGAAAATACTACTACTCGTAAGTGAGAAGAGTGAATGCCAGCAACTCTTGGGGACTGTTGTGGCTGGGGTGTGTCTTTAATCATTTCATCCACCAAGGTTTTTGCACCACTGTGTTGAGAGCTATGGGGATCACAGAGACATACAGGGCATAGCCTGACCCCCAAGGGTTCCCCGACTTGTTGGAGAGGCAGATATGCAAGGCCCAAATGCAGTGTGCACAGTGAGTGAGGCAGCTGAGAGGTAGGTTCCTCCGGGGATTCTGAGGAAGGTTGATGGTTGATGGAGAGGGTTTTTAAGCTGGATCTTTAAGGGTGAGTAGGAGTTTTCCACTGCAGGAGAAGAGTGTCATGAACAAAAGCCCAGAGATGTGCAAGAACATGGTGTGGGTGGAGCCCAGGCTGTGTGGGTCAGGTGGGACTGAAAGTGTGAGCAGGGCCCAATTTGAGGAGGCAGGAGGGGACGGTTTGGGGATGAAGGTCTCTGCAAATGCACATTATTTAAGTCATTGATGGCTTCTCTCATGGGGCCTCTGTGTAACTTGCTCCCTCCAGCCCATTCTGATTCCAGAACCGCTCTGCACTGGGCGCCATGCAAGGCTCTGGGAGACAGTGGGAAGGGAGCCGCTGTTTCTGCCCTGTAGGGAAAGGGAGAGACTCTCCATATCAAAACACAACACGGAACAAGACAGCTACTGTTTGTACAGTGGCCTTAGCAGGGGCACTTCAGTGGGTTGCAACGGGTCGTCAATGGAAGTGTGAATTCTTTTTGTCCACCTCACCCCTGACTACTCAGCAAACAAAACCTGGGAGTACACAGGGTTTGTAGTGAGGGCAGCTATTAGAGTGTAGCCATCTTTATCCTTGGCAGAGGATATCCTGCACCGGTCTATGGGACCTGCCACTGAGGTCACTGTGGTGGCAGCTGTTGACCTCATTCACTGGAGGCTGAGCCTATGGGAGCATCTTGTTAAGGAGCAGGTGACCTTTATTCCCTGAAATTGCCCCATGTGTGGTCTGCAAGCCAGTTCTCATGACTGAGGAGTGGACTTGCCAGACTGCAGAAATCCAGGCCTGAAGAAGTTATGTTGCCAAAAGGGGAGATCTCTAGAACACAGACCTGCATCTCCATCAGGCCTGGCAATTACTGATGGTACCTGGGGCAGTCCAGGCAACGTGGGGGCCGAGCAGCTGCATCATGAACGGGGTCCTTGAGGACTCTGACTTCCATCTGAAGAGTGGTTGTGCGGAATTAAGAAGGAAATTTCCTGACCCTGTCTGGCAGGTTTCTGAAGGCCTGAGTACAGCATGCTCTAAAACAGGCTTCAAGTCCACGCCGAGACTCAGCCCCGAGGATGTGGCCAGTGATGCTCACTCAGGGTGCTCCTGTCCTTACTCACTGGGGGAGGCATTTATTGATGAAATAGATTTGAATTTTTCAACTGATGGGATTTTGTTCACTTTTAAGACCCCAGTGGGTTGGAAAGGCTTTAAGAGCCCATGGAATTTCTTCTGATATATATAAAGTGAAAAAGTAGAATATAAAACAATGTAGAGGAACTGCTTCCGAAATGACATGAGAACTTCATGGACCAAACAACCATAACTAGTGCAAATCATAAAAAAACCCCAGACAACCGTTTAAAGTCTCTGGAAATTGTCTTAAGGCTACACAGCAAATGAAACATTTATTAAAGAAAATGTGTCAAAGCTGGGTAAGAACAGGAGCATCTGTAGCACTGGAGCTGTGACTGGTTCACCTGCCCCCTACCCCGCCCCCATCCCAGAGTCCAAGAAGACAGGGTTCTCTCTCTCTAGCTCCCAATCAAGGCATCTTGACATGATGCCCCTGGGAGGAGCAGGTTGCCAGCACTGCTCACCCCCACTGCAGCTCTGCACTGCAGGGGCCGAGCTCCAGGCAGGAGCGAGGGGTTGGCTTCCAACATGGTCCTTGAGAAGGCGAGGCACTACTTGTCCACAGCCTCATCCCTGCCTGCTGAGAGCCACGCACTGGGCAGCTCCTGGCCCTCTCGATGCCCACTGGCACAGCAGACCATGAGCTCCAGGGCACACTCAAATCCCCCACCTCCGTGAGACTACTGGATAAGGTTCCAGGAAGCGAGAGAGTCCACGGGTGAGAGGAGTGGGCCGGAGGGTGGGGGCCTGGATTTTCCTGAGGGGTGCTGAGGAGTGAAGTGGACTGGCCAGAGGCTGCTGGCCCAGGCCGTTTTATAGAGAGCAATGGGAGATATGGGAAGGGTGTGTTAGAGGTGCAGGTCACGTGATGGGAGCAGCACATGGCAGAAGCGAGGGATCTTGAGGGGTCTTGGGCAGGAGGACCAGCCCCACCTCACCCCATGGGTGGGGACAGTGGAGGGGAGCTGGGGGCATCCACTTCAACTCTAGCTTCCTGTTGACAGGGAAGGATGGTCTGTCAGGGGACGGAGGGCCCCTCCCTCACACAGGCATCTCTATTTCCTTCAGGGCCTGGGCCAGCCTCCGTTTCCCTCAGGGTGGTTTCTGCTCTATTGGCCGTTGAGGCAGTGTGACCCTTCCTCCCTGAGCGGGAGAATGTTCCGTCCTGACCCCTTGCTGCCAGGGCTGTGAGCTCTGTGTCCATCTCTGTTCACACAGAGAGGCCGGCTGGCATTTCAAGGCACTATCTTAACACCCTGGTGCCCCCTTCCCTGCAAGCCCCTACAGCCCTTCCCTCAGTGTCCTTGCTCGGACTGGCCTGGGCTCGTGCATCACAGGCATTGCGGCCAGGAGGCCTGTGATGCATGTGTCAGCTCTGGTTACACGCCTGGCATATGTGTAGACACAGCGATGGAGCAGCCACCCAGGAGGGCGCACAAGACCTGGTACCAGGGAGCAGAAGTGGGGACCGAATATGTAGAGCCTGCTTTGGGGTAACTGAAGGGAAGAAGGAAAGCAGGACCGCAGGAGCATGGGGCCTGCACTGTTACCCACCAGAAAACCGCCTGACGTCCAGGAGGCCCACTCCTGGCCATGGTTACCAAGGAAGCAAGGTCGAGGAGAGAGCTGGTTGAAAATAACTTCCAGGTGGGCGTGGTGGCTCACGCCTATAATCCCAGCACTTTGGGAGGCCGAGGCAGGCGGATCATGAGGTCAGGAGATTGAGCCCATCCTGACTAACAGGGTAAAACCCCGTCTCTAATAAAAATACAAAAAAATTAGCCAGGCATGGTGGTGAGCGCCTGTAGTCCCAGCTACTCGGGAGGCTGAGGCAGGAGAACTGCTTGAATCCAGGAGGCAGAGGTTGCAGTGAGCCAAGATCACACTACTGCACTCCAGCCTGGGTGACACAGTGAGACTCCTTCTCAAAGAAAACAAAAAACAAAAACAAACCAAAAAAAACCTTCCTGTCCTTTTTTTTTTTTTTAAATCAAATTCAGTTAAAATTGGATTAACTCAACTTGAAATATAGTTGAAATCATTCTGGCAAATGGAGGGTGATCAGTCAGCACCAGGCGGCGAGGACAGGCCACTGGGAGGAAGAAGCCTCCTGAAGGTGCAGGCCTTAGTCAAGGAGCTGACCAGGAAAGTGGAAGAGATGACCGGAAAAGACCAGTCTTGGCACCTCTGACCTACCTGTACCAAGCATGTCGTTGGCCACATGTGGACCCCACCGGCCTGAACCTCCTGACAGGAGCCTGCCTTAGGCCACCAGCCATTCGCAGGACTGGGAGGCCGTGCACTGGGCTGGCTTCAGCACTGGGGCCTGGCTCCTTTCCTGATTTGCTGAGGAGCTGCAGGAAATCCCCCCACACCCCTATCCCATCTCAGTTTCCTCTGTCAGTCATGCAGTGGATCTGCGAGGGGGCCTCAGTGCATCCTGGGACCCCACCCTTCTTCTCCTTCCCTGAGTCACCCTCATTCTGTCTGGAATCCTCTGTGGCTGCTTTTCCACAAACTACACTCACTGGCAGAGTGACCCCTGGGGCTTTGGACCTCCGGGTATTATCAACATGGTAATGAGCCGGCAGACCTGTCATGGACACCTGGGGGGTGATCATGCTTGTCCACAGTTAGGTTTTCTAATGTATTTCTCTGTCCCTGGCTGTGACAGCCTGTGGAACTCAGAATGGAAGACAGGAAGGGGCCTGGATGCTTTGTTCCCACCTTGACCGGAGGCAACAATCTTCCTCTTGCATGCCAATGTCATTGTATACCTTGCTTCTGGCGCTGCTGACCCCAAGTGGCCCAGAACATTCCTTTGGTTCTCCTCAGTGAATCAAACATGTCCCTATTCCAGTACATTTCTATTAAAATCTGCTGAGCCCCACAAAGAACCAGGCACTGCTAGGAGCTTCCTGTAGGTGTGTAAACTTCCATGCACTCAAGCCGCTTGCCCCCAGGCACTGTGTTGGATTCAGCCTGCAGCCACTCATCCTCACTCAACCCTCCTGCTCTACCCACCAATGCCTTCCATGGGTTTGCCTAAAATTAAACATTAGTAAATGTTGAATGGATCCAACTGGAGAGAAAGATGTTCCTTTGCCTTAAGCATCTATGCTCCATATGTTTTGTTTCCAAGCAGTTTCATTCAGAAGGATGTGAAAGGGACTCTGTTCCACAGCTGTACTGGTTCATGGTGGCGGAATAATCACAAGATGAAACAATCGTATCATTGCTTTTCCAGCAAAGTCAGGCACTGTGCTCACAATACACTACATTCATGGAAGCCTCTTTGTTATAGGAATTTGCTTTGCTCTAGGGGCACTCTTTTAATTTTACAGTTGGAGGATTGAGTTCTCAATTAAGGGATCAGCAACAAATAGATATTAGGTATGATCAATTAGCTATCTGGGAAGTATGAATGTTCTTTCAGTTACCTAGCACTAATTAAACAAGTGTCTTGCCTTGTGAGGGGGAGAGGCTCATAAAGACACCCTCTTTTCTCTCAAGGGCTATCTGTCTTGGAGCCTTGGAGATGAGACTTGTACACAGACCGCTCCCTAAAGAGCAGAATGAGGCCAGTCCCTCGGAGAGGTAGGTGGAGAGAGGGCGTCCATGGAGGATTAGTTTAGGCTCAGCTCCACGCCCTCGAGGAGCCCACAAAGGAAGTGGCATTGAAGCCAGGTCTTAGATGATAGGTAGGACTGTAGGATGCAGAGAAGCAGCTGCATATAACATCATAGCTTCAAAGGATTCAGAGCAGGATTGTTGGAGACAGGAGGAGAAATTCACCAGTTCATAATCACCATGGGAGATTTGCAACAGATCTCTTTCAGGAATCAAAAGATCAAGGAATTAAGTAAACACACATGAAAAAGTAAGTATATACAAGTTTTGAATAATAAGCTTCATATAATATATATCTAATATTTATCATCTATCTCTCCATTTATCTGTCAATACACCCCCAAAGGAAAATATTCATTCTTTTTGAATATCCATGAGAAACTGACAAAAAATTAAAATGATGCTGGCCACATTCTTGGACAAATAGGCAAAAGAAAACAATCTTTTTGTTACTGAAACACCAGGGGTTTGGTCTAGGTCCTACCGCTCGCCTGCACAGAAAGCCCATTACTGAGACAATGGAGTATTGCCAAGGAAGAAGGCTTTACCTGGGTGCTGCAGCTGATGAGGACGAGAGAGCAGTCTCCAATCTGTCTCCTCAACTGGCTAAAATTCGGGGTTTATAGAGCAGGGAAGAAATGTGACTATGTGTGGGAAAACAGGAATTAGCGAGGGTTAAGGAAGAGGAGTTGGTCAACAGGAAGCAGGTGGTCAGTTAGGCAATTATATTAGTCCGTTTTCATCTTGCTATAAAGAACTGTCAGAGACTGGGTAATTTATAAAGGAAAGAGGTTTAATTGACTCACAGTTTAATGTGAGACATGGCTGGGGAGGCCTCAAGAAACTTAACGATCATGGTGGAAGGTGAAGAGGAGGCAAGGCACGTTCTTTACAAGGCGGCAGGAAGGAGAAATGCTGAGTGAACGGGGAAGATCCCCTTATAAAACTGTCAGATCTCGTGAGAACTCACTGTCACGAGAACGGTATGGGGGAAACCACCCCCATGATTCAATTACCTCGACTTGGTCTCTCCCTTGACACGTGGTGTGTATGGGGATTATGAAGATTACAATTCAAGATGAGATTTGGGTGGGGACACAAAGCCTAACCATATCAACAATCAGGATGGGTGAGGGGTCTGGTGTCTCATCATCCAGATGCAGTGATCTGGTGAGTTTCAGGTCCTTGATACTATCTGGGAAGCCTGATGTTTGGAACTCAGGAAAGACAAATGTACATTTCTCAAATTTTTAAGACTGGGACAGTCAATTTCTATTTTAATTCAAAAAAACAAAAACATCAGTTCTATGGGACAATTGGACTGGTTTCATTTTCACTTGGAAATTTAAAAAAGCCTTCTATATAATCTTGGATTCAATAAGAAATAAAAATGGAAACCACAAACTATTTACAAATTAATTATAAGAAAAGTACCAGCCTTATATCAAACTACATGAGATATGTTTATACACACACAATGGGGATTAGTATGTGAAGTATCTAGCACCCAGCATGACCACGACAAGGGCTCTGACCAGTCAATGGGGAGATAGTTGTTTAAAAGCATGTGGCACCTCCCACCTCTCTCTTTTGTTCTCTTGCTCCAGCCATGTAAGATGTTCCTGCTTCCCCTTCGCCTTCTGCCATAATTGAAAGTTTCCTGTGGCTTCCCCAGAAGCAGAAGCCACTTTGCTTTCCTATACAGCCTGCAGAACCATGAGCCCATTAAACTTCTTTTCTTTGTAAATTACCCAGTCTCAGGTATTTCTCTACAGCAGTGTGAGAACAGGCTAATACAGTAGGGGTGTGTTGAAACGGTCCTGGTTTGATTATAAATTAATTAACTTTTTGGTGAATCTTTCGGCAGTCTCCATGGAAAAAGAGAGGCATTCTGTTTAAACCAGCAGCCCTAGAGAAATATTCCAGTGTAAGAAACATGTATGAGGATGTTCCCTTCAGCATTGCTGCTGTAGCAACAGATTGGAAACTAAACCAATGTTCAGCTAAGGTGGCCGGGCCTTTCTGAGAAGCTCAAGTGTGAGCCGCAGCCTGAACGGGAAAGGTCTGGGCAACACTTCTCAAAGTAGGGGGTCTGTGGACCAGCAGCATTGCTGCGGAGCTTGTTAGAAACACAGATTCTTGGCTCCACCCGGACCACTGGACCACAAACTCTGGGGCAGGCCCAGCACTTGTCATTTTAACAGTGCTCCAGGGGGTTCTGAGGCTTGGGTTTGGGAACCAGTGGTCGAGAGCAGTGAGGTTCTCAGCCCTGGTTGCATATTAGAGTCACGGGCAGAGCTTGTAAAAGTTCCAGTCTGGGGCCCTATCCCCAAAGACCAACTACGTCAAAATCTCAGGTGTGGTGCCCCTGAGGTGACTTTAGCAGGACTAAGACTGAGGACCCTTAGACCCTCAGGCCCTCAGGGCCTCGGACCAGGCTCCATGACTGCAGGTATCAAGCTCAGCTGGGTGTCCAGTTTCCACCTGGCTGGTGCCCACTTTTCTGGTCTGGGGCAGAGCCACCCAGAAGTTGGTATTTTTTACAAGCTCCCCAGGTGATTCTTAAGTTTGAGAACTACTGCAGACTTATGATTCTCACCCTGGACTTAGTGTCCCCAAAAGGAGGGCGAGGGTTAAGACTTTGAAGGAGGAATGGGTGAGGGGTGTGCGAGTGATGGGGTGGGGCGGGCAAGATTTTTTCTGGTGTGGGGAGAAGCATTTGCAAGTTTCAGCCTCTGTGATTTGCACCTTAGAAGACCACTGTGACCCCTGTGGAGAATGCAGGATGCAATGCAGGGCAAGGAGGTTGGGGGGATCTCAGGGAGTCCAAGGGAGACCCCAGCAGGTGTGCTGGTGTCACAGTGCGGGGTGCAGAGGGGTGGGTTGATGGTGGAGGAGGGAGGGATGAAGGTTATCTCCTGGGCCTTACTGTTTTCTGAGATGGTGAAGACCAGACAGGAAGTCTTCCAGTCCAGAAGGTGCTCCAGCCACAGGATGCGATGACATAGGGCAGTGAGGGAAGCCAGCAGGGCAGGTGGACCGCTGAGTCTGGACCTCGGGAAGGTTTGGGCTGGATGTGGACATTTAAAGCCATGGGCTTTAAAGAGCACAGAGCTCACTTGGGGCCGAGGCCCGAGGCTGGGAAGAGGAGATGCAGCCAGCAGGACAGGAGGGGCTGAGGCCCTTGTTCTTGAGTGGAGGCTGAAGTGGGTGAATCTGGGGGCTTGGCTTAGAGGGAGGGGGCAGAAGAGCTGCACAATTTCTGAGAGATCCTTTCTCCCTTGAGGATGTCAGTTGGCTGTCATTTTGCATGGAATGCTTGGCTGCAGCCCGCTGGACTCGTGTGTGCGCAATGGACCGGCAGCCTCCTCTTAGGGTTGACTGCTCCGGTGAAAAGGCAGGTGACCCACAGTGAGCTCACAGGGTGCTATGACTTCTGGTCTGGGTGGACAGTCTATGGAGGGTGAGATGCCTTCCCTCTGCCAGGACCAGCAGAATTAGAGAGCACCTGCTGGATGCCTTCGCAGAGTCTGTGCTGCAGATGAGGACATGGCCCCTGAATGGGAGGGAGATGACTCACCCTACTTCTAACTTTGCAACAATAAAAATGATGAGAGGGGGACATGACAGAGATGACGTTAACAGCTTCAGATTCCACATTTGGGCATCCATAGTTTGGACATTTATCTGTACCTTTAAATTTAATAGTGGGTCCTCAGACTCCAGAGTGCTGTTTAGGGTAACATGGTTGATTGACTGTTCTAGGGTTAATCAAAAATAAAACTATCTCCAAGGCGGTATTTTCATACCATTTTTTGAATCATAATAAAAGTAGTCAGGGCATCTAGTTTTGAAGCTTCTGGAACCCATTTGTGCATTTGTAAGGGTCTTGAGAATTTTATAACAATGTTGAAGAATGTTTTATTGTGTTGCAGCTTTTCAGAAATGATTTTTTTTCTGGGACAAAGCTTGGTTTAGGAACAATGTTCCAGCAAGTCCTATTCAGCAGTAGTCATGGATCTAAGGTACCATTTATTGTAAAAAGTATTCAAGTACAAAAGGGACAAAAAGATGGTTTAAGGTTAGTTCTCTTAAATCATAAAGATGTCATCTTCTTGGCCCCTGGGTAAGGATGACCCAGCAGGATTTACTGCTATCTCTGATGATCAGGTAATGTTGAACTTGTTGGGAGAATGCAGCGTTTCTGGGGGTTTTGTCTGTGAAGATGTTCTGCTGGAATTAAGCTCCTTGGTAAACAGCTCCAAATGGTGAAGCAGGGTCTGAAGGTCAGATCATGGCTTGAAGGTCAAGGTAGTGGTTTATCATATGCCAGCTGGTACCTGCCCTCAGCTGTATTACCTAAGAGTGTGAGAGGACTTTTCCTAAAAAGCCACTACCTCTTCATTGTCATTTATCCATCTGTCTACCATTTGCAAGTGGCTCACATCCGGCAGGGGAAACAGTGATGTCCACTCATAACTGAACTGTGCTGTGGTAGGAACTAGGTGGAGGGGTGAGCAGGGCTGTATGACACAAGAGGACTTTCTCAGGCTGGCTTCTGTTCATTCTTGGGTTTCCATGTGGGTGGAACTGAGTCAGTTTCAATCACTGTGTTGGGTGATATTTACTGGGTGCCCACGTTGTGCTGGTTCTGGGAGGACATCTCGGTTATTGTCATCGTGGTTATTGAGGAGCGGCTTTCCATGCAGGTTCCCTTCCTCTGAGGAGTTGGGCTTCGTCCAGCTGGACCCATTAAAAGAATGTACATCCCTGTGAACTGGGTGCACAGTGAGGTCCTAAGGTGCATTCCTGTTCCTCTTGACATTGTAAATTCTTGGATACAGCTTCCAAGAAAAGGACCAATAGCAGGAGGGACCACACATTCTGGCTTGTAAAACAACAACAACAACAACAAAACAAAAAACTACAATCAACCTAAAATATTAAAAAAATGGAGGCCAGGTGCGGTGGCTCATGCCTGTAATCCCAGCAGTTTGGGAGGCTGACGCAGGTGGACCACCTGAGGTCAGGAGTTCGAGACCAGCCTGACCAATATGGTGAAACCCTGTCCCTACTAAAAATACAAAATTAGTTGGGTGTGGTGGTGCATGCCTGTAATCCCAGCTACTCGAGAGGCTGAGGCAGAATCGCGTGAGCCCAGAGGGTGGAGGTTGCAGTGAGCTGAGATTGCACCGTTGCACTCTAGCCAGGGCAACAAGAGCAAAACTGCATCTCAAAAAAGAAAAAAGAAAAAAGAAAAAAAAAAAAAAGAAATGGGGAAGGCTGTGGGGGGCTGGATGACCACGGCAGGGACTTGGCTTTGGTCTGAGTGGAGCTTAGTACATTCTTAAAAGCAAGTAACTACAGAACAAAACCACTAAATTAACTGAAGCCAGTACCACCAATGATGAGAGTGTTCCATGAGATCAGAATGATGAGTCCAGTTCTGGAGGTGTTATTGAACTGAACTGGGTCTGTTCACCCAGTGCAGTGAGGCCAAACTTTCACATCAAGGTTTGCAGTGGGAGAAAGGACGGTATTTGTTTTCAGGGTGCCCAGCAAAGAGAATCAGGCAGCTCATGTTTAAGACCTCACTTCCCCTGTCTGCAGGTTTCTTGGCATGAGGAGGGGGACTGTCCTCACCATGTGTGACTGTCTCGCACTGGCTGCAAGACATAAGCTTGACCAACTGTCTGGGATATGGCTCCCTGATTGACCAGCAATCTTGAACTGACTGTAGCTCCAGATCTATCCACTTGTAGCTGAGAGATGCAATATTTATAAAGAATTGCTGGAAGGCAACATCTATGCCTCTTGATATCCAAAGATCTACCTTCATTACGCCAGACCAGCAAGACTGTCTGGTATTATTAATAGCATCTCTGGGGCTGATTTGTGTTTTGGTATGAAGACATTTGCTTCTTTTTAGAGACATATAAGAAAGAGCCCTTGTTTACTTATTGCTATGTCTCTAGTAAGGATAAAGATATTGATTTTGATAATCACTCAACACCCTCTATCTAAAGATCTGTAGTCCCAGCACTTTGGGAGACCGAGGCAAGCAGATCACCTGAGGTCAGGAGTTTGAGACCAGCCTACCAGCCTGGCTAGCATGGTGAAACCCCATCTCTATTAAAAATACAAAAATTAGCTGGTCATGGTGGTACACTTGTAGTCCCGGCTACTTGGGAGGCTGAAGCAGGAGAATCTCTTGAATCTGGGAGGTGGAGGTTGCTGTGAACTGAGATTGCGCCACTGTACTCCATCCTGGGAGACAGAGTGAGACTCTGTCTCAAAAAAAAAGAAGAAGTAATAGTAGATCTGAATGGTGCTGGTATTAAAGAAATCGAATTAATAAAAAGCTTTCCTAGAAAGAAAACTCCAGAGCCAGATGGTTTCACTGGTAAATTCTGTCAAACATTTAAGAAAGAAATAACACCATTATTTAACTAATACAGCAGAAGAGGAAATAATGTTTTTGTATCTTATTATTATTATTATTATTATTATTATTATTATTATTATTTTGGATGCTTTGTCATCCCAAAGTGCTGGGATTACAGGCATGAACCACTGTGGCCTGCCGAGGAATTTTTTAAAAATTCACTTTATGGGTCCAGCATAACTTTGATACCAAAACCTGACAAGGAAATTATAAGAAAAGAAAATTATAGACCAATGTTTTTCATGAACATAGATGTGAAAGTCTTTAACAAAATATTAACAAATTGCATCTAGTAATATATAGGAAGGATAATACACCTTAACCAAGTGGGTTTGATCCCAGGAATGAAAAGTTGGTTTTATCTTAAAAGTCAATCAGTGTCAATCACCACATTCAGAGAATTTCAGATAAATATCAGACAGATGTGGCAACTAAACTCAACATTCATTTATGATAAACTCTCAGCAAAGTAGAAACAGAAAGGAATGCCCTTATGATTAACAGTAAAGGGAGTCGTCTCCATTGGGTTTTAGGGTAGGAGGCCTCGGGGTGAGCCAGCCTGTAGGAACTAGTGGACGGCTGATTACTTGCAGGCCCATCCCCATGGTGGAGCTCTCCAGGATTGGGCAGCCACTCAAGGACCCTGGCTGTGGCCATGCCCCCCCCTATTCCCTGGACTTGGCTTTGCATTCTCCAATCAGCTTGAGTTGGGAAGCGTTGGCTTCCACCTAGACTTTCCCTTAGGATGGGCTGCACTGGCCTGAGGTCTGGCATGACGGCCATTTGGCAGCCCCATTTGTCACTGTGAATAAACCCACTGGCCCTGGTTCAGGCACCTGTCTCTGTGGGCTGGTCAAGTGTCTGCACTGGCTGACCTGGGCCCCAGTGATGTCAATGAGCATTCTACAAACCCACCCAGCCACCCACCCACAAGTTGAGTCTTCACAGGTAGAAAAAATCCGGTTGTCTTTTTAGGGACTTCCTGCCCACTCCCCGCATACCACAAATGAAAATGTTCTGGGAGGTTTTCAGAGAGTGTCCCACCTGAGTGTAACTCAGATTCCACTTCCTAACTCATCTCCTGCTCTGAGATCTGCATCTTGTACGTATCTTTCACCTGCAACTGATGCTGGCTTCCTAAAACTCAAGTCTCAGAATGTCACAACCCTGTGTAGAGGTTCCCTCCGGCTCCTCAGTGGCCTCCAAAGAGAAGTCCATAGCCTGAGCATGGTCCAGAGTCCTCCATGACCTGCCCAGTCTTCCTCTCCACACCACCCTGGCCAACTCCAGCCTTACGACCCTTCTCACCTCATACACTTGGGTGCTCTCTCAGGCCTGGTCTCCACACATGGTATCTATTCCCCTCTCTTGTTTTAACTCCTCAAAGTGTCCCCCTCAAACTGTCCCCTGTGCCCTCCATGGAGACCCCTCCTTCTTCTCAGGGCTCTCAGCTCCATCTCAACACATTCTGTCGGCCCTTGTAAGGACCTGTTGATAACATCTGTCATTCCCACTGATGGTCATAGCGGCCAGCGGTGAGCTCGTGGCATGCTGTGCAAACTTTCACTCCCTAAATCCTCACAGAACTTTAGAAGGTAGGTTTCTACTCTTACCTCCATTTCTATGATGAGGCTGCCATTTGCCCAAGGCCACTCAACTCTTAAGAGGCAAAGGCAGAGCCTGCTAGAGGGTGAGCTTCTGGAGGGATTAATTTCTGTATTTCCAGCAATGAGTATAATACACAAAGTAGGTGTTCAGTAAACGTTTGTGGGTAGAAAGCTGCATGAGTTTTCTGTTTGTGATCCCTTCTCCCAACCCTGTGAGATAGTGTCAGAGCCCGATGGGTCCTTCTTGCCTGCTGTCCTGAAAAAACCAATGAGAACAGCAGGGGTTGCAGCAAAGAAAGAGTTTAATAATCTCAGGGCCAGCCAAGCGAAGAGAATGGGAGAAACTTCTCAAACCTGCCTCTCTGAGAATTCAGAGGCTAGGGTTTTTTAAGGGTACTTTGGCAGGCAGAGGGCTGGAGAACTGAGACAATTGATTGGCTGGGGATGAAATCACAGGGGCAGCTAAAACTGTCTTTGTGCAGCTGAGTCATTTCCCAGGAGGGAAGGTGGTCTCTGGACCAGGAGGTGTCTCTTTGTCTACTGAAATGCTAAATCTGAAAACTATCTCAAAGAGCAATTTTTTTTTTTTGAGACAGAGTCTTGCTCTGTTGCCCAGGCTGGAGTGCAGTGGGGCAATCTTGGCCCACTGCAACCTCTGTCTCCTGGGTTCAAGTGATTCTCCTGCCTCAGCCTCCTGAGTAGCTGGGATTACAGGCTTGTGCCACCACACCCAACTAATTTTTGTATTTTTAGTAGAGGCGGGGTTTCACTGTGTTGGCCAGGCTGGTCTCGACCTCCTGACCTCCGGTGCTCCACCTGTCTTGGTCTCCCAAAGTGCTGGGATTACAAGTATGAGCCACAGCTCCCGGCTTAAGAGTGATTCTTTAGGTTTCACAATAGTGATGTTCTCTATAGGAGTACCTGGAGAAGTTAGAAATCTTGCAGCCCCTCGTTGTGTGACTCTGGGGCAGGAAGCAACCTGTAGAAAAACAAACTAAGCAATGGCAGGTCATTGTTAATGATGACTATTCTTTAGCAAAGTTCAATCCCCTACCATAATTCTAATCTTGTCATAGGGATGCAGCTTCAGTCTCTAAACAAGGAGGGGGATCAGTTTCCCTTGCCTCAAAGTTTAACTATAAACGAAATTCTTCTCATAGTTATCTTGGCCTCTGCATGACAAGAAGCAAAACAAGCAAACAAACAATCAAACAAACCAGTTTAGCCTGTGAGGTTAGAAGCAAGATGGAGTCATTCGTGTTAGATTTCTCTCTTTACTTACAATTCTGCAAAGGTGGTTTCAATAGGCAGGGCTCTCTCCACTTTAGGCCCAGGCAGATTTGAACTTTGCTCCTGGTGCCCTATCTTCCAGGGCAGGACTATTTCTCTAAAACACCTGGCCTCTTTTCTCATATCATTTAAGTCTTCTAGGTTAGCTTTTCCCAACCATGGACTGGAGTGCAGTGGCACAATCACTGCTCACTGCAGCCTTGACCTCCTGGCTAAGGTGATCCTCCCATCTCAGCCTCTGGAGTAGCTTGGACTACAGGTGCATGCCACCATGCCCAGCTAATTTTTCTATATTTAGTAGAGATGGAGTTTCACCATGTTGGCCAGGCTGGTCTCAAACTCCTGGGCTTAACCAATCCACTAGCCTCGGCTTCCCAAAGTGCTGGGATTAGAGGTGGGAGCCACTGTGCCTGGTCTGGTATTCAGTTTAGAGCAGAATATTCATCTCCATCACCAGTTCAAAGGTGAATATCTGCGTGGCTACTGTACTTGGCTCTTGTTACTGAGTGGAAGCCTGGACTTGTGACCCTCTTCAGGGACCCTCTTTCTCTCAGGAGGGCAGTGGGCAGCCCTCAGTCTCCCTGGCTTATTGGGGACATGCTGCCTCTCATCCTGTGAGCTCCAGTTGGAACCCTTGAGTTGTCTGAGAGGTAAGATGGGCTGGGCCCCATCTAAAAAGACAATCTGCTGCTTCCTCAACACCTATGAATCCCAAATTGTCAGAGCTGGAAGGACATTTTTTGATTACTGGTAGATTCCACCCTACTTCTAAGGATGCTATAGATGGGGAGGTGGAAACTGGGGCCGAGGGAAGTCCAGGGACTTACCAACACCATTTCTTTAAATCTATTATGATTTTTTAAAAAGTCCCTGTTTGGGATGGAAAGGCATGGTCTAAATAAGCCCTCAAAGAAAAGCCATTTTAGGACATTTTTGTACTTCAGGACATTGGCTTATGGTGGGTCAGGGGAGCGGGGAGTGTGGTGTCCAGTCTCTGCTGGGTGATGCCTTAGATGTTGATATCAGGGGGGTATATGAGCTCAGGTGTCATGGGGTGCATGGGGCAGTGTCCTGGAAGGAGGATGGGCAGCAGTGGTGTAAGGAGTTCTCCAGCCCCACAGGTCCAGGGCCTGGCTCCTTGCCTGTGCCTTTGGCTGAAGCAGGGAACGGCCCCAGCAGCTCACCCACATATCATGGGGGTGGCCAAGGCACTCCTGTGCTTAGATGTCCTGGATTTATGGCGTCAACTGGACAAGGTGCTGGTGCCTGTGCCTTCTGTCTCTGCTCTCCCAGCCCCAGCAGCTCCAGCTCCTCCGGCTACCTGGTGCTTCTGGTCACCCAGGCCCTGCAGGCCCCAGGCCTCCTCCTCCCCAGAGCCTTCACTCAAGCCTTCCCCCTCCCTGCAGCCCCACCTGCTGTTTCCCCACCAGGGGGACCCTCCCCCGACATCCCGCACAGCCTCCAGCCAGGCAGGGACTCCTGTGATGAGCTGCCTGTGAGGAAGATGCCTGGAGACTGTGTCTGATCCATCTCTGAACCTGGACAAGCTTGGCTTGTGGGCGGTCGATGAGCATCTGAGGAATACATGAAAGTGACTTTCAGAGGCAATGTGGACGTCCCCATCTGCTCCCATCTGTTCTTCTTAAGTAAGTTATTTTTAAATTTTAAAGCAATATATAGACATGGTAAAATGATAAGGAAGCTGTAGTTCTCCCTAAACTTCTGTCACCTAATCTTGTTCTCTGGGGGATGAATAATCAGCAAGTGGCATTTTGGGCCTCGGCACAAAACAGCCTTTTCAGGTGTCAGCAGGTCAGGCTTTGGTGCTTACAGAAAACTCGGCGCCACTGCGGTGTAAACGCTCTAAGTGGTCTGCAGACCATGAGGAGCTGATGAAAGGAGACCCAAACATAGCACCGACAAGCAAGGAATGAGAACACACAAGAAGGAGGGGAGGCCAGAAGAGGAATTCCCACTGGATTGGACCCACGCAGTTCTGTAGTCATGGCTGGTGTCGTGTTCCAGTGACTCTGATAGGGGAGAAATCTCACTCTACCTTTCCTGTGGTTTTTGAAAATAATCTTGGTTACGTTAACTGTGTGTGGTAAACTGCATAGAGCTCAGTTCACAGCATGGATTTGTACGGGGAACATTTTTGTTGTTTTCATTTGAGCCAAATTAAAGAGCTCTTCCAGGAAGTGTCTGGAAGCTTGGTCAGGAAGGATGGGTCCTGTCTGATGGCTACAGGCGAGATTCTGGTGCCCAGATTGGGCGGGCAATATCAGTGTTCCCGCCCTTTATTGATTGGCACTCCATAATGCTTGTTCCAGAGCAACTTCTGGCCAAGGCGTGCCGCTCTGGCTTGGCTGCTGTCATTCCTAGTGTCTGGGGTCTGCCCATGTAGGGCCAGGTGCCGCAACCCAGAGCTCTCTCAAAGCCCCACTGTCCAGGGGCAGCAGCAGCCCACTCATGGGAACAGGGATCCACATAGGTCTCAGGAGGAGAGGAAAATCTTGGCTAGGGACCCTAGTCTGACACTCTATTCCAAAAGAGGCAGCAGGAGAACACTGATGTGTCTGTCCCTGAAGGTCCCAGCTCTGGTTCAGGGTATACTTTTCTCCCCAGGGATAGGGAGGTTGAGGCTCAGGACAGTATAGAGTGGCCAAAGCTGTTATAAGAACTCTCTGTCCAATATTTGGCTTGAGAAAGAAGGAAACTTGGAAAGCAAGGGGAGTGGTTTCACAAATAATCAAACTGAATTCCAAGCCTTGTGTCTTTTCCAACTAAGGAAAGACGGTTGAAGATTGCATCATCAGACTTTCCAGTTCAGGATGAAGTGTACTTATGAACAGCAACAATATGCAGAAACTAAAGACTCAGAAAGTTCTGCAGGCTTTCTTGGAAACTAGACTCTATACAAGAGAAATAGAAACTAAAAGCAGCACTCAGAATATTACCCAAGGATAATAAAAGCAAATGTCTCTCCCCAGACCCATCAAGAGGTAAATGTGTATGAAGCCTCAGGGCATGCCTGGTGGGGCAGAGGCTCCTCAGGGCTCTTGGGAGTTAAAATGGCCAGAGAAAACCAAACTGCACCCAGCCCCTGCTCCTCCCTGACTCGGTCTCTCTGCTTTTCGTTCTTCAATGTTACTGTTGATATGATAGGTTTTATCTCCGCCTTTTGGCTCTTTGCTTTCTTCTGTCTCATTACTGCATTATTTCTTTTTCCTCCTCTGCTACCTCCTTTTGTCTTAAATGGATGTTTTAAATATAATATTGTAACTTCTTTACTCATTTAAAAAAGTGTATTTTTGAGTTATTTTCTTTTTGGTTCTCTAGGACTTATATATATACCTTAATGTGGAATCTATTTCAGATTTATACTAGCTTAATTCCAATAAGATATAGAAACTTACTCCTATATTGCTCCCTTCTCTCCCCTCTTTTTTTGTGCTATTACTGTTATACATATGACATCTACGTATGTTACAAACCCAACAATACACTGATGTAATGATTGCTTTATATGATCTCATGTCTTTTAAAGAAGCCAAGAGACCAAAGAACACAAATGGATTTATTGGGTTTTAAAAATAGTAACATTATTATTTACCATTTCTGATTCTTTTCATTTCCTCCTATGGCTCTGAGTTACTAACTATCTGCTCTCTTTTTCTTATGCCACTTGCTTTTCTACCCCTTTTGCCACTTTTGTTTCCACTCCTTCTGTTGTATTGTTATTGTAAAATATATTACATTCTTGTCCCTACAGGCCCAATAATGCAATTTTGTAGATACTATTTTATGCAATTTTTTTTACGTTAGCTAAGAGGAGGCATACAGAAAAACCTAATTAGTTTTTGTTTTATCATTACCTATATCATTACCTTTACTGGAGCTCTTTGATTTTTCCTGTTTATTCAGATCACTTTCTGGTGTCACTTACTTTTAGCCTGAAGAACTTCCTTTCATACTACTTGTAAGGTGGGTCTGCCAGTGATGAATTCCCTTAGCTTTATCAGTAAGAACAGTAAAATACAATGGCGCTCAACTCCAGAGTTTCCATTTGGCTCTTTTTAGCTTTACAAATTATTTCTAATTTCTATGTCTTCATTAATGTTCTCTATTTGGTGAGTCATCGTTATTGTACCTTCTTTTAATTCTTTAAACATGGCTCCTTTTGGTTTTTGACCACATTTATGATAGCTGCTTTGAGTTTATGTCTGTTAAATTCCAACACCTGGAAGCCCTTAAAGGCAAAGGCAGTTTCTGTTGCCTGCATCTTCCCCCACCCTCACTGGGTGTGCATTACACTCCTTTCTTTAAGTTTCATATTTCTTTTGTGAAAAATTGGACATTTTAGGTAATAGTAGATCTGGGTACTGATCTCTACTCCTCAGGAGTTTGTTATTGTTTTCTTGTCTGCTAGGTCATTTATTTAATGGCTTAGCTGTATTATCCAGTGAAGTCTACATCCCCCAAAGTGTGCAGTCCCCGAATGCTCCCCTGAAGGCACAGGACATCACCTGAACTCTCCTCCTCTAGGGTTAACCATGTTTTTGGTGGAGGTCTCTGACTGTCTGTTTCTCTGATATCACTGTTGAACTTCTACCTGCCCTGCCTCTGGTATTCCATCCAGGTGTTATCCTCCACTAATTGCCAGCTGATTGCTGTTTTTATTGTCAAGTCCTGAAGAATAAATTGTCCCCTAGTCTGATCCAATTAATGTGTTTCTGCTTAGCAGGACTTTCTTTGAAGCTGTCTTTGAGACTTACTGACAGCCTCAGGAGAACTCTTCTTAGCTCTCTCTCTCTTTTTCTCTCTGTTAAATTTCTAGCTGATCCCATTTCACTTGTTGCCATCATGGAGCTACCAGCTTACTTTTTTTTTTTTTTTCCTGAGATGGAGTCTCGCTCTGTCACCCAGGCTGGAGTAGAGTGGCGCGATCTCGGCTCACTGCAACCTCTGCCTTCTGGGTTCAAGCAATTCTCCTGCCTCAGCCTCCTGAGTAGCTGGGATTACATCCACCACCACACCCAGCTAATTTTTGTATTTTTAGTAGAAACTGAGTTTCACCCTGTTGGCCAGGCTGGTCTCGAACTCCTGACGTCAGGTGATCCACCCACCGCGGCCTCCCAAAGTGCCGGGATTACTGTTAATTGCTGATCATGAAAATCTCAACTGTCTTTGATCATGCCCTTAGGCATTTCCCTATGCTCTATTCTAAATGAAGTCAGTTCCACTGGGGAGAGCTATAGAGCTCTCTGTCCTTACTGATTTTCTCTCCCTCTGAGAAGAAGCTCTGTGCCACTGCTCTGAAGCTGGGGGTCAGGATGGTAGCTTGCTTCTCTTGGAGTAACACCCTGCTCCACCCTTGGGGTGATGAGCACAGTCAGTAGACTCTGGTCTTCTTGGCTTGCCTATCCTGGCATTGAATCTCCATCCTATAAGCAAGCTGGTTTGAGGACAGTTGGGCCCAGAATTTTCACCCTGCTGTACCTGTGTAGAGCTTCTGCCCTATGAATGGGGTTGGGTGGAAGAAGAGATCCCAAGAGTTCTCAGCCACATTTGCCAGAATTAGAGATTCTTCAACACAGAGCTGAGGTGGGGGAATGAGAAATGTTGGTGTCTTGCTTCTCCTAGCGAATAATTATAATTCTAGATCAGAAAGTAGGGGGAGAAGGAGCCTCATCTTCTTGACTCCACCTGCCCAGAGTACAGGTTTCATCACACTGAGCTCTGGCAAGCGGTTTGTTGAAAGAGTAGGTTGGTCCTCAGATGCCATAGTATGTTACCGTTCTTTTTGAGATTATTCAGATTCTCCTGAATAGTGTTTCTCCATTTGCTGTATGCCTTTGGGACAATTTCCAGAAATTTTAAATGATTGTTTTTGTTAAACAATTTTTTTCCTCCACCAATTATTGTCATTTTGCCGAGAATAAGGTTTGCAGAGCTCCTCATGCCACCATTCCAGAAGTGCTTGCCTTTGTTTTTGAAAGATATTTTTGTTGGGCATGGGAGTCTAAGTTTATGCTTTTTGTATGGTACTTTAAAGGTTTTGCTTCACTATCTTCTTGCTTGCCTTGTTTCTGCTGTCATCCTTGTCTTGTTTCCTTTCTGTGTTTCATGCCATTTTCCTCTGGCTAATTTCAAGATTTTCTAGTTGCAAGTATTTTGGTTATAATATGCCTTTGTGTATTTTTTCATGTTTCTTTGGAGCTTGTTGAGTTTCTTGGATCTGTGATCTTATAGCTTTCATTAAATTTGGAAAAATATTTGGCCCTGTTTTTTTTCAGACCTTTTTTTTCCTGTTAACCCTCCTACATGATCTTGATTTAGCAACTCCAACTCCATGTTTATTAGGTCGCTTGAAGTTATTCCTCAGCTCACTGGTGTTTTTTATGTTTTTGAGTGAAAACTTCACTTTTACTTCACTTCATTTTCAATAGTTTCTATGGCTATGTCTTCAAATTCACTATTCTTTTTCTACTTCAGCGTCTAACCTGTTGTTAATCTCATCCAGTGCATATTTCATATCAGTTATTACAGTTTTCACCTCTAGAAGTTTACCTTGGGATTTTAAAAGTACTTCTGTGTTACTATTTTAAAGTATTAAATCTTCCCTTTAGCTTTTTGAATATAGTTATAGTAATTATTTATATGTTTTTATGTCCTTGTGTGCTAATTTTGGTCCGTTCTGGGTCACTTTTGATTGATTGATTTTACACCTTATTATAAATTGTATTATCCTGCTTCTTTGCCTGCCTTATAATTTTTGATTAAATACCATGTATTGTGAATTTTTTCTTGTTTGTGCTGGGTACTTTTGTGTTGATAGAAATATCCCGAGTCCTGTTCTTGGATGCAGTGATCTTCACAGAAATCATTTGAATCTTTCAGGTCCTGCTATTAAAGTTTGCTAGGCTGTACCAGAACAATGTGTAGTCTAGGGCTAATTATTCCCCTCTGCCAAAGTTAGACCCTATGAGTACTTGATTCAGTGAACTGTGAATTATAAGGTTTTCCAATTTGGCTGGTGGGAATAGGTACTGTTACCAGCTCTGTGGTACTGGGGTAGTGTAAATACTGGATCCTATTTTCTCTAACCCTTTGAAATGGCTCTTTTCCTGGCTTTGGGTAGTTTCTTCATGCATGTACTGATCATTTTTAACAGAAGACTCAAGGAGAACCCTCTGCATATCTTCAGAACTCTCTCTCTCTCTGTGCAGCTTGTATCATATCTTGTAACATGTCCTGAAAACTCTAGTCCCCTGAGTCTCTCAGCTCCGTATTCTCAACTCCCCCTCTCTATTCTACAACCTGAAAATTCTCCTAAGACAGGAAGCTGGGGCATCCTAGGGCTCATCTTGCTTGTTTTCCAGCTCTCAGGGACCATTGTCCTTCATTATTTGATGTCCAATATTTTGAAAACGGTTGTATTTTATAAATTGTCTCTCCTTTCCTTCCTCCCTCCCTCCTTCCTTCCTTTCCTTTCTTGCTTTTTCAGACTGGCAGGTAACTACATTTCCTGTCACTGCACCTTGACTTGCAGCATATATCCTAGTCTTATAATCTCCTCTTCAATGCCTGCATTTCCTATTGTGTTTCTTTCTCAGGAAATGGATCCATCTTTTATTAAACTCTGTAACCCAGAGCTGAAGAATAATACATGACTCCTCCCTCTCCCAGATTCCACACCCATGTAGTCCCCAAAGTTTATTCTTTCTACGGCTTTAATCCTTTCTTTCTGTGTTCCTTCTGCCACGGGGCTAGTTTAGACCAGTGTATTTTCTCACCTGGACTATTACATCTTCCTGTTCTCTCTTCTCAACCCCTTCACATCTCTACTGAGATTCTGCCTCTTCTTGTATTCAGTGAGTGACATAGTCATCCACCAAGTTAGCTAAGGCAGAAACAGGAGTCGTTCTGATTTTTGTCCTTTCTACTAAGCCCAATACCTAGGATATAGTAGGTGTCAATGGGATTATTTTATTGAAATAACTTTTACACATGTGAAGAGATGTTCAACCTCATTAAAATAAGAAATAACACAATTTAAACTGTATGAAGTTGTCATTATTCTTTATCCGACTGGCAAAAGTCTAAAGGTGGCTGGGTGTGGTAGCTCATGCCTGTAATCCCAGCACTTTGGGAGGCTGAGGCGGGTGGATCACCTGAGGTCAGGAGTTGGAGACCAGCCTGACCAACATGGAGAAACCCCGTCTCCACTAAAAATACAAAATTAGCCGGGCGTGGTGGTGCATGCCTGTAATCCCAGCTACTCTGGAGGCTGAGGCAGGAGAATGGCTTGAACCTGGGAGGCGGAAGTTGCTGTGAGCCGAGATCGTGCCATTGCACTAAATCTTGGGCAACAAGAGCGAAACTCTGTCTAAAGAAAAAAAAAAAGTCTAAAGGTGTGATAATACACTGTGTCAGGGAAGGTGCAAGGAAAAAGGTACTCTCATATGTTGCTGCTGGGGGTATAAATTGGGACACTGTTTGTGGAGGGCAATTTGGCAGTATCTATCACACAACATTGGAGGCCAGGCATAGTAGCTCATGCCTGTAATCCCAGCACTCTGGGAGACAGAGACAGGAGGATTGCTTAAACTCAGGAGTTTGAGACCAGCCTGGGCAACGTAGGGAGACCACAACTCTACAAGAAAAATTTAGCTGGGCATGGTGGTACATGCCTGTAGTCCCAGCTACTCAGGAGGCTGAGGTGGGAGGATGGCTTGAGCCTGGGAGGTTGAAGCTGCAGTGAGCTGTGATCGCGCCACTGTTGCCTGGGCAACAGAGTGAGACGCTGTCTCAAGAAAACCCAAAATCCAAAACCAAAAAACAAAAACCACTGGAAATGCATATACCTTTGACTCATCAATTTCACTTGAAGAAATTCATCTTACTGATATACTTGCACATATATATCTGTAAGGATATTTATTGCAGCAAAAGCTAGAGAGCAACCTAAATGTTCAGGAACCGAATTCTAGTTAAGTACAAATGCAATGTGGTCCATCTGATGCGTGTTGAGTGGGGATAGTCTTCCCTGTGTGTTATCGGGTGAAAAGACCCAGGTGCAGAGAAGTTATGCTTCATGGCCCCTCCTAGACCCACTCAGTGAGGGGACAGATGCCTGGGGTATGGGCGTGGAAAGAATACCCACTCTTCATGATATGCCTTTTTGTAGTCCTTGAATATTAAACCATGTACATGTATTATCTATTTCAAAAATGAGTATTTAAAAATGTGTTGCTGAAACCTATTGAATTCCCCTAATAGCCCTCCCCCAATGCCACATCCAATCAGTCTTCAAACCCTATTGATTCTACCATCTAAATTTTTCTCAAATGTGTTCCCACCTTCTCTCCATCCTCTTTCCCATCTCTGCCTCCTACTCTGCTGCAAGGCCCAATTTAAAGACTTCCTCATCTGTAAAGTCTCCCTGACCTCCTCCCACCAGTATGAGTTCTGTTCTAAACACATTAGGTTTGAGGTATGTTGGGTTCACATCTAGATCTGGAGCTTAGGTGAGAGATTTAGGCCAAGAGCTAGATGTGGGAGTCATTAGGTACATTTTGTGACTGCATTCTTGAGCGCTTGAGTTAATGGGTGGCTACCAGAAATGACAGGATTTTTGTCTGGGACTGCAGAGTGGAAGCTGTTGTTTCTGGGACAGAGTCTCATTGTTAGGTGTAGTTGCTCCCAGACCTTCAATTTGATATTGGTCTCTCAAACAGTTGCAGGAGCTATAAAACACACCAAGTTATATCTAGCAGGATTTCCTCTTCCTGCCCATGGGGCCACACTACATGTGATTCCCCTAAAATTAAAGGATATTATCCTGGAAGCCCCACCTATGCCTGGCACCATGCAGGACTTGACAGAAAGGAAGCTCATTAGAAGAAGGTGGGTTTCCCTCCATTGTCTCCTGAGACGTTCCCAAGAGCTTTCATTTGAAAAGTGTCCACTCATGATGCAACTGCTGTGTGATCCCCACTAAGGTCAGCTTGGGCTGTGTGGGCAGCAGCTTTGAGGGAAAGCTCAGATGATCGTCTGACCTGGTGCCTTCACTCTGTGTGGCTCTGATGTCTGGATGTAGGAGAAAGCTTGGCACTGCCCGGGGATTGACTGAGGGCCTGAGAGGGTAGTGACTTTTAAACATTGGTGTTTACAAGTCAAGGTGGAGCCATTCTGGGACATGAATTTTGAATGGAAAATCCTCAGATTTGTCCTGGATGCCTACCATTGCTTCATGTGATGGCCATACTTTCTGCCCTGGGAATGAGTAGAAGCCCTGAGATCTGACACATCAGACTGAGGACTGGCATGGGAAGGGCTGCTGCTGTGGGAGTGCTGAGAAGTCACCTGTCTTGGGCCATTTGCTCATTTGGTTTCCTCCTTCCTTCTCCTCTGGCCTAATTAACATCTCATCCTCCCGTTCTGAGCTCCTCACCTCCCCAGAAAAGCTGATAGGCCCAAAGTCTCCTGTTTCACATGCCCCCTGTAGCATGAAGTATACTGGTGGCCATTCAAAACATTAAACCAATGAATTTTTATTTCTCCCCAGATCATGTAGTCCTGTGGCTCCCACCTACTGATTTAATAACACTCAGATAGTGGGTAGGACACCAATGCCATTGCTTGGCTTTGAGTTTTGAGACTGACTAGGATTTCTAGTGAGGCAAGAGTCTAGCAGGCCAGGCTCCATTGTGCTAGGACAGGGAGGTAGAAATTTCACACCTCCCATTTTGTGCGGAGCTTGGAGGTCTGAGGACACAGGGCATGATACGAAGAAGGGGAAATAGGAACGGAGGGTGCAGACATGGGCAGATTCTGGCAGATTGCCCTGTATGACCCCAGTCCTTCTCCCCTTTCTTCCCCAGTTGGGAGAGAACCCCAGGCGGGTGGTAGAAACTCATGGACGGGACTTTTGTTAAGTGTGGTGGAGTAACATTCATTTCCCCAAATTCCACTCAATGAACAGAGAAGGAACATACAAGGACAAAGAGAATAAAAAAGGGAATGACAGCCAAGGAGAGATGTCAGCAAGATTTTGGGAGACAGAAAGTGGCTGAACTTTGCAGAGTGAGGGAAGGTGAGACCTACAAACCTGGGTGGGCCAGTGGGGAGCGAGCCATGGGGCCCCAGACCCCAGAGAGGCTCAGAACTGGAGGGAAGTGAGGACGCTGGCCCAGGTGGGCTGTGGGCTGGTTAAGTCCCTGAGCCTTGTCCCACCCTACAGGAGACCTGCTGGGGTGGAAGGTGAATAAGTGAGACTGTGAAAGGTGAGCTCCAGCTGCTTTTCTTGCTGGGCTTCTAGAATGTTCCATTCCTCCATATGCAGACTGGAAAATCCCCCTTCCTACGCTGAGAAAACTGATCAACTCAGAGGACAGAGCTGTGGATGCTGCCCTCTGGGGCTCCCCTGGGAGGTTGTGGGGCAGGATGTGATTGTCCCATCCATGGCACCTCAGTGCCCAGGCCCCGCCCTCTCCTCGGGAGCTTCCAGCCAGTGTTCTAATGTTCTCCCCTTAAATATTCACATTCAGCCAAGAATCGGCTGACTTCAAGGAGAGCCTCCAAACTGAACAACAGAGACTGAAGCAGACAAAGCAGACAGCAGTAGCAGCACTAGAAGGGCTATTCTAGGCGGGGCAGGAGCAGACGTCACATCCAAATGAGCAGGATGCCTGTGAACAGGCGTTCAGAGGACGAGAAAGAGATCATAAAAATGAAATGCCAGGGAGAGCAAAAACATCCAGTTGAAGGGTTGAACGCGAACGCTGTCCCTTTTGTGGCTGTCCCCAGTGCCCGGGACCCCGTCTCGCTGCTCCTGTGTGTGTGGTGAAGGGGGTGCTGTCAGCCACTGGAGGAAGCAGAGGTTCCCCACACTTCTCAGCAGGCTCGGCAGCCGCCCCACCCTCATGGGCATTTGGAAAGAGGGGATATTTATGTTTTCCAGGTGCCACAATGGAGGTAGATAAGGGGATGGGAGTGAGTGTTGGGTCCATCAACCAGTCCTGTCGCACAGGCCTAGAGTGCCTTTTCTTGGCCATTCTCCTCCTTTTATCATCATTGACCTGGGCTGTGCTCAGTGCCCTAGGGCAGTTAATCCTGTGATGAGCAGCATCCTCTATGGGCATTTGAGTGAAGCTCTCTGAGAGTCTCTTTAGGATGTATACCCAGAAGCTGAATTCCTTAATTTGCTGAATGCCACCATATTGCTTTCCCAGATGGCTGAAACCAGTTCCCTCTCCTCTTGATGGGGAGGAGGATTCCTGCTTCTTCACATCTTAGCCAACACTTGGTATTATACATGTTTCTAGTTTTTTTGTGTGTGGGATTCTGTTGGGTATAAAGTGGCACCTCACTAAAAGTTATTCTTTATCATATTACTAGTAACTGTGATTATTTCTTCATATACTTGTTACCATTTGGGCTTCCTTTTCAGCAGGTGCCTGTTCATCACCTGGCTTTTTATTATTCATTTATAGGAATTACTAATATAGTCCAGATAGTCCAGATTTTACTCTTTTGTCAGTTTTAGATAAGGCTGTCATCTGTTAATTTACAAATGATGTTTTTCACTGAACCATACTCCTTAATTTTTTTCTTCTTGAGGCAAGATCTCACTCTGTTGCCCAGACTGGAGTGCAGTGGTGCAATCATGGCTCACTGCAGACTCACCCGACCTGGGCTCAAGTGATCCTCCTGCCTCAGCCTCCCAAGTAGCTGGGACTATAGGCACATGCCACCATGCCTAATTTTTGTATTTTTTGTAGAGATGGGGTTTCACCATGTTGCCTAGGCTGGTCTTAAGCTCAAGCAATACACTCACCCCTTACAGTATTACAGGTGTGAGCCACCATGCCTGGCCCATAGTCCGTAATTTGAATGTTGTCAAATCCATTTGTCTCTCACCTTATGGTGTGTGCCTTGATGATTTTATTTAAGAAGACTTTATCCCTAGTCACAAAGACAGGCTCTTCTCATGGTTTTGTAAGCCAAAAAGTGACTGAGGCAGGTGTCTCAATTGATAGAGGTTTATTTAGCCAAAGTTTAAGGATGTGCACAAGAAAAACACAGGTCATAGGAGCATCTGTGCCCTTTGCTTTCCAAAGAGAGTTTGGGAGTATTTCAAGAGGAAAGAGCAAGCAGGAGGAAAAAATGGAGGGACGGTAGAAGTGAGGCAAATGGTTATTTCTTGTGAGGCTCCCATTAGTTCTCAGTAACTCCACATTTCACACATGAAAGGAGGGAGTAGAGGAAAAAGTCAATTATGCCTTCCTCTCAGGGTAGGTAGAGGGATGATTTCTGGTCTTTCTTCGCACCTGTGAAGATAAGCTGGTAACTGATATTGTCAGGGTGAGATTCAACAGAATTCAGCTTTAGGGCTAATTTACAGGAAAGGGGCATATATCCCGAAAGACTGAGGGGTTCACGAGGAATTTACTTGTGAGCAATTTGTGAGGGAGGCCACCTGGGGAGATATGTGGCCTTCCATCTGGTGGGAACCTGGCTTATGGATGAGGCTATGACACAGGGTTGTGAAATTACAGCGATCTGTTTGGGAACAAAAGGAAGACTGTATCGTGTGACTCAGATCCCAAGCTTAACTCTCCTTTTGGCATAGTGACTTTGGGCTCCTGAGATTCGATTTTCTTTCTCAGTTTTGTAATTATACCTCTCCATTTTCAGTCTTGAATTCGTATGACATCCACCTCTGTAAGTGGTGTCATGTATAGAGTCAGGCTTTGCTTGTCTCAGGAGTGATTTCCCCAGTGCCACCTCTGGAGCTGTCCTCTCCCCTCTGCTCACGGTGTCTCTGTCTTACTCCAAGCTCCCCATCCACCTGGGTCTTCTGCTTGTCTGTCCTGAACCCCAGAGAAGCTGCTGTCACTAAAGGGTTGAAGCGGTTGAGTGCCTGGAGGAGTAAGTCCTCCCTGCTCTTCCTTTTCAAAAGTGTGGTGAGCTCTCTGCAGAGCTTTCTTGCCCCATATCAACTACAGAAAAAGATTGTTCAAATTATTCACAAATCCCTGCTGGAATTTTGCGAAGGTTGGTATGAATTTGTGGTTTATACAATTGCAGGTTTACATGTGCTCGTGTGATGGTTTGATGGGGTCTTATCTTCTGTAGTGGACTGAGCCCAGGAGGGCAGGGGATGTGTCTGCTTCCTACATCCTTGGCTCCCCAGCATTCACGCAGCATGTGGGTTGCAAAAGTAGCTCAACAACGATTTCTCTCTGAAAGCTGCTGAACTGAGTGTGAAATGGTATGTCTGTGACAGTACTCAGCAAACCAGGAGGTGGCTCAGTGAGCGGTCCAAACCACCTGCTTCAGCACCAACTTGGGTTCACTTCTGTTTCTCTGGCTTCCTGGGAGGTGGGGGCTGGGCTCCCTCATCCACATCAGGAGCCTTTGGGAGGGCGAACATGGTGATGCCAGCACACAGGGAGCACTGTGTGTGTCGCTCCCAGTGCTATTGCTGAAGCCTGCCTGGGAGTAGGGGATGCTAATTCCACTTAGAAAACCACCTCCTTGATGGCTGATGCACATCTGCTGGCAGGGCCACCCCAGGCACACTCCACGTGCTTTGCCATCTGTGTTAGCTCAGGCTGCCTTCTCCGTGTGTTTTCACATGGGCGGGGAGGGAAGAGGGAGAGAGAGAAAGAAGGGGAGGGAGGGAGAGAGAGAAAGAAGGGGGAGAGAGAGAGAGAGTGCGCGATCTTCCTCTTTCTCTTCTGATAAGGGCACTTATTCTATCAGATTAGCACCCTGCCCTTATGACCTCGTAATTTAACCTTACTTAGCTCCTGAAAGCTCTATCTCCAATACAATCACACTAGGGGTTAGGGCTTCAATGCCAGAATTTTGGGGGACATTCTTCAGTCCACAGCACTATCCTACAGCACAGGACACGGGAATGGAAATGTGTCCCTGTCAGTTTTGCCAAGGGAGGTGAGGGACTGGATGCACAGCAGAGGGTCAGAGCCAGTGGTGCTCCTCGCTCTCTCACACTCACGGAGAGCCTGATGAGCTCCTCCTGCTGTTTGAGGATGCTGTGCTCAGGGAGGACCTGGGGAGCATCCTCACTTGCTTCAGGCACTGCCTGGCCAGAGGAGAGCAAGGCAGTGCCTGTCCCACACCCTCCACCTGCATGCCTGCTGGCTGCAGCCTGGAGAAGCTGGCGGCTCCGGGAAGGAAGAAGGAAGCCGAGCGCCAGCCTTCTCGCTGCAGGTGGTCCCCACACAGGGCCACTCAGGGCATGTTTTGGTTATTTTGATGGACCGGCCATTTTCACGACTATGGACTGTTTAGGACCAGTGTGACTTTTGTTATCTGAGAGTGACCGGAAAAGTGAGGACCTGCCTCAGTGGGCCTCTGAGGGTGAGGCAGGGATCCCACTGCAGGGGATGCAGGGCAGTGGGGCAGAGAGAGGCTGAGTTTCCATCGTGCCCACACACCTACCACCCCAAATGACTGCATCCTTGGCTCCTCGGTGGGAAGTGCTTGGTGCCAGGGAGCCGGGCACTGAGGGCTCTTTCCTGGCAGCTTTAAAAGGGTCTGAGCCACAGAGTTCCCGGGAGCCAAAAAGTCTGGTCATTCCATCGTGTGTGGGCACGATGGAAACTCAGCTTCTCTCTGCCCCTCCAGCATCTGGCCAGCATCTCACAGCCCTTGGAGGGCTCAGCACACTCCTTCACACCTGGCTCATGATGAGCAACACCTGGGAGCCTCTAAGCTACGCCAGCAAGTGCTTCCAGGCTCAGAGAGGGGATCTGGGCTCACGCCCGAACCCCAGGAAGGAGTGATCAAGTGCCTTTCAGTGAGGGTTCCCTGTGGAGGGAGCAAAGGAGGAGCTGTTGGCATCCTAGAAAACCACAGCAGAAATGGGCGCACCCTCCTCTCGTGGCAGAGGTGGGGAGGCTAAGGCCCAGAGAACAACGTATTTAGGTTGGTGCAAAAGTAATTGTGGTTTTGATATTACTGCCAAGGGCAAAAACTGCAAGTATGTTTGCACCGACATAATAGCTTTTCCCCAAGTCTCTTAGTGAGCTGGCGGCAGAGTTGGGACCAAAACTCCTACCCTCTGGGGCCAGCTCGCCTTGAGCCCACTGCCCTGACGGGGCCTGGCGGGCTCTCACTGGACATTCTCCTTGTGCCCAGCAGGGGAGCAGCACCCGTCCACGCTGGGAGACTGTCTGGCCAATTGGTTTGCTGGGCCCCCTCCCATGGCCAGTCCTGATTGCCCGGCTGCACTGAGATTCAGAGTTCCCTGGCTTCTGCCTCTTGTCTCCAGTTGGGGGATTGTGCTGCTGGGGAAAGCTGGACTGAGCCAAAGGAACTGGTTCAGTTTCTGGGTGAGGTTAAGGGTAGGCTAAGATATGCACCAAAAATTGAGGAATTTTGTCTCTAGGAAAGACCAAACAAAGAATGCATAGTTGAAAGGAACAAGAAAAAAGGTTGGTGGCTAGTGGGACAAATTCTGGAAAGAGTTTTTATGTCCTTGTATTTAGGTCTAGCTATGGGAGAGGAAGTTGGGTGATATCCTCTCATCAGCATGGGGTCCCTTGGAAGGTGGTTTTGTACCCTGTCCCCACCCCCATGCTACCCCTGATGCCTAGAATGGGAACTTCTCCTCACACCCATAACCGCATCAATACCACTTCTTACAAAATAGGCTTGCTTGACATAGATATAAAGTAAGAACCATAGTTTATTCCAAACTTTGAAACAAAGATTTTGAGAGTCCTCCACGCCAGAGCACTTTCTGTAAGCCCCCTTTGGGGGAAGGGAGGTAACTTTGATTAATGAGGGCCCAGAAGTTATAAAGCCTCGTGAGATCAAGGGATCCCTGAGGAAATGATAGCTGTGTTGGATTTTTGCTTTTTAGAGAAGCAAAAATAGAGAAGAGAAGACAACTCCATGCTGTCTATACTGGTGATTAATAAACATGGCATATTTATCAATCCTATAGTATCTTGTATCTAACTTGGCAAGATTGTTTTGACATTTCTAACTATAAACCTTTGTTTTTCAAATGCTCCTTAATCCTCTTCCTTGTCTTTATGTTGGTTCTCTTACTGAGTTACAGCAAAATTTGACATGTGCTCGTAGATGCACTTGGATAAGAATTATTCTTCACACTAACTTGAGAATTGTGCATTTATTGTGGGGAATGGTTTCTTGTGTAAATATGCATGCGACGTCTGTCTTCCTTCTTTTTTTCTTTTATTGAGACAGGGCCTCACTCTGTTGCCCAGGCTGGAGTGCAGTGGTGGGGTCATAGCTCATTGCACCCTTGAACTCCCGGACTCAAGCAAGCCTCCCTCCTCAGCCTCCTGAGTAGCTGAGACTACAGGCACACACCACCAATTCCGGCTAATATATATATTATATTATATATAAAATATATAAAATTATATATAATATAATATTTATATATAAATATTATATATTATATAATATATAATATTTATATATTTACAATTATTATTTTAATATATAATATTATTATATTTTAATATATAATATTAAAATATATATATTTATATATAATATTAAAATATATATTTATATATTATTATATATTATATATTTTTAATATATATATATATATATTTTTTTTTTTGGTAGGAACAGGGTCTCGCTATGTTACCCAGGCTGATCTTGAACTTCTTGGCTTAAGTGATCCTCCTGCCTCAGCTTCCCAAAGTTCTGGGATTACAGGTGTGAGCCACCGCCCCCTGCCTGTCTTCCCTTCTCAACACCCACAGGATGAGCCTTGTCTTGGTGTGGATTCAGGCATCGGTGCTGCTTCTATGCAATCCTGCTGTTTCATTTTGATCCAGCTCAGATTTCTGGGGGGCCTGTATTAGTGTTCTATTACTGTCATAACCAATTACTGCACACATGGTGGCTTAAAACAACACAGATTTATTATGTGACCCACAGTTCCTGTGGGTCAGAAGCCTGGCACAGCATGGCTCAGGGGCTCCTCTGCTCTGGGTCTCACCAGTCTGAAGCAGAGGTGCAGGCTGGGCCGTGTTCCTCCCTGGAGGCTCTCGGAAGAATCCGCCTCCAGACCCACTCAGGCTCCTGGCACCGTGCAGCTCCTTGTGGGCACTGGCCCGGGGCCGGTGTCCTCTGAGACGCAGCAGAGCTGCTCTTTGCCGTGGAGGCTGGTCTGTAGCCCATGCGTGTGATCCTGTGCCTCGGAACTAGCCAGCGTATCTCAAACTCCCCCTACACTCGGTGTCTCTCCTGCCTCTCTTTTCTCTTTTTTTTCTGGTTTCTATTGGGCCCACCTGGATAATCCAGGATTATCTTTCTATTTTAAAGTCAGCAGATTAGTCGCTTAATTACACTCGCAAGGCCCCTCGCAGTAGTGCCTAGATTTGTGTTTGAATCACCAGGGCTGGGGGCCTTGCGGGGGCTTCTTTAGATGTCCTGCATGGAGACATTGGCAGCATGTGGTGCCCCCGGCTTCTTGCTGAAGTCTGTGTGTGGGGGTGTGGGAAGTGAGAGGGAGGGGGGAATCATTGTAGCCTCTCCCCCATCTGCCTCCTGCGCCTGAGGTCCTGTCTCTGCAGAAGGGCCTCTCCCTCTGGATCCAGCAGCCACCCTGCTCTCTGTCCCGGCAGTGGCTCCCTGGGGCTCCCCTACAACCTGTCCACACGTTGGCCTTTGTGGAGCCTCCTCCCGCTGCTCCCAGTTGTGCGTGCCTCTACTCTGCCTGCACTGTGGTCAGGACTCATTTGCGTCAGGCTGCTTTTGTTGTGAGGATCCCTCTCCTGTCTTACGGGGCTTCCAACCACTCCTCCTGAAACTTCCCAGCCCCCTCTTCCCCAGCCCCACCAGCCACCACCATCTGCAGACCTCCACGGGTCAGTTTCTGGCACGCTTGCCCTTCCAGCTGTGTTCAGTCAGCAGGTCACTTGGATTCACCATTGGGTTTGCAGGCACTCTGTCTCTTTTTCTTGTTCTTCCTCATCACCAACTGAGTAGGGGTCACCCAGACCTCAGACGTCAGAGAACAAGAAATAACTGGGTTCCTGGTATTTTTTCCTCTCTCTGTTTCTAGGAACTTGTAATTTCTTTGAAAATTTAGCAGATAGTTAAAAGTCATTCAAGGACTATTCAAGGACTTAAAGCCAACTAAGGGTATTGGAAATGATATTGAAGCTGACCTGGAAGGCCACATGCTGGCTGCCGACACCACAACTCTGTCAGAGAAGTGGCTGTGGGTCCCCAGCACAGTGTGACACCGATAACAACCGATAAAAACAAAATAAAGACATTAGTGATTATAATTTCAGTACGGTTGAACACATGATTACATTCTCATAGCCCTAAACATTTCCAAAATGCTAGTGACTCATAAAATCAGAATAGGAAATTTAAGCAGTTCAAATTAATTAGATTTATTAAGAAAAAATAAACACAAGCTTGCTTTGTATTATATTCTATTAATACACTGTGCTACACTAAAGGAAAAGATAAATAATTTTTTATATCAAAATTATCAAACCGCATGAACTGTGATGTGAAATATGAAACAAATTGTTATTATTTTGGTAATCCTTGTATAAAGGAGAACCCATGTTTTTGGAATGACATTAACATTCTTTAAATCTTGTTTAAAGGTCTTAGTATCTTAGGCTTCTTACAGCCCTTTCCTTTGAAGTTCTAAAGGCATGAAATTGCATTTCCTTCTTATCCTGTAGCTTAGCAACGACATCTAAATTCACGGTTGGTTGGTGGTGGGTCCAATTCAGTTTTTCCCCTGGCTGAGATGGAGTCCTTCCCATCGACAGCACTGAGAATTCTTCTCAAAGAGTCAGCATATTTAAATTTAAAGCTTTAGGAAGGCTTTTTTTTTTTCTTTTCAAAGTTATCATATAAGTACCTACTAGGATCTATTAACCAATAAAAATAGATATACCTTTAAAGTCGAGAGGCTTATTGATCTCTGCGGGCAGTGGACCCGTCTTTTGAATAGAATCTTCTGGCCAGTCCCTGTGCCTGGCTAATGGCTACGGGCACAGATTCATAATTTCCAACCCACCACTGTCTCTCTGGAAAGGAAACGATTTCTCACTCCTAGAAACACAGATCTGCAAAAGAAACCAGGACACAGATACCTCCGCAAACAGCCCCTGCCATGGAAAATCACCGAGAAGGGCCCTGCAGGGAAACAGACTCCAGGGTTGGCAATTGATGTGTAGTTTATTTTTCAGTGGGGAGCATTGATCATTCCTGCAGGAGTGAATGGGTCCAGGCCCACCTCCCATGAACTCATGAGATTCCTTTACAAACCCAGTGACCAGCTCCCTTGGGCCAGGAAGCCCCGTCCCTCTCTCTGGGGTCTGTCACCCTAGCCAGAGACCAAGGCTGCCTTCTACTGTGGAATCTCTAGTGGTTACAAACAAAATTCTCTTTGGAATATCTGGTAAGTAGTTGTCAAAATTTTATTTAATTCATCAACAAACAACAGGCTGGGTGTGGTGGCTCATGTCTGAAAAACCACCAACAACAGACTATGCCTCTGAATGTTGCAGGAAAAATTATGAAATGATGGCAAATAAGATCTTCCAGGTGTGTTTCTGACAATAAAACTACAACACCTTTGCAAGGACTTCCCTTCCAGGCCATAAAACAGCTGCCATGTCCCTTTCCACAAGCCTGACCACTCAGCTGCCATTCCCTTATCCATTGGCCTCCTTGCTTCCGCACTGAGCACTCATGTCCCAGACCGAGTGCCTCATCCTGGCTGCTGCACTGCGGGTCGCTCCAGTTCAGCTCAGGGAAGGTGGCACCAGTACTTACAGTTGCTCTGATCACAGACCTTTGAGTCATAATGCCTCTCTTTCAAAAGCCACATTTTCCAGTTAAGGCAGCTGATTCTACCTTCAAAACATATCCAGAGTCCAGCCACAGCTGACCACCTCCATGGCCACCTCCTGGTCCAAGCTGCCTTCCTCTTTCCTGGGCTTCTTCCAGGTCGTCCTTCAGCAGATGCCCAACTCATTAAGAATAAAAGCCACCATCTGGCCCTGTGTTCTCTCCCTGACCTCATCTGCCCTCCCAGGCTCCCTTCATCCCAGCTGCACCAGGCTTCTTGTTGTTCCTTGAACAGGCAGGGTCTGCCCCAACCCCAGGGCCTTTGCACAGGCTCTTCCCTCTTACTCCAATAATTGGGTGTGGAATGTGATAGAATGGTGTTACTCTGGTTCAGAGTGCTAAAATGGGGTTGAGAAGCCATCCTTAGAAGGACTACCTGCATGGCCGCAACCCTGCCAAACAGGAGCTTGCTTGAACCTTTGCACTGGGCCCCACGGCCACAACCATAACATCCTGGAGAACAACTGAATTTGCTACCGCACTGCGACTCCTGAACAGCAAAAACCAAAGATCTGCGGACTCATGTACTATGCTAGCCGCCTGCACCAATGACTATCCTTTCAAAACAACGTGTGTAATCACCCTCAGCGTAGTTTTAAAAATCCCTACTCCCCTTCCTCTCCTGAGAACACAGTTTGGTTTCTAGCTGAATCTGTGTCTCCTGAATGCCAATTCCTAAGACCCCAAAACACTCCTTGTCTTACTGCTTTGCAGTCTGGTCCTTTGCTTCTTCTTGGTTGACAGGTGGCTTTCTCCCTGAACAATTCATGTCTCTGCTTGATTTCACGTCATTGAGGCCTTCCCTGAGTGTCCCATTTATCATGACATCTGCCCCTACTCCCAGACTCTATCCTCCAATCTCGTTGTTTTCTCTCTGGAGCCACTCAACAGCACCTAATATGCTGTATATCTTTACTTATGTATTTTGCTTACAGAAATTAGAAAGCCATTTCTGGAGGGAGCAGAGAACTTTTATCTGTCTGTTGTCTGGGGTAACCCCAGTGCCTGAGATAGGGCCTGGCTCCTAGTAGGTGCTCATTAAAATGTGCTGAATGACTGAATGATCCCTGTGCTATGGTGCAGCCTTGTACATTTCCTGCAAGGAGCAGAGACTTGTGCAATGCGGGTGTTGGCAGGGTCTGTTTCCTGAAGAAGCTGAGGTATCTCAGCTGGCCCTGAAGATTGGGGTGTTACTTGATTTGCTGAGAAGCCAAAAATGCCCAAATAGCAAATATGTCTGATCAAAATTGATTGCACTCATCCTGCTCCAGTGAGTCCCTTTATCCCCCGGAAATCCCCTGCCTGCTTCCCCTGTTAGAAAAGCAGGAGCCCGGGAGAGCCAGGGTAATGACATTTTAAGTTCAGCTCCATCTTGAGACTAATGAGGTACATTCCTTGCCAGTCACGACCCATGGTCATAAGATGTGCAAAGCCAAGGAAACAGCCTGCCGATACTTGCAAGAACACACTTCTATGACAACAGAACGTCCAGATGTTCCAATATCCATAACAATGTATGCTTTGAGATAATTATAGTTATGGTTTGATGTATTTAGGCACTAAATGCCAAGGACAGTTTTCTTTAAATTAGCCACAAAGGGGTGTCCTCCCATGGTGCTGGTCAGGCCAGGGTATCAGGGGTCAGTGGTCAGGTGGCACCTGGGGCTCAGGGTGGAGTGTGAGTTGTGGGCAGGGGCGGGGAAGGGAGCTGGCACATCTGGGCCCCTGATTCATAGCTCAGCACCCCCAGGGACCAAGCAGAGCAGGGCAGGACCCAGGTCGTCTGGGAGACTCAGATGAGTGCCCTTTTCCTCTGAGCAGAGAGTCTGGGTCCAGCTGGCCTTTGTTGTACTATTGGAGATGGAATGCTCTGGAGGCACCCCCTTTTTATCCATGCACGCTCCCTGGACTTCAGATGGGCCTCTCATGGGGACCCCACCACCTGGCTGACATGCTGTCCTCTCCCATGGGGGCCTCATGGCAGGTTTGGGCTCCAGCTTTGCATCAAATGAAGGCCCATGAAGGCCCGGGACCTGCCCTGCCACCCTGTCCTAAAGTGCCGAAGTGGATGCATGGGCGAGGCATTCAAACCACTCTGTCACTTGCATGACTTGGGGCCCACTTTGCAACGTAGGTTCTCTGAGACTCACATTCCCCATCTGTCAGGTGGAGAGAAGGGAGTCGGGTGAGGAGCCGGCTCTCCATCGCCCCCAGGCCTGGCCCATAGCCTGCTGCTCCTGCCAGCCAGCTCGGCCCTGGCTCTGGGTTGACCCCTCAGCCCAGAGAGTGCGCAGAGCTGGTGTGGGCTTCTGGCCTCAGCCTGCCTTGGGGTCCTGCCTGCCCCAAAGCCCTAGGGGCCTGAGAGGGTGTGGCAGGGAGGACAGGGCCCAAGGCTCTCCATGGCCATCCACTCCCCCTGGTGCTGCATTCCTTTGCCCGCTCAGAGCCCTCTGTCCCATCCTGCAGCTCTCCCTCCCGGCTTTCAGGGGGTGACCAGGTACTCACGAAAGGACCCTCTTCCCCAGAGCGCAGCTTCCTGTCAGGGGGTGACTGGGTGCTCACGAAAGGACCCTCTTCCCCAGAGCACAGCTTCCCGTTCCCCTGGGTCTGAACAGGTAGGGTGTGGGGAGAGGGGAGGCAGCCTGGATAGTGTGACCACCCAGGCCAGTGGCTCTGCAGACCCCCAGGAGCACTGCAATCCTGCACCAGCTGCTCCCTGGACATGGCCACCAGATGTCTTTGGGGGGCACCTGAAATCCTCTGTCCTGAGGGGAACACGTGTGTCTCCTCACTACCTGTCCCCTGGTCACCTCAGTTTACGGCATCCCCATCCTCACCACGGGGCACCCCAGCCTCAAGTTTACACATGGGTGGCTGTCCATGGTCCTGCCTTGCACTCCCCTTTCTGTCTGATTTGCAACTCCCCCCATTGTTGAAGCCTCTGTACTGTGTGGCCTTCTCCATGCCTGTGGGCAGGGGTGACAAGGAGCAGAGCCACCTCCCACCTTGCCATTTCATGGCCTAGGGTCCTAGAGGACACCCTGCTTTCCCAGCTAGGGGGACCGTGGGCTGGGAGGCTGGGAATCTGCATGGGGTTGAGGCAGGTGGATGGAGGAGGCAGGAAGGGTGTCTGAGGAGGAAGGAAAGTGTCTGGGAAAAGCTAAATGAGGAAAATTGAGCTGGGGAAAGAGGCCAGGAGGGTAGTGGAGGCCTGGGCATCAGTGAAGAGTCACCTGATCCTCAGGGCGGGGCCAAGAGCAGCTCCTGTCACAGCATCCTGTAGGCCTCACTCATTACTGGGGCTGGGCTCCTCAGACACATGTGGGGTGTGGACTCATTTGGCGGGGTGGAGAAAGGGCTGTCCCTGTCTGTATCTTGTGAGGGTTTGTTGTCACATCAGCCTATGCGGGTGTCCCCTTTTATCTGCTCATGGGACCTCTGTATTCGGGGATGGAGTGTGCGTGTGTGCATGTGAGTGTGTATGTGTGTGAACATGTGTGCATGTTTGCGTGTGAAAGCATGGGGGGCATGTCAGTGTGTGTAGTGCATGGGTAAGTGTGAGGGTAAGTGCATGTGTGTGAGTGTGTGACTGCACATGTGTGGCATGCACGCATATGAGGATGTGTGTTTTCACCCATGTGTAGAGTGTGTACAGGTGTTCAATGGTCATGCAAGTGTGTGTACTGGGTGTGTGCATGTGGTGTGTGCACACACGTGTGGTGGGGGCACAGATGTCCCTCTTGAGCTTGCCCCCCACCCAGGCAGCATCCGTGGACATGTTGTTGTCCTTACCTGCCCTGGCCTTTGGGGGTTGCTCTCTCCTCCCCTGCCCTGTCTCTCCCTGCTCCTTCCTCGCCTGAGGCTTGGGTGAGGACTGCCCAGCCCACCTGTCCATGCCATGCTGCCAGCCCTCATCCTGCACTCAGGGCTGAGGACGTCTGAAAGCTGGATGCTCCCCAGCCCTGCCTGGAGTGAGGCCAGCCTTCTGCCTCAGCTCCCAGGGCTCTGTGGCCATCTCCCATGCCCCTCTCCCCATCCCTGCTGGGGAGTAGGGGCACCATGGTCCCCTCCTTCCCTGGACTAGCCTGTCCCCTCTTCACCTGTCCCTTTTTGCAGGAAAGGTAAGGTGTTACAAACCCTTATTTTTGATATTTAAAGGAGTCTAGATCTTGCTACTGAAATGCTTGTTTCTCTCAATACTAGAAAAGCAGAAGCCCGAACGTCCTCCATATGCTCTGTGTTTGCCTGGGTCAGCGAGGGTGGAAATCCTTAGGCATTCTCTGGGAGGACAGGTCATGGGTAACAGGAGTGATCGGAAATAATCGCATCAATCAATATAGCAAAAGAGTATATTATATTTATGCATAGAGCTGTATGTGCCAGATTCTGACTTATTTCAAGCTGTTAGGCTTTACTGAGAACTACTTTCAAGAGGAGAACAAAAACTATAAATCATTTTCAGACTATTTATCCATGACAAGTCTTATCAATCCCCAAATTTGGAAGTTAAAATAGTGGCATAATAAGAACAACTCCATGTCAAAAGGACTTCCTACTTGTGTTTGTTCTGATATGAACCGTCCTGCCTCAGTGGATAGGAGAGTGGAGGCTGTCATGGAGCTTGGGGAGGGTGTGCGTGGAGAAGGGCCTGCTCCGTGGGGTGGGGAATCATAAAGAGCCCACCTCACAGTGTGAGCGGCCCAGTGCCGTATGCCCCTGACACTGGCTGGCATGCCATGGGGAGCGCTTCCTTGGTGAAGGAAGCAGCATGTTGATTTACATTCCAGGTCAGACCATGTCCCATCTTTCTCACCATTAGGAACACTAACGAACGAATGTGGCCTTCCACCCCTGTTTGAGAGGTGCTTCTGGGCCTCCCTCTACTCACTCCATGGTTCCACTCCGCAGCAGAGCCACCCAGAGACTTCATGGGTGTGGGGAGATTTGAAAAGAAATCGGCCATGTTTATCTGAGCTCAAGAAAAATAACCCAAACCTTTTTCTGAAATATGCTTTTATCCTCCCAGTTCTATGCCTGTCATAAAGGCACAGCAGACAATCAGCACATGCAACTCTTCGGGAATGGGAACCAACACGTTGTCTGAGAGGGTTTTCTTTCCTGCTTGAAGATTCTAGCATGTAGTGTTTTTTTCCTTGGGAGCTTTGTATTTAAGGTTGGAGGAGCTGAGGCAATTTTTTCTGGAGAGCAGATTATATCTTCTCTTAGTCCAGGTTGGTTTCAAGGACGAGGTGAGCGAGAGCATTGTCCAGGCCCTGCTGCATTCCGAGGGCAGTTCAGGGACTTGTACAGCAGGGTTGTGTGGTATCCCTGGTGGTCCAGACTGTCCTGGCTAGGCTGGCAGAGGTGGATCAGTGTCATTGCCACAGATGTCCACAGCTAGATGCCTGGTTCATGCTTGCCATTGGACCGTGTGCCTGGTCAGTCAGCTTATGCACTAGGTTCCCCTGTGGCCGAGGCTTTGCTAAGCAAAATCATTCTGTGTTGTCTTAGGGACTTCTGTGCTGGTCACAGTGGGGAACTTGTATGTCCTTACTAAGTTGAGCCCACTGAACTCCTGAAACACCTCTCAAATTTATTCCAGAAGAAGAAAGAAAAAAACGGAGTAAGGGCAACATTTGAAGAGATAATAACTGAGAAATTTCCAGAATGTATGAAAGATGCCTTCCCATAGACTCAAGAGACCAGTAAATTCCAAGTAGAAGAACTGAAAATGGAGCCCAGCTTGAGGAACCCATGGCTCAGAAGGTGGGGTCCAGTCCCACTCGCCCCACAGCCCGGCGTGCTGAGTCTGAGACGCATGTGGAGCTCCCGGCAGTGATGCTAGGGTACAGTCTGCAGCTCGGAGGGTGACACATTTGGGGTAGCTGGCATTCAGAGGGCTACTGAGATGTGGCAGGGGTGAGGTCCCCTGTGGAGGCACAGATGAGAGTGAGGTGGGCATGGGATCAAGCCCTGTAGGGTTCTGGCATTTAGAGGTAGAAGAGAGGAGGACAGGGTGGCAGGTGGAGGAGGCCCGGGGGGATGGATCCCTGGAACCCAGAGCAGTTCCAGCTGCTAAAGCAGCAACAGCATCTGCTTCTGCCCAGAGGCCAGGTAAGGTGAGGCTGAAGACGTCTATTGAATCCAGCACCCCAGAGGTCCCTTTTGGCAATGCCATTTCTTACAGACATAACAACTCTAAGTGATCCCCTTTCTTTTGCAGATTTATTATAGCATTTGTTATTTTCTTTGCAGTTTTCTTCTCTATTATGCCTGGGAGCAGTTATTAAAGTGCAGAGCTCTTCAGAAAAGGCTGAGAATCAGCCTACATTAGCATTTCCGTAAAATCGCCCTCTCTGAGGCTTATGAGGCTTATACGGGAGACCAGGGAGACCACGAGGGCTGTTCGACCCTGGCTGCCCCTCTTTGCACCTGTGAGTCATGGCACACCGAGGCCCTGAGGGCATGAGGCACAGGGTCTGTGGGGGAAGTGGGACACCCTGGGTCCACTGTCCACTCTGCTATTTGGTGATTGGGTTGAGCTGGGCTGCAGTGTGAGTAAAAATAATTTTCTCTCTGGACTACCCCAATCTGTAGGGCATGATTCTCCAGGGATTTCCACTGAAAACCTGTCTCTGTGTTCTCAACACAGAGAAATTGCAAACATTATTTCTTTCCGTTTTAAAGGTCTTAAGCTTTTCTTATTAATGTTCCGTCCCCCATAGCCTCAGAATGTGGGGAGAGACTGGCTGTGTTTAATGGTCCTGAAATCTACAGTTTGTCAACCATTGGGCACTGCTTTTTCTGCCTTAAACAGCAGCCCCTCCTGGCCTATTGGTCCCGAGCCATGCTCAGGTCACCACACGCCCTCAAGCCTGCATGCTCATCAGCACTTCCTCCAGGGCTTCGACACCTGCCTCTTGTTCTTACAGCCCTTCGGGTCTGTCTCCTTGGCACCTGCAGCCAGGAGAAACCCTGTCCATCTTAGAGACTTTCCTTAGCTCTTTAGCCCCAGCCTGTGCAGCCTCGTGGCCTCAGCATGCAGCGTATTTCCAGGGTAAGCAGCCCCTGCACTCTGCAGCCCTGTATGCAATGCTGCACTCAGCAATATGTGACCTCCAAAAGCTCTGCCCTGGTTCTGCCGCCAGCAGCAGCCTCTGCCTGGGGAAAGGCAGCCACCCCTTACCTCTGGGACTTCCTCCTGATTTTACCCAGAGTCTTTGCTGCCTTCATAGCTCATGGATGCCCCTAAGTCAGTGATGGCTGTAATTTGCTCTCTTGCTCCAGCTGCTCTCAGTGGAAGCATTTCTGCCAATAACTGCTCCTTCCTAACAGGAATTGGAGGTCCATGCCTCTTTTTTTTTTTTTTTTTTTTTTTTTCCAGAGAGCTACTGAGATGTGGCCAGACCCTTTCCCTTAAAGAAGTTAGGTCTGGGTCAATGCATTTACCACACATACTTTAATTATAAACCCCATACCTACCAATCCTGCAAGGCTAGCTTAATCATCTCCTTTCCACAGCTGCAATAACTGATAAGCAAGTTGGTGGGTGCAGGTTTGGCCATGAGCCCCGCTTTCCACCACGCCACCTCCTGGGAGATAGAGAGTGGAGGGGTGTCTCAGTGAGGGACAACGCAAATACATAGAACAGACATTTTCATAAACTACCGACCATACTGAAAGCTTTTAGGTCACTTTCTGGTCTTTATGCTACAAGGCCCTTGAAATGTGTCACTTTAATCACATAAAGACAGTAGTCTGATTACATCTATGATTTCCATTGTCCCCTGAAAATTCACAATCGCTTCTGCTTTCCTTATGGGTGTGTAGATAGCACAAAAGCAATTTCTTTTTTTTCCCTTGCATTAACTTGAGGATCATTATTCACTAAGAAAAAAGTTTGCTTAATTAATGTCACTAAATTTTTTTTGTAGTCATCTCGATAAAAAAATGTAGCTGTGGGAATGTTTTCTTTTAATTATTATTGCATTCTGAGATAGCTAATATCACTCTTGTTATTTTGGGTTGGCGAAGGGAAGAAGAATTCCCGGATGTTTATTTGGAAAGGTTGGGGAATGCTGGAGGCAGCTCTTCATGGGCGTAAACACATTAACGTTATCCGGAGAGAGGACAGGATGTGGGGATGGTTGAGTTCCACAGTCAGTTCAGCGAGACTACATTGTCATCTTTTAATTCTCCTTTATATCAACTGACAATGCAAAATTATTTGTTTAAATTCAGCATTGTCACTAAAAACAGTGAGACCCAGGCTTGTATTTGAGTCCAAAATTTGCCACTTTGCAAACCTTTGCTTTGTAGATGCAAACTCTAAATTCATTGTATCAACTATTGATCCCCTATGGCATGAAGATGAAAATGAAAATCTTAAGACCTTCCCTTAAGCCATTCTGGTGAATTAAATAGATACTTGCTTGAAAAAAACACAAAATATAATTGTTGTAATGATTGTTATTGTTTTGTTTCATTTAGAGTTTATGTTAACCCCAGTCTTTTCCCTGCAACAAAAGGGGACACACACACACGCGCAGAGAGAGAGAGAGAGAGAGAGAGAGACAGAGAGAGAAAGAGAGAAGAACAAGAGCAAGGGAGCTGTCCAAAATTTGCAGACCCCTGAAATCTGTCCTTGGCTTCAGTTGGGAGATCTTGGCCCCCTACATTGGTCACCTGCCAGCCCGGAGTAGGGGATGAGGGGATGACTCAGGTCTGCAGAGTGTTGTGGGCAAGACCGTGCCTGGGGTTCAGGCTTCTGTACCATCCAGAGAGCTCTACCGTGTCAGGCCCACTTAGGACCATGACACCTGAGGCAAGAAGTCGGGGTGCAGGGGGACCTGGACAAGGCAACTCAGCCTCTGAAGGAGCCCACACTCCCAGGATGAACTCCTCAGCCAGGGATAAAATGTTGCTTCCTGTTTAGGGCCCCCTGTTTCTATTTTCTACCTCCCAATTTCTGCCACTTTTGTAGGAGGTAATAAACCAAGTCCCCTGAGGCGTCCCTCCCTAGAAGCAAACTGAACCATTACAAAGTGATGTTGGAGCAACCAGCAACACAGAGGAGGCTAAATTCTTCCCTTCTCTATGAAATAGAATAGCTACATCCGCTTTTGACAGCCTTAGTCAGAACAAGTCCTACCAGTCCCTCCACCTAGGGCCCTGCTTTGAAGTGGCTGCATCCTAAGCCTGTCACTTCGATGTTGTAGCTGGAGCCTTGGGCTAGGGATTTTATACCAGCATCCCCTCTAGGAGAAGAGTTACACACTGTTGTCTGGGGGCTTTGACCCATCCTAGTATCACCCTTGCAATATTAACTCAATGAATTTATAGGAGAGGCCAAACTTAAGATGAATAAGAATCCAGCCAGTTTTCCCAGACCAAGCCCCCAAATCTCATGGTGAATGAGTGCTGATGAGGTGTGGCTGGACTGAAGGATGAGAGCTTCAGGGACCCTGGAGGGAGTGTATCACCAGCAAGGTGGGAAGGCTGTGGGCCCCGAGCTGATAGCTCTCCATGGCTCTAAGATGGCCCATGCTTCCCTAGTCTCCCTGTGGAGACCAGGTGCATCTCAAGTGTGGAGTGCTTTGGGGACATTGGAGGCTGTTGCTGGGACTCACGTGTCTGCTCTCTGCTGGTGTCTCTGCTGTGTTGTTTCCTGAACTGTATCTTTTCTAAAAGTGAATTAAACTTGGTTTGGAGTGAAGGCTCTTCTTTGTCAGGAGTTTGAATGTCAACTCAGGATGATTCTAGGCAGGCGACCACCCTTTGCCTTGTGTTTCTAACTGATCTCTTGCTTGCCATCATTGAGAAACCTCTAACATTCCAGTCAAAGACCTTCCCATCTCCCCCATCTCATCTGGCTCCTGGCCTGGCCATCTTTCACTTCTGAGGAGGTGGAGGTGCATATTCTAGAAGCACAGAGAGAGTGTGGCCGTCTCAACAGGAACATTTGGAAATGTTTTCTGAGGATTCGTCCTTTTACCTGGACTTTGAAGACAGGGTCACAAGGTGAGAGTGAGACCTGGCTGAGTTATGGGGGTGCTCTGCCTGCATGGAAGTGTGCACCCCACTGTGGGAGGTGTCCTCAGGCCATTCTCTGACCAGGGGCCTCTCACTTCAAAGCATTTGGGATGGAAAGTTGCCATGCTGCAGATTTTGAACAAGGCTGGCCTTGATTCAATTAGTCTGTGGAGTAAATTGTATGTGAGTGTGAAATAGTCATTGAATAGGCGCTTTTTTTTGAGATGGAGTTTCGCTCTTGTTGCCCAGGCTGGAGTGCGATGGTGTGATCTTGGCTCACTGCAACCTCACGTCCCGGTTCAAGTGATCCTCCTGCCTCAGCCTCTCGAGTACCTGGGATTACAGGCATGTGCCACCACACTCAGTTAATTTTGTATTTTTAGTAGAGACGGGGTTTCTCCATGTTGGTCAGGCTGGTCTTGGTGATCCGCCTGCCTCAGCCTCCCAAAGTGTTGGGATTATAGGCATGAGCCACCACGCCCGGGCCTTGAATAGGCACTTTTGAAGCTTGTCCCTCCTATGTGTTTTCAACAATTTACTTTTGTTTCGGTCAACTTAAATAACCAACAGAGAAAGGTTCTTTAAAGAAAATGATGTTTATTCAGGAATAGGGCATTGCAACGGAATACACATGCCATAATAAACTGTGTGTGTATTCAGGGAGGTAAAGGAAGACAAAGGTTTTTAAAGGAAAAATGAGGAGGATTACAGAATTGTTTTGAAATAATTATCCTAGGCTACAAGGATCGATAATAAGGTGACATCAGATCTGAGGCTGGACACACAGCTGCTCGGCAGATGTCACTGCAAAAGTATTTTTTTGTGTATGGTTGTGATGGACTTTGTGCAAGGTTGTGGTTTTTGCAGAGTCTTTTGTGGTAGTTTTAACAGATATACAAGCATGAGAACCCTGTCTTCATAGCCTTCTCTGGCCCTATTTGTCAGTTTTTTTTTTTTTTAAACGCAAGTGGCTCCATTTTGATTCTGATACCTTTCACAGTTCTCGTACAGTGGGTGCTCTTTGACTGGCTTGAGAATGGACACTTTCACCCCATGCCTAAATCAACAGTCATGGTTTGATGCCTTGGGTCTTATTTGTAATTGCTACTTCATGGTTCACACCATGGAGCTGTGTAGTGAGGGTGCCATGCCTCTTCTTTTCTCCCCAGTCATCTCATTAAGTTACTTTCATAAATCATAATTTCTCATTTGTCTTCTTTGTTCCTCTGTCAGCACCAAAAGGAAGAGAAAGTGTCACAGGATTTACCGGGTTAACATTTGGTGCTCCTGTGTTCTCATGATTTCCTCTGAGATTAAATCTCTAGCTTACTAAAAAACAAATTAGAGAGACTTCCTAGTAAAGAGGGTGTAATGAACCCAGTTCTTAGAACCTCCCTCCCTCAATTCCTGATGGAATTATTAAACAGTAGAAACACTAGCAAAATTTCCATTATCAAATAAAGAGGTGTAAACTCATGCCATAGCATTCAAGAATGGTAGCCAAGGAAAGAAACAGAAGATTTTCAGACAGCATCTAACTCCTTCACAGCTCCTCAGAGGCCATACGGGGAAGAGAAGCAGCAGCCACACAGTCCTAACAGTTCTCATGTGTGTTCTCCGATCACAGGAGAAGTGGACATGGGGAAGTTTCAGGTGTAGGAGCTCTTACCCACTCCTGTGGAATCTCAATACCTCTGCAAAGGCAGGAAAAGTACTAGGTTTTGACATTTTCTGGGACTGCACACTGAGTTAAGGAAAATGCCCAAACTGATATCCACCATGAAGCTGATACTGCCCTGAGTAACAGAGTGACATTTAGTGCAATTTCACTGAAAAGACAGCAGAACTCAGAAAATCCAATAAAGCCTAACAGAACAAGACAGCAGGGAAGTTTTAGAGCTTATAATATCAAGTGAGTACGAAAAAACAGCACCCTTATATAACTAAAAATATACACTAGGAACAGACTATATCTGGCTAAAATTTAATCAACTGTTCTAGAGGAAAGGCTTGAAATTACTGCGAACACATAGGTGTTGTAGAGAGATATGAAAGCAATTTGAAAAAACAAAACAGATTTGATAATTAGACATAGATGATCCAATATAAATAAAATTTAAAATGTATGAACCTGAATTAGAAAACCCAATCAATGAATAGAAAGTGTTTTCAAAGTGTAATAGAAAAAAATTCTTGAAATTAAGGTAACTTGAATATAGATTTATATTGAATTTATATTGAAACCTGAATATAGATTTATAGTTGTACATCTTCAATCTATAAGATGAACCTGAATATAAATGTATATGTGAGTGTGAAATAGTACCTTGAACAGGCACTTTTGAAACTTGCCTCTTCGATATTTCCAACAATTTACTTTGGGTTCGGTCAACTTAAATAACCAACAGAGAGAGGTTCTCTAAAGAAAATGATGTTTATTCAGGAATAGGGCATTGCAACGGAATACACATGACTTAATAAACCATGTGTGCATTCAGGGAGGTAAAGGAAGACATAGGTTTTTAAAGGAAAAATGAGGAGGATTACAGAATTGTTTTGAAATAATTATCCTAGGCTACAAGGATCAATAATAAGGTGACACCAGATCTGAATATATATAAATCTATATTCAGGTTCATCTTACAGACTGAAGATGTACAACTAGGAAATACCCTAGAAAAAATTATTAAATGGTTGTATTATTAAGATAACATTTTTTAAAAAAAATTATTAAACTTTAAGAGAAAAAAGTATTTAGGTTTTGAGGAAAAAAATGCAATATATGTAGAGGAAAAAAATGCAATATATGTAGAGAAAAAAATCAGGCTGACCACATATTTCTTAGTAATATTAATAATATTCAATGCGAAAGACAACTGAGCAAATATCTGGGGCAATTAAACTGCTACCTTTAAATGTTAAACCCAGTAAAATTATTATTAGCTATGAAAGCAATAGCTATAAAAGTTAATAGCTATAAAAGCAATAGCATTCTTAAAGGTCTCAAGAAATACAGGACCAATGAGTGCTTTCCTAAAAAGCAAGTCCTGTGAAGCAAGGCAGTGGACTCCAAGGTGAGTGAAGTGGCAGAAGTGGATGAGCTGGGGCTGTGCTCAAGGCTGGAGGTGACTGACCAGTGGCCAGGGAAGGAAGGCAGACCCAGGAACCTTATACCCAGCCAATGTTTCTTTCAAATACTAAGGCCATAGACAGACATTCTCAAGTGAGCAAATCTCAGAGAAGAGATCACCCATGTACCTTTCCTAAAAAAAGGTACCATGAAATCCAGCACACAAGATGAATAAAAATGTAGAAAAGATGAATAAAAATGAATAAAATAAAAAGTAAAAATGAATGAAAGATGAACAAAAAGATGAATAAGAATATAAAAATGAACAAAATAACTGGAAGAGTATATTGAATACAGAGAACATAATTCATATGGGACATTTTGGTTATCGAATTGAATACAAATGCCTTAATCCAGGACGAAACATAACATTTTCAAACAATATATAAGTAGGTGGAGATAGGTGGAGTAAGTACTAATTTTCTCATCACTCTTAACTCTTAATGTTTTGTGTATTTAAAACATCTTTTAGAAATCCAGATGATCTCTTCTGATGAATAAATGTTTATTTGAGACTTAGCATTTAATTGTTTCACCCCAGTTTCTTTTAAAGATATATTGCAAGTAAATTCAATTTAAACATTTTAAAATTAAAGTTAGTATGTTTAGGATGATTCCATCTTAATACAATCTATCTATCTATCTATCTATCTATCTATCTATCTATCTATCATCTATCTATCCATCATCTATCATCTATCCATCTATATAACTATCTATCTATCTATCTATCTATCTATCTATCTATCATCTATCTATCCATCATCTATCATCTATCCATCTATATAACTATCTATCTATCTATCTATCTATCTATCTATCTATCTATCTATCATCTATCTATCCATCATCTATCATCTATCCATCTATATATCTATCTATCTATCTATCATCTATCTTCTATCTCTATCATTTAACTTCTATCTAATCTATCATCTATCTATATCTATCTATCTATCTATCTATCTATCTATCTATCTATCTATCTATCATCTATCTACCTATCTACCATCTATTTATCTGTGAAGGTTATCAGAATCAAAATAGAATCACTAATGTTAAGAAAACCCCTATAAATAGAGACAGGGAAAGCCATGAAGAGAGGGTTCTCACATTTATATGCCTGATAACAAAAAAGACTCTAAAAAAAAACACAACCTTGCACAAATGCCATCGCAACCTTACGCAAAAAATACTTCTGCAAGGACCTCTGCCTAGCAACTATCTGTCCAACTTTGGACTGGCATCACCCTTGTTATTGATCTTTGTAGCCAAGGATAATAATTTCAAAACAATTATGTAATTCTCTTCATTTTTCTTTTTTTAAAAACTTTTATCTTCCTTTACCTCCCTGAATATGCATGTAGTTTACTATGTCTTATGTATTCCAATTGCAATGCTCTATTCCCAAATAAATATCTTTTCTTTTAAAGACTTTCTATAGGTTGACATATCTACCTACCTACCTTCTACCTTCTAGCTGTATTTATGTAATATTTCCATTTTTGTGACATCATATCTCTCTAGTCTTACTTCTGTGCATATGTATGTATGCAGAGATGGACTTTGGAATCATGGTAACTATTATTGTATATTAGTCAGCTCAACTACCCATAACAAAATACCACAGACTGGGAGGCTTAAACAGCAGACAATTATTTCTCACAGTTCTGGAGATTGGAATTCCAAGGTCAAGGTGACCTCTGAATCAGTTCCTGGCGAGGGCTCTCATGCTGGCTTGCAAACAGCTGCCTTCTCATTGTGTCTGTCCTCACATCATGGAAAGACAGCAAGAGCACAAGCTCATGGTGTCTCTTCTTATGAGGACACTAATCCTATTGGATCGAGGCCCCACTCTTATGATCTCGTTTAATCTTAATTACCCCTTAAAAGCCCTCTCTCCATATACAGTTACTTTAGGGGTTGGAGCTACAACATATAAATTTTGGGGGACACGAGACATTTAGTTCATAACACATTGGATGGCAAAATTGTTTTTTTCTCTTTGTGTCTTTTCGTATTTTTAAAATATTTTATAATAAGTATTATAAATCTTATAAAGGGTAAGGAGGTAGAAGTGGGGAGTGTGATGAGAAATTACGTAGTGAGTACAATGTACATTATTTGGTGATAGATACACTAAAAGCTAAGACTTCACTACATGTACTATGTGCATGTAATAAAATTGCACCAGTACCCCTTAAATGTACACAAAGAAAAAAAATTTAAGCCATTTTGTAAAAAAGTATTGCTGATGTTATAGATTTTATTAGAAGTAATAATAGCTAGCATCATCGCTATAGATTTTTTACATGAATCACAAGCACCTTCATTTATTCATGTGACTCCAATCAACTCAAGTTCGGTAGGGAAACAGGCTCAGAGAGACTCTGGTGTCCCAGCTGGTGAGTATCAGAGTCTAAACTCACAGCTTTATTTTTCAGCATCTCTTTCTTTTTTTCTACGTGATAAAAGGTTGTACATTTCAAGGTGAGTCTCAATCATTTCCCGTCATGCGTTTACAAATTCAGTAACAAAGTTTAAGGTCTCACACAGTAAAAATCAATTTGCTTCTGTATTTGGGAAGAAGTAAAAACAGCATTGTTGTCCTTAAGAAATTATTGTTACAGGAAGGAGAGTTCTACCCCTTGTTACCGTAGCCTCTCGTGTGGCTGCAGCGACACAGAAATTGGAGCCTTGTGGAGGAGTGTGGCTCTGCTCCTCTACTGCCGGCCTCACCCGACCCAGGAGGTCATCGTGCTGGGTGACTCAGCTCCTGGCCTTTCAGAGGGCAAAGTGGCCTGGAGAGCTGTCAGCTGATCCTCAGATATCCCGTTTGTTGAGGCCTGGCCCCACATGGCATGCTCCAGCACACATCGTTTTTGTCAGATGTTCCTGAGAGTTGGATGCCCAGGCGGGAGAGGCTTGGAAGGCAACCACGCCCACCACCCATTTGGATGACGCTCCTCCTGAGCCCTCCAGGTAATCACAGCTGTCAGCTTTGGCTGTGCCCAACTGCTCCCTGGGTCTGCTTCAGCCTCCTCTGTTGTCTCTTCCTTAAGAACAAGGTGTTCTTCCGAGCAGACCAGTTCTCCATCAGGCACCAAGGAGTCCCTCCGTGAGGCCCGACAGACACACATCTGCTCTTTTCCCACCGAGTTCACCCACTGTCCCGTGCTCATGCCCATTTCTGATGTCCATCCTTGCTAGTCATTCCTTAGGCTCTTCCACTATTCAAATCATTTCACTAAGGAGTTCTGGTCTTTCAAATATCTTTTCTTTTAAAGACTTTTTCTGTTATTTAGGTTGACATATCTACCTGCCTACCTACCTTCTACCTTCTAGCTGTATTTATCCGGTATTTCCATTTTTGTTTCAAACTATGCATTCATTGTTCATGAGGACTGAAAAGAATCGAATTTGGATTTGCAGTGACCTGCATTTGTGATTTCAGACTTTGTTCTTTAGGTTTCTCCCCATCGTTGCTGCACATTTCTCTCCTCTGCCCTGGCTCTCTCCTCTCTCTACCTTTGAGGCTCCATGAAAAATTCACCCCCCGCAGGTTCCACTGTAAATAGGCTCTCGGGAGGTGTCAGTCTGTGGCAGGCCAATTCTCCCTGACAGTTACACAGACAAATTTCCACAGCACTGCCTTAACATTGAGCAAATAATTAAACCTGGGGAAACTGATGCCCAGACATCAAAGCTAGAAAGGAAACATATGGTCAGTAGGAGCCTTGCACAGACTTTTCCCTAACCTGGAGCAAGTCAAAATAACGGAGACAGCCTTCCATTCCTCGTGCCAGGACCTGTCTCAGGTCGGCAAAATCTGAGATGAGTCAAGGGAACACAGGCAGCTGTTTAAATAGATTTATTAGAGAATTGAAGGCAGCTGTCCCGACCAAGCTGTAAATGAGATAAGCTAGAAATAATCACTCCGGTACCACAGTCCTCACTAATTAGAATTTAGGAGACAGGCCTTGAAGGTACTAGGGCCCTCACAGCCTCATCAGACTTAGAAAGCATTTTTTTTTTGGCCTCTGACCTTCTAGTTAAAACAAAATTAGTTACCTGTAGACTTAGGCAAATGTGATACCACTCATAGGCACATGACCCTAACCTGTATAAGCACTAAGAAAATTGTAACACTTTGAGTTGGTCTGGTGGAATTATCTCTGGCCTTCTCCCTATAGCTGGTTACAGCAATAAATTCTCTTCTTTCCTAGTTTGTCTGCTTCTCATTACTGGGCCATAAGAAAACTCAGCCGGACTCAGTTTTGTTCCTGGAACAAGTCCACAGGGAACAACCTTTTTTGCTGAAAGTGAACTGTGGGCCCAGCTGTGTCTTGCTGCTGGGAACATCATGGGGACTGGTCTAGCCCCCTCAGCGCCCTGGCCTGGTTGAGCCTCCTCTTCTGGGCAAATATGCCTTCAGCATCTCAGGAGAGATACATTCCATTGGTTACTCATTCCCGTGGAGTGGGTTCTCCTGCCTGACAGCTTCACCAAGAGTCTGGGAGTGGTGCCAGTTGCCACGGACGGGCTACAGGCTCATCCCTGAGTCAGCCACCATTCAGAGTGAAGGGAGTTCATGGTGGGCACAGTCCTGAGCTAGGGGATGGGGTCAGCCCTCGGGACACAGGCACTGGGGATGCCAGGCGGGGAAGAACACATCTTAACTTCTAGAGGGAAGTGTAAAGTGGACAACCTTTTTGTGCACAATTCAACTTCTTTCTTAAATCGGCCCCCTTGCACTGCCAATGTATACTCTCTTTTTTCTTTGCTTAAGAAGATATAGTCCAAGCACTGCTGGGAAAATATTTTGTTTCTTTGATATTCACAAGAAAATTTCCTTTTGCACACACAAAATATAAAGCCAATAGTTCTTTTATTCATATTTTTAGAAGTCAAGATGTTTTCTTATTTTTATTTTTTAAGGAGTGAATTTCAAAATGTTGAAAAGTCATGTTCTCATATTTGGTTGTGAGCTCTTTAAATATAGTAATTTATGGAGGAGGAGGTCTAGTTGGGTGTTAGTCAATATTATTTCAAAATTAATACAAAATTATTACTTAAACATTCCTTCACTATGTAAGACACAATAATCGCATCTAAGTGCAGCCACCACTACCCCTCACTGGGCGGGACTCCTGGGCCCAAGGTTGTCTCTGTCAACTCCTGTCTCATTTCCTGGGGGCCCCGCCCTCAGCGGTTTTCCAGTAGATATAAATGTTATTTGCTCTATTGTTATATCTATTTTATTAAAAGCAAAACTTCCTCAGTTTCCTACTAGCTTGTTTTTAAAAAAGGTTTCTACAATTTATACAACATTCCATTTAAGAGTTTTTTTCTGAGTTAGGAAAGGAAGTCTCCCCTTCCGCTTGGTTCAGAATTAGAGAGACACTCCCCTGCCCCACCTCACTGAAATTCATTTGTTTATCTCATTATTTCAGCTGCAGTTTTCTAGAGATATGCAAACCACCAGAGTAAAAATTATTAAATGAGAATGTCCCCCAGCAATTAAGGGGAGCAACGTGGGGGAAGGGTAAGTGCATTCACGAGGGGAGACAGCCTGCCTTCCTATGATAGTGGGAAAATGGCATTGGATAATCCCTCCCAAGTCTTGTTTCTGGGAAAAATTAATATCTTTGACACTAAGCTTATTGGTTTCTACTCTTTACCTCTTAATTTATCTTTCTTCCCAAGATTTGTCCTTAAGCAAAGCAGATAATAAAGTACACATGATGTGATGGCAGTGTGAACAATTCAGGACGTGCAATAGAATTCCACCATCCAGGTGAGCAAGGCTCATGACTGAAATGGCACTCGGGCAGCCCCAGCAGCAGGGCTGGGGTGAGCCTGACAGGAGCAAGGACCCTCGGAGAGTCTCCCCATGCCCAGGTTGGATGCCCAGGGAAGAGAGGGTGTCCCAGAGGGGCTTGAGCTGAGAGGAGAGTACAGAGACCAGACCATGTGGACAGGTTTGGAGCTTGCTGGTAAGAAGAAGACCACCAAGGATGCTTGAACAGAGAGGTGAGCTTGGAGATCAGACCATGCTTATGGGCTTGGAGGGGCAGGCAGGGATAGAGAGTGTTCAAGGCATGTGTGAACAGAAGGCGAAGAGAGAGCAGCCTTAGGGAGGGAGTGGGTCCAGCCGTCAGGGAAGGAGCATCCCTGAGAAGGCAGGCAGAAGTGCGAGGTGGAGGCCAGGTGGTGTGGATGGGGCAGGGATGATTCAGCAGAGTTGATAGGAGGGCCACACCCTGCCCAAGGGCGGTGGAGGGGAAGGGAGCTTCCAGTCTTTGATTGTACTCCAGGGACATGGAAAGACTTGCTCTTGGGTCTTTGCCGGGAAAATGGTTATAAGGGCCAGCATGGGGCCAAGTGGATCCTGGTGATCCCTGGTGGCAAGTGACCAGTGGGCCAAGCCTTTGGAGGAACAAAAGAAGTTACTTTAAGGGAGCAGGGGCGGGGAAGGAATTTTGCCTGGAGGTGCCTGACACCCTGGCATGGAGAGCAGGTGGGGCACCCCATGCCTTGAGAACTGGGGTCCACACATTAAGGATGGCTCTGGGAGTGAGCAGGATGGAGGAGGGGTGTGGAGCCGCCTTCTGAGAAGCCTGCCCTGTGGCTTTTTTCTTCCGTCTCCCTTCAGTCTCTGAGTGCTGTTTGGCCCCAGCAGGTGCCTTGCTTGTCTCTCTGTTGAGCACAGCAAACCCCTTCCCTCGTTGTCCACTCAGCCACCTCGAATCACCATGGAACCTGCCTGAATGGCCACTTACTGGGGTTCCTGGTTGGACCTAGCTGGTGAGGCCCCACCACAGCCTCCCTATGATGCTGATTGCAACAGAAACCACTGGCAAAATAAAAGTACAATTACCCAAGGACTCAGAGAAGTAAACAAAGCCTCTGAATGTGGAATAATCAAAACTTGATTTAGAGACCCACAGAGTGAGTTAGTTCCCCATGTTTTTTTCTTTGCTCTCTCATTCTGAACCCAAGGGCTGGTTCCAGGTGCAGAAATGTGCAGTGGCAGCAGAGACCAAAACTCCAATAGAAACCCCGTCTTTCCAGCCAAAGGAAGAAGGATAGGGCCTCTAGTTCCCATGAATGCGGAAGATCTTTGCTCTCCCTCTTTGCTGGAGCTGTGGAGCTTTGTGCTGAGCTGATGTTAGCAGTTACAGCTCTGAAAGAAACCCTGCCCTCTCCACTCAGCCAAACCAGGAAAAGGAGCCCTGGCAGGAGGGTCCCTCACCTCTGTGGAGGGCTGCAGTCCAGGGCTCACCTCTGAGCTGTGCGTATGTAAGACAGAGAAAAGGCTTTGCAAGCTGAGCAGAGATCAGAGCCACTGAAGGAAGTGAGGAGAGCGGATGGCTGGAAGCCGCTTGGGCTGGCTGCCTGAAAGCAAGCAAGCAAGCAAGCAAGCAAGCAAGCAAGCAAGCAAGCAAACAAACAAACAAAAAACAGCATCCTCTAGGGGGATCTAGAGTCTAGATGACATAATATTAAAATGTCCAGGACTCTATTCTGAGGAGGTGACACTGATGGCCAGACCTAAAGCTCAGAAGGTGAAGGGTATGCTTGTCAGGCGCACAGCCTGGGCAAAGACCCTGAAGTGCTGGTTGGTGAAGTGCGCTGAGGTCTCTACAACAGGCAAGGCTGAACAGGGCCTGGTTGACTCAGCCCTGTGGGTGTGGTGAATGGGTGCTGGCTCCAGGCTGCAGCTACCTACCTGTGTCCTGCAGGGCCCAGGAGGTGGTGCCCATTCTCTGCTCTAGGTAAGGGCATACCTTCTGGTGTGTTACCCTCCAGCTGTTTGCTTTTTTTGGACAGGCTGTTCTTGTCACTGGAGTGGTAAAGTGCAGAGAGCCCATTGAGCCTGGGAGACGGAAGAAAGGGGGCCACCTGTCCTGGTTGGTTCTACACCCTCTGTCACTGTGCCCGGGCAAGTGTCCCCTGAGGGTCATCAGGCTCACAGGGCTGAGCTAAGTGTTCTGATCCAAAACCTCCTAGGAAGGACAAATGTCTGCTGTACTCACATTTCGCCGGGACCTTACCGAAAAGGTGCTGAGGGATACTAGGTTCCTCATGTGTGTGTGCACATGTGTGTGCATGTGTGTCCGTGTGTGTTTGAGTGTCTGTGTATGCATGTCTCTGTGTTTTTTTTGTGTATGTGTGTCTGGGTGTATCTCTGTGTGGATGTTTGCATGCATCTGTGTCTGTGCATGAGCATGGTGTGTGTCTTTGTGTGTGTGTGAGTGCATGTTCATGTGCATCTGTGTGTCTGTGCCCACATACATGCATGCCTCTGTGTTTCTGTGTGTGCTTTGCATGCGCGTGTATGCCTCTGTATGTAGGACTTGGACACAGACATTTGGGATTATAAGTAAACTCTCCAGCTGACAAGCCTCCTGCCACATCCAGTCTGTGTTAAATCAGCACACTATCCTCATAGTAAAATTCACCTGCTTCCTTAGCCTGGGATGACTTTACTCCCATCCCCCGCTGTCATTGTGCATGTGTGTTGACCTCCCTCTGACTGGACCAGGGCTAGATGTCAGGGCTGAGCAGAAACAGCAATGGAGCAGGCGTGAAGAAATGTTGGATGAATGGAGTTTTCATAACTCAGGAATACAGTCAAGGGAGAAAATAGTTATGGTTTTTAATTAAACTTCAAATTCACATTTTCTCGAATACCTGCTAAACTGCCCTTGCCACACTCTTAGTTTTCTATCCTCAGTGTGTGTCACATACTGGTACTTGGTAAATGTTTCTGTAAGTGGATAAATAAACAGGGCTCTAGGAATGGAGAGCAGAACTAAAGTCCCATAACACAGGAGCTATAAAAGCAGCCAGGAAGCAGGGGATCCCGCAGAGGAGCAGAAGTCTTTTAGGCCTTAGTGCCTGCTCTGTGGTCAGTAAAAACACATAGTTGGAATGCAAACAGTCTTAGCAGCTATGGTGGGAAAAGGTCAGACTGGGCTCTGAGTGATCATGACCTGACCATTCACCTGGAGGTTCCTGACTGCCCTAAGCCTTGGAATTAATGAAGTGACACAGACGAGAGCATGCTTGATAAATGCTGTTTGGGTCTGACTGTAATTTCCTGTTGGCTGGATAAATTTTAGGTTCCAGTTCCTCTTCATCTTTGGTGATACTCAATTTTTTCTTTTCTCCCTTCCTTCCTTCCTTCCTTCCCTTCCTTCCTTCCTTCCTTCCTTCCTTCCTTCCTTCCTTCCTTCCTTTCCTTCCTTCCTTCCTTCCTTCCTTCCTTCCTTCCTTCCTTCCTTCCTTCCTTCCTTCCTTCCTTCCTTCCTTCTCTCTCTCTCTTTCTTTCTTTCTCTTTTTCTTTCTTTCTTTCCATCCTTCTTCTTTCTTTCTCTTTCTTTTTGTTTTCTTTTTTTTTGATGCAGTTTCACTCTCTAGCCCAGGCTGGAGTGTAGTGGCGTGATCTCGGCTCACTGCAACCTCTGCCTCCCGTGTTCAAGCGATTCTCCTGCCTCAGCCTCCCGAGTAGCTGGGATTACAGGCATGCGCCACCACACCTGGCTACTTTTTGTATTTTTAGTAGAGATGGGGTTTCACCATGTTGGCCAGGATGGTCTCGAGCTCCTGACTTCAAGTGATCTGCCCACCTCAGCCTCCCAAAGTGCTGGGATTATAGGTGTGAGCCACTGTGCCCGGCAGATACCCATTTTTTTCTTTGTGAACAATATCAAGAGTCTAATAATCCTTCAAATCATTACTCTAAGTGGCAGCAACAGAGGGCCAGTGGCAGATGGATATTGGTCCTGGAAATGTGCAAATCCTTTGACTTGGGCTGTCACCCCTTATAAATTCTCAGAAGCAAATAGCAAGCTTTGTGAATGCCACGTGTCCATCATCTTGGAGATACCCAGAATTGCCAGTCATAATAACGGAATTATATGAACAGTAAGAGTCTGCTTATCAGCTGTTTCCAGACTTTCACTTCTATTTCTAATGGCCTCTAAAAGGAAATGCAGAGTTAGTTCCACCAGAGTGTTCATTAAGCATCTTGATAAAAGTGGCTTCTAAGACACAGGTGTGCTAAGATTTTCTATCCTGTTACTTTAGTCAGACGTGATTTATCAGTGGCTTGCATTTGCTTTTACATTGCTTGGTGGATCTTTCTGTATAAGCATTTGCTTCTGTCATATGGAGGAAATCTTAAGACAGTAGCCTCTTGATGAGGTTTTAAGGGGTTGAGTCCGATTCACAGACAAAAGTCTCCGACGTGTCTAGAAGTGTATATTATCCTGAATGTCATATCAAATTCTGTTGAGAAAACTAGAACCATTTAAAGTAGAATAGTGCAGGCTGAAGATGGAGCTCGTAACGTTCTAACCTTAGTGTTCTGGAAACCCTCTCAAATATTTTAATATATTGACTTAATATTTCTAAAGGATAGTGTTATTAAGTCTTATAGGATTATAATATATGTTACAATATCTTTCAATGCTTTATACTTCAACTACTTACTAAAAGGTTTCAAGGCAGCTTAAAAATAAAGGCTGTTGAGAAGGATTGACTTTTAAAACAGTGGATATTGTGAACCTGCTCTCCCACAAATCAACAAAATAATGGCAAAACAATAGAAACCAATACATTTTAGAACTCTGGAAATTACCTAGAGGTACAGAACAAACTAAAAAAAGCATCCATTCAAGAAAATAAACCACTGAACCTCAGTAAGAACAGCGGAGTATGTAGTGGCTTAACTTGAGGCTCTTTTCATCTGTCCTTCCTCCCCAGCTCAGTGGCATGAGCATGATAGCCACACACACACATGCACACACACATATGCATGCACAAACATGCACACAAAACACACATGCACACACACCTATGCATGCACACACATGTACACATGACACACATGCACACACATATGCATGCACAAACATGCACAAACACACATGTGCACATACATATGCATGCAAAAACATGCACAGGTGCATGCACACACACCCAGCTGGCAGCCTCACAACCAAGTGAAAAGAATGATTATTTTGGGAGCCCTACTAAAAGCCCCATCCTCAGAATAGAGTCAGTAGTTCAACTAAACTAGAAGCAACTTGGAAAATTTCTCCCATGGAGTAGATGTTCCTTGATTTGATTCAGAATTTAGCTCTGGAGAAAAAAAAAAAGCCCTATCCCATTACCGAAAACGATAGCAGTTTGCTGGCAATATTGCAGCTAGGTGAGGTTGTGATTTCAGTCAGGACAAAAACAGCCTGTCCAAACATTTAAAAAGAAGACCTGAAGAGCTAGATGACCATAGGGAACTTCCCACAGCTCTGACGTATTCCTGGATGTGTGCAAGTCTGAGGAGATGCTCAGGAAAGATCTGGGAAATGAGAAGACCTTGTCTGGCTGACCTCAAGATCCTGTGTAAGCAGGAAATGAAAACCAAGGTTGTTTTGTAAGCTGCCTACAATTTTAAGGTGTGCTTTACAAACACTCTTGGCAAAGGGTGGCTTAAGATATTGAAGAACATTTTCTGATTGATATTTGGCTGACTGCTAAACTATACTGAACTTAGGGTAATTTTTAGGGATCCAGGCTTAAAAATCAAAATAAAAACTTAAAAGAACTCTAGCAGAGAACTCAATGACAGCACATTGCAAGGAATATAGAATCTACAGAATTAATCCTAGAAAGTTATTAAAATAAGCAGCTTCAAGAGCAAGAACAATGAAATAGCAGCAACAACAAATTCTGGGGTGAGGGGATAATCTGACCAGAGTTGTTACAATATGTTATCTAAAATGCCCGGTTTTCAACAAGAAGTAAGACATAAAAGAAGCCCGAGGAATGTATGGACCATGCACAGAAAAAATAAATAGCAGCCAATAAAAAGTGTTCTGAGTGGCCCAGTTGTTGGACTTTGTACACAACAACTTTGCATCAGCTGTTTTAAATATTTTCTCTTTTTTTTTTGCCAACTAAAGAAGACATCCAATATAAATATTTTCAAAGGACTAGAGGCAACTATGTTTAAAGAGTTAAAGGAAAGTATGGCAACTACGTCTCACTAAATAATGAATATCAATACAAAATAGAAATAATAGAAAAGAGCTAAATAGAAATTCTGGAGTTGTAAAATATAGTAACTTCAGTAAAAAAATTAAAACAAATTTGAGTTGGCAGAAGAAAGAATTAGTGCATTTGAAGAAAGACCACTAGAGATTATCTAGTCCAAGGAACAGAAAGAAAAAAGAATGAAGGAAAATGAACAGTCTCAGAGATCTATGGGTCACCATCAAGTATACCAACATAATGGTAGTTTCAGATGGAGAGGTGAAGGAGAGAGGAAGAAAAAAACTATTTGAAGAAATAATGGCTGAAAATTTTCCTATTTTGATGAGAAACATATTTACTCACCCAAAAAGTTCATAAAAGAAGTTCTATGTAGAACAAACAAAAAGAGATCTAAATGTAAACATATCATAGTCAAACTGAAGAAAGTCAAAGAGAAAATCTCAGCTGGGTGGAGTGGCTCACACCTGTAATCCTAGTACTTTGGGAGGCCGAGGCAAGCGGATCACCTGAGGTCAGGAGTTCAAGACCAGTCTGGCCAACATGATGAAATCCCATCTCTACTAAAAATACAAAAATTAGCTGGGTATGGTGGCGTGCACCTGTAATCTTGGCTATCTGGGAGGCTGAGGCATGAGAATTGCTTGAACCCGGGAGGCGGGTGTTGCAGTGAGCCAAGATTGAACCACTGTACTCCAGCCTGGGCGACAGAGCATGTTAAAAAAAAAGAAAAAAAAAGACAGAGAGAGAGAAAATCTTGAAAACAGCAAGAGAAAAATGATTTATCAATTAGATTAACATTTGACTTCTCATCAGAAACCATGAGAGTCAGAGGACAGTGAAATGACATATTCAAAATGTTGAAAGTGTTGAAAGAAAGATTGTCAACTCAAAATTCTATATCCAATCAAATTATTTTTGTAAAATGAAGGAGAAATAGAGACATTTTCAGATAAACAAAGACTGAGATAATTCATTGTTGGGGACATGACTTATAAGAAATATAATGAGAGTCTTTCAGATTGAAAAGAGAGGACACTAGACTAGCAACTCAGATCCACATGAAGAAATAAACCAGCAAAGGTTATTGTACAGGTAAAAGATAAAAGACAAAAGATAGTATAAAGATATATTTTTAAACTCTTTTCTTCCCCTAACCGATTTTAAATGACAACTGAACAAAACAATTGCAAAATGGTGTTATAAGCTTTTAGTGTATAAAGTTGTAATTTATATGACAATTATAGCACAAAGGAGTGGGGAGAGAAGATACTATACTGAAGTCAAGTTTCTCTATACTATTGCAATAAAGTTAAGATTAAGTTAAAATATGTAATGTAATCCTCAAAGCTAGTGCCAAGAAAATGACTTAAATATTTAGTAAAGATAACAAAGGAAAATTTAAGAAATATTAGAAAAGAATAAAAATCCCAAATCAACAAACTAAGATTTTATTCAAGAATCCTAAAAATAAGAGAAAACTAAATAATTAAGATTAGAACTGAAACCAATGACATAGACATAGAAAAAATATGGAGAAAATCAGTAAATCCAAAAGTTGGTTTTTTGAGAAGATCAACAAAATTGGCTAACCTTTTTATTATTGAAAAAGAGGAAGAGGAGACACAGATCATCAAAATTAATAATGAAAAAGTGGTATTACTATTGCTCTTTCAGAAATTAGAGGATTAAAAGGGAATACTAAAAATAACTTTATGCCAATAAATTCAACAACATAGATGAAATGGGTGAATTACTAGACAGACACATATTACTAAAACTGACTCAAGGAGTAATTAAAAATCTGAATAGAACTATGAGAAGTAAAAATATTTAATTAGTAACTTAAATTAGTAATTTATAAACTTCTCACAGAAAAAGCCCAGGCCCATATGGCTTCATTGGTAAGTTCTACTAAACACTTAAAGAAGAATTGACAACAATTCTTCACAAACTAGTCTAGAAAATAGAAAAAAGAGTAACAGTTCCCAACTGACTGTATGAGGCCCTGATACAAAAGTCAGCCAAACATACCACAACAACAACAACAAAAAAACGAAACTACAAACCCACATCTCTTACGAATATAGATGCAAAAATTATCAACGGAATACTAGCAAACTAAATCCAGCAAAATCTAAAAATGGTTAGACACTATGACCAAGAGGGATTTATCCTAGGACTACAAAGTCGATTTAACATTCAAAAAATCAACTAATATTAATAGAAGAAAGGACAAATGCCACATGGTCACTTCAATAGATGCAGAAAAAGTATTTGACAAAATCCAACGTCCATTCATGACAAAATACTCTCCATAAACTTGGAAAAGAAGGGAATTTCCTCAGCCTGATAGAAGTCATCTACAAAAAAACCTAAACTCATAGCAGGCAAAGATGTGTACACTTGCCACTTCTTTTCAAAACTTGCTGGAGGTTCTAGCCAGATCAATCAGGCAAAAAAAAAAAAAGAAAAGAAATAAAAGGTATCTACATTTGAAAGCAAGAAGTAAAACTGACTGTGTTTGCAGAAGACATAATCTTGCATGTAGAAAATCCTAAAGAATATACACACACACAAATATACACACATACAGGCTGTTAGAACTAATGATCAAGTATAACAAGGATGTACTATACAAGATCAGTTTATAAAAATCAATTGTATTTTGCCTGAACCCAGGAGGTGGAGGTTGCAGTGAGCCGAAATGGCACCACCGCACTCCAGCCTGGCGACAGAGTGAGACTCCATCTCAAAAGAAAAAAAAAAACCAATTGTATTTTTATTTACAAATAACTTGAAAATGAAAGTAAGAATACAATACCTCTTACAATAGCATCAAAAAGAATAAAATAAGTAAGAATAAATTTATCAAAAGAAGTACAAAAATTGTATACTGAAAATTATGAAATATTGTTGAAGTTGCCAGCCAAGATAAACTTAGATTCTTTCATTACTGTATACCAAAATAACTCAAAATGTATCATAGACTTTAAGGGTTAATAAAATAAAAATCTTGAAGAAAACCTAAGAGAAAATCTTTGAGACCTTGGGTTAGGCAAAGATATCTTAGATATAACACCAAAAGCACAGTTTGTAAAGGAACAAAAACTATAAATTGGACTTCGTCTTAACTTTTTTGCTTCAGAAGAAATCATTAAGGAAAGGAAAAGATAAGAACATATTTGGAAAAATACTTGAATAATAAATGCTGTTCAAAAGAAGTTCAAATCAAAAAGTTGTTCAGAAGAGAAGGAAAGCTAATGTGATAGTTCAATGAGTCGTGGAAGAGAAAGCTTTGAAGTTAGAAATATGCATTCACATTTCAGCTGAGCCATTTCCTACTTTTTTGCTTTGGGACACAATTTTCTGAGCCTGGGGATCATCAGGTCCACAGGATTGAAGGGTTGCTTGATGATTGTGGTTAGAGGTAAGCTCTTAACAAATGATAACTATTATTGTCATAATAATACATGATATGGTCTTATTAAATAAGATAATGCATGTAAAGCACCTAGTAGTTCCTTGTGCATATTAAATATTCAAAAATGTTATCTATTATTAATCACTAAGTTATTATATCAGAATCCAAAAGGAAAGCTAAAGTATGATCATACCCCATTTTAATTCTCTGAGTACTGTAAACCGAAAAATATATAAGAATTTCCAAGTTTTAACCAATGGAACACTTGTTTCAAAGCGATAGTCAGCTGGGAGTGATGGGAGGATTGCTTGAGCCCAGGAGTTCGAGACCAGCCCGGGCAAAATGGTGAGACCCCGTTTCTACAAAACATAAAATAATTAGCTGAGGCCAGGTGCAGTAGCTCACGCCTGTAATCCCAGCAGTTTGGGAGGCCAAGGTGGGTGAATCCCTGGAGCTCAGGAGTTCAAGACCAGCCTGGGCAACATGATGAAACCCCGTTTCTACCAAAAATACAAAAAATTAGCCAGACGTGGTGGTGTGCACCTGTGATCCCAGCTACTTGGGAGGCTGAGGTGGGAGGATTGTTTGAACCTGGGAGGCAGAGGTTGCAGTGGGCCGAGATCGCACCACTGCACTCCAACCTGGGTAACAGAGTGAGACCCTGTCTTAAAAAAAAAAAAAATTAGCTGGGCGTGATGGCACACACCTGTGGTCCCAGATACTTGGGAGGCTGAGGCAGGAGGATCACTTGGAGGAGGAGGTGAAGGCTACAGTGAGCTGTGTTTGCACCACTACACTCCAGCCTGAGCGACAGAGTGAGACTCTGCCTAAAATAATAATAATAACAAAGAAATAGTCAATCATTGTAAGTCAGTAATATGACAGGAGAAATTGGAAATCCTTCAGGGTGAAGATTTTATTTTAGTAGCATGCTTTATTTTAGCACAAATGCATACCATGGACTTGCTGGGGATGGGTTGGGGAGGGATGATACAGTCATTATAGAAAATCATATCATATTTTATTCATTATGCTTATTCATTCATCACATGGTCACTTTGAATTCTTACCATTCCTTATATTTCCAAGATCAAATTTGTTTCTTATTATGCTAATATCCCTATAAATTCCCAGTCTCCAGGAGGTCTGAGTTGGTTCTATTATGACTTATTCCACCTGCCAGGGGAGAAACTGTTCCTGAGAAATGAAGGGACTTTCCCAGGGCTTCAGGGTTAGAGAGTGGCTGGTTTTAGACAAACCGGTGCTACCCATACTCTTAACCCAACACAGGCATGCTTATAAGGAAAGCTTAAAAAAAGTAAAAGGAACTCGGCAAATCTTACCCCGCCTGTTTACCAAAAACATCACCTCTAGCATTACCAGTATTAGAGGCACCGCCTGCCCAGTGACATATGTTTAATGGCCGCGGCTTTCTACGTCTCTAGGGGCTGTGGAGAATACGTGAGAAGACTGCATCCCCTGCTCACATGCAGGGCATACCCTACAGTGGAGCTGTATGGGGCTGCCTGGAAGCCCCCTCACCCCAGGTAGAGAAGTAACTGACTCCATGACTCCTCCAGTAGCAGCCTCCAATGTGCAGGGAGGAGAGGCACTGAGCACCTGTGCCAGTCCCTGGCCTCTCATCCAGAACCCAGCCCCAGGGATGGGAGTGCTCCAGGCAATAAGTGGAGAAAAGCAGTTAAGTTAAACTCCCTGGGAGAGGCTGGGGCACTGTCTCAGCCAGCTGGGGCTCATATGATGGAATACAATAGCTGACGTGGCTTATAAACGGTAGAAATTTATTTCTCACAGTTCTGGAGGCTGGAAGCCCCAGGTCAGGGTGCCAGCACTGTGGGGTGACTGGTGGGGACCTGCTTCCAGCTGGGAGACGGTCACCTTCTTGTGATGTCCTCACATGATGGAGGGGACAAGGGAGCGCTCTCGGGCCTTTTTTATGAAGGTGCTGAGCCCATTCATGGTGGCTCTGCCCTCATGACCTAATTAGCTCCAAAGGTCTCACCTCCAAATATCATCACCTTGGGGGTTAGGATTCTAACATATGAATTTTAGTCCATAATGGGCATTTCTCTCTCTCTCTGTCTCTGTCTCTCTGTCTCTCTCTGTCTCTGTGTCTGTCTCTCTCTCTCTGTCTCTCTCTCTGTGTGTGTGTGTGTGTGTATGTGTGAGAGAGAGAGAGAGATACAGACAAACAGAGATGGGGAGGGACCAGGAGATACTCCTTCCCATTGCATCACTGATCCGTGCACAGTCTTGGCTCCTGTTTAGGGGGAGCAGAAGTGTTTGGCTCTGCCCTCCTTTCAGAAAGGGGTAGTTGCCTGTTTACAGTAGGTAGGGCCATGCTGGGCTCCTCCCTCCCCTCCCTTGGCTGTGGTCCCTAGGTAACCAGGAGATACCCTGCAGGTCTAGCCCTGGCACCCTGTTTGCTCTTTGTTCTGCCACATCCCTTGAGGCCTGAGGGACACTGAGGTGAAGTTTGGTCCTGGAATGCACCTGACCACCTTCTCTTGCCCTTTCCTTGCACTTTGCTTCTCTGATCTCCTGGGAGAACTCTGCCATCTGCACTCTTTTTCTTAGTCTCTTTCTCTCTCCCTGTCTCCTTCTCTTCTCTCTCAATCTTGTTTTTCTGTCTTTCTCTTTCCTCTCAATCTCTCTGTCTTTGTCTCTCTTTCTTTGCCTGTCTCTGTCTCTCTGTGTCTGTCTCTGTGTCTTTCTTTGTGTCTTTTTCTCTCTGTCTCTCTGTGTCTCTCTCCATCTTTTCCAGGGCAGACATCCTGCCTTGCCATTTCCTGCATGTGTTTCTCTTTTCCATTCCAAGTTCAGAGCAGCCAGAAACAGCAGCCACACCCCAGTACTGATCTGAGCAGAGACCAGGCATGGACTATTGGGCAAATCCTTATGGCTCACATCATAGACTAGGTCAGGAAAATATCGTTCCTCTGTTTCTTTTCTGGGATTCTCAAGGACTGTGGATGGTAGGTGGTGCCACCTGATTGGAGTAAGAGAACGGGTGTGTAGGTACCCTCCCAGGAGGGTGAGCAGATCTTAAATGATAAATCCACTTGAACATTCTAATTTCCCTAAGTCTTTTTTTTTGAGACAGAGTCTTGCTCTGTCAGTCAGGCTGGAGTGCAGTGGCACCATCTCGGCTCACTGCAGGCTCCGCCTCCCGAGTTCACGCCATTCTCCTGCCTCAGCCACCCGTGTAGCTGGGACTACAGGTGCACACCGCCACGCCCAGCTATTTTTTTTGTATTTTTAATAGAGACGGGGTTTCACCGTGTTAGCCACGATGGTCTCGATCTCCTGACCTCGTGATCCGCCTGCCTTAGCCTCCCAAAGTCCTGGGATTACAGGCGTGAGCCACCGCGCCCGGTCTTCCCTAAGTCTTTGAATCCCTTCCTCTACAGCATGTCAAGGCAGGTCCATCATTTCAAGCTCACTTACTGTAGGCCACCTTCTGGCCCATGTTGCAGTCAACCAACCAAACAGAACCTTTTCTAACTCCTTGAGCTGCAACATTAAATACAGAATCACTGCTTAGGGAGCCCATATCAATAAATTCAGCCTGATCCAATCCAACTTTTTTATGTTTCTTTCACTATTATCCAACACCTTTAACATCCATTTCTACACATGCTTCCCAGATTTCTGTCTGTATAAATTAGAAAACCAAAGTATTTTTATTATTTTTTGAGTCTCACTCTGTCACCCAGGCTGGAGTGCAGTGGTGTGATCTCAGCTCACTGCAACCTCCGCCTCCCCAGTTCAAGTGGTTCTCATGCCTCAGCCTCCTGAGTAGCTGGGATTACAGGCACCCACTACCATGCCTGGCTAATTTTTGTATTTTTAGTAGAGACAGGGTTTCACCATGTTGGCCAGGCTGGCCTCGAACTCCTGACCTCAAGTGATTCGCCTACCTTGGCCTCTCAAAGTGCTGGAATTACAGGTACAGGCATGAGCCACTATGCCTGGCTAAAGTGGTTCTTTTGGAGTGCAGCACACCTCCTCATGGGGCACACTTTGACCCTTACTGTTAAAGGCATGCTGGGACTCTGGTCTAGTTCTAGCTCTAGAAGCAAAAAGGGGTGTTGGGGTTGGGTCCCAAGATTCCAATCAGCACTGTTTTGCATGGCAGCTGCCTCAGGGGAGGCCTTTGCAGCTTCCCCAGGCAATGCAGAGTTAATCCCCTCAGTCAGGGGTGGAGAGGCTGCTCCTACTGGCAAGGAAGACTTACCAGAACACAGAGGATCAATGTCCCCAGTTTCATCAGGGTCTTCCCACATGTCCCCATGAAGCAGCTACCTTGTCTGGGGTATATAACTGGGATTCGTCATCTTGTGCCAGGGAAATTTAGGACACGAACACTCATGAGGAGTTTAGGAGTGGAGGCTTAATAGACAGAAGAAAGAGAAAGGAGAACAGCTCTCTCTATTGAAAGAGGGGACTTCCAAGCGGAAAGACTGGCTGGCAGGGCATGTGCGGGATTTTATAGTCTGGCTTGAGGAGAGGGTGTATGATTCACGTGGGGCTCACAGATTGGTTCCATCAGGTATGACGTTTACATGGTGTGTGGGGAAGGCTGGTCACCGCACCCTAGTCTTATAAGGCAAATAAACTCTACCCTTGGCCAGCAGCCATCTTGTCTGCTCCTTACTGTACAGGTGGCTGGCAAAGAAGGGAAGTTGGAGCCGCCATCTTGAACATGTCTAGTCCCTAGTTCCTGCCGGCATTCACCCGTGCAAGCTCCCAGCCTGCTTGTCTATGTCTGCAGCTCAACATTACAGGCTGCTCTTTGTTAGAAAATGATTTGGGGCTGCTTTTCATTAAAAAGAAAATCTTACCGAGGACTCCCATGCCCTCACTATTTGCCTAAGTGATTTGTTCTTAGACGGCCACAGAGTCTCAGTAATGCCTCGGTAATAACTCCTGTATCACCCATACCAATTTTCAGTATCATTTTCTTCCCAATCAATTTCTCATTTTAAGAGTAGACATCCTGCTTGGCTGTCCAATTCAATTTGTGTTGTAATTCAGCCACTTGTAGGGTGTGATTCGATTATAGTTTTGGTTTTCAGCAATCTCAGCTCTGCAGCTACGGAAAATAAGGGTCTCTTTTAGGGCAGGAATAGAAGCTTTCAGGTCATTTATGCGGAGCTTGAGCTGAACATTTGATTTCCCCAGCTCATCCTTTTCTTTCCCCGCTTTGTCCAGTGACATCAGGAGCAGTCAACCAATCTCATTATACTTGTTAGTTTGATTAAAAATGTTTGAAGGTACCATATGCATGACCACTCAGATCCTTGGCTCTTAATAAATTTTTGATTATGAGTATTCAACAGTGATGTTTTACCTAACTCTACTGTTACATCACACCATGGGCTATTTGCATTCTCTCTACTATTAGGAGTAGTCATCAGTGCCTTTAAAGGTAATCAGCTTAGAGAGCCGATTCCAGAAACCCCAGAAGCAATTCAGAAAGCTCCTGAAGATTTAAGATCTTAAGGATTCTCAAAATGCTTAAGATTCTGTTCCTCTAGAACCATCCTTGGTACTAAAATCTGTAGTAGTCCATATAAACAGAATCAATAGGTGGTAGAAATCTGTCTGTATCTGTATTTCTCCAGCTCTATCTCGATGTCCATCTATCTATATTTATCTATAGACAGAGGAATTGGCTCATGTGATTATGGAGGGCAGCAAGTCTGACATCTGCCGGGCGGGCCAACAGGCTGAAGACTCAGGGAAGAGTTGATATTACAGTTTTGAGTCCAAAGTCAGTCTGGAGGCAGAATTCCCTCTTCCTCGGGGGACCTGAGTCTTTTTCTCTGAAGATGTTCAGCCGATTGGATGAGGCCCACTCACACTGTGGAGGGTCACCTGCGTTACTCAAAGTCCGCTGGTTTCAACGTTGATCTCATTTAAAAACATACCTTCACAGCAATATCTAGACCGGCATTTGACCAAACATCTGGGTGTCATGGTCTAGCCAACTTGACACATACCACAAGCATAATTTGAGATAGGAAATAAACATGGGAGAGGTTTGTTGAGGGGACAGGTGGCCACAGAGTCTCAGTAATGCCCTGTTCATACCCACTTCACAGCCCTCTGTGGATGGAAGCTAACTAGTCCCAGGAGGAGTCATGAAGAAGTGGTGGCTGGCTTTGGGAGTAGCCTGCCTCATGGCACTGCTAGTCTCTCCTGAGGGCCCAGCCACCCCTGAGGACCCAAGCTTTAGGGTGAAGACTAGCAGATGAACAGGACAGAGAACTGCTGATGTACAGAAACTGTTCTCTTGCTCTCTTCCTCCACGCCTGGGCCTGAGAACCTGGAGCTAGCTCTTTTTGGAGTTACAGAATTGGGAGAGAGGCCTTGGCTTCTCCTGCTATGACTGACTGATGACATGAGGAGCAGGGATGGTATCAGCCCTCAGACCTGGTTCCTTCCAGACCTGCCTGGGGCAAGTGGTGGCCCTGCTCCTCCCGTGCAACCCTTCCTTCTGGAGGGTCAGGAAGCCTGTCTCTCTTTTCCCCTTTGTCCCTGGTGTGTCCTTCTGGGTAAATGTGTCTGCTCTGCACTCTTGAAGCTGCCCATGGAGGGGGTGTGTAGGTGGGAAGGAGTCCAGCTGTGGCTGCATGCCAGGCTCCAGAGTTTCCAGTGCACCTCACCAGTGGCAGAGTTGAGACACACATGTGCACACATGCACACACACGCACATACACATGCATACTCATGCACACACCCACAGCCACACACATACACATGGACCCACACGCACACATGTGGACACACAGAGACACACATGTACATGCACACACATACACATTTTCTATCAAACTGGCCTGTTTCCAGTTGGCTCCAGCCCACCAGGTGGGCAGTGAAGGTATGCTTACTGTCCTTAATACTTGCCCTAGGGGTAGTGACAGTGCTATTACCAGCTCCTGTGACTTTGTCACCAAGAGAAATCACAGATAGTTCCATATCCAATTACAGCTACGGCAGATACTCTGAAATATGGTTTCTCACCGGTGCTTTAAAATTACGGTGCTTCATAGACACAGGGAGGGGAACATCACACACTGGGGCCTGTCGGGGTTGGGGGACAAGGGAAGGGAGAGTGCTGGGACAAATACCTAATGCATGCGGGGCTTAAAGCCTAGATGACAGGTTGATAGGTGCAGCAAACCACCATGGCACATGTATACCTATGTAACAAACCTGCACATTCTGCACATGTATCCCAGAACTTAAAGTAAAATAAAAATAAAATAAAATAAAATTACGGTGCATGCTACACATTCTGCTGGATCTCGTTTTATTTAATGCATAATGAAGAAACACACATGTCACAATATCACAACTCCATTGCCTTTCAAATCATAAGGGTTTTAGTCCATGCATTGGAAAACATTATTCTGCTCCTAGTCACATCTTTGGACGCTAGGACTCTTCTGACATGCCACAGGATAACTGTCCAAGCAACAGTCTACCACAAATGGTAGACACAATCACACTAAATTCCAGGAACCAATAGAAAATCCTTAGTGATGCATTCAACCAGGCCGAAAGCAGGAGAAGCAGAGGACACAGGCCATGGGGGTTGCTGGGCTCCTGCAGGGTGCTGGGTTATCTCTCCTCTGAGTGAGAAGGAAAGTGCTGGAAGGTGAAGGAAGATGATGGGATTTAAAACAGTGGTTCTGAAACATTTGCACTTGGTGTTCTTAAAAATATTGAGGAGACAAGGAACTTTTGTGTATATGTCTCTCCATGTTTAACATAAGAAATCCAAACAAAGGAATTTAAAAAATAGGAATACAAAGCAACCGTTCCATTCCATTAGTCATGGAGGTGCCAGAAAGCTCCACTTGGGAGAAAGTGAGAGTGAAAAGGCATTTTTTTCTTAGTATTTTTATGTCACAGGTATCCCAAAGGAGGCTGGGAGTGCCCACAGGAGTCCTCAGGGAGGCTGAGGTCAGGGGGAGGATGGGGAGCCCGGATGCTGTTTTGCATATGACTGGTGAGAGAAGCCTACAGACACCCAGGTGGAGATGTTACAGACAGACTGGAAACATGAAATGGCATTAAGGGGGAAGTCTCAGCTGGAGGTAAGCATTTAGGGGTCGTCCACATAGAGGTGCATTTGGAACTGAGGATGGAGTGTGAGGAGGTGAGAGAAGAGGCCCCAGACTGGGAACAGGAAAAGCTGGCACCAGAAGGGTGGTGTGGAGGTGGAGGGCAGCCGGGGATGGGAGAGGATGGCAATCAGTGTATGCCCTGACCTGAATGTGCCACATCTGTGCTCTGCTGTCTAGCCGGTGGGCTGTTTGCAGAGCTCTGGCTTTTGGATGCAAACAGCTCACCAGGACCCACATGTCTGGATGGTGGGGAAACCACTCCTTTCCCGTGAGCAGGCTCCTGTCTTCCCTTGTGTCTCCTCTGTGTAGGGAGGTGTCCTGCTCATTCATGCAGGGACTTCAACAGAAAGATGACCTTGCATGTGGGGAAAGGAATGGAGGTGCCTGAGACAATGCCTGGAGCCCCAGCTGCTCCCTGCTCCCCACATCCTGCCCTCCCCAAAATGGGGTTGAGCACCCAGCCCCACCCACCGCCATGGATCTCAGTGGCCCCTGCCTGCTCCTCCCAGGAGAGTGGAGATGTAAGGTTACTGGGGGAACTGTCCAGGCCCCCATGGGCACCTCTGGTGAATGTCCATCCTGCTGCTCCCTAGAAAATTCCCTGCAAATAGAAGACGGCAAGGAGGGCTGCGAGCTGAGTGTGACTGTGGGTGAGGCCACTCACCTGCTCAGAGCCCCAGTTTCCACATGAGAAATTAGATCCATCCTGATGGCTTCTAGAAGTTAGAAACATGCAGTGGCAGTTGAAGAGCTTTTCAGTTCTGACCTCGGGACACACGTGTCCCCTTCCTTGGGGACTGCCTGTGCCACCTCCACTGGCTTGGTCATCTGGGTTCATGGTTCACACCCACCCTTCCAGGCTGCGGTTCCCTCCTGCTCCAACAGAAGGACCCCGTAGTGGAGGAGTGAGGGTGTACCTGGACACCAGCGCAAGATGGGAGGGGCCCCTGATTTCCCGGACGCCAGCTCGGAGCACATGGCCTGGCAGGGAGGTTTTGCTTTTGCGCAGGGCCACAGAGCAAGGTAGGAGGGGCATCTTCAGATATTCTCAACCGGAACTCCTTATTCACACCAAATTGTGTTCTGACTTCCACCGCCATTCGTTCATTCATTCATTCATTCATCCACTCAACAAATAAGGAGCAGCAGCGTTCCAGGCGCTGGTTGTGGCGGTGGCAGGGTGCAGGGAGCAGAAGGACGCGGTGAGACGATGCATGCGCGCGCAATCAGATCCGGGTTAGCAGGATGCATCTTTGAGGTCCCCAAACCAAGCCACCTGCACGGACCCAATATCTCTGGCGCGTCCCGGACGCCGTGGATTGGCGTCTGCCGCCCCCTGCCGGCGGCGCGCTGCACTGCAGACACTGAACTCGCCCAATGGGTGCGCTGAGGGTGGAAGACCCTGACCCTGCTCTTCAAACCTCAAAGGGCAGTTTCTTCTCACTGATGAAGGGGCTGGTTGCTGTCTTAAGCATGTAAAAAGGAGGGCCATGCCTTTGAGGAGTGAACCGGGTTGTCTCATAGATCTGCTTAGGTTTGATTCAGAGCATCTCCAGCGCTCCCGTCCCTGGGGCATTGTAGAGACAGGAGCTGGAGGGGCCTGGGGACCTGCGGACCCAGTGTCACCTGCCCATACCCTTACACATTTCACAGACTAGGAGGGACAGGGAAAAGGGCTTTGCACATTCAGGGAGAGTTAGGGCTAAGACCATGCATGGGGCCCTCATCCCCTGACTTTCAGCCCAGGGCTCCTCCCATAACCCCGGAGTCCTCAAAGAAGCCCTGGGACAGCCTGATGCTCCTCCTGGGAGGACTGAGCTGGGGACCAGGGCTGGAGTAGGGGGTCCTTGTGTGGCTATGGTCCTTCCAGTCCCTGTGAGCTCGGCTATGACTCGAGTTAATGACCTTGAGAAAGCTCTGAGCCCTTTAGGCAAATGCAAGACGGGTTATAAGCTACAAGAGCAGAAAAACAAAGGGAAAGCGAGGAAGCCGGCTTTCTGGATGGTCTGGCAAATGCAGATCCCAAGCCTCTATACGGCAGAGCCAGGCGCAGGTGAGTGGTGTGGTTCGCCATTTGCTGGTTTGGGTCCTGAAACTCCTCATGTGAACCCCATGTTTCCTTCTCCACATCTGGGAGGTGACCAGGCTGGGCCTCACCTTGTTTATTGGGCTAAGGGCACTGCCTCTCATTAAAATGCAAATTCCTCAGGAAGGCAAGGCCTCGAATTATTAAGTTACTGGTAGAAAGTTTTAAATACATTTCTTTAAAAAGATGTGCTAAGGAGATTAGAAAAAGCTGGGAGACACGGGCTGATCAGCGATTATTGTCCCCAGGGAGCTGACTTGCGCATTTCAGGGGGCAGTGGTGGAGGTGGGCTCTGTGGGAACTACATGCTGGGTACAGGCTGCCGGGGAGGACCTGATATCTGGGAGCAGGTGACAAGGCCTCTCATCCCGACAAACTGTGGGAGATGCATAGCTGAGGAGAGAAGAGGGAGTGAAGGGAGTGGGGCCAGGCCCAGTGTCCCAGGACTTTGTTAGGACAGGCAGTGGACTGTGTTTCTAGCTCCCCACAGCAGAACATGGCTGTTATTAATCTCTCCCTTTCCAAACAGTGACACGGAGGCACACAGAGACTGAGGAGCAGGGTGAGTCAACTGCTCATTTTTGCCAGCTAGTGGGATAATTTCTCTTAGGGAGTGAACTAACTCTATTTAGGAGAGTAACTAAGAGGGTAGAAGGCACAGTCCAGAGGGCATGGGTTGGGCAGAGAGAACCTAGAAACAGTGAAGCAAGCCTGCCAAAGAGTGGGGCCTCTGCTGCCTGGGAGAGAGGAGAGACCACGAGGGAGGGAGCCATGGAAGAGAGAGAGCCAGGCCCATGGCCTTGGTCAGCAGAAAAGGCTGGGGGACTTTCAGGTGTCCAAGTTTTACAATTACTTTTAATTTATTTGTGCACATACCCACTTAGATACATCATTTCATTTAAATACGCACATGTGGTCACACAACATTTTAAAAACGTATTTATTTTAAATAATTTTCAGATGATAATTTATTTTTTTCTTCCTCGCCTTCTTCTCCTCTCCCTCCTCCTTTTTGCTTCCAGGGTGACTCATGTCAAAAACATTGTGGATGTCCCTTTCCAGTTTCCTATTGACTTGTGTATTACCTTACAGCATTTCTCCCCATTCAGCTGTCCCTAGTAGAAATCCTTAGGCTAACCTGGTACCGCCGATTCATAGTCTTTAATGGCTGAATAATAACCCACAGTGGGAATGTGCTACCATGATTGATCCAGCCATCTGCCTACTAAAGGGCGTTTACTTTGTTTCCAGGTTTTTGCCTTCGGAATAGCTTTGCATTCAATGTCTCATGCATAAATATGCCTTTATCTACTGGTGCTGTTATTTCTTCGGGACAGTCCAAAATCTTATGATACATGTTAAAACGTTGCTGGAAGTCAGGAACCCTGAACGGAGGGACCGGCTGAAGCCATGGCAGAAAAACATAAATTGTGAAGATTTCATGGACATTTATTAGTTCCCCAAATTAATACTTTTATAATTTCTTATGCCTGTCTTTACTGCAATCTCTGAACATAAATTGTGAAGATTTCATGGACACTTATCACTTCCCCAATCAATACCGTTGTGATTTCCTATGCCTGTCTTAACTTTAGTCTCTTAATCCCATCATCTTCGTAAACTGAGGAGGATGTGTGTCGCCTCAGGACCCTGTGATGATTGCGTTAACTGCACAAATGGTTTGTAGAGCATGTGTGTTTAAACAATATAAAATCTGGGCACCTTGAAAAAAGAACAGGATAACAGCAATGTTCAGGGAACAAGAGAGATAACCTTAAACTCTGACCACCGGTGAGCCGGGCAGAACAGAGTCATATTTCTCTTCTTTCAAAAGAAAATGGGAGAAATATCACTGAATTCTTTTTCTCAACAAGAAACATCCCTGAGAAAGAGAATGTGTTCCTGAGGGTAGGCCTCTAAAATGGCCGCTTTGGGGGGCGGCCGTCTTTTATGGTCGAAGATGTAGGGATGAAATAAGCCCCAGTCTCCCATAGCACTCCCAGGCTTATTAGGATGAGGAAATGCCTGCCTAATAAATTTTGGTCAGACCGGTTGTCTGCTCTCAAACCCTGTCTCCTGATAGGATGTTATCAATGACAGTGTGTGCCTGAAACTTCATTAGCAATTTTAATTTCACCCCGGTCCTGTGGCCCTGTGATCTCGCCCTGCCTCCATTTGCCTTGTGATATTCTATTACCTTGTGAAGCATGTGATCTCTGTGACCCACATCCTATTCGTACACTCCCTCCCCTTTTGAATATCACTAATAAAAACTTGCTGGTTTTACGGCTCAGGAGGCATCAAGGAACCTGCCGACAAGTGATGTCTTCCCCGGACACCCAGCTTTAAAATTTCTCTCTTTTGTACTCTGTCCCTTTATTTCTCAGACTGGCCGACACTTAGGGAATATAGAAAAGAACCTACATGAAATATTGGGGGTGAATTTCGCCCGATATCTGGCTGAATTTCCTGATATATGTGCATTTCAGAAAGTTAAAATCTATAGCCGTAGAGCTAGGCTGTGTTACTTGCATTCCCACCAGCAATACATGAGGGTACTGTCTTCCTTGGATTGTCACTTAGTGGGTGTTATCACTTTTTGTATTTTTACTAGTATAATTCATTTAAAGTGATATCTCATTCTTTTAAAATTTTAATGTCCCTAGTAATTTTGAGCATCCTTTCACATTTGTTAGCTGTTCAGATTTGCTCCTCTGTAAATTTCTTTTCTTATCCTTTCTCCATTTTGACTTTTCCATATCAATACAACAGAGCTCTTATATATTATAGGTATTAAACCTCTGTCATCTCATTACAAATATTTGTTCCCGATTTATCATGTGTTTATAATGTCTTTTGCCATATGAAAGTCTGTTATTCTTTTGTGAAAAATTTTAGTTAGAAATAGTTATAGACTCATAGGAAATTGTGAAAGTAAATACAGAGTCCTGTGTACCCTTCGCCCACCTGCCACATTTGTGATATCTTATGTAGCTAAGTCACTAATGTTACATCTGCACAACTATGGATAGCAGTACATTGTCACAACCAGAAAACTGATGTGGGTGCATTGCTGTTAACTAGCCTATAGACCTTATTTAGTTTTTACCATTTTTTTTGGGTACAGAGTCTCGCTCTGTTGCCCAGGCTGGAATGCAGTGGCTCGATCTCGGCTCACTGCAACCTCTGCCTCCCAAGTTCAAGTGATTCTCCTGCCTCAGTCTCCCGAGTAGCTGCGATTACGGGCGCCTGCCACTGCAGTGGGCTAATTTTTGTATTTTTAGTAAAGACGTGAGTTTGTTATGTTGACCAGGCTGGTCTTGAACTCCTGACCTCAGGTGATCCACCCGCCTCGGCCTCCCAAAGTGCTGGGATTACAGGTGTGAGCCACTGCGCCCTGCCAGTTTTCACCATTTTTTAAAAGCTGCACTTATGTGCATGGTGTGTGTGTGTGTGCCTGTGTGTGTGTGTATGTGTAGTTCTCTGCAAACACAGAGAACTACAGTAGTTCTATGTAGTTTCGTCATGAGTGTAGATTTATGTAACCACCCCCACAATCAAGATACAGCAGTGCACATCACCACAAAACAGCTGGTGCTACCGTATCTGTTCATGCCTACACCTAACCCCACTCCTTTTTATCCCTTGGCCACCGCTAATCTGCTTTCCATATCTATAGTTTAGTTACTTTGAGAATGTTTTGTAAATGAAATGTTATGCTATGTGACCTTTTGAGACTGATTTTTTCCCACCCCATATATATGTAATATATCACAGCTGACATTTTATTTGTAAGGGGTTTTAATTGTAGGAAGGAGGACCCTGGGGGAATGAGGCTACTCCATCTTGGCTGGAACTGGAAACCAGTTTTTCATGTTTACCTACTCAAATATACCTTTTATTTTACAGCTTCTGACTTCCAGACTTGGTTAGGAAGTTCTCCATGACCGCTAAATAGTAGATGTAGTTTCTTAGATTTTTCTTGCATTTATTTATTATTTTGGTTTTTTTACACTTGAGTTTTTGCTCAAGTTGGTTTTTTTTTTCTTTTTGAGATGGAGTTTCACTCTGTCACCCAGGCTGGAGTGCAGTGGCATGATTTCGGCTCACTGCAACCTCTGCCTCCTGGGTTCAAGCGATTCTCCTGCCTCAGCCTCCTGAGTATCTGGGACTACAGGCCTGCGCCATCACGCCTGGCTAATTTTGTATTTTTACTAGAGGCAGGGTTTCACCATGTTGGTCAGGCTGGTCTTGAACTCCTGACCTCAGGTGATCTGCCTGCCTCGGCCTCCCAAAGTGCTGGGATTACAGGTGTGTAGCACCATGCCTGGCTGGATTTTTTATATAGTGTAAGATGGAGAGCCATTCAAAAATATATTTATTTCTAAAATTATGTGCACTTTAGTTGTGCTTCTCAAACTTTAATGTCTGCTTCTGAATAGCCCTGAAGCTCCACATTTTTGAGAAGTTCCTTGTGATCCTGCAGCTGCTGATCCACAGGCTGCAGTTTGAGCAGCCTGTTTTCATTTAGTTTCTTGCCTTGGTCTCATGTTCTTGGTCTTTAATAAAAGTATACTTATTGCTTATCTTTGCTCTGTGCAAATGGTATTTTGAAGGAAAGAAAGTTTCAAGAAGAATGAACTTCAAGGTGTCACCCTTTTGGTAATCTCCTCTAGTTTCTTGGTTTTAAATCCATTTATATGCTACAATCTCCAATTTTTTTAGATCCCCAGTCTGTATTTCTCCTTGGAACCATGGATTTGTACACTCAGTTTCCTATGAGGCATCTCAACTTGGACTTCAAACGGTGCTCCACATCTCAGCTTGTCCCAAACTGAGCACCAGGTCTTATCACTCCCTACAGTTGCTCCTGACTGTCTCTCCAACTTTACAAATGGTAGCCCTATTTTTCCGGGTAAGAAAGAAGCCTTGGTATCCACTGTGGTTCCCCTGCTACGCTCACAATCCATGCCCAGTCTATGAGCAAATGCGGGGCACTCAGCCTTACAGCATGTCTGGAATCTGACTACTTCCCTGCTGCCACCTGACTAAGCCACCACTGGCTCTTACTGGCAACGTCCTCAGAAATTATGTCCAGCCTCTGCCTCAACACTCAATGTAGACACTAAAGTGACCCTTGCATGTGTCACTGTTCTCAAAACCCTGCCATGGCTCCCCCAATTACTCAGAGCAAAGGCCAAGGTCCTTTCCAGACCCTACGGGGACCCTGTTACTTCTCTAACCTCATCACCCTCATCTGTTCAAAACGCACTATCCAGACATCCAGTAGCACTTGTTTCAGTTTTTGGTCACCTGGCCTGTCCCCTTTTCTCTTTCAGTCTTTGCTCAAAGGTCACCTTTGTGGTTGGATTTTCCCTGGTGAGGAAGTCCAGCCTCCTCTCCTGACCCTGTTCTCTCCTCCACATTCCTCTGTTTTCTCTACTGCACTCGTCACCCCCTGCAGTAGCTTCCTAGGGCTGCTGTAACCAAGTGCCACAAACTGGGTGTCTTCAGCGATGGAGGTTTATTGTTTCACAGTTTGGAGGCCAGAAGCCTGACATCAGGGTGTTGCAGGGCTGGTTCCTCTGAGGGTTGAGAGGGAGGGATGAGCTGCAGGCCCCTCTCCTTGGCTTGGAGATGGCTGTCTTCTTTGTGTCTCCACCCATCTTTCCTCTACGTATGCCTGTGTCCAAATTTCCCCTTATAACGATGCCAGTCATACTGCATTAGGGCTCACCCTGTTGGCTTCATTGTAACTAGATTACCTCTGTCTGGACCCTATCTCCAAAGAAAGTCACATTCTGAGGTCCTGAGAATTAGGACTTCCACATCTAAATTTTGAGGGAACACAATTCAACCCGTAACACCATCTCACAAAGTCTAGATTTTGGTCATTGTGTTTATTTTCTGCCTCTACTTACCAGAATGTAGGCTGCATGAAAGAAAGCATTTTTGCATGTTTTATAGGCTCTTTTGTCACCCAGACATAGGGAACAGAAAAGAAATGAAAGAAACGTCACACTGATGTGATGAGCTGGAAATTCAGAAATTTGGAGCTAGAACCAGGAGAACTTGGAGGCCAGGGGAGACGTAAATCCCCGAGGATTTGGAAGAGTCTTGTGAAGGCTTCCGTTTTCCTGCAGAATGTAGGGTGGGCATTTGAGGGAATGTTAACTCTATCTTAGGGGCAATACCTAGCACAGCTGGGATCTGAAGCTGATTCCTTGAGTCCAGAGCTTCCCTCCCACATGTTCTCAACTCTCTGGGTAAAGATCTCTGTCTCTCTCTGTCTCTCTCTCTCCCTCTCCCCTAACCATTCGGAAACCCCACACTGGGAAGACTCGCCACAATGCCTGTGAGAAAATGAAGGCATGAGTTTGTGTTTTAGGTAATTTTAGGTAAATCCCCTGTGTCCCTTCCCTGGGGATCAAGATCAAACACCTAAGCTTGGATGAAGTGTGCTACAGATGACAACAGGCAGGGCATGGGGAAGAGGCTGGACAGCTCCAGGGTGTAGGGAAGAGGCTGGACAGCTCTGAGAGAAGGAGCTGGGAATTCTGACACCCGTCCTTGAATGGGTGGCCAAGGGCGGCTCTGAAGACCGCGAGTAGCCGCATGAGCAGTTTATTTCCCACCTGGTCAGAAGAGTGGGGCTCCCTCATTTCTAAAGTGGATTTATCTATGTTAGCAGACACTGAAAATTTAACATGCTGTTTGCAGAACATTTTATGTAACTGTATTGTTACAACAATAACAGATTAAATCTGTTAAAAAAATCCAGAATCCCACTACTCTGACACATCAACTGTCCTTGCACATCTAAATATAGCATGGTTGTAATTTTTTACTTCTGTTTGTCACTTATTAGCTTTTTAAAGAAAATGTTGTTAAGCAGTCATCATAATTGTCCCTCTGGAGGGCTGTGCCAGGTCTCTTTGTGTTGACATATGATGTCGCCACGTCCTGACTGGATGTTTCACTACAGCACATTGTCATGAAAGTGAAGGCTATCGGCAACATACATGTATCTTCATGGATTCAGCCTTTCCCTTTGGGGAGGACTATTGATTTATGCAAACTGTCTAGCAATGAAATTACTGAGAAGACTTTACGGCTATTTAAGCATTACTGGCAAATTATTTTCCCTAATTGGTTTTTAAGAACATTACTATTGTGGTTAATGTGCAACTAGAATCATTCCACCATATCCTTGCCAAGTGTCAAGTGCTTGCTTTCTGCAAGCTGTCTGTTGGAGGCTCTCCTCCCACACGGTCTGCAGCCAAATGGGGATGACACTGGGCTGGGTGCTCTGAGCCAGTTCTGGTATCTGTGCTGTACCTGTTTCCCTGTCAGAAAGGTGCTGCTGCCTTAGGACTCCATCCTGCTTCTTCCAAGGCCACTAAGATCATGTAGTGATTTCAATGCACCCACTGTTTGTCTGACCATGCACTCTAATCAACTGCTAAGATAAAAAGCATTTCTCCATTCCTCTAGTCTGAGGAAAGTAACAGTTTATGCCTCCTTTGCTCTATCCTGATTTCATCTTGGTGCATGGAGTTTGCGAGGGGACACTCAGCTTGTCTTTGATGTCTGGTTCAGGCACTTTCTCAGTGGGAATTGTTTGGTCTTTTTCTTTTAAGGAATTTCAAAAGCTTGGCAAAAATTATCTGAGAGGAAAATGTGTGTTCCCAGATTGGAAGCAGCGAAAAAAAGGCACAGCATCACCACATCATTTTAGCATCCATTGGTGCCATTGAAGGGCAAGAGAAGGAACTTTGATGAGAAAGAAGTAGTTATCCTGGTTAATAACTGACTTGGAGCACTAGAACCCTTTGCTGCTGAGAAGTGGTCCCAGTTCCAGGGTTGGGTATTTGAAATCGTGAGCTGGACTCTGACATCTTGGTCATCCACCCTCCATGGCCATGCCTGTCTCCCAGGGCTGTCCGTCAGGGCTCCCTGAAGTCCTTTTCTCCAGGAACACAGACCCATACCTGCTCCCTATCACTGACATGACATGGTGTCTGGGACCCTCACTGCCTCTGTCACTCATCTAGGAAGCGGCTGATTGAAGCCTCTCCTCAGGAGTGTCTCCTGGAAGAGAGAATATGGAGACTGTGCAGCTCAGGGCGTCACCCTCCAGACTGAATTGCTCTGGCCTCCACACATCCAGGACACATCTCCCATGGGGACTGTGGTGGTGACTTGTATGTGTCAACTTGCCCAGGCCATCGAGTACCTAGACATTTGGTCTATGATTAGGTTGGGTGTTTTAGATGTGATTGACATTGACACTGGTGGACTGCAGGCAGCAGATTCCCTCCCTTATGTGAATGGAGGCCTGAATGGAACAAAATGGTGGATTCTGTCCAGAGCAAGAGAATTCTTCCTGCCTGATGGCCTTCAAACAGAAAGGTCAGCTTCTTCCTGCCTTCAGACTTGAACGGAAACATCAGCTCTTCCCGACTCTCAAGCCTGCTGACCTTCAGACTGGAGCTTACATTACTGGCTTCTCTGGGTCTTCACACTGCCCCGACCCTGCAGAGCTCAGAACTTCTCCGCCACCATAATCATGTGAGCCAATTCTCTATCTATCTGTCTATCTATCTATCTATCTATCTATCTATCTATCTATCTATCTATATCTATCTCTATCATGTATCTATTAATCTATCTATCATGTATCTATTAATCTATCACTATTATCTATCATCTATTATCTAACACCATCTATCTATATCTATCCTATCTATTCTATCTATCTATCTATATCTATCTATCTATCTATCTATCTATCTATCTATCTATCTATTTCTGTCTGTCTGTCTATCCATCCATCCATCTATCCATCCTGTTGGTTCTATTTCTCTGGAGACCCCTAATACAGAGGTCATTCTTCTCATGTTACAGTGTCTGCTCCTAGGGGGTCACTGTGTACAGTATTGCAGCTTATTGTTTGCTTAGTTAGGTCCCAAAACTGGCCCCCAGTCCTTTTGAGGATTGAGGGGCAGTATATATCTGTGGTAGTAGCAGGTACACATGGGCTGGTCAGCTCCTGAGTGGGCAAAGTGGTTGAGTGGCAGGTGGCTGCTCCAAAGGAAAAAAGGGCCAGGAAATTTGGGAGGGGACAGATTCAGTGATGCCCCAGGGGCAGGGCTGAGAGCAGGAGTGGACCATGGCCAACCGAACCCCCAAAGTCCCAGCAAGACATTAAGACAAATGAAAGATGCAACTACAGAGTGCTGATGTCTACCCAGGAGGAGATGTGAGAAAGACTGATGGGGAACAATACTCAAAGAAACATTGAGTAATAACAATACACTAGGATCTGTCAAGAGATGCTGAGCCTCCTTCTGAAAAAGCCACAGAGTGTCTGGGGTGATACATAAGAAAATATCATTTGCACACATCTCACTGATATGGGAGACCATGGAATCAAGGAGAAGGCTCTAGAAGCCTCTAGTGAGAAACATCTTCCACCTTTAGAGAAACAAGAGATTCACATTATATCTCCCAAGAACAAAGCTGAAGGAGTGTTTTCTTCAAATGTTGATGGAAATGTACTTTGAACCTATAATTTTATGTCAGATAAATTTTCATTTATAACTCAGAAAATTATTATTATTATTATTATTATTTTCCAGATGGGGTCTCACTATGTTGTCCAGGCTGGTCTTAAACTCCTGGGCTTGAGTGATTCCCCTGCCTCAGCCTCCCGAGAAGCTGAGAGCACAGGTGTACGCCACCACACCTGGCTAAATTTTTATTTATATATGACAGCAAAATAAAAATATTTTCAGGAATATAAGAACTTAGATGATTTACTGCCCTGAGGGCCTCTGGGGCAACCCTTGGGCAAGAGGGAGCAAGTTGCAAGACATTTATTCATTCTTTTTTGCATTCATTGCTTCAAACATTTTTGAGTACTTAGCATTGTGAGACATTCTATTGGGTGCTAAAGATAAATCAGTAAACAAAGCAGACAAAAATCTTTGCCCCGTTGAGTTTACACCCTGGGGTAGAGAAAGACGGTAAACATCATAAGTGAGCCGAACTGTGTGCCAGCTGGGGAGAAGCCACAGGGGAAACAAATAGGGAAGGGTGGGTGTTAGGTGAGCCTGTGTTTTGGGCAGGGACCATGTGGAGACCTGGGACAGAACATTCCAGGAGGCCAGTGAAAAAGGAAAGCAGGAAAAAGAAATGAAAAGAAAGCATGCAGTGAAGCTGCCACTTCTGCGGTGCCTTAAAATACAGCCTGACCCGTAGATAGCGGCAACCCCTGTTGAGGATTCAAACTCTTTGCCTTAGAAGGCCTTGGTGTTAAGGGCAGAGGGCAGAGGAGAGTTGAATTCTGGATGCCTCAGTGCTGAACCACTGCGTGGCCTCTACAGAGTCTGGGGCATGCCCAGGATTGGAAGTTGGGGTCCATAGGAACTGGGGTGGGATAGGTGAGAGTTCCCAAAGGACCCAAGTCACCCTCACTACTGAAGGTCATCCGTGAGGCAGACAATCCTCTCTAAGTCTCACAGGTAAAATGCAAACACCAGCAGTGCCCTCTTCATAGAGTTTTGTGAGAATTAAATCATAAAATACCAGCAGAGCACCTGTCAGTGTCCGGCACCTGGGAAATAATAAGAGATGTGTGTTCTCATCATTGTTGTGTGGGGTCGGAGGCTGCCTGGGCCTACCTTTCAGCTTCCTTGACCGGGGATGCTGGGGAGGTTGGTTAACACCAGTTCCTTCATTGTAAGTGGGTTAATGCTAGTGCTCACCCAGGAGGATTGCTTTTTGGATTAAGCGATTTAATACCTGCAGACGTGAGTGGAGCCTGGCACAGGATGAAAGCACTTTTGGTGGATTTTGTTATTATGAGCAGGGCAAGGCCTGTGTCGGATTCATTTTTGTATCCACAACTTTAGAACTGACCCGGGGGCTAAAGTGATGCTCAGTGAAGTTTTTCTGAATGGATTTGTATCAAATAGAAATCAATCCAAAGCTGGGCCAGCAGTGGACACCTGTTATTTTTGCCTACCCAAAGAGCCTCCCCAGTTTCAAGACTGGCCCTGTCCTTTTGGGAAGCATCCTACTTCCTGCCTTGCTCCCCTGTCGTTCTTACAGAAGCTGCCATATTCCTTCTTGACCCTACTGGCTGCCTGGTCATAGCTGGTTAGCCCAGCTGGGCACTTGACCCACGTGGACAGCTGGAGGCTCTCCTTCCAATCCTTCTCCTTACCATTTCTACATCATCTTTTTATTTTATTTTTTTTAAGGGACAGGGTCTCGCTATGTTGCCCAGGCTGGACTCAAACTCCTGGGCTCAAGTGATACTCCCACCTCAGCCTCCTGAGTATCTGGGACTACAGGCATGAGCCACCGCACCTGGCTTAAGTTCTTTAAATTATACTTTATATTTCATCAAAGTAATACATGTGCATGATTTGAAAGGCCAAATACTCTAGACTTTTAATTAAAAACAGCAGTCATCTGCTCTATCTGTACCCATTCCAAATTCTTATTCCTCCGTGGCAACCATTTTCAACTTTTTGAGGACTTATCTGTCCTTTATCTCCCTTTTCCTAAATAATAAATTTCTTTTGCAGTGTTTGGTTTCCTAGGTTTGGATGTTATCTGCTATTTCTGTGGCAGAGGTGAAGATTTAGGTCTCTTGCACAGCTTCACATACATAACTTATACTTCCCTTGGCTCCACAATGCTGATACAGTTTAATCACAGAATTTAGATTAATAACTAGTTGATATAGTTAGGCTTTGTGTCCCCATCCAAATCTCATCTTGAATTGTAATCCCCAGGTGTTGAGGGAGGAACCTGGTGGGAAGTGATTGGATCATGTGGGCAGTTTCCCCCCATGCTGTTCTCATGACAGTGAGTAAGTTCTCATGAAAGCTGATGGTTTCATACTTGTTTGGCAAGTTCTTCCTTTGCTCACTCTTCTCTCTCCTGCTGCCTTGTGAAGAAGGTCCTTGCTTCCTCTTTGCCTTCCACCACAATTGTAAGTTTCCTGAGGTCTCCCCAGCCATGCAGAACTGCGAGTCAATTAAACTTCTTTCCTTTTTAAATTACCCAGTCTCTGATATTTCTTTATAGCAGTGTGAAAACAGACTAATACACTAGTGATTACATTTTCTAATAGGCAAATATCATTTGCAGCTCTGACATGTAGAATACTATAATTTTATTTTTGTTCTTGTACAAGTTTTCATTTCCAGAAGTCAGTCATTCTCTTGCTATTGTGTTTACACAGATTCCTGGGTACCCAGAGCAGAGATTGTTAAGTGTGTACCAACCACATCTGTCCTCTTCTTCTGAGTATATGGCTTGACTACATTTCCTAGCCTTCCTTGCAGGTAAATGAGACTGTGTAACAAATTCTTTTCTGGTGAAATGTGAGCAGAAGTGATGAGGGGGACACTTCTAAGCCAAGGTGTTCGTAGTGGGCATGATTTATTTAGTCTCTGCTCTAACTTCCCACCAGCAACATGCTAGATGTGGCTCAGGCCCTGTTTTGGCAATGATGAAGGCCTTGGCAGCAGAACACAGCTCAGGGGAAGCTATGTCACCACTGTTTCCATCCTGCCAACCTGGAATGCTCAACTTGACCTGTTATATGAGAGAGAAATGCATTTTTTTACTCTTCGAAGTTCTGCATCTTGGGGTCCTTTTGTTACAGCAGCTTAGCTTCACCTTACCAGAAGTTAGTTTCTTGAAGCAGGAAGATGCCATAACCGAAGTGATTAATGTGTGATTGTAGCATAGCAGTCTGGTGGTTGTTGGTAAGCAAACAGATTGCAGTCTGGAAAGCTAATGCAATCTGCATTAGTCAGGGTTTTCCAGAGAAACAGAACCAACAGCATGTGTACATATAGAGGGGATTTATTTTAAAGAATTGACTCACATCATTGTGGAGGATTGGTGCATCCAAAATCTGATGGAGGAAGCCGGCAGGGTGGGGACCCAGGGAAGAGCCCATGCTGCAGTTCACGTCCAAAAGCCATCTGCTGCTGAACTCCTTCTTGCTTGAGGGAGGTCAGTCTTTTGTTCTCTTCAGGCCTTCAGCTGGTTGGATGAGGCCCACTCCTGTGAGATGTCAATCTGCTTTGGCCAAAGTCCGCAGATTTAATGTCAATTGCATCCAAAGATACAGTCACAGAAACATCCGGAATAATGTTTGACCACATATCTGGGCACTGTGGCCTGGCCAATTTGACACATGAAATTAACCGTCACACTAGCACTAATTCCCTTTGAACTGAAAAATCTCTCAGTATGTTCAAAACACAGCAGGTTTTGTGGCAGATATTGCTGGTCATGGAGGCGTCTCTTCTGGAAGTCTCTGCCTTCCAGCTCCCACGTGGAGTGACTGCTCTCTAGGCCCTCTCAAAACTGCCTTCCTGGGACTTCTGTCTTCTGGTATCCTGGGAAATTCCTTAGCCTCTTCCCTGGATTTGCGCCTTGATTCATGGAACTTCCATCTTCTTCTTTCTTGGTTTATTCTCTTATTTTTGGTGGTTTGCTGAGAAAATTTTGAAAATGTTTTCTCCCACTTTGTAGCTTTAAAAAAAAATTCTTTTCATAATGTCTTTATAAGAGCAGAAGTTTTTAATTTTCCTGAAGATCAATTTATCAGTTTTTGCTTTTATGGATCATGCCTATGCTGTATCTAAGTAATTTTTGCCTAACTCCAAATCAAAAAGATTTGTTATTGTATTTTCTTGTAGAAGTATAACAGTTTTAGGCTTTACATTTAGGTCTGTGATTAACTTTAAGTTCATTTTGTATATGGTGTAACCCATGAATTAAAGTTTCTTTCCTCCCATCTTCCCTTCCTTTCTTCCTCTCTTCTTTCCTTTCTCCCTTCCTCCCTTCCTTCCTTTGCATATGTGTTACCTATGAAATCTCCAATTATTTCAGATCTATTTTTAAAAAAGACTTTCTGTTCTCCACTCCCATCTGAACACCTCTTATTTCTTGCCTTTTTGCACTGACCAGAACCTCCCATACTATGTTGCATAGAAATGGTGAGAGTGGAATTCTTGTCTTGTTCCTGGTCTTAGGGGAAACATTCGGTCTTTTATCAGTATGTTAGCTGTGGGTTGTTTGTACATGCCCTTTATAAGGTTGAGGAAGTTCCCTTCTATTGCTAGTTTGCTGAGAATCTTTAGCAGGAATCAATGCTGGATTTTGTCAGATGTTTTTCAGCTTGCAATGAGATGACCGTATGGATTTTTCTTTCTATCTAATAATATGGTGAATTACATTGCTTGATTTTTCTAATTTTAAACTAAACTTGCATTGACCCTAAATTGGTTATGATTTGTTATCTTTTTATATTTTGTTAGTTTCAATTTGCTAAAATTTTGAGGATTTTTCTACTTATGTGCATGAAATATATTGTAATTTTCCTTTTTTGGAATGTGTATGTGTGGTGTTGATATCAGAATAATTCTGATCTTTCATAATGACTTAGAACATGTTCTTTACTCTTCATTTTTCTGGCAAAGTTTGTGTAGAATTGGTTTAATTTCTTCTTTAAATATTTGATAGAATTTCCTAATGGAGCTACCTGGGCCTGGAGTTTTCTTTGTGGGCTATTTTTAAACTACACAAGTCAATTTCATTAATAGATGATAGGGCTATTTGGTTTCTTTCTTCTTGAGTGAGTGCGTGTACTTTGTGTCCTCTGAGGAACTTCTTGAGTTTGTTGAAGTTGCCAAAATTATTAGCATGATTTATTTATAGTATTCCCTTATTATGCTCTTAATATCTGTATTACTTGAAGTGGTACCACTTCTCTAACTCCTGATGATAGTGACTTGTTTCTTCTTTTCCGTTTTTGATCAACTTGGCTAGAAGGCTTATTAATTATACTGATATTTTCAAAGAACCAGCTTTTGATTTCATTCACTTTCTCTATAGCCATTCTGTTTTCTATTTCATTGTTTTTCACTCTGATCTGTATGATTTTACCCCCTTGTACTTACTTGGGTTTCTATTTGCTTTCCTTTTTAAAATTTTCTTAAGATGCATGCTGAAATCATTGATTTGAGACATTCTTTTCTAATGTAGACATTTAGTGCTATAAATTTCTCTTTAAACACTGCTTGGGCTGCATCTTACAAGTGTCGATGTGTTGTTATATTTTATTTTAGCTCAAAATATTTTCCAACTTTTCTTTTGATTTTCTCTTTGATCAATGTGTTATTTAGAAACAGGGTTTTAGTTACTAAAAATTTGGGGAGTTTTCTAGCTACCTTTCTATTATTGATTTCCAATTTAATTTTATTTTGTGGTCTAAGAACATATTTTTATGATAGAGTCCTTTTAAATTTATTAGGGTTGGGAGTGGTAGTTCACGCCTGTAATCTCAGCACTTTGGGAGGCCAAGATGTGAGGACTGCTTGAGGTCAGGAGTTTAAGACAAGCCTGGTCAACATATTGAGGCTCTGTCTGTACAAAAAAATAAAAAAAATAAGCTGGGTGTGGTGATGTGTGCCTACAGTCCCAGCTACTCAGAAGGCTGAGGCAGTAGGATTGCTTGAGCCTAGAAGTTCAAGGCTGCAGTGAGCCATGGTCATGCCATTGCACTCCAGCCTGGGTGACAGAGTGAAGCCTTGTATCAAAAATACAATAAATAAGTAAATAAATAAATATATAAATAATTTGTTAAGTCTTGTTTCAAGGCTTTGAATATGGTTGATCTTGGTAAATGTTCCATATGCATTTGAAAAGAATGTGTATTCTGCTGCTGTTGAGTGGTGTGTTCCACAAATGTCATTAGGGTCAAGTTAATTGATGCTGTTGTGCATATCTCTAATACCCTTACTGATGATTTGTTTACATACTCTATCAGTTATTAAGGGAGTGATGTTGACATCTCTGAGTCTACCTGTGGATTTGTCTGTATTTACTTGCCTATATCAAGTTTTGCTTCTTGTATTTTGAAGTTCTGTTTTTATGTACATAAGCATTTAGGATTATTGTTATATCTTCTTGATTAATTGACACCTGTATCATTATAACAAGAGTCTCTTTATCCCTTGTAATAGTCTTTGTTCTGAAATCAACTCTGTCAGGTATTAATATGCTATCACTCTCCTTTTTCCAGCTTTATTGAGGTATAATGGACACAGTTGGTTTCTTTTTATTAGTGTTAGCATAGTATACTTTTTCCCATTCATAACATTTAACATACTTGTGTCTTTAAAGTGAATTTCCAAAACAAAATAAGGCAAAAAAGTAAATTTCCCATAGGCGGTAGTATATGCTTACTTTTTTTTTTATTGCACTGGACAGTATCTAAATTTTAAATGGATTTTTGGACCATTTATACTTAACATGATCATTGACATAGTTGGGTTTAACTCTATCATCTTACTATTTGTTTTCTATTTGTCCCATCTGTTCTTTGTTCCTTTTTCCTTGTTTCTCTATCTACTTTTGGATTTATTGAACATTTAAAAATAATTCCTTATTTACTTTGTTGTATTATTAGCTAATTTTTTGTTGTGATATTTTAGTGATTTCCTTAGAGTTTATGATATATATCTTTTACTTATCAGAGTCTAACTTTGAGTGATATGATACCACTTTATATGCAGTAAAAGGACTTAAAAGAGTATACTTCCATTTCTTTCTTTTTGTTCTTTGTGCTATTGTTGTAGTACATTTTATATATTTTAATATAATATATATGTTCTGTAGATGTTATCAATTCTGTAGTATATTATTATGATTGCTCTAAACGTTTGCTTATCTTTTACAAAGGTTTACTTTTTAAATTCTTTATATTTACTCATTTAATTACTGTTTTTGCTGTTCTCTATTCTTTTGGGTGGGTACAGATTTCCATCTCGTGTAATTTTTCTTTTGTTTGCATCTCTCATAGTGCAGACCTGCTGGAGTCAAAATTCTTTTGACTGTTATATGGCTGAAAATGTCTTTTTTTTGTTACCTTCTTTTGAAAGGTATTCTCTTTGAGTTAAGAATTCCAGGTTGATAGTGATATTTCTTTGCATTTTAAAGATGTCTTCAGTGTTACATGAGAAGTCTGCTCTCATCTTTGTCTTCACTCCTTTCTGTTTAATGGGTCTTACTTCTCTAATGAATTTTAAGATTTCCCTTTTATCAGTGGTTTTGAGCAATATGATATGACATGACTTGATGCAGTTTTTGTCTTGAACCTCTTTAATCTGTGGGTTTGTATTTTTGCAATAATGAGTTTTAGGAAGTCTGGCCTTGATGTGTCATGGGAATATGGGTTTTAGGAAGGCTGCTCTGGACTTGTCATGTAGAATGGGTTTAGGAAGGTGTGGACAGTCATGGGAGAATAGGTTTTAGGGGGACTAATTTGGATGGTCATGGGAAGATGAGATCAGGAAGGAAGTTCTGGATGTGTCATGGGAGGACTTTGAGAAGAGTGACTCTGAGGAGGCTGTATGGGATTGCCACTGACCTAGAACAGAGTTAACTATAGGTGTTTAGGGACAGCCTGTCACTCATATTCTGTTTCTATTTCAGCTTTCACCTCCCTGGAGGGCCTCCTCTGACACCCCAGGCCACTTTGGGACCCTTTCTCATATGCTTCCATTGCACTGGGCAGTTCTCCTGTCTAGTATCTTCCATTGTTTAATGACCTTAAGTACTTGTCCAATATGGATCTCCCCACTGGACTCTAAAGTTCCATAAGAACACCAATATTCTGTGTGGCACAGAGTAGCTAGGCAAGGTCTGTTGAGTGAGTGAAAGAGTGAATAAGTGAATGAACTGCACTCCATTGCTTCCCACCCTTTCTAGTTCTCAGCTCAGTATTTCATTTATGACTCCAAATCCTACTAAAGTGAGGTATCTGGACACAAAGAAAGAGTTGAAAAATTCACCAGAAGCTGCTCCCAGGAGGCTGCAAGGAGAGTGAAGTGCAGCATGTGCCACTGGAGGGACCTGTTGGTTGGAGTGTCTTGGGTTGGGCTCATGCACTATCAGTGGCTTAATAACGTGCTACAACTCAGCTCTGTGAGCATCACGCCTCACTGTGAAGTGTTGCCTCGACTAACAACACTTTGTGAAAATTGAACATTTGGTTGTGTGGGGTGTAAGAAGATGAGAAAACTAATTATAGTTTCTCTGGGGGGGCCTGCAGCAGTTGGAGTCATGGTTACAATTCTAGTCTATGTGGGATTTGCTTCATTCTCTCTTTTTATTTCTACACTTGGTGTGACAATAGATTTACATAATGGACATTTGTCAAGGGTTTCAAGTCACAGCTTTTATAGGCTTCCATCTTTTTTTGAAAGAAGACAGATTTTCAGAGTGGTTTGAATTTCATGACAATGTGGGCCGGCCACATGGACAATTGGTCTGTTGTGAGGAACTGGAGCTCATTTATGTACCATTGTTTGGAAGTTCTGAAATAGCACCAGGACCAATGATGCTGAAATTCCTTAACAATCTAAATTATCCTGCTGTTCATTTGCTTAGATCAATTTGCCTTTAAAATTCAGCATAGTACAAAAGCTACACAAGGAGAAATGGGTTAAAAGGCTTGAATTTTCAAGCCAAGGTTCTGCTATATAAAAATAATGATGAAACTCTCAGCCTGAACAAGATGGCAAAGGCTCATTTCTCTCTGCCACTCTCTGCCAAGTCCAGAATCAGCCCTGGAAATAAAGCAAGAGTGCCAGAGGAGAACTCTGAAAGGTGGAAGGAGGGAAGTGGCCTGATTTGGGACCAAGAACTGAAAAGCAATGCAATACGGGGGTCTTATACCCCCCATCCAACAGACGAAGGTGATAGAAGGTGGCCCAGGTGGGCATGTCTATCCCCTAGATTGAAAGAGAGACCTTATCATCAAAGGAGGTGAGAGGCACAAGAGAGACTGGTCAGGGACCCCACTAGCCATAAGCAGCCAGCAGGGAAGTGTTCTCCTTCCTTCTGGATCCCAGATGCCCCTCCCGACCAAGAAGTACTGAGCAGCTGGGCAACACTCAGATGGAATCCTGCCACAGGTGGGCTGGCCTAGAAGCCCCTTTGTTGCTGCAGGAGTGAGATTCTACGGCCCTTCAGAGACACTGGAAATAGATCTAGCAATATATGCTGTAGCTATAGAGTAATCCTGGGTAAGTGTTAGGTATATATTGCTACAGTAATCAATACAGTGTAGTATTGGGGAACGACAGACACACAAATCCATAGTACAAAACAGAGAATCCAGAAATAGACTGACAGAAATGAGCCCAACTGATTTTTAACAAAGATTCAAAAACGATTTAATGGAGGAAAGCAGTCTTTGCAACAAATGGTGCTGGCACAATTGGACATCCATGGGCAAAACAAATAAGCAAAACAAAACAAAAAAAGAAACAAAAAAGAACTTCAACCTAAGCTTTGCATCTTACACAAAAGTTAACTCCAAATAGATCATGGTGTTAGTATAAAATGTCAAACAATACACCTTTTGGGGGAGAAAACAGAAAATATTTAAGATCTGGGGCTATTTCTCAGATTTGACACCAAAAGCATGATCCATCAAAGGGCATTTTGATAGATAAATTGGATTTTATCAAAATTAAAAATTTTTGCTCTGCAAAAGGCCACGAGAAGAGGATAAAAAGGCCAGCTATAGACTAGGAGAAAATATTGCAAACCACATATCTGACAAAGAACTGGTATCTAGAATATATACATTCTCAAAACTCAACAGCAAAGAAAGAGATGATTCAACTACAAAATGCACAGAAGCTGTGAACATTTTTCTGAAGAGCATATAGAGATGGCTATAAGCACAGGAGACAGTGTTCAACATTATTAGCCATCAGGTAAATGCACACGAAAATCACAATGATCTATTACTACACAAGTGTCACAATGGCTAAAATAAAAAATAGTGATGACACCAAATGTTGGCTAGGATGTGGAGAAACTGGATCCCTCATTCATTGCTGGTGAGAATGTAAAATGGCACAGCCACTCCTGGAAAACAGTTTGTCAATCTCTTAAAAAACTAAGCATGCCAACTACCATGCAACCCAGTAGTCATACCTGTGGGCATTTATCTCGGATAAATGAAAATTATGTTTAAACAACAATGCGTACCTGAATATTCAAAGACATTTCACTGGTGAAATGAAAACAGCCGAGGTGTCCTTCAACAGGTGAATGGTTAAATAAAATGGAGTATATTCATACCATGGGATATTGCTCAGGAACAAAAGGAAACAAACTGGGGATCCGTGCAACTTGTTGAAGTTCCAAGAATTATGTAGAGTGAAAAAGCCAATCCCAAAAGGTTACATACTGTATGATTCCATGTATACAATATTCTTGCAATGACAACATTTTAGAAATGGAGAGTGGATTATTGGATAACAGACTTAGGGGTAGAGTGGTGGAGCTGGGAGGGAGGGGTGGGTGGTTGTAGAAGGACAACACAGGGATGCTTGTGGTGATGCAGTGTTCTGTGTCTTCACTATGGTGGTAAATACATGAACCTATACATGTGACAAAACTGTATGGAACTAAATATACACACACTAATGAGTACAGGTAATATTGGGGAATTCTGAATAAGATTAGTCAGCTGTGTCAATATCAGTATTAATATTCTGATTGTGAAATTGTACTGTCATTTTTGCAAGTAATACCATTAGGAGAAATTGAGTGAAAGGTGTGTGGGATCTCTCTGTATTATTTCTTGCAACTGCATCTGAACCTACAAATTGTCTCAATAAAAATTTCAATTAAGAAAATAAGTGACAAGGGCTGAGTGGCATATCCAGATCCATGAACATAGTTGGAGGATCTCAAACACGCTTACAATGAAAGCGGGATTTCTAAAATAAAAAACTAAATTGTAGTTAACATTTTTTTAGCACAAAAGACACCCCAGGCACTAAGTGTTGTACATACATAACTTTATTTCATCTTCATCACATTTGTTTTTTCAGGATTTTCCCCCATTAGAGAAACTGTGCCTCAATTTCCATGTTGGCGAAAGGGTGGTAATGTCTCTTATAGAGTTGATATGAGGTGTTAAATAGATCTCAACATGTGAGATGCAGAAACCAGGCCCTGACACATAGATGGTATGCATACCAAACTCAATATCAGTACAGGAATTTTTGTATTGATCATAATACAAAATACTTTTTTTTCCAGATCATAATATCTCCTTCTTTGCCTGATTCTTTGAGATGTACATAAACATGCTCTAGATCAAGTTATTCCAGAATAGGCAGAGTGTGGTGACAGATGAAACTTGAGTGTGTGAGAGAGGCAAACTTATTTGTCTTCAAATAACGACAAATTAAGTGTCTGAAAGAAACAATGGTATGTGTTAAGAATCTTGGCAAATTTTATTCAGTAGTGATGGAATAGTCATATCATGATTTTAAAAATACACTTTTAACTTTAGAATAGTTTTAGATTTACAGAGATACTGTAAAAATAGTGCAGAGGGGCCCCGGATGCCCTGCACCCAGTTTCACCTGTTGTTAATATTTTACATCACTGTGGATTAGTGATGAATTAGTACCAATGAATGGACTGATATTGATATACTGTTATTAATGAAAATTCATACTTTATTGGACTTCCTTAGTTTCTTTTTTTTTTCTTTTTTTGAGACAGAGTATCACTCTGTCACCTGGGCTGGAGTGCAATGGCTTGATCTCATCTCACTGCAACCTCTGTCTCCCAGATTCAAGCGATTCTCCTGCCTCAGCCTCCTGAGTAGCTGGGATAAACAGGCGCCCGCCATGATGCCCAGCTAATTTTTTTGTATTTTTAGTGAGACGGGGATTCACCATATTGACCAGGCTGGTCTCGAACTGCTGACCTCAAGTGATCCACCCACCTTGGCCTCCCAAAGTGCTGGGATTACAGGCATGAGCCACTGTGCCCAGCCCTTAGTTTCTTCTTAATGTTCTTTTATTGTCCAGGGATCCCATCTAGGACATCACATTCCATCAGCATCCTGTCTCCTCAGGACCCTCTTGGCTGTGACAATTTCCTCAGATTTTCATGTCTTTGATGACCTTGACTATGTTGAGAAGTATTGTCAGGTGTATTGTAGCATATCCCTCAACTGGGGTTTGTTTGTTGTTTTTCTAATGGTTAGACTCAGGTTATGAGGTTTTGGGAAGAAGGCTACAGAGGAGAAAGAAGTACCATTATCTTCATATGATATCAGGGGTGCCTGCTGTCACCATGGCTTATTGTTGATGTTGACCTTGATCACCTGGCTAGGCAGTGTTTGCCAGTCTTCCTACTGTGAAGTTATTTTCTGTTTCCCCTTTCCAGACTGTATGTACCCTTTGGAAGGAAATCACTATACACAATGAGCACTTAAGGGTCAGAGACTTACGTTCCACCTTCTTGAGGGAACAGTATCTATAATAAACTATTTGGGATTTTTTGGTACAGGAGATTTGTCTTTTCTACCTTGCATTGGTCAGAATTCTCCAGAGAAACAGAAACAATAGGAGAGAGAGAGAGAGAGAGAGAGAGATTATGAGAGATTGGCCCACATGAGTATGGAGGCCAAGAAGTCCCATGATCTACTCTCTGCAAGCTGGAGACCCAGGGGCCATAATGGTGTAATTCATTCCAAGTCTGAAAACCTAAGAACCAGGAGCTCCAATGTCTGAGGACAGGAGAAGATGAATGTCTCAACTCAAAAAGAGAGAGACAATTCACCCTTGTTTCACCTTTTTGTTCTATTTGGGCCCTCAATGGTTTGGATGATGCTCACCTGCATTGGTGAAGGTGGATCTTCTTTGTTCAGTCTACTGATTCAAATGCTAATCTCTTCGAGAAACACCCTCATAGACACACCCAGAAATAATGTTTCTCTGGCTATCTGGGCATCCCTTATCCCAGTCAAGTTGGCACATATTCAGGCTCCCTGTTCTGTTTAAAAAGGTTGACATATAAAATTAACCACTGTAGGCCAGGCACGGTGGCTCACGCCTGTAATCCCAGCAATTTGGGAGGTCAAGGCAGGCGGATCACTTGAGATGGGGAGTTCCACACTAGCCTGGTCAACATGGTGAAATGCTATCTGTACTAGGAATACAAAAATTAGCCAGATGTGGCAGTGCGTGCCTATAGTCCCAGCTACTCGGGAGGCTGAGGCACGAGAATCACTTGAACCCGGGAGGTGGAGGTTGCAGTGAGCTGATCACACTACTGCACTCCAGCGTGGGTGACAGAGTGAGGCTTTGTTTCAACCAAAAAAGAAAAAAATTAACCATTGCATCCCTCTTTATTTATCCAGTCATTTATCTAAATCATTGCAGCTTTATGGATATTTATTTTATATTTTGAATTATAGTCCAATACTACTTTCTGAATTTTCTTGTTCAAATGGTCCCAGATTTGAACTTTGCAAACTTTCAGTTTCTTCCTGTGTCCCTTTGACATGCTCGCATTACTTGCTTTTCATTCGTTTTTAGCATTTTCTTACTTTCTTGCACTGCAAAATGCTCCAGGTTCATCTTGTATATTATTTTCCCAGACCTGGAATCAGCCAATTCTTTAAGGAATCCTGGTTCGTTTTATTGAAGAATAGTATTTGAATCCAAGATATGGGCATTGGGTGTGCTTGATGGTATTGGGGTGTCGTTGCTTCTAGGCAGTGCATGCACACAGCTCTATAAATTTGTTCATATATGTATATGTTCATCCATCTGCAGATACATTTGTATTTTAGGCTAAAGGTGAGTTCACACTGATGTCTCCAACTCTCATCCAGTACCACCTGCTTGAGTCTAGCTGTTCCTCCTTGTTTATCTGTAATGTTTAGCTGGGCATGGTGGCTCACGCCTGTAGTTCCAGCACTTTGGGAGGCCCAGACAGGAGGATCACTTGAGGTCAGGAGTTCAAGACCAGCCTGGCCAACATGGTGAAACCACGTCTTTACTAAAAATACAAAAAAAAAAATTAGCCTGGTGTCGGGGTGGGTGCCTGTAATTCCAACTACTAGGGAGGCTGAGGCAGGGGAATCGCTTGAACCCAGGAGGCAGAGGTTGCAGTGAGCTGAGATCCTGCCACTGCACTCCAGCCTGGGTGACAGAGCAAGACTCTGTCTCAAAAAAAAAAAAAAAAAAAGGAATGTGTAAATAATTTACTAGTTTACTAGTTCAATAATTTACTAGTTTATTGAAAAACTAGGAATTAAATTTTCTTTATTTTTTATTTTTTGAGACAGGGTCTGGCTCTGTCACATAGGCTGGAGTGTAGTGGCACTGTCTTAGCTCATGACAACCTCCACCTCCCGGGTTCAAGCCATCCTCCCACCTCAGCCTCCTGAGTAGCTGGGACTACAGGCACGTGCCACCATACCCAGCTAATTTTTGTATATTTTGCAGAGATGGGGTTTTGCCATGTTCCCCAGGCTGGTCTCAAATCCCTGAGCTCATGCAATCCAATCGCCTTGGCCACCCAAAGTGGTAAGTTTACAGGCATGAGCCACTGAGCCCAGCATGAATTTTCTCTCTGATAAAATAACCTGCTTAGAACATTTAGTCTAATTTTAACCTGAGGAAGTAAAAGTTTCTTGACTTCCTATTTCTTTTGTTCCCAGGTACACATTTGTGCTTTTGGTGACTTTGTTTTGTCTTTCATTTAAAATAGAACATGGGAGGGAATTCTTCACTTCTGAGAGATGTGGGCTCCTTCAGTCTTATTATCGTCTTTCATGTTTATTGAAAAAAAAAGTATATATTTTTTCCTAACAGGTAAACAAACTATGGTTCTTAGGCACTCTTGGTTCAATCTTAACTGAGTGACCAAATCTCCTCTGATAATAATCTTGATTTTGCCTTCCCAAGACCAAACCCTAAATTTAGAAAAATAATGGATTTTGAATTTTGTTAGCACTTTGAACCATCCTTGTGATTTCCCAGATAGGCACCAGAAAATCACAAAGATTTGTGTGTGTTCTTAACTGCAAAGGAAACACTGATTAAATCCATGTGAAATAATTATGTATGATATTCTAATATAGAGCTTGATTCCCCCCTCCCCCAATTTTGATGTTGTTGGGTACTGTAATAAAATAACTACAACTCTGTCATCAACAGCTAGTGTCTGCATTCTTCTGATTGCCTGAGAGCTCTGCTCTAGGTTATAGGCTGAGAAACTAGGTCTTCGACAACCAAGGTTAGTTTCAGAACCGCATGGAAAAGACTGTTGTAGGCACTGTTTACTACTCACATTCCAGGAAATGGGTACAGACTTTGGAGATTAAGCTGACTTTGCTTAGACAACCTTCAAACTGCACCAGTGAGTCCAAGTCAAGATTTCCCAGACTCTTTTCAGGCCAGAAGCAGATGAGCTCATGAAAGCAGATGCCAACCCAAGATGCCATAGAATAAGAATGAATTGTATGGGGCTGGATGAACTGAAGAGGGAAACTAGCTAACTGCTCACTTGGAATCTTGTTGAAAACTGTATTTAATAATCTGTTTTCTGATGGATATGAGAGTAAACCTTTCCTTTTTTTTTTTTGAGATGCCATCTCACTCTGTCACCTAGGCAGGAGTGCAATCTCAGCTCACTGCAGCCTCCGCCTCCCATGTTCAAGTGATCCTCCTGCCTCAGCTCCCTGAGTTGCTGGGATTACAGGCACCTGCCACCATGCCTGGCTAATTTTTGTATTTTTAGTAGAGATGGGGTTTCACCATGTTGGCCTGGCTGGTCTCGAACTCCTGACCTCAAGTGATCCACCTGCCTCAGCCTCCCAAAGTGCTGGGATTACAGGCATGAACCACCGTGCCTGGTCCTTTTCTTTTTTATTTCTAATCCTCGATTGTGTAGCACACAGAATTGAAAGCATTTCTGCTTTAGCACACAGAAATGAAATCTTTAGGATGTATCCTGTCATTAAAGTTCACATTATACTGATATGTAGCTCATATTTCTTTATGGTGGTGAGAGAAATTTCATGAAAGGCCTTGTCAAATGCCTTGTCTGAGTCCAGGCATGTTTTTTTCTTAGACCGTATACCCTGGTCCTACTTATTGGCCCAACCTTACTGACAAAGGAACTGTTAGCCTGGTCTTTGGGATCTCGTGGGGTGTGAAGGCTTCACTATCTAGATGCTTCTGTGCCTTGTCTGTACCTGTGACTTCATAGCCTAATCTGGGACCAATGCAGAGTTCTAAGATTTGTACTTTACAGAATGTATTTTTTTAAAAATATTAACCATTCTTTTTTTCCCAACATCCTTTATTTTAGATCTATTGTTCCTTAGAGATTTCCAACAGGTTCACTGGTCCTGTTTGGAAAAACAGTGGGCTACAATTTTAGGATAGATTAAGGAGTATCAACAACCAGAACCTGTGGCATTAAGGAGCTGATCCCTTTCCAGAAGGCTTAGTGTACCCATAGTGTAGTGAATAAATAAATTCAGGGATGAATGAAATGTCATTTTCCTGATTCTGGGAAACTGCTTCTCTACTCACACAACACTTCTAACACGAAATGTGTGATTTTCTTCCCCACAGCAAGCAATTCTCCCTCTCTGGACACCAACTGGGTGTCTTACAATCCAATCCAATCCAATTCCGAAACTATCTACCTAAAGTTAGTGTCAGATCCCATAGGTTAGGGGCTGGGTCCCACAAGACTGCCCCCACTTCACATACCATTCACAAGTCCCTGGAGCCACCTGTACTTCTGGCAACACAGCTGTTAATCCAGGTTCCCATGGCCCACTCCTTGGGTTCAATAACTTGCTAGAATGGCTCACAGAACTTTTCTTACATTTGCCAGTTTATTATAAACAACTCAGGAACAGCCAGATGGAAGAGATGCAGAGGATGAGTTAGGGGTGGTGGTGGTACAGAGATTCTCAGGGGTGCCACCCTCCCAGCACCTCCACGTGTTCACAAACCTGGAAGCTCATCAAATCTTGTTCAAGCATTTTTACAGAGCTCAACCTCCAGCTACCCCTCCTCCTTCCCAGAGGCCAGTGGGTGGAGCTGAAAATTCCCACCCTTGGATCCCTTGGTCTTTCTGGTGACCAACCCCATCCAGAGGCTATCTAGGGGCCCCACACTAAGTCACCTTTTAGCATAAACTCAGGTGTGATCAAACGGGCTTGTTATGGATAACAAAGGACCCTACTGTCACTCAGATTTTAGGACAAAGACCAAACATTATTACTACACCGCACTTACTCTAAGTTCTCAGCCTCCAGGTCTCGGGTCAGGTACTGTTTCCTCAGAGTTGCCTTCCCCATCAGGCCCAAAGTAGCCTTCCCTATGGTCTCTTTCATGACACTCTGTTTCACAACCTCCTGTTAACAGAAAAACAAACTGTAAAATATTGAAAGAGGTTTATTCTGAGCCAGTATGAGTGACCATGGCCTGGGGAACAGTCTAAAGAAGTCCTGAGAAAATGTGCCTGAGGTGGTCAGGTTACAGTTTAGTCTTAGACATTTTAGGGAGACAGGGATTCTAGATAAAATCATGAATCAATACTTGGAAGATATACATTGGTTCAACCTAAAGAGGCAGGATATCTTGAAGTGGGGGGCATGAGGGCTTACAAGTCATAGGTGGATTTGAATATTTTCTGATAGGCAATTGGTTGAAAGAGTTAAGCTTTGTCTGAAGACTTGAAGTCAGTAGAAAGAAATTTTCAAGATAAGGGGATTGTGGAGGCAGAGTTCTTGTTATGTAGGTGAAGCCTCATTAGGTAGCAGACATCAGAGAGATAAATTGTAAATGTCTCTTTTCAGAATGCAAAAAGTGTCACACACGTAGTTAATCTCGCTTAGATTTGGGAAAGGCCTGGAAAGGAAAGGCCTGGCTGTGTTATTGGAGATTCTCTACAGATGCGAATTTCCCCCACAAAAAGATGGCTTTGGAGGGCCATTCAAAAATATGTCAAGGAAATACATTCTGGGGAAAAATATTTTGATTTCCTTCAGGGTCTGCTATCTGTCACGCAATGCTAGAATCAGGTTGGATTTGTTATCTTATGTGAAAGGAAAATAAATCTTGGGGCCTCTAAATCACTAAGCTGTTGCTGACCCTTTGTTTTGTTTTTCAGAGTCTTAAAACTTTTCTTTTGAGCTATTGATACCTTTTAACAATTTAGTATACTCCCATGAACAAAATTTGGAGCATATTTATTTCTGTCTACCTGATTTCTCCAGAATTTGGAAACTATTTGTGAGTATTCTAACTTATGGCAATGCAGTTATTTGCATAAGTACAGTAAGAATCTGTTTTCATTTGTAACAGGACACAATTGGAGAAACTGGTTATTTTACCAAGGATTTGACTGGAATGTTGTGCTTTCCTTTAAGGAGTCAAACTTGACTTATGGCGCCAATAAAGCCCTTGGAAAATCTGGCCTCATATTTTGTATACACAATCTCTATACAGGGTTTCTGGCCTGTGGTAAGTAAAGAATATCACTTTCTGACAGTCCCAGAAGCCCCATGTTTATCTTGGAACCTCAAGAGGACAGAAAATTCACCCAACTCACAGATATTTGATGGCACAAATCCATGGTTGGGCCTGGGTTTAAAAAAGTCTTATCTGGGATTCCTTCTATGGAACAAAGTTCCATCAAAGCCAATTTAAAACCTATGTAAAAAATATAATTATTCTTGCTGCACTGTATACAAATAATTAAGCCAAGTATAATAAAGCAAACCAATCCTACCATGATTTGTCTTTAGCAAAAATGGAAAACTGGAGAGAGAAAAATTATGTTTCAAAAACTATAGTACACTCTAGTCTTGTCTAATGTTTTTCAGTTTTTATTATTTCTACAGTTCTGGCAGAATTTTTTCTTGGCTACAAGTCTTCAAAATAATGTTTTCATTATTTTTTCTTTTTTTCCTGCTTTTTTCCCATTTTTCCCAGTTTGGAGTCACTGAAAACTAAGCTGTGCTTTCTTAAAACCCTGCCAACTGAAGCCAAACAACTTAAATTAAAAAAAAAAAAAAAACAGCAACCATTTACATACATAAGCCACCTTCATACCTGCCTACTAATGTATGGACTTCAGAGTAATGTGGCCTATATAGATTTTTTCAGGATTGTTCCTTTGTTTGTTGTTGTTTTTTCTCCCTTCCTCCCCCACTATTTTCTCTTCACAGGACATGAGACTTCACAATCTGCTAAAGATGAGTGTTAACCATCCTCGCCATGAGAGATCAGATGAAATCTGAGACCAGGGACTTATTTTGTTGTAAAATGCTTTCTCCAAAATATTTTAAAAAAGAAAAGGGGGGAAATGTGAAAGAAAAATAACTCTTGGGGCCCCCAAATCAACAAGCTAAAGGGAAAAGTCAAGCTGGGAACTGCTTAGGGCCAACCCTCTCTCCCATTCTATTCAAAGTCACCCCTCTGCTCACTGAGATAGATGCATATCTGATTGCCTCCTTTGGAAATTCTAATCAGAAACTCAAAAGAATGCAACTGTTCACCTGAAAGCCCTCTCCTTGCTTTGAGTCTTCCTGCCTTTGCTTCAAGTTGTCCCGCCTTTTCAGACCGAATCAATGTACTTCTTACATACGTTGACAGACGTCTCATGTCTCCCTAAAATGTAAAAAACTAAGCTGTGCCCGGACCACCTTGGACACATGTTGTCAGGACTTCCTGAGGCTGTGCCACCTGCACGTCCTCAAGCTTGGCAAAATAAACTTTCTAAATTAACTGAGACCTGTCTCAGATTTTCTGGGTTCACATTTATTACCACAAAGAGTCTGTTTTTTCAGTCTTATGACATCTATTTGAAAGTTAATGCTAATCAGTTGTGCCCAAACTCCAAAAGAGAGGGGGTAGATTGAGGGCTGTCCCACCTCCCTGTCATGGCTGGGAATTCAGTTTTCCAGGTTTCTCTGGGGTCCTCTTGGCCCAGAGGGGCTCTGTTCAGTTGGTTGGGGGGGCTTAGGATTTTATTTTTGGTTTACATTCCTATGTGTTTTTGAGTGTTTGTGGATTCAGTGCCTGTGATCTCCACGCGGGAAGGACTAGGCCCATCCTGTCCACCACAGCTCACACGAACCTGGGCTCAGCCTCATGCACAGAGTGAACACTCAAAAATCTGTTGGGTCATGATGTCAGAGGCATTTGAACCAGAGCAACTCCATCTTGAATAGGGGCTGGGTAGAATAAGGTTGAGACCAACTGTGCTGCATTCCCAGATTAGGCATTCTAAGTCACAGGATGAGATAGGAGGGTGGCACAAGATACAGGTCATAAAGACCTGATGATAAAACAGCCTGCAGTAAAGAAGCCAGCCAAAGCCCACCAAAACCAAGATGGTGATGAGAGTGACCTCTGGTCATCCTGACTGCCTATTATACACAAATTATAATGCATTAGCATGCTAAAAGACACTCCTACCAGTGCCATGATAGTTTACAAATGCCATGGCAATGTCTGGAAGCTACTGTATATGGTCTAAAAGGGGGAGGAACCCTCAGTTCCAGGAATTGCCCACTTCTTTCTTGGAAAACTCATAAATAATCCACCTTGTTTAGCATATAATCAAGAAATAACTATAAGTATACTGAGCCACTGCTCTGCCTATGGAGTAGCCATCCTTTTATTCCTTTCTTTTTTCTTTCTTTTTTTTTTTTTTTTGAGACCGAGTCTCGCTCTGTTGCCCAGGCTGGAGTGCAATGGTACGATCTTGGCTCACTGCAACCTCCACTTCCCGGGTTCAAGTGATTCTCCTGCCTCAGTCTCCTGAGTAGCTAGGATTACAGGCACGGCACCACTACCGCTGGCTAATTTTTGTAATTTTAGTAGTGACAAGGTTTCACCATGTTGGTCAGGCTGGTCACACACTCCTGACCTTGGGATCTGCCTGCTTTGGCCTCCCAAAGTGCTGGGATTACAGGCGTGAGCCACTGCGCCCAGCCTTATTCCTTTACTCTCTTAATAAGCTTGCTTTCACTTTACTCTATGGTCTCACCCCAAATACTTGTCTTGAGTAAGGCCCAAGAACCCTCTCTCGGGGTCTGGATTGGGACCCCTTTCTGGTAACAACAGCAAAGAGAGTATCTATTCCTAGAAATAAAATAAGGGATAGATAATCTAGCCAGGAGAATGAAGGTTGAATATACATAGATTTTACTTGTGGACTTAGGGTTGATTTGAGTTAAATTTAGGAATTCAGGGGAAAAAAAGGACCCTTCGTCTATTCCATTTGCTCTGGTTCTGACCACAGTGGGATCATTTGCAGAGCTGGTCACAAGCATGGCAGATGGTCTGTCTGCTTCACAATGTTGTACATGAAAGATTTAACATGAAACATGTAGCTTTAGGCAGATGATAAGGTCAAATACAGGTTAATCAGATTTTGGGCACCAATGTTGAGAAGGAAATTGACAGCACAGAAAGAAGGTGGGTTTGAGGACAGAGGTCAATCTGCACATATCATAGTACAATTTTCTTAAAAGTTCATTTAATCTCAGTTTCTTTCTATGTAAACAACACAGTTCTTGTGTGAGGAACCATTGAAATGTGAGAAATTACAGCAGAAAGATCCATGGCTCTGCAGGCGAGGGTGCAGGCTGTGAGGCTGTGGAGTGCCCCTGAGGTTGTGTCTGTGGCCTCTGCAGTGGCTAACACACTATTTTCAGGCCCTGACTGACAGCATCCTGCAGCTGCCTGGCTTGGGGTATTTGGAAGGGCTCCAAACCCTTTTCTCAGTCACTCAAAGGAACTAGGCTAGAGGAGACTGTGGTGTGAGACGCGGTTAGAGGGAGGAGAGGGCTTTGTTCTTGGGCGTAGGAAGCTGGGCAGCCCTGCGTGTGGAGATGGATTGGTTCATCCCAACTGCTGGTGTGCTAAGAGAACAGGAGAGAGTGACTGCAGCTGTACCTGGAAGGGGCTTCTGTGCTCAGAAGATGACTGCAGTGAGGAGGGTTTCAGAGCAAGCTTTCATCTTTCTGCTTCAAGCTCTGATGGCCTGGAGCCATCCCTCGGCACCCGCAAGTGGGGTGCTACTTTGGGAACCAGAGAGGAAGGCCAGGCATGTGTGTACACGTGTGTGCATATGCACTTGTGTGATGGTGCTTGTGTTTGTGCACACTGCAGTGTGTCTCAGTGGGTGTGTACACAGGAGCGAGTGTGAGTGTGTACATGTCTATGAGTGTGAGTACATGAGTGTGTGTGAGTGCGTTTGTATGATTGCGTGTGTGAGTGAGTTTGCGTGCCTTCTCTGGCTGGCTGGCAGACACTGTGCACATTAGGTGTGCAAGTGCAGAGAGACTGAGAGGACATCACTTCCAAAGAGGGGAAGCTGGCCCCAGTGGAGGGTGGGGAATAGCAGGGAGGGTCAGGACCCCCATAGCCCAGGGCTGTAGGGGTTATGGAGGTACTGGCCAGTGTTAGGCCTTTGTGCTGGAAAAATCCATTCTTGCATACTCAGGGCTAAGTCTGGAGATTAAATATTCCAGCTCAGGGTCTTTTATTAGCCTTGGCAATGGCCCAGGAAAGGCCATGTCTTACCACACTGAGTCTGAACTCATCTACTTTCTATTCACTCGACACCTGTTTATTGTCTGTCCACTTGCTAAGGCTTAGGGTTTCAGAAGTGAATAAGATGATGTCCTTGCCCTCAAGCGTCATACAGTCTGGTGAAGAACTCAGGTTCAAACAGTCTGATAAGCATTTTCTTGCTGTACTATTCAGGGTTTCTGAGAGAAACAGAGCCTATGGGAAGAGTGTCTGTGTGTGTAGATTTATTTTAAGGAATTGGCTCATGTGATTGCGGAGGCTGGCGAGTGTGAAATCTGCAGGGCAGACTGGCAGTCTGGAGACCCGGAGAGGGGTTGATATTGCAATTTTGACTTTTGAGGCCAAACGCAGCCTGGAGGAAGAGTTTCCTCTTCTTGGGGGACCTCAGTCTTTTCTCTAAGGCCTCAACTGATTGGATGAAGCCCACCACATTATGGAGGGTTGACTGCTTTACTCAAAGTCTGCTGATTTCAATGTTAATCTCATTTAAAAAACACCCACACAACATCTAGACTGGCTTTTGACCAAATATTTGGGTACTGTGGCTCAGCCAAGTTGACATAAAACTAACCCTCCTACTTGCTGTGGTAGGAAACCCTGAGAAGCCAAGTGTGGAGCCGTAGGGCAGGAGAGGCCATGTGAGTTGGGGGTCCAGGGAATCAGTGCCTGGTGGAGGATGGGACTAGCCACAGTAGATCAGGGAGTGGGAAGCAGAGGGCAGGCACTGCAAGGAGAGCAAGGTGGACTGCTAGCGCTGTGGTGCCAGTGGCGGGGGCAGGTGGCACCTGCAGCCTCCTAGCCCATGGCTCATGGGGGTGTGAAGGGGCTGATAGGGAAGCCCAGTTCAGCTGCAAGCTGGGGGAGCACTGTGCAGGGCATGGGAGGGAGATACCCTCAGATCAAAGGCTCCTGGCATTTAGAGAGGCCACATTCCCCCTTGCACATGCGTGTGTGAGCCTGGAGCTGAGTGGTATCATATGTGCTTTTACACGATGTGCCTCAAGTTGGGAAGTCAAAGGTCTTTATGAATTGAGCTTATGAAAAACGTTGGCAGTACAGGGGAAAGTGTGTGTAGATGGGCTCTTTGGGATGCCCCCTCTGACCCTCCCAACATGGGTGACCCGGAGCCCGGCTATTTAACTTCTCTGAGTCTCAGTTAAATAGAGACCCTTGTAACATTTCACAGGGCATGGTGACATTTAATGGTGTCTGTGATAGTCCCTGGCATGTGGCCTGGCTGTGTCCCCAGCGATGGTGACAGTGCTCCTGGCAGCAAGGCCAGTGCGTTCAGTGTTGTTGCAGTGGCTTTACATGTCATTCCAAGTTTCCTGAGGAAACTCCATAGGAGTGTCTTAGGTGAATCCTTTGTTAATCCTGAAACAATGTTCTTGTGGAAACAGTGCAGAGTGCAGGCAAAGAACATGGAAGGTAAGGAAGTCTTACAAACTGAGGGGTTCCCAGAAGCATGGTGGTCACTTACCTTATTTCCAAGGTTGTTGCACCTGGGACAGTGCTTTGTACCTAGTGGATGCACCATAGATATTTGTTAAACCAGCGTATACTAAGCAAGTGTGTTTGATATTTGTTAACCGTTTGGGGAACTCACATTGCAGGAAAAGCTTCAGGAGCTGAAGCTGCATGTGGTTGATGGTGGGATCCCTGCTCAGACATAGCACAGAGCTCAGCCCACGGAATGTATTTGGAGACTGCCCGGTGAAAGGGAAAGCTAAAAATATGTGTGGACAGCCTCATTACTCAAATATCAACAAATACCAAGTTGCAGTCCTGGAAGAAGAGAATCTCATAAGCTTGAGCAGTAGTCCAAGAGGCATTTTAATAACACCTCCTGATTTTCCCGCAGCATATGGTCCTGGTAATTAGCACAGCTCCGCATGGCTTCCCCTTGCTATAAGCCGGTGACATGACGCAAGAGAAATCAGCAGGACATTGCAGTTTATTTTGACTTAGAATGCATGCAGCTACATATGGCTTTAATAAGCTTTGAATTAATAATCCCTTTAGCCTCATTAATGTTTTTAAAGCAGGCTGTTCTGGTCTTTCCTGAAAGATAGGAAGACCAAAAATGTGGGATCAAAGCAGCTTTGCTGTAGTCCCAGTGCAGCTTTGCTCTGGTCCCCATGCATCTCAGGTCTCTAGAATGTCCGGTGTGCATCTCCACTGGGCACTAACTAGTGAATCTGTTGGCCTAGAGGGAAGTCTCTGATGGCCACCAGGCTCTGTCCCAGCCCGCGTCTTGATTAGAGTGTTTATCATAGCAAGGGGATTCATGAAATCTGCAGATAACATGGTGAAAGACCATTTATTTAGAGTCAAAATCTAAAATTATCTTGCCAACCTGGACAAATATCTCAGGATAAAATCTGTGAGGGAAAACTTTGAGGACTTTGATGGGGACCATTTGGCTTCAGAAAGTGTGAAAAGACTTGCTGTTTGAGAAAAGTGTTAGGCCAGTGGGATGCAGCTTTAAGAGAAGCCTGTGTCTTATACAAGGCAGACTCCATGGGGGTGTTGTGCATCATTCTGGGCAGCACTGTGTCTGGGAGATGTAAATCAGGAGGAGAGAGGACTGATGAAACAGACAAAAAAGAAAACCCATCCCAGCACTTTGGGAGGCCAAGGTATGCGGATCACAAGGTCAAGAGATCAAGACCATCCTGGCCAACAAGGTGAAACCTAGTCTCTACTAATACTACAAAAATTAGCTGGGCATGGTGGTGTGCACCTGTAGTCCCAGCTACTCAGGAGGCTGAGGCAGGAGAATCGCTTGAACCCGGGAGACAGAGGTTGCATTGAACCGGGATTGCGCCACTGAACTCCAGCCTGGCAACAGAGCGAGACTCCATCTCAAAAAGAAAAGAAAAGAAAAGAAAAGAAAAGAAAAGAAAAGAAAACCCAAAGCTTCTGGACACATCAACCCATCAACCTCTTTCTTCTCCTTGTCTCCTCAATGCCTGCCTAGGAGGAAACATCCCTGAAAGGCATTTAAGCTTCCAATTGGTTGGTCTATTAGCTGTTCTGTTGATGAGAACACATTGCTGGTGGGAGCAGGCAGAGGATGGGGTGTCCACTCTTTAGCAGAGTCTTCCAGGGTTTCTAGAGAGAAAGCTGGGGTTTTATGGCAGCATGCAATGGGGCTCAAGGACAATGGGAGGAGCTGAGGGCTGCCTGAGGTAGTGCCCTGGCCCTATAATTCACCTGTCAGAGCCTTGAGAAAGTTTCTGGTGCTCCCTGAGCTTGAGTTTTCTCCTCTGTACTGTGTGACATCCCAGTACCATTGTGAAAGTAAAAGAAGATCAGGGACACTGATCAGGGACACTGGTCAGGGACACTGATCAGGGACACTGGTCAGGGACACTGATCAGGGACACTGGTCAGGACAACTGTAGAGTCCTGTGCCAGGGAAAGGGTCATTTTTATATTCCCAAGGTATTAAGATGGTAGCTGGGAGTAGATTCACCCAAGCTTTGTCTTCAGCCAACTTCCACCTCCCAGGAGGTTGCCAGGGGAGATATGCACAGTCAGCAAAAACAGAAGAAGAATCTCTTCATTGCTTCCTGGGGTTTTGTCCTAAACTAATGTAGTTTTATAGTGAGTTGGTCTCCTATTCTCCAGGTTGGATGTAGCCTGGGACTATGACCCAGGACAATCTCCACCCCTCTCCTTTAAGCTCACACTGGAGACTTGGACCTCCACATCTCATTACTCTGCTGGAAGAAGCAGCCAGCTCCAGGACTGCATGGGCCAGAGAGAAAAAGCAATACAAAAAAGAGAGCAGAGGATATCACAGAAAAATGGCAAAGTTGGGGACTTCAGGGCTCTGTCCCTCCAGAAAATCAACTAATGAGCTAGTCAGAATGTCAGAAACAGTGTTGGCAGAATTCTGGAATCTAGTGAAAAAATTTGGAAGGCTTGGTAAAGAAAGAAGCAGTGTCTGGGTGTGGCAGCTCACACCTGTAGTCCCAGCACTTTGGGAGGCAGAAGTGGGAGGACTGCTTGAAGCCAGGAGTGTAAGATTAGCCTAGGCAACAAAGGGAGACCTCGGCTCTACAAATATTTTTTTTAAAAATTAGCTGTGTGTGGTGGCATGCACCTGTAGCCCTAGCTACTCAGGAGGCTGAGGCAGGAGGATCACTTGAGCCCAGGAGTTTAAGGTTATAGTGAGCTATAAGTGAGTCACTGCACTCTAGCCTGGATGACAGAGTGAGACTTTGTCAAAAAAAAAAAAAAAAAAAAAAAAAAAAAAAAAAGCAGCCAGCTGCACTTCAAATTGCCTGCCTATCGTCCTCCACGTCCCAGACTGGCAGAGGTTATGAGGATAGCACCCCACACTCCTGGTGCAGGTTAACAAGGCCAGAGGGAGCAACATAGACCTTATCCTGAAAGAATTGTGGTTGTAGGCTTTAGCCTGTCTTAAATATTGGTTGTTCCTTAATTCATCTATCATTGCCTTCTTTTGACATTAGTTAATTTTTTCTAGAGTACTATTTGAAAAATGATATGCAGGCAATTTTAGCTTAATTTAATCATTCCACATTATTTACATTTATCAAAGCATCACGTTGTGTCCCATAAATCTATACAAGAATGATTTGCTAACTAAAAATATTAAAAAAATTAAAAGACATAGAGAAAGGAATTAGCGAAATGTCAGAAGTTATTCCTTACTAGTAATTACTTTAAATGTAAGTGGATTTAATTCTCTAATTAAATGATAGAGACTGCCAGAATGAATTAAAAAACCATGATGCATCTATATGCTACCTACTAGAGACTCACTTTAGATCCAAAAACAGATTTCAAGTGAAAGGATGGAGAGTGATATTTCATTAATAGTAACCAAAACAGAGCAGAGATGGCTGTACTAATATCAGACAAAATAGACTTTAAGACACAAATTGTTATAAGACACAAAGAAGGAAATTATACATTGATTAAAAAGTCAGTTCAAGAAGGTATACTAACATACACACCTAATAATAGAACCCCTAAACATTTAAGGCAAAAAGTGCTTGAATTGGATTGAGTAATAGATAGTTACATGATAATAGTTGACAACTTCAATAACCCACTATCAATAGTATATTGAACAACTAGATAGAAGTAAATAATTCACCAATTAAAAAATGAGTTGAATCACATTATAATCCAACTGGACCTTATAAAAATATATAGAATACTGTACCCCAAAACAACAAAATACATATTTTTATCAAGTGCACATGGAACATTTTCCAGAAAACAACATATGTTAGGCCACAAACCAAGTCTCAATAAATTTAAGGATATTGACATCATATGAGTGATTTTTCCAACCACAATGAAACAAAACCAGAAAAGAATAATAAAAGAAAAATTGCAAAATTCACAAATATGTGGAATTTTGAGACAGATTCTTACTCTAAAGCCCAGGCTGAAGTGTAGTTGTGCTATCTCAGCTCACTGCAACCTCCACCTCCAGGGTTCAAGTGATCCTCCTGCCTCAGCCTCCTGAGTAGCTGGGATTACAGGTGTGCACCGTCACACCTGGGTAATTTTTGTATTTTTGATAGAGATGGGGTTTTGCCATGTTGGCCAGGCTGGTCTCAAACTCTTGACCTCAAGTGAGCCACCCACCTCAGCCTCCCAAAGTGCTAGGATTACAAGTGTGAGCCACCGGGCCTGGCCAAAGGTGTGGAAATTAAATAACACAAATGATGAACGAATTACAGAAATTGTGAATGAAATTAGAAAATATCTTGAGATATTTTCTCAAGATACCAAACCTATAGGATACAGCAAAAGCAGTGCTCGGAGGCAATATGTAAGTATAAAATGCTTACATTTAACAAAATCCCAAAGCAATAATCTAACTTTACATCTTAAGGTGCTAGAAAAAGAAAATCCAGCTAAACTGAAAGTTGGGAGAAGAAAGCAGATAGTAAAGATTGGAGCAGAGGTAAACAAAATGGAGAATAGAAAACAATTGAGAGATTTAACATACCCAAAAGTTGGTTTTTTATCTGCAGAACTGGCAAAACTTTGGCTAGTTTGACCATGGAAAAAAAGGGAGAAGACTCAAATTAGGAAAATCGGAAATGAAAATGGAGGCTACAGATCTTACAGAAATAAAAAGGATTATGAGAATACTATGAATAATTGTACATCAACAAATTAGATAACTCTATATGGAACAAACAAATTCCTAGAGACACACAAACTATTAAAACTCATTCAAAAACAAATAGAATACTTGAACAGAACTACAAAAGTAAAGAGATTGAATCAGAAACCTCCCAACAAAGAAAAGCCCTAGATCTGATGGCTCCCTTGGTGAATTCTAATGATCCTCTTAAGAACCTCTAACAGAAATCTTTCTTGAACTCTCCCAAAAAATGGAAGCAGAAGGAATATTTACTAGCTTATTCTATGAGTCAGATATCAAAGCCAGATAAAGACATCATAAAAATTATAGACTCTTATTCCTATAAATACAAATGCAAAAATCCTGAACAAAAACAAACAAACTAAATCTAGCAGCATATTAAGAGGATTGTATTATACATCATGACCAATTTGGATATACTCCAGAAATGAGAAGGAAGATTCAATACGTAAAAATCAATCAACATAATATTAGAAGGACAGATAAAACCCCATGTGATCATCTCAATTGAGGCCAAAAAAGCATATAACAAAATCTCAAACACTTTCATAATAATAACACCCAACATACTAGGAATAGAAGGAAACTCTTTCAAAGCAATAAAGGCCATTTATAAAAAACACAGCTAACTTTATACTTAATTGTGAAAGACTGAAAGCTTTTCCCCTAAGACCATGGTGCCTGCTTTCACCACTTCTATTCCACATTATACTGGAACTTCTAGCCAGAACACTTAGGTAAGACAATGAAAATAGAAAGCATCCAATAGGAAAGAAGGAAGTGAACTTACTTCTACTTGCAGATGAAACAATCTCATATGTAGATAAACCTGAAGACATACCAAAAAAGTCCAAAACTATTAGAGTTACTAAATAAATTCAGGCAAGTTGCAGGATATGAGCTTAACACACAAAAATAAGTTCAAAATTATAAACCATTAATAAATGAAATACGGACAACACAGATAAATGAAAAGACATCCCATGTTCCACCCATGTTCATGGATTAGGAGAATATTGTTAAAATGTCCATACTACCAAAGTGATCTATAGATTCAATGAAATCCTTTCAAAATCTCAATATCATTCTTTATAAAAATAGAAAAAGTCCCCAAATTCATATGAGACCACAAAAGATCCCAAATATCCAAAGCAATCAAGAACAAAGCTGGAGGCACCTCACTCCTCAATTTCAAAATACATTACAAAGCTATACTAATCAAAACAGTATGATATTGGTATAAATACAGAGATAAAAAAACAATGGAACAGAATAGAGAGCCTAGATATAAATCCGTATATTTAAAATCAACTGATCTTCAACAAGGATACCAAAAGCACACAATGGGTAAAGGATAATATCTTCAAAGAATGATGCTGGAAAACTGGATACCCACATGCAAAAGAATGAAGTTGGCTCTTTATCTCACCCCATATAAAAACCAATTCAAAATACTTAAAAGCTAAAATGTAAGACCTGAAATTATAAAACTACTAGAAGAAAACATAAGGGAAAATCTCCACAGCGTTGGTCTTGGCAATGATTTTTTTGCGCAGGCAACAAAAGCAAAAATAGACAAAAGGATTGTGTCAAACTAAAAAGCTTCTATCCAGCAAAAGAAACAATCAACAGAGTGAAAAAGCAACCTATAGAATGGGAGAAAATATGTGTAAACCATACATATGTTAAGGGTTAATATCCAAAATATATAAGAAACACATACAAGTCAATAGCAAAAACCAACCAACCAAACAAACAAAAACCCCCAAATTATCCAATCAAAAATAGGCAAAGGACCTGAACAGAAAATTTTCAAAAGAGGACGTACAAATGGCCAACAGATACAGAAATAGGTGCTCAGCATTGCTACTTATGAGGGAAATGCGAATCAAAACCACAGTGAGATATCACTTCATGCCTATTAGAATGGCTACTATCAAAAAGACCAAAGATAACAAGTCTTGTTGACAATGTGGAGAAAATGAGGCTTCTGCAAAAGATTAAAAGTAGAACTACCATATGATCTAGCACTTCTAGTATATATCCAAAGGAAATGAAATCTGGATCTCAAAGAGATATATGCACTCCCATGTTCACTGTGGCACTATTCACAGTAGCCAAGATATGGAAACAACCTAATGGCTGAATGGGTAAAAAAAAAAATGTGGTGTGTGTGTGTGTCTGTCTCTGTGTGTGTGGTGTATGCATGTGTGTGTGTTTGTGTGTGTGTGGTGTGTGCATGTGTGTGTGTGTCTGTGTGTGTGGTGTGTGCATGTGTGTGTGTGCACACAATAGGATATTATTCAGCCTCTAAAAAGACAGAAATACTGCCATTTGCAATTACATGGATGAGCCTGGAGGACATTATGCTAAGTGAAATAAGCCAGACACAGAAAAAGAAATGTTGCATCACTCATATGGATACTAAAACAGCCAAACTCATAGAAGCAGAGACTAGAATGGTGGTTGCTGGGGTTGGGGGTGAGAGTGAGAAGGAAATGAGCAGACATTGGTCAAAGAGTACAAAATTTCAGTTATGCAAGATGAATTTGTTCTGGAGTTCTAATATATAGCATGGTGAATACAGTTAACAATACTGTATTGTATACTTGAAATTTGCTAAAATGATAGATCTTGTGTTATCATCACACATAAAAAAGAAAGAAAATGGTAACTATGTGAGGTGATAGTATGTTAATTAGCCTGATCATGGTGATAATTTTACAATACATACATTTATCACAATATCTAGTTGCATATTTTAAAAATATACAATTCCTATTTGTCACTTATACTTCAATAAGGCTGAAAATAAGCAGTAGTTATCAACGCAGTGTGGTACTGGCATAAAGATAGACATAGATCAATGGAATAGAATCAAGAGTCCAGAAATAAACCCCATACTTTTATGGTCAACTGATTTTGAACTGGGTGCCAAGACCATTCAATGGGGAAAGAATTGTCTCTTCAACAAGTGGAGCTGAGAGAACTGAATATTCACATGCAGAATAAGGAAGTGGGATCGCTACCTTATACCTATATAAAAACTAATTCAAAATAGATCAAATGGCTAAATGTAAGAGCCAAAACTATAAAGCTATTCAAAGAAGACATAAAGATAAACCTTCATGATCTTGTATTTGGCAATGGATTCTTAGATATAACATTAAAAGAACAGCAACAAAAGAGAAAACGGACAAACTAGACTCATCAAAATTAAAAACTTTTGTGAACCAAAGAAGACTATCAAGAAAATGAAAATACAACCTACAGAATGGAAGAAATTTTTGCAAGGCATATATTTAATAAGAGTCTAGTATCCACAATATACCAAGAACTTGCACAACTCAACAATAAAAAGACAAACAATCCAATTAAAAATGGGCAAAGTATTTGAATAGACATTTCTCTAAAGAAGATATATAAATTAGCGACAAGAACATGAAAAGATGCCCAACATCATTCTTTATTTGGGAAACACAAATCAAAACCACACTGTGATACCACTTCATACCCACTAGGATAGCTAATTAGGAAATGGAAAATAAGTTTTTGCAAGGATAGGAGAAACTGGAACACTTGTACATTGTTAGTGGGAATGTAAAATGGCTCAGCTACTGTAGAAAACTGTTTGGGAATTTCCCAAAAAGTTAAACATAGAATTACCATATGACCAGTAATTCCACTTCTAGGTATATACTCAAAAGAACTGAAAACGGATATTCAAACACTTGCACATAAATGTTCATAGCAGCACTATTTCCAAAAGCTAAAAAATAGGAACAACCCAAATGTCTATCAGCTGAGAATGGATAAACAAAATATGGTATACCCATACAATGAACTGTTATTGAGTCATGAAAAGAATAAAGTATCGACACATGCTACAACATGGATGAATCTTGATAATAAAATGCTCGTTGGACCACCTTCCTAGCTTGGGGTGTCATCTTCGAAGTGTCTCCTCGGCTTTGGGAGTGATCAGATGGCTCTGCCACAGCCTCTGTCCCTTTGTGACCTACAGGTACTGGGAGATCCGTAAATAAGACGACAGAACACCCTGGAAGCTGGGAAATGGGACTGTTGACATTCAGGAATGTGACCAAAGAATTCTCTCTAGGTAAGTGAGAATGACTGGACCCTGCTCAGTGGAAATTGTATAGGAATGTGATGTTAGAACTACAGAAACCTGGTCTTCCTTTTTGTCTTGTTCTCCAAGCTGAACCTGATCACCTATCTGGAGCAAAGGAAAGAGCCCTGGAATGCGAAGAGGCAGGAGATAGTAGCTAAAGCCCCAGCTACGTATTCTTATTACAACCAAGGTTGTTTGTCAGAGCAAAGCATAGAAGATTCATTCCGAAAAGTGATACAGAGAAGATATGGGAGCTGTGGCCTTGAGAATTTACACTTAAGAAAAAACTGGGAAAGTATGGGTAACTGTGAAGGGCAAAAAGAATGTTATAATGCATATAACCAGTGTCTGATAACTACTCTTAACAATAATTTAAGTGCCAAAGGAGACTAAGAACATAAAATATCTCAGAAGAAACCTCAATTTATGTCTGTTACTTCTACAGAACCCTGTTTTTTTTTCTTTTGGTAAGAATCAACATTAATTTTTGAAATTTTTTTTTGTAATGAAAATCAGGAAAACTTTAACAATGGCTCACATGTTAGTAAACATCAGAGTGCTCATTTTTCAGAGAACTTTTACAAATGTAACAAATGTGGGAAAGCCTTTCACCAATCCACAAAATTATTACCAGAGTATTGATATTCAACAGATGTCTTACAAATGTAATGAATGTGGTAAAACTTAATTTTTTTAACTTTTAATTTTTATGGTACACAGTAGGTGTATACTTGTAGGATACATGAGATGTTTTTGTACAGGTGTGCAATGTGTAATAATCACACTAGGGAAAATTGGGTATCCATCCCCTCAAGTGTTTATCCTTGGTGTTACAAACAATTCAATTATACTCTTTTAGTTATTTAAAAATGTATAATTACATTGTTATTGACTATCGTACCCCTGTTGTGATATCAAACACTAGGTTTTATTCATTCTCTCTAAATACTTTTTTTGTACCCATTAACCATCCCCACCTTGCCCCTAGCCCTCACTACCCTTGCCAGTCTCTGGTAACCATCCTTCTATTCTCTATCTCCATGAGTTCAATTGTTTTGATGTTTAGAGCTCACAAAGAAATGAGAATATATGATGTTTGTAGAAAAAAAGAGAGGAAAATATAATGCTTGTTGAAAGACCCAGACACCATAGGTTACATATTGTATGATTCCATTTACATTAAATACTTAGATAGGTAAAGCCATAGAGACAGAAAGCAGATTAGAGGTTGCCAGGGGCTGGGGTCAGAGGAGAAAGAGACAGTGACTGCCTAATGGATACAGGGTTTTATTTGGGGCTGATGAAATGTTTTGGGACTACAGGTGATACTTGCACAACACTGTGAATATACTAAATGCCACTGGTTTGTACACTTTAAATTGGCTAATTTTATGATAGGTAAATTTTACTTTAATTTTTTAAAAAAGAAGGCAGCCAGAGTAAGACAGGGCACCCCGATGTCCAGAGTGGAGCTGGCTGTAGGTGAGCAGGTGAGGGGATAAAATTATGGGGGAGATGGGACCTCTTCCTAGGGTATTTGTTATCTGTGTGGAGGTAGCAGGTAGTTGTGAGTGAGCAGGATGTGGAAGGCTCTGTAGTGGAAGACTCCAGTGCCGACTTCACAAGAAAAGCACATCCAAAAGGACAGGGTAGACATTCGTCTAGGCTGATTGGCGTTTTCAGTGAGCCCTGCTGTGTAACATGTAGGACTGGGAGCCTGTTGGAAATGCAGAATCTCAAGCCCTGTTCCAGACTCCCTGGATTAGAATCAGGTGTGATAATATCATCACGTGATCTTTAGGCACGTTAAAGTTTGAAAAATGTTGTAGAGAAAACAAAGCCCCAAATGTTTCATTGAACTTGACTAATCCATAACAAATTTCCTTGGGAATGAGGCAGAGAGGGAGTATTTCCTGGTTGAAAGACAGAGAAACTGTTCCCAGATACAAGTCTGCCCAATATTTGCCTTTCATGGTAGCATTTATTTCAGGAGCTGAAACACCAAAATGAACACATTGAAAACCTAAAGGTATGTGGCCAGGCGCAGTGGCTCACGCCTGTAATCCCAGCACTTTGGGAGGCCGAGGCAGGTGGATCACAAGGTCATGAGATCGAGACCATCCTGGCTAACATGGTGAAACCCCGTCTGTACTAAAGAATACAAAAAATTAGCTGGGTGTGGTGGCGGGCCCCTGTAGTCCCAGCTACTTGGGAGGCTGAGGCAGGAGAACGGCATGAACCTGGGAGGCAGAGCTTGCAGTGAGCCGAGATCACGCCACTGCCTTCCAGCCTGGGTGACAGAGTGAGACTCCGTCTCAAAAAAAAAAAAAAAAAAAACCTAAAGGTATGTATGTCAATTTTTACAATGCTTGAAAATTGGGAAATAAAGAAAAGTTGAAAAAAATAAACATGTCAATCATAATCCCATCTCCAAGAGATAACCAGTATTAACATCCTGCTTTTGCAGACATCCTACACAGCCTAAGGATTGGCTGAAGATGTACTTGTGAGAGCCTTCTCCTCTAAGTGTGGTCATGTGCCCCAAAAGGAACTGAGGGACTTTCAAAAAGATGCTCTCTCTACGTTGCATCTCTGCCACCAGTCTCCTGTCTCTCTCTCTAGACCAGCTGCTTGGAAGGAGCAAGCTGCCCACAGTATGTTCAGTCACATGGAGAGACACTTCTCTGCATTGGAGCCAACATTTATGGAGAAAGAAGAGCTCAGCCTGGGTCATGTTCCCACTGGATCACTGCACTAGCATGGTACCTTAGGCTGTAGTTATGTGGGTGGACCAGGGATGGGCACAGTGAGATTGCTTTAGAATTCTACTGCAAGACTAAAACATAGATAGTTCAAGGAAATATTGAGGGATTTATGTAAAGTAAACTAGGTTTAGTTAAAATTGACTTATTTTGGACACATGAATCTGTTTAGTTTCTAAGAAAAGATGATGAGAATGTAGGATTATCCTTGTCACATTGAGAGTAATAAGAAAGATACTAACGCTAACTTTAAGAATTTGGAACCAGTTTTCACTAAAATATTCTTATATCTGAAATGCCTAAAAAGTTGTTTTGTAACTTTTTATTTTGAAATAATTATAGATTCCCAGGAAGTTGCAAAAATGGGAAAGAGAGGTTGTGTGCACCTGTTACTCAGTTTTTCCCAGTGGATACATCTGATATGGTTTGGATGTTTGTCCTTTCCAAATCTCATGTTGAAATGTGACTCCCAATGTTGGAGATGGGGCATAGTGGGAGGTGACTGAATCATGGGAGTCAATCTCTTGTGAATGGCTTAGCACTATTCCCTTGGTGATAAGTGAGTTCTTGCTCAAGTAGTTCATGTGAGATCCGGTTGTTTAAAAGAGTCCAGGATCTCCCCCTTCTCTCTCTCTTGCTCCATTTTGCCACGTGTCACTGGCTCCTCATCACCTTCTGGCATGATTGTGAGTTTCCTGAGGCATCACTAAAGAGCACATGTTGGCACCATGCTTTACAGCCTGCAGAGCCACGAGCCAAAATAAAGTTTTTTTCCTTATAAATTGCCCAGCCTCTGGTCTGCCTTTAGAGCAGTGGTCCCCAACCTTTTTGGAACCAGGGATTGGTTTCGTGGAAGACAAGTTTTCCATGGACTTGGGGTGGGGGGTGGGGGGGCATTAGATTTTCATAAGGAACATGCAACCTCAATCCTTCACATGTGCGGTTCACAATAGGGTTTGTGCTCCTATGAGAATCTAATGCTGCTCCTGATCTGACAAGAGGTGGAACTCAGTCAGTAATGCTCACTTACCTGCTGCTCACCTCCTGCTGTGCAGCCTGGTTCCTAACCAGTACTGGTCCATGGCCCTGGGGTTGGAGACCCTTGCTTTAGAGCAACATAAATGGACTAACACAGAGAACAGGTACTAATAATTGGGGCATTGCTATAAAGATACCTGAAAGTGTGGAAGCAGCTTTGGAACTGGTTAACAGGCAGAGACTGGAAGAGTTTGGAGGACTCAGAAGACAGGAAGATGAGGGAAAATTTGGAAGTTCTTGAAGACTGGTTAAATGGTTCTGACCAAAATCATAGAAATGTGGACAGTGAAGGCCAGGCTGATGAGGTCTCAGATGGAAATGAGGAAGTTATTGGAAACTAGAGTAAAGATCACCTATTTTATGCCCTAGCAAAGAACTTAGCTGCATTGTGTCCAAGCCCTAGGGATCTGTGGAAGCTTGAAGTTAAGAGTGATGACCTAGAGTATCTGATGGAAGAAATTTCTAAGCAGCAAAACATTTGAGATGTGGTATGGTTGCTTCTGACTGCCTACAACCAGATACGGGAGCAAAGTAGTGAATGTAAAAATTTGAATATAAAAATTTGAAAAATTTGCAGCCTGGCCGTGTGGTAGAGAAAGTATCCAAGCAGGCTAATTAAAAGGGAACCAAGTGCTAATATCCAAGACAATATAAAAAAAGCCTTGAAGGCATTTCAGAAGTCTTCAGGACAGCCCCTCCTATCCCAAGCCTAGAGGCCTGGGAGGAAAGAATGGTTTCAGGGGCCAGGTCCAGGATACTGCTGTCCTGCTTACCCTCAGGACACTACTGCCTGCATTCCAGCCACTTCAGCTCTAGCCTTTCATCAAAGTGGCCCAAGTACAGCTTGGGTTGCTGCTCTGGAGGGTGCAAACTATAAGCTTCGGTGGCTTCCATATGGTGTCAAGCAGATGTAAAGAATGGAAGTCATCTTTCTTTCTTTGTTGGTCTAGCTAGGAGTTTATCAATTTTGTTTATCTTTAAAAAAACCTTTTCATTTCATTGATTCTTTATTTTTATAAGTCTACTTCATTTAGTTCTGCTCTGATCTTTATTATTTCTTTCCTTCTACTAATTTTGGGTTTGTTTTGTTTTTGCTTTTCTCATACCTTGAGGTGCATCAGTATATTGTTTATTTGAAATTTTTCTATTATTTTGATATAGGTATTTATTGCTATAAACCTTCCTCTTAGCACTACTTTTGCTGTATCCATAGGTTTTGATATGTTATGTTTTGATTTTTCACTTGTTTCAAGAAATTTTAAAAATTTCTTCTTAATTTCTTCCTTGACCCAATCATCATTCAGGAGTCTGTTGCTTAATTTCCAAGTATTTGTACAGTTTTCAGAGTTCCTTTTGTTATTTATTTCTAGTTTTATTCTATTGTGACCTGAGAAGATACTTGATATAATTTTGGTTTTTAAAAATTTGTTGGGAATTGTTTTGTGTCTTAACATATAATCTATCCTAGAGAATGTTCCATATGCTGATGAGAAGAATGTGTATTCTGTAGCTATTTGGTGAATTTTATGTAAATGTTTGTTAGGTCCTTTTGGTGTAAAGTGCAGTTTAAATCCAGTATTTCTTTGTTCTGTCTAAAAGATCTGTCCAAGCTGAGAGTGGGGTTATTGACATGCCTAACTATTATTGTGTTGGAGTCTCTCTCTCTTTAGATTTAATAATATTTGCTTTATATATCTGGATGTTCCAGTGTTGGGTGCATAGAGGTTTAGAATTGTTATATCCTCTTGCTGAAGTGATCCCTTTATCATTATATAATGACCTTCTTTGTCTGTTTTTATTGTTTCTGACTTAAGGTCTGTTTTATCTGATATAAGTTTAGCTACTCCTGCTCACTTTTGGTGTTTGTTTGCATGAGATATATTTTTCTATCTCTTTCCTTTCACTTTATATGTGTCATTATAGGTGAATTGAATTTCTCATAGGCAGCATATAGTTAGGTTATGTTTTTTTCATCCATTCAGCCAGTCCATATCTTTTAAGTAGAAAATTTGATGTATTTACATTCAGGGTTATTATTGATATATGATGTCTTATTCCTATAACTTTATTAATTTTTTTTTGTATATGCTTTGTTTTTTCTCTCTTATTATTTATCATTATGGTTTGATGATTTTCTGTAATGGTAACATTAAGGCCTTTCTCTTTCTTATTTGTGTGTTTGCTTTACCAGTGGATTTTCTACTTTCATGTATTTTCATGATGGTAGATATCATTCTTTCATTTCCAGATGGAAGTCTCCTTTAAGCATTTCTTGTAGAGCTGGTCTAGTGGTGATGAATTCTCTGAGCTTTTGCTTGTCTGGGAAAGACTTTATTTCACCTTCATTTATGAAAGATAACTCTGCTGAGTTTGGTGCCTTCAGCTGGCAGTTTTTTCCTCCCAACACTTTGAATATATCATCTAATTCTCTCCTGCCTTGTAAAGTTTCTGCTGAGAAATCTGCTGTTAGTCTCATGGGTATTCTTTTATAAGTACCTAGATGTTTTACTTTTGCTGTTTCTAGAATTCTCTCTTTGTCATTTGACAGTTTGACTCTAATGTGCCGTAGAGAAGATCTTTTTCAATTGTATCTATTTAGGGATCTCTTAGCTTTCTGTATATGGATGTTTAAATCTCTTGCTACACTTGGGAAGTTTTCAGCTATTATTTCATTAAGTAGGCTTTCTAGCCCTTTGGTCTCTTTGTCTTCTAGGACACCAAAAATTTGAATATTTGGTCAATTTATGGTGTCTCAAATGTCATGTAGACTTTGTTCTTTGGTTTTAAAATTTATTTTTCTTTACTTTTTTGTCCAAGTAGGTAACTTCAATAGACCTGTCTTCAAGTTCTGAAATTCTTCTGCTTGATCTATTGTTGAAATTTTTTTTTTTTTGAGGGAGTTTTGCTCTTGTCACCCAAGCTGGCGTGCAATGGCTTGATCTTGGCTCACTGCAACCTCTGCCTCCCAGGTTCAGGCGATTCTTCTGCCTCAGCCTCCGGAGCAGCTGGGATTACAGGTGTGCACCACCACGCCCGGATAATTTTTGTATTTTTAGTAGAGATGGGATTTTGCCATGTTAGTCAGGCTGGTCTCAAACTGACCTCAGGTGATCCATCTGCCTCGGCCTCCCAAAGTGCTGGGATTACAGGTGTGAGCCACTGCACCTGGACTAAAACTTTCAAATGTAATTTTTATTTTGTTCAATGAACTCTTCATTTCTAGGATTTCTATGTGGTTCTTTTTTGATATCTATCTCTTTGATAATTTTTTCACTGATATCCTGAATTATTTTTCTGATTTCTTTATATTGTTTACCTGTGTTCTCTTGTGTCCCACAAAGCTTCCTTAATATTATTAATTTGAGTTCTTTTTCTGGGAATTTATAAGTTTTTTTTTCCATTAGAACTTGTTACTGGAGAACTATTGTGTTCTCTTAGAGGTATAATATTTCCTTACTTTTTCATGTTTCTTGTGTTCTTACATTGATATTTGTGCATCTGGTGTAACAGTTACTTCTTCCAATTTTTTTGGATTTGCTTTCATAAGGGAGGACTTTTTTTCCTGAAGATGTATCTATGATATTCGTTGAGTAGGGCACTTTGGCTTTGATTCTGGGTGTTTGCCATGGTGTATTCTCCATATAATTTGTTTGGCTTTCAACAGCATGAGTGGCATTTATGATTTTCTCAGTGGCTCAAAGTGTAGTTGTTAGTGGAGGCTGTGGTGAATTTTTGCTGGGGACAGAGATGGGGATTGGGCCTGTGCTCAGGCGCCAATGGGGGCGATGGTAGGCTTAGTATGAACATCTTTGGTTCCCAAAGTGGTGTAGACTGGAACCAGTTTTAGTGGGTCCAGGCATCTTTCTTGGGTGTCTGCAGTGGCAGCAGTGGACTTGACAGGTGGGAGAATGTTCAGGCTTCTGAGCAGCAGGTGTGGTGTGAGCAATGGCAATAGCAGTGGTGGGACAACCCTGTGGCTCCCAAGTGGTTTGCACTGATGGTGGTGGTGGTTGTAATGGGCTGGGCAGATCAGTCTTCTGGCCTGAAGGTGGCACACACAAGTAAGTGCCAGCTCTGGTGTTAGTTGTAGGCTGTGTGAGCCTGTCTTCAGGCTTCTGGGAAAAGTGCTCAGGTCCTAACAGGGCAAGATGATCCCGAGGCACCTAGATGGTGTGCTTGGGCATTGGGGAGGTGAGTGGGGCCAGGCTGGGCAGGCCTGTGTTCGTGACCCCCAGTGGTGCATATGGTTGCTGGCTGTGGTGGTAGGGGTGTGGTGATCCCTAGGCCTCTGGTAAGGTGCTCAGATGGGGATGGCAGTGGCTGCACTGCAGTCCTACTCCTGGTGAGGGCAGGGTTGCTTTCAGTGTCAGCAGCTATGGGCAGGTAGCTGGGGAGCTCGCATTTCTGCTCCAGGTGGTGGCTGCGGGTGGGATAGCCTGTCCTCAGGGTGCTTGTAAATGTATAGTGGCCCCATAGCTAATGATTGGGGGGTTGCTGCCAGTGGCTTGTGCTTTGGTCCCAGTAGCAGCAGCCCACAGTGACAGCTGTGGGCAGGGGTGCTGTCCTCAGGGTGTTTGTAAATGTGTGGTGGCTCTGTGGCTGTGGGTGGCAGTGTCGCTGTCAGTGAGGTGCACTTTAGCACCCGGAGGCAGCAGGCAGCAGCAGTGGCAGATGCAGGCAGGAGAGCCTATCCTCAGGGCATTTGTAAATGCACTGTGGCCCCAGTGCTGAAGGTAGTGGGGTTGCTGCTAGTGGCATGCACTTCTACCCCAGTGGCATCATCCAGCAGCAATGGTGGCTGCAGGTGGGGGATGTCAGTGGAGTTCCAGGGATGTGGAGATGCAGAGGCTTTTGGCCCCAGGGCCAGATTCAGTATGATGGGGGCTGAGCTTCCAAAATAGTCCTGCACTGTAGCTGCTTAGGAGTCAGGGGGAGTATGGGACCTGGCGTGAGCTCCCTCTCTGGAGCAACATCACCACACAGTCTCTAGGCAGCTCTCTATATCAGTCTCAGGACACACAAGGGTCAAGGGCCTTTCCCATGGCTACGATTGGAGGAGTCTGTGATGGGAATGTGGACAATTGGGAGTCTCTCATTTACCCTTTTCCCACACTGGGGAGCCTCTCTGGGCTCCCAGATGATCCTGGCTGAGCAGGCTGCCTTGCTTCCATTTACTTCCTTGCTTTAGGTGTTTCCTGTCACTTCTATGTTGAATTCCAGTATTCTCTATTTGATGATCCATTTGAAGTGTGATTATCTACTCGCTATTTTTGTTCTTCTTTGTGGAGGAGGTGAATGTCAGGTGTCTCTACTCAGCCATCTTGAAGCTTCTGACATTTTATATTTAAAACTATGATCCATTTGAGTTAATTTTACAAAAAGTATAAGGTTTAAATCAAAGTAATTTTTTTTTTGGCTATGGCTGTCTAAATGCTCCAGTGCCATTGTTGAAAAGGCTATTTTCCCCTCTACTTAGATTCTTGCTCTTTTCTAAAAATTCAGCTGGATGTATTTGTGAGCATATTTCTGGGTTCTTTATTCTGTCCACTGATCTATGTGTCTATACCTCTGCAACACTATACTGTCTCGATTACTGTAGCCATACCATAAGTCTTAGCATCAGGTAGAGTGATCTTTACATGTTTTCTTGCTTTGAAAAAAACTTTTTAAGCTAGTTCCTTTCCCCTTACATATAAATTTTAGAATAAGCTGGTCAATATATGTAAAATATGTTATTGGGATTTTGGTAAAATTATATTAAGCCTATATATCAATTCAGGGATAATTGAAGACTACTATATTGAGTCTTCCAATCCATGAGCATGATATATCTTGCAGTTTATTGAGACCTTCTTTGATTTCTTTCATCAGCATATTGTAGCTTTTTGTGTACAAGCCCTGTCAATGCTTTATTAGAATTATTGCTTAGTATTTCATTTTTAAGTGATTGCAAAGGGTATTGATTTTTTTATTTTGGTTCTAACATGTTAATTATTAGTATATAGAAATATATTTAATTTTTGTATCTTCATTTTGTGTCCTGAGACATTAGTGAACTCTTTTGTTAGTCTAGGATTAAAAAAAAAAATTCTTCGTGATTTTCTACATACTTTCTTTTCTTGCCTGTCTGGCTAGATTTTCATTACTATGTTAAATAAGAGTGCTGGGAGAAGACATTATTGCTTTGTTCCCAATTAGGGGGAAAACATTAAGTCTATCACCATTATGTATGATATTACCTATAGGATTTTTTTTCCTTGAGTAGATGTTCTTTATCAAGTACAGAAATTTCCTCTCCGTTCCTAGTTTTCAGAATGTCTTTATCATAAATTGGTGTTAAATTTTGTCAAGTGTTTTTCTGAATTTTTTGATATTATCATATGATTTTTCTTCTTTAGAGTGTTCATATGGGGAATTGCATTGATTGAATTTCAAATACTGAATTAGCATTGTATCCCTGGAATAAAACTTAGTTGGTCATGCCATATAATTATTTTTATATATTGCTGAGTTTAATTTGTTAATAATTTATTAAGAACATTTGAATCTATGTTCCTGAGAGATTTGGGTGTATATTTTCAGTTTTGGTACTATCTTTTTCTAATTTTGGTATCAAAGTACTACTGACCTCATAAAGTGAGTTGGGAAGTGTTTTCTCCTCTTCTCTTTTCTGGAGGAGATTTTGTAAAAATGTACTGTTTCTTCTATCAATATTTAGTAGAATTATGTGGTGAAATCAGTTAAGCTCGCAGGTTTCTTTTTTGTCTGTTTTTAAGTTGTGAATTTGATTCCTTTAATAGTTATAGGGATATTCAAATTATCTTCTTCATATTGAGTAATTTTGGTAGTTTGTGCCATTCAAAGATTGGTCTGTTTTATCTAAGTTGTCAAATTTTTGAGTGTTTTTTTTTCAAGTATTCTTTTATTATTCTTTTGATGCCTAGTAAGTGTGTAGTGATATTCCCTGTTTCAGTTTCAATATTAGTTGTATGTGTCTTCTCTGGGTTTTTTTTTTTTTGGTCAGTCTTGATAGAAGTTGGTTAATTTTAATGGTCTTTTTTAAAAACTAGCTTTTTGTCACATTGATTTTTTCTGTTGCTTTTCTGATCATAATTTCACTGATATCTGTGCTTCTTAAAAGTATTTCCTTCATTGTGTTTCTTTGGGTTCATTTTTCTTTTATTCTAGTTTCTTGAAGTGGGAGCTTGGATTATGTAGTTGAGATTTTTCTTCCTTTTTAATGTAAGGATTCAATGCTATAAATTTCTCTTTTGGCACTGTTTTATCTGTGTCTCACAAATTTTAAGTCAGTTCTAAGTATTTTAAAAATTTCCCTGAAACTTCCTTTTTGAGTCATGGATTAGTTGTTTAATTTATCAGGGTGTGGAGATTTTCCAGTTATCTTTCTGTTATTGATTTCCAATATGATTCCACTGTGATCACAGAACTTACTGTGTATAATTTTAATTCTTTTTTGGTGAGGTTTGTTTATGGCTCAAGATATGGTGTAGCTTGGTAAATGTGTAAAAAATAATGTGCATTCTGCTGTAGTGAGGTAGAGTGTTCTAGAAATGCAAATTAGATCCTTTTGGTTGATGGTGTTGTTGAGTACTTCTATATTTATGATGACTAATTTTATGTGCAAACCTGGAGGGTATTTTTTGATGAAATTAGCATGTAAATCGCTGAACTTTGAGTAAAGCAGATTGTCTTACCTAGTGCAAGTGGGCCTTATCCAATCAGTTGAAGGCCTGCCCAGAACAAAAAGACCAGCCTCATCAAGCAAGAAATAATTCTCTGGGGGCGGTTCCAAGATGGCCAAATAGGAACAGCTCCAGTCCACAGCTCCCAGCATGAGCGATGCAGAAGACGGGTAATTTCTGCATTTCCAATTGAGGTACTGGGTTCATCTCACTGGGGCTTGTCAGACAGTGGGGGCAGGACAGTGGGTGCAGCCCACTGAGTGTGAGCTGAAGCAGGGCAAGGCATCACCTCACCCAGGAAGTGCAAGGGATCAGGGAATTCCCTTTCCTAGCCAAGGGAAGAGGTGAAGGATGGCACCTGGAAAATTGGGTCACTCCTATCCTAATACTGTGCTTTTCCAACCGTCTTAGCAAATGGCACACCAGGAGATTATATCCCGCACATGGCTCAGTGGGTCCCATGCACATGGAGCCTCGCTCTTTGCTAGCACAACAGTCTGAGATTGATCTGCAAGGCGGCAGCAAGGCTGGGGGAGGGGCGGCCACCATTGCTGAGGCTTGAGTAGGTAAACAAAGTGGCCAGGAAGATCCAACTGGGTGGAGCCCACTGCAGCTCAATGAGGCCTGCCTGCCTCTGTAGATTCCACCTCTGTGGGCAGGGCATAGCCGAACAAAAGGCAGCAGAAACCTCTGCAGACTTAAATGTCCCTGTCTGACAGCTTTGAAGTGAGTAGTGGTTCTCCCAGCACAGAGTTTGAGATCTGAGAATGGACAGACTGCCCCCTCAAGTGGGTCCCTGACCCCCGAGTAGCCTAACTGGGAGGCACTCCCGAGTAGGGGCAGACTGACACCTGACATGGCCAGTACCCCTCTGAGACGAAGCTTCCAGAGGAATGATCAGGCAGGAACATTTGCTCTTCAGCAATATTTGCTGTTCTGCAGCCTCTGCTGCAGATACCCAGGCAAACAGCGTCTGGAGTAGACCTCCAGCAAACTCCAACAGACCTGCAGCTGAGGCTCCTGACTGTTAGAAGGAAAACTAACAAACAGAAAGGACATCCACACCAAAACCCCATCTGTATGTCACCATCATCAAAGACCAAAGGTAGATAAAACCACAAAGATGGGGAAAAAACAGAGCAGAAAAGCTGAAAATTCTAAAAATCAGAGCGCCTCTCCCCCTCCGAAGAAATGTAGCTCTTTGCCAGCAATGGAACAAAACTGGATGGAGAATGACTTTGACGAGTTGAGAGGAGAAGGCTTCAGACAATCAAACTTCTCCAAGCTAAAGGAGGAAGTTCAAACTCAACGCAAAGAAGTTAAAAACCTTGAAAAAAATTAGACGAATGGCTAACTAGAATAACCAATGTAGAGAAGTCCTTAAATGACCTGATGGAGCTGAAAAACATGGCACGAGAACTATGTGACGAATGCACAAGCTTCAGTAGCTGATTCGATCAATTGGAAGAAAGGGTATCAGTGATGGAAGATCAAACGAATGAAATGAAGCAAGAAGAGAAGTTTAGAGAAAAAAGAGTAAAAAGGAATGAACATAACCTCCAAGAAATATGGGACTATGTGAAAAGACCAAATCTACTTCTGATTGGTGTACCTGAAAGTGACAGGGAGAAAGGAACCAAGTTGGAAAACACTGCAGGATATTTTCCAGGAGAACTTCCCCAATGTAGCCAGGCAGGCCAACATTCAAATTCAGGAAATACAGAGAATGCCACAAAGATACTCCTCAAGAAGAGCAACTCCAAGACACATAATTGTCAGAATCACCAAAGTTGAAATGAAGGAAAAAATGTTAAGGGCAGCCAGAGAGAAAGGTCGGGTTACCCTCAAAGGGAAACCCATCAGACTAACACCTGATCTCTCAGCAGAAACTCTACAAGCCAGAAAAGAGTGGGGGCCAATATTCAACATTCCTAAAGAAAGGAATTTTCAACCCAGAATTTCATATCCAGCCAAACTAAGCTTCATAAGTGAAGGAGAAATAAAATATTTTACAGACAAGCAAATGCTGAGAGATTTTGTCACCACCAGGCCTGCCCTAAAAGAGTTCCTGAAGGAAGCACTAAACATGGAAAGGAACAACCGGTACCAACCACTGCAAAAACATGCCAAATTGTAAAGACCATCGATGCTAGGAAGAAACTGCATCAACTAACGAGCAAAATAACCAGCTAACATCATAATGACAGGATCAAATTCCCACATAACAATATTAACCTTAAATGTAAATGGGCTAAATGCTCCAATTAAAAGACACAGACTGACAAATTGGATAAAGAGTCAAGACCCATCAGTGTGCTGTATTCAGGAGACCCATCTCATGTGCAGAGACACACATAGGCTCAAAATAAAGGGATGAAGGAAGATCTCCCAAGCAAATGGAAAACAAAAAAGGCAGGGGTTGCAATCCTAGTCTCTGATAAAACAGACTTAAAACCAACAAAGATCAAAAGAGACAAAGAAGGCCATTACATAATGGTAAAGGGATCAATTCAATGAGAAGAGCTAACTATCCTAAATGTATATGGACCCTATACAGGAGCACCCAGATTCATAAATCAAGTCCTTAGAGACCTACAAAGAGACTTAGACTCCCACACAATAATAATGGGAGACTTTGACACCCCACTGTCAACATTAGACAGATCAATGAGACAGAAAGTTAACAAGGATATCCAGGAATTGAACTCAGCTCTGCACCAAGTGGACCTAATAGACATCTACAGAACTCTCCACCCCAAATCAACAGAATATACATTCTTCTCAGCACAATATCACACTTATTCCAAAATTGACCACATAGTTGGAAGTAAAGCACTCCTCAGCAAATGTAAAAGAACAGAAATTGTGACAAACTGTCTCTCAGACCACAGTGCAATCAAACTAGAACTCAGGATTAAGAAACTCACTCAAAACTGCTCAACCACATGGAAACTGAACAACCTGCTGCTGAATGACTACTGGGTACATAACGAAATGAAGGCAGAAATAAAGATGTTCTTTGAAACCAGTGAGAACAAAGACACAACATACCAGAATCTCTGGACACATTTAAAGCAGTGTGTAGAGGGAAATTTATAGCACTAAATGCCCACAAGAGAAAGCAGGAAAGATCCAAAATTGACACCATAACATCACAATTAAAAGAACTAGAGAAGCAAGAGCAAACACATTCAAAGCTAGCAGAAGGCAAGAAATAACTAGGATCAGAGCGGAACTGAAGGAGATAGAGACATAAAAAACCCTTCAAAAAATCAATGAATCCAGGAGCTGGTTTTTTGAAAAGATCAACAAAATTGATGGGCCACTAGCAAGACTAATAAAGAAGAAAAGAGAGAAGAATGAAATAGATGCAATAAAAAATGATAAAGGGGATATCACCACGAATCCCACAGAAATACAAACTACCATCAGAGAATACTACAAACACCTCTATGCAAATAAACTAGAAAATCTAGAAGAAATGGATAAATTCCTCGACACACACTGTCCCAAGACTAAATCAGGAAGAAGTTGAATCCCTGAATAGACAAATAACAGGCTCTGAAATTGAGGCAATAATTAATAACCTACCAACCAAAAAAACTCCAGGACCAGACGGATTCACAGCTGAATTCTACCAGAGGTACAAAGAGGAGTTGGTACCATTCCTTCTGAAACTATTCCAATCAATAGAAAAAGAGGGAATCCTCCCTAACTCATTTTATGAGGCCAGCATCATCCTGATACCAAAGCCTGGCAGAGACACAACCAAAAAAGAGAATTTTAGACCAATATCCCTGATGAACATCGATGCAAAAATCCTCAATAAAATACTGGCAAACCGAATCCAGCAGCACATCAAAAAGCTTATCCACCATGATCAAGAGGGCTTCATCCCTGGGATGCAAGGCTGGTTGAACATACGCAAATCAATAAATGTAATCCAGCATATAAACAGAACCAAAGACAAAAACCACATGATTATCTCAATAGATGCATAAAAGACCTTTGACAAAATTCAACAGCCCTTCATGCTAAAAACTCTCAATAAATTAGGTATTGATGGGAGTATCTCAAAATAATTAGAGCTATTTATGAAAAACCCACAGCCAATATCATACTGAATGGGCAAAAACTGGAAGCATTCCCTTTGAAAACTGGCACAAAACAGGGATGCCCTGTCTCACCACTCCTATTCAACATAGTGTTGGAAGTTCTGGCCAGGACAATCAAGCAGGAGAAAGAAATAAAGGGTATTCAATTAGGAAAAGAGGAAGTCAAATTGTCCCTCTTTGCAGACGACATGACTGTGTATCTAGAAAACCCCATTGTCTCAGCCCAATATCTCCTTAAGCTGATAAGCAACTTCAGCAAAGTCTCAGGATACAAAATCAATGTGCAAAAATCACAAACATTCTTATACACCAATAACAGACAAACAGAGAGCCAAATCATGAGTGAACTCCAATTCACAATTGCTTCAAAGTGAATAAAATACCTAGGAATCCAACTTACAAGGGATGTGAAGGACCTCTTCAAGGAGAACTACAAACCACTGCTCAATGAAATAAAAAAGGGCACAAACAAATGGAAGAACATTCCATGCTCATGCATAGGGAGAATCAATATGGTGAAAATGGCCATACTGCCCAAGGTAATTTATAGATTCAATGCCATCCCCATCAAGCTACCAATGACTTTCTTCACAGAATTGGAAAAAACTACTTTAAAGTTCATATGGAATGAAAAAAGGGCCCATATTGCCAAGACAATCCTAAGCCCAAAGAACAAAGCTGGAGGTATCACACTACCTGACTTCAAACTATACTACAGGGTTATAGTAACCAAAACAGTATGGTACTGGTACCAAAACAGAGATATAGACCAATGGAACAGAACAGAGCCCTCAGAAATAATACCACACATCTACAACCATCTGATCTTTGACAAACCTGACAAAAACAAGAAATGGGGAAAGGATTCCCTATTTAATAAATGGTGCTGGGAAAACTGGCTAGCCATATGTAGAAAGCTGAAACTGGATCCCTTCCTTACACCTCATACAAAACTTGATTCAAGATGGATTAAAGACTTACATGTTAGACCTACAACCATAAAAACCCTAGAAGAAAACCTAGGCAATACCATTCAGGACATAGGCATGGGCAAGGACTTCATGTCTAAAACACCAAAAGCAATGGCAACAAAAGCCAAATTGACAAATGGGATCTAATTAAACTAAAGAGCTTCTGCACAGCAAAAGAAACTACCATCAGAGTGAATAGGCAACATACAGAATGGGAAAAGATTTTTGCAATCTACTCATCTGACAAAGGGCTAATATCCAGAATCTACAAAGAACTCAAACAAATTTACAAGAAAAAAATAACCCCATCAAAAAGTGGGTGAAGGATATGAACAGACACTTCTCAAAAGAAGACATTTATGCAGCCAACAGACACATGAAAAAATGCTCATCATCACTGGCCATCAGAGAAATGCAAATGAAAACCACAATGAGATACCATCTCACACCAGTTAGAATGGCGATCATTAAAAAGTCAGGAAACAACAGATGCTGGAGAGGATGTGGAGAAATAGGAACACTTTTACACTGTTGGTGGGACTGTAAACTAGTTCAACCATTATGGAAGACAGTGTGGTGATTCCTCAAGGAGCTAGAACTAGAAATACCATTTGACCCAGCCATCCCATTACTGGGTATATACCCAAAAGATTATAAATCATGCTGCCATAAAGACACATGCACACGTATGTTTATTGTGGCACTATTCACAACAGCAAAGACTTGGAAGCAACCCAAATGTCCAACAATGATAGACTGGATTAAGAAAATGTGGCACATATACACCATGGAATACTACGCAGCCATAAAAAAGGATGGGTTCATGTCCTTTATAGGGACATGGATGAAGCTGGAAACCATCATTCTGAGCAAACTATCGCAAGGACAAAAAACCAAACACCGCATGTTCTCACTCATAGGTGGGAAGTGAACAATGAGAACACTTAGACATGGGAAGGGGAACATCACACACTGGGGCCTGTTGTGGGGTAGGGGGAGGGGAAGGGATAGCTTTAGGAGATATACCTAATGTAAGTGACGAGTTAATGGGTGCAGCACACCAACATGGCGCCTGTATACATATGTAAAAAACCTGCACATTGTGCACCTATACCCTAGAACTTAAAGTATAATTAAAAATATATATATATTATAAAAAAAAAGAAATAATTCTCTGGATGACTGCTTTTACATTTTATCTGTGCCATTATCTCCCCTTTTTATCCAGCCTACCAGCCCACACAACAGATTTTGGATTTGCCAGCCTCCATAATTGACTGAGTCAATTCCTTTTAGTAAGTTTCTTTACAGACACACATACACATACACACACACACACACTCACACACACACACACATCTTATTGGTTCTTTTTCTCTAGAGAATCCTGATTAATACAATGTTCTTCCTGATTTTCTGTCTAGTTATTCTGTCAATTATTGAGAAAAGAGTGTGGAAGCCTCCAGTTATAATTGTAGATTTTTCCGTTTCTCCTTTTTTAGTTCTATCATTCTTTCTTCATATATTTTGCAGCTATGTTGTTTGGTGCATAGACATTTGGATTGCTATGGCATTTTAGGGGACTGGCCCATTTTAATTATGTAATCTTTCTCTCTATCCCTGGGAATTTCATTTGCCCTGGAACTTATCTTATCTGGTTTTAATATTGCTACGCTAGCTTTCTTTCAATTAATTTTGGCATGGTGTATCTTTACACATCCTTTTCCTTTAGATCTACCTCTATTGTATTTAAAGGGAATTTTTTGTAAACAGCATATCTTTTGGTATTTTTTTCTTCACTCTACCAATGTCTGTTTTTAAAAAATATTTTATTAGACCATTTATATTCAGTATAATTGTTGATATGTTAATGCTTAAGTGTGTAATTTTATTTTTTGTTATTCTGTTTGTTCTGTTTTTATTTTTTCTGCCTTCTTGTGGGTTACTTGAACATTTTTAAAATTCCTTTTATATATATTTGTGTGAGGTATAGAAATTTTATCTCTTTTTAAGTTTCTTTACTCTCCTTCCTTTATACTTATCTTAAATATTTCCTCTATATTCATGGGCAGCCACTTAAGAAAATTTTATAATTTTTGTTTCGTGTCACATATAATTTAGAACACTCAAGAATGGAAGAAATACATTATAAATGCCATTATTCTTTTTCTTTCTACTGTCCTCATTTTCCAAAATTATGTCTTTTATACTTTTTGTTTATAGAACTTCCTATAGTCATTCTTTCAGGGTGGGTCTGTCTCTTACATTTCTTTCACTTGCAAATGTCTTCTCTTCTCTCTAATTTCTGAAATGTATTTTCACTGGATATTGGATTCTATCTTAACAGTTCTTTTCTTATAGTGCTTAAAAAATATTATCCCACTTGCTTTTGACTTCCATGGTTTCTAATAAGAAATCTGCTGCCATTTGAATATTTTTCTCTTCTATAAATAACGAGTCATTTCTCTCCTGCTGCTTTTGTGATTTTTTTTTCCTGTCTTCAGTTTTTAGTAGTTGGTTTATGATGTCAGTTGGCATTGTTTTGGAGGGGTTTATGATGTTTCCAGTTTGCTCAGTTTCTTAAATCTCTTAAATCTGAAGGTTTATTATATCTTTTGCCAAATTTAGGGAATTACAGTCATTATTTCTTTCAGAACTTTTTAGCCCTCCTCTCTTTCTTCTCTTTTCCTTGGACTTCAATGACACAAATGTAAGATGTTTTGTTATAGTCACACAAGTCCCAGGAGCTCTGTTCATTTCTCTTCAGTCTATTTTCTCTCTTTTGTTCAGACTGAGTATTTTCTATTGTTATGCACTGAGATTTTTTATTTTGGTTACTGGGTTTTTCAGTCTTAACATTTCTCTTTAGTTGTTCTTTAAGTTTTCTATTCTTTGCTCAGGCTTTCTATGTTTCCATTTGTTTCAAGTGCATATGTTATTGCCTGTTGAAGTATTTTTATGATAGCTGCTTCAGTTTTTTTTGGTACAAAAGTGAATGCTTTTTTAGAATTAGGAAATAAATCACAACAAATTTCTGGAGGCTTGGAGATTCAGTGCTTTTCTTCTGAGAGCTCCTTAGGCAGTTTACCAGAAACACTTATTTAGAAATGCTACCTGAAAGCAACTTGTCTTCTCTTCCTCCCCTAGAAGTTCTACAAAAGCAGCAGCCAGCAGTGCTTGTGCAAATGGAGATCCTGGAGCTATGATGTTAGCTGCTTGGTAAACACACTTCTGCCTGTTGGAGATAAACTAATCTCTAATTTCAGTTTATGGGTAAAGAGGAAGGAAAGAAAACATAAAGGGAAAAGAGGCAGGGGAAGTGGGATTGATGGTTTCTATCTGATTTTTTGTTAGTACTATTTTCTCTAGCTTCTCCTACCTCATCACTTAAGTTCTCTCTCTTTTTTTGAGCTTGTACTCCATTTAATTTGAAGTAAAAAAAAGTATGTGATTTACAAAATGATGTACAAATGAAAATGGGTACTGGTACCACTCATAAATGTATTAGTACTAGTGGTAGTAATAGAAGTAGTGATTGTAGTAGAGGTGAAAAGAGTGATAGTAGCAATAATGTTAGTTACAACGGTAGTTATAGTAGCAGTAAGAGTATTAGGAGTAGTAGCAAGAGTAATTGTGGTATTAATAGTACTAGTAATTGTATTAGTAACAATAGTAATAGTAGTGATAATAATATGGTGGCAATAGTAGACACAGTAGCAAGAGTAGTACAGGTAAAAATAATAGTGATACTAGTAATAGCAGTAGCGCTAGGAGTAATAGTAGTTTATGTAGTAATAGCATTAATAGTAGGAAGAACTGTAGTAGTGATTTTAATACTGGCATGAATAGTAGTAGTAATAGTGGTAACCATAGTCACAATAATGGCATAGGTAACAGTAGTTATGGCTTAAAATTTCTTTCTTTTCTTTTTTTTTTGACACAGGTCTTGCTCTGTCACCAGGCTGGAATGCGTTATCATAGTTCACTGCAGCCTTGACTCCTGTGCTCAAGCGATCTTCCCACCTTAGCCCCCCAAGCAGCTAGGACTACAGGCATGCGTGCCACCACACCTAGCTAATTAAAAAAAAATTTTTTTTTTTGTAGAGATGGAGGTCTCACTATGTTACCTAGGCTGGTCTTGAACTCCTGGCTTCAAGCACTCCTCCCGCCTTGGCCTCCCAAAGTGTTGAGAACATAGGTGTGAGCCATTACACCTGGCCTGCTTAAAATTCTTATCAAATAATTCCAACATCTGTGTCATCTTGGTATTGGTATGTGTTTGTTAGAGTAGGTGGTTAGGCAGACATGAGCAGGGCAAGAGATGCACCCCCCTCCTCCAAAACCCGAAGAAATGTCAGATGACCATCAGGTGGTGGTCAGGTGGCTGTCAGCACCAGGGAAAGGCGGTTTCCCAATAGACAGAAAATACCTGGAGCTGGTGATAAGCAACTTCTGGATACAATCTCAGGAGTTGGGTGACGGGGCTCATGCATGTGCACTAAGAGGCAAAATGGCATACTTTAACTGGTATATGACCTTCCTCTGGCAAGGCTTGACTGGTAAGGGAAAAAAACCTCAAGTGAACATGTGCACAAATTCAGTAAACACACTGCACATGAGGCACCTCCGAAGTGCTGGCAGGCCACTGTACATGTGGACAGCCCACTCCATGGGAAGAAGCAAGGGAGAAGAAATGCAAATCCTGGAACCATGCCAATGTATAAAAGCTCAAGTCAAGGGGCTGGTGTGCACTTGATTTCTCAAGTATCCTGCTTGGCCCTCTTCCAAGTATACTTTGCTTCCTTTCATTCTTGCTCTAAAACTTTAATAAACTCTCACTCCTGCCATAAAACTTGCCTTAGTCTCCTCCTCTGCCTTAAACCTACTTCTGGCCCTCGGCTAAATTCTTTCCCCTGAGGAAGCAAGGATCGAGTTGCAGCAGGCCTGTATGGACTGGCCACTGGTAACATGTTCATTGTCTATCTTCATTCCAGTTGAGATTTTCAGGTTCTTATGATGATAAATAATTTTAGATTGAATCCTGAGCATTATGGGTATGAGGAGACTCTTCATTTCATTTAAATCTTCTATTTTAGCATATCTCCTCTGATACTACACTGGTTGGAAAAGTGGGGCACTGTTTCTCTCTGGCAGTTGGGGTACAAGTCTGGGTTTCAAGTTGTCCTCCATCTGCACCCCGAAGGTACAGGACCTCCTCATGCCTGCTGGCAGGGGTGGAGCCAGGCTCCCTTTGAGGCCTCTGCTGACACAGCAGGACTGGAAGGGGGAGGGGCACCTCTTTGCCGCTTCCCACATAGTCCCCCACATACAGCTTGTCAGGGCCTTGTGGCCAATGGGTGGTGACCTCCTGTGACATCACCTTAGCAGGAAGTGGAGGGACCTTCACTACTGCAGCATGAAGATGAAGGTCCCAGCTCTATACTTGGTCTTCTCTGATACCACCCCATAGGGAAGTAAGGGTGCCTCATTCCAGCCTTGAGGGAGTGGAAGTCTGGGGTCCCCACGTGGCTTTTGGTGGTGTGCATGGTGGTGTGGCCACAGTGTTTCCTGCAGTGTTTGGATGGAGGAGGGTGGTTACTGTATATAAGTTTTCTGTCTTGCTAGGCCCTCTCTTTCCTGGTCCTTTGAACTGGAGAAAACAGGCTTTCCTTGGGGCTTTTTTTTTTTTTTTTTTGTCTATGCTGATTGTTGTCTTCGTCAGCACCCAGTCCAGAACATATGAGGCAAAAAGAACACAAGAAATGCAGTGCCATGTCGTTCTTTAAGTCCCGATGTCTCTAGCTAGTTTGCCTAATTTTATCCAAAATTGCAGAGTCACTTAAAAAAAACAATTACATCAAAGGTTTTCAGCCATACCCTCAAAAGGTCACTTTTTAATTCAAAAAGGTGTATATGATTTGGTTCATTACTAAGATCTTCTGTTGAATAATTTACGATCCCCTTTGTTTATTCAAGACAAATTTTCTTTTTTTTTTTTTTATTTTGAGATGGAGTCTTGCTCTGTCACCCAGGCTGGAGTGCAGTGGCGCGAACTCAGCTCACTTCAAGCTCCGCCTCCCGGGTTCACGCCATTCTCCTGCCTCAGCCTCCCGAGTAGCTGGGACTACAGGCGCCTGCCACCATGCCCAGCTAATTTTTTGTATTTTTAGTAGAGATGGGGCTTCACTGTGTTAGTCAGGATGGTCTTGATCTCCTGACCTTGTGATCCGCCTGCCTCGCCCTCCCAAAGTTCTGGGATTACAGGCATGAACTACAGCACCTGGTCCTCAAGACAAATTTTCTAAGCAGTTACAATGTATACACTGTTATCCCTGAGGACGCTGCCTCTGCTGTAGAGAATGAATTGTATATTAATTCCCACATTCAGTGTTATGACAAGGACATAAAATACTGTCAAAACTGGGAGAAGAAAGTGGTGAAAATCCCTGTCCACATGACAACAAAAGGAGATGCAGTTGTGAGCACTGATAAAAGACTTCAGTATTAAATGAAGAGGAGAAAAGGTGTTCCTAACTAAAGTGACACCATAAGCAAAAACATGGAGGCTGTAGAGGTATGATAGATTTGACAAACACAGATGCACTCAGGGTGACCAGAGGTAGGTGAGCAGGAGAGTATAATAGATGAAGACACAATGGAGGACCAGATTGTGTCTTCGTCTATTACACTGACCTGACCTTGAAGGCCAGGCAATGTGTCTGGAATCTGGGCAACAGGGAGCTATAGTGTTTCTCAGTTCTCTGGGCAATTCTTGAAGGTATTTTGCTATTTTTATTCCAACATCATGACTATGGGGATATGACCAGGGAGTAGACAGAGAAAATTATGTTAAACTTAAAGATAACTAAAGCGTTGCCTTTGAGTCATTGCCCAGTTGGTGTGTGGCCAACAGCCAACTTCATTCCAACTCCCTTCCCTTGCCTTCTGGGAAGTTGAGGGTGACCTGCCCATTATAGGATTGAAAGGCAGCAGCATCTTGGACTTAGGCAGAAAATTGGCTGATTTGTTTTGTCCACAGGTTGGCTGTCATTTGAGTTATACAAATGACAAATGCCCCTTTCAGACTCTAGACATAGATGACAAGGGGGATGCTGCCGCTACTGCAGGAGTGATAGTGGTAGAGGATTAGGGTATTAAAGCCCCTATGTGATGGAGCCTCACATATTGCAGGAGCCTCACATATTCCTTAGCCGGCTCCCTTATCTACAACCTGTGCAGTGCAACACAGTGCCCATAATTCCATTTGACCTTCATGGCAATCTGAAATATAGGTAACATTATTTCCATTTGACAGTTGGGAAAACTGAGTCTCAAAAAAGGCCATAACTTTCTCCACCCCAGATTACTTGGCGGACAGCAGAGAATAAGAATCAGTCAGCTAGAAGCTACCCATGGCCATACATACTTGGTGAAGATTTAGTCCAGACAATTATATGAGTAGGGCAATGTGTTCTCAAAGTTATCTGAAAGTCATCTTATGGTGATAAGGGCAGGTGCTTTGTGAGGAAGCTGGGAGCTGATATGTGAGGCCAGTGTGGGTTGGCTAGAGACAAGCTAGGACAGACGAATTGACCAGAGTGAGTGGGAGTGAATATTAGTTTGCTCTTCTGAGTTGAGTGACCTTAGACATTGATGTCCTTTTGGCCTTTGCTACTTATTCTCAAAGTAGAGACAAGGATTCTTGAATTAGGATGGTCTTCGGCCTCCCTCAGTGTGATGACACAGAGAAGACCCTCCTCAGGGGCCTTGTGAATCTAAACTGGAGAAAGAAGATCCCCCAAGCTCTTTCCCTGGGATCTCACACCAAGCCACTCAGACTTTCTACATTTGAATTCTCCAATCCTTACATACAACCTCGTAGTTGCGACAATGTGCGACCTTAGTGTTTATTTGGGAGCTTGTATTTCATTGGCTGTGGGTGCATTTGAACAGATATTTGAGTAGATTGGCAAACAAATGGCTAATTCTATAATTGCTATTAACCCCAATAGATTTCAAACCATGACTTCAACTGCCTTGGACTGGGTTAATGCACTTTCATTTCTGAACTCTTCAGCATCAATCACATCTGGACCCAGAACAATCTCTTGACAAATTCCTACTTGGCTGAGCTGTTGCTGTCAAGGAAAGTTTCACTGATGTCTTGGCCACGAAATAGCTGCAAGACCCCTGAGCTTGCCTGGCTGTGGCCCTGATCACAGTCTGCCTCACTGCGAGGCCAAACCACCAGCTGGCAGGCTCCTCACTGCTGTTTGGTTGTGTGCCCAGGTGCAGGCTTGAGACTGCATTCTGGGTACTCCACAGGAAGTCTGTGGGTGCTATTTTTGAATGGTTGCCTCAGAAAGTCTTCCTGGTAAAGAACGGAAAGTGATCCCCAAGCACATCCCCAAACCATCATGGCTATTGTTTCCATCCCAAGTATCCTGAGAATTCTCTAAGGAGACTTGACACTAACTTGCAGAGGTGAGTGAAATATGCCAAAAAGCCAATGGGGACCCAAGTCAGCTTATTCAAATCTCTATTAATGAGATTCCTGAGACGGGAGTCTTGGAGAAATTTCACCACAGCCTCATTTTGTGTCAGACTACATTATATGCTTGACTAATTCTGGAGGGAGAGAGAGTGAAGAATTCATGCCACTTAAAACAATTAATGCTACATCTTAAATTCCTAGAGTTCTGGAAAATTAGTCACCATGGGAAATAGAGGTGTTCATATAGGAATAACTGTAAATAGGGATATTAGATTGGCTTTAACTCTCACATTCATTTTCAAGAATAAGAAGGTCAGGAAGGAGGACTCCTGCTAGTTGCAGACACTTCACAACACTGGAATGTGCCCCATTTATTCAACATAAGCTAAATATTTGTCTTATCTGTTCATCCAAAGAAAGACCATAGGAGGAAGGAGAAGGAAGGAATAATCCCAAATCTAGAGCAGAGCTGTTCCAGAGCAGGACAGGGAGGTAAACAACTGATGCACCCTCTCCGCTCACAAAGGTGTTGGGGGAAGGATTCTGAGGCAGCCTCAGGCCTCTCTGGGAATGGGTGCTGAGATTATTCCTAACATCTGCCAGGTTCTGGGGGTGGGGAATGCTCCTGGGGAAATGAAAGCTGCACTTACAAACCCAAGAAATGGAAATTTACCAGAACCGTAAGACCAGCAAGAACCTGCCTTGGTACCATAATATGCTCTGGAAAAACGAGACCACAGAGCACAAGTAAACGACTTACTTGAAAGCCCCATCCTAGGCAAATAGAGAAAGAAAGCCTTCTATAAGGATGACCAGTGATGGGACTCGGAGAAACTGGATAGTTTTCTGTCCTTCTGCTGGCCTTTCAAGAAAATCCACCTTGGATGTTAAAGGACAACCACATAACTTTTTGTAGACCTTGGTGCGACTCTGTCCACCATTAAGACCTCCTTCCATTGATCAGATCTCCAGAGTCATAAACCACGCAATGAGGGGGATTTCCAACTTCCCTCCATGCTTCCCTGGCCTTAGCCACAGCTCAGCTTTCTGACAAAGGATCACTCCTTCTTCTCTGGGTTTCCACAGAAATTTTTCTCTGCAAAGGGAGCTGTCAAGTAAGATGCGCTGCTGAGGAACTTTTTTTAGAAGTCTCAGAAAATTATTCTATTTAAGACCAACTTTGTGCTGACTTCGGCATCTTTCAACCTGTGTCATGTCTGCTTCAGGATAAGATTAAAGACTTGGCTTTGGTCCTTGAGTCTTTATGTGCTGAGGATTCCACAAATTTAGGCATGATTATAGGAGAAAAACCCATGGAAGTTCATATAGATAATATATGATTAGTGAGTTTCCAGTCCTGAATAAGAAATCTTTGCCTGCCTGAAGGTCATGAAGATATTCTTGTGTATTCTTCTAGGAGCTTCATGATTTTCGCTTCCACATTTGGGTCTATGATACATCTCAAATTAATATTTGTATAGTATGAGGTAGTAGGTTTCTGTTTTCATATGAATATTCAGACACTGAGCGTCATTTATTGAAAAGACTCGCCTTTCCCAGTTAAATTCTTTTGGTGCCTTTGTGGAAAATTATGTTACCAATTGTGTGTGAATATACTTCTGGATGCTAGTCCATTTACTTGGTCTGGTTATGCTTGTGCCAATACCACAATGCTTTGATTACTGGAGCTTTGTAGCAAGTCTTTAAATCTAGTTATATAAGTCTTCTCCAGTTATGTTTCTCTTTCAAAGTGGACATATATCTCAATTTACTTAGTCTTTGTTGAATTTTCTCAGCCATATTTTATAGTTTTCAGTATAGCAGTCATGTAAATATTACATTAAATGTATTTATATTTATTTTATGTGATTTGATGCTACTGCACATGGTTTTATTTTTGTGAATTTCATTTCTCAGTTGTTTTTTTGACATACAGAAAGACGATTCATTTTTGTATATTGACCGTGAATTCAGGTGTTGAATTTTATACAGATTTTGGGGGGGGATGTACTCAGATAATTATATAATTTCCTCCTCTATTCTGTGAAACATGTGGATTACATTATTTGGTTTAATTATCAACTTTATTATAACATATAAAATAAATTATCCACTTGAAGCATACAATTGGATAGGTTTGACAGATGTACATGCCAAAAAAACCCACACCATAGTCAAGATACAGAACATTTTCCAGTGATGTTTTAATGCACCTTTCTATCTGCCCTTGGCCACAGATAATCACTGATCTGCTTTTTATCAACATAAATCATTTTGCATTTTTCTAGAATTTTATATAAATAGAAACATACACTATGTGCTCTTTTATTCTGACTTCTTTCACTAAACATAATGCTTTGAGATTTATTCATTTTGTTGCATACTGTAATAGCTCATTCCTTTTCATCACTGAGTAGTATTCCATTATATAAATATACCATTTTGCTTACCCATTAATCTGTTGATGGGCCTTTTGGTTTCTCCTAGTTTTTGTGTGGACTTTTATCAGCTTTATTGAGGCATAACCAACAGGGTCATGACTAGGGTGAGGCAAGAAAGACTCCTAGGGAATAAATTTAAAACTTGAGGAGTCATTTTCAAGTCTGGGTCTGAGCACCTCCTTGAATTTTGGACCATAGGAGCCTCTCTTGCTTCACCTTCATTCTGGCTCTGATGATTGATATTCAACAAATTACACATATTTCAAAGGCAAATTTGATAAGTTTTGACATATGTGTGCACCCATGAAATGTCACCATAATTATGATGGAGAACATACCCATTGCTCCAGAAGTATTCTCATGCCCCATGTAATATCTCCCTCCTGGCCCTCCTTGCCATTTCTAGGCAATTATTAATTACATTCTTTCACTATAGAGTAGAGTCGTATGTAAATAAAATCATACAATATGTACTTTTCGTTGTTTGGCTACCTTTACTCATCATAATTATTTTGAGATTTAATCTAGGTTGTTATGTGTATCAATACTTCACTCCTTTTTACTGCTGATTATTTTGTTGAATTGATATACCATAATGTGTTTATCCATTTGCCTGTTGATGGACATTTGTGTGGTTTCCAGTCTTAGCTATTGTAAAGAATGCTTTCACAAATATTTGTGAATAAGTATTTTAATGGACATTTGCTTTCTTTTCTTTTGGGTAAATACCAGAAGTGTAATGGTTAGATCATATGTTGGTTTTATGTTTAGCTTCTTAAAAACCAACAAATTGTTTCCCAAGTTGGTTGAACCATTTCATGTTGTCTCCAGCAATGTATGAGAGCTCTACTTGCCCCACATCCTTACCAACACTTGGTGTGGCCAGTCTTTTTAATCTTAGCTATTTTAATAGGTGTGTAGTAGTGATAATTATGTTGTGGATAAATATGCTTATCAAAATTTAAAGCTTCTAGTTATCAAAAGACACCATTAAGGAAACAAAAAGGGAAGTCACAGAAGGGGAGAAAATATTCATATATCTGACAAAAAAATTGTACAAATGATATATAAATCAATAAGGCAAAACAAATAAAATATGAGGATAAGACATGAAAAGGGAAATTACCAAAGAAGATATACAAATGACCAATAAACCCAATAAATATGCTCATCATTAGCCATCAGGGAAATAGAATTTAAAAGCTCAGTAAAATATAACTATAAACTCATTGGAATGGCTAAAATAATGCTGACAAGGTCAAGTGTTGGCAAGGATGTGAAACAACTAGAACTCACATAGGGTTGATCAGAGCAAAATGGAAGAGCTATTCTAGAAAACAGTTTTGCAAGCTCTTAAAAAGTTAAATACAGGGAGACATTAAAGATGGCCAAATAGGAACAGCTCTGGTCTGCAGCTCCCAACAAGACCAACACAGAATTCGGGTGATTTCTGCATTTCCAACGGAGGTACACTGTTCATCTCATCGGACTGATTAGGCAGTGGATGCAGACCATGGAGGGCAAGCAGAAGCAGGGTGGGGTGTTGCCTCACCCAAGAAGTGCAAGGAGTAGGGAGCCTCCCTTTTCCAGCTGAGGGAAGCTGTGAGGGACTGTGCTATCCAGCCCAGATACTACGCTTTTCCCATGGTTTTTCCAATCAGCAGACCAGGAGATTCCCTCATGTGCCTACACCATCTGGGGCCTGGGTTTCAAGCACAAAGCTGGGCAGCTGTTCAGGCAGACACTGAGCTAGCTGCTGGAGTTTTTTTTCGTACCCCAGTGATGCCTGGAACCCCAGCGAGACAGAGCCGTTCACTCCCCTGGAAAGGGGGCTGAAGCCAGGGATTCAAGTGGTCTCGCTCAGTGGGGCCCACTCCCACAGAGCCCAGCAAGTTAAGAACCACTGGCTTGAAATTCTTGCTGCCAGCACAGAAGTCTGAAGCCGACCTGGGATGATTGAGCTTGGTGCGGGGAGGGGCGTCCATGATTATTGAGGCCTGAGTAGGCAGTTTTCCCCTGACAGAGCTAAAAAGGCCTGGAAGTTCTGACTGAGTGGAACTCAACATAGCGTGACAAAGTGGCTGTGGCCAGACTGACTTTATAGATCCCTCCTCACTGGGCAGGGTATATCTGAAAGAAAGGCAGCAGCTCCAGTCAGGGGCTTATAGATAACACTCCCATATCACTGGGAAGAAAACCTGAGGGAAGGGGAGGTTGTGGGCACAGTTTCAGCAGACTCACATGTTCCTGCCTGCCAGCTCTGAAGAGAGCAGTGGATCCTGACAAGGAGGGTTCTACTAGCACAGTGCTCAAGCTCTGCTAAGGGACAGACTGCCTCCTCAAGTGGGTCCCTGACCCCCATACCTCCTGACTGGAAGAGACTTCCCTACAGCAGTTGACAGACACCTCATACAAGAGAGCTCCAGCTGGCATCAGGTCAGTGCCCCTCTGGGATGAAGCTTCCAGAGGAAGGAGCAAGCAGCAATCTTTGCTGTTCTGCAGGCTCTGCTGGTGATACCTAGGCAAATAGGATCTGGAGTGGACCTCCAGCAAACTGCAGCAGACCTGCAGAAAAGAGGATTGACTGATAGAAGTAAAACTAACAAACAGAAAGCAATAACATCAATATCAACAAAAAGAACCCCCACACAGAAACCCCATTTAAAGGTCATCAGCCTCAAAGATCAAAGGTAGATGAATCCATGAAGATGAGAAAAAATCAGCATAAAAATGCTAAAAATTCCAAAAAACAGAATGCCTCTTCTCCTCCAAATGATTGCAACTCCTCTTCAGCAAGGGCACAAAACTGGATGGAGAATGAGCTTGACGAATTGACAGAAGTAGGCTCCAGTAGGTGGGTAATAACAAACTCCTCTGAGCTAAAGGAACATGTTCTAACCCAGTGTGAGGAAGCTAAGAACCTTGAAAAAAGGTTACAGGAACTGCTAACTAGAATAACCAGTTTAGAGAAGAACATAAATGACCTGATGGGGCTGAAAAACATAGCACGAGAACTTTGTGAAGCATACACAAGTATCAATAGCCAAATCGATTAAGTGAAAGAAAGGATATCAGAGATTAAAGATCAACTTACTGAAATAAGGTGAGAAGACAAGATTAGAGAAAAAAAGATAGAAAAGGAATGAACAAAGCCTCCAAGAAATATGGGACTATGTGAAAAGACCAAACCTATGTTTGATTGGCGTCCCTGAAAGTGACAGGAAGAATGGAACCAAATTGGAAAACATACTTCAGGATATTATCCAGGAGAACGTCCCCAACCTAGCAAGACAGGCCAACATTCAAATTCAGGAAATACAGAGAACACCACTAAGATACTCCTCGAGAAGAGCAACCCCAAGACACATAATTGTCAAATTCTCCAAGGTTGAAATGAAAGAAAAAATGTTAAGGGCAGCCAAAGAGAATGGTCAGGTTACCTACAAAAGGAAGCCCATCAGACTAACAGCAGATTTCTCTGCAGAAACTCTATAAGCCAGAAGACAAGGGGGCCAATATGCGAATTCTTAAAGAAAAGAATTTTCAACCCAGAATTTTAAATCCAGCCAAACTAAGTTTCATAAGTGAAGGAGAAATAAAATCCTTACAGACAAGCAAATACTGAGGGATTTTGTCACCACCAAGGCTGCCTTACAAGAGCTCCTGAAGGAAGTACTAAATATGGAAAGGAAAAACCAGTACCAGCCACTACAAAAACACACCAAAATATAAAGAGCAACGACACTATGAAGCAACTGCATCAACTAATGTGCAAAATAACCAGCTAGCATCATGATGACAGGATCAAATTCACACATAACAATATTAACCTTAAATGTAAATGGGCTAAATACCCCAATTAAAAGACACAGACTGGCAAGTTGGATAAAGAGTCAAAAATCCATTGGTGTGCTATATTCAGGAGACCCATCTCATGTACAAAGACACACATAGGCTCAAAATAAAGGGATGGAGGAATATTTGCCAAGCAAATGAAAAGCAAACAAAAAATCAGGTGTTGCAACGCTAGCCTCTGATAAAACAGACTTTAAACCAACAAAGATCAAAAAAGACAAAAAAGGGGCATTACATAATGGTAAAGGGATCAATGCAACAAGAAGAGCTAACTATCCTAAATGTATATGCACCCAATACAGGAGGACCCAGATTCATAAAACAAGTTCTTAGAGACCTACAAAGAGACTTAGACTCCCACACAATAATAGTGGGAGACTTTAACACCCCACTGTCAACATTAGACAGATCAACGAGACAGAAAATTAACAAGGATATTCAGGACTTGAACTCAGCTCTGGATCAAGCAGACCTAATAGATATCTACAGAACTCTGCACCCCAAATCAACAGAATATACATTCTTCTCAGCACCACATAGCACTTATTCTAAAATCGACCACATAATTGGAAGTAAAACACTCCTCAGCAAATGCAAAAGAATGGAAATCATAACAGCCTCTCAGACCACAGTGCAATCAAATTAGAACTCAGGATTAAGAAACTCACTCAAAACCGCACAATTACATGGACACTGAACAGCCTGCTCTTGAATGACCAAGGGGTAAATAATGAAATTAAGGCGGAAATAATGAAGTTCTTTGAAACCAATGAGAACAAAGAGACAACGTACCAGAATCTCTGGGGCACTGCTAAAGCAGTGTTTAGAGGGAAATTTATAGCACTAAATACCCACATCAGAAAATGGGAAAGATCTAAAATCAACACCCTAACATCACAATTAAAAGAACTAGAGAAGCAAGAGGAAACAAATTCAAAAGCTAGCAGAAAACAAGAAATAACTAAGATCAGAGCAGAACTGAAAGAGAGAGAGACATGAAAAACCCTTAAACAAAATCAGTGAATCCAGGAGCTGGTTTTTTGAAAAGATTAACAAGATAGATAGATTGCTAGCCAGGCTAATACAGAAGAAAAAAGAGAAGAATCAAATTGACACAATAAAAAATGATAAAGGGGATATCACCACTGATCCCACAGAAATACAAACTACCATCAGAGAATACTATAAACACCTCTATGCAAATAAACTAAAAAATCTGGAAGAAATGGATAAATTCCTGGACACATACACACCCTCCCAAGACTAAACCAGGAAGAAGTCGAATCCCTGAATAGGCCAATAGGAAGTTCTGAAACTGAGGCAGTAATTAATAGCCTACCAACCAAAAAACGCTCAGGACCAGACAGATTTGCAGCTGAATTCTACCAGAGGCACAAAGAGGAGCTGGTACCATTCCTTCTGAAGCTATTCCAAAAAATGGAAAAACAGGGACTCCTCCCTAACTCATTTTATGAGGCCAGCATTATCCTGATTCCAAAACCTGGTAGAGACACAATGAAAGAAGAAAATTTCAGGCCAATATCCTTGATGAACATCCCTGCAAAAATCCTCAATAAAATACTGGCAAATTGAATTCTGCAGCACATAAAAAAGCTTATCCACCACTTTCAAGTTGGTTTCATCCCTGGGATGCAAGGCTGGTTCAACATATGCAAATCAATAAACGTAACAGAAACAGAACCATCACATCACATAAACAGAACCAATGACAAAAACCACAGGATTATCTCAATAGACGCAGAAAAGGCCTTCGATAAAATTCAACACCCCTTCATGCTAAAAACTCTCAATAAACTAGGTATTGATGGAACATATCTCAAAATAATAAAAGCTATTTATGACAAATCAATAGTCAATATCATACTGAATATGCAAAAGCTGGAAGCATTCCCTTTGAAAACTGGCAGAAGACAAGGATGCGCTCTCTCACCACTCCTATTCAACATAGTATTGGAAGTTCTGGCCACAGCAATCAGGCAAGAGAAAGAAATAAAGCGTATTCAAATAGGAAGAGAGGAAGTCAAATTGCCTGTCTTGGCAGATGACATGATTGTATATTTAGAAAACCCCATCATCTCACTCCAAAAACTCCTTAAGCTGATAAAGAACTTCAGCAAAGTCTCAGGGTACAAAATCAATGTGCAAAAATCACAAGCATTCATATACACCAATAATAGACAAGCAGAGAGCCAAACCATGAGTGAACTCCCATTCATAATTGCTACAAAGAAAATAAAATACCTAGGAATACAACTTACAAGGGATGTGAAGGACCTCTTCAAGAAGAACTACAAACCACTGCTCAAGGAAATAAGAGAGGACACAAACAAATGGAAAAACATTCCATGCTCATGGATAGGAAGAATCAATGTCGTGAAAATGGCCATACTGCCCAAAGTAATTTATAGATTCAATATTATTCCCATCAAGCTACCATTGACTTTCTTCACAGAACTAGAAATAACTACTTTAAATTTCATATGGAACCAAAAAAGAGCCCGTATAGTCAAGACAATCCTAAGCAAAAAAAGAAAAAAAAACAAAGCTGGAGGCATCACGCTACCTGACTTCAAACTACACTGCAAGGAAACAGCATGGTACTGGTACCAAAACAAATATATAGACCAATGGAACAGAACAGAGGCCTCAGGAACAACACCATACATCTACAACCATCTGATCTTTGACAAACCTGACAAAAACAGGCAATGGGGAAAGGATTCCCTATTTAATAAATGGTGCTGGAAAAACTGGGTAGCCATATGCAGAAAACAGAAACTGGACCCCTTCCTTACACATTATACAAAAATCAACTCAAGATGAATTAAAGACTTAAATGTAAAACCTAAAACCAAAAAAACCCTAGTAGAAGACCTAGGCAATGCCATTCAGGACATATGCATGGGCAAAGACTTCATGACTGAAACACCAAAAACCATTGCAACAAAAGCCAAAATTGACAAATAGGATCTAATTAAACGAAAGAGCTTCTGCTCAGCAAAAGAAACTGTCATCAGAGTGAACAGGCAACCTACAGAATGGGAGAAAATTTTTTCAATCTATCCATCTGATACAGGTTTAATGTCCAGAAACTACCAGGAACTTAAACAAATTTACAAGAAAAAAACAACTCCATCAAAAAGTGGGCAAAGGATATGAAGAGACACTTCTCAAAAGAAGACATTTACGCAGCCAACAAACATTTGATAAAAAGCTCGTCATTGTTGATCATTAGAGAAATACAAATCAAAACCACAATGAGATACCATCTCATGCCAGTTAGAATGGCAATCATTAAAAAGTCTGGAAACAACAGATGCTGGCGAGGATGTGGAGAAATAGGAATGTTTTTACACTGTTGGTGGGAGTGTAAATTAGTTCAACCATTATGGAAGACAGTGTGGCAATTCCTCAAGGGTCTAGAACCAGAAATATCATTTGACCCAGCAATCCCATTACTGGGTATATACCCAAAGGATTATAAAGCATTCTACTATAAAGATATATGCACACATATGTTTATTGCAGCACTATTTACAATAGCAAAGACTTGGAACCAACCCAAATGCCCATCAATGATAGACTGGATAAGGAAAATATGGCACATATACACCATGGAATACTCTGCAGCCATAAAAAACAATGTGTTCATGTCCTTTGCAGGGACATGGATGAAGCTGGAAACCATCATGCTCAGCAAACTAACACAGGAACAGAAAGCCAAACACCGCATATTCTCACTCATAAGTGGGAGTTGAACAATGAGAACACGTGGACACAGGGAGGGGAACATCACACACCAGGGGCTGTGGGCGGTGGGGGGGCAAGGGGAGGGAGAGCATTAGGACAAATACCTAATGCATGCAGGGCTTAAAACCTAGATGACAGGTTGATAGGTGCAGCAAACCACCATGGCACATGTATGCCTATGTAACAAACCTGCACGTTCAGCACATGTATCCCGGAACTTAAAGTAAAAAAAAAAAAAAGTAAAAAAAAAAAAAAAAAAGATATGTAAATGGCAAATAAGCTCATGAAAAGATGCATTCAAGAAATGCAAATTAAAACCAAATGAGACACCAGTAAACACCTATTAGAATGTCTGTAGTTAAAGGACTGAACATACCAGTTAATGATGAGTATGTGAAAAAACTGGGACTCTCATGCATTGCCACATCAATGTAAAATATTGCAACCACTCTGGGGAGCAGTTTACCAGTTGCATAAAAAGTTAAACATACAACTACCATATGACCTTGCCATTTCACTCTAAGGTTTTTACCAAGGCACAATGAAACTGTATGATCATACAAATCCTTGCACAAAAATATTCTTAGCAGTTTTATTTTTAATAGCCCAAACCTGAAACAACCACACATCCATTAACAGGTGAGTATATAAACAAATTGTGGCACATTTATTACAATGGAATAATACTCATCCATAAAAGCAATAAATTAATGATAGATGCAAAAGCATAGATGAATCTCAAAAACATTATGTTGAGTGAAAAATGATTAATGATATAATGCAAAAAAATGTTTTTCAGTTCTGAAAGACATAAGTCACCATTAATGAACAATAAACAAACAAACAAAAAAAGTTAAATACAGATAATTACCAGAAGTTCTCAAACTAACCAGAATATTGAAGGTCAATGTGATTAAAGAAACTGTCAACTTCCTATTTCAGTTTTGGCATATAAAGAGCTTGAAAATAAGCATTCCCACAATTACAACAAGAAAAAGTTGGACAAACTGAAATCTGTGACTTATCTTGAACCCATCATACAACTGAGTTAACAGGATAAACCACCACCTTAAAATCCAGACAGACAGGTACATCCAGAGAAATACAAGATCAAAGATTGCTTACTTGGAACAGAAGCCCCCGAAATGTATAATCTGGTGGCAACATTTAAATGGTCATTTTCATAGAGTTTGGAGGCTGAATACAGAGTTGGTGAGTAAGGAGCCCTAAGGGTCTAAGACAGATGGAGATATCCACATGTACATGGGCTTTAGCTCAGTAACCTCACCAGGTTCTCATTATGAAGATTTGAGAAATATCCTTCTTGGACCTGGAAGGATTCAATGTCAGTAGACTTATCCTATAAGAAATGTTAAAAGAACTTTGGGCCAAAGAGAAATAATATGCCAGAAACTTCGTTCCACACAAAAAAGGAAGAACATCAGAGAAGGAATAAATAAAGGTAAAATAAAATATTTTAGTTTTCCTACTTTTAATGGACATAAAATAACTTTGTTTAAATTAATAATAGGAAAAATCTATTGGAAGGTCATAGCATATAGATAAGTGAAATGAATGAGCACAGTTTCACGAAAGATGGAAGAAAGATCCCAGATGTGGTGTAATGTTACTGGAGGTGGAAGTAAATTATTTAAAAATGCACATCGTAACACCTGCAGCAACCACTAAGAAGTTTTAAATGGAAGTTTAAATGATATGCCAAAGAAGAGATAAAGTGGAATAATATAAAATATTCAATTGAAGCAAGAAAAGATAGAAAAAAGGGAAGAAGAAGAGAAACAAACAAAAAAAGAAACGAGAAGAAAGCCATTATAAAGATTGTATATTTTAGCCCAACTATACCAAAAAATACTTGAAATGTGAATGGTGTAAATACAGCAGTTAAAAGACAGATTTTATTGAATTGGAATATTAAGACTCAGATAGGTATGCTATCCTAAAAGTAATCAAAAGAAAGCTGGATTACCTATATTAATTTCAGACAAAGCAGACTACAGAACAGGAATATCATCAGGGATAAAGAGTGACATTACACAAACAGGAAGACAATTCTCCAAGAAGACCTAAATGTTTATGCACCTAACTACACAGCTTCAAAATACATAAGACAAAGGTGATAGAACTGAAAGGAGAAATCATATTTTAGTTGGAGACCTCAATATCTCTATACCAGTAGGTGATATAGCAAGCACACAGAAAATCAGTGCGGGCATTGTGGAACATAACAGCATCATTGATCAACTGGTTCTAATTGACATCTATAGACGACTTCATCCAACAACAGCAGAATACATATTCTCCTCAAGCTCACATGGAACATTCACCAAGACAGATCCCACTCTGGGCAATAAAACACATCTTAACATATTTCAAGGGATAGATATCATACAAAGTATATTTTCAGATTGCAGACAAATTGAACTAGAATAACAGAAAACTAGTTGAAAAATGTCCAAATATTTGGGAGTTCAACAACACACCTTTAAAACCCATTGGTCAAAACAGAAGTCTCAAAATAAATTAAAATGTATTTTTTTGTAATATTTTTATCTAGTTTTGGCATTTGGTATTAGCGTAGTTCTGCCCTTATAAATGAGTTGGCAAATGTTTCTGATTCTATTTTGGGGAAGAGATTTCTGGAAAATTCAATGTATTGAAATTTGTGGGGTGCAACTAAAGTGACTGGTATAAATCTATAGCATTAAGCTGCATATATTGGAAATGAAAAAGATCCAAAATCCATAATCTAAACTTCCACCTTAGGAAACTAGAGTAAGAAGAGCAAATTAGACCTAAAGCAAGCAGGAGAAAGGAAATTATAATTATTAGACCATAAATAAACAAAATTGAGAACAGGAAAACAATAAATAAAATCAAAAGTTGGCTTTTTGCAAAGATCAATAAAATTGACAAATCTCTAGCTAAGCTAACCAAGAAAAAATGAGGGAAGACACAAGTTGTCAATATAAGGAATGAAAACGATATGTATCAGCACTACTGATCCTGTGGGTCTTAAAAGGGTAATAAAGGAATACGATGAACAACTCAATCCCCGTGTATTTGGTAACTAAACGACATAAAGCAATTTCTTGAAAGACACAAACTACCAAAATTCACTCAAGGATAAACAGATAACCTTAAGTTCAATTTATCTATTCAACACAGTCCCATTAAAAATCCCAGCAACCTTTTTTGTACATATCAAATAACTGATTCTAAAATTTATGTGGACAGGCGAGAGACCTAGAATTCCACCAGAATTGTAAATAAGAAGAATAAAGTTGGAAGATATTCATCTTACTCAATTTTAAGACTTATTATAAAGTAACAGTAATCAATACTATTTGGTATTGGAGGAAAAATAGACACATTGATCAATGAAAGAGAATAGAGAAGAGCAATACAGACTTGCAATGGGGTTACTTCCTGATAAACCCATCATAAGTTGAAAATATTGTCAGTTGAAAATGTATTGAATACACCTAACTTATTCAACATCATAGGTTAGCCTAGCCTAGTTTACCATAAACGTGTTCAGAACACTTACTTTAGCCCACAGTAGGGCAAAGTCATCAGTACTCTGATGATCAGTACTCAAAAACACAGGACTCTGCAGAGTGTCACTTGTTTACCCTCATGACTGCATGGCTGACTGGGAGCTGTTGTTTGCTGTCGCTGCCCAGCATCACAAGAGAGTGTGGCACAGTGTATTGCTAGCCCAGGAAAAGATCAAAATTCAAAACTGAAAGTATGGTTTCTACTGAACGTGTATAGCTTTCACGTCATCATAAAGTAAATAAATCCTAAGTCCAGCCATTTTAAGGTCTGTAGTGTGATACAAATCTAGTGAACTGATTTTTTCACAAAGGCAGAAAGGCAATTCAATGAAGAAAGGATCATCTTTTCAACAGGTGGTGCTGGAACAATTGAGTATCCATGTGCCCACTCCCCACAAAAGAGAGCCAAGACACAGACCTTACACCTTACACAAAAATGAACTCAAAAGAGACCAAAAATCTAAATATAAAACACAAAATCATAAAAATTCTAGAATAAAACATATAAGAAAGTCTGCATGACCTGAAGTTTGGTGGTAATTTTATAAACATAATGCCATAAGCACAATTCCTGGGGGAAAATTTTAATAATTGAGCTTTCTTAAAATAGAAAACTTTTGCTCGGTGAAAGACATTGTTAAGAGAATGAAAATATAAGCCACATTGTTAAGAAAATGAAGGACAAGCAACAGACTGGGAGAAAAAATTTCAAATTGCCTTCCTGATAAAGGACTTGTATCCATAATATACCAAGAATTCTTAAAACTCAGTAACACAAAAATAAGACACTCAACTAAAAAATGGGCAAATGATCTGAACAGACACTGACTAAAAACAATGTGTATATGGTCAATAAGCATATGGAAAGATTTTCATATCATTTGTCATTAGATATATGACTAAAAACTTATTAGAATGACTACCATTTAAAAAACCTGATTATATCAATTTCTGTTAAGAAAGTAGAACAACAGAAACTCTTAATGCTGGTGGAAACACAGAATGGTATAGTTACTTTGGAAGACAATTTTGAAGTTTCTGATAATGCCAACCATGGTCTTACCATATGATCCAGCAACAGTGCTTCTAAGTCTTTTTTCAACTGGTTTGAAAAAGAATACCCACAAAAAACTTTGCACACAAATATTTATAGCAGCGTTATTCATAATTTCCCCAAACTGGAAGCAACCACGATGTCCTTCAGCAGGTAAACGGGTACACAAACTGTGGTACAATCAGACTACTTCGTATTATTCAACAATAAAAACAAACAAGCTACCAACCCACGCAAAGAACAGCATGCATCTTGAATGAATATTACGTGATAGAATCCAGCATGAACAGGCTATATGTTTTCTGATTTGATTTTTATGACATTCTGGAAGAGGCAGAAAATATAGAGATGGTAAAAGAATAGAGACTTCTAGCAGCAGTTACCAAGGTTTCATGAGTGGGAAGGGTTGAATAGGAAGTGTTTGAAAAAGATGTAATGATGCCAAATGGATAAAATTGCCACAAGAAAGAGCTCCCTATGACCAAAGGTGGGACAATTTTAGTAACAAAATAAAATGATACTGGATTATAACCCAAAGTATAAGATAAGTATCTGAGTTCATCCTGACATAAACAAATGACTGAATAAATAAATATATGGGGAAAAGAAACAAATCTCTCATTTGGAAGAATTCCAAATAATTTATGTAGCTGGTCTGGACTCAGAAGTGGAGCATGAATCCCCGCTCCTTAAGTGTGTGCTGTACCTAGTGACTTCCTTCCAAAGAGCACATTATGGAAAAGGGGGAGAAAAGAGGAACTTGACAGTGGAGAAATCTGAACGCAGCCTCAGCCAGGTGACCAAGGTCAACGTCGTAAATAATAAGTCACGTTCATAGAATGTGCCTTTAATATGACGTGATAAGAATGCCACTTTATCTCTGTGGTCTTCCTCAAAAAACCTATAATGCCAGCGTAATCCTGAGAAAAACATCGGACAAACCCCAACTTAGGGAAATTCTACAAAATACCTGACCAATACTTCTCAAAACGTTCAAGGTCACATGAAACAAGGAAAAGTCCAAGAAACTGTGACAGCCAGGAGGAGCCTAAAGCCACCTGACAACTAAATGTAATACGGGATCCTGAATGAGATCCTAGTATAGAAAAAGGATAGTGGATAAAAACTAAGGAAGTCCAAAAGAAAGTGTGGACTTCAGTTCATAATAACATGTCAATATTGATTAACTAGTTGAACCATAGTAATATAAAATGTGGAATATAATACATACTATGTTACACATAATACAAATATTATAAATATATAATAGTGGAAACTGGGTTATAGGGTATATGAGAACTCTCTGTATTATCATCACATTTTTTGTAAATCTAACACTACTCAATTGTAAAAAGTTGATTAGAAAATTTCTCTTTATCTTAGTAAAATGTCTGCAAAAATTAAAAAAGTTTCTTAAATTAAATTTAAAAAGTTTCTTAACTTAATCAAATCATTCATACCTATTATTCAATGTTAATATTCCATGTTTCACTTAATAAAGGGAAAAATATACGTATTTGTATATAAAAACAAATTTTATCATATATTTGCTCTTTTAACTTACTATTTTTACTTAATAAATTAAAATCAAATGACTTTTTGCAACCTCCAGTGATTTCCTGGCTACAGAGGAGTTTTATACTATTGTTTTATAAATGAAAATGATGTATCCCTCAGGATGATTTTTATTGGTGGGAATTAAGGTAGTGTAAACTTAAAGAGGTTTAAAAGGGACCCAAATTAATAAGTGCTTTCTCTTTGTGAATATTTATAGTCTGCTCTTTGTATTGTGGCCTGTGTGAGGAAATGTTTTCTTGATTAAAAACTCAGCCAGGGCATACTGGAACAATTTAACATTTGGATAAAAGTATATTTACTCTGATCCCTTTGAGGGGATGTTACTATTTTACCACTTAATAACTTTGGGTACTATCTCTTTAAAGTATTTTGTGTTCAAAAATTAGAAAAACGAAGAGTGATTTAGCTAGCTAATTTTTAATTTCTTCAATTTCTTTTAAGTTATTAAGTAATTCTAGATTTGCCCAATTCTATTGATAAAAAATGGGGGTGTTTAAAATTAGAGGATTTTTGTTTGGTTTTTATATGAATTTTTAAAGTATGAAAATAAATGACAGAAAAGTCAGAACAGAAAAGCACATTGATTTTTTAACATATTAATTTTGTGCACATTTTATTTCAAATTTGAATATTCAGCATGATAGCAATATATGTCTTTTTGCTTTTTAATTAGAAAATTAAAACTCAAAACAGACGCTCAGCACTCTGAAAATAAGTGCCTGCCATGCTGAAGGGTGACAAGCTGACATCGACAACCTCTTTTTAAAAACAGCTGTCATCTTTCTCTCAGTTATTTGATTTTAGTATGGTTTCCTGAAAATGCTGTGAGGTTCTCTAATTCATGGAAAGAAGAGCAGTTTATTATCTTTAAAAAAATCCTGTATTTCTTTCTTTTTTTAAAAATTGTTATCATCTGCTTTTGTTTCTCTATAGGTTTTCTGTTTTCTTTAATCCTAGGCTCCTTTCTGAGTTTTCTTGCCCCTCAACATCAGAGTCAGAGAATTTTCATGACAAGCCGTCTTGTCTGATGCCTCAGGGAAAATCACTGGTCAGGATCTTCTTCACATTGACTCTGCTGTATTCAAGAAGAGCATCTTCAGGAATAGTGTGCAGAACAGTTTCATGACAGGACATTCAAACGTATAAATAGATTGATTTTCTCCACCTGTGTTGAGATGTTTAAGGTGATGCCTCCTGAGTACCTGAGATGTGCTTGGCCCTGTTCTGGGTGCTCTGCCAGAATTCACTCATTTAATCTTCACAGCAATCTTGAGAGTTAGACACCACCTTATTCCATTTTAGAGCAGTGGAAACGGGCACATGGGGTGCCCTGGGTGAGATCCTCATACACAGAAATCTCTGCACTTGAAGATATACAACACTTAAAAAAAATCTACTCGTGGTGCATCTGCCTCCTCCATGCATAGGGAGTGACAAGTTAAAAATGTTCATACCTATCACATATTTTAAAAAATGCATCTTTGGTTGTGATGTTGACACACCAGGTTTTTCACCAAACACCATGGTGTCCTAGTGTTCTCACCACCCTTGTCTGCTGTATCAGACTAACGTGTGCCTACCACTTTGCTCTACCCATCATCTCCATCCATTGTGCCATGTACCATCTGTTCTTGGAAATGTGACATCTCATTTGCCCTTTGCCTATGTCAATAACCCTTACATCTACTCCTGCCAAAAAAAAAAAAAAATAATAAAGAAAGAAAAAAGAGCATCATGGTTGTAGTTTTGAGGGAAAGGACTCTTTCTCTCAAAACAGTGACGATGTGGTCTGAGGAGGATGAGAAGAACCCCATTGTTTTTTCCTCTTTCCCCTCCTGTTGCTTGGGCTCAGATGAGGGCACAGTCATGAAGGTACCCAGCAGAGCAGCACAACGAAGACCACAGATTTCTGACAGCAGGAATGAGGATCTCAGGGAACTGAAAAGTGCTGGCAAGATGGCAGCGAGGGAGAAGCTCAGGGAGTGACCCATGATGTTGCCTATGAACTTCTGAGCCCATCCCTATGCTGCACGTGCGTGGATCTGATCCTAGTCAGCGTACCCAAATTGTGACAACTGCACTATCAGACTGGTGTCCACATCTAAGACAAACCACTGGGCCTAGTCAGCGTACCCAAATTGTGACAACTGCACTATCAGACTGGTGTCCACATCTAAGACAAACCACTGGGCCAGTGGAACAGATGCGGAACAGATAAATGGCGCTGCTGGGTCTTTGAGACTGAACGTCCCCCAGGCCTGTAGCCAACAGAACAGTTGTAACTGATGCCCAAGCCTAACTAAGTAGATTGCCTACTAAAACAAAAAATTAACATTCTCCATAGAATTTAAATAAAACGTAGAGTTACATAAGATAGAATTCAAAACATATAGTTTACGATTCAATATGACTCTCATACAAAGAGCCAGAACAATCTCGACACACACAGCAAAAAATGACAAACAGAAGCCAGTGCTGAGATGACAGGGACATAGAAAGCACTGAATTTTATTTGTTTAATTCAGTTAGATGGTCTCTGCTTTCTAATAGGCAAGCTTAATGCATTTACACTGTTGCGAGTACTCATATTTTTGGACTTAGTTTACCATATTATTTTTGGTAATCTCTTTCCTTATTTCTTTATTCCTCCCTCCTGACACCATTGGATTAATCACACTTATTTTATTCATTTTCCCCCTTCTGTTTGTTTGGAATTTTCTTCCTGATTCTGTTCTTTTAGTGGCCCCTTAATTTTTAGCATGCGTAAGCAACGTAAAGTATGAAGTTAAGGGATAGCCCCGTCTTTATTCTCTGGTTTCGCCCACCCAAATTCCATGTTAACGTTACATGCTTATATTTTTTCTATCATTTCTATGTGTTTGAAACAGGAGGAAAGATTTTTCAGTTGAGGCACAGAAATACAGACTTAGCGTCAATATGGACGGCAAAACTAACACAGAAAATCAACGAATTAATGAATTGACTTGAACAAGTAAATCCACAAAATGTAGTTCTGGTCCAGAGCCCTTGGTGGGAGTGGTCTGCGAAAGCCCCAGGGCCCCAGTCCTGTCTCAGGCCAAGGCTCTGATCCAGAGATCAGAGACAAAGATCAGGCTGTCGTGCTGCCTTCCCTTTGAGCCTGGCGCTTCAGATTGCCTGAGGGGACAGCCACTGAACCGAAGGAGAGGGATGACTCACTCCCAGAGATAATAAACTCAAGATAAGTGTTTCCAGGCTTAAAAATTATGTCTGGGTAGTTCTTCAATTGCGTTCCTAGCACAGGAAACTGACTAGAAGCAAATAAACTAGAAACCAACTAGGTTTGAGGCCTGAGGCTGACAAGAAAACAGTAAGCCTGACCCGCACAAGTGTAATGTCAGCTGCCTCTAAAGCTACCTGGTGCCTCAATCTGCATCTCCAGGTCCTGGCTACAAAATCTGGGCGGTGCTGGACCAGGGCATTGTCACTGGGCCCCCTTACCTTGAGGTGATAAAGATAAATAACACCAAGGGATCCCCAGAGGTCAACGCTGGAGTCTGAGTGGGCCGTAGAAAAGGGCTTCCTCCTGGAAGCAGAACCAGGGCTGTCAGATCTAGCGTAGGACTTTTTCCAGAGCCTGGAGGGGAGCTGTTTACGATGATTGCCCAGCGAGATTCCGTAATTGCTTGGAACAGGGGCTTTGTGCATGGCCTTTTTGCTCACGAAGTTCAGAACTACATTTTGTGGTTTTACGTGTTCAAGTAAATTCATTAGTTTGTTGAATATTTATTCAACTGACATTGAGGAACACCTGTTGTGTGCCAGAGTGGTTCCAGGTGTTGGGAATAACTGAGTGGAGCACGGCCGCAGCACATCTGCAGAAAGCATCATTCTAGAGGGAGGGAGTTAATGCATGCTCAGGGGACAGATTCACACAAACGTTGAAACAGTGCTAAGTAGTGACAGTAAAGGCCATGATTAGGGCATAAGCGAGACAGGCAATAAGAGGGGTGGTCAGGGAATGGCAGCACCCCTCTGAAGAGGAGATGTGAGCAGAGACCAAAGCGAGGTTAAGGAAAAGTTGGGAGACAACCTGGGGAAAAGAATTCCAGGGAGTGGGAGTGAGTGCGAGTGCAGAGTGAGCGGCCACAAGGCAGCCATGTGCTTGAGTCCTTAGGAAGAGCCAGGAGGCAGAGCATCGAGAGCCCACTGGAGGTGGGTAGCATGAGACTGAGGGGTGGCTGGGCCACAGTTGCTAGACTGGCCGCTGTGAGGCTGAGGTGAGGCCACTGTAGACTTGAGAGGCGGGCGGCATGGCGTGGCAAGCTTCTCACTGAAGATTAGCACTCTTTACACCCTTTGCTGTGTGTGTGTTGAAAACCTGGGCAGAAGAGCCTGGGCTGGAGGATCACCAGGAGGATGGGTCAGGGGCCCCTCTTGCTTCACATGGTTTATCTTTCTGGTCAGGAGGCAGCTGCCACTGTCCAGATGCTGAACCGCCCAGGGTGGTGGCAATGGCTGAGGTGGGAAAGATGAGCTCAGGAGAGGCTCTGAGGTGGAGCAGGTGGGTCTGCTGATGGAAACGATGCTGGGTACGCAAGGGAGAGGAGTCAGGATCTTCCCTGACATTACGCAGAGTGTTGGGTAGAGTCTCATTTATTGAAATGGGAACATGTGGAGGAGGAGGTTTGAAGGAGGATAATTTGGCCTGTTGATGTGGACCTGCCTATAAGACATCCAAGTAGAGAGGCAAGTAGGAAGCTGTCGGAAGTTGGAGGTAAGAGCCTGGAGTTCAGCAGGGCGTGGTGGTGTGCAACTGTGGTCCCAGCTACTCGGGAGGCTGAGGTGAGAGGTGTTCGTCATTACAGTGACCTATGATTGTACCACTGCAATCCAGCCTGGACGACAGAGCAAGACCCTGTCTCTTAAAGAAAAACAGAATTATAGTACAATATCAACACTAGGAAATTGACATCGGTACGATGTGTGTGTAGTTCTATGTCATTTTATTGCACATGTAGATTCATGTAAACATCACTACAATCAAGATTCAGAACCGTTCCATCACCACAAATACCTCCCACCACTCCCTTACAGTTATATGCCCTCCCCCTTCTTCCACTACTCCCAACTCCTGGTAACCATGAATCTGTTCTCCATCTCAATAATTTTATCATTTATATATATGGAATCATACAACATGTAACTTTTTGAGACTGGCTGAGAAATGCCCTTTTTGGTAAAATGTCTCTTCATGTCTTTTGCCCATTTAATAATTAGATTGTTTGTTTTTTACTGTCGAATTTTGAGATTTCTTTATATATTCTAAATGTGAGTGTTTTGTCAAATATGTGGTTTGCAAGTGTTTTCTCTCAGCTTGTCTTTCCATTCTGTTAATAGGGTTTTTTTTTAATGCAGCAAAAGTTTTTAATTTTGAAGGAATCCAAACAATCAATTTTTTCTTTTATGGATTGTATTTTTACTGTTATGTCTTAGAATGCTCTATCCAATCCTAGGCCCAAATATTTTCCCTATATTTTCCTATAAAAGTTGTATAGTTGTAGGCTGAAACATTTTCCCTATATTTTCCTATAAAACTTTTGTAGTGTATTTTTTTATTTAAATATATTATCTATTTTAAGTTAGTTTTTGCATAATGTGTGAGACTTAGTTGATTTTCACTTTTTCCCCCATGAATGTCCAATCCTGCAGCACCATTTGTTGAAATGACTGTCCTTTCTCCATTGAATTCTTCTTTGTACCTTCGTAAAACATTAGTTGGCAGTACTTTTGTGGCTCTATTTCTGGATCTATGCTATGGCACTGATTTATTTTTCTATTCCTCTCCCAGTATCACCCAGTCTTGATTGCTATAGCTATATAACAAGTCTTGCAATAGGATAGAGATTTGGGGAGAATTGACATATTTACTATGCTTGGTATTCCAATTCAAAAACAAAGTATGCATCTACATTTATTTAGATCTTGCCTGAGTTCTTTCATCAGCATTTTATAGTTTTCAGCATGAAATTGTGTTCATTTTGTTGGATTTACAACTAAGTATTTACCCATTCGTTGGGGAGGGTCCTTGTGGTTCCTCATTACAGCCTGGTGAGGGTGGAAGTCTGAACTGCCCATTCAGCCTTTGTTGATACTGAGATATGTGTTGGGCCCAATTTTTTTTATGGTATTGACTGGAGCAGAACAGTTTTTTCTCCCCCACAGTTCTCTGTGTTTCTGGCTGTTCCTTTTCCAGTCCCTTGGTTAGAGACAGCAGGCCTTTCTTGGGATGTTTGTGTCCTCATTAGTGTTTCCAAGTTGGAGTCATCTCCAATGCTCATTCTGAGATAGATGAAGCAAAAATAAAATGCAGAACTCACCGCTGTGTCATTCCTTGGGTCCCAAGATTCCTAGCTAATATAGTTTTTTCTTTCTACCTTTTAGGATCTTCCTAGGATGTATACATCTCCAGGGCTTTTAGCTGTATGTAGTGGCAGAATAGGGAAAAGTATTCTCTCTTCCTGGGAACAGAAGTCCTTAGAGATAAATTATTTAGATCATTTTCTTTTCTCCAGATTAGGAATCTGATACTGAGGGATAAAATGTCCTCTCTGAGGTCACACTGCTAGTTATGGGAAGAGCAGGGATTCAGCACCACATCTACATGCTCTGAAGCTGTGGCACCCCCACCCCAATATCAGGGGATTCTTACAGAAGCTCCCCACTAGGAAGCAAATGACAAATAAAAACAGCAGCTACCAATATTGTCAGCCTACAGCATGTTATGCATACATTGCTTATGGTCTTTACTACATCCTTGCGGAGTGAACAAAAAATGGGGAATCACTTGATTTTACAGATGATGTTTAGATTCATGTGAAAAAATATGAATGTTGACCTTACCTCATACCATATAAAATAATTTACTGCGAATGGATCTTAGACCTAAACAAAAGTGCTAACGCTGTAAAAATTTTATAAAAAATAGAAGGAAAATCTTTATAGCCTTGTGGTAGATGGTAGACAAAGATTTCTTACCTCAGAAATAAAAATAACTAAATTAAAAAGACTTTTTTTGATAAACTAGATTTCATCATTTTGAAAAGCTTTGCATAGTAAAAGGCATTGTTAAGAAAAGGGAAAGGTAAGTAATAATTTGGGATAAAATGTTTACAAAACATATATAGTCATGTGTTGCTTAATGATGGGGATTCATTCTAAGAAATGCATTGTTAGGTGAATTTATTGTTGTGTAAACCTCATACAGTGTACTTACACAAACCTAGATGGTATATCCTACTACACACCTAGGCTATATGGTATAGCCTCTTGCTTCTATGCTACTAACCTATACAGCATGTTACTGTACTGAATACTGTAGGCAATTGTAACACAATGGTAAGTATTTGTATATCTAAACCTATCTAAACAGAGAAAAAGTATGGCAAATATGTAATATTATAATCTTATGAGACTACCCTTATATATGCATGCAGTCCAGCTTTGTCTGAGGTGTCATTATGCAGTTCACAACTGTACATAGAAACATCACTCAAATTAATAACAAGAAGACAAACCAATTTTAAAAAGAAGCAAAAGGCAGAATACACAATTCATCAAAGAAGATAAACAAATGGTAGATAATTTGTGTAAAACTGTTCAACATCTATAGTCAAAAGGGAAATGCAACCTAAGAAAACTGTGGGAAACTTCGTATTTCAACTCCAACATGTGAAAAGCTTGGATGCCATCATTCCTATACTTTCAACAAGACAAACCTGGACAAGCTGAAAGCTGATGACTTCTCTTTGGATCCATTGGAGAATCGAGGCTGCAGTACAAATTGCCACCTGAAATCTGGAGAGACAGGTAAATCTTGGGGTGAGAGTTGAGATCTGTTACCTGTAGCAGAAGAAGCTGGTGCCCTAAGCTGATGGTAACACATAAAAGATAATTTTGATAAATTGCTGGAGGCTGAGTATAGACCAGCATGAGAATGAAAAATTCCTGGAGGCCTGAGTCTTTCGGCAATTCCCCACTTCCATGAGTTCTACTTCCAGGAACCCCACCAGCTTCTCATGGTGAAAATCTGAGAAAGATCCCTTGGAGGAAGGGCTTCCTTTCTCTCATGCCAGCCTCTTCTAGCCTTCATGTCTAAGCAATTGGGAACACATAGTCATCAGAATTCAATACTTTAAGGAAATAGGTTGGGAATGCTGCAGTCAGGGGAGGGAAGAGGAGGAAGGGGGAAATTCTCTACCACTGGAGAAGCATTTGTGAAAGTCACCTCTAAGAGACGCACAGGCCTATTAACTGGCTGAGACTTAATTATGGTTATAGAATGCTTTCTTTCCTTATACCTTACTACCACACCAACAGACCTTCAATAAAGTCAGAGAGAATTATGGCTGAAAGAGATGTAAGACACAGACTCTTTCTGAGGAAGAGCATATAGAGAAGCCCAAGGTTACGAGGGAAGACACAAATAATGTCACTAGATGGGTTTATCCTCTGGCATCTGTAGATATATCAAGCATTAAACACAGTCCAGCTCCTAGCTAGATTAACATAAATCTTTACACTAAGAGCCTATTTACCAATTCCATTCCTAATACAAAATGTCTAGCTTTCAATGCAAAATTACAAGACATGCCAAAAGGCAAGACAAAAATGCAGTCTGAAGAGAAAAAGCAATCACCATAACCAGACTCAGATATGGAACACATGGTGGAATTATCAAACAGAGAATTTAAAATAACTATTATTAATATGTTATGGGCTCTAATGGAAAAAGCAGACAACATGCAAGAAGAGATGGACAATGTAAGCAGAGAGATAGAAATTCTAAGGGGAAAAAAGATAATGAGAAAATGGAAATTAAAAACACCATAAATGAAGAATGCCCTTGGTGGGTTCATCAATAGACTGCAAACAGCCAAGAAAATAATAAGTGAGCTTACAGACAGGTCAGTAGAAACTCTACAAACACAAAGAGGAAAAATTATGAAGAAATAAAACAAAATAAAGCAAAACCAAAACAGAACATCCTGTGGAGAAATTGCAAATAGTGTAGCATACACGTAATTGGAATACTAGTAGGAGAGGAAGAGATACAGAGCAGAAGAAATGCTTAAAGTAGTAACAGGAGAACTTTTTTGTTAAAAAAGTTAATTGCAGACCCCAAACCACATACATAGGAAATTCAAAGAGCGCCGAGCAGGATAAGTATAACGGACACCTACATACATCCACACACACCATATTCAAACTACAGAAATCTAAGACAAAGAGAAAATCTTGAAGTAAACCAGTCAGAAGAAAAACACCCATTCCTAGAAAGGAATGAGTACAAAAATTACAGTGTACTTCCCTTAAAGTGTTGACAGAAAAAAAACAAAACAAAACCCTAACCCAGAATTTATATTCAAGGAAATTATCTTTCAAATGTGGAAGAAAAATAGAAACATTTTCTCACAAATGAAAACTGAGGGAATTCATCTCAAGCAGGCCTGTCCTGCAAGAAATGTTAAGAATTTTTAAGGCGGTAGGAAAGTGACATAGGTCAGAAACTTGGACGTATAAGGAAAAGGATGTTGGAGAGGGCATAACTGAAGAAAAATATTTTATTTTTCTTATTCTTAATTTACGTGGAGATAATTATGTTTAACTCAATAATGATAATAATGTATTGGGTGACTGTAGCATATAGGTAAGGGAAATGAATGATAGCAATTCCATAAGGGATAGGAGGGAGGAATTGGAAATAATCTATTACAAAGTACTTGTACTATGTGTGAAGTGGTGTAGAGTTATTTGAAACTGGTCTTAGATTAGTTTAAAATTTGCATTGCAAACTCTAAAGTAATCAATTTTTTTAAAAAAACTGCAGTTGATATGCTAAGAGAAGCGATGAAATTCAGTAATATAAAATGCTCAAGAAATGCAAATAGAAAACAGTTACAAACATGGTAGATATTAATCCCGCTATATCAATAATCACTTTAAAAGTCAGTGGTGTATCTAAATACACTAATTAAAAGGCAGAGATTGGCAAACTGGATTTAAAAAAACCTGAAGTAACAAACCTAAATCTAAAATAAAAGTGATTAGTACCCACTGAATCTAAAATAAAAGTGAGAAAAAATGCTCAAGACTTTATGCTTTCTACTTTATGCTTTCTACAAGAAATCTACTTTAAACATAAAGACTGAGATAGGTTAAAAGAAAAGGAATGGAGAAGCTATGCCATCCTAAAACTAATCAAAAGAATGCTGGAGCAGCTATATTAACAAGACAAAATAGATTTCAGGATAAGGAAGATTATCAGGGATAAAGGAGGGAATTACATAATGTTAAAGGAGACCAATTCTCCATGGAGACATATGATCCTAAACATGTATGAGCCTAACAAAGTTTCAAAATTTATGAGGCAAAAATGGATAGAATTAAGAGAAAAGAGGCAAAAATTCATTATCATAGTTGGAAACTTCAACACCTCTTTGATATATGAAGCACACAGAAAAACAGGAAGGATATAGTTGGCATGAACTGTCAATCAAATTTATCGAATTGACATTTACAGAACACTGAATCCAACAATAGCAGTATACATATTTCTTTCAGTTCACATAGAACCTTCACCAAGATAGACCATATGGTAGGCCACAAAACACACTGTAATAAATTTAAAAAATTAGATATTAAATAAAGTATGTTCTCAGACCACAGTGGAATTAAACTAGAAATCAGTAACAGAAAGACAGCTGGAAAATTCCTAAATATTTGGAAATATTTGTTTAACATGTGTCTAGTGAAGAGATGGGTCAAAGGAGAGGTCTCAAAATAAATGAAAAATATTCTTAGTTAAATACAAATGAAAATACAACTTATAAAATTTGTGGAATGCAGCAACAACAATTGTTGAAGAGAAATTTATAACATTAAATGCATATATTAGAAAAGAAGATCTAAAATCAATAATCTAAGTTTTAACCTTCAAAAACTAGAGAAAGAAGAAAATGTTATGCATAAACAAGTAGAAGAAAAGGAATAACACAATTATAGCACAAATAGGTGAAACTAAAAATAAGAAAGCAATAAAGAGAAATCAACAAATTCAAAAGTTGTTCTTTGGAAAGATCAATAAAACAGATAAATCTCTAGCCAGGCTAACCAAGAAATAAGAGAAATGTAACAAATTACTAAACTCAGAAATTAAAGAGGGATCATTGCTACTGATCCCTTGGACTTGAAAATATAATGAAGGAATATTACAGACAAATCTATGCCAATAAATTTAATAACAGATGAAATGACTAATGCCTTGAGAGATATAAACTACAAAAATTCTACAAGTAGAAATAAGTAACTCAAGTAGACCTGTTTCTTTTAAAGTCATTGAATTGATAACAAATAACCTTCAGAGTAAAAAAAGTACCAGACCCAGATGGTTTCACTGGTGAATTCTACCTCAGATTTAAGGGAAAAAAAGTACCAATTCTACACAATCACCAAAAAATAGAAGCACAGAGAATACTTCCTAACTCATTCTATGAGGCCAATATTACCTTAATACTAAAACCACACAAAGATTGTAAAAGAAGAGACAACTACAGATTTATATCTCCACATCGACAGGCTAAAGAAGAAGAGTTATATTATCATATAAATATTGGCCTCATAGAATGTGTTAGAAAGTGTTCTCTCTGCTTCTGTTTTCTGGTGATTGTGTAGAATTGATACTTTTTAAATAATATAATATACATTGTTTTAGAAAAAGCATTTGACAAAATTCAAAACCTATTCATGATAAAAACACTCAGGAACCTAGGAATAAAGGGGGACTTCCTCAACTTGATAAATAACATCTAGAAAAATACTGTAGCAAACATTTATGTTTAATGGTGAGAAAATGAATGCTTTCCTCTTAAGACTGAGAAAAAGGCAATATCCTCTCCACCACTGCTATTCAATATCTTACTAGAAGTTCTAGCTGGTGCAATGAGAAAATAAAAAGAAATAAAAGGTACTAAGATTGGGAAAAAAACACAAAAAACATGTATTTATTCACAGGAAACATGATTGTCTGTGGAGAAATTTCCAAAGAATTGACCAAAAACCCTTCTGGAACTAATAAGCAGTTATAGTAAGGTCTCAGACTATAAGGTCAATATATAAAAGTCAATTGCTTCCCTATATATCAGCAAGGAACAACTGGAATTTGAAATTTAAAAATATCATTTACAACAGCATCAAAAAAGGAAATACTTAGGTATAAATCTAACAAAATATATACTGGATAAATATGTGGAAATGTACAAAACGCTAATGAAAGAAATAAACAAAGATGTAAATAAATGGAGAGATATTCTGTGTCATTGGGTTGAAGGACACCATGTTGCTGAGATGTCAATTCTTCCCAATTCAACTTATAGATTTAATATGCTCTCATTAAAAACTCTAGAGGATATGTTTTAGCTATTAACAGATATTGACAAATTGATTCTAAAGCTGATATGGAAAGGCAAAGGACATAGCATATTCAATACAACATACTGAAGAAGAAAAAAGTTGGAGAACCCACATTTCCCTATAGTAAACTTACTATAAAACTACATTAAGGAAGACAGTGGGTTTGACAAAAGAATACAGTGCAATGTAACAAAATAGAGTAAATATGGATCTACACAAATATAGTCAATCGTCTTTGACAAAGATGCAAAAGCAATTTAATGGAGAAGGAATAGGCTTTTAAACAAATTTTGCTGGATAAATTGGAAGTCCATATGCAAAAAAAAAAAAAAATCCTTGCTGCACGTTTTTCTCCTTTCACAAAAATTAACTCAAAGTGTAACATAAAGGTAAAATGCAAATGATAAGAAGAAAATGTAGGAAGAAATTTACATGACCTTGGACTTTGTGATGAGTTTTTAGATAAAACACCAAAACAAGATCAATGAAAAAAATAGATCTGAACTTTATTAAAGTATTTTCCTGGTAAAATACACTGTTAAGAGAATGAAAAGACAAAATATAATTTTGGAGAAAATATTTGTAAGTCACATATCTGATAAAGGACTTGTGTCCAAAATATGCAAAGAATTCTTAAAATTCAGCAACGAGAAACACCTAATTAAAAATCAGGCAAAAGATCTGAGCAGACATCACTCCAAAGATGATATACATATGGAAAATAAGCATATGTAAAGATACGTAACATCATTTGTCATTAGGCAGATGCAAATTAAAATCACAATGACAGTACAAACCTATTTGGATGGCAAAAACCCAAAGTCCTGACAGTACTAAATGCTGACAGTGATGTGGAACAGGAACACAACCACTGCTGGCGAGCACACAAAATGGTCCAGCCACTTTGAAAGACAGTTTGGCAGTTTCTTATAAAGCTAAACATAGACTCATCATGTGATCCGTCAATCATACTCCTAGGTATTTTCCCAATGAATTTGAAAACTTATGTCCACAAAAAGTCTGTATGCAAATGTTTATACAGCTTTATTCATAATCTTCAAAACCTAAAAGCAACCAAGATGTCCTTCAATAGTGTGAACAAACCGTGATATATCCATACAATGGAATACTATTTAGTGAATAAAAAGTGGACTAGCAAACTATGCAAAGACTTAAATGAATCTTAAATGAATATTGCTAAATTAAAGAAGCCAATCTGAAAAGGCTACGTACTGTGTGATTCCAATTGTACAACAATCTGGAAAAGGCAAAAAAAAAAAAAAAAAAGAGAGAGAGAGATGGTGGACAGATCACTGGCTGCCAGAACTTCTGGTAGGAATAGAAAGATCGGATAGGTGAAGCACAGAGGATTTTTTAGGGCAGTGTAACTATTTTATATGATGCCATATGCATTTGTCAAAACCCATAGTGAGCTTTAATGTATGCACATTTTAAAATGTCGTTGAAAAAGTCAGGTATCCCAGCATGGAATGCTGAATGTGACAGCAGAACCCAACTTTTACAAATGTATGAAACAACCTCACTGTAGAGGGTAGGATTAAAAAGTTGCCCAAGTAACTTCGGAAATTAATAGAGTCTGTAAGACTAAAAGGCAGTAGGAACTGTGCATAAGCACTGTGCCCTGGTTAGTAAAGTTGCTTCTCATCAGGGCACAGTTTAACAAGTCTGACATAACTGAACATATACACTGGAAATGAACAATGAAATGAATGGCTGTGGGTGATGGGAGCAGTTTTCTCATTGTTGGAATGGGAGGTGTCGACAAGCAAAGGGAGGAGATGTTCAGTGGATTGGATGAGGCCCACCACATTATGCAGAGTCATCAGCTTTACTCAAAGTCTACTGATTTAAATGTTAATCTCATCCAAAAAATACCTTTGCAGCAACATTTAGACTAGTGTTGGACCAAACTGGGCACCATGGCCTAGCCAAGTTGACACATATGATTAAGCAGCATGCTATTTTTCAGGAGAGAAGGAAGAGGGTTTAGAACAGGTGGAGTGGTTGCAGGTGTGGTGGGGGGGGAGTGGGTGTCTGTGAATGAACACAGGTACCAGAGGCAACAGATGCAGAGCCAAGGACAGGGCGGCCTGGGAGGGTCCTGGCTTGGGTGATTGGCAGGACATGAGTGCCTGAGGAAAGTTAGCTGCTGGGACTGCAGGGTGACAGCTAGCTCTCACTCAAAAACTTCCCCCTGACCAAAGAGCTGTTTGCTTTCTCAGACTAATTACAGGCACTGCCCTCAGGAAGAGTCCCATGCCGGCATTTGAAAATGAATCAATTTTCCAAGGAAGTGTTATGCAGAGAGTTCCCCTGTGGCCAGAGGAGCAGCTGCTCTCATTTAGAGGGCACAGGCTCCATCACCACCAGAATGTGTAAGCATGGCAAGTGGAGGCTGCTCACTGTGGCTCAGAGCAGGGCGTGAGCAGCTGCCCACGAAAGCAGTCTCTGGGCTGGTGCCCTGCCCATAATTGGTCCAATCATTTATGTTCTAAGTTTTATTTATCTGCAGAGAGACAGGGGCTTAGCTGGTCAAAGCAAATGAATCAGAAGCTGAGGGGACTGCCCCACCAGATACAGGAAAGAAGTTGCAGGCAGTATTCACGCTCACTCTGCCTTGCTGCTTGACCTTAGAGAAAACACACTGAGCCTGTCTTCCGCATGAAATGTACTTGCAGTGAGAGTTTGATTAGAGGCACCAATGCCTGGAAGTCACTGTTCATAAATTAATTTGATGCTCTTGGCTCCATTTCATAAATCTATGAAGTCACCTGCTTTGTCCCATCCCAATATTTATGTAACGAACATGCACTTTCTTCGGGGCTGAAGGAAGCACTGGTCATTTAGATGATGCAGACTATTCTTGTGCTTGTCTCTGAAGCTCAGTACTTATGTTTAGAAAATCCCCAGGATGTGGAAACCATTTGTAATAGCATTTACTATTTCCCAGATACATAGATCCTACATTTCATCCTTCCCTGAGGGGCGGTTGTTCTCGTCCTCGCTGTTATGCCATCGTCTCAGTGTGTAAAGGTGGTGGTTCTGGGGAGGCCATGCAGGGGTCCTGGTGACAATGCGGAAGCCACTGTCATTTCTATGGTGCTCCCTTGACCTGAACAGCAGCCTGTAGAAGAGGATCGCAATGATGCGTGTGCACAAACCCGACAGCATGGACAGAGCCCACCGAGCATGGTACTCAGTGTGGCGGTCAACCACAGGCCTGTCTCCACCATGTAAACAGTTAAGATGCTTCTCTGAAGTCGGGCAGCTAGAAAGTGGAGGTGTCAAGCTCTAACCCTGGAGATGGGGCCCAGGAGCCTCGGCTCACAACCACCTGGGGCCATCCCTCCAGGAAGGGACATCCTTAACCTGATAGCCACCTCTGCAGACGCCCTCCCTGCTGCCACAGGGAGAAACTGCCTTACAGTTCTTGTACTCATTAGGCTTTGAGACCCTCCTTGACAGGCAGGCAGGCAAGCTATAATCCTTGATTACTTTTTCTCTTAATTGGTGGGTAGACTAAGCTATAGTGGAGTAATGAATCAAAGCTTCTTTGGGGGAGAAGAGAGTTAATTTAAAAAAATTAGGTTATGCATGTAATTATGAATGCCCGGTAAAAATATGTGTCTGTATAAAAGTGAGTTTAGACCCAGACATGTTCCAAGAATGGTTGAGGCTACTGATGAGATAATATAAAATACGTAGAATCTGTATGTAAGACAGCAAAAGCAGAAGTAGAAGCCAAAGAAGGCAAAGCAATAAAGGCAAAACCCAGCAGTTTCTGGAACGAGACTAAAAATACCTACCTTATTTCCAAGCTTCCCAGTAGCCAAGGTGAAAAGAGGTGCAATCATGGACATAATTCACTTTCTATAAAACCATCACTAACTGCTCAGGAGATGCCCAGCTCTTCCTTGTTCTACGACAGAGTATTCAGGGTTTTCCTCAGCAGACCCCATCTACTACCACCCATGAGCTGACATTGACCTGGTTTTCAGGCTGTTTCTTGTCACTCCATGAGGGCAGTGCCCAGCCTGCTTATTCACTGCGTGTCACCAGCATCAGGAATGTGCCTGGTCCAGAGCAGACTCACAGCCCTTATTCATTGAATGAATGAATGAATGAACAAGTGGATGAACCGGACTCATTTGCAGGATTTTTTTACTTGACAGGGGGCCCTGGAGCTAAAATAAATAAATAAATAAATAAAATGCTTACAGTCTCTGGAGACAAGGTTTGTGTACATCAAAGGGGCCAATGACGAGAAACACAGGGAGTGATAGCACCCACAGGGCCACTGTGGGGTGTGGAGCTCACATCCCACGGATTTGGGCAAGGCCTACCTGGGGTGGTGGGGGCTGAGCCGAACCCAGATCATGGGCAGAGGGAGGGAAGACAGAATTTAGGGAGCAAAGACTCTTCATTCACAAGATCCAGAAGAGAGTTACGGAGGAACTTGAGGATGGCTGCCATAGAAAGAAAGATGATGTGATGATGGGATCAGAAGTTGGGATGATACACTTGGGCTTTCGTGGGGCAGGCCCCTCCCCATCCCCAGGCTTGGATGAACTGCCTGCCTGGGCTTCCGCTGCACCCTGCTCACTGCTGTTTATGCAGAGCCTTAGTAGGACAGCCTTCTTTATGGAACACCGGCTGTTTTTGTAAAATAAATAGGTAAGTGAGTTGCAAGCGTCTATGGCTGCACACTCAACATGGGCCAATACTGAGATGAGGCAGTGGTGAAGCATCTGGGCAGGCTTGGTGCGTCAGGCATGCTGGAGCATGGAACACATTTCTGGGTAGCAGCTTCAGGGAGCAGAGAAGGGTATAGACAGATGGGACCAGTTCCAAGAGGGAAAACAAGGATGCTGAACTGGATCGTGGGAAAACATGGAAAGAGCTGTAGATATTTAACCTGAAGAAGAAAAGCCTCTATGGGGTGGGAGTGGGGATGGGAATGGCAAGACAACTATTTCCAAATCTCTGAGGAAGTGAGAACCAACTTGCTTGGTGTGGCCTAGAGAAGCAGATGCTGCAAGGAGGAGACTGCAGACAAGAGAAACATTATTATTATTTTTTTAATGGTCAGAACTGCCTAGATGTGAGAAAGTCCTCCAGAAAGAAATTTATTTATTCATTCACTCATTCAATTCATCATTCACATATTCAGTGACTATTTACTGGCTGTGTTTCAGGTATTGGAAAGAGAGTGGTGAGCAAAACTGAGTGATGTCTGCTCTCATGGGGTTTAGTCACTAAGGAATAGTAGACCTTTCATAAGCGATAAAGTGTGAGGTGGGCAGAGGTGGTCTCCAGTGGGTGTTTCAAGCAGGCAGGGGTTGAGAAAGCTGAGACAGGGCTCTTCAGAGCTTCAGTTTCCCAGACAAATCCATTTTAAGTTATAAAAGTTTATGTAAGTGCTATGTCTACTTCTGGTCTTAACTACGAATCTCAAATTGAAATGCTCTCAAATTGCCTCCTGAAGGAGCCTCCCCTGAAAACACAAAGGTGGAAAAACAACTTCCATTGCTTGGTTCTGTGTGTCTTTGGGGACTCCAGTCTGGCTTATGTGCTAATGGAAGTTAATTAGACAAAGAGCCTTCCCCACTGCACAGGGCCTCTGAGCTCTGTTTGGGGTTGCTTAGTTCAAAAAGGGCCGGATGAAAGGATCCTGGGACCTGGATCACTTTCAAGATTTCCTGAGAGGAGTGACTTCCGACCCAGAGAAACAGACATGAGCCATGCCCACCTGGCTTCCCAGGTGGGTTGGAGCACCAGGGTGATTGGGCAGATTTATGCCGCGCTCCTGGGGAAGTCATCGTCCCTCGATTCTGTACCATTCCTTCCATAGTTCTTCTCTTTCCTCTCCTTCTCTTAACTTTGGGTGCTGAATTCTTTCTCCTCCTCAATGAACGCAACACCCTATGAGCTCCTACTTGGAGCAGACCATGGCCTAGGTTCTGAAAACTGGCAGGTCAATTTGGAGAGGTCTCTGCCGCAGCATTTGCCGTTGCTGGGGTTGTTCCTGCTTTCCTGTCTGTCCACTGATTACTCACACTCTACGTGTTTCAGAAGACACCATGGAAGAGCTCAGTGCATAAGCTCTGCAATGGGGCTCTCTCCATTCTGGCAGCTCTGGCAGAAAGAGGAAACCATGAAAACCCAGCTCTGTTACCTGACAATGGACATTCCTGCTGTCAAAGATAAACAGTGACAGACATTAGGCAGAGAGATGAAACAGGTTCTCTTCAGTAACTACTGACAGAAGGGGCCAGAGCCCAGCTTTACTCTGATTTGCACAGAGATGACTGGGCACGTTAAAGGGGGAGCGCGGGGTAGGGAGGAGGAGGGAACAGGGATCAAGCAGAGTTGGGGAAGTGAAAAGTTCCCAAAGGCAGTAAGAGGGTTGGTCAGTGTAAATGTGTCTGCCAGGTGGGAGTGATCAAAGTTAGGATTCTGTCCTCCCAGCTGGGAGACTGCACCCCTGAGTGGAGTGGGGTAGGGCCAGACCTTTGAGGGGTGCATGTGGAAACTCGGGACCCCTGGGCTGTTACCCTGGCTCTACCATTTACCTCCTATGTGGTCAGGGGTTGGTCACTCTGCTGCCTCCTGGCTCTGACCTGGGAGCTCTGGGGTCTCCAACCTTGGAATGTTCACCTTTGCATCATCCTATAATTCTTACTATCATTCTCCGAAGCCACAGAAAAATCACATTTGGATCTCAGTGGTTACTAGGCAGGGGGTCTGTGAAAGCCCTGAATAGTTGTGACAGGTGCCAGGGAGTTTGTTCTGGGAGCTTCCTGGAGAGGAAGGGTAATGGCGTACCTGAGAGAAGGGCCCTGGGCAGAGGCCTCTGCCCACAGCATTGAGGCTGTGGATGAGCCTAGTCAGTCCATGGGCACTTGCAAAGCTCCAGTCGGGTGTGCCTGGGCTAGTCCTTCTCTGGCCACCCTTTGGTCCCCTGAGTCCTTCTCAATGTCTCTTGCTACCAAATTGCTTTCATACATGGATCAATTTCTACTCCTCTTGAAGAGTGTGTCAGATCCTTTCTCACCCCCTGTGTTAACACTGGCATTATCCACACTTTTAATCCTTGCTAATTCCATAGGTCAAAAAGATAGCATCTCATTATTATAATCGGCAATGTTTTTGGCCTATGAGTGGAGGTCAAACAGTTGGTGGCGATTATCTTTTGAAGTCACCATTTAAAATGCCCATGTTTGAGGGTATTTTGTGTTATGATTTGTAACTGGAAGGTTTATAAAAGCTAATAGAAACTATTGACACACTGTAACTAATTTGGACTGGAAGGGAACTCTTGGAATAACTGCTCTTCCTTTCAGCATTGCTAGGGTAAAGCACTCCAACTTCATATTCTGTCAAAAGCAGTGTTAATATTAATAGATAAATACTGACCAGGCACACAGTTTAGGGGTATAGTGATCCCAAAACAGTGAGTGAGGAATTTGTTATTAAAAGATGCACACACGTCAAGAATATCCTCTAATGAATATGCAGTGTGTTAATTCTGTAATATCATTGTTCCAAGAAACTTGGTACTTCCTGGTGTCTAAAAGTTGATAAGTTTATTTAGCCTATTGTTTTGACTTTGCTATACTGTGAGTGATTTTACAGATCCCTAATTTCAGTGCCACACCAATGCCACAATCTCTAAGCAGGATGAAGTTGCTGTATTCTTCCAATCAATTAACCAACAAAATTAAATTTCACACTACAGAGCTCTGGAATAGCTACTGTTTACTGAAATTACCATTGCAAATAATGAAACTGAATGTTTAAAGAACCAGCGTTTAGTATTGTCAATTAAGTCTGGGCTAAATGTTAATAAATATAACACAGTGTGGAAAACCATCTGTGGAGCTTCAGCTTCATGAGGGAATGTGCCAGGAACAGCCTGGTTTAGACAGTTTGTTGATGTGACTCTTGTCCCCCAGAAGCCAATGGTCAGTTAGCAACTTGTGAAGCAGCCACTTCCATCTGGGGACCCTATCACTAAACTCACACAAAAAAAGTCGCTAGGGTATTTCAGATTTTAAACAGTTAGTCTATTGAATAATCAGCAATGTGACAACCATCTCATTTAAAAAACTTTGCATATGATTTTGCCATGTGTTTGTCTCTCAGGTACCTTTCCAGCTTTTGTCCCTGGGTGTACACATGTCACATGTGTGCAAATGGCACATATGCAATTTTCTGTCATTGCATCAGATGTATATTTGTTAATTGTGACTTGGTCTCTAAATTGCCATTTTGAATTACTATGATAATTTGTATAGTGAATGAGATATGATTTGCCTCACCAACCTTCTATTGTTGCCATTTAAATTGAGCCTTAATGCTGATGATTATCAGCTATGAAGCATGTGGATTTTTCACAGTTTGGTATTATTTTCTTAGAACAAATTCCCAGCAGTTGGAACATCAAAGGAAAAGGGAATTAACATTTTAATGGCTTTATGCTTCTCACCAACACAGTCCTGTCCTGCTTATCCTCTTTTGGACACCCTTCCCATTTATTTCTTTGGATACAAAGATATCTAAAATAAAGAGGGCTTTTGTTTTTGTTCTGTTTCTTTTCCAGGTTCTATTCTATCCCTTCTATCTGCTGCATTGCTCTACTTTCTCTAGTTTTCTGTTTTGCCTGCTGATCTTTCCCGTGGAGGCTGTCCTCCCATTTAAGAGTGGGGAGCTCTAAAGCTGGTGGGATTACTTACCGGTGATTGGCCACTGGCAAGTCTTCCTCCTATCACCATCAGAAATCTTCATCTCTGGTGATGTCAGTTCTAAAAAAGGCAGTATTCCAAGGGTGCCTTGCTGGTGCTCAGGGAACAGGCAGTGTTTGTACAAAAGGCTGCGGATATGAGGGTGCTTGTGTGTGTTCATGCATGAGACTTTGTGGGTACATATGTGCAGGTACATGTTTGTGCATGTGCATGCATGTGTGTGCATGAGGCTGTGTGCATACACATTTGTGCATGTATATGCATGTGCATATGTGCACATGTATATGAGGCTGTGTGCATGAAACTGTGTGTGTGCATAAGGCTATGTGTGCCTGTGTATATGCGTGTGTGTGTACACATGTGCATGAGGCCGTGCATGGCCATGCGTGGTGGGTGTTTGGGCTTCTCTGCAGCCCTGGCGAGGCAGCCTGGAGAACACCGTTGTTAGCAGCAGGACAACAAGCCCTGTGATTCCTGCATGATACCCATGGTGCTCTGAATTTGCAGTGATCCCAAAGGCCAGCTTCAGCCAGTCTGTGCCTACCAAATAAACTCATGTGTTTAAATTTCCAGGTTTGTGGATTCTAGGAGCCCCAGTAATTTTCTTTGTTTCATTTTGTTCATAACAAAAATTTCAAATGCAGAAAAGCAAAGAATATATTCATTTGTTTAAAATGAATAATTATTTAAAAGTACATAATTTATTTGTTTATTTTCCCATTGTTGGGCAATTAACTTGTTTAAGAAATTTTACTTCTATAAATCATGCCAGAAAAACACCTCTGCTGTGCGTTTTTCTCCCAATCGTGTGGCTGCTTGTGCACACGATCCTCTGAGTTGGAGTGTGTTGCCTAGTGACATTGCTAGATCACAGAATGTTTACCACTAATATGGCCAAGATGCTCTCCAAAGATTGTAGCACGTTAGACTCCCACAGCAATCCTGCGAGTTCTGTTTTTCTTATATTTGTGCCATTGCTTGGTATCATCAGATTCTCTGTGCTGGCCCCTGCCCAGTCTCAACTGGAATTTTCTTGATTATTTGCTCACTCTAAGTATTGCTTTTTTGTATATTGCCTATTTATTTCCTTGACTCATTTTTTTTTCTTTTGAAGGTTGAAATTTTCCTTATTAAGTTGTTATTCTTTATATATTTTGTCAGCAGTTTTTATTGTAACTATCTTTTCCCTGGATTGCACATCTTTCCACTTAAAAAAAATTTATTGTATATTTGTAAATTATAACTGTATGTATTTATGGGGTGCAAATGGTTTTGTGAAATCAGTGTACAATGTGGAGTGACTGAATCAAGCTAACTAACATATCCATCACCTCAAATACTTATCACTTATTCCTCCTGTCTTAACTGAAACTTTGTACCTTTTGACCAATATCTCCCCATTTCTCCCACCCACCCCCAGCCTCTGGTAACCACCCTTCTACTCTCTGCTTCTATGAGATCAATTGTTTTAGATTCCACATATGAGAACATACAATGTTTGTCTTTCTGTACCTGGCTTAATTCACTTAGAATACCGTCCAGTTTCATCCACGTTGTCACAAATGACAGAATCTTCTTCTTTTTAAAGGCTAACTAGTATTCTGTTGTGTATATTCACCAGATTTTCTTTATCCATTCATTCACTGATGGACACAGGTTAATTCCATGTCTTGGCTATTGTGAATAGTGCTGCAATGAACATGGAAGTGCAGGTATCCCTCCAATGTATCAATTTCATTTTTCTTTGGATATATACCCAGAAGTGGAATTGTTGGATCCTATGGTAATTCTATTTTTAGTTTTGAGGAGTTTCCATAGATTTTTTTTTCCAAAATGGCTATACTAATTTACATTCCTACCAACAGAGTGCAAAGATTCTCTTTTTCCCCACAACCTCACCAACATTTATGTTTCATCTTTTTGCTAATAGCAGTTCTGACAGGTGTGAAGTGATATCTCATTGTGGTTTTAATTTGCATTTTCCTAATGGCTAGTGATACTGAGCATTTTTTTCATATATCTGCTGGCTGTTTCTGTGCCTTCTTTTGAGAAATGTCTATTCAGGTCCTTTGCATATTTTTTAGTTGAGTCACTTGTTTTCTTAATATTGAGTTGTTTGAATTCCTTATATTTTTGGATATTAATTCCTTATCATATGTATGGCTTACAAATATTTTCTCCCAATCCATGGGTTGTTTTTTTCACTCTGTTTATTGTTTTTTTTTATTTTTTTATTTTTTTTTGCTGAGTACAAAATTTTTTGTTTTATGTAATTCTATTTGTCTATTTTTGCTTTTGTTGCCTAAACTTTTGGGATAAAATTAAAAAATTATAGTCTAGACCAATGTTGTGTAATTTTTTCCCTATGTTTTCTTCTAGTAGTTTTACATTTAAGATGTTATGTTTAAGTCTTTAATTCATTTTGAGTTAATTTTTTATATAGTTTATGATAAGGGTTCTATTTCATTCTTATGCATGTGGATATCCACTTTTCCAACACGTTTTATTGAAGTGACTATCTTTTTTCTCATTGTGTATTCTTGGCAACTTTGATGAAAATCAGTTGACTCTTAATACATGGGCTTTTTTTCTGGGCTATTTTGTTTTATTGATCAATGTCGGTTTTTATGCCAGTACCATGCTATTTTGATTACTAGAGCTTTGTAGTATAGTTTGAAGTCAGGTGGTGTGATGCCTCCAGCTTTGTCTTTTTTGCTCAAGATTGCTTTGGCTATTTAGAGTCTTTTGTGGTTCCACATGAATTTTAGGATTGCTTTTTCTATTTCTGTGAAAAATGACATTGGAATTTTAATAGGGATTGCATTGAATCTGTAGATTGCTTTGGGTAGGATGGTGATTCACAATATTAATTCTTTCAATCCATAAACATGACATATCTTTCCATTTATTTGGGTCATCTTCAATTTCTTTCATCAATGTTTCATAGTTTTCAGTGTACAGATCTTTCATCTCTTTGGTTAAATTTACTCCTAAGTATGTTCTTTTTGTGTAGCTACTGGTAATTAAATTGTTTTCTTGATTCTCATTTTGTTATTTTATTATTAGTAAATAGAAACAATGCTGATTTTTGAGTGTTGATTTTGTAACCTGCAACCTTACTGTATTCATTTATTAGTTCTAACAATATTTTGGTGGAGTGTTTAGGGTTGTCTATACACAAGATTATGTCATCAGCAAACGGCAACAATTTCACTACTTCCTTTCCTATTTGGATGTCTTTTATTTCTTTCTGTTGCTTAATTTCTCTGGCAAGGCCTTTCAGTACTGTGTTGAATAGAAGGGATGAGAGTTGGCATCCTTGTCTTGTTCCAGATCTTAGAGGAAATGCTTTCAACTTTTCACTGTTGGGTATGATGTCAGCTGTGAGTTTATCATATATGGCCTTCATTGTGTTGAGGTACATTTCTTCTGTATCTAGTTTGTTGAGTGTTTTCATCACGAAAAGTCATGAATTTTGTCAAATGCTTTTTCTACATCTAATGGGATGCTTGTATGGTTTTTGCCCTTCATTCTGTTAATGTGGTATATCACATAGATTGCATACATTGAACCATCTTTGCATCCCTGGGATAAATTCCACTTGATCATGGTGAATGATCCTTTTAATATATTGTTGACTTTGATTTGCTAGTATTTTACTGAAGATTTTTGCATCATGTTCATCAGGATATTGACCTATAATATTTTTTCCCCTTGTAATGTCCTTGTTTGGCTTTAGTATAAGGGTAATGCTGGCCTCATAAAAAGAGTTTGGAGGTGTTCTCTGCCCTTGAATTTTTGGAAGAGTTTGAGAAGTATTGTTATTAGTTCTTTAAATGTTTGGTAAAATTTAGCAGTGAAGTCATCAGGTCCTGGGATTTTCTTTGATGGAAGAGTTTTTATTACTAATTAAATCTCCTTACTCACTATTAGTCTATTAAGATTTTCGATTCCTTGATTATTCAATCTTGGTTGGTCATGTGTGTCTAGAAATTTATCCATTTTTTCTAGGTCATTTAACTTTTTGGTGTATAATAATTCATAGTAATTTCTTATAATACTTTGTACTTCTGTGGTATCAGTTGTAATGTCTCCACCTTAATTTTTTATTCTATTTGTTTGAGTCTTCTCTCTTTTTTTCTTCATTTAGCTAAGGAGTTGTCAAGTTTTTAAAAACTTTTTGAAAAATAGACTCAGTTTTGTTGATTTTTTTCTATTTTTTTCTAGTCTCTGTCTTATTTATTTCTACTCTGATCTTTATTATTTTCTTTCTTCCGCCAACTTTGGGCTTAGTTTGTTCTTCTTTTTCTAGTTCCTTGAGGTGTAACATTAGATTGTTTATTTGATATCTTTCTTTTTTGTGGGAGTGTTTATTTATTTTAATCATTAAGAATTTTATAGAAAAAAATTTTACATTAAGTTCTACCCCATTGATCTTCTTTTTTGAATATTAGGAATTATAAATTTCCCTCTTAGAATAGCTTTTGCTGCATCCTGTAAGTTTTGGTATGTTGTATTTCCATTTTTGTTGTCTTAAGACATTTTTCATTTTTCCTTTTGATTTCTTCTTTGATCCATTGGTTGTTCAGGAGCATGCTGTTTAATTTCCTTGTATTTGTGAATTTTTCAAGATTTTTCTTGTTATTGATTTCTAGTTTCATATCATTGTGATATTAAAGGATACTTGATATTATTTCAGTCCTCTTACATTTGTTCAGACTTGTTTTTTTTTTTGGCCTAAAATGTAATCTATCCTGGAGAATTTTCTGTGTGTACTTGAGAAGAATGTATATTCTGTTGCTGTTGGATGGAGTGTTCAGTGTATGTATGTTCAGTCCATTTGGTCTAAAATGTAATTCACATTTGATTCTTTTTATTGATTTTCTGTCATGGATGATCTGCCTATTGTTGAAAGTGGAGTGTTAAAGTCCCTGACTGTTATTGTGTTGCTATTTCTCCCTTCAGATCCTTTAATATTTACTTTATATGTTTAGGTGCTCTGTTGGGTATAGATATAATTGTAATTGCTATAGCCTCTTGATAAATGGACGCTTTTATCATTATATAATTATATTTTTGGTCTCTTTTTACAGTTATTGACTTAAAGTCTATTTTGTCTGATGTAATTATAGCTACTCTTGTTCTCTTTTGATTTCTATTAGCATAACGTATCTTTTTCCATCCCTTCACTTTAAGTCTATGTGTTTCCTTAAAGATGAAGTGACCCTCTTGTAGACAGCATATAGTTGGGTCTTGTGGGTATTTTTAAAAAAACACATTCAGCCACTGTATGTCTTTATTAGAGAATTTCATCCATTTATATCCAAAGTAATTATTGATAGGTAAGGACTTAACTATTGCCATTTTGCCATTTGCTTTCCAGTTTTTTACATATATTTTGTTTCTTTCTTCCTCTCTTTTTGTCTTCCTTTGTGGTTTGATGGTTTTCTGTAGTGGTATGCTTTGAATACTTTCTATTTACGTTTTGTGTATCTACTGTAGATTTTTGCTTTGTGGTTGCCATAAGGCTTGCATAAAACATCTTGTACTTATAACAGGCTATTTTAAGCTGATAATAAATTAACTTTGATTGCATACAATAACTCTATACTTTTATCAGCCAATAGGTGATAACATACATTTTATGTTTTTGCCATCAAAATTAACATTTTAAAAAAATAATTTGTATCCTTGACAATTTATTTTAGTTTTTTAAAAGTTTCATCTTTTTACCATAGTACTAGAGATGAAATTGCTTTACACACTAGTCCATTACAGTTCTACAGTATTCTGAATATGACTCTGTATTAGTTATACCATTGAGTTTTGTGCTTCCATATGTTGTTAATTTGCAGCCTGTTGTTTCAGCTTAAAGAATTCCCTTTAGTAATTCCATGCCCTTGACCCTTCTCTGGCACCAGAAAAAGTCTGGACATTCCTGGGGGTGAAGTAGGAAACCTATCTTTGCACTGATGCCAGGCAGAAGTTGACTGTCCCAGACACTGCACTGACACTTGGAAAAAATGTCTCTTAGTTGGGCATTGTGGCTTATGTCTGTAATCCTAGCACTTTGGGAGGCTGAGACAGGAGGATCATTTGAGCCCACGAGTTCAACACCACCCTGGGCAACAAAGCAAGACCCTGTCTCTACAAAAAAAAAAAAAAAAAAAAAAAAATCTGTCCCTGGCAGACAGGCAGGAAATCTGTATATGCCAGCATTCTGTTCTGAAATAAGATAGCATTTAGATAGTACTGGTAGGAGGTGCGAGCCCTATCTGCTCTGTAGGCCCTGTCCTGAGGAAGAGATAGTTTATTTTATTTTTATTTTTATTTTTTTGCCATAAGGAATACTGAGACATATATACCCAGAGGCTTAGGATCCAGAAACCCTCACACTGCCCCCACCACAAGCTATGCACTGAGTAGAAACAACAGCAGGACCTCTGTGAGAGGAAAAAAACTGATAAGGGTCTCTTCCTAGGTGCAAGTGTGTGGCTTCTAGGGTAGCTGTGCAGCTTATAGGTGTAGGAGTTCCCCTCCTAGGTGCAGGATGTTTAGCTTCTAGGGCAGGTGTGACCCTCCTAGCACAGGTGTCTGGCTGCTAGGTAGAGAAGTAGGTACCTCCTAGGTATAGGTGTGCAGCTCCTAGTTGTAGGTGTGTGGCTCCTAGTTTCAGGTCTGTGGCTCCTAGGGCAGACGTAGGACTACAGAAGCTGAAGTGGAGCAAGGACACTGGGGACCTTTAGACACCCCAGGCTTCACACAGAATAGTTAGTGGTTCTATTAGTCCCTTTTCACACTGCTGATAAAGACATATGTGAGACCAGGCAATTTAAAAAGGAAAGAGTTTAATGGAGAACTCATAGCTCCACGTGGCTGGGGAAGCCTCACAATCATGGCAGAAGGCAAGGAGGAGCAAGTCACATCTTACGTGGATGGTGGCAGGCAAAAAGAGCTTGTGCAGAGAAACTCCCATTTTTTAAAACCATCAGATCTTGTGAGAGCCATTCACTATTATGAGAACAGCACAGGAAAGACCCATCCCCATGATTCAACCATCTCCCACTGGGTCCCTCCCACAGCATGCGGGAATTATGGGAGCTACAAGATGAGGTTTGGGTGGGGACACAGAGCCAAACCGTATCATTCTGCCCCGGGCCCCTCCCAGATCTCATATCTTCACATTTCAAAACCAATCATGCCTTCCCAACAGTCCCCCAAAGTCACAACTCATTTCAGCATTAACTCAAAAGTCCACAGTCCAAAGTCTTATCTGAGACAGGGCAAGTCCCTTCTGCCTATGATCCTGCAAAATCAAAAGCAAGTTAGTTACTTCCTAAATACAGTGGGGGTACAGGCATTGAGTAAATACAGCCATTCCAAGTGGGAGAAATTGGCCAAAACAAAGGGGCTACAGGCCCCATGCAAGTCTGAAATCCGGTGAGGCCGTCAAATCTTAAAGCTCCAAAATGATCTCCTTTGACTCCATGTCTCACATCCAGGTCATGCTGATGCAAGAGGTGGGTTCCCATGGTCTCGGGCAGCTCCACCCCTGTGGCTTTGCAGGGTACACATCCCTCCCAGCTGCCTTCACGGGCTGGTGTTGAGTGTCTGCAGCTTTTCCAGCTGCATGGTGCAAGCTGTCAGTGGATCTATCATTCTGTGGTCTGGAGGATGGTGGCCCTCTTCTCACAGCTCCACTATTCCATGCCCCAGTATGGACTCTGTGTGGGGGCTCTGACTCCACATTTCCCTTCCACACTGCCGTAGCAGAAGTTCTCCATGAGGGCTCTGCCTCTGCAGTAAACTTGTGCCTGGGCATCCAGGTGTTTCCATACATCTTCTGAAATCTAGGCGGAGGTTCCCAAACCTCAGTTCTTGACTTCTGTACACTTGCAGGCTCAATACCACATGAAGGCTGCCAAGGCTTGAGGCTTGCACCCTCTGAAGCCATGGCCTAAGTTCTATGTTGGCCTCTTTCAGCAACAGCTGGAATGGCTGGGATGCAGGGCACCAAGTCCTAGGCCGCACACAGCACAGGGACCATGGGACCAGCCCACAGAACCACTTTTTTCTCCTAGGTCTGTGATGGAAGGGGCTACCATGAAGCCCTCTGACATGCCCCGGAGACATTTTCCCCATTGTTTTGGTGATTAACATTTGGCTTCTTGTTACTCATGCAAATTTCTGCAGCTGGCTTGAATTTCTCCTTGGAAAATGGGATTTTCTTTTCTATTGCACTGTCAGACTGCAAATTTTCTAAACTTTTATGCTCTTCTTTTCTTATAAAACTGATGTTTTTAACAGCACCTAAGTAACACTCTGAAGCTTTGCTACTTAGAAATTTCTTCCACCAGATACCCTAAATTATCTCTCTCAAGTTCAAAGTTCCACAAGTCTCTAGGGCAGGGGCAAAATGCTGCCAGTCTCTTTGTTAAAACATAATAAGAGTCACCTTTACTCCAGTTCCCAACAAGTTCCTCATCTCCATCTGAGACCACCTCAGCCTGGACCTTATTGTTCATGTAACTATCAACACTTTTGTCAAAGCCATTCAACAAGTCTCTAGGAAGTCCCAAACTTTCCCACATTATCCTGTCTTCTGAGACTTCCAAACTGTTCCAACCTCGCCTGTTACCCAGTTCCTAAGTCGCTTCCACATTTTTGGGTATCTTTTCAGTAATGCCTCATTCTACTGGTACCAATTTACTATATTAGTTTGTTTTCATGCTGCTGATAAAGACATACCCAAGACTGGGCAGTTCACAAAGAAAAGAGGTTTAATGGAGAACTCACAGCTCCATGTGACTGGGGAAGCCTCATAGTCATGGTGGAAGGTTAGGAGGAGCAAGTCACATCTTATGTGGATGGCAGCAGGCAAAAAGAGCTTGTGCAGAGAAACTCCCGTTTTTTAAAACCATCAGATCTTCTGAGACCCATTCATTATTATGAGAGCAGCATGAGAAAGACCCACCCTCATGATTCAGTCATCTCCCACCAGGTCCCTCCCACAACATGTGGGAATTATGGGAGCTACAAGATGAGATTTGGGTGGGAACACAGAGCCAAATTACATCAGTGGCCATTCACCGTGATAGGAATTTGAAGGCTGCATTTTGCTGAAAATGATGGTACAAACAAGAAAACTTGAATCCGGCTCAACTACAGACTGCATGGATTTAACCCCTTATACTAATAGCATGACAAAGGAGGTATGCCCATTTTCAAGCACAAATAGTATTTATCTCAGTGTTTACTATCTTTTACACACAATAAAATTTTACAAGTCGTATGAAATCAAGACAATAAGACTTATAAAGAGACAAAACAATCAAAGAGGCCAGACCCAGAGATGGGTCTGGTGCTGGAATATTAATATCAGATTTAACATTACTGTACACATTTAACATTACAATGGCTAATATGTTAAAGGAGATACTGGAAAAGGTGAACAACAGGCATCAACAAATGAATTTCATCAAAGTGACAGAAACTACAGAAAGAATCAAATAGAAATACTAGAAGAGAGAAAACAATATTGGATAAAGAAGTCCCTTTAAGAGGCTTATTGCATGTGGGCAGACTGGACGTAATACAGTAAAGAATCAGTGAACTTGAATGTTGGTAAATAGATAGTATCCAAACTGAAACACAAAGGGAATATAAAGAATGGCACATGTATACATATGTAAGAAACCTGCACGTTGTGCATATGTACCCTAAAACTTAAAGTATAATAATAATAAAATTAAAAAAAAGAATGAACAAAACAAAAGAGAATATCCATGATCAGCAGAACACAATAAAATGATTGAACTTAACATATAATTTATTGGAGTCACCAAGGGACAATGGATAGAGAGAATGGGGCAGCAGAATAGTTTAAAAGATAATGAGAATTTTCCAGACTTAATGAAAGATAATAAACCACAGATCAAAGAACTGTTAAAAGAATAAGCACAAAGAAGCTTAATGTTAAACACAGTCAAACTGTCAAAAACCAACATAAAGAAAAATATAAAGAGAAAAGTTTGAAAGCAGTTAGAGAAAAATGAAATGTCACACACATAGGATCTAATAAAAATAATAGCAGACTTCTCATCAGAAATAGTTAATGCCAGGCTGGGCATGGTGGCATGTAATCCTAGCACTTTGGGAGGCTGAGGCAGGTGGATCACCTGAGGTCAGGAGTTTGAGACCAGCCTGGCCAACATGGTGAAACCTGTCTCTACTAAAAATACAAAAATTAGCCAGGCATGGTGGTGGGTGCCTGTAATCCCAGCTACTTGGGAGGCTGAGGGAGAAGAATCACTTGAATCCAGGAGGCGGAGGTTGCAGTGAGCTGAGATTGCACCACTGCACTCCAGCTTGGGTGACAGAGCAAGACTCTGTCTCAAAACAAAAAAACAAAAAACAAAAAGCAAAAAACAAAAAACGAAAAACAAAAAAAAATTAATTCCAGATGACAATGAAATGACTTGTTTAAAATGCTGACCACTTAGAATTCTGTATCAGTGAAACTATCATTCAGAAATGAAGGCTAAAAAAGACTTCTCTAGACAGACAAAAGATGAAAAGTTCATCTATGGCAAAACCCATTGCTAAAAATGTTAAAAAGAAAGCCTGAAGACTTAAGGAGTGCTGCCATGTCCATGGTTCTATAAGATGGAATGAAGGACCCCAGAAAGAATTGATAAGTAGTAAATATAGAAGATCTTTATATAATAAATCTTACGTATATATGTAAACACTTTGGCTAATTAAAAGAAAAATAATAAGAAGTGATCATAAGTTATCCATGGAAACAAAGGGAAGATAGTATTAGAAATATATTGTCTTAAAGTTCTTAAATTGTTTGTGAACTAATATAATACTTTGGGAACATACTGTGATAAGGTAAAGATGCATGTTTTAGTATCTAAAGCAATCACTAAAAATTAACCCAGAAACATATAACTGTAACATCATTAGAGGAAATAAGATAAAATACTGAGAATATTTGATTCATCCACAAGCCCCAACTGAAAAAAGGTGGCTGTACTCCATTAAAAATAAAAAAAAAAACCATTAGGCACATGAATTTCACATAATAGAAAGCTGTAATGTCCAGTCTAGCTTATAAAAGCATAACTTTATTTATTTATTTATTTAATTTTTTTGTTGTTTTTACTTCTTTTTATTATTATTATTATTATACTTTAAGTTTTAGGGTACATGTGCACAATGTGCAGGTTAGTTACATATGTATACATATGCCATGCTGGTGCACTGCACCCACTAACTCGTCATCTAGCATTAGGTATATCTCCCCATGCTATCCCTCCCCCCTCGCCCCACCCCACAACAGTCCCCACAGTGTGATGTTCCCCTTCCTGTGTCCATGTGTTCTCATTGTTCAATTCCCACCTATGAATGAGAATATGCGGTGTTTGGTTTTTTGTTCTTGCGATAGTTTACTGAGAATGATGATTTCCAATTTCATCCATGTCCCTACAAAGGACATGAACTCATCATTTTTTATGGCTGCATAGTATTCCATGGTGTATATGTGCCACATTTTCTTAATCCAGTCTATCATTGTTGGACATTTGGGTTGGGTCCAAGTCTTTGCTATTGTGAATAATGCCGCAATAAACATACGTGTGCATGTGTCTTTATAGCAGCATGATTTATAGTCCTTTGGGTATATACCCAGTAATGGGATGTCTGGGTCAAATGGTATTTCTAGTTCTAGATCCCTGAAGAATCGCCACACTGACTTCCACAATGGTTGAACTAGTTTACAGTCCCACCAACAGTGTAAAAGTGTTCCTATTTCTCCACATCCTCTCCAGCACCTGTTGTTTCCTGACTTTTTAATGATTGCCATTCTAACTGGTGTGAGATGGTATCTCATTGTGGTTTTGATTTGCATTTCTCTGATGGCCAGTGATGGTATTTTTTCATGTGTTTTTTGGCTGCATAAATGTCTTCTTTTGAGAAGTGTCTGTTCATGTCCTTTGCCCACTTTTTGATGGAGTTGTTTGTTTTTTTCTTGTAAATTTGTTTGAGTTCATTGTAAATTCTGGATATTAGACCTTTGTCAGATGAGTAGGTTGCGAAAATTTTCTCCCATTTTGTAGGTTGCCTGTTCACTCTGATGGTAGTTTCTTTTGCTGTGCAGAAGCTCTTTAGTTTAATTAGATCCCATTTGCCAATTTTGGTTTTTGTTGCCATTGCTTTTGGTGTTTTAGACATGAAGTCCTTGCCCATGCCTATGTCCTGAATGGTAATGCCTAGGTTTTCTTCTAGGCTTTTTATGGTTTTAGGTCTAACGTTTAAGTCTTTAATCCATCTTGAATTGATTTTTGTATAAGGTGTAAGGAAGGGATCCAGTTTCAGCTTTCTACATATGGCTAGCCAGTTTTCCCAGCACCATTTATTAAATAGGGAATCCTTTCCCCATTGCTTGTTTTTCCCGGGTTTGTCAAAGATCAGATAGTTGTAGATATGCGACATTATTTCTGAGGGCTCTGTTCTGTTCCATTGATCTATATCTCTGTTTTGGTACCAGTACCATGCTGTTTTGGTTACTGTAGCCTTGTAGTATAGTTTGAAGTCAGGTAGTGTGATGCCTCCAGCTTTGTTCTTTTGGCTTAGGATTGACTTGGCGATGCAGGCTCTGTTTTGGTTCCATATGAACTTTAAAGTAGTTTTTTCCAATTCTGTGAAGAAAGTCATTGGTAGCTTGATGGGGATGGCATTGAATCTACAAATTACCTTGGGCAGTATGGCCATTTTCACGATATTGATTCTTCCTACCCATGAGCATGGAATGTTCTTCCATTTGTTTGTATCCTCTTTTATTTCCTTGAGCAGTGGTTTGTAGTTCTCCTTGAAGAGGTCCTTCACATCCCTTGTAAGTTGGATTCCTAGGTATTTTATTCTCTTTGAAGCAATTGTGAATTGGAGTTCACTCATGATTTGGCTCTCTGTTTGTTTGATGTTGGTGTATAAGAATGCTTGTGATTTTTGCACATTGATTTTGTATCCTGAGACTTTGCTGAAGTTGCTTATCAGCTTAAGGAGATTTTGGGCTGAGACAATGGGGTTTTCTAGATATACAATCATGTCATCTGCAAACAGGGACAATTTGACTTCCTCTTTTCCTAATTGAATACCCTTTATTTCTTTCTCCTGCCTAATTGCCCTGGCCAGAACTTCCAACACTATGTTGAATAGGGGTGGTGAGAGAGGGCATCCCTGTCTTGTGCCAGTTTTCAAAGGGAATGCTTCCAGTTTTTGCCCATTCAGTATGATATTGGCTGTGGGTTTGTCATAGATAGCCCTTATTATTTTGAGATACGTCCCATCAATACCTAATTTATTGAGAGTTTTTAGCATGAAGGGTTGTTGAATTTGTCAAAGGCCTTTTCTGCATCTATTGGATAATCATGTGGTTTTTGTCTTTGGTTCTGTTTATATACTGGATTACATTTATTGATTTGTGTATATTGAACCAGCCTTGCATCCCAGGGATGAAGCCCACTTGATCATGGTGGATAAGCTTTTTGATGTGCTGCTGGATTCGGTTTGCCAGTATTTTATTGAGGATTTTTGCATCGATGTTCATCAGGGATATTGGTCTAAAATTCTCTTTTTTGGTTGTGTCTCTGCCCGGCTTTGGTATCAGGATGATGCTGGCCTCATAAAATGAGTTAGGGAGGATTCCCTCTTTTTCTATTGATTGGAATAGTTTCAGAAGGAATGGTACCAGTTCCTCCTTGTACCTCTGGTAGAATTTGGCTGTGAATCCATCTGGTCCTGGACTCTTTTTCATTGGTAAGCTATTGATTATTGCCACAATTTCAGATCCTGTTATTGGTCTATTCAGAGATTCAACTTCTTCCTGGTTTAGTCTTGGGAGAGTGTATGTGTCGAGGAATGTATCCATTTCTTCTAGATTTTCTAGTTTATTTGCGTAGAGGTGTTTGTAGTATTCTCTGATGGTAGTTTGTATTTCTGTGGGATCGGTGGTGATATCCCCTTTATCATTTTTTATTGCGTCTATTTGATTCTTCTCTCTTTTTTTCTTTATTAGTCTTGCTAGCGGTCTATCAATTTTGTTGATCCTTTCAAAAAACCAGCTCCTGGTTTCATTAATTTTTTGAAGGGTTTTTTGTGTCTCTATTTCCTTCAATTCTGCTCTGATTTTAATTATTTCTTGCCTTCTGCTAGCTTTTGAATGTGTTTGCTCTTGCTTTTCTAGTTCTTTTAATTGTGATGTTAGGGTGTCAATTTTGGATCTTTCCTGCTTTCTCTTGTGGGCATTTAGTGCTATAAATTTCCCTCTACACACTACTTTGAATGTGTCCCAGAGATTCTGGTATGTTGTGTCTTTGTTCTCGTTGGTTTCAAAGAACATCTTTATTTCTGCCTTCATTTCGTTATGTACCCAGTAGTCATTCAGGAGCAGGTTGTTCAGTTTCCATGTAGTTGAGTGGTTTTGAGTGAGATTCTTAATCCTGAGTTCTAGTTTGATTGCACTGTGGTCTGAGAGATAGTTTGTTATAATTTCTGTTCTTTTACATTTGCTGAGGAGAGCTTTACTTCCAAGTATGTGGTCAATTTTGGAACAGGTGAGGTGTGGTGCTGAAAAAAATGTATATTCTGTTGATTTGGGGTGGAGAGTTCTGTAGATGTCTATTAGGTCTGCTTGGTGCAGAGCTGAGATCAATTCCTGGGTATCCTTCTTGACTTTCTGTCTCATTGATCTGTCTAATGTTGACAGTGGGGTGTTAAAGTCTCCCATTATTAATGTGTGGGAGTCTAAGCCTCTTTGTAGGTCACTCAGGACTTGCTTTATGAATCTTGGTGCTCCTGTATTGGGTGCATATATATTTAGGATAGTTAGCTCTTCTTGTTGAATTGATCCCTTTACCATTAAGTAATGGCCTTCTTTGTCTCTTTTGATCTTTGTTGGTTTTAAGTCTGTTTTCTCAGAGACTAGGATTGCAACCCCTGCCTTTTTTTATTTTCCATTTGCTTGGTAGATCTTCCTCCATCCTTTTATTTTGAGCCTATGTGTGTCTCTGCCCGTGAGATGGGTGTCCTGAATACAGCACACTGATGAGTCTTGACTCTTTATCCAATTTGCCAGTCTGTGTCTTTTAATTGGAGCATTTAGTCCATTTACATTTAAAGTTAATATTGTTATGTGTGAATTTGATCCTGTCGTTATGATGTTAGCTGGTTATTTTGCTTGTTAGTTGATGCAGTTTCTTCCTAGTCTCGATGGTCTTTACATTTTGGCATGATGTTGCAGCGGCTGGTACTGGTTGTTCCTTTCCATGTTTAGCGCATCCTTCAGGAGCTCTTTTAGGGCAGGCCTGGTGGTGACATTATCTCTCAGCATTTGCTTCTCTGTAAAGTATTTTATTTCTCCTTCACTTATGAAGGTTAGTTTGGCTGGATACGAAATTCTGGGCTGAAAATTCTTTTCTTTAAGAATGTTGAATATTGGCCCCCACTTTCTTCTGGCTTGTAGAGTTTCTGCCGAGAGATCTGCTGTTAGTCTGATGGGCTTCCCTTTGAGGGTAACCCGACCTTTCTCTCTTGCTGCCCTTAACATTTTTTCCCTCATTTCAACTTTGGTGAATCTGACCATTATGTGTCTTGGTGTTGCTCTTCTCAAGGATTATCTTTGTGGCGTTCTCTGTATTTGCTGAATCTGAGTGTTGGCCTACCTTGCTAGATTGGGGAAGTTCTCCTGGATAATATCCTGCAGAGTGTTTTCCAACTTGGTTCCATTCTCCCTGTCACTTTCAGGTACACCAGTCAGACGTAGATTTGGTCTTTTCACATAGTCCCATATTTCTTGGAGGCTTTGCTCGTTTCTTTTTATTCTTTTTTCTCTAAACTTCCCTTCTCGCTTCATTTCATTCATTTCATCTTCCATCACTGATACCCTTTCTTCCAGTTGATCGCATCGGCTCCTGAGGCTTCTGCATTCTTCACGTAGTTCTCGAGCCTTGGCTTTCAGCTCCATCAGCTCCTTTAAGCATTTCTCTGTATTGGTTATTCTAGTTATACATTCATCTAATTTTTTTTCAAAGTTTTTAACTTCTTTGCCATTGGTTTGAATTTCCTCCTGTAGCTCAGAGTAGTTTGATCATCTGAAGCCTTCTTCTCTCAACTCATCAAAGCCATTCTCCATCCAGCTTTGTTCCGTTGCTGATGAGGAACTGCATTCCTTTGGAGGAGGAGAGGTGCTGTGCTTTTTAGAGTTTCCAGTTTTTCTGCTCTGTTTTTTCCCCATCTTTGTGGTTTTATCTACTTTTGGTCTTTGATGATGGTGATGTACAGATTAGTTTTTGGTGTGGATGTCCTTTCTGTTTGTTAGTTTTCCTTCTAACAGACAGGACCCTCAGCTGCAGGTCTGTTGGAGTACCCGGCCATGTGAGGTGTCAGTCTGCCCCTGCTGGGGGGTGCCTCCCAGTTAGGCTGCTCGGGGGTCAGGGGTCAGGGAACCACTTGAGGAGGCAGTCTGCCCGTTCTCAGATCTCCAGCTGCATGCTGGGAGAACCACTGCTCTCTTCAAAGCTGTCAGACAGGGACATTTAAGTCTGCAGAGGTTACTGCTGTCTTTTTGTTTGTCTGTGCCCTGCCCCCAGAGGTAGAGCCTAAAGAGACAGGCAGGCCTCCTTGAGCTGTGGTGGGCTCCACCCAGTTCGAGCTTCCTGGCTGCTTTGTTTACCTAAGCAATCCTGGGCAATGTCGGGTGCCCCTCCCCCAGCCTTGCTGCCGCCTTGCAGTTTGATCTCAGACTGCTGTGCTAGCAATCAGGGAGACTCCGTGGGCGTAGGACCCTCCGAGCCATGTGTGGGATATAATCTCCTGGTGCGCTGTTTTTTAAGCCCGTCGGAAAAGCGCAGTATTCGGGTGGGAGTGACCCAATTTTCCAGGTGTCGTCTGTCACCACTTTCTTTGACTAGGAAAGGGAATTCCCTGACCCCTTGTGCTTCCCGAGTGAGGCAATGCCTCGCCCTGCTTCGGCTGGTGCACGGTGCTCTCACCCACTGACCTGCGCCCACTGTCTGGCACTCCCTAGTGAGACGAACCTGGTACCTCAGATGGAAATGCAGAAATCACCTGTCTTCTGCATCGCTCACGCTGGGAGCTGTAGACCGGAGCTGTTCCTATTCGGCCATCTTGGCTTCTCCCGCAAAAGCATAACTTTAAAAGAGAGGTGCTCAGCTCATATTTCTTTGGTCCAGAAATCACTAGAATACCAAAAAAAATTAGAGTCCAGATCCATGTGGTATTCAGAACTGGGTCTATGAGGATGTAGAGAATAAACCACCATTTTCTCAATGTGAGAAGATTTCAGAGATGAACCATCCCAGCCCAGTATGTCATATGTCATATGGTTAACAACTGGATTTAGAAAGTTTGCAGCTCCTCTTCCCTCACCCTCAGTTTTATTGAGGTAAATTGATGAATAAAAATTGTGTACATTTAAGTATACATGCGATGTTTTGATACATATATATGTCTTTCTGTGCCTGGCTTATTTTACTTAGCACAATGTCCTCCAACTTCATCCATGTTGTTGCAAATGGCAGAATTTCCTTCTTTTCTTTTCTTTCTTTCTTTTTTTTTTTAATTTTGAGACAGGGTTTCACTCTGTCACCCAGGCTGGAGTGTAGTGGTGTGATCATAGCTTACTGCAGCCTTGGACTTCTGGGCTCAAGCAATCCTCAAGAGAACTCCTGGGCTCAAGTCCTTCCTGCTGGGATCACAGGCACATGTCACCATGCCCATTAATTTTTAATTTTTTTCTTACAGATGGGGTCTTGCTATGTTGCCCAGGCTGGTATTGAACTCTTGGCTTCAAGTGTCCTCCTGCCCTCGGCCTCCCAAAGTGCTGAGATTACAGGTGTGAGCTGCTGTGTCCAGCCAGATTTCCTTCTCCTTTAAGGCTGAGGAGCATTCCATTGTGTATATATACACCAGATTTTCTTTATCCGTTCTTTAATGGACCTTAAGTCGAATCCATATCTTGGCTATTGTGAACATGGCTAATGTTGCAATGAACATTGGAGTGCAGATATCTCTTTAACAGACTGATTTTATTTCCTTTGGATATATACCTAGTAGTGGAATTGCTAGATCATATGTTAGTTCTATTTTTAATTTTTTGAGAAATCGCCATCCACTTTTTGAATGAACGGTACTTAATGGAAGAGTCTTTTATAGTTACCCACATGGTCCAGGAAACTCTTCCATCCCTCCCTTTCTTACTCCCTCCCTCCCTCTCTCCTTCCTTTCCTTAGGCAGGGCGACACTCCTCCAAGCTTCTCTCCTTTGTGACTCATCCCATTGCATATCTTTCTGCAGGACTTAAGCACTGAGCGGCCAGCTTCACACAGCTCCATGAGGTCACAGGAGAAGACTCAGCCCAGGATGTGAACGGACACCCAGCTGGGCAGAAGGGAGCCAGGTAAGAACTCTGGCCAACCACTGGCCATGCACTTCGCAGGGGCTGCTGATCTGTCCAGTCAGAAAATAATGGACCTGACTGGCTATTTTTCTCCATTCAAGTTTTCTGACTCCTGTTTTTCAACAAATACTGCTCCTTTACAAAAATGTGTGCCTACATTTGTTTTCACTGATGAAATTGTGTACAAAACAAATACACTGCAAGGATTGTATTTTGAAGCATAAATTGGTTATAATTCAAACAGTCATGTTTCTCAAACCCTGAGTCATGATTTTAGTAGCACTCAGTAGCTTGAAAAAGCTGTTTGTGTGTGTGTGAGGATGGGGGGATCCTTAAACCACCATACCACTTAGTTTAAAATCAAGTGACCCAGTTTATATTTTTCCAGTCTTTCTTAGTGATGAAATGTTAGTGATACCCACTTAAGGAATATCTGAGATGTCTGTGCACAAAGCATATCATGAGCCAGTACCTCAGCTAACACACAAGGAAGCCTGGTCCTGAGGCCCTGATCCTTCAGCATGAGCCCGGAGGTGATGCAGGGCTCCTGACCCACAGCTCAAGCCTGTCTCTGTGAAATATAATCCATGGATTTTAGCACAACAAGGGATCTCTGCACTCGGCCTGCTGAACTGTCTTCTGCAACTGCAGAAACTGAGGTCCGGGGTAGGGCAGGGACACAAGGCAGGCTTGCATGGCTGGCACATGGTGAAAAGGGGGTGTCCCCTCCTGTGATACTGTCCTGTATCCATCAAGCAGCAAGTGTCCCACAAGCATGTGGGGTCTTAATGGCTCATCAGGGCAGTTCTCAGGGCTTGAGGCTCAGGGGAGGGTGTGGTTGGGATGTATATGTTCCCTGGGGCAGGCAGAGGGAGATGGAAGATGGCAGAAGGAAGGCAGCCAGGCAAAGGGAAGCCAGGAGAATGGCATAGGGGCCCAGCATTTCTGGCACCTGCAGGGGACACAGGGGTCAGGAGTAGCTGGCTGGCTGGGGAGGGGAGAGAAAATGAGGAGATGTAAAGTATGTAGGGAATGGGAAGGTGGAAGGTTGAGCTGGGAGGGACATCTGAACACACTCAGGCCTGTGGACATGAGGGTCCCCTGGGTGTGATCATCTCCACGCCTTCCTTTTGTTGGTTTTAATTGTTAGTTTACCTGGTATCTGAAGCCGTGTGGACATTTGCACTGAGCTGTACTACATTCTGCGCAGGTGATGCCTTGTGTGGTTTGTGAGCAGAAAGGAATAGAGAGTTGTAAGGGCCCAGTGATGATTGAGCCAGCTGGATGCAGCTCACAGCCTTCCTGTGGTGCAATTGACGAGGGGAACCTGCGAGGCCACAACTGCTCATCCTGCCTGCTATGGTTTGAATGAGTTCCCCAAAGCCTCATGTGTTCATCCCTCAAGTGGCAGTGCTAGGAGGTGGGGCCTAGTGAGAGGTGATCAGGTTTTATAATGGATTAAGTTTACAGCAGGAGTGGGATTGTGAGAGTGGGTGCATTATAAAAGCGAGTTCAGTTCTCTCACCCTCTCACCTTCAGCCATGGGATGACATAGAGAGAAGGCCTTTGCCAGATGCAGACACCTTGGTATTGGACTTTCCAGCCCCCAGAACTGTGAGCCAAATAAATTTATGCTCATTATAAATGACTCAGTCTGTGGTATTTTGCTGGAGTAGCACAAATGAACTAAGATGTGCCCCTTCACCTGGTGCCCCTCCTTCATACTCACCCCCACCTACTCTGAGCCCTGATGCTGCGTTACCTGCCAGCTCAGCCTGTTAGGGGTCTGTGTACCTATCTATCTGCTCAGCTAACTTCAGAACGTCTGCCGATTCCATCCTGGCACCTGGAGCCTGTGCTGCACCTGGCACGGAGCAGTTCCCTCAAACCCAGATGTGGAGGCCTGAGCTGGCTGTTGTAGGGACCCTGGAACCCTGTTTTTCTTGTTGGAAAAATTGGTGAAGGCACATTCTCTGGCTATGTAGCAGAAGCCCAGGGTCCTCCTCATTGCTTAGGTTTTTATCTGCAGTTAGAGACCAATTTCTGGGATCCAGGAGAACTTGAGACTGTCTAGGTGGTCTCACAGCCCAGAAGTAGTTGCAACTCTTCCCAGTGAGACCAGAATGTCCACTGTGGAAATAGTCTATGCTTTCAAAAAATAAAACATATTCATTCTAGGTCTAACCTGTAGGAAAAGACCTGCTCCTATAGGCTGTGGGGCTTCATGTGGCTGCAGGAGGGCAAGCAGGACCCTCTCACAGCTCTGGGTTTTTGTCCTCCAGGCCTACCTGGGAGGGGGTCGGCAGCTGCCCAGGGTGAGTGGGAAGAGGCCTGGGAGACCCCTCAGAAGATCTTCAAAAATAATAGCAACAGTAATAATGATAATATCACTGCTGGTTAGATAAAAATTATCACAGGCCAGTTGTGCTCCACAGGCTCTAATCCACCACCCCCCATCCCACAGTGAGCTGATGCTGCTTCTCACCATTTTTATAGCCCCCCTCTCCCACGGAAGCACCTGCTGCCCCTGCTTCTGCCCCCAGAGCCCCTGACCATGGGAGAAGAGGCCTGGAGTCCAGCCCCAGGATGGAGCCGCAGTGGCCCATCTGCAAAATGGGCACAACAGGGACTGTCCTACCCACCCAAGGGGATGACCTGGCCTTGGCGTGGCCAAGGGTGGTGGGATTTCTGTTCTAGGACTTGTTTTAGGGAGCAGCAGGAGGGACCACAGGCCTCTGGGGCAGAGAGCAGCTGAGGGGCCCTGTCTTGAGGCTCTGTCTGCAGGTGAGAGGGCGTGGGGTGAGGGGGCCTTTGTGGGTTCCAGATTTGCTCATGCTTGGCTGGTCCAGAGGGTGTTACAGGTGTCAGGATGGAGCCTTCCAACCTGGTCCCCTGCCTCATCCCAAAGAGTAACAAATGACAAATGGAAGCTGTCTTTGTCTATGAACTCTGGCCTCTATGTCCCGAGCAGGTATCAGGCACCTGAGATGTGCGGATGAGGAGGAATGCTGAGTCCCACTCCCCCGGGGAGCAACCCCTGTCTTGGCCGAGACCTCTAGTGACCTTCCCCCACCCAACTCTGCTTGCTACATACAGACACCTGGATGCTCCTGAGGGCATCCTGAGGCCCCTGCCCAGATGACACTGGGCTTGGCAAGCACCCCTCCCTGCCTGGACACCAACACATCCCAGCACCCCCACCTCCTGCCATGAGTCAGGATGCCAGCCACACCCCTGATACACTGTGCTCCTGCTTTAACCCTGGCAATGAGACAAGGACGTGGACTTCAGCCCTGTTAGACACTCATCCTCACCTCCACTGTGTGGATGACAGAGTGGGAATGATTTGTTGTACCTTGTGGGTGTAGGACTCAAGAATGAGCTGACATCTCTGACAAGGAGCTGGACTTTCCATGGGTCCTTCGGGCCCCAGGTTGCTCTGCCCACCACGGTCACCCTGGCAGCTCCTGGGCTCCACCAGTATCAGCAGGGGTTGCACTCTTTCCATGATGGATGCCTGGTTCAGAAGCCTTGTCATGTTTAATGTTTTGGGTACCATGATAATTAAATGAGGCCAAAGTACTTGTTCCTACTGAAATGAAAATGATCTGAAGAAATAACCCACATACAAAGTTAATGCATAGACTGGCCCAGCCTGGTCTGTATTTACTTTGGGGGATCCCTGGGCCTGTATGGGGCCTCAGGTGGACCCCAGAGCTCCTAGCTGCACACCATCCTTCTTCTATCTCCCCGTCTACACCTCCTCCCAGCCCACATGTCAATTCGTCTAAAGGACCGAGGTGCTGCTCTTGGCTCCAAGGTCCCCAGCCAGTATAGAACAGCAAAGCCAAAAATAAGTAGACAAACAAATGAATAAACAAGCAAGCAAATAAATGTTATAAGGACTGGAAATAAATTTTAAAAAACTTTTAGTATTCATACATGATAGGAGTGTGTATGAAGGAGATACGAAGCAGTCTTAAATGAAGTGTGACAACTAATAATAGTGCTTAGTGATATCGCTGGAATTAAAATCAATATACAGAATTAACTGTTTCTATATGCTAGCAACATACATGTTGCGAAATAAATTTTTTATTCATTTGTAAACATGAAAAAATCTACTTACACTAAAAAATATGAATGACTCAAGGATAAAGTAACACATCTAGAAGATGTTCTATACTGTTATGAGAAAAATTACAAAAAAATCACTAGAAATAGGCAGGAAATCACTGAAAAGTACTGAAATAAATGTAGAGGTGTAATATGATCTCGGACTGGAAAACACATTTTTAAAGGGCAATTCTGCACAAATTGATCTATATTTAAAAAAACTCACTCTCTGAGCCCCACCCTGTGTTAAGCATGAGGACGCTGATCTTCGGGCTTGTGTTTTAATTATTTTTGTTCATGCCTCTTCTCCTCCATCAGACCAGGGGCCCCTCAGGGTAGGAACCTCACACAGGGCCAACAACACAATAGGAGTCAAACTATCATCTGGTATAGTTGCAAAACGCAATTTTCTTAATAGCAAATTGTTATAAAATGCACAGCTGTTTCCTGTCATATGTCATGAGGATAAACACCTGTTTGCACAGAAAAAAAAAGTGTCCTGTCCAAATGGATCCTGTAAGCAGAACCACAATGAGTCCCATTGGACTTGGACTAACAGCGGTCCTACAGGATAAGTTAATATGTAATCTCTGCTTTGTGCAATCAGCCAAGATGATGGGTTACAAAAGCCAAGGGAATTTTGATCAGACATCAGGAAGACCACATATTGGAAAACAGATAACACTCTTCCTAGGATGACTGGAGAGGCCAGAGGCATTAGGAATAATATCACAGGGTGTAAGTAATGAAGTCTTCAAAATGACTTCATGACTCCAGAGGTAGACATGGCCGGGGAGTGAGCCAGTGCCCGCCTCCAGTGCGCTACTCGGCCTGCCTGAGCCAGTGCCTAACGCGCCCGACACCTGAGTAACCAGACAGCCCATAGCCATCAGTGTTCTAAACTGATTGGCCAACCTTTTCTGCAAAACAGTGTAAACAAATGGGGCAAATGTGTTCTAATAAAACTTTATGGAGACTTAAATCTGAATTTCATATTGTTTTCATGTGTCATGAAAGAGTATTCTTTTAATTTTCATCAATCTGTTTAAAAATGTAAAAACAATACTAGCTTGTGAGTCATACAAAAACAGGTATGCGCTGGATTTGGCCCATGGGGCCATAGTTCACAGACCCATGTTCTTAGGTAATACCTCTTGTTTCTTTCCAGATTAGCCCCTTCTTCACCAGGCATCATGGGTTGTTCTAAGCTGCCTCTTGCCTTCAGAGTTTTCCAAGAGATAAGCAGTATCTTAGGTTGAGTTCCTCCAACGACTCTGTCTGCGTGGTTCAACCCCATCCTGGAGAGTAAAGTCCTGGTCTCCCCTCCTGCAGGTTCCCTGGTTATGGTTCCTCTGCATGGCATCTGAAGCCTCTTGGAGTGGCTTGGGCAACAACCCCTCTTATAACAGCAGAGAGCTTGGCTCCTTTTCCTCCCAACATGTTGGGGAGGAAAACAGACCTGGGAGCCATTGAGGAAGATGGGAAGGAGGCGGAGGAAGGTGGCCCAAGAAACCAGGCCTTCTTCCCCAGAGCAGGAGCCTGTGACAGAGTTCAGGACGGTGCAGAAGGAACAAGGAGACCTGCAATTGGATATTGGGTTGGTTTTGATTTGTATGAGATCAGGCTTTCAATGTGAGAGAGTGAGTCCTAATTTCCAACCGAGACTCTTCCAGCCATGGAATCTCCCTTAGCTATTATGTTGTGGGGACCTGGGGAAGGCAGTGAAGAGAAGAGGATGTTTGAGGTTGTGTTTGGAGGAAAACAAAGCAGTTGAGGAATGTTCAAACTGCTTGATAAATTGGTCACAGAGGCTTTTTAAAACAACTTTATTGAAGTCTAATTTACATACCATAAACTTTACCAACCATAAAATTCAATGATTCTTAGTAAGTTTACAGAGCTTTGAAACCATCGCCAAGATCTAATTTTAGAAATTTACATCAGCCCAAAAACATCTCTCATGCCCAATTGCAGTCAATTCCTTATTCCAACAACAATCTCCTTCCTCTCTATACAGTAGTTCCCCCATATCCAAGGTTGCACTTTCTGTGGTTTCAGTTACCCATGGTCAACCATGGTCTGAAAACACTGAATGGAAAATCCCAGAAATAAACCATTTATAAGTTTTATATCGAATACTGTTCTGAGTAGCATGATGAAATCTCAGGCAGCCTCACTCCGTTCTGCCCAGGACATGAATAACCCCTTTGTCTAGCATATCCATGCTGTACCCACACTTTATTGTATAGGAAAAAACAGTGTATATAGGGTTTGGTACCATTCATGGTTTCAGGCATCCACCGGGGGTCTTGGAAGGCATCTGTCGTGAGTAAGAGTGAACTAGCTCTTCTACTAGCACCGCAAAATGGAGACAGGGCTTCCTCATTTCCCCAAGAGAAGGCTGAGAAATAAAGGTCCTTCTCAAGTCAGACCCTGCTTGTCTCATCTTGAGGAAAAAGTGGGGAAGTGGAGGAGATGTCCCAACCACCCCTCTAAAAGGGTTGGGCCAGGCTCCTTCTAGTGGCCTTCAAAAAATGAAAACAAAAAACTGCCCCTACCGCTGAAATAGGAAACCCGTACGGGCATAAAGGCGGCTACTGGAGGGTTGACAAAGAAGGAAGAAGAGGGTTTTCCGTGGGAGAGTTAGGGAAAGGTCCTCCTTCTCAAGAATCCCCAACCCACCACAAACAGAGCTCAAAGCGGCCAGAGGCAGGCTGCCTCCTCCGCCTCCAGGCAGGCCTCCAGGGGCTTGGACGGTGGTGCTCCTGCTCCCCAAGGGGCACTGCTGCTTCTGCAGGAGCAGTGTTGGGGAGCACTGAGGCAGGCCAGGGATGAGGGAATGTCCTTGGATGGTGAAGGCGGAGGAGGAGCCCGCGCAGTATCAGGAGCGCCACCCCGTCCAGGCCTGCCATTCCTGCACCCTTGGGTGTGCATGGCTGTCAGGAGGCAGTGTCCCCAGGGCTGTGTGTACGTCAGCCTGGGCCACATTTGCCATGGCAGAGGTGATAGGCACCTTGGCCTGGGGTGGGCAATCCTCAGTGGAGCACCCTGCCACCTCGGCGGGGGACGCAAACTTGTAGGTGAGCTTCTGGCCGCTCCCTTTGCGGACGATGTTCTTGTCATAACAGCTCCGCGAGGCCCTGCTGAGCTGGTTGGAATTCGTGTCAGTCCTGTTCTTGCGCGGCCCCCTCTGCATCCACCGGCTTGAAATCATCACCATCCGGGGAGGTCCAGGAGATAACCTGGCCACTGCCTGGCTCAGCAGCTGCAGCAGAAACTGCCAGAATCACAGATGGGGCCCCCGCTGGGGGGCGCTCATGCCGTCCCGGGTGCTAGCGCGCTGCGTGGTGGGCGTTGGCAACGTCCGCAGTTCCGGGGGGCCCGCGCTCCATGCAGGGCCCCACAAACCCCAGGCCCTGGTTCCCAGGCGGCGGTGGCGGCAGCAGCAGTTTTGAAGCCCGAGTATTTATTTTGTGTTTATTAAGTTTTAAGGGTTCTTTTAATATCCTGAATAGTTCTTTATAAGATAGATGATTTACAAATAATTTTGTTCAGCCTGTGGTTTATTCAAATGGTTTAATAAACTGCTCCAATTTATCAAACCATTTGAATAAACCACAGACTGAACAAAATTATCTGTGGTTCATTTACTTAATGGTGTCTTTTGAAATAAAAAGTTTTGAATTTTGATGAAGTCCAATCGATCCATTATTTTCTTTTATAAATCATGCTTGTGACATATCTAAGTCCTCTCTGCCTAACCCAAGGTCATGAAGATTTTCCTGTTTTGTGTCAAAATTTTTATGGGCTTAGCTCTTACACTTAAGTCTGTGATACATTTTGAGTTACTTTATTCGTATGACGTTAAGTAAGAGTTTAGATTTATCTTTTTGCATGTGGATATTCAATTTCTCCAGTATCATTTGTTGCAAATTCCTTTCTCCACTGAATTACTCTGACAACTTTGTTGAATGTTAGCTGACCATAACTATAAGGGCTCATTATTTTATTCTGTTCTGTAGATTATCTGGACCCTATTGTTCTGTTTCATTGGTTGACACAGTTATCCTTATACAAGCACCACTGTACTGATGATTTAGATTTATAGTAGGTTTTGAAATCGGGAAGCATAGTCCTCTTTGTTCTTTTTTTTTTTTCAAGACTGTTTTGCTGTTTTGGGGAATTAAGTTGTTCATTCTACAGGAAAGCCTCTTGGGGTTTTATAGGGTTTATGTTAAATATATAGATCAATTTGGGAAGAATTGCCATCTTAATGATATTGTGCCTTTTAATCCATGAACGTAGAGCATTTCCTCTTTTATTTTGATCTTCCTTAATTTCTCTCAGAAATATTTATAGTCTTATACTTTTACATTTTTATTCCTAAGTATTTAATGTTTTTGATGATTTTATGAATAGAAATTTAATTTCATTTATATTCTTTATTGCTAGTATATAAAAATGCAATTGAATTTTATATAGCAATCTTGTATCACCCAACCTTGCTGAACTTGTTCATTAGGTCTTACAGGGATTTCTTTGTGGGGTGTGGATTACTTAGGATTTACACATATGGGACCATGTCATCTGTGCATAAAGACAGTTTTTCTTTTTTCTTTTTCAATTTGGATGCTTTTTATTCCTTCTTCTTGCCTTAATGCACTGGCTAGAACTTCCTATACAATGTTGAATAAAAGTGGTGTGATTGGATGTTGTTGCCATTTCCTGATGTTAGGGAGAAAACATTTGCTCCTTGATTTGTAAGCATGGTATTAGTGATGGATTTTTTTTTTTAACTTTACTTTAAGTTCTGGGATACATGTGCAGAATGTGCAGGTTTGTTACATAGGTATACATGAGCCATGGTGGTTTGCTGCACCTATCAACCCATCATCTAGGTAGCCATGGACTTTTCATAAATGTCCTTGATCAAGCTGAGGAAGGTTTCCCTTCCATTGCTAGTTTGTATCTATAAAAAAGTTTGTATCTAAAAAAAAAAGTTTGTCTAAAATTTGTATCTAAAGTTTAGACTTTAAAGTTTGTATTTAAAGTTTGTCTAAAGTTTGTCTAAAGTTTGTATCTTAGGTGGGTGTTGCATTTTGTCAGATGCTTTCTCTGTATCATGGGTTCCCCCTGCTTTATTCTATTTATTTTCTGTATTAATTAATTAATTAATTTCTGTATTAAAATTAATTGATTTTTAATTATTAAACCAACTTTGAATTCCTGAAGCAAAGCCCACCCAATGATGAATATAATCCTTTTTATATGTTTCTGGATTTGGTTTGTTAACATTTTGTTGAGGATTTTTGTGTCCATATTAATGAGGAATGTTAGTTTATAATTGTCTGTGGGGGGTCTGTCCTGCAGACCCCAGGTTGCACGACAGATGAATAATGTACCCGGACACCGATATTCAGTGAGAAAGCAGCTAGGAGTCTGAGTCACTCACAGTCACCAAGTAAGATGCTGTAAAGAGTCAGCAGCCAACGCCCTGACTAGCTGGCCCTGTGGGCATTTATTCAGCACAGATTTAATGACAAAGACTTTGAGTCAACACACCTGTGGATAATTAATTTGGTCGCCCCCACCCTGGGAGAGCTATCTTGCAGGTGAGTGATCAAAGGTTAGTTTTAGGACCACATGAGTAAACAAGCTCTTTAGATAAACTCCTCTACATTCCTATGTATCTATGCCCTAAGCTATTAAGTGGATTTGCTGCCTTCAGCCAAGCACTTTATGCAAACCTCCAGGCCTTCCAAGAGGGTTTGTATTTATATCCTTTAACTTCATCTTAAATTTTTTCCTACCAGCCTGACTGAACTCCCACAGTTGTCTTTTCTTATGATGTCTCACAGATTGGCCTCATAGAATGAGCTGGGAGCTACTTTCTCCTCCTCTACTTCCTGGAAAAGTTTGTAAAGAATTGGTATTATTTATTTTCTAAATGTTTGGTTGAATTCAACAATGAGGCCATCTGGGCCTGGGCTTTTCTTGTGGGAATATCTTGAATTATTAATGTAATGTATTCACCTGTTATATTACATTCCCCAGTTCCTTTCTAGTATCTTTCTGATTAGGGTGGACTATAAGGGATATTCCCTTGTGAAAGCTGGAGGAGGTAAGAGAGGAAGCAGCCATTTGTACACCTTCTCCCAATTATTCAATTGAACACTAATCCGGCTGCTGCTGTGAAGGAATTTTGCAGATGTAATTAAAGTCAGCTGACATTAGTTAATAAAAAGGTAGACTATTCTGGGTGGATCTGATTAAGTTGCAAGCCCTTAATAGGAGGACCTAAGTCTTCCCTGAGTTTAGAAACTCCAAGCAGCAGTGTGGAAGGGAAGTTGTAGACCTTTCTACATACTGGGGCCTCCATAGTCTTGTTGTTGTTGTTCATTTGCTTATTTACCTCACTGGTGTGAAGCAGCAGATGGTTCTGCAATTGCTCCCAAGTTGTTTTATGGCCTACCACATGGTGTTTTCTGCAGACTGCTCTGTGTGTGCTTGAGAAGAAGTTCCTTGACAGAGTTGCACCAATCTCCTGTATCCTTGGTTTTCTGTCTAGTTGTTCTGTCCATTATAGAGAGTGAGGTATTGAAGTCTCTAAATATTATTGTTGAATTGTTTATTTTTTCCCTTGAGTTCCGTTGGGGTTTACTTTTTCATATTTTGGGGTTCTGTTAAATGCATATATGTTTATAATTATTATACCTTCCTGATGAATTCACTCTTTCACCATTGTAAAATGACCCTTTATTTCTCATAAAAAGTTTCATCTTTTTTTTTTAGACAGGGTCTCACTCTGTCACCCAGGCTGGAGTGCAGTGGCACAATCTTGGCTCACTGCAACATTTGCCTCCTGGGCTCAAGCGATTCTCCCACACAGCATTCCAAGTAGCTAGGTCTACAGGTGCCTGCTACCATGCCTGGCTAATTTTTGTATTTTTTGTAGAGAGGGGTCTCACCGTGTTGCTCAGGCTGGTCTTGAACTCCTGGGCTTAAGTGATCCACCCACCTCAGCCTCCCAAAGTGCTGGAATTACAGGCATGAGCCACCATGCCTAGTCAATTATTTCTCCTTAAGGCCTATTTTGTCTGATATTTCTATAGTCATGTCAGCCATCTTATTGTAGTGACTTCCATAATTATATGTTGCCCCGGCATTCATTTTGAATATAAGTTGGACTTCTTTTTGGCAAAAAGGAACTCTTGACATATTTTCCATTTCTCTACCTCCTCCCAGTTTCTCAAGGTGATCAATCCAGACCTCTGCCGTATGTAACCACCTCCTGGTGACCACCTCCCTGTGGGACAGCTGGATGCAACCTACTTGACTCACCCTGATGACTCCCACACCGCGTATGGACTGTGCAGATATGTCACAATGACCACCTCTCAGTCGCAGTGTGACTCCATGGAGCTGGTGCTTGCTTTCTCTAAACTCAATTAGGACTCCCCTTGCGAAACCTGCCTTGGTAATGTCCTGGACCCCAAAGCCTCTGCCCACAAGTCCCTCTCTCTTGCTCCCTACCCAGAGGTTGAGTGTGTGTTTCCTGGATGACTCTCTTCTTCCCATCAGTCCTGGTGATGTGTCCTGCCCTTTTCTCTCTAGATTTGTAAGTAATAAACTGCTTCTGTTATTTTGTGTGTTTTGATGAATTGCCCAAATATAACTTCTTCTCTGGTCAAGGCTTTCCTGGAGAGTGGCTATCCTGGTAGGAATTAACTGGACACAGGTAAGACAAGAGCCATAAGCCTGCCAGCGTAAACAAGTTTCCTGTGAGAGAGACACCTGGCTTGGATCCAATACTTAGGCATTAGACCATTCACCAGGACAAAGAAGTATCCCACGGGAGTCATGGCCTACCATGGCTTCCTCTTCTTGCTCCATGTCTAAAGATTCTATGATATGACCACTCTTTAGGGTCTATCTGCCATCTCTGGAGACTGTGGATGAATGCTCCCTTGACAAGGGGACACAGTCCTCTCCTCTGCCACTTCATCTGAAGTGTGTACATACTTTCCCAATTTTCCCCAGAACAACTGTGGCTCTTACCAAAGCTTTAAGGAAAACTGGGGTTAATTGAGAATATGTTGTATGAGTTAGGGTCCTAAATGAGATGAGGCCCTAGTTGCAAGGAACAGAAACTGACTCTGATTCAATCAGACAAGGATTCATTGAAAGGATATTTGGCAGATTGGGAAATAAACAGAAGCAAAGGGAGGGCAGGAACCTGAACCACAGGCAAAACAAAACTGCCACCAACACATCAAAATCTGCTTTTTCCCAGCTTGCTTTCCTTCTTTCCTTCCTTCCTTCTCTCTCTCTTTTCTTTCTTTCTTTCTTTCTTTCTTTCTTTCTTTCTTTCTTTCTTTCTTTCTTTCTTTCTTTCTTTCTTTTTCTTTCTTCTTTCCCTTCCTTCCTTCCTTCCTTCCTTTTCTCTTTCTTTCTTTCTTTTCTTTCTTTCTTGAGACAGAGTTTCATTTTGTCACTCAGGCTGGAGTGCAGTGGTGTGATCTTGGCATCTTGGTTCGGCACAACCTCTACCCCCCGGGTCCTGCCTAGGCCTCCCGAGTAGCTGGGACTACAGGCACCTGGCACCAAGCCCAGCTAATTTTTTTGGATTTTTAGTAGAGTTTAGTAGGGTTTCACCATGTTGGCCAGGCTGGTCTCAAACTCCTGACCTCAAGTGATCTGCCTGCCTTGGCCTCCCAAAGTGCTGGGATTACAGGCATGAGCCACTGTGCCTGGCCTCCATTTTCAAGTTATCTGATTGGCCAGGGTAGGTCATGTACCTGGTCAACAGCTGCCAGAGGCTTGGCTTTGGGGCTACTGTAGTGGGCACAGTTGTAGCCCTCAGGCTAAGCCTGGAATCCAGAGTTTTTCATTAGAACAGGGTGTGTCTTATGCATCCTGCATCCCTGAATGCTCAACACAGTGACTGCCCCAGAGCATGTGCTCAGTCTACAGTTATTGAAATGGATCGAGAGAAATTAATCTTCTGAGATAACAGTCGACATGCCAGTGGAATTGGGAACATCTATGCTTCCTCATAGATGTTCAGTGCCTATTGCCCTGGAATCATACAGACCCTGTCACAAGTTAAGTTCACCTTAAGTACCCTATAGATCACAACTTCAGCATTGTGAAATGCTAGGGTTTCTTTTTGAGATGTGCTACCTTTACAGAAAGGAGGGCAGAGTCTTTTGTCATCATCTCATTCTAGTGCATGTACCAGTCTCAATCTTGGCTTCTACACCTTGGTATTGCCTCTGAGCCCCACCCTATTCATGTCATCCCTTCATAGTTTTTGTATCATTCCAACACAAACTCAAGGAGAACCCTTTCTCTGAGGCAGGGGTTTTTCCTTTCCTTGTAACAATCAGTGCTAAGGAGGAGGGACCCTACCTTCTGTACATATAGTGGCAGCAGGCAGAGCCCCCAGAGGCCTCTGACAGGTGGAAAGCCTACCCCCACCCACAAGGCTGAGTCCTGTGGCTCCTCAGAGCTCATACAGTGGTTTCTCAGGGAAGGTCTCATGAAAGGACAAGTCAAGATACATCTAGATGAATGGGTTTGCAGGAATTCAGAAGTCCAGGAAGCTGTCCGTGGCACTGCTTAAAAGTAGCTTCGAGGAAGACTCTCATCTCTTCCTGTGAAAAATAGCTTTAGATGAACAATTCCAGGGGATCTGTGACTTCTGCTCTCCAGCAATTTAAACAGTACCTTCAGATTCCTGCTACTAAAATAGAGCCCAGTGTTGGTCTTAGAAGCAAGTCTCTGGGGGTTTCTGTGGGTCGGTAAGCCTTCTTGCTGCTCTGAGGCCATGGGTGACTCTCACAATCTCAGCCCCACAAGATTATGATAGCAACTCCCTTTCCTTTACTGTTTCTTCTGAGGTTGGAGTAACTGCCAAGAACCAGGTGATGTTCACGTTACCACTCATCCCTAAGGTACCTGGCAAGGCAGGGATTATTATCCCTATTTTAAAGGTGAGGAGGCCAAAGTTGGGGTCATGACAGGAAGAAGGGCTTCTGAACCTCTGATACCTTCACAGTGGTTGGGCTTTCCTGGACAAGATAAACAGTGCCAACTAGTCAATTGTTAGTATTTATTTTTTATTCGTGCCTTCATTCACTCATCTCAAGTTCATGAGATGAACACCAAGCCTTATGCTGGAAGCGGGGAGGAAAACAAGACAAAAAACTTGTCCCCATGTGGTTAAGCATGTAGAGGAAGCAGTCCCATGAATGAGTAATGGAGGGCACAGTGATGACGGCAGCGGTGGCCCGTCTGGAGCAGCCACTGCGAAGATGCTGGCTGCAGTCGGGAAGGTGCGGCCAGGGCTGTGTGCTCCATGGAGCCGGGGGTAGCCAGGAACAGATCGGAGCCCCGCCTCCTTCCAAGTTGGCGGGTTGGGAGCCCCGCCCTCCCGGGAGCAACTGCAGCTACCCAGCCCAGGCTGGGGACCTGGGCATCCCTGTACTCTTGGGAGGCCCAGGAAGCACCCCCTCCCCCTGCAGGCTCAGAAGTACCTGCTTCCACTGCCTGGCCTCTCCTCACTCCTGGTTCCCGCTCTGATTTTGGAGCAAAGTTGAGGCCGAGCCTGGGCACTGTTGTGATCCTGCCAGGTGTATGCGTACTTGGGGTGGTGCTGAGACGCCAGCCCCCTGCTGCCTTGGCCTCCTCCAGACTTTGGGCGCTGACAAGCATGGGAGAAAGGCCGAGAGGAACTGAAGGAGGCTCCTCACCGCCCTGTAGATGCCCCTCAGAACGAACAGCCTGGGTACCATGGACGACAGGATTGATGGCGGCAGGAGTCAGACAGGCTCCTGGGTAGAAAGGAGTGGGTTTCGGCCGGGCGCAGTGGCCCACGCCTGTAATCCCAGCACTTTGGGAGGCCGAGGCGGGCGGATCACAAGGTCAGGAGATCGACACCATCCTGGTTAACATGGTGAGCCCCGTCTCTACTAAAAATACAAAAAATTAGCTGGGTGTGGTGGCGGGCACCTGTAGTCCCAGCTACTCAGGGGGCTGAGGCAGGAGAATGGCGTGAATCTCTCGCACCACTGCACTCTAGCCTGGGCGACAGAGCGAAACTCCTTCTCAAAAAAGAAAAAAGAAAAGAAAAGAAAAGAAAAGAGTGGGTTTCTGGTGAAGCCCCACCTTCAGGCCAGGGATGGCCTGAAGCATGGGGGCTGGGATGTTAGTTCCCCATGGAGTCTGCGGCCCAGAGTGAGAACTTACGGTGCTTTTTCCAGGTCCGCCCATGGCCACCCATAGACCGATCAGCACACACTTCCTCCCTTCTGAGGCCCATAAACCTCCCCCACCACCCCCCGACCCCAACCAGCCAGATACACAGAGATGTTGGGATGACCTGCTTGTGGATAGGAGCTACCTATCTCTGGTTTTCCTCTTTGCTGAGGGCTACAGACATTGGGATGACCTGCCTGTGGAAAGGTTACCTACTTTGGGTCTCCTGAGAGCCGTTATGTTGCTCAATGAAGCTCCTTTCTGCCTTGCTCACCTTCCAGTTGTCTGTGTACCTCATTCTTCCTGGACCCGGGCCAAGAACTTGGGACCCACCAAATGGCAGGACTGAAAGAGCTGTAACACAAACAGGACTGAATACCCCCCTCCCTCACTCTGCCACCTCAGCACGTTCAGGTGCTAAGAAGGAGAGAAGAGCTGCGGCCTTTCAGGGAGCCTAGACCTAGGGCCTCCCTGAGCCAGGGCTGTGACATCCTCTTTGGGGCTCTGTGGTTCCTGGTGGCTCCAAGCTTCCGGGTACCACTGCGTTCCCCTCATCCAGATAGGGGTGCCTGCAGCAGAAGCTGTGCAGTACATCTGGTCCAGCCACAGCCTTACGTGGAGCCAGTACCTGTGCTGGCTCTTGGAGCTGCTTGCCCTCCTACAGCAGCTGGCATGCCTGTGGCTTGACCCAGCACTTGCTTGCCCACACACCCCTCACCACTCTGCCTGGCTCACCCTTGGCAGGTGTGCGATCCAGGCCAGTAGCTCCAGCCGAGTGCAGCCTGCTGGGCTGAGTGGGAGGAACAGGCACAGCAGGTGTGAGCAATACACAGGCAGAAGGTGCTGCCGGCCACAGAGGTTTCTGGCTGGCGAAGCAACACCCCAAGAATCCCATGACAATGGGACCTGTGGAAGGGATAAAGCATGACTCTGCTGGGGACTCCAGGCTCTGCAGAAGAGTAAAATTTCATCAGAACAAAGGTGAGTGGAATAGCAATGCTGGCAGCAAAAACAGCAGAAGCCAAGGTGGCAGGACTTAAGAACAAGACACATTCAGGAAATGGCAAGATCCCCAAGTGGTCATCATACGGAGCTCAGTGCAGGAGGATGGTGGAGGGGGGCCACCAAATCATTTAACCCTGGGTCCTGAGCATGGCCTCCAGCCGGGCAGATCAAGGCAGGAGGGAGACTTAGGGGCTATCAACCCCAAGCACTTCACTCTATAGATAAACCATCTGTGTAACCTGGGGTGGCAGTAGACAGGCGAAGCCAGACCCTGGGGCAAGCCCAGATTTACTCCTGGTCCTGATACCCTGATCTCACTGCTGAGGACCAGGGCCCTGAGCGTCACACGGTCATGGGCAAGAATAGGTGTGGCTTAACAGCAGAAAATTCCATGAACCATAGGCTTATGTGTGGTCCCCCCATAGAGGAAGTTGCTGAGCAGGCCAAATAGATCCTGGGTTGCAACAATAGAGAAGAGTGTGTTGAACAAGGTAGGAGACCCTGGCTTGGTCTATGTGGACGCGCTGGAGAGCACATGGAGGAAAATGGCCAGGCTGCTTCTGCGGCCAGTGGCAATGGAGTGTGGAACCAGCCACACCTCTGGCATTTCAGACCCGGGAGGACATGGGGTTCCCACTAAAGGAGCTGGCAGGAAAGTGAGAGAGAGAGCTGCCTAAAATCAGAGTTTTCTTCTCACACTTACTATCCCCAAGTCTACAGAAGCATCGTGATGTAGCTCAGGACTCACTCAAAATTTAATTTCTCAAGATACCTCTCTGGCCAGCACAGATTCTGTAATTATAATTTTATTTTTTTAATGGCTTGTTTATTTCAGGAGACACATTCCAAAGGGCTACATTGTTGTGGGCTGGTTTCTTTAGACACTTATTTTCAAGTCTGTGAGAACTCTGTTACACAGCATCTATACAACATCTGTGCTTTCCTGTGCCCCTTTTCCAGTTATGGAAGTTAGCATGGCTGTGTTACTGGAAATGATTCCCAATTGGACACAGCCATGCACAGGGTAGATACCACTTGACCAAAAATAATTTTCTCTCCTGCCATGTTGGATTTCCAAACAGGCCAATCCTCACTGTGAAATCCAAGTAGGGGAAAACCAAGCACTGCATTCGAAGAAGGAAACTATTGTTGGCAGGATATTTACTTTCATTAGAATAACTCCTTATCATTTTAACCAGTTGCGATAATCATCTCAGCTTAACAGATGTAATTTAAAGAATTAGCTGTGTATTGCAGGGTGGAGGAAGAGGTGTCTGGTGTCTGGAGACAAAATTAAAGCTAACGGATCACCCCAAGAATCTATGTTAGCAGACTCAAAAATATAATTCTGATCTCCCAGTGTCTGCTGATCTCCCAGTGTCTGGTAGCAAGCCATGCTTTTTATTGCATGTATTTAAAAATTCATTCAAGTATGGAAAAAATTATGATCAGAGAGCTACGAGAAAGACTCCTATGTAACTCAATTTGGAGGGTTCTTCACAGGCTGTGGGACATAATGAGAGAGTAATAAAGTTGTTAGATTATGAATCAATTTGTCTCAGTCCCATTTCCAGGACCATGAAGTTCAGAAGCACACAACCTGCTGAACCACCATCACTGCCCTCTGCAGTACTGAAACCATCCCAATAAACTTTACAAGATTAATCAGGGAAGAAAGAGGGGAAGAAATAAAAATAAACCAAGCTTGCAGCACATTCAGCATTAATCCTTAGGTCAGCCTGCTCTCTGACCTGCTTCCTCATGGTTGTTCAGTGCCCATTGCCCCAGAATAATGAGGACCCTCTCACGAGATTAGAGTTCACCTGAACTGCCCTATACATAACAACTTAAGCACTGTGAAATGTGAAGTTTTCTTTCAAGGAGATATTCTTTCAAGGTCTTGCATAATAGTGAAACTACTGACACCAGTGCTCTGAAGGACCCCACAAGGAGCTGACTCACCAAACAACGCAGTTTCCACATCCTGATGATTTTATTCCCCATACCCTGACCAACAATGACTCCAGTCTTCTGGCCCCTTGCCCTCTTAAAACCCCCAGCCCAGAACTCCTCCAAGACATGGATTTCTCTTTTTTTTGTTTTCTTTTTTGAGATGGAGTCACTCTGTCACCCAGGCTGGAGTGCAGTGGTGCTTTCTTGGCTCACTGCAACTTCCACCTCCTGGATTCAGGCGATTCTCCTACTTCAGCCTCCCAAGGAGCTGGGACTACAGGTGTGTGCTACCACACCTGGATAATTTTTGTATTTTAGTAGAGACAGGGTTTCACCATGTTGGCCACGCTGGTCTTGAACTCCTGACCTCAGGTGATCCACCTGCCTTGGCCTCCCAAAGTGCTGGGATTATAGGTGTGAGCCACTGTGCCCAGCCCAGGAGATGGATTTGAGAGTCCCTCCTATCTCCTTGCTAGGCTGCTCTATGACCATTAAATTCTTCCTCTGCTGCAAATCCTGCTGTCTTGGTGTATTGGTTTGTTACTGGGCAGTGGGCATACAAAGCTGGTGGACTTGTAACACTGTCATTATCAATGTCTTAGATTCTTCTTAACTTACTAACCTCAAAAAGGTGGAGGTCCCCAGAGCCCAGTCCTCAGGCCTCTTCTCTTTTCTTTCCATATTCACCTTCCAGGTGATCTCATACTATCCAACGGCTTTGAACACTATCAGCTGCAATGATGACACTCATCTATACCACTTACCTGAACTCCTTCCCAACTTCAGACTCCACTCTTCCATCTCCACTTGGAACCCTGAGACACACTGCACATGTAAGTGTTCACACTTAATCTCTGAATTTTAGCTGTCTCCACACCTCCTTCCTATGCCCCCTACCCCCTCACAGCCATTCTTGTCTCAGTAAATGGCAGCCTGAAACTGAACTCCGTAACCAGCTGCAGACACTAAAACCTGGCATCATCTTTTACACCTAGCCTGAGCCAGATCAGCAGTGGGACATGGAAGAGACCAGATTCCTGGTCCCTTTATAGCCAACTTGCCACAACAAATGCCAGCTTCAGAGATCATTTTATCAGCAGCTATAAGTTCTCCTTGTTCCTCCTAAACGTAATCTGCCTAAATATCCCACTGCCTGTGGGACCCCACTGATCACATGGAGAAGCAGGACCTTCTGCTGTGTAAGGGCTTGAGATTCAGACCCTGCTGGGGGTGAATTATCACCCCATCCTCCAACATTTCCTTTGGAATTGGGGCCTTAGTTGCTAACAGATAAGACTAGATGGCCCCTTCCCCCAAAACACATAAACAAATTTGTATGGAAGAGATCCTTCTGGGAAGAAAGGGATTTGAATTCTGCTCTTACCCAATTCCCTCCTTGAATCGAAGGTTTAAAAAAAGAAAGAAAAAAACACCTGTATGAGAGATTCAGTGGCCCCAAAGAGATTCAGTGCTGCAATTTCATGGAGTTAGATCATTGAAAGGACTTAGCAGGCTCCATGTATTGTAAATGAAGTTAAAGGATACTGTGGGAGGAAGGAAGCAAAGGCAAGCATGGGAAGGTATGAAACTTCCAGAGGCAGACTCCAAGGATCCTTACTCAGTTGCACAAGACATTTTTCATCTTTGAAATAGGAATCACCGAGATATATATGAGATTTCTTGTTGGTCTTGTGGGAGCCAAAGCATAATTGAGCTGGGAATGAGGTGCAGGCTCCAGGCACATGGTCATGACTTGGGCAATAGAACAAGTGTCTAAAGTGATAAAATCTTAAACTCAAGAGTTGCAACACCTGCCAACTGGGGAGTTTTTTAAATTTTAATTTTATGTTTTAGAGACAGAGTCTTGCTCTGTCATCCAAGCTGGAGTGCAGTGGTGCAATCATAGATCACTATAACCTCGAACTCCTGGGCTCAAGTGATCCTCCTTCCAAAGTGCTGGGATTACAATGTACAACTTAATTCTTGAATTTGTTCACTATCTCTGCACCTGCTGTCATCATCCTATTCCAAGCCACCATCATTTCTCACATGGATTGTTACAATTGCCTCCTGCCTGGAGTTCCCACTACACATTGGTTACCTGTGGTGGAGATGGTGAATTGACACCCACAGTCATTCCAATTCTTGCCAGGTATGTCTTCTTCTATTACAGAGTCTGGGAAGCAAAAATTAAACTTTTAAATTGCTTTGCACCTGTTCCAAGTGCAAATTAGTTTCCACCAATTAGATGCATTCATGCAAGGTACAAAAGAAATTCAGGGGTCCTCTTTCTTTTGTTTCAGCTGTTTCTGTTGGCAAAAAATGGGAGATTTTTCAATAGCAGTAGTCCAGGGTCCTTTTACCAGCTTTATGGATATTTGGAGGCAGGACTTTAGTAACAGCAGTGGGCTTCTAATATTGGATCACAGCTCAGGTGTATTTTCCCCAGGAGGAAGTGCAGAATATGACATAATCATTTGGCTAGATTACAAATGTTTGAAACAACTTCACTGAAGGGAGTGGGGCAAAGGTGCTATCTAAGAAACTTTGGAAATGAGAGAAGTTTGTAAGGCTAAAGTCAAAAGGAACTGTATATAAGGATAGCATTTTAATTGGTGCAGTTGTTTCTCACAAGGTGACATGGGTTAACAGTTCTAAAGCCACTACGCATGGGCACCAGACCTGAAGAATTAAGTCAATGGATGGTAGATGGTGGGAGCAGACTTCTTACAGAGTTAGATGTCCCTGAAAAGCTGGGGGAGATGGTTAGAATAAGCCAAGTGGTACTGCACAAAAATTGAAGACATAATTATGAACTCTTGTTTAGCCTAAGAAAGATATGGATGGATGCATGTGTACATGTGTGTGCATGGATTACACACACATGATTCCTAGCTCTGTCTCCTAAGAAGGTCTAGAACCAATGATACCTCTTTATCAACAAGCACACCCAGTGCCCACTTCTTGGTTTCTGATATCACTCTTCAGGAAAAGCAATCAGGGATCCTTAAAGGAATGGATGACACCAGGGCTGGGGCAGGGAACATACAAGATTCTCCTGCAGTGTCTTGCATTGAAAAAGCAAGGAAATGCTTCAAAAAGCAAAATGAAACAAAGAAAAACAACGGAGGCATGTCAAAGGGACACAGGGGCCAACTAAAATAACTCCCAATGGTGAGGTTCCACGGTGTAGTGGCTAGGACTCTAGACTCCAAAAGAGCTCCCAATGGCCAATGCTGCAACAACTTGTGCAACAAAATAAATAATGTGCTTTAATCCAAAGTATAATATTTATAACCTTGAGTCCACACTGATGTGAATGATTGGGTAAATGAATAGATGGGTGAGAAAGGACAGGTCTCTTGTAAAGCAGGGTTCCCAAGTGTTGAGGTGAATACTCCTTCCTCAAGGCAATGGCACATTCTGGACCCCATACTTAACCCTTGCCCCCTGATGCCCTGTGGCAAATCCTGCAAGGCCCAGAGCCCAAACATCCAACACCACTCAACATGTATGTACGTTTCACACAGTCACCGTAACAGTGACAAAATGACTAGGGTACTGTCTGGACACAATTAATGTTAACACTACCCCCCCGCTTAGATTGGAAATCAGAATTACACCTCAGTACCTGTTCCCTAAAGCTCTGTCCAACCATGGAAAGACTATCCTACTTGGCAGGGCAAGTGAGGATAGGGCTTTGTTTCCAAATCACCTGTTTTCAGAATAACTAAACTCAAAGGAATTTTCTGGAACTCAAAATTTAGGCAGAAACCTCTCCATTCTGTCCATAAGGACAGAACCTCCCACCTTAAAATAGGCACAGTAGGGAGCAGTGTGAATACAAGGGTGCATTTGCATTGAAATCAAGGGAAACAGCAGCTGTATCTTGTCTATGGGGCACATCTGGACACTCCGGCATCCGTGACCACTCAGAGGACATCCGCCATTGGGGGCTAAAGAGGCAGGACTTACAACCAGGCAGACGCAGAGGAGGGAGCCCAGATGCACACCTGCTTCCTGAGGCAGAGGTTTGCAGCACCCTTCTGGACATAACTGAGAGTCTTTAAATGCTATTTTATTTTTTAAAAAAAGGTCTTTTCCGTTTTTTAACTAATCATTTAAAGTTATTGTAAAGGACGAGCTCTCTTATTACTTTTCATTTTTAAAAGTTTCTCAGCAATCTCATTATTTAGTCTTTCAGATGAATTTTAGGAGCACATTTTTTAGTTCAAATGAATTCCATTGGAGTGCAATTGCATTAAATCTCTATGCTAATTCAGAAAGACTGCATATCTTTATGAAATTTGCTCATCCAGAAACATAATACTGCAATGCAGGTAGCAGTATGAACAGGGTATTTCGGGAAGAGACGACTTAAATGAAGATTTGAAAGTGAGTGTCTGTGACATTTCATGCAGAAAGCTGCATTTCTTTGTATTTTGTTTTTAATAAAAATGGAATTTAAACCACTTTCATCACTCACTATGAATCTTTAAGCTTGTTTTCCTCATGTATTTAAAGCTTTTATTTTAACAGCATCTTCTAATCTGCTATTTCTCAGAAGGCTCAACTTCATTTTATTTGCTTTTTTATTTTGTGGTGATTAGAAGGCAGTGAGATGGGATAGGAAGGACGAGTAGCAGGCTCTGCTCTCTGGTCGCACAAGGGTGGAGTTTGAGATGGGCCAGAGCTGCGGCACCATCAGGGACTTCTTCAGCAGGGGCGCCGCCGCTGCCACTCCCTGGTCTTGTTTTCTCCTGGGTCAGTGTCAGCGCTGAGCACGTGGACAGCACATGGCCGACTCTCTCCTCAAAGGGCTGCCACGGGTAGGGGCATTTAATGTGTTTCCTATAAATTGAAAAGGCAGAACCCCCTCCCCCAGCCCTTCCGCGTCCCAAAGGTAGAGGGAGCACTCTCATCGCTGTGGAGTTGCAGGAGAGGCTCCACAGGCCCTGCTCTTGCCTGGTGGGGATGCTGTGACCATGCGGGGCCTCGGTAGGACTTGGCTGCACCAGGCTACCTCCGCAGAAACCAACAAACACTGGTTACCTTTCCGCAGTACCCATCTGCTTCCAAGCCCCGGGAGCCTCCGCCTTCCGCCCCTCTGCTCCTTCCCTCCAACCTCCTCCACTTGCTAGCACCCTCTCTTCCACGGCTCTGGGGACACCCTGCTCCCCGTCTCTTCAGCTTCAGGCCCAGAATAGCTACTGCTCCAGATGGCTGGTGCACGCAGCCCAGCGTTCCTCCAGCCTCTTCGCCAATCCTTCCATCTTCCAAGTAACTGAGATACAGCCTCCTGCGCGTAGCTAGCAAGCGGGAGCCGGTCCAGCCTCTGCTGAACCCCCCTTCCCCCTCCAGTTCCCTCCAGGCAACTGCCCCCAAACCCCTGCCCTTATCAAAACAACACCCCTTTGCCTCTCCTGGGAGCCTCCTCTGCACCAGGCCCGCCATGCTCCATGCAGCCTGAGGGAGTCCCCAGAGCTGCGCACTGGCCGCGCCACTGTGCCTGGTGCGCTCCTCTTTCAGCCTTTACTGTTTTCCAATTTGCTCCTATCTGATCCTCCTCTTCCTGCATCGTCTATTCTGTCTGGGGTGAAAGGAGATGAGGGTGACCATCTCCTGTTTAAAAATGACAAAAATGACAAGGGAAAAAGGGCAGGAGAACCTCAGGCAGATGCAGGGACATGGCGCTGTACAGGCATTTCCTCCCGCGAGGCTTACAAAACTCCCTCAAATACACGGTTATTTCTTGCCACTTTTCATAGGTGATATAATGGGAGCTTAGACTTGCCTGGTACTGGAATCTAGTGCTTCACAATGCCAGTGTTTGCATCTTTCTATTCTGTAGGCAATGCTGATTTTTGAACAAAAGAAACCGTAAAAGGAAGAGGCAGAAATAAACTGAAAATACAACGAAAAGGCAGTCATTTCACTCTTAGGTAAGACGTTTTAAAAGAATCATCACCATGCATGGTTTGGTACAAGTCTGCAGGAACAGGGACATTGTGTCTGACCAGCTATGGATCTGTATAAAGCACACCCCATAAAAAGATCAGTGTATTTTCTAATGTCATTGAGCACACAAATGAATTTTCATGAGGTCTAAGCATCAAAGACAGTGCCTTCAACTCAGCAGAATTCCATTAACCATCACAAAAATTTTAAGGCTCACTAAATGCAAATAAATTTCTCAGTTTGCCTTTGATTTAGTATCCATGGCTTGGGTTTGTAATTGGCCACCCTGCTTTATTTATTCTCATCTCCTTTGGTATAATTTTCATTAGGTGAAATTGCCAAGAGAGTCAGACAATGGGAAGAGGACTGGTAAGTTTCTTGTGACTGCAGACAGACCTCTCTGTGGAACAGCACTGGTCCTGGAGGGACTTGGGGACATGTGGGCAAGGTACAGGGGCACCCCAGCAGGACCAGGTAGGAGCTGGGTGACGGCCTAAGTCACCTGCCGGCAGTATAGACTGGGCTGGGAGCATTCAGCTGGGACTCTCAGACAGCGTTTTCTTCCACCACACTCAGCTACCTCCTGCACTTTCCCTAACTAGACTAGGAAGGTCTGTGCTTCCTAGACCTTCCTAGACCTTCTATGCTACAGGAAGGTCTATGCTTTTATTTGTAAAGATCTTTGGTAGATTTGTAGGACACTATAAGAGATATTGTGGCTGTAAGATTAACAATAGCCATAAGGCCCACTGAAACATCTTGCGGGGCTGACACTATGTGTTTCTTAGCAGTATGAGGCAACTTGGCTTGGAGATTTCCAACCCTGGCCCCAGGATTTCTAGGAGATAAGGCCACCTCAGCACAGATGAAGCTTTCATAAACCTTGAAACAAATCTTACCCTTACAGAAATAGCTTAAGCTGCCTTTATGAAAGAAATACCTGGTAATGGACCCAGACTGAATACAGGCTTAAGAAAGGGGGAAGAGGCCAGGCATGGTGGCTCATGCCTGTAATCCCAGCACTTTGGGAGGCCAAGGTGGGTGCATCATGAGATCCGGAGATTGAGACCATCCTGGCTAAAATGGTGAAACCTCGTCCCTACTAAAACTACAAAAAATTAGCCAGATGTGGTGGCACACACCTGTAGTCCCAGCTACTTGGGAGGCTGAGGCAGGAGAATCACTTGAACCTGGGAGGCAGAGGTTGCAGTGAGCCGAGATCATGCCACTGCACTCCAGCCTGGGCCGACAGAGTGAGACTCCATCCCCCCAGAAAAAAAAGGGGGGGGACGGAAGAAGCCAGGCATAGTGGCACACACCTGTAGTGCCAGCTACTTGGGAGGCTTAGGCAGGAGGATCTCTTGAGCCCAGGAACTTGGCTGCAGTGAGCTATGGTTGTGCTGTTGCACTCTAGCCTGGGAAACAGCATGACCCCACCTCTTAAAAAAAAGGTGTGAGGTGGAGAATACCCCAAACTCAGAGAATGGTCTGCAGACAGAGACCCTCTCAGTCAATTGGTCATCTGACCCCTGACTGAATCTAGCCCAGGCATCAGCCTGCTCCCAATATCCATCTTGTAAGAGCGATACCAGAATAAAGTGCTTGAGCATCAGACAGTATCTAAGCCTCATCTTTGACATGCATTGGACCAAAGAGGAAACATCGCCCCCAGGAAGCTGGCTAACTAGGACTACCTGAGAGCTCCGAACACAACAAAATTCCTTCCAACTCAAGACTGTCACATCCGGACAGGCCTCACAGGACCTTTCTGGGCAGATAGAAGCACTCAGAGCATGGCCAGTTCCATCTGGCTTGGGTTTGAAAAATGTAAATAGTAGAAGAAGCTGAATATTGATATTTCAGATAATTATGATTATAGAGGTTCAGAGATGAAAGAACAGGAGCTATTACTTGGTTAATTCCTTTGTCTAACTCCTTATTTGGCACCATCCAAGCTCCCTGGAGCCTCGAGCTCCTGGGTTCAGGCGATCTTCCCACCTCAGCCTCCCCAGCAGCTGGGACCACAGGTGGCAGACTGCTTTTTCTTTCTATATTGTATGAGTTTCCTGGGGCTGCCCTAACAATTGACCACAAACTGTGTGGCTTAAAGTAACAGACTCTTATTTCCTGTTGTAGGGGCTGGGAAGTCCAAAATCATGGTGTTGGCAGGGCCATGCTCCCTCTGGAGGCTCCAGGGGTGGTTCCTTCCTCACCTCTTCCAGGGTCTGGCAGTTGCCAGCTGTCTTTGGTGTTCCTTGGTTTGTAGATGTGTCTCTCCAATCTCTGCCTCCTTCATCACAGGGCCTTCTCCCTATATGTGTCCACACCTCTGCATGTCTCCAAATCTCTCTCTTCTCATAAGTCATTAGACTAGGCCTACTCTAATCCATCATGACCTCATCTTAATTTGACTGCATCTGCAAAGATCCCGTTTCCAAATAATGTCACATTCACAGGTACAGGAGTTAAGACTCTGCATATTTTTGAGAGGACACAATTCATTCCACAACACATATTTTTACATAATTTTTATCACATTTTTGATACAATTTGAAGCCTACACTTTCCACCTAACATTTTAATACATTTCAATACATTTTTTTGTTAGTTCTCATTGCAAATAATGACTTTTAATGCTCAATCATACTCTGCAGTGCACGTGTGTGCTTGTGGTGTGTGTCTGCCTGGTCACCTGTGCACATGTATGGAACATGTGGCTTAGCATGTACATGTGCCTAGGTGAGTGTGTGTATGTATATGTGAGTGTAGATGTCTTCACGTGCAGCAAGATCCAGTTAAATGTGCCATTTGTGTCTTTCTGTAGTGGGATGCTTCCCCAACACAAAAACATGCACGATCTTACCCAATCTTCACAACAGCCTTGGGAGCTGGGAAGGGAGGGGTAATTACATCTCCATCCAAAGGAGGAAAATGAGACTTAGAAAACCAATGGGTGCTTGAGATTATTAAGCTAGTGAGTGACAAAACGAGGACACAAATCCAGCTGTTCTATAAGCAAAACTGTTGTCTTGTATGTTCCAGTGGAGCCTTCAAATATGTCCTCATGAACATTGTCACATATGGGGCCCAAAAAGATCCACCCAAGCACCTCTGGTGCCTTGGTTCCAACCACATAAAAATGGAAGTTTCTGGAAATCACTGTGTGTTTTTTTCCACATCTCCTTGATTTTGTTCATGTGGCTGACTCTGCCTGGAATGCCCTATGCCCTGTTTGCTCATCTGACTAGATGTGGATCTGACAACATCTGGATCAAACATCACTACCTCCAGGGGGACTTCCTGACTCTACTGGCCATGCTTGGAAGCTTCCTGAGGGCTCTTCAGAAACTCAGCAGATGCTGGCATCATGCTTCCTGTGCAGCCTGCAGAACCATGAGCCAATTAAACCTCTTTTCTTTCTAAATTACCCATCCTCAGGCACTTCTTTTTTTTTTTTGAAATGGAGTCTCGCTCTGTCGCCCAGGCTGGAGTGCAGTGACGCGATCTCAGCTCACTGCAAGCTCCGCCTCCCGGGTTCACGCCATTCTCCTGCCTCAGCCTCCTGAGTAGCTGAGACTACTGGCACCCGCCACCACACTGGCTAATTTTTTGTATTTTTAGTAGAGACGGGGTTTCACTGTGTTAGCCAGGATGGTCTCGATTTCCTGACCTCGTGGTCCACCCCCTTGGCCTCCCAAAGTGCTGGGATTACAGGCGTGAGCCACCACGCCCGGCCTCAGGCACTTCTTTATAGCAACACAAGAATAGCCTAACACACAGCCTGTGCCTTGCTCAGCTCTGTGCCTGTAACTCTGTGCTCTGAACCCACCATGGGGTCGGGTTCAGAGACAAATGCTAACATTGCACAATCAGCTAGGAAGATGGTTATGAGGAATTTGGATGCAGAACTAACGTGAAACACTGGCTACTGATTCAGGGCTCTCCAAAGTGTTCCTGGGAGCTAAGAAGACACTAAAGCCCAGGTTCACTGTTCACTTCCTCCTGCCATGTTTACTGGCTTTTCCGTTTCTAGCAATAATCACCTCCCTGGCATCTAGAAGGTTCCCTGCAAACACTAAGGGTCCTGAAGTCCTGGGCGACATATACAAGGTGCACACAAAGGATCAGATACCACTCAAGGGCCAGCTGTGTGCCCTTGTGTTTGCAGCCCCTGCTGCCCCACGGACCTTGTGCATGGCATTGCCATATCCCAGGACAGGCTGGTGTCCACATGAAACAGGCACTTCACAGATATCACGTGCAACTGTGTTATCATTATCTTCCTGGCATCCCCTGGAAAGCTGGACAACTTTAGCTTGTGAAATATCAAAGAAGTTATTGATCTATTGATGGACACCAGCATCATGATTAACCAGCAAATACATTTGGACATGGTGTATGCTGGGGACTTGAGAAACCAATTCTACCCATTTAAACAGAAAAGGTATTTAATGCAGGATGGTAACAGCCATCTCAAGTTGAGCTGGGGGTGGCTGGCAAAAGGTTTAGAGCCTGTAGGGCCAGGACCACTGCCCCTTCCCAGTGCTGAGCTGCCCCAGAGCTGACACTATGCTAGGACCCTGCAGCAGGCACTGCCAGGGTGAGGCTCAGGATGCAACTGCTACCCTTGCCATAATGGACACCATACGGCACCTGCTTCTCCCAGTGGGCAGTCCCAGGGACCCGTGTCTATTACCCAGCTATAGAGGATCTGTGCTAGGAGGATGCTGCATCAGAAGGGGAGGATCCCCCAGCCCCATGAAGGCACTCAGTAACACTGGGTGGCCCACTCTCTTCAAAGCCTTCCTTTCATGCCCAGAACAGCCCAGCCTGAGAAAGGCGGCCAAGGGCTTTGTGGAGGAGGGTGGAGCAGAGACTTTCTCCTCCCAATTCCCTGGCATTGGCCCTTAGGGGCTTTGCCCTGATTCCTTCTTCTTGTGAGATCTCTGTGTCTTTGGACAATTGGCTGCCTCCCATTGGGACCAAGAAGGTTCTAAGTGTTCCCATAGCTCAGGACCAGGATCTCACTTGTGTCCTTTCAGATTTCATAGAGAAAACTGGAGCCCCCAAACTCACCGTCCATTGCTATGGTCCCAGAATTACCACAGGGAAGGCCGATTATGGCCAGGATGGTGGGAGTCTGTGAGCTGTCGTGGAACATCAGGAGAAGGGGAATCCAGAGCCCTGGCCACTGGGGGTGAGTATAGTCCCCCGAATCTAGGTACCCCTCCTTTCTACCACCTGATAGAACAAGGGAATACGTGCAAAATGCAGCCTAGGTAGTGGCGGTTAGTTTGTTTGATGTGGAAGTGGGCAGGTACTTGCACTGGTTTTTGGAACAGATGTGGGGTCAGGGTGACCTGGAGCCAGGCAGGTCACATGGCTGTGAGGCCCAGCTGGGACCTTGGACAGGGCATGGCCCACAAGGCTGGGCTGTAGACTCAGCAGGTAGTGGAAGGGAGAGGCTGTGGGACTCACCAGGGGCTGGGGAAAGCCCATCAGACCCTTGACTCTGTGGCTGCCCTCTCCTTCAGGCCGCACTGACACAGTGACGGGCACTGCACAGACAGGACCTGAGGTTCCTGGAGGGTGAGCATGCTGCCCAAGGTTGCACAGGACAAGAAGGAGGTGGGACTAGGGTCCAGATCGCATTCATAAAATGGGCACCAGCTACTGGCTCTGGAAACCATAGTGAGGTGACTGGTGCTGCCCTGGAAAGAGAAAAATGCCTCCTCCAGACCCTTGATGCCCACAGAAATGCTGTCTTCCAGAGCTGAGATGCTGTCTTCAGAATGAGGCTGCTGGCAAGACTTCTTCCAAAGGGCACAATCACATGCCTTATTGTTTATTTCTATAGCAACAGAAACAGCTCCAAAAAATTAAAAATAATAATCCAATGTAATTGGTGAAGCAATCCTATGGCTTCAGAAAATTTTAACATTTCTCATTCATTATTATTCCCTGTTGGCCTTTAATTACCCTACATTGGTAATGCCAGCTAAGCCAATCATGATAATTCCAAATAACTTAGTTAATCCCTCCTTTTGTAGGATGTAGTCAGGAGGAGTGAAAATGTCCTATCTAGATAATAAATGAGTCAGTGTCGGGGCCCTGCTATAAAACAGGGAGGGCAGTGAACATTCGAGCATGGACATGGCACGCTGCATGGTGACCCGCAGAGATTATCTTATTTTACAAAAGATTCTATAATGTGAGATATGCCCTTATACCCCTTCTAGGTCTCCCCAGTCACATCACTGTCTTCCCCTATGGAGCTAACTAGCTTCCTGAATTTTGTCTTAATCTTTTTTCCTTTCTTTGCTTTATAGTTTTTGAATCCCTGTATTTGAGTCCCTGAGCAGCATGTTGTATAGTTTTGCCTGCTTTTGACCTTCCCTGGATGAACTCATACTGTATTGATCATTGTGCGACTTGCTTCTTTTAGGGACATTGTGTCTCTTCCAGCCCTCCACACCTGTGCCTATAGCAACCGTGCATTTGGTCTTGCTGCAGGTCAGTCACCCATGTGTGAAGACAGGGCTATTGGTCCCAGAATGAGGCCAACTTGGAGCCAGCTGGGCCCCAGCCACCACTGGTATTTAGAATATCAGTTGAAACAAAAAAAAAGTCAAATCCAAAATAACATTTTCAAATACCTAATAAATTATAGGTAAACACAGGTTTTGTTTGATGAGAAAAGGAAAAAAAAAACAATACACATTTAAGATATTTAATTTAATGAATTCTAAGACTTGTCAAGCTTGCCTTTGAAAGTTAACAAAAACTAACAAAATCAGCTAATTAGATATACTATTTCAATAATGATATTGAAGACTTAGCTGATAAAAGACAAACTGATATACAAAAATCACAGGCAGTTATATAAGGACTAGAATTTTAAAAAATTATATTTAATTGTTTTAAATTGATGAATGACAGAATTGTATATATTTATGATGTAAAATGTGATGTTTTTACATACGTATATATTGTGGAATGATTGAATCAAGCTAGTTAGCATATCCATCACCTCACATATTTATTATTTTCATGATGAGAATATTTTCTACTCTCTTACTGATTTTCAGGTAGACAATACATTACTATTAACTGTAGTCACATTTTACATCATAAATATATACAGTTCTGTCATTCATCAATTTAAAACAATTAAATATAATTTTTAAAAATTCCAGTCCTTATATAACTGCCTGTGATTTTTGTATATCAGTTTGTCTTTTATCAGCTAAGTCTTCAATATCATTATTGAAATAGTATATCTAATTAGCTGATTTTGTTAGTTTTTGTTAACTTTCAAACGCAGTAGTGCAATAGATTTCTGAGTTTATTCCTCCTGTCGAACTGAAACTTTGCACCCTTGAAGTAACATCTCCCCAACTGGCTCCCTGCTGCCCCAGCCTGTGGCAACCACCATTTCACTCTCTGTTTCTATTAGTTTTTTTTTTTTTTAATATTTCACATAAAAGTGAGATCATGCACTATTTATCTTCCTGTGCCAGGCTTATTTTACTAAGTATAATGTCATTTTTACAGTTATTATGCCACAGAAACAGATAAGTTATTCAGAACCATAAGTAATTTCATTGATGGTAAGAGAAAATTTCTACTATTTATAACTACAAGTCACCTAATGGCTACCAACTTAATGGGGAAATTAGTGAAAGAGCTGGAAAAATTTCCAAGTTAAATCATGGCACCATTTTGCTTGTAACAGCTTCAGCAGACAAAATATTGAGCAAATAATTTATTTAAAAAATTAGAAACCACAGTGAGATATTACCTCACACCGATTAGGATGGCTACTATTAAAACAAACAAACAAAAACCACAGGAGGAAAATAACAAGTGTTGGTGAGGCTGTGGAGAATTGGGAACTCTTGTGCACTATTGGTGGGAAGGTAAAATGGTGCAGTTGCTGTGGAAAACAATATGGCAATTCCTTAAAAAACTGAAAATAAAATTACCACAAGATCTAGTAATTCCACTACTGGGCATATGCCCAGAAGAACTGAAAGCACACGGAGGAATCTCAAGGAAATTATGCTAAGTGAAAGAAGCCAGACATGAAAGGACAAATGCAGTATGATTCCATTCATGTAAGGTAATTAGTGTAGTGAAACCTACAGAAACAGAAAGTAGAATGGTGTTTGTCAGGGGCTGGGTGTAGGAGAGACTAGGGAGTTAGTGTTTAATGGGCACAGCTTCAGTTTTGCAAGATGTAAATAATTCTGGAAATGGATGGTGGTGACGGTTGCACAATAATATGACACTGAACTGTGCCCTTGAGAAGGGTTAAGATGGTGACTTTTGCTATCTGTATTTTACCACAATTAAAATTTCTTTTTCAATTAGAAATTGTTAGAGTTGATAAAAAGTTTGCAGTCTAATTTACATTGCTTGGTAAGCACTATGTAATATAATATTGTTCTATCTAAAAAAGGGAATTTTTACTTAGATTTATGTATTAATAACTTATACCATGCAAGTTGTTAAATATTGTCTCTCATCACTGTAAATACCACAACCACTTTTACCTATCACAGTTTTCTAGGAGAGAACTGGCCTCTACAACCTTCTTAAAGATAATTTCTGGTGCAGCGCATGTGCAAGAGTTTCTGTGTCTGGCATCTAGAGCTAGGATGAGAAGGACCTTGTTTGGGGATATGTGCACTTTCAACTTTACTAAGTCAGCACAGAAGTTATAAATTTCCACGTCAGTCATATTTTAACTGCAACCCACAAATTATGATAAATGTCATTCTCATCCTCCCTCAGTTTTAAATATGATCTTATTCCCATTATTTCCTTTTTTGTCCATAAATTCAGATATTGTATGAGGTTTTATTTCCAAATGTGTGATGTTTTTCTCATTTTCTTTTTGCTATTGATTTCTAACTTAATTGAATTGTGGTCAGAGAATGGGTTTTACCATTTGAAATTTATAGCAAGTGCTTAACAAGAATGCGTACTGCATAATTGCTAAGTGCAATGTTCTATAAATGTTTATTAGATCCAGATTGTTAACTTTGTTGTTCAGATCTACATTTCTGCTGAGTTTTTAGCCTGCTTGATCTACCTATTAATGAAAAAAGTGGTTTAAATCCTCCATTTTGATAGTGCATTTGTCAAATGTTCTTAGTTTCCCGACAATTTTTGCTGTGTACAATTCGAGACTATTTTATCAGGCACTTACAAGCTTAGAGATGTTATATCTTACTGCTAAATTGAACCTTTTCTCAAAAACTAATGTGTCTGATATTCAAATAACTGCATCAGCTTTCTTCTGGTTAGTATTTGTCTAATATACATTTTTTCTATCATTAGGTTTTAACTGTCTCTGTGTCCTTAAGTTTTTGTTGTCTTTTTATAAAGTGAAAAATTGTTAGGCTTGTTTTAAAAAGACACAGTCTGACATTTCTGTCTTGTAACTGAAGTTTATATAGTTACATTTATTTTGATTACTTATATATTTGTACATAATTTTATCATCTTAAGTTTTTTTTTTTTTTTTTTGGTCTGTTCTGTTTTCTATTTCCTTCTTTCATGCCATCATTTTCATTGATTTTCTTTTGTTTTTTTTTTTTCTGGTTCCATTTATTTCCTACCACCAGATTGGCAGTTGCGTGTTCTGTCCCTCTTATTTAAGTGGCTATGCCAGGTATATTAACATGTATACTTAATTTTACAGTGCAACATTAATTACCTTCACCCTAATAATTCAAGGACTTTAGAATGTTTTATTGCGTATCAGCCCTGCCCAACTTATGCTATTGTTGTTTTAATTTTTATTTTTCATTTTTATATTTTATCTAGTATTTTAGTTGATTCGGTCAGAAAGGTCATTTGGGGTACTTAATCCACCACACCACCAAAGTCAAAATTCAAACTCCCCTTTAATCCCCTACTTTCTAGGTCTTTCTTTGGTTCTCACAGAAAAAAAATCACGTGAAATTCTATAAATTTTCATTCTTTTAGTGGGCACTTACAGGAACTCTCCTAAATAGATGCACGCTTCCTTCTGTGCACGCACATGGTTGAAATTACCAAAAGTTGAGGAAATAATGCTTTATAATAACTGCCAGTTTATGTTGGTCATGAATTTCATGATTTTTTTTTTTTTTTTTTTTGAGATGGGGTCTCACTGTGTTGCCAGGCTGGACTTGAACTCCTGGGCTCAAGCGACTCCCCTGCTTGGCCTCTGAATAGGTGGGACTATAGGAGTCTGCCACCATGCCCATCTTTGATATTCTTATTTTTAAAATTTAAATTACTAAAAATATTGCTACATGATTATTGACTTAATTTGTTTACATTTGTTTGGTTAACTTTACAGTATATAGTGGTGCATTGTTGTATCAACTTCATTTTGGTTTATTTTTCAATAAGTAGACTAAAGACTTATGCACAGATCAACTATGAATCATCTTTTACTGATACAACATAAATAATAAATAACTTATCGGCAAAATTTAATTTATGCAGTGACAATTTTTACTCAAGTTCTGTCTTTACATGAAAATAGGAATAATGGGGTAGGTGGGTCATGGGGTTGTTTGTCCCACTTAGGTTAAAGACTCTGGTGTGGAGGAGAGATAGGAGATGCTGAATCAGATGCCTCAGACTCCAATTCTGGATCTACTGCTGATAACGGTGACACTGGACATGTCATCTCACTGTGCCTTGCTGCAGCAACTATTCTGAACATGATCTAAGTTTACACTCATCCATCATGAGTGTGCAGCTAAGTACATCAGGACCAAGACCAAGATATGTGAACTTGCACGAATCCCCAATGTTCGCTCTGCAAACATCAGCATTCCATCACCAACGGCATACAGGAAAAGCAAAGGGGAAAACGGACACCTACTACAGTATTGCTGGTGACCCTAGGGGCAGACTTCCTTTTCATGAAATTCAAGACACAGCCTGGACTAAGAGGAAGGAATTGGGACAAGGCAGGTCCTGTTATGACATACAATATGGACTTTAAATGGGACCTCAAGTCCAGCAGGTCCTAAGACCTCCAGCAGCCCCTATGTGACCATTATATTTCTAAATGTCACTAGTTTCAAACTGACACACCACTTGAGTAATTAAAACAACGGACTTCACACTGTTTTGTTTATGTACTCTCAGAATAATATTGATAGAATTTTTTTTTAGGTTGACATATAAAAACATTCATCATAAGGTTAAATATTGCAAAGAATGTAATTTTTGGAGTAATGTAAATATTAATATTTTAAAGTAAAACTGTGACATCACTTTCAAACATATCTGATGAAATAGGAATACAATAGCATTTAGATATGCACCATTTATCCATTTGGAAATGTATGGAAAAGACTGCCGTGTCTGGTAAAGATGGAGTAACAAAGACCAGCCTACTCTCCTATACAAACAACACCCCCACACCAAAACAACAACAACAACAACAAAAAACCAGATAAAATGTATGCAACACTGATTTTCAAGCCATTGTCTTACATTAGACATCAAGTAATGTAAGACAGTGATCTCCGAGAGGCAGAAAATAAGAGAGATAAGCCCCTGACTGCCCGAGTTCACAGCCCTTCAACAGTTTCCAGGCCATGGCACAGGGATGGGGATGCCAGGAGGAGCCTGGGTGTGGTATTGGCATTGAAATAGATCAATGGAATAGGTAGAATGTCCAGAAAAAAAACCCCAGACATATATGGTCAAATAATTTTTTGATATTTATTTTATTAAACTTATAATTTTGAGGTAATTTGATGTTCATGTACCATTGTATTAATACAAAGAGTTCCTTTTTGCCCCTTTAACAGTTTCCCCCAAAAGTAACATTTTACAAAATTAAGTACAGTAGCACAGCCAGGATATTGACATTGATATGGACAAGATACAGAACATTTTAATCAACACGAGTACCTCTCAGGTTCCCCTTTTATTAATATTTTCACAACCAACTTGCTCTTTCACTCCTTTAACTCTTGGCAACAACTGATTTGTTCTCTGTTTTGATAAACTACTAATTTGTTCTCCATTTTGATAAACTATTAATTTGTTCTTCATTTGATGATTTTGTCATTTTAAGAGTGTTATGTAAATGGAATCATACAATATGCAACCTTCTGAAATTGGCTTTTATCACTCTGCATAATTCTTTGGAGATTCATTCAAGTTGTGAGTCTCAGCAGTTCATTCCTTGTTACTGCTGGCTGGTATTCCCTATCATGAATATAACTGTGTATTTAACGACTCACCCACTTAAGGGCACCTCAATTGTTTCCAGTTTTTGGCTTAAAAATACAGTTGCTGTGAACATTGATGTAGAGGTTTTTGTGTGCACACAAACTTTCATTGCTCTGAGATTGCCCAGGAGTGCAACTGTTGGGCTGTAACAGCACACAAAACGTAATAGTTGCATGTTTAGGTTTGCAAGAAATTTCCAGGCCCTTTTCCAGAGTGACTGTACTACTTTACATTCCTATCAGCAATGTGTAAGAGATCTAGTTTCTCCATAACCTCACCAGAATTTCGTGTTATTACTAATGTGTATTTTGGCTGTTGTAATAATGTGTAATGATATCATATAGTGATTTTAATTTGGATTTTCTAATAGCTAAAGATATTGGGCATCCTTTCATGTTTGACATATTTATGTCCTCTCTGGTAACATGTCTGTTCATATTTTTTACACGCTTTCAAATTGATTATTTGGCTTTTACTTTTGCATTTTGAGAGTTCTTTAGATATACTAGATACCAATTCTTTGTCAGAAATGTGGTTTCCGTATGTTTTCTTGCAGCCTGTAGCTTGACACTTAATTCTCTGAGGCCGTTTTGCAGAGCAAAAGTTTTAAATTTTGATTAAGTCTAATTTAGCACTTTCTCTTTTAATGGATAGTGCTATTAGTGTCAGGTTTAACAACACTTTGCCTAGTGCTAGATTCCTAAAATTTTCTCCTGTTTTTCTATGAAAGCTGTATATTTAAGTCTATGCTATATTTTGAGTTAATTTTTGTATAAGATTAAAGTTGAGCTCTTTTTCTTGCTGATGGCTATTCAATTGCTCTTGCATCATTTGTTGGAAGGGCTATTCCTCTCCACTGAATTGTTTTTGCAACTTTGTCAAAAATCAGTTGCGCATATTTGTGTGAGTCTATTTATAAATTCCCTTTTCTGCTCCACTGATCTGTCTATCCCTCTGCCCATACCACATGTTCTTGATTACCATAGTATATAGTAGGAATTAATATCAGATAGAGTGAGTCCTCCCACTTAATTCTTTCCAGAATAGTTTTTGCTATTCTAGGGCCTGTGCTGTTCCATATAAATTTTAAAATAATCTTGTCTATGTTTAATAAAAAATATTTACTGGGATTTTGATAGGAAATGCATTACAGCTGTACATGAATTTGGGGGGAAGTGACATCTTTACTATGTAGAGTCCTCCAATCCATGAATGCAGTATATCCCTCCATTTATTTAGATCTTTTATTTCTTTCATCAGCATTTTGTAGTTTTTAGCATATTAGTACTAGACATGTTTTATTACATCTAAGTGTTTCTTTTATTTTTGCGTGATTGTAAATGGCATTACATTATTAATTTTAGTTTCTATGTGTTCTTTGTTAGTATATAAAAGCAATGGATTTTTGAATGTTTATCTTACATCCTGTGGCTTTGCTGAACTCATTAGTGTAGAAGTTTTGTGTAGCTTCTTTGGTGTTTTCTGTGTAGATGATCATGTCACTTGCAAATAGAGACAGTTTTATTTCTTCCTTTCTGATTGGTGTGCTTTCTAATTCTATTTTGTTGCCTTAGAGCTAGGATGTCCAGTGTTGTTATGACTAAGAGTAGAGAGAGCTGACATGTATACCTTGTTCCACATTTGAGAGGAAAAGCTTCCAGTCTTCCACTGTTAACTATGTTAGCTGTAAACTTTTTAGATTCTCTCTCAGGTTGAGAGGTTTTCCCTCAATGCCTGTTTTTCTGAGAATTTTTTAAAAAATCATGAATAGGTATTGAATTTTTTCAATTTTTTTCAACATTCATTCATAAATGTATTCCTTTTGTTAAATATTTATTAAACCCAAAACATTAAAATATTAGTGAAAATGTATTTCTTCCTTTTTTTTTTTTTTTGAGATGGAGTCTCTGTTGCCCAGGCTGGAATGCAGTGGTGTGATCTTGGCTCACTGCAACCTCTGCTTCCCAGGTTCAAGCGATTCTCCTGCCTCAGCCTCCCAAGTAGCTGGGATTACAGGCATGCGCCACCAAGCCCAGCTAATTTTTGTATTTTTTAGTAGAGATGGGGTTTCACCATATTGGCCAGGCTGGTTTCAAACTCCTTACCTCATGATTCACCTGCTTCGGCCTCCGAAAGTGTTGGGATTACAGGCGTGAGCCACCGTGCCTGGACGAATATGTATTTCTTGAGATACACAGGTTTGAGCTGTTTTTTTCTATCTGTTCATCTATCAGTGGTTAAATATTACCTATGTTTTAAATGTTTATTTTTCTTCATTATGGAAGTAAGCCCTGAGAAACTGTTCACATAATTAACTAGTTGGAACTGAGAAGTGTTTTTCAAGTAATGTTATTCAATTATTTCAACTCTTTTAAACTTCTGTGTCAAAAATCACACAGAATTTCTAATGATCTATAAGCTGATAATACCCTTGTGCTTTCTTTCAATTGTGTTGAAAGCAAACAATTGGAATTTCTATGACTTGCCAAGGGATTTTTAAGGTCTAGGCATTAGGATAGGCAAAATGTGATTTTTCTTTACACCTCCACGTGAAAGCTGACAGAAGGGAGTCAGCTCAGGTGCAAAGCAGCGCAGAGTCATCATCTCAGTGGCTGCTGGACAGATGTGGGGTAGGTACCAGTAGAGGCCACCGGCACCTACCCATGGGGGTGTGATGCAGTGCTGCCGCCTGGGCCAGGGGGTATCCTGTCTGTGCTTCAGGAAGCTCCAGTGTCCCTCTGGGTCGTCTCATACTGCCCTCCTGGCTCTGCCCCCATGCGTCTCACATCACAGACAACCAAGAGCATGGAGCAGTGCAGGACACACCATACCCAAGGCTCCTGACTACCTCTGCCCGTTCACATTCTTTCTTGATCCTTGATCTGCAGAACCCAGTGTTAGATTTGCAAGAAAGACAATTATGGCTTAGACATCATCCTGACAAGGTCTTAGAGAAGCTCTAGAGGCCACCCTACACCCCTCTCTGCTGCCCCACTGTGATGGTTTGGACTGTCCTTGTCAGTGGGTTGTGTGGCCTTTCTCTATACCAGCACTCAACTTGGGATGGGGATGGTAGAATCAGGTGTGTAGCAGTGGGAAGTAACTATGAACCACGTATTTACCAAGCAGTCACCATGCAGCCCTGAGAAAGTCAAGTAGTGTCCTGGAGCAGTTGCTTCATGGGCAAACTGTGAGAGTTTGGCTGCAGGACCCATGAGACTCTTCCTTAGTCTGCTTGGGCTGCCATGATAAACTATTATAGACAGGTGGCTTAAACATGTAATTTTCTTTTCTCACAGTTCTTAAGGCTACATGTCCCAGCATGGTTGGTTCCTGGTGAGGGTGAGGGCTTGTTTCCTGGCTTTCAGATGGGCCACTTTTTCACTGTGTCATCACATGGTGAGGAGGGAGGGAGGGAGAGAGAGAAAGAGAGAGAGAGAGAGAGATCCTGTATATCTTCCTCCTTTTATAAGAGTACCAGTCCCATCGGATTAGGGTCCCACCTTTCGGACCTCATTTAACTTTAATTAGCTGCTTATGGACCCAGTCTCCAAATACAGTGAGACTGGGGGTTAGGGCTTCAACATATGAATTTTGGGGGACACAATTTAGTCCATGACAGACCCCTTCCACTTCAATGTCGTGAGGTTCTAAAGTTACGATAGTGCTTCTTAAACGGAGGTTTCCAAAGAACAACAGTACCTAGAACGGCAGTGAAACAGATTAGGCATTACCACAGTAAAGCCTTCCAGATTGTTATAGAAAATTATATTATTCAAAAATAGTTCTGTTTACTTTTACATTTTCATAACCACTACTGCATGACTTAAGAAAATCAAGCAACATACAGCATCCTGCAGGCATTGTTTAATTGCAAAATAGCCTAATAGCTTCTCATGTATTTTGTGCCCTCCATGTCCTGTGTGCTTCACCCTCATCCCAGCTGGGCTCTGACTGACATAGGAGGGAGCATTGCACAGGATGAGACTGGAGTAGAGAGATCAGTAGAGAGACGGGAGCCAGAGTTTTCAACTTAGGCACTGTTGACATTTTGGGCTGGATAATTCTTTTGAGGGAGATGGAGGGTGTTTAGCAGCATCCCTAGCATCTAATCACCAATGCCAGTAGTACTCTCTCCCCACTTTTGGCAACCAAAAATGTCTCCAGACATTGCCAAATGTCTCCTGGGGTGGGGGCAACATCTCCCATGGTTGAAAGCCTCTGGGTTGGAGGAAAGCCAGAGGCTTGCAGATGCTCTGAGCTGGCTAGAGTGAGCTCAGCTAGGAGGTTGAGGGAGACAAGGATAAAGTAACAAGCACTTGTTGGATTTGTCAACATGGGAGTCATCAGTCACTAGAGCTGATGTGTTGGTACTCGCTTGGACCTTCTCAGCTTATCACTGCCTTGTTCACTAGCTTAACTCCCAGCAGCTGAGAGACTTTCTTCAGCCACCTGACCGGCTCTGTCTGTGCATGGGGTAGACCAGAGGCTTTAGGGGATTAATGTTCCCAGGTGTCCCCCAGCCAAAGGCTGACAGGAGATGGTGGGTATGCACCCTGCTCCATCGCTCTCTGAGGTGTATGTTTTATGCATTCTCCCAACGTTCCCAGCAGGACCGAGTTTCAGTTGCTCATAGAGTAACTTGTTTAATACCACATCCTTTACTGGCTTTTTCCCATTCTCAGTCTCTCATTCCCAATATACTTGTCCTCAAATCCCTGCTTCAGTGTTGGCTTCTGGAAAACAAAACAAAACAAAAATCTCTCTAAGGTTTATGTTCTCTTAATTTTTGACAAGAAGCTCTCAGTAATGCAGTGAGGAATGGATGACATTTTATTAATAATGTTGGATCACTTGATATTCATGTGGAGAAAATTCATCAATGCCTGTCTCATACCACGCATAAAATAATTTAGGTGAATAATAGGTCTAAACACAAAATGTAAAACAGCAAAGCTTCTAGAAGTTATCACTGGAGAATGTCTTCATGGCCTAGATCTAGGGAGAGATTAAACAGAAAATAAAAAGTACTAACCAAAAAGAAAAAAAGGAAATATTGATAAAATAGGCCACATTAAAATTATAAACCTCTGTTCAACAAGGAAAACGATTAAAGGCAAGTCACAGAATGAAAGAAATTTGCAAGACATAACTGACAAAGGAAATTCATGAAAACCAGTAAGATAAAGACATATAACCCAATAGAAAGACACACTTCTCAAAACAGGAAATTCAAAAAGGCCGGTGAACATGCGAGTATATGCCCAACCTCATTAGTTAAACAGCAAAAGCAAATTAGATGCCTCTGTACATCAACCTAAATGCCTATCGTTTAAAAGATTAGCAATATCAAATATGATATACTCCTACCTATGACACAGCAATCCATGCACAAAGACATGCACAGGAACATTCACAGAAGCATTATTTCTAATGCCCGCCCCCCCGAGATTGGAGAACACCCAAATGTCCATCAATGCTAGAATGGATAATTAAATTGCAGTGTTTGCATATAGAGCAGTACTGTATAGCAATAAAATAAATTGCTGCTATAATCAACAAGGATACATCTCACAAATATGATATTGAAAGAAAAAATAAATACAAAAATACATATTGCATGGTAATATTTATATAAAGTTCAAAAACAAGTACAACTGATCTATTATATTAGAAGTTAAGGGGCTGGGCCTGGTGGCTCACACCTGTAATCCCAGCACTTTGGGAGGCTGAAGTGGGTGGATCACCTGAGACCCAGAGTTCGAGACCAGCCTGGCCAACATGGTGAAACCCCGTCTCTACTAAAAATACAAAAAAAAAGTCATTGGGCATGGTGTCGCATGCCTGTAATCCCAGCTACTTGGGAGGCTGAGGCAGGGGAATCATTTGAACCCAGGAGGAGGAGGTTGCAGTGAGCCAAGATCATGCCATTGCACTCCAGCCTGGGCAACAAGGGCAAAACCTCGTCTCACAAAAAAAAGTCAGGATAATCATTATATTTGGGGAGGAAGGAAGAGGGGGTGACGGGGGAGAATGAAAGGATCTTCTTATTGCCAGGAATGGTTTGCTTCTTGACTTGAATATTGGCTATATTGATGTTTTTGCTTTGCACATTTTCATCGAGCAGTTACTTATTATTCTTGTGCTTTTTGGTATGTATATATGCTTTACTTCAAGATAGATAGACAAATTTTTTTAAGTACCAGGATAAATGAGAAATACTATAATGAACTGTGTGCCAATAAATTGGAAAATTTAGTTGAAATGAGTAAACATCTAGAAAAAAATAAAATGATCTTAAAAAGGAATAGAAAACCTCAGTAGCCTTATATGTATTAATGTAATTGAATCAGTAATTTAAAATCTTTCCTTGAGAAGACAGACAGAGAGGATTTTAAGTAGCAAGTTCTAAAAGTTCAAGTAACAATCATTCCAATATTATAAAAATATTCCAGAGAATAAAAACATAGAAAATATTCTCTGAATCTTTCTAAAAGGCCAGTAAAATCTTGATCTCAATTCAGCATGAGACAGAAGACGTTACTGACCAGTCTTCACAAACTTAGATGCAAAAATCCTAAGCAAAATAATAGCAACATGAATCCATCAGTGATTTGAAAAATAATATAATATGAATTGAGCTTAACCCAGGAATACCGTAAGATTTAACACTTGAAGATATATAAATAAAATTCACCATATTAAGAAACCAAAGGGAAATATATAATCAACTCAATGGATTAAAAAAAGGGCAAACAGCATTTGATAAAATTCAGCATCAATAAGTTAAAAATTATATTTTCTTAAAATTAGAAATAGAAGGAAACTTCTGTAACCTGAAAAGTAGTAATTATCTATGTAATCATTTACATCTTTCTAAATGCAGAATGAAAGAAATAAGAAAAGAATGTCTACTTTTGCTGCTTCTCTGCAATCTTGTATAGAAGGTCCTGGTTAGTTCAATAAGGCACGAGGAAATAAAATAAAAGCAGAAGAATTGTTATAGAAAACATAAAGCTCTATCAATTTGCAGACAATATCCTTGTTTAAATAGAAAACTTAAAAGGATCTACACACATATTATTAGAAATAGAGAATTAGTGGCTGGGCGTGGTGGGTCACGCCTGTAATCCCAGCACTTTGGGATTACCCTAGGTGGGTGGATCACCTGAGGTCAGGAGTTTGACACCAGCCTGGCCAACATGGCAAAACCCCATCTCTACTAAAAATACAAAAATTATCTGGGTGTGGTGACGGGTGCCTGTAATCCCAGCTACTCGGGAGGCTGAGGCAGGGGACTTGCTTGAACCCAGGAAGCAGAGGTTGCAGTGAGCCGAGATCGAACCATTGCATTCCAGCCTGGGTGACAAGAGTGAAATTCCATCTCGAGAAAAAAAAAAAAAAAAGAGAGATTTAGCAAGGGGATTGCCTATAAACTAAAATTAAAGAAAATCAATTGTATTTTTATACTACAGCAACAATTATTTAGAAAATAAAATGTTATTAAAAAGGCAACATTTATAAGAACCTCCAAATTATCAGTACCCGAGAATTAATCTTAAAAATGATGTGCAAGGTGAGACTGGTATTAAAGAAAGAGAAAGAAGAAAAAAGAAATTTTATCAAAAGGCATTAAGGAAGACCTAAATGAATGCAGCGAATTCCTAGGTTGGTGGATAAGAAGAATCAACAGTGTAAATATGTCAATTCTTCCCCAAATTATCTGTGTATTCCAAATAATGGCTATCAGAATCTCCACGGGGGTTCCTGTGAACTAGACAAAAGATTGCTTAGACAAAGAACAAAGTTGTTCTGGATATAAAGACTTACAAAACCTCAGTAAGCAGCAGCAACAACAACGAGATAGCATCGACGCAGAGACAAAAAGTCAACCAGTGGAAAATAAATTGAAAATAGAAACTGGAAATCGATTTTGCTCATAAAACTTAAGTGGAAAACGTGTGTAAGACATGATACTGCAAGTCAGAAAGGGGGTGGTTAGCTATGTAATAAGCGAAGCTGAAGCAATTGGTTATTCCTATGGGGGAAAATGGGATCTTCACATCACACATAAAAATTAATTGTATTTTGATTACATATCTAAATATAAAAAGCAAGACTTTAAAATCCATGGGGAAAGAAACATAGAGAATACATTTAATACTTCTAAGCAGGGGACGTTTAGTTATACAACAGAGACAGAGCAAATCATGAAGATACATTTGGCTATATTAATATTTTAAACTTATGCTCACTGAAAGACACCAGTTAACAAGTGGAAAGGCCAGTTATAGATTAGTAGAAGGTAAATGCAAAACACACATCAACTTACAATAATCACAAGGCTCAGGATCCAATTAAAAGGGCTCATTCAAGCCCAAAGCGTGGGGAAAAATGAAGACTGTTAATGTAGGCAAAAAATGAAGGTGGTAAACAGAATTGCATTTTTCATACAAAGGCTAACATACACAAAGAAGATTTGATTGGCTACCATTGATTCCACTCTAAGGGAGTTGCTGAATATTCTATTGTAAAGACATAGCACTCACAGGGGTGGCGATCTCCATGGCATTTAGTCTAGGTTTGTGTGAGGATAGGGAGTATGGTTAATGTAAAAAATGTCAACACAAAAGTTGGGAAGCAATGATCACACACCATGGAACAGTTTGTTCATGTGACTCAGTTTCTAGTTTTCTCCTTGGCATATTTGGAAGGTTCTGAAATTTTATTTTCTTTTTACATATACGATTGGCAGATGGTTTGTATCCGGATACGTTAAAAATTTCTATAAGCCAATAAGAGGAATATAAACCACCCAATAAAATAATGGGCAAAACAGAAAAGTAGTTCAACGTTAGATGTTATATATTGGGAAATACGTATTTTATCTTCCTTCTCCGTTTCCTGATTACAGCTCCAAAGATCCTTGGAATCTCCAGAGCGTTAAGAGTGTCTTCTGTGCACTAACAAGTTGAACGATGGCTGGCAGCCTCTAAGTAGCGTCAGGATGGGGCTGGTCACTGGAAAGATCAAGGCAGGATTAGATGGTTGTGACTTTCGGCACCACCCTCTCACCTTGGGGAAGGCTGAAAGTTGAGTTGATCACCAAAGACCAGTAATTTAATCAAACATGCTTACATGAGGAAACTTTTATACAAACCCAAAAGGGCTGGGTTTGGGTGAGCTTCTGAAGAGCAGAACACACGGAGGTTCCTGGCGGGTGGTGCACCCGGAGAGGGCATGGAAACACCAAGCCTTGCCACCCCCACTTTTCTCACCTATGCATCTCTTCCATCTGGTTGTTTATTTGTGTGCCTTGTAATATTCTTTATAATAAACTTGTACATATGTGTTTTCCTGAGTTCTGTGAGCCGCTCTAGCAAATTAATCGAACCCGAGGGGGGACTGTGGAAGTCTGATTTATAGCCAGTGGGTCAGAAGTTATGGAAGTCTAGACTTGTGACTGGCATCTGAAGTGGGGGTAGTTTTGTGGGACTGAGACCTCAGCCTGCGGGAGCTGATGCTATCTCTAGGTAGACAGTGCCAGAATTAAATTAGAGGACACTCAGCTGGTGTCTGCTGCAGAATTGATTGGTTGCCGGTAAGGAGAAATCCCCACACATATTTTGGTGGCCAGAGAGGTGAAGCGTTCTGTGTTGATTGTTGTGAGAGTAACAGGAAAAACTGAGTATTTTTTTCTTATATCTTAACAACATGCCAATTAAACCCAGAATAATCTAGGTTTTATTTATTTTATTCACTTGATTTGCAAAAATTACAAAGTCTGACAAAATTATGTGTTGGCAAAGATGTTGAAAAATAGGAACTTAGGATGGAGGAGTGTTATGGGTCAAATTGTGTACGCCACAAAATTCATATGTTGAAGTCCTAACCCCCAGGACCTCAGGATGTGACTGTATTTGGAGACGGGTCTTTAAGAAGGTAATTAAGTTAAAATGAGGTCATTAGGGTGGGCCCTAATCCAATATGACTGGTGTCCACATAAGAAGAGGAGATTAGGATACAGACACACACAGAGGGAAGACCACGTGCAGACACAGGGAGAAGGCGGCTATCCACACAAAGAAGAGAGGACTTGGGAGAAACCAAACCTGCCGACACCTTGATCTTGGACTTCTGGCCTCCAGGACTACGAGAAATAAAACGTCTATCATTTAAGCTACCCAGTCCATGGTATTTGTTACACAGTCTGAGCTGACTAATACAGGAGTATGCTACTTTGCATAGCGAGTTGGCAATATAAAATAATGGCAATGTCCACATATAGATCTAAAAATTTCAAACTTTGATACTTTCCCAGAGAAAGCCTCACACATGTGCACAGGGAGATAAATGAAAGTCTCCTATAGTGTTGTTTACAACGAGGGAGGGGAGAAGGATGAGAGGGAGTGGGAGAAGAGGGAGAGGGGCACCTGTTCAGGCCTGGACACATTAGGAAAAGGAAAGGGCTACCTTTCCCTGAAATCCTCCAGGACAGAGCTTACGAAGTTGCTAGGCAATGTCAGATCACAGGATGTGTTTTAACTCCTGCTGATTGAGGAACCAGTTCCCAGCTGAGTCACAGCTGAGGCTACCACGCTTGGGGATGGTGGGGAGAGGGAGACCACTGAACAGAGGTGGCAATCGCTAAATACTTGGCTATGTATGATGATAAGGAATTCCGATTCTCCTCTTTGGCTTCAAGAAGACAGTGTATAACTTTAATTTCAAAACAAAACCAAACCCATGACTCTCATACAAATATCAAATGAAACTGAGTCCAAAATTTTCAGTCTTTAAATGATGAAAGAACTAATGAGATGTTAATCCTGATTCAAAAGAGAATTTGAGGAGGACATTTTAGAGCTTTTCAGTCAAACAAATACTGAAATGAATTTCCTAAAAGATGCAAACAAGCTGAGGCATTAAGAGATATAAAGCAACAAATTCCACCCTCCGGAGTTAGCTTTTCTACCCCGTGGAAATGATTTACCCTGCTGCTGGACAAGAACCATCTGCCCTATTCCCAGTTTTCCACAATGTAACCTCTACCCTCACAGAATTGTAAACTATCCAGAACAATAGAAAATAGAAAGTTGGACAAAGGACACAGGTCTAGAAAATGCGAAATCACCAGGAGTGGAGGGCTGGCCCAGCAGGAAGTGAGAAAACACCCGTAACAGTTGCTGCTCAGCTCATGATGGGACCACATCCTGATAATCCCATCATAAACTGAAAATATCCTCAGTTAAAATACATTTAATGTACCTAAGCTACCAATCACAGCTTAGCCTAGCTTACCTTAAACACGCCCGGAACACTTACCTTAGCCTGCAGTTGGACAAAACCATCTGGCAACACAGTACCCTTTAGAGTGTCTGCTGCTTACCCTCATGACTGTCCAGCCTGCAGCGATTATGGTTCTTTTCTTTTCTTTTTCCTTCCTACCTTCCTTCCTTCCTTCTTTCCCTCCTTTTTCTTTCTTTCTTTCTCTCTTTTCTTTCTTTCCTTCTTTCCTTCTTTCCTTCCTCCCTCCCTCCCTCCCTCCCTCCCTCCCTCCCTCCCTCCCTCCCTCCCTCCCTCCCTCCCTCCCTCCCTCCTTCCTTCCTTCTTTCTTTCTTTTTTTTGACAGTCTTGCCCTGTCACTGAGGCTGGAGTGCAATGGTGCGATCTCAGCTCACTACAACCTCCACCTCTTGGGTTCAACTGATTCTCCTGCCAGCCTTGAGTGGCTGGGATTCCAGGCACCCGCCACCACGTCCAGCTAATTTTTTGTATTTTTAGTAGAGATGGGGTTTCCCCATGTTGGCTAGGCTAGTCTTGAACTGCTGACCTCAGGTGATCCACCCGCCTCTGCCTCCCAAAGTGCTGGTATTACGGGCGTGAGCCACCACACCCGGCCCTATGGTCCTGCTTTCTACTAAACTGTTTTGCCCTGTCATAAAGTCGAACCATCATGAATGGAGCAACACCTGTATACTACTTGCCTATTTCCAAGTTTTGGATACTGCCACGTGGAGGCCAGGCCAGGAAGGAGTGGACTCCACGGATGCCTCCCCAAATGGCCATGCAGCCAGCTTGGCAGGGGCTAGACAGATGGAGGAGAGCAAAAGAGGAACCAGAAAAGCAGAGGAGAGAGGAGGAAGGACCAGGAGAGCGGAGGAGGGACCAGGAGAGCAGCGTGAGGAGGCTCCCACCTCCCCCTCCTCCTTCCTCTCCCTCTTCCCTGGCTGGAACTCTTCCTGGCAGTCGACTGCCATTGCACTGGTGCTTGCCTTTTTGTCCTCCACTTCCTTACCTGCAGGAAGAGCCTACACTGGCCAGTGTAATTCCATCCAAGCATCCACCTTCCTCCTTTCAGGATGAAGCCCAAGTGCCTTAGAACGGCCTGAGAATGACCCTGAATGACCACTTCTCTGTCCTCTTTCCCATGTCTTACCTTTCCTTGAATGGAATAGTGTGTGGGCACCCCCATCTATTCCCTTACTTACCTGGGGCCTACCTAATTCACAAAAAGGGTGAAGATATAGCTGATTTTGCAAACACTGTTTCCCCCAACCACCGCCTGGTGGGCTTCTAGACCTTCTCTTCATTCTGCAGATCATGGTGCAGCCTGGCCACTCTCTAGAAGCTTCCCTTGCTTCTGCCATTCCTACCTTTTTTTCCCCCCCTGTTCTGCTCACGTATACTCTCCATCACTCTACTGTCATTTTTTTTTTCTTCAGTGGATCCTACAAGACTGTGGGCTCCTTCAGGGTCAGAACCATATCTGACCCTTGTGATTCCCCAGCTGTGAATGCGAGGTCTGTCACAGAGTAAATGCTCAATAAATATTTGGTGAGTTTAGGTGGATTTGAATTATTGCTCCAGTAATAGGCATATACAATTTTGACATTTCTATTCTGGCAAGCACAACTTAGGCAGGACTGGAATTTGTGCAGTGTATTAGGATGACGTGAATTCCTAAAGCAGGTTGGCAACAGCAGCCTCTTATGGCAAAACTCAGCTGTCAAAACCAGGCTTTAACACCTCCTAAAAGCCTCAGCCTTAACCTTCCTAAAGCTAAGGAGTCATTTATTACTTATACTTGTGTTTCCTGAAGCACGTTTGTTCCAAATTTTACCAACTTCATAACAATTAACAACTACCCCCCCAAAACTTAAAGTGGTAGAACATATTACACGGAATTGGCTATGCAAGGGCTTTCCCTCCGTGGCACATGTGATCCAGCTGTCTCACTAGTTACTGATGGCCTAGGAACTAAAAACTCCCCAGAATAATTTGCACATGAATTTTAATGGGTACTGGAAACTGATGAAAACTCTTCCCTCAAGCAGTATTTCCAAGCTCATGAAGTATTAATGTCCCCATCAAAGATGTATATCTACTTTAAAAACCTCTTAGAGATGGAGGTTCCCACTGAGCAAGGTGACATCTGCCAACGCAGAGATCATAGCCTATTCAGAGTGTGCATGCATGTGCGGTGCATGATTTACATATGTGGGCCACACCAACCCTTTAAGAACTAATGCCAAATGACAAGCTGTAGCGCTCTATTATGCACAACAGTGAACATAATAAATTATGGAAGAACTTGAGTTTTGTGGGCACAATCTGTATTGACAGAAGGGAGAGATGTGATCAAATGGTATACACCTTGAAAATCAAAGAACAGTCCCCTTTTCTCGTGTGTAAGCACTGAAACTCCCCCCACGAACATGAAGAAATCTGTATGAGGTGTCATCTCCGTATAGTCAGCGCCACTGAAAACGTGGCACAGTAAAGAATGCCCAGACCCACAACTTTGGGGCCTGAGCACAGCAGTAGCTCAAAGGTTGAACCTTCAGGGGGGATGAAAAGGCAGATACCAGCAAGTGGTGCAGGGATGGAATCCTGGAGCATGAGCAAAAGTTCACCAGCCACATCTTCACAATAACTTTGCAAGGCGTATGTATACATAGTGACTATATGTCCCAGTTGCCTCATGATGATCCTAGTGTCCTGGACTCCCATATATTTATCCTGGGTTTTCAGCTTTTAATTAAGTCTTATGACAAATAGTTACATAAAAATATGCTGGGATGAGATGGGTAGAACACCACTTTGCACTTCCAGTGGCTGCCATGGGCTTGTCTAACAGTGTGTGAGATGCATGTGCAGTGAGTGGAGTGCCAGCTTGAACACATGATTAAATCTGAAGGACGAGCAGCATGGCATACCTCAGAGACATGAAGGCAAAAGGCCACCAGTCTCCAAAAGAAAAAAAAATTGCTGAGAAATCATCAGCTTTTGCTTTAAAAGTTAGCAGTTATTTTAAGAACATGGTGCTCAAAGGTGAAAAATTAATGACAGAGTGACACGATGACAGACGCTGCATGAAGACATCACTTTAAGAAGCATGACTTTTCAGATCAAATGGCTGCTGTTCTAAATCAATTTTTTCTTCAGTTCTAGATTTTTTGCATGTATGAAAAGCCAAGCCATATTTGTTATTTTGTGGCCTCCAATTTCAGACAAAGAACTGCAAAATCAGTCACATCATGTCGGTTTTGTTGGGGTCATTAGGTACCTTAAATAGAAAATTAATTAATAAAAAGTATTTAATTTTTAAATCGAATTCATGGAATCAACACAAAGCTTTTAGAAGTTTATGCCATAGAAAATAAAACATCTGAAATAATTGTGAATGCTATTGTAAATTTAATTTAAAAATTGATATTGAAGATACAATTTTTTGTGGTAAATATGAACACACATTTTAGTGGAGTACAGGTCATAGAAAAACCAATGTTCTTACTAAATTAATAAATCATGGCACAGGAATGTATTTAGTAAATAAGTGAAGAAACTATGACTCACAGTCAAGAAAAATTAGTCATTAGAAATAGACTCACAAAGACCCAGATGCTGGGCTCAGCATCAGTGATTTTGAAATGTTTGTGGTAAACACGCTTATACAGTCCACAGGAATAACTGAATATAATAAATGGAGGGGGAAGGAAATTTCAGGAGAGATTTGAAAGCTATAAAAAGAACCTAATGAAAATCTCAGAGGTGAAAACTACAATATCTGAAGTAGAAAATTCACTGGATGGGCTTAACAGGAGATTGGATGTAACAGAAGAAAGAATCAGTGATTTTAAAGAAAGAACAACGGAAACCTTCCAAACTGAAGCACAGGGATAAAGATAAGGAAGACAGCAAAAAATGAATGACACTTCAACGACGTGTTTAACTGTACCTAGCGGTCTAACATACATATACATGGTGTCCAGAGGTAGAAGAGGAGGAAAAGATGGAGTGTACACGTGTTTAATAAAATATGCATATATTCGTGGGAAGATCAAGCTCATTAACCCACTAATTTAGGAATCCCAAATTGTATAGATACATTCATCACCCCAAGTCCTCCACCTCCCAAAAAAATAACATCAAGGCAAACCAAATAAAAACTGCTGAAAACTAGAGACAAAGGGAAAAAAATATTTAAAATAGCCAGAGAAAACAGACATATGATATACTGGGAGCAATAATAAAAACTCATCATCACTCACTGCTCATCATCAATATAGAGACCAAGTGCTGATGGAGAAGCAAATGTTGTATGTATAATGTCACATGTATCATGTATAATGTTGCATTATACATGTGGCAGAATACTGTTTAGTCAAGGTACATTTTGTCAGTCGTGGGTGTTTAGTGTTGTCAGTTGAGTAACCCCTAAAACAGACTACAGAGATACAGCTAGAATGTCAATAGAGGAGAAAAATGAGAAAATAACAATTAATACTTCAAGAAAGACAGGAAAGATGAACCAGCGAACAAATTAAGAAGTGGGGCAGCAGAAAACAAACGGCAAGTTGGTTGTGTTGTCTATTGCTGAGTAACAAATCACCCAAAATGGAGTGGCTTAAAACAATTAATATTGATTATCTCTCACAGTTTCTGGGGGTCAAGAATTTGGAATTGGCTTGGAAGGGCCTTTTGACATTCCTGGCTAGGGGTCTTTAATGAGATTGCAGTTAAATGTCAGCCAGGGCAGCAGTCAGCTGGAGGTTCCCCTAGGACCGCCACGTCTCTTTCCAAGGTGGCTCATTCACAAGGCTGCAAGTCCATGTAGCTGTTGATGTGACAGTACATTAGAAATGCATTGGCTATGGAATGCATTCAAGTATAGAGACATGCCAGATGTTCCCTCATGCTGTATTTTTAAAAAATCTTTAGATAAAACTCTTGTTTAAAATTGGGAATTACAGGAAAGCTTTTCTTTGACTGTAATATAGACGAATATGCAATTTTTTTAGAAAAACAATTTTTACAATATTTTGCAATTAGACCTCTTTTATTTTATAAGTGTACCATGTTAAAAACAAATTTGTCAGTTACAAAATACATATATATATATGAAACTACATAATTGCAATTAGTTTTACACCTTCCCTTTATCCTAAAACGTTTCTTGGCTTGGCATATAAATTTTATGGTTATATGATTTATATAACTGAAACCACCACTGTGTACTTTGGGAGGCCGAGGCGGGAGTATTTACATGCATACAGATTGGCTTGCATTTCGAATAATTTCCTTGAAATAGGTAGCAAGGAAATACTGGATTGCAGAATGCAGATACGTAAGAATTTTGAACTTTTTAGCCAAATATCAATTGATGGTTTTTTCTTTTATGTGTTCAGATTTAAAATGAGAAGTTGGGAAGTGAATTTGTAATTTAAACAGGTGAAATGTTTAGACTGTAGGTTATTATTGACTGTAGGAGATTATTTGTCAGTGAAACCCCTTTTAGTTGCATCCTTCATGGAGATCTCGGCTCACAGCACACTCCAGGAATTTCTGATGGTAGAGGCCAGTGCCATGAGCCCAGAAACACGGTGCATTCCGAGATGCACTGGCCACTGCCCTGTAACAGCGTCTAAATCAATCTGCTCCTTTGAGGGCAACAGATGCATGGCTAATGGCTTGACAGGCAGGACCCTTCCACCAAAACATACCATGCGCCATGCTGTTGTTGGAGTGGAAAGCACTAAATCACTAAGAAACAGCTTCTTTTTTTCATTTCTGTTTTTCATAGTAGCAAATATTAACCTCCATATGGTCTTCTGTGTGTTATGGGTGGGTGGGTGAGATTTAGGTGGAAAAGAAGAGTGGAGGTGGTGAAAAAAATTTAAGTCTCAAAGAAATTATAGAAACTCAATATTTTATTAGATGTACACCATATGACTCCTTTCAAATTTATATAATTGGCAACTCACTCAAAAGGGCTTTGGAGTCTTTGCTAACTTCGGACTGCAAACTTCAGACTCCACCTCTCTCCCCCTCCTGATACTATGAGCCTTCTCCTGGTATCTGAGCATCAAGGACTCTAAAAGGCAACTCTTGCAAGTTATCTTATGCTGTTCTTTTATATCAACTGTGCTCGTAATTTTAATATATTTAGGAACTATCATGGCACCACCCTCTTTCTTCCTGCAATGTGGGCCTTTGTAAATTACCAAGTCTTATTTTAAATTCAGAGCCACAACAATTTGTGAGAGAATCTGAAAGCAGCTCAGGGAATCTTCAGAAAGCGGCTGTGTGCAGGTAGTGAGGTGGCTCTTCTTGCTTTCCTCCGCTGTGCCTCCTCTTAGCCACATGAGCATCCTTGCTCTGTTCCCAAACAGGGTACATTCAGAAAGCTCTTTTCATTTGAGGCTGGGATCACAACCTGAGTTTCTCTCTGTCTGTGTTGTCCCCATATCTTTTATCTTTCTTAGTGATCCATAAAAATAAGACATTCAGTTTCTAACTCTAGGCTAGATTGGTGAACTATAGTTCTCCTCAGTTCAAGAATCAAGAAGGGAGCCCAACCTGCTAGATGCCCCTTAAACAATGTGGTTCCTTGATTAAAAAAAACCAAAAACAAAAACAAAAACATATCATCATTTCAATTCAAGCTGAAAAAGCATTTGATAAAATTCAATGTCCCTTCATGATAAAAACTCTCAAAAAACTGGAGATAGAAAGAACATACCTCAACATAATAAAAGCCATATACGATAGACCCACAACTAATATCATACTGAATGGGGACAAACTGAAAGGCTTTTCTTTAATATCTGGAACACGACAAGGATGCCCACTGTGCCATTTTTATCCAATGTAGTACTGAAAGTCCTAGCTAGAGCAATCAGACAAGAGAAAGAAATAAAGGACATCCAAATTTGAAAGGAAGAAGTCAAATTATCCTTGTTTTCAGATGATATGGATTATATTTTGAAAAACCCAAAGACTTCACAAAAAACTACTAGAACTGATAAACAAATTCAGTAAAGTTTCAGGATATAAAATCAACATAAAAAATCAGTAGCATTTCGATATGCCAACAATGAACAATGTGAAAAAGAAATTTTAAAAAGTAATCCCATTTACAATAGCCATATATAAAATTAAATACCTAGGAATTAACTAAAGAAGTGAAAGATCTCTATAATGAAAACTATAAAACACAAATGAATGAAATTGAAGAGGACACACCAAGAATGGAAAAATATTCTGTGTTCATGGACTGGAAGAATCAATATTATTAAAATGGCCATACTACCCAAAGCAATCTACAGATTTAATGCAACCCTTATCAAATTCCAATGGCATTCTTCACAGAAATAGAAAAAAAATCCTAAAATTTACATGAAACCACAAGAGACCAGAATAACCAATGCTATCCTAAGCAAAAAGAACAAAACTGGAGGAATCACATTATCTGACTTCAAATTATACTATAGAACTATAGTAAACAAAACAGCATAGTACTGGCATAAATGCAGACACATAGACCAATAAAACAAAATAGAGAACTCAGAAATAAATCTACACACCTACAGTGAACCCATTTTGGACAAAAGTGCCAAGAACATATACTGGGAAAACACAGCCTCTTCAATAAATGGTGCTGAGAAAGCTGGATATTCATATGCAGGAGAATGAAACTAGATCCCCTGTCTCTCTCCATGTACAAAAATCAAATCAAAATGGACTAAAGACTTAAATCTAAGACCTCAAACTGTGAAATAAAACTACTACAATGAAACATTGGGGAAAATCTCCAGGACATTGGTCTGATCACATCTCTAGGACATTGGTCTGATCAAGAATTTCTTGAGCAATATCCCACGGACACAGGCAACCAAAGCAAAAATGGACAAATGGGATCACATCAAGTTAAAAAGCTTCTGCACAGCAAAGGATACAATTGACAAAGTCAAGACACAACAGAAAGGGAGAAAATATTTGCAAACTGTCCATTTGACAAGGAATTAATAACTGGGATAAATAAGGATCTCAAATAACTTTATAGAAAAAATATCTAATAACCCAATCAAATCAATGGGCAAAAGATTTGAATAGACATCTCTCAAAAGAAGACATACAAATGTCCAACAGGCATATGAAAAGGTGCTTAACATCATTGATCATCAGAGAAATGCAGATCAAAACTACAATGAGATATCATCTCACCCCAGTTAAAATGGCTTTTATCCAAAAGACAGGCGATAACAAATGCTGGCGAGGATGTGGAGAAAACGGAACCTTTGTACACTGTTGGTGGGAATGTAAATTAGTACAATCACTATGGAGAACAGTTTGGAGGTTTCTCAAAAAACTAAAAATTGAGCTACCATATGATCCAGCAATCCCACTGCTGAGTATATACCCAAAAGAAAAGAAATCAGTATATGGAAGTATATACTCCATATATTGCACAAACACTCCTATGTTTGTTGCAGCACTGTTTACAATAGCCAAGATTTGGAAGCAACCTAAGTGTCCATTAACAGATGAATGGACAAAGAAAGTGTGATACATTTACACAATGGAGTACTATTCAGCCGTAAAAAGAATGAGATCTTTTCATTTGCAAAGATGTGGATGGAACTGGAGGTCATTAAGTGAAATAAGCCAGGCACAGAAAGACAAACATCACATGTTCTCACTTATTTATGGGACCTAAAAATCAAAACAATCAAACTACATCAAAAACCAAAAAATCAAAAAAATCAAAACTTATTTGTGGGACCAAAAAATCAAAACAAAACAATCGAACTCATGGACATAAAGAGTAGAAGGATGGTTACCAGAGGCTGGGAAGGGTAGTGGGGAGGTGCAGGGGAGAGATGGGGATGACTAATGGGTACCAAAAAAAAATAGAAAGAATAAATAAGACCTACTATTTGACAGCACAACAGGGAGACCATGGTCAATTATAACATAATTGTACAGTTCAAAATAGCTTAAAGAGTGTAACTGGATTGTTTATAACTCAAAGGATAAATGCTTGAGGGGATATCCATCCCCATTCACCACGATGTGCTTATTTCACATTGCATACCTGTATCTAAACATCTCACGTATCGCATAAATATATACACCTACTATATACCCACAAAAATAAAAAATAAAATAAATGTAAAACAAACAACTAAAAAAACCCAATGTGGTTTCTGAAGTCACACCAATACTGTAGTTAGTTGATGGAATAATTCATCCAATCATTCATTCAACAAACATTTGATGAGCACTAAGTGTGTATCAAGCACTGTTCTGGGCATTGGAGAGACATAGCAGCAAGCAAAACAGGCGGAAGTCTCCACTCTCATGTTTACAGTGTACTGGAAAAAGATGATAAACAGTGGGTAAAAATATAAGTTAGATGCTATATTTTTCTAAAGCTATACTGAATACCTCTTGTGTCTGTCTCACGTGCTTTGAACCAACCCTTTACTCTGGCTACAGATACAGCAAATAACCCAGTGGGACCCTGACTGGAACCCAGTGGTGCCCGTACTTGTGCAAGGGGGTAAATATCCCATGGGGTGACCCTTGACCAGTGTGGGATGGACGACCACAGATAAATTCTCCCCTGCTCCCAGGAGAGGGAGTAAGTGTGGTGTGGAGTCAGGTTCTGGATCTATTTTGAAGGCAAATCCTGGGTTTAATGTGCTGCCGTCTCCATCTTGAAATTCTTCATGATTTACCATCAAGGGATCCCACATTTTTATTTTGCATGGGGCCCCATAAGTTATGTGGCCAGTATTATCTATAATATTTGTTGTGTCAAAAAACAAAATTACAACAAAGTTAGGTTAAAGATCTAATTGGCTTTTATTTGCAATTCCAGAATCGGGCAACACCTCATCCTATAAAATATAATGAAGGCAGGGCACGGTGTCTCATGCCTGTAGTTCCAGCACTTTGGGTGTCTGAGGCAGGAGGCTTCACTTGAGCCCAAGAAGTCAACGCTGCAGTGAGCTATAATAGTGCCATTGCACTTCAGCCTGCGTGACAAAGCAAAACCCTGTGTCTAAGAAACAAAAAATTATATATATGTGTATCTATATCTATATCTATATCTATATATATCTTTATAGGCAGAAAGGGCTGAAGAAAGCAGAAACAGGGAATGAAAAAAGGATTGGTCATCGAAGTTACTTTCCTTACAGGGTTAAATCAGAAGGGACTTCCTTATCATGTGGCTAAGGTACACGTCCCCTTCTGATTGGTCGCTATGAATCTCCTGTTTTTTTGGAAAGCTGGCCTGCTTCAAGGTTTAGTTTGATTATGTGGCACTTAGCACAAGTGACTCCATTCTGATTTGCTCTGGTTTACTGGGGCCAGTGCAGGCGATTAGTCCAAAACAGTAGCCTCCCATAAATTTATTTAACAGCTGACAGACAAGAGACAAGAGACAAGAGAGAGGAATCGAGGTTGAAGCCAAGGACTTTGCTATTATCCAAGGTGGTAAGTATTTGAAGGAGAGGAAAGGGGAGAAGAGGAAGGATTCTCTGAAACCTCATTATAGTACAGAGCATGATAATTAGGTTGCTAAAGGAGTGCTGCATTTTATAAGAAGGAAGAAAGAGCTTGCAGCTTGGAAAGAAAGCAAGACCATTTGAAAACTTTCCATCGTGACAGTAGATTTAGAATTTAGTTAAGTATGTGGAGGATTGTGGGGTTTTAATACTATTAAATAATAAATGATGGAAACAGAATTGGCTTGTCCAACAAGAACAGAGAAGTTCTACACTTAAAATTAGGCATGAAGTCCTCGAGATGACCAGATGGTGGTAAAATAAAACTTTGCTCACATCTTTCTATTGTCTCGAAATGATCAAACAGAGGCCCTCCCTTCTTCTCCAGTAACTGAGTATCACCAAGAATAGGCTGGTAGCTGACAGTCACCATCTTCTAGGAACCTAGATCTGTCGGCTAATAGAATGTCAGGACATTTAAACTGAAAGCAAACTGAAATAATCTGATCATATAGCTTACCAGAGAAGTCCTTCTACTGTCACACAGAGAAATCATGAGTGATCTCAGAACAAACTGATTTGACTACACATTCTTAGAGGGGCTCATTCTAAAGACAAAAGGAGTCTCACAAGAAATTTGAAAGCTGCATTCTGTAGTAGTTTGTTCATAATGATATTGGTATCTTTATTATCATTTTTCTTTCCTTACATTTCATATAAATCACCTACTTTTTAAGAATTGAGATTTTTAAAGTATAATAAAAAAGGAAGTACAATTACTAGAATAAAAATAATTTGTAGGTAGGTATGCTGTCATGTTAAATCTGAACTGGAAATATCAATATAAATTTGTGCTTTTATGAGAAGTTATCTTGTCCTGCTCTGACTACTGAAATGGCCTTACAGCAATGTTATCTCCCTACATGCATGGGGAGCCCAGAAGTGGCATCCAGTACCTCTCTCCAACGAGAGCCAGGAAGGGATATGTTTGCCTGGAGTATGTGTGTGTGTGTGTGTGTGTGTGTGTGTGTGTGTGTGTGTGCCAGAAAGTAAGAAAAAGTTAAACACTGAAACTATTACAAATAATTAAAGATTAAGGGACACAAAAGCCAACCTGCAAGGGACTCTCACAAGTGAAAGTTGTGGCAATTTTCCCACAAAAGGAGAATGATGGTAGTGATTGAAAGCACTTAAACATATAAAAGTCCGTTAGCCCATGTTCTAAGAAAGAACGAACCATCATGAGTCCACACCGATAATAAATAGATAACTAAATAAACAAATGGGAGAGAAGAGAGGGAAGTAGAATGCCAAATGTTTAGTTATCAACTTTTTTAAAGTAGAATGCCAAATGCTTAGTTATCAACGTCAGTAAATTTAACATACTATCCATTGTTCAATTTTATCAGTAGCCCCAATAATGTTTTTAGTCGAGTTTTTTATCCTTCTCCAGTTTAATCGCATAATTCTTGCCTGGGATCAGTATTGCATGTGTCATATCTTTACAGTCTCCTTTAACATAGACCCTTTCTTTGGGCTTTTTTTTTTTAACTTTTGTAACATGGACATTTAAAATAATGTACACTCTCAACTTTTATCCTTGTATTAGAATGGTTCTCATTTTGGGTTTATCTGATATTTCTTCATGAGAAGATTCAGGTTATGCATTATTTATTCCTGGCCAGAATAAAGCATTTAAGTAAGTTGTATATCTTCCATTAAAGATTGTTGCATGGACCAGTGTTTACTATGATGGTTGAAAAATGATGATTTCTCAACTAAAGATGCTTTCCACCTTTACCATTTGGTCCTCAGAATTCTACTGTGACAAGAGCCCTCCCTTCATTCCCACTTATTTATCTGTCTGTTATTGGTGTGGACTCATGAATTTCTATTTCTTCCAATGGTTTATAATTCATCATTCTATTCAATTATTTTGGCACTCAAATTGTCCCAGATTTGGCCTGTTGGAGCACCTTAAAGCAGGCCCTTGTGCCCTTGAGATATTCCTGCATCATTTTTTTTTTTTTGAGCACTTCCTTATGTGTTGTTACAACAAGATGCCCTTGGCTCATTTTGTACCCACTCTGCCATAGCCTGGAGTCAACCATTTTTCCAAGGAGCCCTAAAATTTTTTGGCAATGGTAATAGTGACCAAGATCTTGGGCTATTTTTGTTTCTTTACCCTCTCAGGAAATATATCAATAGATAAATAGATCATAGCTAAATAGATGGATAAATGATAGATTATGGACAGATGATTGATAGATTAGAGATTATAGATAGGTTATAAATAGATAATAGATAGGTTATAGACAGATAATAGGTTATAGAGATACACAAACACACTTCCACACAGACCTCCATACACACATCAGTATGCCCACATACATCCATGTGTTCATTCTTACATGTATGTAATTCAGGAATCATGAATTTACCTTGATGCTTCCAATTCCAGCTCTTGCCTTCTGGCATTCCATGTTTGTTACCTTTCATCCTCCACAACAAGAACCTGACTCCCAGCAATATCAACACATTGGCTGAATTGCCCAATCCTACTATAATCTAAAATGATTTCAAGCCAGGCATGGTGGCTCATGCCTGTAATCCCAGCACTTTGGGAGGCTGAGGTGAGTGGATCGCTTGAGGCCAGGAGTTCAAGACCAGTCTTGACAACATGGTGAAAACCTGTCTTTGTTAAAATACAAAAATTAGCTGGGCCTGGTTGTGCATGCCTGTAATCCCAGCTACTCGGGAGGCTGAGGCACAAGAATCACTTGAGCCTTGGAGGTGGAGTTTGCAGTGAGCTGAGATTGCGCCACTGCACTCCAGCCTGGGCAACAGAGCAAGACTCTGTCTCAAAATACTACTACTACTACTACTACTACTACTACTACTAATAATAATAATTTCAGAGTTTCTTTGCCCATGCCACTAGAAAAATCAAACAGACCAAAAAAAGATTAGCATCTGATTGCCATGCTCCTGAAACTGCCTTTGCAAAATTGTAACAGTGAGAGAAATCTAACACAGGTGACTCTATCCTCCTTCTAACCTTGCCAGCTAACTGCCTCTAGTCATCTTTTTCATGTAGGCCAAGCTAAATATGGGAGGAATTTATAGTTTAACTTTAAAGCAAGAGTGATAATATTCTCTTCCCAAAACTAACCTCTTCTTTTTTGGGGATCAAAACTGCCCTTTGAAAAGCTAATAAAAGGCCACAAGCTTAGAATTAGGGTAGGGGCTTGAACTTTGCTGAAGAATAGGCACAGTGAAACAACAGCATGCCATTACTTGCTTAGCTTGCTTTTCTATAGGGCTTACTGTCCCAGAGTCACATAACTGGAGGTTGTAAGATTTGTAACTTCTGCAACCGCCCCTATAGAGGACATCACTATCATGAAACCTAAATAACTGGTCACTGAGATATTTTTCAGATTTAGCATTTGGTAGACTGAGAGACACCACCTGGACCTGTGACCCACACCAAGGAACTGACTCAACTGGTCCTGTGACTCCTTCCTGGGAACTGTCTCAGTTGCACGAAGACAGTTTCAACACCTCTGTGATTTCATTCTCAGTCAATCAATTGTTTCAGTTCCCCAGCCCCCTGCCCATCAAAATACCTTAAAACCCATAGCTTCTGAATTTTCAGGGAGGCAAATTTGAGAAATATCTCATGTCTCCTCTCTTGGCTGGCCTTGTGATTATTAAACTCTTTCTCTACTGTAACTCCTGCTGTTGTCAGTGTATTGGCTTTTCTGGGCTGCTGGCAAGAAGAACCCCTTGGGCAATCACACTCCCTTCCACATCCCTTCCAACAGTGTGGCTCTATAGTGCAATGCTGCTTTCAGAAGTTTCTAGGATTAGTCGTTATCTGTCCCTAATCTGCTGTAAGTTTTGGTGCTTATTTGAAATACTGCAGGGTTCATTGGTTTCCACTTGCTTCTGATTTTAGTTTCTTACAACTTTCCCTTCTTGTTGATTTCTCTTTAGTTTTTTGAATGTATAGAACTCTATTATGCTTCCAAAAGTCAAAATGATGTAAAAAGGCACACTCAGAGAAATATCTCGGCCTCAGACATCTCATTCCTTCCCCCACTCTGCTTTTGTTTTTCTTTTCTAGTTTATTCTTCCTGTTTTTTAAAAGATAAGGAGATATATGTATTTTTAAATCTCCCCTTCTGACAAAAAGTAGAAGATGACATATACTACTTTAACACAACATTTTTTTCATTTAATCCTATCTCTTGACTCTCAGTCCATATTCTTTCATAGAGCTCTTTTTCATTCTTTTTTATACCTGTGTGTTACTCCATTTTATGTATATTCCATAGTTTATTCAACCAATTTCCTATATGTATGGGCATTAAATAGTTTCCAATATTTGCAGTTGCAATGAATGATCTTTGTGTATGTATGTTCATGTTGTTGGAAGTATATTTTTAGCCTAAAGTCCTGGAAGTGGATTGCTGGGCTGAAGGTCAAATGCTTATCTACTTGAATAATGTGAAAACCAATGGTCTCCTACTTCACTCTTAACATACTCTCAATACTCCCAGAATACTTCACTTCTGACATCACATCCAATACACAACACTCCAACCAACAACGACATAATACACATTCTTTTCAAGTGCAACATGGAACATGCTCCAGGATGGATCACATGTTAGGCCACAAAACAAGTCTTAACAAATTTAAGAAGATTGACATGATACCAACTTTCTCTTCTGATCACAATGGAATGAAGCTAGAAACCAATAGCTCAAGGGAAACTAGAAAATTTAAAAATATGTAGAAATTATACCACACACTCTGAACACCAATGGGTCAAGAAGTCAAGAGGGAAGCTAAAAAATGTCTTGAGACAAAAGAAAATGAAAACACAGAACACCAAAAAGTATGAGATGCATAAAAAGCAATACCAAGAGGAAAGTTTGTAGTGATAAACATCTACATTAAGAAAGTAATAAAATATCAAATCAACAACCTAACTTCATACCTCAAGGAACTAGAAAAAGAACAAACTAAACCCACAGTTAGGGGAAAGCAGAAAACAATAATTATAAGAGCAAAAACAAATAAAACAATAAAAAATAGAAAAATAAAACTAAGAGTTGGTTTTCTGAAAAGGTCAACAAAATTGCAAACTTTAGATTAAGAAAAAAGAAGACTCAAAATTATAAATGAAGGGATATTGCAACTGATGCTACAGAAATAAAAAGGATCATTAGAGACTGCTATGGGCAGCTCTATGCCAGTAGATTGGATAATCTAGAAGAAATGGATAAATTTCCAGGCACAGACTGAAAGAAATAAAAATATTTTACCCCAAAATATATTTCTTTAACATATTTTGAGATGGTTGCCATGGGGCCAGCAAACAGTAGTGGCCCTGCAAGGCCGTCTTTTGTGGCAGAGAGTTGCATCTGGAGATCTGTGGAGAATGTGCCTTAATGCTGCCAGCCCTTTCCTTGTCTGGATCTGGGAAAGATTCACCGAGAGCCTGGTACCTTAAAGATCTGAAAGGAACATTTAGCATCTATTTTGTCTGAGGGCTTCTGCCTGTGAGGTTTCGTCCACATAACAAGACCATCTTTGCTAGCTAAAGCTCTTCCTTTCTCCCTTCCATCACCTGTCTGACTACTAAAACCTGACTTACCATCTCAACCTGTTTTGGACCAAGCTCTGAGGTCTCATTCTTTCTGTAGCCTCAAGATGGTATATCAACTCCTGTACCAAATTGAGGGATTGAGTCTACATTCTGAGGACTCCTGTGCATACACATTAAATAAATTTGCATGCCTTTTCTCCAACTAATCAGGTTTTTGTGAGTTGATATTTCAGCGAAACTTTTGAGGGCCAAGGGCCTTGGCTGCCTACAATACAACCTACCAAGACTAAATTATGAAGAGATAAAAAATATGAACAGATCTATAACTAGTAAGGAGATTAAATCAGGAATCAAAAACTTCCCAAAAAAGAAAAGCCCAGGACCAGATGACTTCACTGGAGAATTCTGCCAAACATTTAAAGAATTAACACCAATCCTTCTCAAACTGTTACACAAAATTGAAGAGGAAGAAACACTTCCTAACTTATTTTGTGATTCTAGCATTACCCTAAGACCAAAATTAGACAAAGTTCCTAGAAAAAAAGAAAATTAGGTACAGGATGGGTCCCTTGAGTGTCCTTGGGCCATCCAGCTCTCCTACTTGTAGTTCTTCAGATAACTCTAGGGTGTGCTGAGGGCATAGCACCCTGAGATGGGGAAAAACTGTCCAGAACAGCCTGGGCTTTGTCTTCATCCCTGACAGGAGGTTCTGCAAAGCTTTTGCTCAATGATCTTACTTGTCCCTGAGGTATAAAAGCCCAGACTGTTTTCAGGTCCTAGAAAGTGGGGTGTGCACAGACAATATTCTATTCACCCTGGGCAGTTTTCCTGAGCCATTCTTGGCCATGGGTCCTTGGCTTCTGTTGGTTCTTGCTGCTATCCTATAAGTAATAAGATTGCTTTGCATGACTTGTTGTGTGTATATCTTAGCAGACTTGTTCTATGGCAACAGGGTTTGTGCACAACCTCCTTCCAGATCTTAGGAACCTAAGCAGAAAGTGACAAGGTGGTTTTAGAGTCCTTCCCTAGGAGTGAATTCTGCTTAACACTATAGACAAATATCCCTCATTAATATTAATTCAAAAACATAAACAAAACACCAAGAATATGAATTCAATACTATATTAAAAGAATTATACTCTATGACCAAGTGGAAATTAAAAGTGATTCTAAATGTAAAAACGAATCAATTCAATATACTACATTAACAGAATGAATTAAAAAACCCCACAAGCTCAACTCAATTGATGCAGAAAAAGCATTTGACAAGATTCAACACTCTTTAATGATAACAAAAAAACTTCAACAAACATGGAATAGAAGGAAATTACCTCAACATAATAAAGGCCATATATTAAAAGCCCACAGCAAACATCATACTCAACAGTGAAAAATTGAAAGTCCTTCCTTTAAGATTAAGAATGAGGCAAGTATATGCCCACTCTCACCACTTCTATTCAACATAGTACTGAGGGTCCTGGCCAGAACAATTCGACAAGAAAAGAACATGAAAGGCTTCCAAATAAGGAAGGAAGAAGTTAAATTTTCTCTGTTCACAGATGATATAATCTTATATGTAAAAACCCTAAAAATTCCACAAAAATAACTTGTTAGAACTAATAAATGAATTCAGTAAAGTTGCAGGATACAAAACCAACACACAAAAATCATCTGTGATTCTGTACATAATAATGAATGATACATAAAGAAAAGCAATAAAACAATCCCATTTATAATAGAATCAATAACTAAAATAATAGTCAAAAGAATTGCCAGTAGGATCTTGAATAGATATCTGCACATTCAAGTTCATTGCAGTGTTAATCACAATAGCTAAGAGGTGGAAGCAACCTAAATGTCCATTTACAGATGAATAAAGAAAATGTGGCCTATGCATGCAATCAAATATTATTCAGCCTTTAAAAGGAAGGAAATTCTGATACATACTACAACATGGATGAAACTTGAGAGCATTATGCCAAGTGAAGTCAGCCAGTCACAAAAAGACAAATACAAGTACTGTATGATTTCACTTATATGAGGTATCTAAAGTAGTCAAACTCTTAGAAAATGGCTCTCATGCACTGAGTCTAGCTCTGGGTGGGGGCCACAGGACTTATTGTCATGAGTCTCAGGTTTAGGTGGGGGTCAGTCAGTTGCCAGAATGCAAAAATCTGAAAAACATCCCAAAAGGCCAACCTTAGGTTCTACAATAGTGATGTCATCTGTAGGAGCAATTAGAGAAGTCACAAATCTTGTGACCTCTGGCCACATGACTCTAGAGCAGCAGTAGTTTATAGAAACTATGCCTACACTTTAGGAGAATTCAGGTCCCTCTGCTCCTAATCTTGTGGACTTTCATGCATCTTATAAAGGTGGTTTCAGCCCCCGAACAAGGAGGGGACCAGTTTTAGGGAGGACTAATAATACCCTTGCTTCAAAGTTAAACTACAAACTACATTCCTTGCCTGATTAGCATGTCCTACACCCAGGAATGAGTAAGGACAGCTAGACTATGAGGCAAGAAGCAAGGTGGAGTCAGCCATGTTAGATTTCTTTCACTGTCATAATCTTTGCAAAGGCAATTTCAAAGATATTCACAATACAAATATAGCCTATTCTTATTAATTACGAATTCTGTTATTTGTGAATTCACCTATGTGCTGAAATATATCTATAACATCAATATCAATACGCATGGATCTTCTGTTGTCATTTGCAGACATGTGCAGGTTAGTGTAAAATTTGAGTCGTCTAATATGCATGTTCCCAGCTGAGGTCTAACAAGGTGACACTCTGCCTTCTTATATCAGCTCTCATGCTAATAACGAGTGTCTTTAGCATGATCTATTTAGTGCCACCTTTTTTCTTTTTCTTTCTTTTTTTTGCATTTTTGTGCTTTCTGTTGGTGATTTTACTGTTTAAAATGCCTCCCAAGTGTAGTGCTGAACTGTTGTCTAGTGTCCCTAGGAGCAGAAAGGCTGTGATGTGCCTTAAGGAGGAAATAAGTTTGTTAGATATGCTTTGTTTAGGCATGAGTTATAGTGCTGGTGGCTGTGCGTTCAGTGTCAAGGAATCAACAGTACAATAAGCCACATCCAGAAAAAGGAAAAGGAAATTGACCAATCTGTATGTGACGCTGTTCTTCGAAGTGCTAAAGTAACATCTAGAGTGTGTGATTAAGCTAGGGAAAAGATGGAAAGTCAGCTAAATTTGTAGATTCATGAAATGACAACCGATTTTTTAAAAAGTACAGTGGACCGCATTGCTGTGAGGCTGAAAGCCAAAGAAATTTATGGTCATGTTACTCAGGGAGAGGAAATGTTCATCCTTCTCAGCTAGTGCTGGCTGACTCACACATTTCAAAGGCAATACAGTATGAAAAATAAACTTGCAGGTGAGGCAGATTCTGCAGATTGGGAGGCTGTGGAAGGTTTTTTAGATACCTGCTAAGTATTATACTAAGAAAAAGGCTGTATGGAAAATCAGGTTTTAAAAGCTGATAAGATTGTCTTGTTTTATGAGGACACTGGCAAATGAACCCATATAATACAAATACCATTTTGGTTGATGAAAGTGTTGTGATCAGAGGCTCTCAGGAAGTGAACTCTGTATGTTTCTTAAGAGCAATAGTTTAATATTTTCTAATTCAGTGTTCACAGTGACTTTACAAAACATAAATATCACAAATAAAGGGAATATAGTTGACAAAAGAGTTATATCCTATATATAGGAAGAAGTCCTACTACTCAATAATAAGAAGAGAGCACAATAGAAAAACAGCAAAAGACTTGAGAAGACATTTTAAAATTGAAGAAGATGACCTATAGACATATGCCATATGTCCATTTTATTAGAGATTTGGGAGATGCAAATAAAAACCACAATGTGATACCACTGTATACCCACTAGAAGACTAACAGGTTACCTTTTAACAGAATATTTAAAACAACCTAAATTTTCAACTTTGGGGGGAGGTTGCCAGACAATGACACATTCCTGGTAGCAATATTGAATCAATAGTAATAAATGTTTATTTCACAGAAGAAAGGCTGAAAAGAAATATACCAATATATTAAAAATGGTGATCTTTGGCTGGTAGGATTAGAGGTAACTTATTTCCTTTATATTTTTTCTCAAATATTTCAAGATTCATCACATAAGTATAATTATTTTTGTTTAAAAAATTACATGTGCTACTTTCTGAAAAAAGAATGACCATTTTATCATTCACATTTTTCTAACTTACAAAGATATCTCTTTTTTTTTCTTTTTATGCCAATAGCCAATTTGGGTGTCTCTGCAGGCTAGTTGCTGGCATGGAAATTACTTTTCAAATTAAAATTTAAAATGCATTATGAAACATTCTAAATGAATTCTGAAAGAAGAAATTGCATCTTAGTCAAAATAAACATTCTGATTTCTGTGTTGTAATTCTGAATAATAATAATCTCATCACAGAAATAAAAAGAAAATGGCCTCAGTCATCGAACTGATAGAATATAGACAATGATAAACCTCATGGTATACAATAGAATTAGACAATTGATCAATAATCAATATTGTGCACATGGCCAGGGTTTTATTACCATATTTTATTGGCAATAAATATTCTGTCTTGTCTTCTTGCAGGAAACAGAGAAGAAAGATAAGAATACAAAATTCATATTTTGAAAATTCAGACTCATTAACTGTCATCATCATTGCTCTAAAAGAAGCTGAATGGAGTAATTCAATGGTGCAAAAGTCAAATCTTAGCTCTTGAACTGTAGCATTAACAGACATTTGACTTTCATAAGTCTTCTGTGAGATGTTCTGACATTGACTAGTCCCTGCATTTGACAGGGGCCTAGGGCTCCCCAGAAGGGGAAGAGACCTTACTCAAGGCCCCCTGGCTGCCCGCCTGTAGAGCATCTCAAGACTGCACAATGATTTTTTCCTGATTTGGTGGATCTCATGAGGCCTCTCTGCCGAGCTCCTAACTAGCTGACCGGTGAAGGGTGAGGATGCTAGCAGAGTGCACCAGCTCACAGACAGAACAGACTCTGCAGACTCACTGGACCACATCCAGGAGGGAGAGGCCATGGGCTTTGCCATGCACCAGAGGAATCTCTTAGTTCTGGTGGTAGGGGGCAGGAGAAGGGGTGAGGAGGGATGGAGGCAAAGTATTTTCTAAGATGATACGGATGAGAATTATGAGTTTGTCCTGTGATCAAAAAGAAAATAAATCTGAGTGAAATTTTGGAAATAAAGATATATGGCTCACTATCCAATGTAAGATGGCAGGGCAGCCATTGAGGCTTCAGAGAGGGAAGTCAGATAGCTCCCGGCTCAGCTCAGTGTAATGGCCATGGCGGGGAGCATCAGGATCCTCCTGGACTCAGACCACATTCTCTCTGGGAGGGCTTGAGCAGAGGGCTGCCCCTGCACATCCACCCTGCAGGGAGAATCAGCAGAACCCACGGTGCCACCTGCACATCCAGCAACAAGGGTCCCAAGCTGCTGCTGCATGCTTGTGATCTGCAATTCTGCTCACACAAAAAGATGTATAGGAAGGGTTCTGGTGAGCAGACATGGACTTTGAGCATGGAACTCCTCCTGATCCTCTGATGCCCTCTCATCCTCTGGAGAACCTCCCCATTGCCAGCTGTCCTGCTGGGGTTTCCTGCAGATGGAGCTGCAGCTCAGGGACAAGGGGAGACCCCGGCAGTCGGAGCCTGTGGCGTGGCCCCCACAAGGCCACAAGCTGTGGGCTGTGAGCTGGGCATTGTGGTCACTGTAGCCACCTGCAGGGAGGCAGCTTCCCCCTTGGCCAAGAGCAGAGAATGGACCCACTCTGACCTGGGGCGGTTGTGAAGGGTGAGCCGGCTCAGCCCTGTGTCTGCCCCAGGGATATACAGCCTTTGCCAGAGAAGACCCAGTGTGGACAGGGCATTGGTGTGGTGACTTTTGGGCCTAATGTTTTAATTCTTAAGTTGAAATTACGTTCTGTGATGTATAGACCTATTTATCTAAGAGATGGAGGCCCACAATTTTAGAGGCAGGGGATTTTAAAAGGAGTGAGAGACACCAGAAATAAACCACACACAACTATTGTTTGATGAAGCCACAGATTGTATTTATCTCACATGTGCACTGCACTGAGAGAAGCCTGTAACAGACTGGGAGGCTTTTGCCCAGCACGATGATGTAGGGCCCAAGCTCTCCCTGGCCTCTGGTACTGTGCAGGCTGCTAGAAGCTTACAACACAGCCACCCACAGGGATGTACTTCGTTGAGGAGAAATTCTTTAATTAAAATTTAAGACGTGATCCGAGCAGGTATTTCTTAAATTCAAAATGACAATTCAACATTCAAAGTGAATGACAGAAAGTTACATACCTGTGTAACTTAATGTCAGAGGGGCTCCTGTGGCACACAACATCCTGTTATCCTTGTATCCAACCTGGCAGTGTTGAATGTACCTGAGCCTGTGGTCCTGGAAAGCAGTGATAGATAAAGAATTCCTCCACCAACCCCTCCCACCCCCCTCCCCCATCCCCCTACTCCCTCATCCAACTTTTATCACCACTAAAAAAAAGTCCCTTCCTTATGTGCCTTAGATGAGACTGGAGGTGCCCCTTGTTCACCTAGGACTGGGCCAGAGCCAGACCCTCCACGTTTCCATCTTTGCTGCATAAATGCTTTGCTGAGTTGCTCGTGCCCACTGATCAGTCAGAACAAAATAATTTTTAACCCAATGTTGGTTCAGTTTCTGTCTTTCAGGCCCCTGCACCTCAGCTCCTCCTTAATTTGAACTGCTCGGGGGCCTCCTGAGCACATGTGACCTCAGGTCAAACCTTCTCTGATCTATGTCCAAACTTGCCACCCCCAGCCCATTTTCCCAAACCAGCTCCTTCTAGCCTTATTTAGTCCTCTCTGTACAAGAAAAAACGACTTGCCTAACCCTTGAGTTTGTTCTCACCAAGTCTGGATTTGTTTTTCATGTGACAAACTCTGCTAATTCTATGGCCTATGGAAGCCCCAGCCTTCTCCCAGGTCAGGCCTGGCCTGAGCACGCAGTGCAGGGGGCACGGTGAAAACACAGGCTGCATTCAAATGTCTGAGATAAAAATCAAGCTGTAAGTCAAGCCAGCAAGCATTTAAATAAAACATACCCTCTTCTCACCTTCGCAAAGAAACCTTCCCAATGACCTGAAGTCCTGGTTTAGATTTAGAAGAGTAGCACAGCAACACAGGGGAGAACTGGCTCCTTTCCCTGATGCGTGGGCTCAGGAGGCCCCTGAAAGGTCTGGCCTGCAGGGGTGTGGTCACACAGCTCATGTGCCCTTTGGACCTCGGCTGGACACGGCCACACATGGCCAGCCCCCTAGAGGATGGGCCAGGGGGTGCTGCAGGCCGTGGGGCTGGCTCTGGTGGTGAGTAGGAATTCTGGGTTCAGTGCTCAAGCTGAGTGCCTTGGCCCACAGACTCACTGGCCAGGAGAGGGTGGGCGTCAGGGACAGTGGAGCCCACAGCGGGCGCCAGGGAGGGGCTCTGAGAAGGGCTTTCTCCAGGCTTCTCCACCTCCTGGGCTGTCGGTCCAGGCTGTCACTGCACTTGTCATATTGACCTAGACATAAAACTCACCCTCTTTGAATTGCCGAAGCTAATGGATTTCCTCAAACAATCTTTGACCCCTGGAGATATAAACAAGCTTTCACAGAGGGGCTGGCCAGGCACTGGGGATGGGAGGCTTCTTCAACATTGTGTCACCCTGGTGGTCAGGTCCTGCTGCTGGCCTCACCTTCTGCCTGGCCCACGGGCTCCAGGTTCCTCCCGCTTTGCTCCTCCTGTGGTTGCCTTCCCTCCACTCCAAGAGGAAGAGACGATTCCCTTTGCTCAGCCCCATGTGCAGTATCTCAGGCCTCTCTCTCCAGGAAAACCCAATGCCATGAGGAGCTCTCAGGGGCTGTGGGGCTAGGGCAGGTGTTCACATTTGTCCTCAGGCACTTCCAGGGCAATCTTGCGAAGAGACGGCTTGGGTATGCAGGTGGGGGGATTTGTCCTGTTGTGGCAGACAGAGCTGCTTTTCAGATTGTAAAGCCCATGCTGTTCCTCACCTTGAAACTCACTGCAGTCATGGGAAATGGTGTCTCACAGAGGAGGCACTTGCTCAGGCCAGAGAGGCAATGGCCCATCCCAGGACCCTCGCAGCGGGGGTTGGGGCTGTGACTGAGCCAGCAGGCACTGCTCCCCTTCCCTTGCCCCTGGCCCTTGGCTTGGACATGTTCTTCCCCAATGGATGCCATAAGAGGATTTTATGAAGTTCTCCTCAGATCATTACTGGCCAATGCCTTAACCTGCCAGGAAGCCTCTCATTCCCAGGAAGCCTCTCATTCCCAGTCAGCCAACACTAAACCACATGCAGCTAATGACTCCCCAGATCTGGAATTACTCCCAGTCTGCTGCAGGCCCCACCTCCAACCCCACCCTCAACTTTCCCATCTCATCTACCTCTGGAGAGATGATTCCTTTGGAGAAGCTCCTGGCTTCCCACTTGTTGGCTCCTTTCGCTTGGACTGAGTGATACCAGTGAGCTGGAAGAGGTCCCCAAATGCCAGGAGGACCTCGCCCCAGCTGGTGTCCAGGCTCTTGACAACATTGCGAGAAGGAATTCAAGGATGAGTTATAAAGTAGTGAAAGTACAGAGATTTATTGCAAAGCAAAAAGTACACACTCCAGAAATGGGAGTGCGGGCGTGCTCAAGAGACAGTCGTACCATGGGGTCTGGGGCTGCTGTCTTTATGGGTTTCTTTAACCAAGGGATTGAATATTCATGAAAATTCCTGGAAAAAGATGGAGATTTCTCAGAACTGTGGTGCTGACTTGATAGCATCACAGCCTTTTCTGTAACTGCAGCTGACTGCTCCATGCATTATTTCTAACTTATCATGAAATTTAAAAAGCAATAAACAAAGAACTTACCATCAACATGGCAAAGCAAATTCATGTGTAAAACCCTCTTTGTTCCCATGACAGAAAAAATATAAAGTGAAAGAGGGAGTATAAGATACAGCAAACCTCAGTGTAAGATGCATGTATTTGGTGACAGGAAAGGAACACAATGAAAATCTAGCGGTGCAGCTCCGTGGGTCACAGGGCTCCCATCAGGCATGCACTGTGAATGTGCTCTGGGCAAGGAGGGGACTAAGCCAGACACCCAGAGGCTGTGGGCTGGGGCTCAGCTACCACCTGCCAGCTGGGAGTTACATTGTCACCAGGGCCCTGAAGAGACTGGCTGCAGGCCAGATCTACAAGATCCCAGCAGGGGCTGGTGGAGACAGCCTAGAGCAGGTGTTCACAGAAGGAGAGAGCAAGGGGGAGTAAGAGGAGAGAGAGTGAAACAAAAATCCACCCACTCCAAGAAGCCTGCAGTCTCAAATTCCAAACCAACTGGAGAGGCAGAGGTTAACAAATCCAGAAGGCAAGTTGGTTAAAGTAAAGTTGAGGAGGTCCGTGGTCAAATGGACTCTCTTTTCTTACACTCCATCCGTTGTGCAAAATCTGGCCACACTGCAATTTGCCTTGTATGTTCTTTCTAGTACATAACATTTTAGCAGAGCTTTTCTTCCCCCTAAAGAGTGTTTTCCTATTCCATTCTGAAAGAGAGTAATGTGTTTTGTCCAAACCATTTCTACCCACTGAGCACCCTTCCCTCACCTCCCCCTCCCCGTGAATCAGCACTGCCTTCAGTGGGTCCCACTCCTCTCTGGACCTAGGGGTATACCCAAGGGCAATCAAAATCCCACATTTATTGCTTCCCTCATTTTCAAGTAACTTCCTAAGAAAGGGTGCAGGAATGACTTCATTTTTGAAGCTCCTGCTTGCCTTAAAATACTTCAGTGGGCCCTCATACTTGATTGATGGTTTGGGGGCAGAGTTCTAGGTTTAACCTTATTTAGAATCTAGAATTACTAGGAAGCATCCTGATGCCCCTTTGGCTCTCATTCCTTTGCAGCTGAGCTGCTTTTTTCTATGAAAACTTCTAGAAACTTCTCTTTAATCCTTGACATTCTCACAGTCTATTAAAAATTCTGAATACGTGGGTCCATTTCAATCATTGTGGGTGCAGATAGGTTCCTTGTAGGATTGCCTGGTGGGAGCCCAGGAGGGGTAGGGCTTATCTGGTGCTACATCCACCATGCAAGCCTTGGAACTCCCAGGAAGGAAGGTCCATTTTTTCCAAGGAAGAGCCCTCAGGTTTTTTGCCATGGGGTAAGTAGCTCTCATAGGTGCCTCTCTTTACACAGGTGTTGAGGAGTTGCTGGGGGCTCCACTTGCTCCACAGACAGCTCTCAAATGAACCCCACTCCTGGCCTCCACTGTTGCCACTGACCTTGAGCTCGGGAGCTCAGGGCAGTTTCTGGAAGGGTGTTCACTGTGTCTTCCTTGGCTCTGTCCATCTGTCCACTTGTGCCCTTCCACGTAGGTCTGTCTGTCTTAAGTCATCCGTAAGCTTGGAGACCCCTTTCCTTGCTTTGCTGCTGTGAGTTTATTCTTTTCTGTGCATTTATAGGGTCATTCACGGGGTTTCAAGAAGGGTAAAAGCAAATGCAATATTAACTTTTAAATTATTGCTGGAAGCATAGGTAACAAAAACCCGTCTCTTTATTTTATATTTCTTTGCTTACTAGTGAAATTTCATTTTTATTATATACTCACTAGTCATTTGTATCTCCTTTGGGACTTGGCTCTCCATGTCTCTTGACAACTAAAGTATTTGGGTCTTAATGTTTTCTTAATAATTTGTATGTGCTCTTTATATATAAAAAGTTGTCTACCTCTTTCATAATGTTTGCTACAAATGTTTGTTACAAAAAGTGTAATTTAAGAACGATGGACTCCAGGAGAGTAAAACGATGGCTGCCAATGTGCTCTGAATATTCTCTGCCTTATCTGCATTTGAGCTAGGACCACAGAGCCGTTCATATATCCCCTGGAATTCCTCCTAAGCTGCTTGAGCACATCATTTTGAAAGCCTCACTCCACCTCTTTCTGATTCAGCTGAGCAATACAGAAACCAGATTAAACGTGGGTAGTCTGCATTGCCCAGAGAGAATATCATGTGTTCCCTTTAATTACTTGTTACTTAACAACTTGATCTATTTATGTTTATAGGAATCAGGTGGTGCCAATCTGGTTCATGAAAAAGCCACTTGATGGAGTTCCATGTAATTGCACATGGGCTAATTACATAAATCAGCTATTTGTGATCCAAATTGAGCTTTGGAAGCTGCTTGAACTCCTTCGATTGTTCCCCACAAGCAAATAGAATACCCAGAAAGCCAAACTGCCTAAACTATTAGAGAGGTTGCCACATCATTACGGCCTGGCTGTCTGCCCTAAGAGTCCACACCTGAGCCTGAACAGCCGTCTATCAAGGTGGGGGATGCACTACCTTCCTCGCAGAGTCACAGGGTGGATTAAATGAGATGGCCCATTCATCAGCCTGCTAGGGCTGCTGAAAAAGTACCCCAAACTGGGTGTCTTCAACAACAGGAGCTTATTCTCCCATAGTTTGGGAGGCTGGAAGTCACAGATCAAGGTGATGGCAGAGTTGGTTCCCTCTGAAGCCTCTGGCTGTAGATAGCCATCTCCTTGCTATGTCATCATATTTTCTCCCCTCTGTACATGTCTGTGTCCTAATTTCCTCTTAATAAGGGTACCATTCATATTGGGTGCGTGCCAACACTAATGACCTGATCTTACCCTAGTTACTTCTTTAAAGACCCTATCTCCAAATACAGTCACATTCTGAGGTGCCAGGGGTTGGATTCCAACCTGTGACTTCTTGGGGGGACACAATTCAACCCCTAACAGCCTGTGGAATTGCTTAATGGGATTTGGTGTGCAGTGTGTACACCATAAATGTCTGCGAATATTTTAGAAAGTCTCCTTAGAAGGATGATGTGAAAAACACAAAAGAATTATCAAGGTCCCTCTCTCTGCATCACAGCCCCCGGGACAATGGTTGTTGGAGGTTTACTCACTGCTGAGAAAGCTTGCCTGTGGCATTTGGGGAGATTATTTCCTCCACGTAATGCCCGGCCTAAATATTTGCTTTTCAGTATTAATCATCATGGCAGCTATGGAGAGTTTTGAAACAGAATCATCCAATCTTTCCTAAAAGTGCACCAGGCCAAAGAAGATACACTGGAAGACGTTATTAGCTCCTGAAATTTGGTAACAAGAAAGGCCTTTAAAGTCCCCAGGACTTTAGCTCCTTAATGGTGGGACTATGCTTTAGATAGAAGCTGATTAGTAAATATTGATTGAATGAATACATCCAGACAGAGTGTTTGGAATCTTGGCTCACCCTGCTCACCTCCCCAGCTCCCAGTCTGGTCTGTCTTCATCATGGGAAATGCTTGCTGTACTGGCCAGAATGAGCATCAGAACATGCAAAGAGCCCAGGTATGAATTCTGTTCTTGATTCACCCACTGACTTGATGTGTGGTTTTAAGGCAATCCCTTTCCCAGCGTGAGCCTTGGTATTCCCATCTGGAGAAAGGGGTTGTTGGCCTCTGAGGGCTTTCTAGCACTGACTGGAGCTCTGAGAGGAGGCTGTCCCATCTCAAGAGAGAGGGTCTCCTGCTGGCGTGTTCTAGCCAACACTGATCTTCCTGTCTCCTGCTCCTACCTCAGAAAGCAGAAGTGAGTGGGTGAACATGATACCCACCAGCTTCACAACAAGAACAGGAGTTGACTTATGTCCCCTTTCTATTAGGAATTTGGTAGTTGCCTAAGGGGCTAAAACTTTGAAAACTCTGGGGAAACTGCTTTTGAATAAGTGACAGCTTTCTGATTTTATTTAATAGTAAGAGAGAAATTTTCTTGTGAAACTTGAACTTTGTTTTAGAAGAGTCTGTTCAATCCACAAATGAGAAATCCTTATTTCTCTTATAAAAGCAACACATACTATGCTTCATAGAATATGGTGGTGGTGTGGGAGCTGGTTAACCCTGACTTAGGAGAGCCAGATGCTAAATAGGCAGGAATTTGGGGAGCCAATTGTTCAACACACACACTATCAAAACTTAAGTTATATAAATAATAAATAATTTTTAAAAAGGCAAAACACACTCAAACCTCATCACTTTCTAATGATTACATTTTAATATTATCTTGAGCTAACTTTCACATCTATTGCATGTATAGTGGATATACCATGTAATGTATCTGTAAGACTATGTGTGTGTGTGTCTCTCTCTTTTTCTCTCTCCCCTTGTTTTTCTGAGAGCTGATTGTTAAACATTTACCAATATACAACTGATTATACTACATAAAAACCTTACATCACTTTCTTGCTTTGAAACTTCCATTGGATTTTCCTTGCTCAGGAGAGAGAAGTTAATTTCCTCATAGTTCATTCTGGAATCTGCCCATATTGGCTTTTATTTCCTGCCTGAGCAACTATCCCAACATTTTTCCTTCTCTGTTTATACTCTTATTCCAGTCCCATGAAATTCCAATTGAAATTAACTTCTAAATCTCTATCTCCAGCCTGGCCCTCTCACTCAAGTGCTAGTTGACTATTTGATATGGTATCCCCATCTGGATGTTTAATAAAAATTTCAAACTTTTTGGCCAAAAAAAAGTTGACTTCAAAGTCACCTTAGCCACTCACCCCCGACACACATCTCATGCCAATAAATGGTATCACATTCACCATTTTCTTAAGCCAAAAGTTTAGGAATCATCTTTGAATCTTTTATTTTCCTCACCCCATATACAAAATTCATCAGCAAATTCTACCAAGTTTATCCAAAACATGTATCCTGAAAACTGTCGTTTCTCACCATTTTCAATGCCATGTTTGTAGTCTATGTTATTCATCTCTTTTTCAGTCTTATTAATGCCACACTCTTCTTACTTCAGTGATTTCTTTCTTTTTTTTTTTTAATTATACTTTAAGTTCTAGGGCACATGTGCACAACGTGCAGGTTTGTTACATATGTATACATGTGCCATGTTGGTGTGCTGCACCCATTAACTCGTCATTTACATTAGGTATATCTCCTAATGCTATCCCTTCCCCCTCCCCCCACCCCACAACAGGCCCCCGTGTGTGATGTCCCCCTTCCTGTGTCCATGTGTTCTCATTGTTCAATTCCCACCTATGAGTGAGAACATGTGATGTTTGGTTTTTTGTCCTTGCAAAAGTTTGCTGAGAATGATGGTTTACAGCTTCATCCATGTCCCTACAAAGGACGTGAACTCATCATTTTTTATGGCTGCATAGTATTCCATAGTGTATATGTGGCACATTTCCTTAATACAGTCTATCATTGTTGGATATTTGGGTTGGTTCCAGGTCTTTGCTATTGTGAATAGTGCCACAATAAACATACATGCGCATGTGTCTTTATAGCAGCATGGTTTATAATCCTTTGGGTATATACCCAGTAATGGGATGGCTGGGTCAAATGGTATTTCTAGTTCTAGATCCCTGAGGAATCGCCACACTGTCTTCCACAATGGTTGAACCAGTTCACAGTCCCACCAACAGTGTAAAAGTGTTCCTATTTCTCCACATCCTCTCCAGCACCTGTTGTTTCCTGACTTTTTAATGATCACCATTCTAACTGGTGTGAGATGGTATCTCACTGTGGTTTTGATTTGCATTTCTCTGATGGCCAGTGATGATGAGCATTTTTTCATGTGTCTTTTGGCTGTATAAATGTCTTCTTTTGAGAAGTGTCTGTTCATATCCTTTGCCCACTTGTTGATGGGGTTGCTTTTTTCTTGTAAATTTGTTTGAGTTATTTGTAGATTCTGGATATTAGCCCTTTGTCATATGAGTAGATTACAAAATTTTTCTCCCATTCTGTAGGTTGCCTACTCACTCTGATGGTAGTTTCTTTTGCTGTGCAGAAGCTCTTTAGATCCCATTTGTCAATTTTGGCTTTTGTTGCCATTGCTTTTGGTGTTTTAGACAGGAAGTCCTTGCACATGCCTATGTCCTGAATGGTATTGCCTAGGTTTTCTTCTAAGATTTTTATGGTTTTAGGTCTAACATTTAAGTCTTTAATCCATCTTGAATTAATTTTTGTATCATGTGTAAGGAAGGGATCCAGTTTCAGCTTTCTGTATATGGCTAGTCAGTTTTCCCAGCACCATTTGTTAAATAGGGATTCCTTTCTCCGTTTCTTGTTTTTGTCAGGTTTGTCAAAGATCAGATAGTTGTAGATGTGTGGCATTATTTCTGAGGGCTCTGTTCTGTTCCATTGGTCTATAACTCTGTTTGGTACCAGTGCCATGCTGTTTTGGTTACTGTAGCCTTGTAGTATAGTTTGAAGTCAGGTAGCACGATGCCTCCAGCTTTGTTCTTTTGGCTTAGGATTTTCTTGGCAATGCAGGCTCTTTTTGGTTCCATATGAACTTTAAAGTAGTTTTTTCCAATTCTGTGAAGAAAGTCATTGGTAGCTTGATGGGGATGGCGTTGAATCTGTAAATTACCTTGAGCAGTATGGCCATTTTCACGATATTGATTCTTCCTATCCATGAGCATGGAATGTTCTTCCATTTGTTTGTATCCTCTTTTATTTTGTTGAGCAGTGGTTTGTAGTTCTCCTTGAAGAGGTCCTTCACATCCCTTGTGAGTTGAATTCCTAGGTATTTTATTCTCTTTGAAGCAATAGTGAATGGGAGTTCACTCATGATTTGGCTCTCTGTCTGTTATTGGTGTATAAGAACGCTTGTGATTTTTGCACATTGATTTTGTATCCTGAGACTTTGCTGAAGTTGCTTATCAGCTTAAGGAGATTTTGGGCTGAGACGATGGGGTTTTCTGGATATAGAATCATGTCATCTGCAAACAGGGACAATTTGACTTCCTCTTTTCCTAATCGAATACCCTTTATTTCCTTCTCCTGCCTGATTGCCCTGGCCAGAACTTCCAACACTATGTTGAATAGGAGTGGTGAGACAGGGCATCCCTGTCTTGTGCCAGTTTTCAAAGGGAACGCTTCCAGTTTTTGCCCATTCAGTATGATATTGGCTGTGGGTCTGTCATAATAGCTCTTATTATTTTGAGATACGTCCCATCAATACCTAATTTATTGAGAGTTTTTAGCATGAAGGGCTGTTGAATTTTGCACAAGGCCTTTTCTGCATCTATTGAGGTAATCATGTGGTTTTTATCATTGGTTCTGTTTATATGCTGGATTACATTTATTGATTTGCATGTGTTGAACAAGCCTTGCATCCCAGGGATGAAGCCCACTAGATCATGGTGGATAAGCTTTTTGATGTGCTGCTGGATTCGGTTTGCCAGTATTTTACTGAGGATTTTTGCATCGATGTTCATCAGGGTTATTGGTCTAAAATTCTCTTTTTTTGTTGTATAGTATTTTGTTGAGGATTTTTGCATCGATGTTCATCAGGGATATTGGTCTAAAATTCTCTTTTTTGGTTGTGTCTCTGCCAGGCTTTGGTATCAGCATGATGCTGGCCTCATAAAATGAGTTAGGGAGGATTCCCTCTTTTTCTATTGATTGGAATAGTTTCAGAAGGAATTGTACCAGCTCCTTCTTGTACCTCTGGTAGAATTCAGCTGTATATCTGTCTGGTCCTGGACTTTTTTTTCATTGGTAAGCTATTAATTATTGCCTCAATTTCAGAGCCTGTTATTGGTCTATTCAGAGATTCAACTTCTTCCTGGTTTAGTCTTGGGAGGGTGTATGTGTCGAGGAATTTATCCATTTCTTCTAGATTTTCTAGTTTATTTGTGTAGAGGTGTTTGTAGTATTCTCTGATGGTAGTTTGTATTTCTGTGGGATCAGTGGTGATATCCCCTTTATCATTTTTTATTGCATCTATTTGATTCTTCTCTCTTTTCTTCTTTATTAGTCTTGCTAGTGGTCTATCAATTTTGTTGATCTTTTCAAAAAACCAGCTCCTGGATTCATTGATTTTTTGAAGGGTTTTTCGTGTCTCTATCTCTTTCAGTTCTGCTCTGATCTTAGTTATTTCTTGCCTTCTGCTAGCTTTGAATGTGTTTGCTCTTGCTTCTCTAGTTCTTTTAATTGTGATGTTAGGGTGTCAATTTTAGATCTTTCCTGCTTTCTCTTGTGGGCATTTAGTGCTATAAATTTCCCTCTACACACTGCTTTAAATGTATCCTAGAGATTCTGATATGTTGTGTCTTTGTTCTCATTGGTTTCAAAGAACATCTTTATTTCTGCCTTCATTTCATTATGTACCCAGTAGTCATTCAGGAGCAGGTTGTTCAGTTTCCATGTAGTTGAGAGGTTTTGAGTGAGTTTCTTAATCCTGAGTTCTAGTTTGATTGCACTGTGGTCTGAGAGACAGTTTGTTGTAATTTCATTTCTTTTACATTTGCTGAGGAGAGCTTTACTTCCAACTATGTGGTCAATTTTGGAATAAGTGCGGTGTGGTGCTGAGAAGAATGTATATTCTGTTGATTTGGGGTGGAGAGTTCTGTAGATGTCTATTAGGTCCGTTTGGTGCAGAGCTGAGTTCAATTCCTGGATATCCTTGTTAACTTTCTGTCTCATTGATCTGTCTAATGTTGACAGTGGGATGTTAAAGTCTCCCATTATTATTGTGTGGGAGTCTAAGTCTCTTTGTAGGTCTCTAAGGACTTGCTTTATGAATCTGAGTGCTCCTGTATTGGGCATATATATATTTAAGATAGTTAGCTCTTTTTGTTGAATTGATCCCTTTACCATTATGTAATGGCCTTCTTTATCTCTTTTGATCTTTGTTGGTTTAAAGTCTCTTTTATCAGAGACTAGGATTGCAACCCCTGCCTTTTTTTGTTTTCCATTTGCTTGGTAGATCTTCCTCCATCCCTTTATTTTGAGCCTATGTGTTTCTCTGCACATGAGATGGGTTTCCTGAATACAGCACACCGATGGGTCTTGACTCTTTATCCAATTTGCCAGTCTGTGTCTTTTAATTGGAGCATTTAGTCCATTTACATTTAAGGTTAACATTGTTATGTGTGAATTTGATCCTGTCATTACGATTTTAGCTGGTTATTTTGCTCGTTAGTTGATGCAGTTTCTTCCTAGCATCAATGATCTTTACAATTTGGCATGTTTTTGCAGTGGCTGGTACTGGTTATTCCTTTCCATGTTTAGTGTTTCCTTCAGGAGCTCTTGTAGGGCTGGCCTGGTGGTGACAAAATCTCTCAGCATTTGCTTGTTTGTAAAGTATTTTATTTCTCCTTCACTTATGAAGCTTAGTTTGACTGGATATGAAATTCTGGGTTGAAAATTCTTTTCTTTAAGAATGTTGAATATTGGCCCCCACTCTCTTCTGGCTTGTAGAGTTTCTGCCAAGAGATCAGCTGTTAGTCTGATGGGCTTCCCTTTGTGGGTAACCTGACCTTTCTCTCTGGCTGCCCTTAACATTTTTTCCTTCATTTCAACTTTGGTGAATCTGACAATTATGTGTCTTGGAGTTGCTCTTCTCGAGATGTATCTTTGTGGCATTCTCTGTATTTCCTGGATTTGAAGGTTGGCCTGACTTGCTAGGTTGGGGAAGTTCTCCTGGATAATATCCTGCAGAGTGTTTTCCAACTTGGTTCCATTCTCCGCATCACTTTCAGGTACACCAATCAGAAGTAGATTTGGTCTTTTCACATAGTCCCTTATTTCTTGGAGGCTTTGTTCGTTTGTTTTTATTCTTTTTTCTCTAAACTTGTCTTCTTGCTTCATTTCATTTGATCTTCCATCACTGATACCCTTTCTTCCAGTTGATCGAATCAGCTACTGAAGCTTGTGCATTCGTCACGTAGTTCTTATGCCATGGTTTTCAGCTCCGTCAGGTCCTTTAAGGACTTCTCTGCATTGGTTATTCTGGTTAGCCATTCGTCTAATCTTTTTTCAAGGTTTTTAACTTCTTTGCATTGGGTTTGAACTTCCTCCTTTAGCTCAGAGAAGTTTGATCGTTTGAAGCCTTCTTGTCTCAACTCGTCAAAGTCATTCTCCATCCAGCTTTGTTCCATTGCTGGTGAGGGGCTGCGTTCCTTTGGAGGAGGAGAGGTGCTCTGATTTTTAGAATTTTCAGTTTTTCTGCTCTGTTTTTTCCCCATCGTTGTGGTTTTATCTACCTTTGGTCTTTGATGATGGTGACGTACAGAAGGGGTTTTGGTGTGGATGTCCTTTCTGTTTGTTAGTTTTCCTTCTAACAGTCAGGAGCCTCAGCTACAGGTCTGTTGGAGTTTGCTGGAGGTCCACTCCAGACCCTGTTTGCCTGGGTATCAGCAGCAGAGGCTGCAGAACAGCGAATATTGGTGAATAGCAAATGTTGCTGCCTGATCGTTCCTCTGGAAGTTTTGTCTCAGTGGGGTACCTGGCCATGTGAGGTGTCAGTCTGTCCCTACTGGGGGGTGCCTCCCAGTTAGGCTACTCGGGGGTCACAGACCCACTTGAGGAGGCAGTCTGTCCGTTCTCAGATCTCAAGCTGCATGCTGGGAGAACCAGTACTCTCTTCCAAGCTGTCAGACAGGGACATTTAAGTATGCAGAGGTTTCTGCTGCCTTTTGTTCAGCTATGCCCTGCCCCCAGAGGTGGAATCTACAGAGGCAGGCAGGCCTCCTTGAGCTGCAGTGGGCTCCACCCAGTTCGAGCTTCCCGGCTGCTTTGTTTACCTACTCAAGCCTCAGCAATGGCGGGCGCCCCTCCCCCAGGCTGGCTGCTGCATTACAGTTCAATCTCAGACTGCTGTGCTAGCAATGAGTGAGGCTCCTTGGGCGTAGGACCCTCCGAGCCAGGTGTGGGATATAATCTGCTGGTGTGCCGTTTGCTAAGACCATCAGAAAAGTGCAGTATTAGGGTGGGAGTGACCCGATTTTCCAGGTGCCATTTGTCACCCCTTCCCTTGGCTAGGAAAGGGAATTCCCTGACCCCTTGTGCTTCCTGGGTGAGGCGATGCCATGCCCTGCTTCAGCTCACGATCGGTGCACTGCACCCACTGTCCTGCGCCCACTGTCTGACAATCCCCAGTGAGATGAACCTGGTACCTCAGTTGGAAATGCAGAAATCACCTGTCTTCTGCATCGCTCACGCTGGGAGCTGTAGACTGGAGCTGTTCCTATTTGGCCATCTTGGAACCGCCCATTTCGGTGATTTCTAAAGAGAAGTCCAATCATGGCATCATGAATTGGGTATTTTCTGACCCATTGCAATGGACTGAATGCTTATGATATCCCTAAATTCATATACAATTCTAGCCCCCCATTCTAAGGGTGCTATTAGGAGGGGGGGGCCTTGCAGAGCTGATCAGGTTATACATTCCCTCATGAACAGAATTAGTGTCTTTATAAAAGAGACCCCTGAGAGCTGCCTTGCCCCTCCCATGATGTGAGGACCCAGCTAGAAGGCTCCATCTGTGAGTCAGGAAGCAGGTCATCACCAGACATTAAATCTGCCAGTGCCTTGATTTTGTACTTCCCAGTGTCCAGACTGAAAAATAAATTCCTATTACTTGTAAGTTACCCAGTCTATGGTGTTTTGTTGTGGCAGCTCAGACTAAGATACGCACAGAATCATAAAGTTGCACATGCACAGCATCACTCCTTCAGGAAATGAAAGTGGTGCATATGTGACTGGGCCTAAGCAAACCTTAAAGTCACAAGTAAATGACATGACAAAGTGGCCCCAGTGCCCATGGTCCCCACAGCCTTTGCTCTCCCAGCCTGCAGCTATGGCCTCATGGGGAGCTCCCTATGATTAGTTGACAGAGGAAGAGATGACTCAGGCCTGGTTTACAGGTGGTTTTGCTCCAGTGCCAACAAAAAGTGGGCAGCTGCAGCATTACAGCCCCTCTATGACACATCCCTGAAGGACAATGGTAAAGGAAAATCCCCCCAGTGGGAAGAACTTTGGGCAGTGTGCCTGGGTGTGGACTTTGCTTGGAAGGAGAAATGGCTAGATGTGCAATTATATACTGATTTATGGGATATGGTCAATGGTTTGGCTGGATGGTGTCAGGGATTTAGAAGGTGAATGACTGGAAAATTAGTGACAAGGAGGTCTAGAGAAGATGTATGTGGATGGACCTCTCTGCATGGGAAAAAACCTGTAAAGATACATGTATTTCATATGATGTTCAATGAAGGATGGCCTCAGCAAAGGAAGATTTGAATAATCCAGGGGATACGTGAACCATTCTGTCGATACCAGTCAGCCTCTTTCCCCAGCCACCCCTGTCATCTCCCAATGGGCTCATGAACAAAGTGGTGGCAGGGATGGCTGTTATGCATGGGCTCGGAAAATGAAATGGACTTCCACTCACCAAGACAGATCTGGCTATGACCACCAATAACTGCCCAATCTGCCAGCACCAGAGAGCAAAGAGAGCCACTGTATAGTACTATTCCCTGGGGGTGATCAACCAGCTTCCTGGTGGCAGGTGATTAGATTGGACCCCTTCCATCATGGAATAGGCAGCATTTTTTTTGTACTGGAATAAACACTTACTCTGGATTTGTTTTGCTTTCCCTGCAGGCAATGCATCTACCAAAACTATCATCTGCGGACTTACAGAATGCCTTTTCTACTGTGATGGTATTCCACAGAACATTGCTTCTGATAAAGAAACTCACTTCACAGCTAAAGAAGTGCAGCAATGGGCCCATGCCCATGGAGTTCGCTGGTCTTACCATGTTCCGCATCATCCTGAAACAGCTGGCTGTTAAAATTGTGAAATGGCCTTTTGAGAATACAATTACAGGGCCAGCTGGATGACAATATCTTGCAGAACTAGAACAAGGCTTTCCAAGAGGGCTGAGTAAGGGTCCAACATATGATGCCATTTCTTTCATAGGCATGATTAATAAGCCCAGGAACCAAGAGGTGAAAATGGAAGTCTCACTTTTACTCCTAGTGATTCCCCAGAAAAAAAATTTCTTATTGTCTCTTCATCCTTATGCTCTGCTGGCCTAGAGGTCTTAGTTGCAAAAGGAGGAAGAATTCCATTAAGAAAAACAATAATTTCATTGAATTGGAAGTTAAGATTACCACCCAGCCATTTGGAACTCCTTTTGCCTCTAATTAATAGGCCAAGAAGGGAGTTCCTGTGTTGGCTGGGATAATTGATCCTGACTTCCAATGGGAAATTGCACTTCCTTACCACAATGGAGGTAAGAAAGAGTATGTCTTGAATTTAGGAGATCCTCTTAGTACTACCATGCCCTGTGATTAAGGCCAATGGAAAACTACTGCAACCCAATCTAGGCAGGACTATTAATGACCCAGACTCCTCAGGAATAAAGTATTTGTTGTCTTTATTTGGATATTAATTATGGATTAAGAAGAAAAAAAAGTATGGTTTAAGGAGGTGTGTATGTATGCCAAGTTGACTAGGAGTGAATGACAATGCTTTATTTTAATGTGTCAACTTGGTTAGGCCATAGTGCCCAGTTGCTTTGACAAACACTGCTTTAGATATTGCTGTGAAGGTGTTTTTCAGATGTGATTAACATTTGCAATGAGCAGACTTTAAGTAAAGCAGATAACCCTTCATAATGTGGATAGGCCTCATCCACTCAGGTGAAAGCCTTAGGAGCAGACAAGTTTCCTGAAGAAGAAAAGATACTGCCTCAAGACTGTAATATATAAATCCTGCCTTAGTTTCTAGCCTGCTCTCCTGCCCTGCAAATTTCAGACTTGCCAGCATCCAGAAACATGGTGAGCCAACTTCTTAAAATAAGCCATTTTCTTCTCTCCCTCCTGTTTTCTCTTTTTCTCTTATATTGGTTCTGTTTCTCTAAAGAACTCTGGCTAATATATTAAGGAAAGAATCACTAAACTTGAATGATGTCAATAGAAGCTTCCCAAATAGTAATACAAAAGGAGAAGAAAGAAGAAGAGGAAAGAAGAATAAGGAAGAAGAAGAAGAAAGAAGGAGGAGAAAGAAGAAGGAGGAGGAGGAGAAGGAGGAGGAATAGGAACAGAAGAAGAGGAAGAAGGAGGAGGAGGAGAAAAAGAAATAGTCATGCAACAATGTAAGAACCATGGGACAATATCAAAGGTGTAACATATGCATAAATGGGATACCAGAAGGAGAAGACAGAAAGAGAAGAAGGCAGAAAATATATTTGAAGTAATAATAGCTGAAAACTTTACAATGTTAGTGACAGACACAAAAATCACAGATCCAGGAATTTTTGAGAATATCAGGCAGAATCGAAGGGGAAAAATCCACTTTAACTACAGATGAACAAGTATTAGAATTAGCACATAAGTTCTGTCAGAAAACATGAAAGCAACAAGAATGATACATTTAAAGGATTGAAGGAAACAAAACCACAAACCTAGAATTATATATCCAGATAAATTATTTTCAAAAATGAATGAGAAATATAAAGGGTTTCTAAGAAAAAGAAAAAACAAAGGACTCATCACAACCAGATATGTCGTGTAAGAAATGTTGAGAGGCCGGGCGTGGTGGCTCACACCTGTAATCCCAGCACTTTGGGAGGCCGAGGCAGGCAGATCACGAGGTCAGGAGATCAAGACCATCCTGGCTAACATGGTGAAGCCTTGTCTCTACTAAAAATACAAAAATTAGCAGGGGGTGGTGGCGGGCGCCTGTAGTCCCAGCTACTTGGGAGGCTGAAGCAGGAGAATGGCGTGAACCCGGGAGGCAGAGCTTGTAGTGAGCTGAGATTGCGCCACTGCGTCCCAGCCTGGGTGACAGAGAGAGAGACTCCATCTCAAAACAAACAAACAAACAAAAAACAAAAAGAAATGTTGAAAAAGATTTTTCAGAGAGAAATGAAAGTATTTAGGTCAAAAACTTGAAACTACATAGAGACAGGAGGCGCACTGGACAAGGAATACATAAAGGCAAAAAATTATTTTTCTTACTCTTAATTGATCTAAAAACCAATTTTTAATCCCAAATTATAGTAATTATGTATTGGATGGCTAAGTGAGATAAATGATAGCAATGGCAAAGGGAAAGGAGAAAAAAGTGCTCAGCGGCTGCACTACACATGAAGCAGTGGAATATTATTTGAAGGTAGACTAAGACTAGTTAAAAACATATAGTGTAATATCTAAGAAAACTATCAAACATTTTTTAAAGTATAAATTATATTCTAAGAAGGGATATTAAATCCAATAATATAAAATACTCAAAACCACAGAAGGAAGCAAAATGAGAAAAAGAAGCAAATAAAATGAATGAAAAACAGTTAAAAAGATAGTAGATATCAATCTAACTATGTCAATAATCACTTTAAACTTGAATGGTCTGAGTACACCAATTAAAAAGCAGATTTTCAGAATGAGTAAAAACAAAGTGAAAACCAACTGTTTTCTGTCTGTAAGAAACACTTTAAATATAAAGATTCAGGTAATTAATTGAAAGGAAAAGAATGGAGAAATGTCATAACACTGTAATTTATCAAAAGAAAGCTGGAGGAAGTATATTAATTTCACACAAAGTAGACCAGATATTATCAAGGATAAAGAGTTATATTCATTATATAATAAAAGGGGTTGATTTTCTGATAACCCACAAAAATGCTACATGTGTATGCACCTAATAATGAATCAAATATGTCAAAATACGTATGGCAAAAACTAACAGAACTGAAAACAGAAATGCACAAATCCAAGATTAGAGTTGGAGGCTTCAGCATCCCTCCATTAGTAATTTATAGATCAAAACAGGCAGAAAATCAGTATAGATACAGATCACCTTCAGAGTGCAATCAATTCACTTGATCTAATTGAAATTTATAGAAGTCTCCATCCAACAACAGAATACTATTTTTTCCTCAAACTCACGTACAACATTCACAAAGATAGATAATATTCTGAGCCAAAAAAATACAACCAATTAAAAAGAATAGAAATCACACAGTGTATGTTCTCATAAAACAAAGGAATTAAACTAGAAGTAAATAAATAACAGAAAGATAGCTTCAAAAAATTTTCAAATATACAGAGATTTAAAAATATTATTCTCTCAGATAAGTTCATTGGTCGACTCTACCAAACATTTGAGGAACAAATTATAACAATTCTTTACAATATCTTCCAGAAAATAGAAGCAGAAGGACTACTTCCAAACTCATTATATTAAACCAACATTATCCTAATACTAAAACAAGATGAAGACATTACAAGAGAAAAGGAAAACGCTATACACCAACATCTTTCATGAACATAGATGCAAAAATCTTCAATAAAATATTATCAAATTGAACCAAACAACATATAAAAAGAATTATACACCATGATCATGTGGCATTTATTCCAGGTAGTCAAGACTAGTTTATCATTTAAAAATCAATTAATGTAATTCACCACATCAACAGGATAAAGAAGAAAAATCACAAGATTATATTAATAGATGTAAAAAAAAAAATCACTTGACAAAATCCATCACCTACCTTCTCACCACTTCTTTTGAACATTGTACTGGAAGTCCTAGCTATTGCAATCATACAAGGAGAGGAAAGTATACAGATTAGGAAGGAAGAAATAAAACTGCCTTTTTTTTTTTTTTTTGCAGATGACATGATTTTCTACACAAAAAAATCCCCCCAAATCAACAAAAAACTAAGCAATATTATCAAACTTGCAAAATACAATATAAATATACAAAAGTTAATCACTTTCCTACATACCAGCAATGGACAAATTGAATTTGAAATTAAAAACACAGCACTATTTACATTATCACGTGAAAATAAAATACTTACACATAAACCTAATAAAATAGCTGCAAGATTTATTTGGGGAAAGCTATAAAACCTTGATGAGAGAAATAAAAAAGAATTACATAAATGGAGAGATATTCCATGTTCATGGATAAGAAGATTCAATAGTGTCAAGCTGTCAGTTCTTCCCAACTTAAGCTATAGATTCAATGCAATTTCAATCAAAATACCAGAAAGTTATTTTGTGAATATGAACATATTTATTATAAAGTTTATTTGGAGAGGCAAAAGATCCAGAATAGCAAACACAATACCAAGGAGAAGAACAAAGTCAGAGGACTAACACTATCTAACTTCAAGACTTACTATAGGCTGGACATGGTGGCTTATGCCTGTAATCCCAGCGCTTTGGGAGGCCAAGGTGGGCAGATCGCCTGAGGTCAGGAGTTCGAGACCAGCATGGCCAACATGTCGAAACCTTGTCTCTACTAAAAATACAAAAAATTAGCTGGGCATGGTGGCAGGCACCTGTAATCCCAGCTATTTGGGAGACTGAGACAGGAGAATCTCTTGAACCTGGGAGGTGAAGGTTTCAGTGAGCCGAGATTGCAGCACTGCCCTCTAGCCTGGGCAACAGAGCAAGACTCCGTCTCAAAAAAAAAATAAAAAATAAAAAAAAAGACTTACTATGAAGATACAGAAATCAAGACAGTGTGGTATTGGTGAAAGAACAGACAAATAGATCAATGGGCCAGAATAAAGAACTCAGAGATAGATTCACACAAATATAGTCAACAGATCTTTGAAAAATGAACAAATGCAATACAATGGAGAAAAAAGTGCTGGTGGAACAACTGGACATCCATGTGCAAAAAAATGAACCAAGACACAAATCTTACACCATTCACAAAAGTTAACTCAAAATGGATCATAGACCTCAATGTAAAATACAAAACTGTAAAACTCCTAAAAGATAATATAGGAGAAAATCTAGATGATCTTGGGCTTGGTGATGACTTTTTAGATTTTGCACCAGAGGCACAATTTATAAAGAAAATAGTACGCTGGACTTCATTAAAATTAAAAACCTCTGACATGCATAAGACGATGTTGAAAGAATGAGAAAAGCAGCCATACACTGGGAGAAAATATTTGCAAAAGACATATCTGATAAAGTACTGTTATCCAAAGTATACAAAGAACACTTAAAACTCAACAACAAGATAATGAACAAACCAATTAAAAAACAGGCAAAGACCTGAACAGATACCTCATCAAAGAAGATATACAGATGGACAATAAGCATATGAAAAGATGCTCAACATCATATGGAATTGTAAATTAAAAAGAGATACCACTATACACATATTAAAATGGAAAAAAGTCCAAAACACTGAGAACACCCAATGCTGCCAAGGATGCGGAGCAAGAGGAACTCCCACCCATTGCTGGTGGGAATGCAAAATGGCACAACCACTATGGAAAACAGATTAGCAGCTTCCTACAAAACCAAAAGACTTAACTACACAATCCAGCAATTGCATTTACCCAAAGGAATTGGAACTTATGTTTATGCAAAAACTTGCATGTGGATGTTTATAGTAGCTTTATTGATAATTGTGAAAACTTGAAAACAACCAAGATATCTTTCAGCAGGTTAATGGATAAGCTGTGGCACATCTAGATGGTGAAATTTTATTCAGCATTAAAAAAAATCAGCTATCAAACCATTAAGCATTAGGTATAGCTATGCCAATAAGGCATAGAGGAAACTTAAATGCATATTACTAAGTGAAAGAAGTCAACATAAAAAGGCTACATACTATATGATTACAACTCTATGAAATTCTGGAAAAGGAAAACTACGGGGGTAGTAAAAAGATCAGTGGTTGCCGGAGGTTGGAGGGCTATCAGGGGAGCGAGAGATGAGTAGGTGGAGCACAGAGGTTTTTTAGAGCAGTGACATTATGCTATAAGATATTGCAGTGATGGATTCCCATTATTATACATTTGTCAAAGCCCATAGCATGTACAACACCAAGAGTGAAACCTAGTGAAAACTATGGACTTTGGGTGATGATGTGCCAATATAGGTTCATCAATTGCAACAAGTGTATCACTCTGGTGCAGGATGTTGATTGGTGGTGGAGGGGGTTGGGACAGAGAAATGGGTAGTTTGGAGGGGGTATATGCTTAATTCTGCTGGGAACCTAATACTGCTCTAAAAAATAAAGTCTATGTTTGTTGTTGTTGTTTTTAAAAAAAACTTCTAAGTTACACATGGATCAAATAAGAAGTTTCCAGAGAAATGTAAAAATATTTTGAATTAAATATAAATGAACATAGGATGCAGCTAAAATAATGCTTGCAGGGGACTTTTTTAAGTGCAACATGCTTACATAACAGGAAAAATCTCCTCAGATCAATAATCTGTGTTACTACTTCAAGAATCTAGAAAAAGGAGAGCAAAAACCACCACCACCACCACCATCAACAACAACAACAAACCCCAAAGCAAGTAGAAGGAAGGAAATGAAAAACAAGAGCAGAACCAATGCAATTGAAAACACAAACGCAATAGGGAAAATTAATGAAAACAAAAGGTGGTTCTTCAAAAATATTAATAAAATTGATAAACCACTAGCCACACTAACCAGGAATAAAAGAACACACAAATTACTAATACCAGAAATGAAAGTGAAATCATCCTTACTTGTCCCATAGCCATTAAAAGGATCATATGGAAACATCTTTAATGGCTCTATGACCACAATTTGATGCTTTAGTTGAAATGGACAAATTTCTTGAAAGGCATGATCCTGAAATTTACTTCAGAAGGAAAAAATAATCTAACACTTTTTGTCTCTATTGAGGGAATTGAGTTGGTATTTAAAAAAAACTTTCAAAAAAAAAAAAAAAACACACAGCATGGCTACATGGCTGCACTGGTGAATTTTGCCAAATATTTAAAGAAGAAATAACATGAATTCTCCACAGTCTCTCCCATAAGGTTAAAGAGCAACAGTTTCTAACTAATTTTGTGAGGCTAGCATTATCCTAATACCAAAAGCAAGTGGAGACACTATAAGGAAGGAAAAGTAAAGACCAATATCTCTTCTGAATTTAGACTCTAAATCCTTTAAAAAAATCACAAACTGAATCCAGTGGTATACAGAAAAGATAACACATCATGACCAAGAGGGATTCACTATAGGAATGCAAGACTAGTTCAGCATTCTTAAGCCAATCTGTATAACTCATGATATTAACAGATTAGGAAGAAAACCATATGTTCATATCAGTAGATGCAGTGAAAGCATTCAACAAAATTCAACACCCATGATAAACACTAAAAAATTAGGAATAGAAGAAAATTTCCTAACCCTCACTAAGTGTATAGGAATTTTATAAAAATTCAGAAACTTTTGCTTTGTGAAACATATTGTTAAGGGAATTAAGAAAACAAGTTTTACACCTGGAGAAAATATTTTTAAGTCATGTACAGAATAAAGGACTTGTATCTAAAACATACAAAAACCTCTTAAAACTCAATAATAAGAAAACAAACAACCCAATTAAAAATAGGCAAAAAGGCTGGGTGCGGTGGCTCATGCCTGTAATCCCAGCACTTTGGGTGGCCAAGGTGGACGAATCACGAGGTCAGGAGTTCGAGACCAGACTGATCAACATGGTGAAACCCTATCTCTACTAAAAACACAAAAATTAGCCGGGCATGGTGGTGCTTGCCTGTAATCCCAGCTACTTAGGAGGCTGAGGCAGGAGAATCGCTTGAAGCCAGGAGGCGGAAGTTGCAGTGAGCCAAGATTGTGCCACTGCACTCCAGCCTTTGAGACTCTGTCTCAAAAAAAAAAAAAAAAAAAAAAAAAGGCAAAAACATCTGAAAAGACATCTCACCAGGGAAGATATATAGGAAGCAAATAAGGATATGAAATTATACCCAATATCATTTGTCATTAAAGCATTGCAAATTAAAGTGACGATGTGATGCCACCACATATCTGCTAGAATGGTAAAGTGAAACAAACAAATAAACTCACCTTACCAACTGCTGATGAGGCTACAGAGCAACAGGAACTCTCATTTATTGCTAGAGGGAATGTAAATGGTATAAACACTTTGGATGACACGTGGTTTTTTTACAAAGCTAAATATGCTTTTACCCTATGATCTAGCAATCATGATTCTAGGTATTCACCCAAAGGAATTGAAAACTTATGTCCACACAAAAACCCGCATATGAATGTTTATAGTTTTATTGGTAATTGCCAAAACTTGGAGCAACCAAGATGTCCTTCAATAGGTGAATGGATTAGTAAACTAGTATTTAAACACAATTGAAAATTATTCAGCAATAAAAAAGAATGAACTATTGATACGGTTAGGTTTTGTGTCTCCACCTAAATCTCATCTTGAATTGTAATCCCCAGGTGTTGAGGGAGAGACCTAGTGGGAGGTGATTGGATTACAGGGGCCATTTCCCCCATGCTGTTCTCATGATAGTAAGTAAATTCTCACAAGATCTGATGGTTATATAAATGGTAATTTTTCTTGTGCTTGCACATGCTCACTCTGTCCTGCCACCATGTGAAAAGGTCCAAGTTTGCTTCCCCTTCACCTTCTGCCATAATTGTAAGTTTCCTGAGGCCTCCCCAGCCATGTGGAACTGTGAGTCAATTAAACCTCTTTTCTTTATAAATTACCCAGTGTGATTTATAGCAGTGTGAAAATTGACTAAAACAGCTATCAAGCCATGAAGAGGAGCTTTAAATGCATACTGCTGAGTGAATAAGCAATTCATACAAGAATTCACAGAAGAACATAGCCTGAAACAGCTACATAGTGTATGATCCCATTTACATGAAATTCCAGAAAAGGTAAAACTATAGAGATCATGGTTACCAGAAATTCAGAGACGAGGGAGTTGAATGGGTGAAGCATAGGACATTTTTAGGATGAGAAATCTATTTTGTATGATTTTGCTGTGGTGAATACATGACACTATGGATTTGTTAAAACTCATAGAGCTTTACAGTCTGAACAACAGTCAATATCAATGAATGCAAATTTCAGAAAACATTTAGGAGGTTAGGGGATTCTCGGAAGATATTCAGATTAAAACAAAATAATCTAACTGAATTAAAAGTGCAGGAAACAACCTCACTGATGGGAATGGTTGGGGAAAGGTACTGACATAAGTAATTTTGGAAATTAGTGGAGTCTGCAAGACAAATAGCAAAAGAAATGGCACATTAAGCATTGGACTGTAGTTAATAAAGTTCTTCCCTGGGAGTATGTGTTAATAATTTTGAAACCACTATAAATATACACTGGAATTGAAAAAGTAAGAAATAGAGAGTGGGTGTTGGTAGCCAAGTTTGTTACTGTTGATTGGAAAGGGAGGTTAAAGGTAAGTAACAGAAAGGGGCTAGAATGGTTTATGTGGAGTTGGAGTAGAGTTAGGAACTCATGGATAGCTTAATTTAGATTCAGATGCACACACATAGAAACATTTACAGTTACGAGTCTATAGATGAGTTAATATACACACATTTATTCCCTTGCTGATCAGCTGAGGGAGTCTAAATACAACAAAACTTTAGTGGCAATGAGCACACTTGATGCCTAGATTTTGTGTTTTATACCATTCTTGAATAAAAGGAACTAGGAATCCATAGAGAAATGTCTGATTCCAGAGCTGGGGCAGGGAATATACAAAGTGAGCCTGAAGCATCTCCTAGTGACAGGAAGAAAGAAAGTGCTCAACAATAACAATAATGACCACAACAGTGGAACCACAATGATGGGGCATGTCAAAGGGACACAGGAGCCTACTGAACGGGCTTCCAGTGGCCAAGGCTGGAACAACTTGGGCAACAAAGTTAATAAAATAGTATTGAATTATAACCCAAAGCGTAAAATAAATATTCATGAGTATATGTATAAACACACATACATAATATATACACACATGTGTAACTCCCGTATGTACATTTATATAAATAAATGATCAAATAAATAAATAGATGAGGAAGCACAGAGAAATTTCTTACTCAAAAGAATCCCAAATAATTTATTTAGATAGTCCTCACTTGTGTTAGTCAGGACACTGCAAAGAAGCAGAACCAATAGGATGTGTACATATTGAAAGAAATTTATTATAGGCAATTGGCTCCGTGATTACAGAGGCTGAGAAGTCCCAAGATCTGCAGCCAGCAAGCCGGAGATGCAAGAGAACAGACAGTATAAGTAATAGTCTGAAGACTAGTAAGCTCAAGACCCAGGGAAAACTGATCTCTCAGTCCCAGTCTAAAGGCAGAAAAAGACATATGTCCCAGCTCAAAGTGGATAGAGATAGTGGTCGCCAGAGATTCAGGGGAGATAGTTGAATGGGTGAAGCACAGGGTACCTTTGGGATGATAAAGATATTCTGTATGATTCTGTAATGGTAAATATCTAATACCATGGATTTGCCAAATCCATAGAACAGGAGTTCCCTTTTAATCAGAGACAGTCACCCTTTTATTTCTATTCAGACATTCAATTGACTGGATGAGGCCCACCCACATTAGAATGTGATTCAGACGCTAATCTCATTCAGAAACACCCTGAGAGACAAATCCAGGGTGATATTTGACCAAATATTTGGGTACTCCATGGCCCAGTCAAGTCGTCACATAAATTAGCCATTACAATCCTCAAGGAGGAGGAGCATAACTGCCACCCTTAAGTCTAGACAATGAATAGTTACTTTCTTCTAAAATACACATCATGGAAAGAGTGGGGAGAGGAACTTTACAATGGAGAAACCTGACAAACATGACCTCAGCCAGGTGATCAAGGTCAACATCAAGAGTGATAAGTCATGTCAGTAGTATGTGCTCTTGATATGATGTGATGGGGAAAATGATACTTACCTTTGTGGTCTTCCTCCCTCAAACCTGTGTGTCCTCCAGGCTGGGCCCTTGATGTGCAAAAGGCTCACAGTCTAGAATCTCCATTCAGGCAATAGCCTGGCCTTCAGGCCCATTTGCATGTCACATAACAGTAGTTTACACAGTAAATCCAAAAATTCCCTCTTTATTTCTTCTTAAATTCACTTGGTGTAAGTTTTAAATCCTGCTCCCTAATGTCTCCCCCAATGGATTTTGTGGGCCAATAAAGGCCAGGATTTCAGAAAGGGAAAAGAAGTTGCCTATGATGGATCTCAGAGTGCCCTCCCATACTAGCCTGGAAGGACAGTCTTAGAAGAGACTCACACAAAATCTATTTGCCATTTCTGCCCTAACACCTGATTTACAGAGCCTTCCCCACCCCTGCTCCCTCTGCTTTAAGTCGTCTGGCTCTCCAATGTTCCTTCCAGTCTTCCAAGGCAGAGCAGCTCTTGATGATCTCTGTCCTGGGTTTGGGCATTGTGTTTCCATGGAGGTGTCCATGGCTGCTACAGCATCACTGGTGGACATGCCACACAGTCACCTTTTATAGCCTTGCAGTTCACAGAGTCTCCCACATCTTTTGTTAATGAGCTACTGTTGAGCCATGATCTTTTTCTTTACTCTTTTTTACTATTCAGTATGAAATGTTTCAGAAATACAGGAAAGTAGCCGGGTGCAGTGGCTCACATCTGTAATCCCAGCTACTCAGGAGGCTGAGGCAGGAGAATTGCTTGAACCCCGGAGGCGGAGGTTGTAGTGAGCTGAGATTGTGCCACTGCACTCCAATTTGAGCAACAGAGTGAGATTCTGTCTCAAAAAAAAAAAAAAAAAAAAGGAAGAAGAAAGCACCAGAAAGTGGAGTGAATATGAAAATGAACATCTATAGACTCATCACCTAGATTTCATTAACACATTGCCCTACTTATTACAACTATTGTTTTTAACCAAAGTATTTTAGAGTAAATTACACATAATGTGGCATTTTACCCCACTTTTGTTTTCTCCTATAAAAATTAATTTTCCTATGTAATCCCAATCCTATTGTTCACACCTAAAAATATTAGCAAGCGTTTCTTAATATTATGTAATACCCATTCGAAAGTTAAATGTCTCCAGTTGTCTCCAAGATGTTTTTAAAATGTGATTTGGGCAAATCAAAGACAAAACTTTTGGTTTTATGTTTTCATAGCTCTTTAAAGCTAGTTAACCTTTCCTTCTGCATCTCTTTTTCATTGTGTTGACTTGTTGAAGAGACCAGGCCAGTTGTCTCACAACGAGTCCCACCTTCTCACTGTTGCCACTCATTCCTGCTTCCTGCTGCAGTGTGTAACTGGTTCCCTATCTCCTGCGTTGCCTATAAACTGGAAGCGAGGCCCTCAACGACCTGCTGTGATCTAGTCTAGCAATTTAGGCAAGGACACATAGGGGATGGATCATATCAGGAGCCACGCATTGCCTGGTGGCCTAAAATAACTAAAATATGCTAAAATAGCTCTCCGGGTAACTTGACAAACTGCATCCTCCATTGCAACATTGTGTTTCCCCTGGGTATTGGCCAGAAATCTATGGGATGTGCATCTGGAACCCTGAGAGTATCCAGCATCCCATCAACCTCCTTAGCATCCCTGGATGTGCCTTGCTTACATCAATTATTTTGCTAGGAATGTTAAAGAGGATTTTCTTACTCTATCAATTTAGTTTATTAGCTGACCTTACTCCGTAAGGAAGAATTTTATCTCATCTGCTAAGCCTACTCAGTAACCACAAATATAAATTCTGCTGGAAAGGTGGCACGAGTGCTTCATTCTCCTAATTGTGAATTTTCAGAGGAAAGAGCTGACTTAATACCTCATTCCAACAGACACCAATTAAGACAGATTGTTTTTGCTGTCTTCTTTGAGAATTAATATGGGGTCATGAGTTTCTAGAAATTGAACACGTTTTAGTCAGTGACAGCCATTATTTTTTCTAATGCCCTAATTAACCCAATTTTGGTAGGGGGATCCCTGTTGAGCTGGCTCCTGCTCTGTTTCTCCTTACTTAGTATTTGTGATGTCGGAAACATTTTGGGAGCAAATCTCAAGACTTTGCATTTATTTCAGTTAAATAGGATCCCTTGCCCGAGACTGTAAATGTATCATTTTAGATCTGGGGCTGATATCCACCCTCCCTTGCCAATCCCCATGTCACCCCCAAACCAATCCAGCTACTATCATCTGCAAACTTGCTGAGCTATTTCAAGACCATCCCAAGAGAACAAGAAAATACAATTCACGTTTATTCACATTGTGCAAAACAGGTTCAAAGATATGATTTTCCCTCAGCATTGTGAGAACCATGAGGTGCCCCTCAGGGCTGATTTGCCCCCAGGCATCACAGTGTATAAGTCAAGGTGACAGGATCAAGGGCGGGGTCCTCATCAACGGAATTAGTCTTAATTTGTCACATGAGAGTCATTCTGCAGTATCCCCAGAGAGTAACGGCTTAGACACGTGGCCAATTTGCCGAAGGCTCAGCTGGAGCTAGCAGGAGAGCCATGGATCGCCCTTTGGTCCTGAGAACTGCCCTACAGCGGGAGGCGCGGGAGTCACTGTGCTTCTGTGAGATAGTGATGAGCAAAGAAGCAGGAATAGCAAGGAAAACGGAAGGGATCTTCACCTGGGTGTAGACTACCACTCTGCTGAGAATCTGCTGCCATGTTTAGAGTGCCCGGCTGGACGCTGATTGTAGGTCAGATACTGAGGGTGACGTCACATAATTTTTCCTGCAATTGTACAACAGCAGCACCGCTTTATCTCCATAGTATAAGTGAGGAAAGGAAGGCACAGACATGTCCAGTAACATGTCCAAGTATCATAGCCAGAAGGGTGTGTAAGCCAGAATCACCTGGCTCTGCTTGTCCCAAACACCTGCTCTGAAGGCCACCTGTTTGATTGACCCCTACACCATCCAGAGCTGATTTGGTTATCAAGAGGACTGGCAGGAAAGAGGAAAAGAAGGCAGGAAGCACTATCTCTGATCACTCCATGCAAACTCACTTCTCAGAATCACTGCACAAGGAAAATAGGATTTCTGTCAGTTAAGCACTAAAGCACTGCAGCTGAAGGCCATCGCCTCACGCCACTACCAGTGGCTCAGTTCAATCACCTCCTGAGGGAGCTGTGGCTCTCCCCACTGCCTGCTCACCCCTGCAGGGGATCGATGGGAAGCACTTCCTTTGCTGGATGGCTCAGGGCTCGTTTGCAGCCTGCTGAGAAATTTTAGTGTTCTTTTCTTCTTATTACAGCTACATTATTAGTCCGCGTAGTCCTGGTGCAAGCTGGGAGGAGTTCCCCTGATTATAGGTTATAAAACAGCATTTTCCCTCTAACAGCTTGAATGGCTTTCACAAAAAGAATTAGGAAGTTTGTTATTTCACTTGATGTGCCAAAATATGCCCATTAAATTCAGCAAATTGATAGAAAAGATACCACACACACCGTCCTGCAGTCTGCATTTACAGCATCGCAATATTTGTATTCTGAAGTGTTGCCTGGAACACATTCTCCATATTTGACTTTCCAGACCCGATTATGCAGTTTCATTCAGTTTTTATTTCTACTTTAGTATCAAAGCAGTCTAAGATTTTAAAATTGAAGAAAATATGTTTTCAAGTATGTTTTGAAATATCATTAGCTTTGAAGACTAAATATGTTTTTTAAAATAAAAAGGGTGTGCATTTTCCAGGACCCTAGCCACCCTGCAGAGTTTATCCTGAGCTCTTTAGGGTCTCCACCGTTTGGCCACTTATGTCACACCTTTTATCTTTATCCCTTACACAAGGACATACCATTTTTCCAGACGCTGGTGTTGCCCATGACCTGATGTTAGGCTCTGCAATATTTTCAGGTATGAGTAAGAGAAGAGCAGCACTCATGGCTCAAATAAACAAGAAGTCTGGGGCTTGGCGCAGCAGCTCAGTGGTGTCAGGGCAGTTCCCTTAGCAATCCCCTTAGCTTGTTTCTCACAAGCCACAGAGTAGCCCCTGCAGCTCTAGCCATCATATCACCTTCAAGGCAAGAACATAGCTCAGACCTCTGCCCACCTCTCAGTGCCCTCCAGACTCTGCCAAGTGGCTCTCACAGCGGTAAGGACCAGGAGAAGGCAGGCGCACCATTCAACTTTTGAAATATATGTATATATATATATATATATATATACACACATACACACACAAACACACACATATATACACATATATATATACACACTATATATAGACACATATATACATATATCCACATACATACATACACACACATACATATATATGTGCATATATATGCATATGTATGTAAAATATTTTCGAAACTCTTGAGTTTTAAATAGAGAAGAAAAAACTTCTGTGTTATGGACTGAATATTTACATCCTCTCAAAATTCATATGTTGAAGCCGTAATCCCTCAGTGTGATGGATTTGGAAGAAGAGGTGGGGCCTTTGGAAGGTAATTAGGTCAAGAGAGTGGAGCCTCCATGATGGGATTAATTTGTGTTTTCATAAAAGAGACACCAGAGAACTCTCTCACCTTCTTTCCACTATGTGAGGACGGAATAAGAAGGCAGCTGTTAGGGCCGGGTGTGGTGGCTCATGCCTGTAATCCTAGCCCTTTGGGAGGCTGAGGCAGGCGGATCACTTGAGGTCGGGAGTTCGAGACCAGCCTCACCAACGTGGAGAAACCCCATATCTACTAAAAAAAAAAAAAAAAAAAATATATATATATATATATATATATATATGTATATATATATACAAAATTAGCTGGGTGTGGTGGCGCATGCCTGTAATCCCAGCTATTCCGGAGGCTGAGGCAGGAGAATCGCTTGAACCCAGGAGGCAGAGATTGCAGTGAGCCAAGATGGCGCCATTGCACTCCAGCCTGGGCAACAAGGGTGAAACTCTGTCTCAAAAAAAAAAAAAAAAAAAAAGAAGGCAGCTGTTTGCCAGCCAGTAAGAGAGCTCTCAACGAGAACCAAATCAACCAGCACCTTGATCTTGGACTTCCCAGCCGGTAGACTGTGAGAAATTAGGTTGTTTAAGCCACTCAGTCTATAGTATTTTTTGTTATAGCAGCCCAACCTGAGTAAGACACTCTGCATATACGTCTCAGGGAACAGTCTGTCAAACTTTTTATTAATTTTTCCTAAATTGGAAACTTTAAGAATAATTTCCGCTCACATTTTAGGAAATTGGTAAAACTCATTTGATTATCAGTCATGCTTAAGAACAGATTCAAGCTACTATTTTTTTTTTCTTAATATAAAGGCCATGCTTGGCTCTAGAAAATGCAGTGTAAGGAGAGAGGTGAAATTGGTGAGTTCTGTCAGGGCAGGGCTGCTGGACTTAGATCATAAAAGTATTGATATTCATTTAAGTTCTTTCTAATTAGCTATGTATATATTCATTGATATAAAAGAAACATATTGCATGGATATATTTGTACTAAGAATTATTCATCATTTAGCTGAAGTAAATTATAAGAATCTAAGTTACATACCTCTCTTTTATTACATTTTCTTGATGATTTGGTTCTCCTTAGCCATTTCTTGTTTGTAGAACTTGTTTAAAAAATTCCTTGCAGTGATAGCTCATTTTCCGTTTCCATTGTAACATACCTTCTATGTTGGGCACATCTGCTTTAGTCACTCTTCTGCCCACTGGCTATCATTAATGAGAACAACTGTGCAACATTAGCATTATGAGCTGGCACACTGAGCACACCCCGGCATAAAGTTAGCAACTCTGAAAACTGCCCTTGGGGTTTGATTTGTTGAGGTGCATAATACCACCTCTTTAGTACAGCTTGCTTTCTCATTCTTAGAGATTCCATTGTATCTCTCATTCATCAACTTTTGAAGATGTGGCCCACCACCAACAATAAAAAGGACAGTCAATTTTTATTCCCTTTAACATTACACATGATGTTTCTGGTTATTCCCAGGTTGGGAGAGTATTAGTAACATTCATGTAAAAGAAAGAAATTTTTAAAGGGATGAAATCCATTTCAAAGATAGTCATGGCAAATGCCATAATAATTATCCACTTTGAGCCAGAATTTCCTTTTCTGCTCATAATTAATGTTGTCCCTTTGAAGAACAGCCATGACACTTAAAGGGATAAATATTTCTTTAATGGTTTCTTTAATGTATTCACAAGTTCCTTTAGGCAATAGAGTCCTTCAATAACACTGTTTGCTCTTCTCTCAATTTGCATAATCTTATTGCTAAGGGGATATTGAAAACTCTGAGCAAGAAATAAGTAGGTTTCACTCAGTAAATTATTTATAAAGTCAAGAAGAAATTTTAGTGCCTTTTCTTCAGAATTAGAGTATGATTTCAGTGCTTCAAATAAACTGAGGAGTCTCTCAACTGAATTTGTTAAAGAGAGAAAACAGTTTTTGAATGTGAGTGAATTGAGCACTACAGAATGCCCAGAAAATTACCAAAGCCCTTTAATTACTCAGTTCAAACAGTATTAATGCTGAAATTAGAGAACAATTTTGTGACAATTACTTTGATGTCAATAGAAAGAACATCAGCTGCTGTTTGAGCAGCATTATGCAGAATATGGGCAGGACAGCCAACCCTGCCACAGAATCATTTATTATGCCACTTTCAATAGACATTGTCTTCTGCACCTTTACACAAACATCCAGCAAAATGTGTATTTGTATTATTTCCATGAAAAGCAGTACTTTTTTTCATTAACCACAAAGTCAATAAGAGAATCTCTGCGAAAATCTGCTACTATTATTGATGTCTCCTCTGAAAGATATCTTACTTGGGACAACCGTAGAAGCAAGTGTTTTTCAAGAGAAACATATTGCATGAGCAAAGGGAATTAATGTTTCTGTATTGTGATTACTTGGTTTTGCTTCTGGGTCTGTGCTGTAAAAAGATTAGGTAGTTGGAGCTTTGATAATCTCTGTGATAGTAAATGGAGTGGTTACATATTTTATTATTGCAGGAGATTCTGTTTTGGCACTTATAAATTTTCTTGCAATGTTGGAATCAGAAAATACTTTTGGCAGCAGTATGTTAAGGCAGGCATTTGAGCTGAAAGACTGAAGGTGATATACAGTGTGGAAGTCATCACAACTTCTGCAATTATTTTGTCTTCTTCATTTGAATTCCTGTAAAGCAAAAAAAAAAAAAGTTATTTTATCACTTTCTTCGGTACTAGTTGAGGAAATCACATGTCTCTTATGTTTAGCTGTTTGCCTGTGCTAGTTTATGGCTGACTTTCCACTCTTTCTATATTGAATGAACAATTGCATCCTGAACAAAGAGTTTTGTGGGGGCCAAGGCCCTTGGTACCCTGGAGGTTTGCTGAAAATCACTGACATGAAGTAGATTGATTAATAGGAGAAAAGTGTCAACAAAAAGGAGTCAAACTCTAAAATGTTTGAAGAGATTTATTCTGAGTCAAATGTGAGGACCATGACCCATGACATAGCCCTAGGAGGTCCTCTGAACATGTGCACAGGTGGTTAGGTGACAGCTTGGTTTTAGAGAGACATGAGACATCAATCAATACATGTAAGATATGCGTTGGTTCAACTGGTTCAGTCCAGAAAGGCAGGACAACTTGAAATGGCCAGCGGGGTGTGGGGAGGGGAAAGGGGGTTGGGGAGAGCTTACAGGTCATAGGTAGATTCTAAGATTTTTCTGATTGGCAATTGGTTGAAAGAGTTGAGTTGTTACCTAAAGACCTAGAATCAATAGAAAGGAGTGTCCAGGATAAGGGGAAATGTGTGTGGAGACCAAGGTTATTATTATATAGAGTAGATGGCAAATGTCTCTTATCAGGCCTTAAAAGGTGACAGACCCTTATTATCTCTCCTGGGTCAGGAAAAGACCTGGAAAGAAGGACAGGACTCTACAGAATGTAGATTTTCCCCACAATAGACAGCTTTGCAGGGGCATTTAAAAATATGTCAAAATATATTTTGGGGTAAAATACTTTGATTTCTTTCAGGGCCTTCTATCTGCATGTGATGCTATACTATAGTCAGGTTGGAATTTGGCATCTTATTGCAACAAAGTCTGTTTTGTCTTTTTTTTTTTTGGCCAAGTCTCACTCTGTCCTCCAGGCTGGAGTGCAGTGGTGCAATCTCGGCTCACTGCAACCTCTGCCTCCCGGATTCCAGCAATTCTCTTGCCTCTGCCTCCTGAGTAGCTGGGAATACAGGTGCACACCACCACACCCGGCTAATTTTTGTATTTTTAGTAGAGACAGGGTTTCACGGTGTTGGCCAGGCTTATCTTGAACTCCTGACCTCAAGTGATTTGCCTGCCTTGGCCTTCATTTTTTTTTTTAATCTTGGTTTATTTTATTACTTTACGTCTCAGGGAGTTCTCCTATCTGGAGAGCACATAAATATTTGCCTATATTTTCACCTAGATTATTTTGTTTTATTTTAAGTTCCAGAATATGTGCTGGATGTGCAGGTTTGTTACATTTGTAAACATGCGTCATGATGGTTTGCTGCACCACCTATCAATCTATCACCTAAGTATTAAGCCCAGCATGATTAGATATTTTTCCTGACACTCTCCCTCCCAGCTCACCACATCCTCCACACCAGGCCCCATTGTGTGTTGTTCCCCTCCCTGTGTCCATGTGTTATAATCATTCAGCTCTCACTTATAAGTGAGAACATGCGATGTTTGGTTTTCTGTTCCTGCGTTAGTTTGCTGAGGATAATGGCTTGCAGCTTCATCCACGTCCCTGCAAAGAACATGATCTCATTCTTTCTTATGGTTGCATAGTGTTCCATGGTGTATATGTACCACATTTTCTTATCCAGTCTATCATTGATGGGCATTTGGGTTGATTCTATGTCTTTGCTATTGTGAATAGTGCTGCAATGAACATACATGTGCATATATCTTTATAATAGAATGATTTATATTCCTTTGGTTATATACCCAATAATGGGATTGCTGAGTCAAATATTATCTCTGGTTCTAGGTCTTTGAGGAATCACCACACTGTCTTCCACAATGTTTGAACTAATTTACATCCCCACCAACAGTATAAAAGCATTCCTATTTCTTCACAGCCTTGTCAGCATCTGTTGTTTCTTCACTTTTTAATAATCGCCATTCTGAAAGGCATGAGATTGTATCTCTTTGTGGTTTTGATTTGCATTTCTCTGAAAATCAGTGATGTCAAGCTTTTTTCCTATGTTTGTTGGCTGCATAAATGTCTTCTTTTGAGAAGTGTCTGTTCCTGTCCTTTGTTGGGTTGTTTGTATTTTTCTTGTAAATTTGTTTAAGCTTCTTTTGTAGATTCTGGATATTAGACCTATGTCAGGTGGATAAATTGCAAGAATTTTCTCCCATTCTGTAGGTTGTCTGTTCACTCTGATGATAGTTTATTTTGCTGTGTAGAGCTCTTTAATTCGATCCTATTTGTCAATTTTTGCTTTTGTTGCAATTGCTTTTGACGTTTTTCTCATGAAATATTTGCCTGTACCTATGCCCTGAATGATATTGCCTAGATTTTCTTATAGCGTTTTTATAGTTTTGGGTTTTACATTTAAGTCTTTACTCCATCATGAGTTAATTTTTGTATAAGGTAGAAGGAAGGGGTCTAGTTTCAATTTCCTGCATATGGCTAGCCGCTTCTCCCAGCACTATTTGTTAAATAGGGAATCCATTCCCCATTGCTTGTTTTTGTCAGGTTTGTCAAAGATCAGATGGTTGTAGATGTGTGGTCTTATTTCTGAGTTCTCTATTGTGTTCCATTGGTCTATGTGTCTGTTTTTATACCAGCACCATGCTGTTTTGGTTACTGTAGCCTTGTAGTATAGTTTGAAGTTGGGTAGTGTGATGCCTCCAGCTTTGTTCTTTTTGCTTAGGATTGTCTTGGCTATGTGGGCTCTGTTTTGGTTCAATATGAATTTTAAAGTAATTTTTTCTAATTCTGTGAAGAAGATCAATGGTAATTTAATGGGAATAGCAATGAATCTATAAATTACTTGGGCAATTTAGCCATTTTCATGATATTGATTCTTCCTATCCATGAACAAGGAATATTTTTCCATTTGTTTGTGTCCTCTCTGACTTCCTTGATCAGTGGTTTGTAGTTCTATTTGAAGTGGTCCTTCACTTCCTTTGTTAGCTGTACTCCCAGGTATTTAATTCCCTTTGTAGCAATTGTTAATGGAAGTTCATTCATGATTTGGTTCCCTGCCTGTCTATTATGAATGCTCATGATTTTTGCACATTGATTTTGTATCCTGAGACTTTGCTGAAGTTGCTTAGCGCTTAAGAAGCTTTTAGGCTGAGATGATGGGGTTTTCTAGGTACAGGATCACATCATCTGCAAAACAGAGACAATTCAACTTCCTCTCTTCCTATTTGAATACTCTTTATTTCTTTTTCTTGCCTGATTGCCCTGGGCAGAACTTCCAATACTATGTTGAATAGGAGTGATGAGATAGGGCATCCTTGTCTTGTTCCAGTTTTCAAGAGGAATGCTTCCAGTTTTTGCCCATTCAGTATGATCTTGTCTGTTGGTTTGTCATAAATAGCTATTATTTTGAGGGTATGTTCCATCAGTACCTAGTTTATTGAGAGTTTTTAACATGAAGCAATGTTGAATTTTATCGGAGGCCTTTTCTGCATCTATTGAGATAATCATGTGGTTTTTGTCTTTAGTTCTGTTTATGTGATGAATTACATTTATTGATTTGTGTATGTTGAACCAGCCTTCATCCCAGGGATGAAGCTGACTTGATCATGGTGGACAAGCTTTTTTGATGTGCTGCTGGATTCAGTTTGACAGTATTTTATTGAGGATTGTTGCATGGATGTTCATCAGGGACATTGGCCTGAAACTTTCTTTTTTTGCTGTATCTCTGCCAGGTTTTGGTATCAGGATGATGGTAGCCTCATAAAATGAGTTGGGGAGGAGTCCCTCCTTTTCAATTGTTTGGAATATTTTGAGAAGAAATGGTACCACCTCCTCTTTGTACCTCTGGTAGAATTCAGCTGTAAATCTGTCTGGTCCTGAGCTTCTTTTTTGTTGGTAGGCTATTTATTACTGCCTTAATTTCAGAGCTTGTTATTGGTCTATTCAGGGATTCAACTTCTTCCTGGTTCAGGCTTGGGAGGGTGTATGTGTCCAGGAATTTATCCATTTCTCCTAGATTTTCTAGTTTATTTGCATAGAGGTGTTTATAGTATTCTCTAATGGTAGTTTGTATTTCTGTGGGATCAGTGATGATATCCCCTTTATTATTTTTTATTGTGTCTAATTGATTCTTCTTTATTAGTTCAGCTAGCAGTCTATCTATTTTATTAATTTTTTTCAAAAAACTAGCTCCTAGATTCATTGACTTTTTTGAAAGGTTTTTTGTGTCTCTACCTCCTTCAGTTCTGCTCTCATTTTGGGTATTTCTTGTCCCCTGCCAGCTTTGAGGTTTGTTTGCTCTTTGTTCTTGTTCTTTTAGTTGTGATGTTAGGATATCAATTTGAGTTCTTTCTAGCTCTTTGATGTGGGCATTTAGTGCTATAAATTTCCCTCTCAATGCTACTTTAGTTGCGCCCCAGAGATTCTGGTACATTGTCTCTTTGTTCTCATTGGTTTCAAAGAACTTCTCGATTTCTGCCTTAATTTTTTTATTTACCCAGGAGTCATTCAAGAGCAGGTTGATCAATTTCCATATAGTTGTGTAGTTTTGAGTGAGTTTCTTAATCTTGAGTTCTAATTTGATTGTACCGTGGTCTGAAAAACTGTTATGATTTCAGTTCTTTTGTATTTGCTGAGGCATGTTTTACTTCCAATTATGTGATCTATTTTAGAGTAAGTGTCATGTGGTGCCAAGAAGGATGTATATTCTGTTGTTTTTAGGTAGAGAGTTCTGTAGATATCTATCAGATCCACTTGATCCAGAGCTGAGTTCAAGTCCTGAGTATCTTTGTTAATTTTCTGTCTTAATGATCTGTCTAATATTGACTGTATAATGTTAAAGTCTCCCGCTAATATTGTGTGGGAGTCTAAGTCTCTTTGTAGGTCTCTAAGAACTTGCTTTATGCATCTGGGTGCTCCTGTATTGGGTGCATATATATTTAGGATAGTTAGCTCTTCTTGTTGAATTGAACCCTTTACCATTATGCCCTTCTTTGTCATTTTTGATCTTTGTTGGTTTAAAGTCTGTTTTGTCAGAAACTAGGATTGCAACCCCCGCTTTTTTCTGCTTTCCATTTGCTTGGTAGACTTGCCTCCATTCCTTTACTTTGAGCCTATGTGTGTCTTTGCACATGAGATGGGTCTCTTGAATTCAACACACTGATGGGCCTTGACCCTATACAGCTTGCCATTTTATGTCTTTTAATTAGGCATTTAGCCCATTTACATTTAAGGTTAATATTATCATGTGTGAATTTGATCCTGTCATCATGATGCTAGCTGGTTATTTTGCAGACTTGTTGACGTAGTCGTTTCTAGTGTCATTGGTCTCTGTACTTCAGTGTGTTTTTGTAATGGCTGGTAGTAATTGTTCTTCCTTTATATATTTAGTGCTTCCTTCAGGAACTCTTGTACGGCAGTCCTGGTGGTTATGAATTCCCTCAACATTTGCTTGTCTGAAAAGGATTTTATTTCTCCTTCACCTATAAAGCTTAGTTTGGCCAGATATGAAATTCCAAGTTGGAAGTTCTTTTCTTTATGAATGTTGAATATTGGCCCATAATCTCTTCTGGCTTATAGGGTTTCTGCTGAGAGATCCGCTGTTAGTCTGATGGGCTCCCCTTTGTAGGTGATCAGGCCTTTCTCTCTGGCTGCCCTTAACACTTTTTCTTCCATTTCCGCCTCGGAGAATCTGATGATTATGTGTCTTGGGATTGGTATTCTCATGGAGTATATTACTGGGGTTCTCTGTTCTCTGGATTTCCGGAATTTGAATGTTGATCTGTCTTGCTAGGTTGGGGAAGTTCTTTTAGATGATGTCCTGAAGTGTGTTTTCTAACTTGGTTCCAGTCTCCCCATCCCTTTCAGAAACCCCAGTAAGTCATAGGTTCAGTTTTTTTTACATAATCCCATAGTTCTTGGAGGTTTTGTTCATTCCCTTTCATTCTTTTTTTCTCTAATCTTGTCTGCCTGTCTTATTTCAGCAAGATAGTCTTTAAGCTCTAAAATTATTTTCTCTGCTTGGTCTATTTTGACTACTGATACTCGTGGTTGCATTGTGAAGTTCTCGTGTTGCGTTTTTCAGCTCCATAAGGTCATTTATGTTCCTCTCTAAACTGGTTATTCTGGTGAACAGCTACTGTGATGTTTTATCATGGTTCTTAGCTACTTTGCATTGGGTTAGAACATGCTCCTTTAGCTCAGCGAAGTCTGTTATTATTCACCTTCTAAAGCCTTCTTCTGTCAGCTCATCCATCTCAGTCTCAGCCCAGTTCTGTGTCTTTGCTGCAGAGGTGTTGTGAGCATTTGGAGGAGAAGGGGCACTCTGGCTTTTTGAGTTTTCAGATTTTTTTCATGGATTCTTTCTCATCTTCACAAGTTTATCCACCTTCGATCTTTGAGGCTGCCGATTTTTGGGGGGTTTTTGTGGGGACTTTTTTGTTGATAGTGCTGTTGTTTCTGTTTGTTTTTCTTTTAACAGTCAGGCCCCTCTTCCATAGGGCTGCTGCAGTTTTCTGGGGGTCACTCCAGACCCTATTTGCCTGAGTCCCTCCTGAACCCAGAGGTGTCACCAGTGGAGGCTGCAGAACAGTAAAGATGGCTGCCTGCTCCTTCCTCTGGGAGCTCTGTTCCAGAAGGGCCCTGACTTGATGCCAGTGAGAATGCTCCTGTAAAAGGTGTCTGGTGACCCCTGTTGGGGGTCTCACCCAGTCAGGAAGCACAGGATCAGGGACCCACTTGATGAAGCACTCTGGCTGCCCCTTTGTGGAGGGGGTGTGCTGTGCTGGGGGGAATCCCACTCATTGGAACTGCCCAGATTCCTCAGAGCTAGCAGGGGAAAATACTAAGTCCACCGATCTGTGGAGACCACGGCCGCCTCTCCTGGCAGGGCCTTCATTTCAGGGAGATCAGATTTCTGTCTGTAAACTCCCGGCTGGAGTTCCTGAAATCCCCATAGGGAGACCCTGCCCGGTGAGTGGGGATGGGTCCAGGTCTGGCCTAAAGAGGCAGTCTGGTCAGGATCTGCCACAGCCACTGTGCTGTGCTGTGGGGAATTCCTCCTGGGTCCAAACTGCCCAGTCTCCCTAGCACCAGCGGCGGAAAACAGCAGACTGGAGCCGCAGTGATGGCAGCCGCCCCTCCCCCCGGGAACTTGGTAGTCTTAGGCAGTCTCCAGCCAAGTGGCCACCGAGAATCTCCACAGCTCTGGGCTCGGGACCCAAGGCCCTGGTGGTGTGGGCTCATGAAGGGATCTCCTGATTAGCGGGTTGCACAGATCCATGGAAAAAGTGTGGTTTCCCAGGTGGGGTAGCACAATCACTCACTGCCTCCCTTTGCCCCGTGCGGCTCCCGGGTGGGTTGTTGCTCCACCCTGCTTTTCCTCACTCTCTGTAGGTTGTGCCAGCTGCCTAGTGAGTCCCAGTGAGTGAACCTGGATACCTTAGTTGCCAGTGAGGATTCACTTGCCGTTTTCATTCTTCTTGGTGGGAGCCTCCAACCGCAGCTGTTCCTAGCCAGCCATCTTGCCCCCTCCCTCACTTCTGTTCTGTCATTCTTAAGATCTTGGTTTTAATGTTAATGCTGGTCAGTTCTGCCTGAATTCCAGAGGGAGGAGGGTATAATGAGGTACATTTGACACCCCTTTCTCATCATGTCCTGAACTAGTTTTCTGGGTTTACTTTGGAATGCTCTTGGCTGAGAGGAGGGTCTATTCAGTTGGTTGGGGGGCTTAGAATTTTATTTTTGATTTACGAAAGGCATACAATTTAATGTCTATACACAGGTGTCTTCAGAATTAAGACCCAGCATCTCAATGAAGTACAGAAGCTTATATACAATTTTGAGGTTATAGAAAGAGTAGAGGCTTGGATCCTGGCAAAACAGGTTATGGGAGTGGGAGAAGAGGAATTCTATTGAGTTGCAATAAATGATTATTAGGGAGAATGGCTGGAAGGGAAACAGAAATTAACTTGTAAATGGTTCTCTTTGGTATTTAAATGATCCTTGGGGACAGTCATTATCTTGAAAAAGGTGTCTTCAGGTATGGTCACATCTTGGTCTTCTTTTCTGCAATAACATGACAACAGGGAGGGGAAGATAAATCATTTGTTTTCCATGGTGGCTGTGGACTTTAGGCAGATAAAGGAACTTCAGCTTCTTTGGGAGAGGTGGTGGGGGCAGGGAGGGAGGTCAGCGAGAACTTGAGGCTTCTTCAGTTCAGCATCTTAAAGTGCCATATTTGGGGGTATCATTTTCTGGGCCCCAACAGATTCAAAGTATTTTTTTTTCTGTTTAGTAAATGTTCACTGTTCAAATAAGTTACCACAAAATTTACAATTGTGTTTTGGCATTTTGGGACTTCAATACATAAATAAAACATAGAATAAAAAAGATTGAGCTTCATAAACTCACAGCTGCTTAGGCACATCCATTACTCACAAGTCTGAACTCATAACTAATCATAGACAGGAGTTTGAACAGATGAAATTAAATGATTATGAACTCATGAACTAAAAAAAGTTGAACTTGATATTGGATACAAAAATATGGGCACTTTTTAGGGCTTGGGCGCCCAGGTTGAAGCCAAGCTGATCTCATCTAGGGTTTTGGGGACCGTGGGGCTTGGGCTGGGTGGACAGAAAAAAAATAGCAGTTTTCAGGACTGGAGTTTGTTGGAAGCTTGGGATATCACCACTGTGCTTCCTTTCAGAAGCCTGGCCTCGGTTAGGAAGCTGGTCTTTAGAGCACAAGGACGGACCTGAAGTTAGCGCTGATTAGTGATGGTGACTTGTTCATGACTTGGGGCTTTGGCCAAACAACAGTCTTTTCCTTTCTGGAATATGAAAAATAAATACTTTTAATTCTTAGCCCTCCCTCACCTCCCTCCACTCCCCCACCAGCCACCATCAGCCACACCCTCAGGCAAGGCTGTAAGGCTCACTCAGACCTTGGTTGTGAAGGTCCGGCTTTCTGTGAGTGGTGCCATTTAGTGATTCAGACCTCAATTACTGTGGTGGCAAATTAGCTCTAACTGCCAAATTTTTGTAATTTATTGGAAAAAAAGAAAGCTGAATATAGGACATTTAGGGCATCCTGACAAAGCAATACAGGATGCAGGGCCAAAGCATTAAATACAGGACATGCCCTGTATATACAAGATGCCAGGTTACCCTAATTTAGGAGTCAGTGGAGCTGAAGTGGGTCATAGCTTTTTTTTTGCTTCTACTCACTATTTTAAGACAAACGTGAAGTTTAACCATGAGACAGACTTTCAGATCCCTGACTTCTAAGTGAGCCATGATGGAATGGCTCCTGACAGCTGACTAGACAGTGGGGTCTTCCCTGAACATGTTGAAAGGGGAGGAAAGGACACTATGGTTGCAAAGCTCCACTAAACGTCTCTCTTACCCAACTCCACATCCCCAGGCATCAGCCAAGCTCCTGTGGGCAGCATGGCAGGGGCCCTTCCCGCAGAGAATGGGGCCAGCTGAGTTCCTCTGGGCATCTCTGCTTCTGGGAGCCCCAGAAGGGCACCTGGCAGCGTGTAGTCACAGAACCCTTTGTGCAGTTGGTGATGGGCAGGTGTTTCCCATAGTTTCTATAAAAACAATTAGACTGTGAGAGAGTTTAGAGAAAGACTAGCTTCATGGCAAATATGTCAAATAAAAAGCCCTCACTTTCCCAGAAACACCTGTCAGAGAATGATGAGAAAAGCTATTCACTTGAGAATAGAAACAACAAATACACAACGTGAATGAGAATGAGATTAATGAGAGCTGTGGGAGCAACCAGGGACCTTCTGGGAAATGTCAGGAGGGAAAGAAAACCGAGAAGAGAGAGATGGGAGACACGTTCAGGGACAAGAAGGTGGAACATTGCTAAATGCAATTGCTTTTCCATGTGGGCTTAATGTAAATCCAAATCTTTGAAAGTATTAGAAGTATTCCAAAGTGAATGAACATTTGAGAAAATAACCTAAAGAAAAAGACAAAGCATATGCACAAGATTATCAGAGATTCTGGAACCAAATAGAAGCAATCAAAAAATTCAAGTGCTATAGATAGTGCTGTTGAATTAAAATATATAAGCTAAAGTATGGACACTTAGACTAAAGGTAAAGAATGAAAACACAGCAGTGTCTGAAACTTGTCATGGTAACTTTCTCAAAAAGGGAGAGGGAAAAGATTATTTAATGAATATATATTGGATCTCAATCTTGGGAGGGAGCATAATGGGCTCTGTACCTTCTATCATACACTAAAATTAAAGTCAGCTAAATAAAAGAATTCCCTGGGAAAAAAATAAGGCTTTAAAAACTAGCAGAAAACATAAAATTATAGTCTCATGGAAGACTAAAGTTCTTCAGCCTTGAAGCAATGGGAGGGATCACACAGTAAAAGTTAAACAATTTTTAACATAAGGATGTTAAATTATATGTCAAAAAAAGCCACTGAAGTCACAGGCATAGTGGCTCGAGCCTGTAATTCCAGCTACTCAAGAGGCTGGGGTGGGAGCATTGCTCAAACATTTTCCTATAGCAATGAAGCCTGGAGTTGAGGGTGAATGATATAAAAATATTTACCCCAAAATATATTTATTTGACATATTTTGAAATGGCTGTCACAGAGCCAGCAAACAGAAGTAGCCCTGAAAAGCTGTCTTTTGAAGGGGAAATTTATATCTGTAGAGCATCTGCAGGAAGCAGCTAGGTCTTCCCTTGTCCAGATCTAGGAAAGACTAACTAAGAGTTTGACCCCTTACAGATCTGAAAGAAACGTACCATCTATTCTTCGAAGGCTGCAACCAGTGAGGTTTCATCTACATAACAAGACCACCTTTGGCGGCCAGGCCTCCTCTTCTCTCCCTCCCATTACCTGTTTTGCCATTATAACCTGATTTACCACTATAACCTGTTTTTGCCTGTGCTCTGGACTCCCATTCTTTCTGTAACCTCAAGATGATATGTAAGCTTCTGCACCCCATTGGTGAGTTGAGCAGTCACTCTGTGGTTCTCCCTGTGCTCACATTAATAAAATCTATATTCCTTTTCTCCAATTACTCTGCCTTTTGTGAGTTTTCAGTGAGCCTTCAGAGGGTAAAGGAGAAGTTTTTCCCTTGTTCCCTACAAGGGTCAGGCAGGTTTGTTCAGATTATCTACCCAGGGAGTTTTCAGAAGTTGAGTTTCTTCAGCCATGTCAGGAATAAAATAATCCCTGCTTTCTTAGAATTGTGGAGGAAATGAACACTAACGATATGTTAACCTAAAAGGAAGAAACTGAGGCAAACAATATAAGTTTGCCTTATATTTTACTTAGAGTTTACTGGGGCCAAGCTTAAGGACTGCAACCCAAGAGCATAGACTCAAGTTGCCCTGGATATACACTCCAATTAGCAGTACTTACAAGTGGATTTGTAAAGGCAAAAAAGGGGGTCAGGGAGTGGACTGATACAAAGTTGTTTGCCAAGAATTCTCATTGGTTTATAGAAATAACATTGATTAGTGGTTGGCTACACATTGCTGTTCTAAAAGGTGTGAGTTACAGTGTCCAGCATGGCATTGTTAGATTAATTTATAGCTACTTGTGGCAATAGCAAGCAGTTCTAAGAGATGAAAACATAGCTCAAGGGGAAGTAGGACATGATTGCTGTCTCATTTTAATGTTTCTCTGGGCCTGATAATTTAAAAGGATTCGCATTTCTCGGATAAAATTTCTTTTCTTTTCTCATAATGAATATAGAGCATCTGACATACAGATGCTAAAAATAACTCTGATTATCACTACCACAAACATGACACCTGAAGCATTCACTGACATTTTTATGAGAAGAAACTAAGGGTATGAATAAATAAAATTATCCTTTCCCATGTATCTTTTCATTCAATTTTTTCCTTCTTTATCTGTAAAAGAGAGGTATAAACAGTAAACAATCATCTGTAAGCTGGTCCACTCTTTTAAGACTTCCTAACATACAATTAAAGCATCTTTGAGGATAGGTAGTTGAAATTTTTTAAAGAACTAAAAAGAATGAAAAATCTTTGACACTTGTATTAAAACCTGTTGTGTTAGCCTATTTTTGCATTGCAATAAAGGAATACCTAAGACTGGGTAATTTATAAAGAAAAGAGGTTTATTTGACTCGCTGTTCTGCAGGCTGTACAAGCATGGCACCAATATCTGCTTGGCTTCTGGTGAGGGCTCAGGGAGCTTACAATCATGGCAGAAGGCTCGGGGGAGCAGGCACATCACGTGACAAGAGAGGGAGCAAGAGAGTGAGGGGAGAGGTGCCACACACTTTTAAACAACCAGATCTCATGTGAACTAACTGAGGAAGAACTCACTCATCATCAAGGGGAGGGTGCTAAACCATTCATGAGAAATCCACCCCCATGATCCAATACCTCCCACCAGGTCCCACCTCTAACATTGGAAATCACTTTTCAACATGAGATTTGGAGGAAAACAACATCCAAACCATATCACCAGGACACATCTCAACTGCTACGTCCATTGTCCATTCACATGTGTCATTTCAGAAGCAAAGGGCAGAAGTCAGCAGAGTGAGCAGCCTGCCAACAGCCTTATTGAGGGCCCAGAAAGCCCCGGGGACAGGGCTGGATGCTGTGGGTACAGACCCAACGCCCTGACTCTGAAGGCCTTATAGTCTGGTGGGCCATTTAAGGGCAAATACAAATTTAAAATAAGATTCATAGTCTCCTGTAAAAGTGAGGGAAGAGATACCACCTCCTTCCCTTTCATTACAGTATCTACTTTGGAAAACTTTTAATAAATTATTTCTCTGCCACTTTGAATGTAGATAAATCTGTTTAAAAGCTAAAAAGCCTCTTGCTGGCTTTACAACTGTGAACCAAAAATAAATCCTAAGCCCTCAACTGACTAAATAGGCCCCCTTTTGGCCAAGGGGACCCCAGGGTAATCTGAAAAACTAAATTCCAGACCATGATGGGAAGGGAGATTGGTAACACCTCATTATTCCTCCCTTCCTTTTGGAGTTTAGGCACAACTGATTAGCATTAAGGTTAAAATAGAGATCGTAAGACTGACAAAACACACTCTTTGTGGTAATAACAAATTATAATTAAGACCTAAGGCCACACAAGGCAACAGTTAAGTCACACTGTATAAACCGTAAAATATTTTTAAATGAGTTTTAAAAATTAACCCAGTACAGGCTGGGCACGGTGGCTCACTCCTGTAATCCCAGCACTTTGGGAGTGCAAGGCGGGCGGATCATGAGGTCAGGAGATCCAGACCATCCTGGCTAACATGGTGAAACCCTGTCTCTACTAAAAATACAAAAATTAGCCGGGTGTGGTGGCGGGCGCCTGTAGTCCCAGCTACTCAGGAGGCTGAGGCAGGAGAATGACGTGAACCCGGGAGGTGGAGCTTGCAGTGAACCAAGATCACGCCACTGCACTCCAGCCTGGGTGACAGAGCAAGACTATGTCTCAAAAAAAAAAAAGTAAATAAAATAAAATAAAATTAACCCAGTGCAATGTGGCTTTCTCTCCAAGCTGATTCTGGTATAACATCACATGACAGGAGACCCTGAAGGAAATAAAAATATTTTACCCCCAGATTTATTTCTTTGACATATTTTGAAACAACTCTGCAAAACTGTCTTTTGTGGGAGAAATTTGCATCTGTAGGGAATATCCATAAATGCAGCCAGATCTTATATTAACTGAGAGTCTGACACATTTAAGGTCTGAAAAGAGGCATTGACCATCTATTTTCTTTGAAGGCTGCTGCCTATAAGTCTTCATCTACATAACAAGGGCCTTGGCCCCCACAACTTCCACATCTTAACTCAAGCTGTCTTTCTATTGACTTCAAGTCTTTAGACAAAGCTCAACTCTCTCAACCAACTGTCAACTAAAGAATTCCTAAAACCCATCTATGTCTTGTAAGCCCCCACTTTGAGTTGTCCCACCTTAGCGGGTTGAACAACAATGTACACCTTCCATGTATTGATTGATGCCTTTGCCTGTAACTCCTGTCACTCTAAAATGTATGAAACCAGGCTGTAAACTAACTGCCTCAGGCACACTTACTCAGGACCTCTTGAGACAGTGTTGTCCAAGTCATGAGCACTCATACTGACTCAGAATAAACCTCTTTAAAATATTTTACAGTTTGGTTTTTCTGTTAATGCAGCCCAGGGATGTCCTTCTCAAAGACCTGGGAGCCATCTCTTTGTAAAGTCAGCATCCAAGGGAGATAGCATCTCATCTCCCAGTTTCCGTGGGAGAGTAAGAGGCTAACATTGGTGGGCACTGGCTCCAAGTTGCAAACATACCTCCTGTCATGAAGATAGGAGTTTTTTTGTTTTGTGTGTTTAGAAAGCCAACTGCTAACTCAGATTACCCTTGCAATTACCAGGTAAATTTAGTATGAACTATTGTGACAAGTGGTGCTGTCAAGTCCCCTTACTGGAGGACAATTTACAATTTATCTGTAGAACATAGATAGAGTGGGTTGTCTCTGCCTGTCTATACAAGGGGACAAGCATTCTCTCTGTCTTCCCAATCTTTTGCTAGGTTGCATATTATGCACACCACATTGTGGTATAATGCTTATTCCATAATAAAACAGTTTTCTTTACTATCTATATGGAGGTTGTAGGACTTTCTCCTTAGTTCAGCTAAAAGCCAGGTTCTTGTCACATAGTCATGAAAGATTAGGCTCGCAGACACTTTGACGGGTGAGAAAAATGGAATTTATTGGGCAAAAAGCAAAAAAAAAAAAAAGGGAAACAGGAACTCTCAGCAAAGCAGGAGTCCACCCTGGAGCAGGAGAGGCCAGGCTCCTCTCCCCTGCAAATGGCACAAACTTCCTGAGGCTCCAACCCAGTGTGCACTCCTCCCAGTGTGCAGGCTGGTTGGAGGTTCTCTGGTGACCCCTTTATACTTGGCTGTCTCACAGAGAGGTTTTATGGTTTGGGAGATTTTGTTCTTAATTGTATTTCCCCCAAATCGTGAAGGGGTGCTGGGTGGGTCATGGTGTGCAGTAAGCACACAAGAGTGGAGGGTTGCATGGTCATCAGTGAAATGAGAATAACAGCGTTACCCCCAGTGTTAACAACAATAATTTACTTAAATAGCATATGCAGATTCCAGAAGCTGGGCCTGTGCTCAGTACTTGTGTCTTCCCAATCCTCACTCTAGTACAGAAATAAAGGAAGATGACCCAGTGGAATGAGGAGCTTGGTCATGTCCCTGGAGTGATGGAACATGTGGCTCAGGCCATGCTGACTCCAAAATGTGGAGGGATTTGATGAATTGGATCGCTGCTGGGCCCCACCAACACAGACCTGCCTAGACAGATTTTACCTTGTACTTTTTCACTGGTATGAGCCTCTCTGTGCTTAGCTGTGCTGAAAAGGGGAAATGCAACAAAATATGAGCAAGGGAGATATTTTGGCATTCTTTTCTAAGGAAGCCAAAAGAACTGCTGATTTTACAAGGAAACTGTGGTCTCTGAAGAGTTTAATGCTAATTTTGCAGATTTGGAAATCTAAGTCATTTGTGGAGTATTTAAAGCAAAATCCCAAGTTCTGAGATTTATTGAATCACAGACTTCCAAGCCTCATGAACTCTGAGTGAAATCACTTTTGCAAAGATTATGGCAGTGAGAGAAATCTAGCGTGGCTGACTCCACCTTGTTTGTAGCCTCACAGGCTGGCTGTCCCCGCTCACTCCTAGGCATAGGCCAAGCTAACCGGAGGAGGAATTCACTTTACAGTTTAACTTTGCCTGACTACCATGGTGAAACCCCGTCTCTACTAAAAATACAAAAATTAGCCAGGCCTGGTGGCAGGCACCTGTAATCCCAGCTACTCAGGAGGCTGAGGCAGGAGAATCGCTTGAACCTGGGAGGCGGAGGTTGCAGTGAGTCAAGATCGCACTATTGCACTCCAGCCTGGGTGACAGAGTGAGACTCCATCTCAAAAAGCAAAAATAGCTCCTCCTTAAAACTGATCTCCCCTCCTTGTGTGGGGGCCACAACCACTTTTGTAAGACTAGTGAAAGGCCACAAGATCAGGATTATGGGAAGGGCCTGAACTCTGCTAAAATGTAGGCATAGTTTCTATAATTTCTTGCTGCTCAGAAGTCACATGGCCAAAGGTTACAAGATTTGTGATTTCCCCAATTGCTCCTATAGATAACATCACCATTGTAAAACCTAGGATTGGTCTTTCGAGATGTTTTTCAGACTGACCCCATCTGGACTCATGACTCATGACTCAACTCATCCTGTAGCCCCCAACCCAGAGGCAGGCTCAGAACATGAAGACCATTTTCCACACCACTATGATTGCATCCCAAACCAATCAGCAGCACCCATTCCCTAGACCCCTGCCCACTAAACTATCCTTGAGAAATTGTAACCTCCAAGTCTTCAGGGAGATTGATTTGAGTAATAACTCCATCTTCCACATGGCCAGCCTCAGGATAACTAAACTCGTTCTTTACTGCAATATCACGGTCTCAGTGAATCGGTTTTGTCTCTGTAGTGGACAGGAAGAAGCTGCCAGGTGATTACATGAACAAGGCCCATGTCTGGGGCCAGGATTCCCAGTGCTCAGGTGGCTGCTGGTGACAATCCAGAGCATGACCTTCTGTCAACCCAACTCTTTCTTACCAACCTGTCTGTTGTAAAAAAGAGAACCAGGGGCCAGGGACAACTGGACTTAAAGGAACACAGTAACAACTGTGGCCAAGGAGAGGGTACTTCAGAACCAGCTTCTGAATCCCTATCCCTGGAAACAGACAAAAAACCAAGGGAAAACAAAACAGGGGGAAACTTCACAGCCCCAAAAGTGGAGAAAAGTGCCCAGATGCCACATGTTCCATGGAATTCCTGCTAGATGCACTAAAAATGGGGCCAGACCAGGGGCTGGACACATCCCTTCCCAGGAGTTGGTGTATCCAAGGAGGTGTGTAGAGAAGGGACTGCAGAGGTCCACAGTTGGTCTCTATTTGGAGGGAGGAGGTCAGTCCAGCTTGTAAGAGACTCAAATGTGCAGCATCCTTGTGAGAAGGGCACAGCAGTGTATGCTAAGCGTTCTTAAGGAAATTAAGGGCACCAAAAAAGATCAAAAGGGGGTCAAAGCAAATACCTTGAGATAACAAAGAGGACAAAATGTAACAGAAGGAGCATGAGGAAATAAATAATACCGAGCAGCACTAAAAGCTCATTGATGGAGTGAGACACAGAAGGCACTCTTCAGAGAAGAAAATTAGTGATATGTAAATAAAGTCTGGGAGGCTTTTTGAGATGGTGAAGAAAATGTCAAAAGTACAAAATGGACAAGAAAGAAGGTGAAAGAAAAGAAAACAGAACTGCTGAGATCTCATATTGGCTGTCTTTGTTTCTAGAGAAAAGAAAGGAAAAGCTGAACAGACACAATATTCAATGATAACAACAAAAAACGTTTTCTTAATTTAAAAAGTGCAGTGGGGAGGAAGAGCAGGTGTGGAGATGATGACTGTGGGGCTGAGTGGATGTTGGGTGGCACAGCGGGGGCTTGGCCACCATAGTGGACACAATGGCAGGGCCAGGTAAAATCCCAGAGTCTGGGCTTGGGTTCTGGGCCCCCCAACTCTTTTCTATGTGGAGTGGCAGGTTGAGGAGGCCCGGATGTCCTGTCTCCTGGAGGTGGAGTCAGGAGGATGGAGTGAGGTAAAACACAGACTAAAGGCAGCACAGTGCCCAGCACAAGTGACAGCATACAGGCTGCTGTGACTTTCTGTCCCAGACACTGCCCCAACCACATGGAGGCATGGGCTCTGTGAGAGCACATTCCCTTCCAGGTCCAGGGCCCTTCCTGTCCAGTTCCTCTTCCTGCCCAGTTCCTCTTCCTGTCCAGTTCCCCTTCCTGTCCAGTTTCACTTTCCCTTCCTGTCCAATTCCTCTTCCTCTCCAGTTCCTCTTCCTGTCCAGTTCCCCATCTTGTCTAGTTCCCTTTCCTGTCCAGCTCCCCTTCCTGTCCAGTTCCTCTTCCTGTCCGGTTCCCCTTCTTGTCTAGTTCCCTTTCCTGTCCAGTGTCCCTTCCTCTCCAGTTCCTCTTCCTGTCCATTTCCCTTTCCTGTCTAGTTCCCCTTCCTGTCCATTTCCTCTTCCTCTCTAGTTCCTCTTCTTGTCTAGTTCCCTTTCCTGTCCAGTTCCTGTTCTTTTCCAGTTTCTCTTCCTGTCCAGTTCCTCTTCCTCTCCAATTCCTCTTCCTGTCCAGTTCCCCTACCTCTCCAGTTCCTCTTCCTGTCCAGTTTCCCTTCTTGTCCACACCCCTTCCTGTTCAAGCCCCTTCCTGGTCGAGGGCTCAGCCTCCCCATCCAAGGCCCATCTCCCACTGCCTCACAATCACACACACTTGTGTCACATGATCCTCAAAAGCACCCACCTATACCAAGGAAAGTGACTCAAGCTGCCTTCTCCCTAGCCAGGGATCCCCTCCTGCAGATGCTGTGGCCTGCAGCCTACTTGACTTGGGTCCAGATTGCCAACATTTGTTGATTTCTGCAGTTTGTAAAACTTCCTTTATCTGGCCCTGCCATTGTGTCCACTATGGTGGCCAAGCCCCCGCTCTGCCACCCAACACCGACTCAGCCCTGGTCATCATCCCCACACCTGCTGTTCTGCACATCTGTGGCTCATCTTTCTTTCTGTGGTACTGGGCCTTACCCAGCCCTTTTTCAAGAGGGGCCAGGCCCCTGTGCTCATCCAGGGGTTCACAGAGGGTGTGGAGCTCCAGGCCTAGCCCCTTCAACAAGCTCAGCAAGCAGCTAGCCCCTGGGGAAGCTTTTGTGGCTGCCTGTCCCCTCATTAATAGGAGTCGACCCCTGGATGCCTGGCTCCCTGGGCTTCTGTCCACTCTTTGGAGAGTGGGAACTAGATTCATCTCTGCAAGGAATAAATCTCAGAAGAAGCCGAAAGCCAGAACCTGAGGCCTTGCCTCACAGACACTCAGCTCATGTTGATGTTACTACAGCTCCTGTACTGCTATTGCAACCAGGGCTCAGGGTATTGTCCATAACATCATTATTAGCATTCTCACTCTTTTTTCCCCCTAGTTCTTTTAGTTGCAAATACATATTATCAATCTTAAAGAAGTATTTTTTAAATTCACTGTTTTTTAATATTAGCAGTAAGCTAGCATAATGCCCAGATATTCATTCTTTTAAATCTTCAAATTCCATTTATGTGATCTTACTGCTTTAGAACTAACTCTTAAAGGATTGTACCCATAGTGACCCTATGGATTTCTTTAAGTTGTATGAAATTTTAAGAAAGTGTTTGTGGTAGAATTGAGCCTACTTCCTAACGTTCAATTTTTTTAAGACTTATTTTTTTAGAGCAGTTTAAGATTCATAGCAAAATTGAGAGAAAGATACAGAGATTTCCTGTATGCCCCCTTCCCCAACACATGCACAGCCTCCCCCATTATCAACATCCCCCACCAGAATGGTACATTTGTTACAGTCAATGAACCCACATCAATACATCATCACCTGGAGTCCATATTTGTTTAAATTACAGTTTATTCTTTATGTTGTACATACTGTGGGTTTGAACAAATGTATAATGACATACAACCACCATTATGGCATCATGCTGAGTAGCTTCACTGACTTAAAAATCCTATTGCTCTACCTCTTCATCCCTATCTTCCCCTAGCCCTTGGTAACCACTGATCTTTCCACGCTCTCCACAATTTTGCCTTTTCCAGAATGTTATATAGTCGGAATTATCCAATGTACAGCCTTTTCAGATTGACTTCCTTCACTTAGTAACATGCATTTAAGGTTCCTCCATGTCTTTTCACGGCTTGATAGATCATTTCTTTTAGTGCTGAATAGTATTGCATGGTCTGGACGTACTGTCATTTATTTATCGAATCACCTACTGAAGGACATCTTGGTTGTTTCTAAGTTTTCACAATTATCAATAAAGCTGCTATAAACATCCCTGTGCAGGTTATTGTGTGGACATAAGTTTTCAACCCATTTGGATAAATACTGAGGAACACAATTGCTGTATTGTGTGGCAAGAATGTGTTTACATTTTTAAGAAACCACCAAACTGTCCTCCAAGGTGGCTGTACCATTTTGCATTCCCACATTCCCACCAGCAATGATGAGAATTCCTGTTCATCCACAACCTCACCAGCATTTGGTGTTGTCAGTGTTCCACATCTTGGTCATTCCAATTTGGCATTTAATGAAAGTGTTACCAAAATGCAGGGGTTTGATCTAGGTCTTATTGCTTGCTGCACAGAAAGCCAATCACTGAAGCAACAAGTATTGCCAGGGAGGAAGGCTTTAATTGGGTAATGCAGCCAGGGAGAATGGAAGGTAAAGTCTCAAATTAGTCTCTCAGACTGACTAAAATTTGGGGGTTTATTTAGTTGGTAAGGTAGGAAAACAGGAATAGGAAAGGGTAAGGAAGCAATCATGATGAATGAGGGGCCTGGATGCAGTGATCTGGTGAGTTCCAGTCCCTTGCCTGAGGATCAGTTTCCTGAGGAAGGAACTCAGATGAGACAAATGTAAGTTTCAAGTTTTAAGACCAGGGAGGGTCAATATTAGTTCTCTGGGACAATTGAGCCAGTTTCAAAATAAGTATTGTTAAAGATCAAAGAGTGTGTACATTTCCTAGGTGCTTGTCCACTTCCGGGGCCAGCCAGTCAGGCTGCTTGGCACCCCTCAGGGAACAGTGGCTGTGTCCTACACACTGGAGCAAGTATCAATTTACATCTTTCCCCAGGAAACTGAGCTCCATGAAGACATTGCTTATATGTGGGTGATGTAGAAAAGGAATGAAGAGAGATTTGACTGAATGAATGACACATTATTGTCCCCCGCCCCACCCCCATGTGGGCCATTGAGGCTGACTCTGGCATTTGCTGGTGTAAGGCTAAATCTCCAAAAATATTGGTATCTGGCCAAGCTGTGGCCACCAGAGGGGTTTGAGGGCAGGCCTGAGCACAGGCTCTCAGCAGCAGGCCCACTTGGTTACTGTAGCCCCCAGGCAAGGGAGCAGTGGGAGGCCTCACACCCTTTGTCTGAGGGTTTAAATGTTTAAATAAATCATTCAAGCTCACATAGTGTTAAATGAAATATGTTCCATCCTAATGACAACACTGGAAAATACACACACAAGCCCAGGAAGTTAGCTACACAACGTCCTTTCCCCAGGGGTTGCACATGCAAGGCCCCCAGGGCCAGGCTTGGACCACAATGAGAGGAGCAGGTCAGGGGGTCACTGTGGGCTGCACTGGGTCAATGAGCCTTGCTGCCATTAAGAATTCAACAGGATTTTTCAGAAGCAATCAGAATCTATGTTTTCATGTAAAAAGTCACAATTGTTTAATACTTGCTCAAAAAAACCCACAAAATTTAGATGCTACTTCCATGGGCTGGGTTTGGTCAATAAGCCTCCAGCCAGCAGCCTTGGCCTCATACCAGGTCTGAACGGTCTCCCTGAACACCTGCTCTGTGTCTTCCCCCAGCAAAGCCAGAAGGGCAGGCTAGGTCAGGGGTGACTCAGACAGGAGCTGCAGGCACGACACTGACCACCCAGTGCACATGTTTCTGGGAGCACTCCTCCCAAGGACAGGAGAGGACGTTATGGGAGGGAGTCTTATCAGCATGCCCTCCCCTAAGAGATAGAGGGACAGTGATGGGACTGTAGGCCTTGGCCTCCCTGAATTCTCTCTCTCTGAGATGCGCTTCCTCACTCCAGAAGAAAGGAATGTGGGCTCATGACACCCTAAATCACAGCGTCAGAGCCTGGGAGGAAGTCAAGCCAGCAAAGTTGAGAAATGTAGCAAAGACTCTGCCAGGACCTACAGGTGAACAGCTGCGTGCCCAGGTCTGCAGTCTCTCAGGCTCACACTGCCCAGGTCTCAAGTAGGGGCTGAAAATGCAAAACCCTGCTTCAGGTGCCAGGTTAGCCTTGAGGGCATACAGCTTGACTAATCATCATAGGAAGAGGCTCTGCAGATGGGACCAGGGCCATGGGAGGAGGCAGGGGCAGCTTTGGCTAGGGTGCCCACTGGAGAAAGCCAGCCTCAGTGTAATCTCCTGATGCACCTAGGCCTTCTAGGAGTGACTCTGACCTGAGCCTCCCATCATCATTGCTGTGTCTGGCCTGGCACACAGATGCCCATCACCATCTCCATCGCCCAGGAGACTGGACACGGGGCAGGAGGTGTACGGTAGAGACACGCAGTGGGGTGCTGTGGGAGAAAAGCAGGTAGGGGCGAGTGGCCCGTGGGACAGCTGACCAGGTGAGGGTGGGAGGTGGGCGTGGAGAACAAGCACCTGCAAGGGCATCTAGTGGGCATCTCCCTATCACAGTGGCAGCATGAGAACACCTCAACTTGCACAGCACATCCAGGGTTCCTGAAGTAGTTCTTCATGAGAGCCTTGGAGCTTTGCTCTTTTAATAGCTCACCGCCCTGTGCTGCCCCACTGTTGAGATAAAAGCAAGGCACCCCATTCATCTCTGTCCAGAGCCTGGAGGACAAAGCGCCCTGTTTAAGCTAAGTGGAGAAAATATGTGTGTCAAACATCTGAAAGAGGTGAGGTTAAGGACGCTCCTGCCTCGGAGTGGGAGGGGATACAACGTAGCATCAGGCGGGAGGTCTGCACTTGGCCACCTCTCCTCCTTTGGCCCCAGGCTGAGTCAGTTTGTCTATATGTTGGAAGGGCTGTAGGGAGAGGTGGGCTCACTGCTGTGGCCACTAGCCTGGACAGAAAAGGGCTGAAGCCTGCTTGGTGCAGCAATGCCCTGCTTCTTTCCCACTTCCCTTATAAACTGGGGGCCCCTTTGAAGGTCAGGTGTCCGTCGGAATCAGACCCACCTCCCACTCTACTATGGCTTCACAAGGTGCCAGTCCCAAGGAGAAACTCAGTGAATTTTCATCAAATTGGATAGAGCCCAGCAGTGATTTTACTGAATCTCCAGAAAACCTGTCTCCAAAAGCTATTTGCCTCTTGAGTTCTAGGAGAGAACTATTTTTAGTGAGTGTTTTGTTTTCTAAGGTGAATGACTATGGCAAAAGCCAGCTGGGGGCTTATCTAATCAAGATGCTCTTGTAAGTGTTTATTCTAATCAGTGCTACCAACTCCATCTATTTGGGGAACAAACCCCTCAGCTCCTTCCAGCTCTGAGCATCCCAGATGTCTGCAAGCAGGTCAAGAAGCCTGGGCCTCGGGTTCCAGGCCCCACTTTCCACTCTGGCATCTCCAGTCACATCGGATGCTTTCTTTCTTTAAATAAACCCTCTCATAGAATCTTCCCTATGGAGGGGCCTGGAGATATGCTTGCTTACTCCAGTCCCCAAATTTTTCATGTTTTCAGAAATGTCTGGATTACTGAGTGATAGAGATGTGTCTACTGGCAGACACACAGAGAGACATATTTGTAATTCTCTGTGCTACCTCATTTAATGCTCCCAATACTGTGTCAATCCCAAGAAGAAACCTTTGCTGTGACAAAGACCCTGCTTGACCAGGCATTAGGCTCCTATGAGCCCACTTCTCCACTAGGCCTTGTCCTTGGGCTTTTGTCCCTGCCAGGTCTGGTTTTAGCAAGAATCTTTAATAAGCCAGTTTAGAGAGAATCCTCCCAACCTTGCAATCTGATCAGGTTCCTTATCCTCCACCATCCCCCACGTGATGTCTCACCACCCTGGCTGTCTTCTGCAAGAATCCTGCTAGGTCATTTTAGCCAGATCCCCACTACCCTGATGTTTCCTCTTGTGATTTTCCATCCACTGACCCTTGCAACCTGCTCTTTGGGTATAGGTTCCTACTTGGCCTTACTGTATTCAGAGTTGAGCCCAGTTCTATGCTGAGGTTTCTTTTCCCCTATTGCAATCATTTCTGAATAAAATCTGTTTTTGCCGCTTCAGCTACCATCCAGCTCTGGTCTTTCTTAACAGCTGTTAGGACAGACATTGTATCCCCTGAGCAATCATTATGCCTTTTTGCTCAGCAGCATGTGCTGCTTGTGTGTTCCAACACCGATTCTCCCACACCAGCCAGTGTCCGATGATTCAATTCAAGTCTGACACCAAACACCTGGAGTTAGTGCAGCCCTCACAGGTTAAAGGGTAAAATCTCCAACAAGACTGCCCCAGTTCAGATACCAGTCACAAGTGGAGTCCCGCTTCTACTTTGCTCACTGCAAATTCATAAGTTCCCACAACAACTATTAGGTTTGCGAATTTGCTAGAATGACTCACAGAATGGTGAAACGTGTTTATTTTCCATTACCATTTTATTATAAAGGATATAGATGAAAAGCAAGATGAAGAGGTTGTAGGCAGGGTCAAGGAGGGTCCCAAGCACAGGAACTTCTGTCTCCACAGAGTTGGGGTGCCTTGCCCTCCTGGTATATCCATGAGTTCACCAATCAGGAAGCTCTCTGAGCCTGGTGTTCAGTTTTTATCCATGCTCCATGACACAGGCAAGCTTGGTTAAATCACTGCCCATGTGATTAAATTTGGTGTCTAGCCCCCTTCCCTCCCTGGAGATGGATTGAAGGTGAAAGTTTCAACCCTCCAATCATGAGCTTGGTTTTTCTGGCCACCAGCTCCATCCTGAAGCTACATAGGGGCCACCAAGCGTCACCTCATCAACACAACAAAGACAAGACATTCCTGAGGCTGGGCGCAGTGGCTCACGCCTGTAATCCCAGCACTTTGGGAGGCTGAGGTGGGCGGATCACGAGGTCAGGAGTTCGAGACCAGTCTGGCCAACATGGTGAAACCCTGTCTCTACTAAAAATACAAAAATTAGCCAGGCGTGGTGGCTTGCACCTGTAGTCCCAGCTACTTGGGAAGCTGAGGTGGGAGAATCGCTTGAACCCGGAAGGTGGAGGTTGCAGTGAGCTGAGATCGTGCCACTGCACTCCAGCCTGGGCAATAGAACGAGACTCTTTCTGGAGGAAAAAAAGACAAGACACTCCTGCCGCTCAGGAAATTCAGTGTTCCTGAATCTCTTTGCTGGGAAGAAGGGACCAGATTTATTTGAGATTTTAATGCAATTTAAGAAAGAGGTAAAGTAAAAAAAAAAAAAAGAAAGAGGTAAAATGTAAATAAATCAATTGCACTCATTTTTTTCCTTCCCTTCATTTTTATCCTCTTCCTCCCTCCTTTCCTTCCTTCCTTTCTACATGATGCTTTTGAAAAATCAACTGTCCCAGTTTGACAGGTGGGAAGGGCAGATTGACATCAATTTGTAGGAGGAAGTTTTAGCAGGCCGCTATCTTAATCAAAACTGTGTGAAATAGTTTGCAAAGATTTAAATTGCCTTAATAGAAGAAAACCCTCTAGGAAATGGAGACATGACCCACCATCGTGCTCTGCACACATAAAATGAAGATAACAAAAGTCCACCTCATTATTAGGGCCTGAACTGTGTCTCCCCCAAATCCACATGTTGACATGGACTTCAGAATGGACCCCAGGACCTCAGAATGTAACCATATTTGTGGACAGGTTCTTTAAAGAGATGATTAAGCTAAAATTAGTTATTCAGAGTTGACCCTAACCCAATATAACTGGTGTCCTTATAGCAAGAGGAAATTAGGACACAGACATGTACAGAGGGAAGATGTGAGGATACAGCAAGAAGGCAGCCATCTACAAGCCAAGGAGAGAGGCCTCCGAATGAACCAGCCCTGCCAACACCTTAATCTCAGACTCCCAGCCTCTGGAACTGTGAGAAAAGAAATTTCTGTTGAAGTCAGTCAGTCTATGGTGTTTGTTGCAGCATCCAGGGCTGACTAATATTCTCATAGACCATTATATGGCCTGAACACAACAGATATGACCTATGCAGAACAGAATTTGCCCTTACCACACCATGAGATGCTAGATGTCACTATTCTGCTGCTGATGGTGTTGTTCCTCCTCCTTAAGAGAGACAGGGTGCCGGGCGTGGTGGCTCACGCTTGTAATCCCAGCACTTTGGGATGCTGAGGTGGGTGGATCACCTGAGGTCAGGAGTTCGAGACCAGCCTGACCAATATGATGAAACCCCCTCTCTACTAAAAATACAAAAAAATTAGCCAGGCATGGTGGCATACTCAGCTACTCAGGAGGCTGAGGCAGGAGAATCACTTGAACCCGGGAGGCGGAGGTTGCAGTAAGCCCAGATTGTGCCATTGCACTCCAGCCTGGGCAACAAGAACAAAACTCCATCTCAAAAAAAAAAATAGAAAAGAAAAGAAAAACAGAGAGAGAGAGAGAGACAGGGGCCATCAGAAAGTCACTGAGATCCTGAAAGGTTGGTAAACCCTACCCTGTGAGGACAGGCCCAAGGCACCAGCAACACTCTTAGGAGAGTGTCCTTAGACAGCAGATGGTCTGCAGGGAGACCTGGAACAGACGTTCTAGCTGCATCCTGCAGGTACAACTAGGGCCACAAGGGTAGAAGCCACAGGAAAGGAGATTTTGGTGAAACTGTATGAACACTTCCCAATAAATAAATCCTCTCTACAATGGAATGACCCCTGGTGAGATGGTGTCTCCCCAGGACAGGAATTTAAGCCAAGTTTGGTGACTGTCCAGCTAGCAGGCTGTAGGGCTACTCCTGCATTTAGCATAGTCATCTGCGTCTAAGAAACTATGACCTGACATTTACAAAGTCTCATGTTTGCTAAGTGGACTTACAGACATGGCTTATATTAGCTTACATCACTTAGAGATAATATAAAATTGAAGACATGGTTCTATATATTTTCAACTTAATTTTATTTCATTTCATTCTCAAGAGGGTTTACGATTCCATACTGCACATTTAATTTTTAAGTGTTCCTTACATCGACAACCTACCTGAATTCCATAAACACGAAATGATTTATCCACTATACTCAATGTTGAAAGGTTTTCTTTGTTCTCTGGTTTCTTTGTCTCTTTTTTTACAGTCCCTAAGGAAGAATGCATGAGATTACATTTTAATGTGATTAAAGCCCTGGAATGCAGCCAGCAGTTTCTTGGAGGTAATTTTCACAAGAGTCAAATCTAGAAGGGGTCTCCATAAAAAGCAGAAAATAGTGAGGATTTTTGTGTTTTGATTTTTGATTAGCAATTGATTGTCTTGTTAATTTTCTGTGCTTATCTTTCCCATGTTGTTATTAAACATGTCCCACCCCACCCCTTCTTGACACTTCAACTGGGGAAACCAGTTTTCCTGTCCCTGGTTATCAATCTTATTTTGAATTTCCTCTTGTTTGAGCAAAGACACATTCATCTACCCTTAACCTCTGGCAGAGATTTTGGATTTGGAGGACAAATGGGTGTCTTTAACAGAGAGTAATCCAAGTAGGTGTGGTCTTCTAGAGGACCTGGCCCAGCCCCAATTTCTTTGTTTCTTTGCTAGCCCAATTCTGTGTCTTGCAGATTATTAATCATGTGTATCCATATCACTGTACTTTAATGCTGAGCATATACAGGTATGTTTGGCTTCTTAGGTCACTTTCCTTGTCATTTTTGGAACTTCCTTGCCAACACACAAATAAAATCTTCCCAGTACCACCACACTGCCACACATAAACACATACTGCCTTTTCCTTTGTGTTTTGGAAGGTAGGCATATATTTAGATCTTCTCTGTTCTATTTTCTCTTCTGCTTCTTTGATCTGTCTGTGATCACACTAGTAGCCCATCCATTCATTGATTAAATGATTATATCTTTATATATTATGGAAGGCAACCCACCCCACATACCATCACTCCTCTTTCTAAAAAATTTCATTGGTCAACTCAATTACTTATTGTTTTCCTAGCAAACTTTTAGACGTCCTTGCTAACAACTTAAAAAATCTCAGTGTCATTTTCTTTGAATTCATTAAACTTACATGTGAAATTAATCCAAGGAACAGCATGTGGGAAAAGATAAACTGTACAGTAAATTGTGTTGGAACATGGGCTAGCCATATTACACAGTTGGAATCCATGTCTTACAACATCACTACAGATTTCATAGGGATAAAGATTCAAATGTAAAAATAATGAAAAAAAAGTTGTGTTCCAGTTATAGGCAAGTGGAGGAAGCATACTCTGGTTGTCTCTTCCACTGAATGCAGCTGGAATCCTGGACAGAGTGCATGGAGCAGTGACAAGAACCCTGTAAAGCAAATAATAGCAGATGGATAGGTAAGTAGATGAGAATTTGAAGTACCGCTAAACCAGTGATAGGTTCCTGTTCTATTTTCTTCCTTGCTATCCCCAAGCTAAATTCAAGGCAGCCCAAACACCAGAAGTGGGCACTGACATGAGCAGGGAGACCTTCAGGAGAAGCCCTCTAACTCTGACTTGAAGAATGGAAAAGGAGACTGTAACACTCAGAAAGAGTGGGTGAAATCTTTCTACCATTTTCCTTTCCTTTTTTCTATTCTCCCGTGCTCCAACCCCAGTCAATCTTCCAGTGTCAGAAGTGGTAGAAAGGACAACCACCATAGCAGCAGCCATGGTGACAGCAAGAGCAACAGGGTTCCCAGGTGTTTAAAACCCTACAGAAAGAAAACTCCCTCCCAAATAAGAGGAGCTGGTGTCCCAAGAGAGTGGGGCAAACTCCTGCTACCTCTTCTCTCTTTGGCCTTCCACCACTTGACCCGAGATGTCATAAAAAGTGCGTGGCAGAGCAGAGTAACCATAGCACCAGGTTCCAAAGTGATATCAACAGGGAATCAGAAAGTACCAGGGAGTTCACAAACAGGTAGGGATCCATAAAATTGTTTGTGAATTTTGTGAACTCCTGTGTTTACTCCCATGCTGTGCATACATGGACCTGACTCTAAACAACATGCTGAAGATTCTGAGACCTGAAATATGGGATAAACCAGTGCCCAGAACCTAGCCTGGCCAGTGGATGGCACACAGGTGGGACAGATCTAAATAGCACCACAGAAGCTTTGAAAATGTAACTGACGCCAACACCATTACTTACTGAAGCAAGTTGGAACTTGTGGCCTGAACCTAACCTAATTCCACATGTTCAGGATACACTCCAAAATTACTCTGCACACAAAGAACCAGAAACATATCAATTTGTATATGAAAAGACAATCAATAGAAGCCAATGCCAAAATGACAGAAATGATTGGTATTATCAAACAGAGTTGAAAACTGCTACTATTAAAATGCTCTAAGAAGTAACAATAAGCAATCTTGAAACACATGGAAGGATAGAAAATCTCGGAAAAGTAATAAAACATAAAAAGGAGAACCGAATGGGAATTGTAAACCTGAAAAATACAGTAACAAAAATAAAAAAAAAATGCCCTCGATAGCAGAGTAGAAATGAGAGAAGAGTCAATTTCTAACACCATAGAGAAAAAAGACTGAAAAAGAAGATAGTACCAGAACCTCAGTGACCTGTGGGATAATGCTACAAGGTCTAACATTTGTGTCTTGGTGTTCCCAGTAGGGGAGAAGAAAGAGGGTGTTGCAGAAAATGTATTTGAATATATAATAGCTGTAAACATTTAAAATATGGTAAAAGATCTCAACCTACAGATTTAAGTAAAGCAAACTGCAAACAAAATAAGCCCACAGAAACACAGCAAAGACATATCACAGAGACACTAAAGACAAAAAATTTCTGAAAACACTTGTTGAAGAATGATGCAGTACCTACAGGAAAACAATGGTTTAAATGATATAGATTCCCACCAAAATCATGGAGACCAGAAATAAGTGGAAAAACAGTTTTGAAAGAAAAGAACAGTCAATCCATAATTCTGCATCTAAAAAGAGAATATCCTTCAGGAACGAAAGTGAAATAAAGACACTCTCCGATGAAGGGAATCTAAGAGAGCTACATGCCAGCAGACCTATTCTAGTAGAATTGCCAAAGAAAGTTATTTACAAAGAGCGGGAAAGTTACTAGAGGGAAATAAAACATCAGGAATGGAGGGACTAGGCATGGTGGCTCATGCCTATACTTTGGGAGGCCAAAGCAGGTAGATTGCTTGAGTCTAGCAGTTCAAGACCAGCCTGGCAAAGTGGCAAAACCCCACTTCTACAAAAAATGCAAAAATTAGCCAGGTGTGGTGGCACATGAGTATAGTCCCAACTACTTAGGAGTCAGAGGTGAGAGGATCGCTTGAGCCTGGGAGGTCAAGGCTACAGGGAGCCAAGATTGTGCCACTGCACTCCACCCTGGGTGACTGGACCCAGAACAAGACCCTGTCTCAAAAAAAAAAAAAAAAAAAGGAGGAAGAGCAACATAAATCGTTTATATCTGGGTCAATATAATAGCTTATTTTTCTCTTGAATCCATTAAAATGTATTGACAATGGAGATCAAAAATTATAACATTGCTAGATGGGGTTGTCAAAGTGTGTAGATGTAATTTATAAGACAACAATATACAGGGGGAAGACAAACGGGTTTCTATCATGATAAAGATTCTGTATTCCAAATGAAGTAGTAAAATGTGGATTCTAAGTGAACTGGGAAAAGTTAAATATGCATATCGTAATCCTAAAAACAATTGCTACAAAAATACATAAACAGATATAATCAAAACCACAACAGATAATGGATTATTAAAAACATTCAAATAAGCTGGGCATGGTGGTTCATGCCTGTAATCCCAGCACTTTCGGAGGCTGAGGCAGGCAGATTGTTTGAGCCCAGGAGTTTGAGACCAGCCTGGGCAACATGGCAAAACCCAGTCTCTACTAAAAAAACAAAAAATTAGCTGAGCATGGTGACACTCACCTGTAGTCCCAGCTACTTGAGAGGCTAAAGTGGTAGAATCACTTGAGCTCAGGAAGTTGAGGCTGTAGTGAGCTATGATCATGCCACTGAACTCCAGCTTGGGCAAGAATGAGACCCTGTCTCAAAAAAAAAAAAAAGTTTAAATAATCTACATAAGGAGGAAAAGGGAAACAGCAGGATGAAAACACAAGAAACAAACATAAAACAAGAAATAAAAGGTAGAATTAAATTCAAACCTAGCAATAATTACATTAAATGTAAGTGGCCTAAACACAGCAATTAAGTTGACAGAGAATGTCAGAATGAATTTTTTAAAGTGACCTAACTGTCTGTTGTCTGGAAGAAACTGACTTCAAATACTATGGTATATTTAAGTCTGAAGTGGAAGGCTGGAAAAGAATATCATATAAAAACTTCAATTAGGAAAAATGTAGTGGCTATATTATTCTCAGACAGAGCAAACATATTACTGAAGACAAAGAGTGTCATTACATAGTGATAAAAAAGGGTAAATTTACCAAGAAAACATAGCAATCCTAAATGTGCATGCATTTTAAAAAATTACAGAAATTAAAAATATATGGAGAAAAATGAGAAATAAACAACCTCACAATTACAGCTGGAGATTCCAACCTTCCTGTCGCAGTAACTTATAAAGCAAATAGAAAATCAGCAATATAAAAGAATTGAACAACATAATCAACCAATGGCATCTAATTGATATATAAAACACTCTGTTACAAAACAGACTAGGAGCTGAGTGCAGTGGCTTATACCTGTAATCTCAGCTGCTTGGGAGGCTAAGGTGGGAGGATTGTTTAAGCCCAGGAGTTTGAGGCTGCAGTGAGCTATGATCATGCCACTGCTCTTCAGTGGAGATGACAAAAGTGAGACCCAGTCTCAAAAAAAGAAAAAGAAAAAGAAAACAAAACAGAAAAACAAAATAGAAGAATACACCATCTTTTCCAGTGTCCATGAAACATTCACCACAAAAAATCATATCCTGGGTCAAAATTAAACCTTAATGAATTTAAGAGAATTGAAATCATACAAAGAATGCTTTCTGTATATAATGACAGAAATAAAAGAGGAAAGTCTCCAAATACTTGGAAATTAAACAATGTACTTCTAAATCATCCATTAGTCAAAGAGAAAGTCTCAAAGGAAACAGGAAAATATTTTAAACTGACCAAAAATTAAAACATTAAAATTTGTAGGAGGCAGCTAAATCAGTGCTTGGAGGGAAATTTATATGATTAAATGATTATATTAAAAAAAGAACTCAGATGGTGTTAGCTCACACATGTAACCCTAGCACTTTGGGAGGCTGAAGCAGAAGGATCACAAATAAAAAAATTAACTGTGTATGGTGGTGCGCCCCTGTAGCCCCATCTACCTGGGAGGCTAAGGTGGGAGGATTGCATGAGCCCAGGAGTTTGAGGTTGCAGTGAGCCATGATTGTATCACTGCACTCTAGCCTGGGTGACAGAATGAGGCCCTGCCTAATCTTCCACATTAGGAAAGTAGAAAAAAAAGAGCAAAATAAATCCAAAGCAAGCATTTTCTAAGTTAGCCTCATATCATTTGTAAAATTTTTGATTCCTCCTTTATAATGTTTCTACTTCGCCCCACCCCTGTTTTTATACTGCATTAGTTAGAATGCCCAGGAAAAGTTCAAAATTTATTAGTGGTAGTTAAAAATGTCTCCAATGTGTCAGTCACTATGAAGTAAAATGTTAGATGCTCATTTGAAATGGATTATTTATTATGTTAAGCAATGCTTTTCTTCTATTACTAGTTCAAGAACATTTTTGAAAATTAAAAATAGATATTGAGTTTGATTTTACTTATATATTATTTATTTAATTTATTATTTTTTTTGAGATAGGATCTCTCTCTGTCACCCAGGCTGGAGTGCAGTGATACAATCACAGCTCACTGCAGTCTCGGTTTCCTGGGCTCAAGTGATCTTTCCACGTTAGCCTCCTGAGTAACTGGGACTACAGGCATATACCACCACGCCTGGAGAATTTTTGGTTTTCATTTTTCATAGAGATAGGGGTCTTGCTATGTTTCCCAGGCTGGCCTTGAACTCCTGGGCTCAAGTGATTCTTCCATCTGAGCCTCTCAAAATGCTGGGATTAAAGGAGTGAGTCAGTGCACCTGACCCTATTTTTTTTTTAAGTGAAACACAGGTAAATGGAAAATAATTCTAACATTCTTCCTCTTTGAAAGATAAAATAATTTTTCATGTCTTGGGAGAGGAGGAGAAGGCAAAATGAGATGTGAATAGGAACAGAAGAAGAACTGTTATATTTACAATAATAATTTTTAAAAAATCATTAGGACAAAATTTTGTACTTAAACTTGGTAAGTCTATTTGTTACTAAGAGGACATGTAGAATAATCCCAAAATGTACATTTTTCTTTAGAGAAGTTTCAATACCAAAAGAACAATTTATATGAAAATCTGTAGAGAAGGTAATTGAGAAGTCCATTCATAAAAATGATTGCAATATCATCAGCCTAATTTACATATTCTTAACACTTCAAAAGGTAATAAGCAATACTAGCCATCATTGCAATTTATTTCTTTTTAAACTATCTTTAGAGTGGATAAAGTCAGGCATGTTTCAGAAATAACCACAAAAGAAAAAAAAGTTAGAAAATTCATGGTGCAAGGAAAATGCCAACAGTTGGTATGAACGCTTGCTCCAGACCATGCGTAACTAACTGCATGTCCTTTCCTAGAACATTGCTGTCTACAATATAGAAGGTTATGCTGGATGTGAGAGGCTTGCCATGGAGTGCTGAATCAAGTGCACCCATTGCACTGCCCCTCATAAGAGCCTGACAATGGGCTGCAGCTGCTCTGCCCAGGATGCCATTTGGTTGAGACCTCCAGGAGGACTGTGGTGTGTCTCAGTTTGTTTGGGCTGTCAGAACAAAACACCACAGACTGGGCGGCTTAACCAACAGATGTTTACTTCTAACAGTTCTGGAGGATGGATCCCAGATCAAGGTGTGGGCAGATTCGATTCCTGGGGAGGGCTCTCTTTCTGGCTTGCAGACAGCCGCCTTCTCGCTGTGTCCACATGGTGGAGACAGCAAGCTCTGGTGTCTTTTCTTTTTCTCATAGGAATGCAAACCCATAAATATTCCATCCTCATGTCCTCATTTACAGCTGGTCACCTCTCAAAGGTCCCATCTCCAAATGCCATCACAATGGGAACTGGGGCTTCAATGTATGGATTTTGAAGGAGAGGAACACAAATATTCATCCAATGACACAACGCATGCCCAGAATAAGGGTGTGCAAGGGATGCAGGGTGTGGCTGACACCAGTTCAGCCTCCATGGCTGGCACTGGCCAAGTCCCTGACACTGGAGGAGTCTGGACCTCCACTCCAGATACCCTGAGTTCTTCAAAGGTTCCTGCCTTGTGTGGGGTGCCATCCTCAGCATGCCTGCAGTACCTCCTTTAAAGCTAAGACATCTTATGTGGGGCTGCTTTGTGTCTCATGAGATGTTTTGTCAAATCTAGACCTGGGCCTAGCCTATTTTGAGTCAATGCTCATGCATTATTTGTCTTATGGCAATTCTTGATATGCAGATGTATGAGTTTGCTAGGGCTGCCATAGCAAATTTCCACAGACTTAGTGGCTTAGAACAACAGAAATTAACTCTCTCACAAATCTGGAGGCCAAAGTCTGGAATCAAGGTCTGGGCAGGACGGTGCTTTCTCCAGAGGCTCTAGGGGAGGATCCTTCTTGCCTCTTTCAGCTTCTGATGGCTCCAAGTGTTTCTTGGCTTGTGGCTGCATCGCTCCAACCTCTGCCTCTGTCGTCACATGGTCTCCTCCTCCCTGTGTGCCTGAGTCCAAATTTCCTGCCTCTTATAACGACACCAGTCCTTATACTGGTTCTTAACTAATTATGTCTGCAAAGACCTGATTTCCAAATTAGTTCATGTTCTGAGGTACTGAGTGGACATAAATTTTGGGGAGACACTGTCCAACCCCTGTAATAGGTAAGAAATATTAGTCAATACTTCACCTTTTCTTAGAAATTTGATCTTAGATTCCTTAACCCATTTAACTAAGATAAAATGAGTGTAGCAAGGTAATGAAAGGCAGGTTGTTGCGTTTATCTATCAATTATTATAGTGTGTTTTTCTCTTCTCCCTTCTGAATAATTTTCTTCTTTTTATAACTCCATCTCTTTTTCCTATTCCAGCTACCCTGGGATGCACTGCAATATTTCCAAGGCCTGAGCTTCCTCTGCAATGGCCTCTTCTCCTGACTTGTAGCCTCTGAGTGATATTCTAGAGAAGAGGCGAGCAGGGTGGATAACAGGCACTCTCCATGGGGAGGGAGCTGTGGGAAGAGGCATCTGAACAGTGGATTGCCCATATGGCCCATGCTTAGGAATGGCATCAGTGATGGATGAAGTTAGAGAGCGGACCAGGGAGCTGGGTTTTGCTCACAGGTCTAGGCAGTTGGAGTCCCTGGACTTTTCTGGGAAGAAGCCTAATCAGAGCTTTGAGCTGCAGTTCAGGATACCTGGTACAGAGCAGCAGGGAGGGAGGGGAGAAACTCAAAGCAGGGCTGGGTGTTTGGGGGTCATTTGCTTAGTCCAGATGAGAGTTGATGAGTGTGCAAGGTGAGACCATGACACCAGAGCAAGAGGCAGGATGGTGGGTGGTAGCGTGTCCAGGAAGTGTAACCCAATAGGATTTGGTTAGGATTTGTGGAGAAAGGGAGATGAAGGTGCATCCGCAGCATGGAAACATGGTCTGATAGCTCAGGGGGGTAGTGGCAGGAGTGGGACAGGTAGCAGGGGACACCAGGGGAGCATATAGAGCCAGAGTGTGAGGTTAAACCTGGTTCTCTACTCACCCACTGCATGACCTTAGCCCCAGCCATCTGCTTGCCAGAGGCAGTGGTGGTCCCATGCTATGCCACATCCAGTGACTGACTGATACAGGGATGACAACCTGTTCCCTCAGCCCAAGTGAGACACCTCCATGGGGCCATGTGGATTTTAGCTTCCTGAGGGGCCCTGGTGCCCTGGGGGTGTTGCATGGGTCCCTTGCTCCCTCCTGCTTGCCTTTCTTCTCCCCAGGTTATCTCCCCCCTGCCAAAAGCAACTGGCACATGAGTCCCCATCTCAGAAGCAGCTTCAGGGGCCACCCAACCTGCACCAGCACCTGGTAGTGATAACATTCCCTGGAATGTTGTGAGGAGAAACTGAGCTAGCGTTTGTAGGATACTGAGAACCCCTGGCAGGTGTAACTGACCACGGACATCATTTTCCAGGCAGAGCTCTGGAGTAGGCAGATGAATATTTAGTGTGGGGCCACAGAAGGAGGTCTAGGAAAGAGGTAGTGACTCCCCTCCTTATGAGTGGAGAGGGGGCACAGAGAATGATTGCTTTATCTCCCAGGTGGCCAAGAACAGAAGCCACTGATTTTGTTTGTTTGCTGTAGATTTGCAAAGCAAGGCAAGGGTAAGCAGGCAACCATGTTAGAGCCTGAGGAGAGTGCAGGGGGAGGCCAGAATTAGACTGCAGGTGGTCACAGAGCGGAGGCCAGCGGGAAGTAAGTGCCAAATACAACATGGGGATGTTAAAAAATACACACTTAATTGCTACAGAAAGTGCTGTGAGAATCAGAACTATATTTGGATTGGAATGACTTATTGGCAAAATATTGCAGCAGATGTGGGAAGGAGGCTTAATTGGAGGAGTCTGCCTGCTCAGTTCCCAGAGATTCTGAGTCTGATGCAATTTAATTTTTGCAAAATATAACATCTTTTAAAAGGTTGAAAGCGACAATATAAGCCATTTATAGTTGTTAGAGCAGTATTTTTCTTCTTAAGATAATTTGAAATAATCTCTAATGACTGGAAAAGAAAAGTGGTTTCTGGGAGAGGGGCGAAGGCAAAAGAATGACTAGAAATGACGTGCTCCATGTTATTATTTAATTTACCCTTCACACTGAAACCCCTGAAAATTAAATAATTTTGTTTTCCCTTTCAAAATGAATTAGACATCACAGAGATCCATTGAAGAAAATTGGGTCTATCATTTCTAATGAGAAGAAAACATTGCACTTGAGAGCCATAAAACTCTCCAAGCACATTTGCATGCATCTTTACAGGATATGGCAGTAAAGAGTGGGTTGTCTGCCCTGCCCCAATTCTTTAAGAATTGCCTCATCATCCTGAAAGATGGACCCCCAGAGATTTTGCTTCCTGATCCCAATCCCAGATGCAGTTGGTTGGATAACTTGGAGGGGTGGCACCTGACCAAAAGTACAATCTCATTGTTTCTGCTGGGAGTAGAGAAAGAGACAGGGAGTCTACAGCAGCCAGACAGTGATACTGCAGTAAACCTAAAAGAAATATAAACTCTTGGCTGAGTGGTCTTCTTTAGACCTTTCATAAACCCCGAGAAGCAGAGAAAAATATGGGTTGCAGAAAGAAAAGAGCGAAACACTTGTGCAAAGGGAAAAAGGGCTGAGAGATGGAGATGAGGAAGAAGGTCCCTTGGGCTCTGGCTGCCTCTTCTTGCTGGTTACAGTCCATCCCCAGTGCATTGCTGAGGGTCTCCTCCTGAGTTCCTTGAGAAACCCCACTCTCTCTATAACTTCTGCCCTCAACACTTTTGCTCCTAAGCCTGTTTAAATTGGATTCTATAACTTAGAACTTTCCAAAAAAATTCTTTTTGGAGACAAGGTCTTGCTCTGTCGCCTACACTGGAGTGCAGTGGTGTGATCATGGCTCACTGCAGCCTTGAACCTCTTGGGCTCAAACTATTCTCCTGCCTCAGCCTTCTGGGTAGCTGGGACTACAGGGTGTGTGCCACCACACTTGGCTAATTTGTTTTATTTTTTGAAGAGATGAGGTCTTGATATATTCCCCAGGCTGGTCTTGAACTCCTGGGCTCAAGTGATCCTCCCAACTCAGCCTCCCAAAGTGTTGGGATTATAGGCATGAGCCATTGTGCCTGGCCCAAAAAATTCTTAACTAAGCCAGAAATCATTCTCAGGACCGGGGCTACAGTCTAGACCTTAAGAGAGGTAGAGAGACCTATGAATTCCTCCTAGACAGCCTGACAAGCTCTCAGCCTCTACCACAAGGTGGTAAAGTAAGGACTCAGGCCACTTTGACAGCAAAATGCGCTGGTTTCTTCCTGCAGCCTTCAGTAAAGCATAATGGAGAAGAGACCAACCAGCTCAAGGGCAAAGCTGCTCAATTGAAGGAAGTCAGAGGAAGCAGGGCCATCAAACAAGGTCTGCCAATGTCTAGATCTAAGAATGTTCCCTGATAAAGTTTCAAACTCCCTGCTCACCCTTTCCTGCAGATGAAGCTCCAGCAGGCACCTGGAAATGGGTGATCCTGGTGACTAGAAGGGTCACACACTGGAATACCTGGAGATGCTAAGGGGCTCCCAACTTCTAAGCCACTGCAAATCACCTCCCATTGCTGACCCTGTCTCAGAGTTGGCTTCCTGGGGACCCAACCTGCAACAGTGATTTGAGGTCAGAGGCCTTCCCAGTATACCACAGAATGGCCTGGAGGGCCTGTTAAAAAACAGATTGCTGGGCCCACCCTTAGACTTCCTGTTCCTGTTGGTCTGGGGTGTGGCCCAGGATCTGCATATCTAACAAGTTCCTAGATGTTGCTGATGTGGGGAACCACATTTGAGATTCATTGGTCTAGACAAATATGATGAAGCTTTTGATTCAAAAATAGCAATACAAATGATTAGCACAGAAATACTGTGTAGGAGCATGGGAACATTCTAGAAGGGAAGAGATAAAAAAGCAGTTCCTCTGCCCTGTCTGTGGACTGAGATCAAGACCTAGAAGAGAGAAAAATGGCTCCAGGTGGGTAGGAAGAATGACCTGCCCCTCAGGGAAGGTCCAGTCCTGGCAGTTAAGAAATTAACAAAACAAGACAAGAATTTTTCCTTTCTTTTTATTTTTAATGTAATGAATACACACATTTGTCTTAGGTGTACAGTTCACTAATTCTTTTTACCTACATACCCTGTACTACTGTATCAGCGCCCAAGTGAAGAGCTATGGAACATTTTTATTTTTTATGTCTCATTCATGTTCCTTCATCTCTCCAAAACCAAGGTAACTGCTGTTTGATTTATATCACCATCGATTAGTAGTGATTGTTCTTTGAGTTCTCAGTAATGTAAGCATACAGCAGGTGCTCTTTATGCCTGACTTCTTTTGCTCAATATAATCTTCTGAGACACATCCACGTGCTGCAGAAGCCAGTAGTTTACTTTTATTTTTAAAAGTTGTACAGTATTGGGTTTTAAAAAACTTTTTACTTTGAAATAATTGTGGATGGACAAGAAGTTGCAAAAATAGTACAGGGAGGTCTCCTGTACCCTTCAGCTGGTTTCCCTGGTTGCATCCTACCTGACTGTAGAGCAATATCAAAACCAGGAAGTTGACATTGGTACAATGCATGTCCATACAGTTCTGTATCACTATATCACGTGTATAAATCCATGTGAATGTCACCACAATCAAATTATAGAAATATTCCATTATGGGGATGATCTTTCTGTGCTATCCCTTTAATAGTCACAGCTACTCTCTCCTTCCCACAACCTTCCCTAAGCCTTGGTAACCACTAATCTGTTCCCGATCCCTATAATTTTGTCATTTTGAGAATTATATATATGTAACATAATTATACACTGTAATTATATATTATAGAAGAATGTGATCTTTGGGGTTGCTTTTTCACTCAGCACAATGTCCCTAAGATCTTGCCAAACTATTTCATACTTTTTCACTACTGAGTAATATTCCATGGAATAGATGAACCACATTTAATTTTACTGGTCACCTGTTGAAAGACATTTTGGTTGTCTCCAGGGTTTGGCTATTACAAATAAAGCTGATATTCATGTACAGGTTTTTGGGTCAACTTAAGTTTTTATTTCTCTGGGATAAATACCCAGGAGTGTGATTGCTGGCTTTTATGTTAAGTGCATGTTTAGTTTTTAAAGAAACTACCAAACTGTTTTTCAGAGTAGCTGTATTATTTTACCTTCCTATCAGCGTCATGAGAGATCCAGTCTGCGTCCTTGTCAACATCTGTTATCATCATTATTTTTTATTTTAGCCATCCCGATAGGTGTAAAGCAAAATCTCCTTGTGGTTTTGATTTGCATTTCCTCTAGTGTCTAGAGATGTCAAACATCTTTATATGTGCCTATTTACCCTTGGAGTATCCTCTTCCATGATTTCCTACCTCTTCATATCTTTTGTCCATTTTCTACTCTTGAGTTTTAAGAGTTTTTTTATATGTTCTAGATACTAGTTTCTATCAGATACATGGTTGCATTTTTTTTACACAGCTTATAACCTTTTAGTCCATCTGGCAGAGTCTTCTACAGAATTAAGGTTTTTAACTTTTATTAAGTTAAATTTATCATTTTTCTGTAATGAATTGTGTTTTTAGTGTCAAGTCTGAGAATTCTGTAACAAACTATAGGTCCTAAAGATTTTCTACTAAAAGGTTTATAGTTTTACATTTTGCATTTAAGTCTGGATCCATATTGTGTTAATTTTATAGAGTGTAAATTGTGAGACTTAGGTCAGGGTTTATCTTTTTGCCTGTGGGTGTATAATTACTTTAGCTGCATTTGTCGAAAATACTATCCTTCTTCCACTCGATTGATTTTACATCTTTCTCAAAAATTAGTTGGCTCTACTTGAGTAGGTCTATTTCTGGGTTCTCTATTCTGATCCATAGATCTATGTGTCTGTCTCTCTGCCAAGACCACACCATCTTCACTACTGTAGCTATATAAGTCTTAAAAGCAGGAAGAGTGATTCCTCATGCTTTGTTTTTCTTTATCAAAATTGTTTTATCTATTTTGGTTCCTTTTGCCTTTCTGCGTAAATTTTAGAATAATCTTGTCCATATCTAGAAAGTCTTGCTGAGATTTTGATAGAATTACATTAAACCTGTATATCACTTGGGGGAGGAGTAATATCTTTACTATATTGAGTTCTCCAATACAAAACATTGCATGTCTCTTGATTTGTTTAGGTTTTCTTTAATTTCTTCCACCAGAATTTTGTAGTTTTCAACATAAAAGCTTTGTACATGTTTTGTTACATTTATACATAACTATTTTATTTTAAAACAATTATAAGTGGGCATTGTATTTTTAACTGGTTTCTCTGTGTCCATTGCTAGCATAAAGAAGTACAATTGATTTTGCATGTTGATATTGTGTTCTATCATGTTACTAAAATCACTTATTAATTTCTAAGTTTTTTCATAGATTCTTGGGACTTTCCACATAGACAATCATGTCATCTGCGAATAGAGATAGTTTTATTTTTGCTTTCCAATTTTCATGCTTTTCATTTGCCATTTTTACCCTATTGCTCCAGGTAGAACCTCTAGCACTTTGTTGACTACAAGGGATGAGAGCAGACACCTTTGGTTCATCTTCGGTTCTGACCTTAACGGAAAAGCATTCACTGTTTCATAGTAAGTATAATGTTAGTTTTAGGCTTTCTTTTTTTTAAATAAATCCTTCCTTATCAAGTTGAGAATTTTTTTTAAAAGTTGATAAAGTTCCTCTGTGCCTCTAATCCCAGCAGTTTGGGAAGCTGAGGCGGGCGGATCACGAGGTCAGGGGATCAAGACCATCCTGGCTAACACAGTGAAACCCTGTCTCTACTAAAAACACACAAAAAAATTAAGCCAGGCCTGGTGGCGGTTGCCTGTAGTCCCAGCTACTTGGGAGGCTGAGGCAGGAGAATGGCTTGAACCCGGGAAGTGGAGCTTGCAGTGAGCTGAGATTGTGCCACTGCACTCCAGCCTGGGTGACAGAACGAGACTGCACCTCAAAAAAAAAAAAAAGTTCCTCTGTACTCTGTTTTTTTTTAGGTTTTGTAGAAACTAGTAGTGTTGTCAAATGCTTTTTTCTGCATTAATTAATATGATCTTGTGATTTTATTCAATAGCCTATTAATATGGTGATTATATTGATTGAGTTTTTAAATATTGACCTATCGTTGGCAATCTGGATTAAATTCCACTTGGTCATAAGTTATATATTTTTAATATATTGCTGAGTTCTGTTTGGTAATATTTTGTTGAGGATTTTTTGCATCTACATGCATGAGGGATATTCGTTTATTTATTTATTTAATAGTTTTTTTGGGGGAAGGGACTGTCATTATCTGGTTTTGGTATCAGGTTAATTCTGTCCTCATAAAATTAACTGAAAAGAGTTCATTCCTCTTCTATTTTCTTTAAAAGGTTGTGTAAAATCGGTGATAATTCTTTAAATATTTAGAAAAATTCTCCAATGAAACTATCTGGGCCTGCAAATGTCTTCTGCGGGGAAGTTTTATATTACAGTTTCAATTTTCTTGATAGCTACAGGGCTATCCAAATTATCTATTTTATAATGCGTAGGTTCTGTAGTTTCTGGCTTTTGAGATCCACCTCATTTACATTTTTAAATTCATTGTATAGTACTGTGTAGTACATATTAATTTTCTTATTGAAGGCTGCAAGATCTGTGGTGATCTCCTCTGTTTCATTCCGAATTTGGATAATTTGTGTCTTCCTTTTTCATCCGTCTTCCTAGAGGTTTGTTAATTTTACTAATTATTCAAAGAACCAATTTTGTTTCATTGATTTTCTCTCTTATTTTTCTGGTTTTAATTTCATTAATTTCTCTTGTTTTCTTTACTAGTTTTCCCTCTCTGCTTTCTTTGGGTTTATTTATTTTTCTTTTCCTTGAGGTGGGAGTTTAGGTGCTTGATTTGAGACTTTCCTGTTTATCAATATGTGTGTAGTGCTATGAAGTTATCTTTCAGCACTGTTTTCCCTGGGTCCCATGGGTATGGATACGTTGGTTTTTTTTATTTTCACTCAGTTCCATATATGCTTTTATATCCCTTGAGACTTTTTCTTTGGACTGTTATTACTTTAGAAGTGTGCTGTTTAGTTTCCAAGTGTTTGGAGTAATTCCTGTTATCTTTCGGTATTGATTTCCAATTTAATTCCATTGTGGTCTGAGAACACATTCATATGATGTTTAATTCTTTTAAATTTGTTAAGGTTTATTTTATGGCTTCTTCTTTAAGAAGTGAGATTATTGTGGCCATTATATTTTTCTTGAATAGTAAAATTCTATCATTTATTCCACAAGTTTCAGGATGGTGAAGTGTGACCCCTCTCCTGGATGAAGATCAAACCAGAGGATGGACGTTCATCCCTAGGGAGAGCACAGAGCAGCCAGGCATGGTGCCTCAATGCCCAAAGTCCCAGCACTTTGGGAGGCCAAGGTGGGTGGGTAACTTAAGGTCAGGAGTTTGAGACCAGCCTGGCCAACATGGTGAAACCCCGTCTCTACTAAAAATACGAAAATTAGCCGGGCTTGATGGCGGGTGCCTATAATCTCAGCTACTTGGGAAGCTGAGGCACGAGAATCTCTTGAACCCAGGAGGTGGAGGCTGCAGTGAGCCAAGATTGCAACCATTCCACTGCAGCCTGTGTGGCAGAGCAAGACTTCAAAAAAAAAAAAAAAGAGAGAGAGAGAGAGGGCACAGAGCAATGGCTGTAGGGCTTTGTCTGTGGATGTGACCTTGGACTGATTCTCATTATGGAAAGGTGGACTCAATCACAGTTAGAGGTAAGGTGGTTAGGTTAGGTATGAGTGTTCACAAGTGCAGTCAGGGTGTGGACTGTAATGTACAGTTAGTTATAGGCTATTAGCTTAGAACCTCCTTCACATTGAATTGGGGTGGGCCCCCAGGTGCCATCCGTGCCCCAGGTGGCTCCTTTCTGCACCTTGGCTCCTTGTTTGCTCTTGGTTTCTATGAGATATCCTTGAAACTGATAATGAAATCCTTTACCCTTTTGTTTTTTACTCAACTTAATTTGAGTTGCTTCTTGTAACTTACAACCAGAAGATCTCAACTGAAACAGATTTACTTTTCATGGCAACCTAGTGATGTAGGAAGGCCAAGTACCAGCCTCAGTGAGCTGCCAACACTCGCACAGCTTCTAAGAGGCAGATCAGATATTGACTTAAACTCCATCTTTAGCCTACCATTCTTGTTTTATAATACTAAGGTTAGAGGGCATTTGTATTGCTATGGGAGGCAAGCATGCATCCCTCCTTCCTTACTAAGATAATAATAGAGAAGAGAGACAAGCTAAGGCACCAAATCCTGCTTTAGAAAGGATTATTAGATACCTAGGTTATCTCCATTGTATTCATGGTAGTCCATAATTGTCATTTAAGTGTGTGTGTGTGTGTGTGTGTGAGAGAGAGAGAGAGTTTGAGAGAGAGAGAGAGAGAGAATGTCACTTTCTCCCTCTGGCTGCCTATTAATGATTCCAGTCTACATGAAATACTATTTTCTCACCTACTCAATAAATGCTACTAAAGTGAATTTATTTTTGATTAGACCAATTTTTAGCTTTCAACTCTCCCAGATGCCCAAAGTCTCCCAGGAACCCCAGTAGACCCACAGACTCCAACAGTTCAATGGGGATCTCACCAACCCCAGAACAAGGCTCAGGTACCTACTGGCTAAGAAGCTCATCATGCAAAGCCATGCTAGCTCACATGGGTATGGTCTGTTCACACTTACAACCTTGCTAGATTGGCAGCTCCCTGAGGCCAGGAACTGAGTCTCATTTACCTTTGCATCTCAAAAGCTAATATAGGAGAAATCAGAAAATGGGGAATGAATGAATTGATTAATGAAGTAACCAATTGATGGTCAGAAGCCTGTTTCCAAAGGAGAAAGAAGTGTTATCAGCGAGAGGAACTAGAATCCAGAATGTCTCATAACACATTATTAAACTAATGGCTTTATAAGAATTTATAGTTAAAATTTTATATGTATTAATTCAGTGAAAAATCTACTCTGTTAAGAGGTATCATTTCCCTGTTCTACAGCTTGGGACTATGAGTAGCAAAGAGATTAACTGAGAATTCAAAGAGAATTCAAAAAAGTAACTGCACTCCAGACTGGGCAACAGACGAAGACTCCATCTTAAAAAAAAAAAAAAAGAGTTACTGCTGACTCCCAAAGGCTATGCTATTTCTACCATGTTCTATTTAATCATATACTTCTGTTTTTTTTTCCCCTAGCAAAATATTCACATTCACTTCCACATAAAATGCCCCTTTTCAGTGGAAAAACTCCTACTCATTCTTCAAAACCCAAATTGAATGTTACCTCTTCAGGGAAGCCAGACTCAGTCTTAAACTTTTTGCAAACTTCTGCTTAGCTATATCTCATAAAGACAGGCAACCCACCTTTCTCCATCTTTAAGCTCCAAGCTTCTTCAGTTCTGAGTCATGATGCATGCCGGCAGTCACTATTTTTTGTATTAAATAGAATGAGCCCATATATAGCTGATTATGAACATGAATATGGCCTGCTGGGACTAGATGCTGGGACTAGAACCCCAAATGCAATATTAGGCTCTGCTTCTGGTGAAGGTGAAGAGGTGACACCATGCTTGGCCCTGTGGGGCAGCCATAGCAGGGGCCTTGCCATCAGGTACTTTCTACAGGGGCACTACCAATGGGAACATTTCCGCAAAATGGGAATTTGCTCTACCCTCAAAAAAGAGGGTAGGGTAGGAAAAAGGAGGGTGCCTAAGAGAGAGAGAGGACTTGAGGCAGGAGAAAAACCACAGAGGCTTCTTCTCACTCTCACTGCTGCTCCTTGAGCTCTGGCTGTCCCAGGCCAACACTGGAAAGTTTGCCAGGTAGAAGACAAGTCACCTTGTTCTGTTTGACTCTTTAAGGCAAAATTAGCTCCAGGGGTGGAGGTGAGAATGTGGGGCATGCAGAAGGTGGGGCTCTGTTTTGGGTAAGGAAAATTTTGTTCAGGGCAAATCTCCTGACCACAATGGACCAAGGCCTGGTGGCTTCAGGGTCAGGGGCTATCAGCTACAGGAGCTGCTGGGTCAGCATGACAGGTAACTTTCAGGGGGCTACAAGGTCTCATACAGACACAGGAAAAGCTTCAAGGAACATTGCTGGTCTTCTCCGATTCATTCAGTAAAATCTTAGACATCTTTTCATAGGGAATTTAGGGCCAGCTTTAAGGACAAAATCCCTTTATCATTGTTCCCGAGTCTATTTTATGCATCTGGCTAAGTCAGGGCCATGTTTTATAGCTTAAATGTTTTTCCTTTTAAGTAAGAATTCTAATTCTGTATTATATTTATGAATTGCTTACAAAGCCCTACCTCAATGAGGCGAGATTTTGTGACCCCATTTTCAGCGGAGGCTCCCAAGGCCTAAATTACAGCCCCAGTCAGGGTCTTGGAGCTAAGAATGTCAGAATAGGGCTGGAGCTGGGCTTCCAAATGCAACGATCAGAATTCCCATCTGTAGTTACAGCCTCGAGCTTCAGGCAAAGATCAACACTGCAGTTAGTGGATCATTTATTCAAAGCAGCAATCGTTAGACTCCAAATGACTTTTGCCTGATTCTCTGGTCCAGCTAGGGGTATGGGAGCTTGCAGAGCCAACACAGTCACACGTCATTTGACTGTCCAGTGGAAAGATGGGTGAGGCCAAGCATGCACATTGTTTCATTCTTATCTACAATTTACAAGATTCAAAGCAAAAAAAATTAGCTCACTCAACCATCTTATATGAATAATGGAATAAATATAGGGGAGTCTTTTATGGTTACTTCTTGCGGACAATGCTTCAGGCACTGAGTGCAATGAGACTTCTTGAAAGCTTAAAAGAAAGGAAAAACTCAGACACCTCCCCTCAAGTGCAGGACCAACTGCAGAGTGGACTCTTTCTGGATGTTGTAGTCAGACAGGGTGCATCTATCTTCCAGCTGTGTCCCAGCAAAGATCAACCTCTTCTGGTCAAGAGGGATGCCTTCCTTGTCTTGGATCTTTGCCTAGAGGGATGGTAGAGAGCAGTTCTTATTCTTAGAGAAGTCACAGCCTCATGGGAAATGAAGATATTTAAATGGAGGATGCTCCACCATAGTTAACAGTTTAATAGAAAGATGTAACAGAATATTAACAACTATTATCTATTGAGCAGTGACCATTTGCTAGTGCTGTTCTAAGTAACCATTTGCTGGTGCTGTTCTAGTGTAGGAAAACATCATTCCTCATAAAGATCCTTTGAGGTAGGCTATTATGACCCCATTTTACAGATGGAGCAGTGCTATGGTTTAAATGTGTCCCCCCAAAAGCCAGTGTTGAAAACTTAATCCTCATTGCAGCAGTGTTGGGAGACGGGGCCCAGTGGGAAGTGTTTAGGTCATGGGGAGTCCACTGATTATAAAAGGGCTTGAGGCTGTTTCATCTCTTGCTTTCTGTTGCTATATGATGCTTTCTGCTATGTTATGACACAGCAAGAAGGCCTTTATTATATGCTGCCCCTCAAACTTGGACTTCCCAGCCTCCAGAACTATAAGAAATAAACCTCTGTTCTTTCTAAGTAAACCCAGTCTGTGGTATTCTGTTACAGCAGCAAAAAATGGACTAAGACAAGAAGTCAAGGCTCAGAACAGTCAATCGACTTGTTTAGGGTCATTTGACTACAAGGGTTGAAGGGGTCTTGAGCCAGGCAGCACAGCCGCATGGCCCACACTCTTGACCACTGAACGGGAGCTACTCTGGGAATAGAGTCTGGGTGTCTGTGAGTTGGGCTTAGAGGATGGGGCCCACTTATCCAGGGGAGGGGATCATCCATGTAGAACTCCCTAAAGTGAAGTTTATAAGCCGAGACTTTCTCAGGTGGAGAGTGGGGTGGGGGTAGTGGTCAGTGAGGAGGTTAAGCCAGAAGGACAGGTGGAACCCAGAGCATGATTTCCCTTTTGGGTCTGCACCTGGAAGTGGGGGAACCAGCAGGTCATATAGATGGAGTACTATAGTTAGGTATATGAGTGAATTTAGGAAAAGAGAAACAATTAACATAATTTCCAGGATTTTTTCTTGGGTAACTGAGTAGGTGGAGGAGTGATTTACTAGACTAAGACAAAACACAGCACAACACAACACAACACAACACAACAAATTATAACAAAACTATACAGTTTAGGGGAGACACACAGAGATTTAAATTTTGCTGACCGAGTTTGAGAAGCTTTTGAGTTAACCAGATGAAGGGTCTTTAGACACATCAGTGGATCACAGAGCACAGTTGAGGACTCTTCAAGAGGTGGCAAGAGATTTGCTATCATAGCTGCTGAATTTCTTTCTACGTTTTTGATGATTCAGCTATGAAGATCTATAAAAAGCAAGAATAAACAGACTGGAGAACAACAACAACAAAAAGCATTAAAAATGATAGTGTGAGCCCCGTATGAGTAAATACTTCAGGATAAATGGGAGTAAATTCTCTCACATTCTTAAAACAGCCCCATTACCTGGTCACTGGAAATGTCCTTGGAGGTGGTGTACAGAGGGAAATGTAATAGGAAGCATTGGCTCTGAGAACACTGTGTCAGTTAATTTGGCTTTTCTATTAACCCAGACATTCACCAGATGAAGACTGATACTTGAATAGTGCCTCAGTGCCAGCAGGGAATCCAGGCAGGATAGCCCCTGACTGACTTGAAAACATTGATATCTCTTATGGCGTTAGTCACAGAATAGGCAGACTTGAGAGTGGACGTTTTGCTTAGGAAAGACCAGGCAATGGGAGAATGCAGGGCCCTGGTGAGATCGTTTCAAACGGACATTGGAAAATAAAAATAGATCTTTGGATTTAAAATAAAGTCTCTCTAAAGTAGTGGTTATTTTGGGGAAAGAATTAACTGGAGGGATGTGAGGGAGCCAGCTGGAGTGCTGGGAATGTTCGCTATCTTGATTTGAGTGGTGGTTACATGGGTTTATATAAGTAAAAATTAATCAATCCATATTCTTACTGTCTACACATTTTCCTAAAGTATTCAAGCTGTTATAGGCTAAAGTGTGTACCCCTCAAATTCACATGTTGATATCCTAATTTCCAGTACCTCATAATGTGACTTTATTTGAAAGTAGGATTATTGGAGATGTAATTAATTTATACTTAACTAGTTATACACAATCAGGGTGGGCCCCTAATCAAATATGATTGGTGTCCATATTAAAAGGGAAAATATGGACGCAAGTGCACACGGGAAGAATGTTGTGTGAGGATTGGAGTGATGCTGTCGCAAGCCAATGGACCATCAGAAGCTGGAGAGAGGCCTGGGACATATGCTCCCTCATGACCTCAAAAGGAACCAGCCCTGCCAACAACTTGATCTTGGACTTCTAGCATCCAGGACTGTGAGACAACTTTCTGTTTTTAAGCCACCCAGATTGCAATACTTTGTTACTGTTACTACGGCTCCAGACAACTAATAAACAAGCTATACCCCCAATTTTAATAATGTCTGTCTAACAACTTCCAAAATAATTCCCTCACCTTGCTACATACAAAGACATAGTAAAAGAAAGAGATTAATTATCCATTAAATAACTTACTGAAGATTGAGTAGTCACCACGTTGGCTTCTTTTTTAGGCTTTGACATGTTTGGTGGATGTTTAATGTGGACTCTTATTCTTGGGAGGTATTTGGGGGTTCTTTGGTGCCCCACTGAGAAAATATACCTATATTTCAATTAAGTCATTGTTAAAAGATAAATTCACAGAGGTAAACATTTACATATTCTCACCATGGGTAAAGATTTCTAGTTATAAAAATGGTAAAATAAATTAAAAAGGAAGGTGCATATTTGGCTACTTAAAAAGTAAAGACACTTTATCCAACAAGAGCAAAATACACATTCTTCTCATATGCACATAAAATGATCTCTAGACTAGACCATATATTAAGCTGTAAAACAGTTCTCAATAATTTTTAAAGGATTGAGGTCAAAATATGTTTTCTGACCAAAATGGAATAAAATTAGAAACTGACCTGAGAAAGAAATTTGAGAAATTCACAAATATGTGTAAATTTAGACATATTCCTAAATAAACAATAGGTAAAAAAAATCACAAGAGAAGTTAGAAAGTACTTTGACATGAATAAAAATGAAAATCCAACATATCAAAACTGATGGGATGTTGTGAAATCATTGCTTAGAGGGAAATCTCTACCTGTAAATGTCTATACTTAAAAAAAGTAATAAACAAACTGTATCATTCAGGGTTCTCCAGAGAAATAGAACCAATAGGATGTGTGTATATATATGTATATGCATATGTATATGTGTGTGTGTGTGTGTGTGTGTACATATACACATAAGCACACAAACATACATACAGAGAGGGAGAAAGAAAGAAAGAGAGAAATGTATTTAATCCAATTAACTCTCATGATTGTGGGAGCTGGCAAGTCCAAAATCTGCAGGGTGGACCAGGGTGGACCAGCAGGGTGGACCCAGGGAAGAGTTGATATTGAAGTTCAAATCCAAAGGTGGCAGAATTTCTTCTTCTTGGGGGAGGTCAGCTTTTTAAATTGCCCCTAAAGGTCTTCAACTGATTGGATGAGGCACACTTACATTATGGAGGATAATGTGCTTTACTCAAGGCCTATGGATTTAAGTGTTAATCTCATCTAAACAATATGTTTGCAAAAACATGTAAAATAATGTTTTACCAAATTATCTGGGTACTGTGGCCTAGCCAAGTTGATATATAAAATTAATCATCACCCTAATATTCCACCTTAATAAACTAGAAAAGAAGAGCAAACTAAATGCAGAGCAAGAAGAAGGAAGGAAATAATAAATATTTGAATGAAATAGAGAATAGAAAAACATAGAATCACTAAAACTGAAATTTGGTTCTTTGAAAAGATAAACAAACTGACAAACTTTTAGCTACAATGACGAAGAAAAAGACTTAATTTATGAAAATCAAGAATTGCAGGCCAATAAATTAGTTAAGCTGGATGAAATGAACAAGTTCCTAGAAACACACAAATTGACTCAAGAAGAAAAAGAAAATCTAAATAAATCTATAACAAATAAAGTAATGGAATTAGTAATCAAAAAACTTCCAACAAACAAAAGCCTGGTGCCAGATGGTTTCACTGGTGAATGCTATTGAATGTTTAAGGAAAAATTAACACACATACATTGCAAACTTTTCTAAAAATAGAAGAGGATAAAACAATTTCTAATTTATTATATGGGCCACTATTACACTGATACCAAAACCAGACAGAGAAAAGAAAACTAGAGACCAATATTCCTTAGGAATAAGATGCAAAATCCTCAGCAAAATACCAGCAAACTTAATTTAACAGCTTATAAAAAGGATGATGCACCATGACCAAGTGGGATTTATCCTGGGAGTGCAAGGATGGTTCAACATATGAAAATCAAACAATATAATATACCACATTAACAGAACACAAGAGAAAAACACATGATCATTTCATAATTACAGAAAAAACATTTAACCAAATACAACACCCTTTCATAATAAAGCACTTAACAAACTAGGAATAAAAGGAAACTTCCTCAATATGATAAAGGACATCTAAGAAAAAACCCACAGCTAATGTCACATGTAATGGTGAAACAACAAATGCTTTCCTCTAAGGTCAGAAATAAAACAAAAATGTGTGCTCTTATAATTTCTATTCAACATTGTACTGGAAGTTTTAGCCAGGGAAATTGAGCAATAAAAGAAATAAAATGCATTGAAATTAGAAAGAAAAAAGTAAAACTATACTCTTCATACTTTTTGTTTGTAGATACTATGATCTTGTATGTAGAAAATCCTAAGAAAGAAACACACACACATAGACACACACACACACAAACTAATAGAGCTAATAACAAGATGAGCACATTTGTAGGATATAAAATCAATATACAAAATCAATGTAAATAAATGGGAATGGGAAGGTATTCTGTGTTCATGAGTTGGAAGTCATATTATTGTTAAAATGCCAATACTCTGAATTATCTACAGATTTGATGCAGTCCCTAGCAAAACTCCAATGGAGAAATCAACAAACTTACCTGAAAGTTTATACTATAATACAAGGATCCAAAATAGCCCTAACACCTTAAAAAAGAGAAACAAAGTTACAAGACTTATAGTTCCAGATTTCAAAAAGTTACTACAACCTGTGATAATAAGGCCAGTATGGCACTGGCATAAGGACACATATATACATCAATGGGATAGAGCTGAGAGTCCAGAAATAGACCCACATGGTTATGGTTAATCGATTTCAACAAGGGTGTCAAGGTAGTTCAGTAGGGGAAAGAATAGTCTTTTCAATAAATGACACTGGAACAGCTGAATATCCACATGAAAAAGAATGAATTTTGAGCCTTACCTTACACCATACACAAATATTAATTCAAATGGATCAAACACCTACATGTAAGAGCTAAAACTATAAAGCTTTAAGAAGAAAATACAGATGTAAGTCTTTGTGACCTTGAATTAGACAACAGTTTCTTATTTATGCCACCTAAAGCACAAATTACCAAAGAACAAATATGTAATTTGAACTACATCAAAATTTAAAACTTTTGTGCCACAAAGGACATTATTAAGAAAATGAAAGTCCACAGAATGGGAGAAATTATTTGCAAATCATATATCTGATAATTGTCTAGTATCCAAAATATACAAAGAGCTCTTACAACTCAACAATTTAAACAACCCAGCTAAAAAGGATTTTTAAAAAAATTAACAGAATACAGCATTGTTTGTATTTTTTATTTTTATCTATTTATTTATTTATTTTGAGATTGGATTACGAGACTGGCTAATTTCTGTATTTTTCATAGGATGGGGTTTCTCCACATTGTCCAGGCTGGTCTCGAACTCCTGGCTTGAGTAATCCACCCACCTCAAACTCCTGAAGTGCTGGGATTACAACCATGAGCCACCAAATCTGGACTAAAAAAGGATTTTAATTAACAATTTTCCAAATAATGTATGCAAATGGCCACTAGGCACAAGAAAAGATGCTCATTATCATTAGTGATTAGGAAAACTCAAATAAAAAGCACAATGAGATAACATTTCACACCTACTGGGATGGCTATAATAAAAAAGACAATGACAAGTGTTGGTGGGAATATGGAAAATTGAAACCCCTATATACTGCTGGTGGGAATGTGAAATGGCGAACCCACTTTCGAAAACACTTTGGCTGTTGCTGAAAATATTAAATATACAGTTGCCAGAGGACCCAGCCACTTCACTCCTGGGTATGTGCTCACAAGAATCAAAAACATAAGTTCAGGCAGAAAGTTGTATACACATGTTCATAAAAGCATTAATCACAATAGCCAGAAAGTGGAAGTAATCCAAATGCCCATAAACTGATGGAAGGATAAACAAAATGTGTTATATCCATATGATGGAATATTATTCAGGCAGAAAAAGTAATGAAATACCCTCACTTGCTACAAGCTGGACAAACTTTGAAAATCATATGCTAAATGAAAGAAACCAGAAGCAAAAGACCAAAGAACATATAATTCAACTTATATGAATGTTCAGAACAGACAAATCCATAGACAGACAGTAGATTACTGGTTGCCAGGACCTGAGGGCTGGGGAGAACAGAGAATGACTGCTAATGGGTACAGAGTTTCTTTTTGGGGTGATGAAAATAGTATGGAATTAGTGGTGATTGCAAAATCTTGTAAATATACTAAAAATCACTGAATTATATACTTTCAAATGATGAATTTTATGGTAAATATAAATTTTATGGTAAATGGTAAATATCTTTTTAAAAGTAAAGACCAAGTAAAATTAAAATGTAAATAACAAACCAGAAAATTATTTGCAATCTTAACAACAAATAAAATGTTACTATCCTTAAGATACATAAAGTTCTGTTGAAATTCATCTTTAAAACACGATGTCTTGGCAAAAGACAAAACACAGCAAACATTCTTACATAAAATGAAAAAAAACTACAGGGTAAGAAGTAGATAGAGAAATATCTGTCTCACTAGTAAATTAGTTCAAATTAAAAGAGGATATCATTGTTGATGTTCTTACAGTTCTCAATTTTTAAAAAAATATTTTCTGCACTGTGTGTTAGTTTCCTATTTTAGAATTAGAAAAGTTCATTTAAAAGATATATAATGCAGTTAACCTAAGCCCCTGGAGAATGTTCAGGCAGCGGATGCATCAGCAGGCGGGAGGGGCTGTGACTATACATGCCCTGTTAGGTGCGTTACACAGGCAGTTCCTTTTAATCCTGTGATAGTATATCAACCCTCTCTTCACAGGTGGAGAAACTAAGGCCCATCTCACGATGGAACTCACCAAGGGCCGCATGTCAATAACTGGTAAATAACCTGGAAAGCGGGTTCAACTAGGAGCCCCCAAAATCATCCTCCTTCCTGCCCCAGGAAGCACCAGGAACCCCCTTCTTCATTTGTGCTGACAACATAACCTTAGAGATGAGGAGTCTTACCAGAAGCCATCTGAGTCCAGTCATCCCAGAAGCCTCCTGAGCCAAGGCCAAAGGATAGTACCCAGGCTGCTGGAGGGCTCAGATGTAGCCGGGACCTGGCTCCATGAAGATGAAGAGCCCCACAGCCCCTCTCACAGGAATGAAGGCAGAAGATAAACAATGTACCACATCAGCAAGGAAGCAGCCCTTCATGTGCACCCCACAGGTGCACAAGAGCCCAGGAGAAAACTGGGGACAAAAGGCCCTGGCTCTAAGAACCCGAAAGGCCAGAGCAGCCACCACCAACTGTAAACAGAAATATTGGAGCAAAGATTTGAGACCTAGTGGAGACTGCCAAGGTACAGTGGAGTGGGTTGCCTCTTGGGGATGCGGGAGTGCGTTTGACAGGGGAGACCCATCAGGAGGGGATATGGCTTCACAAGAATCCTCCTCCTTATGATTGCCAGACCATGTGTGTGTGTCTGCCTGTTTGGGTGTGTGTGCATGTGTGTGCTTGCATGTATCCATCGGAACCTACATGAGAGCATGGGTGCGTCGATGGCAGCTTTGCAACAGAACACAGGTTTCTCACTGTGTGGCCTTGGTAATATCCGTTTCTTTGGACCTCAACTTACAGACCCACAAAGTGGAGCTAAGGCTACTCCATCCCAAAACCGATTGTGGGTCTCCTGGGGGCAGGTAACCACCTGCACAGTGCTGTTCTGGTGTGAAGGATCCCCTGTCCTTGGGCCAAGAGGCTAAGAAGGCCTTTCCTGCCTCTGTTACCTGTCTCAGAGAAAAGTCCCCATGGAGATTACAGGCGTGAGCCCCCACACCTGGACAGCATACTTGCATCTTTACAGTTAGCCACATTAAAAAGAGGCTGGTGACAGCAAGAATGTGGGGCCTGGGCTACCACTGCGGGACCTTGGGCAAGTTACCTACAGCTCTGTGACTCAGTGTCCCTACATGCACCTACCTCCAGGAACACCATGAAGACAGCATGAGCTATAATACGGAAAATGCTTAGAGCAGGGCTTGGCATGTAGTGCAGGCTCTGAGTGTCAGTGACTATGATTTTTACTTATTAGAGAAAACATGAACATCTATATAGGAAGCCATATCTTCTGTACACTGGATGTTTTAACTTGCTTAGAATCATACTGAGTGTACAATTTTCTTTTTCCATTTAACATTAGTTCATAAAAGCCTGTCTATGTCATTAATAATTTTAAGACTCTTGATGCACCAAAAGCTCTACATTTTCATCCATATAAATATGTGAGCTAGAAAGAGTGGGGAGAATGAGTACTTCTCCCATGGAAACTCTACTCATCCTGTAGCTCTATAATATAAAACTCATTTAAATCACCAACGTGACTCTTTGGGGTTATGCAAAGCATTTAGGTAAACATTAAAGTCCTTTCTCCAGCTTTTAAATCAATTTAGTGACATGAATTATGAGTCCTCTGTTCGTTGGTGGTTGTGTGTGTGTGGATTGGGTCAGGACGGCTTAATCCCAGTTGACCTGCTCAGAATGAGAGTAAACACATATACCACTGGGAATTTTAATAGGAAGAGTTATTGCTTCTATAATTACATAGTTATAAATAGAACAGATTATGTCTGTCAAATAGAATTGCTAATTTTTATTCCTGTTCAGATAATAGAAAATGCAAATTTTAACTATTTAAAAGTATTTTCCCAGCTTTTCAATTAGATTTTAGTCCTTCTAATCTTTTAAACAGAGTGAGGAAATGGATAAGATATAGGCTCTTTAGGCAGAAGGTTTATAACAAATATAGTGGGGGTTCTTAAAATGGGGTACCTGGCATCATATCATCTGGGAAATCATTTAAAATGCATATTCTCTGGCTCCACTGCAGACCGACTAAAAGAGAAACCTTGCAAGGGCATAGGGAGCAATTCAATTTTTTGCATGCCCCCTAGGTGAGATGATTCTGATGCTGGCTCACATTTGAAAAGCACTCTGAATTACAGCAAAAAAATTGGGGTAATATTCTTGGTTCTTTGATTCCCAAAATACATACCAACATACTATACACTCATATAATACATACACACATATACAGACATATATAATACACTTTCATACGTAAACACATACACCCGCATAACATACGCGTGCATAATACATATACACATTCACATATACACACATGTACACAAACATACATAATACACACATACAAAAATAGTTTAAGGCTCTCTTGAGACCTTCACAGAACAGGTTCAGTCTGTGAATGACAACCTAAACTTTTCTGCAGCTCGGTTTTTTTGTCTGTAAAAACAGGGTCATGCCAACCTGTCAGTTCGCTAAGAAACTAGATTTGCCCAGATTTTGAATCAGAACATCACTGAATCCTGGGGTCTGACATTGCATATTATCCCATCCAGCCCCAGCCCAGTCTGTTATTGGTGACCTTCCACAGGGTTTTGGCTGAGTGATGGCTCAGCCTGTCCGAGGCGTTTGAACCAGAGCAACTCCATCTTGAATAGAGGCTGGGTAAAATAAGGCTGAGACCTACTGGGCTGCATTCCCAGGAGGTTAGGCATTCTAAGTCACAGGATTAGATAGGCGGTTGGCACAAGAAACAGGTCATAAAGATCTTGCTGATAAAACAGGCTGTGGTAAAGAAGCTGGCCAAAGCCCACCAAAACCAAAACGGAGATGAAAGTGACCTCTGGTCATCCTCACTGCTTATTATAAGTTAATTATAATACATTAGTATGCAAAAAGTCACTCCCACCGGCACCATGACAGTTTACAAATGTCATGAAAAGATCAGGAAGTTACCCTATATGGTCTAAAAAGGGGAGAAACCAACCCTCAGTTCCAGGAATTGCCCAGGCATTTCCTGGAAAACTCATAAATAATCCACCCCTTATTTAGCATATAATTAATAAATAACCATAAAAAATAGGCAATCAGCAGCCCTCGGGGTGACTCTGCTTATGGAATAGCCGTTCTTTATTCCTTTACTTTCTTAATAAACGTGCTTTCACTTTATGGACTCATCCTGAATTCTTTTTTGTGAGAGGTCCAAGAACCCTCTCTTGGGGTTTGAATTGGGAGCTCTTTCTGGTAACCCCTATTCGACATAGTACTGAAAGTCTTTGCCAGAGTAACCATGCAAGATAAAGAAATAAAAGGCATCTAAATAGAAAGAGAGGAAGTCAAACTATCTCTGCTTGTAGATGATATGATTCTATATTGAGAAAACCCCATAAGCTCCTAGATCTGATGAAACGACTTCAGCAAAATTTCAAGATACAAAATCAATGTACAAAAATGAGTAGCATTTCTATACACCAACAGTGTCCAAGTTGAGTCATGGGTATTTCCCTCTTTTGTTAAAAACATGTTTGTGCATGTACACACTTGTACTAAGAAAATATCTTCATTTTATTCCCTTTATCATACAACATAAGATTTATTGACTTCATATCAGCATTTAAGTATCGTTAACCTTATCTAATAGTATTTGAGCTGGGGATTGATGCATTTCTGGTTGTGTGAAGGATAGTTGTGATAGTTGTATTATGTTAGGCATAATTAGTTTACTATTTTTCTAGGTAAAGGCAGCTCTAATGGCTTCCATTTGGCCTTTACCACCATAGTAGCCCTCACACTACCAGTCAGGGAGCCAATGTGGGGGTTCTGCCAGCTGCTAAGTATTTCTATGCCAATTAGGCACTCTGGCACTGGGAAAATGACCCAGGATGAGTCTGGAGACCCACTGGGCCCACTATAAGTCAGAACTGAGCTAAAACTCATTAATTACCTGACCTCCATAAGTCCCTACTTTAACTGGCGGACAATTACATTTTGGGTCCCCTAGAATCAACATCAGCTCAGAGCCACTGTCCAGTAGTCCCCGAGATGTCTGACCATTTCCCTTTCCCCAATGTATAGTTACCCTGGTAAAAGGCTGGAGGTCTTCTTGGGGAAGGATGGGAGAAAGATACACTCCATAAATTGTTGGTAATGTAGCGGGGTCCTTCCTCAAGGGGACTCAGCCTTCCCTTCATTCAGTGGGTTCTGAGTCTGTAAACTGGCTCAAGTCTGGAAATTGATTGAGGAGCCATGGTTCTCTGTTTTTATAATTCAGAGTAGTCTTTTGTCCATTCAACCTAAATTTTCTGCTTGTATAAATTAAGTGGGAATGCAATAAACTTCCTATCAATTTCACTTCTGGGGACACCATGATTAATTAGCCAAAGCCGGAGCTCTACACAAGTCAGACTATTCTGATTGCTGCTTTGTCTTTTCTGTCCGTTACGGTAGCTATGCCTACCTTACCTTTGATAGTTGAGTGCCACCACTTGGCTCTTGCCACATTGGGATCTAATTATTCCCATCGTATTTAAATTTTGTAGTTGAGTGACTGCAGTTCCCACTCTGACATACAGAGAAGAGCAATTACAGGCCTCTTCAAAGATGGAGGTGCTGCCCTCACAAATCTATTTTGTAAAGCATTGGTCAAGGGTATATCTTCTGGACCCTCCCAGCTGTGATGAGTAGGACTAAAGTGACTAATCCACTCCACCATCCCAATCTCCCTAAGCCTTTGGATCCCTTCCTCTACATTAAACCAAGGGAGATAAGGCATTTCCAGCTCACTCACAGTGGGCCATCTTTTCATCCACATTTCAGCTAACCAAGCAAATAAACTATTAGAACCTTTTTTAACTCCCTAAGCTGCAACATTAAATGCAGAGTCCCTACTTAGTGAACCCAAATCAATAAATTCAGCCTGATCCAACTCTATGTTCCTTCCACCATTATCCTGTACCCTGAATATCCATTCCCATTCCTGTTCTCCAGATTTCTGTTTATATAAATTAGAGAACTCAAGCAGTTCTTTTTGAGTGTACCATACCTCCTCATGAGTAACACTCTCAACCTCACCTCTAGGGGCCTACCAGGACTTTAGTTATAAGTCTAGAAGCAAGCAGGGGTGTTGGGGGTGGCTTCTAAGGAGAATCAACATTATTTTGCCTGGCAACTGACTCAGGGGAGGCCATCACTGTTACCTCAGGCAGGGGAGAGTTTATCTCCTCAGACAAAGGTGAAAAGGCTGATGGCAGCATGGGTCGGGGAGGGGATGTAGCCACTACTGGGGATGGGGAAGCTGTTTCTTCTGGTAAAAATGGTTCATCAGACTCAATGTCCCCAGCTTCTTCAGGGTCCTCCTCATTCCAAGTTGCAGGGTCCCATTATTTTCCAATCAATGCCCTCACTTAAACAGTAGATGCCTGGTGAGGCTGTGCATGCACCTTTCGTTGCAGGTCAGCCACTCACATGATAAGAGCTTATGTCTGTTTTTCTACAATTTCAGCTCTTTCTCTACAGGAGAGAAGACTCTCACTCAGGGCAATCTTAGCAGATTTGAGGCTCAGTATCTGCTTCTGAAGCCAGGAGATAGAATCCCTGAGGTCATCATTTTCTTTCTTTCTTTCTTTCTTTCTTTCTTTCTTTCTTTCTTTCTTTCTTTCTTTCTTTTCTTCCTTTCTTTCTCTTTTTTTTTTTTTTTTTTTTTGAGGCTGGAGTGCAGTGGTGCAATCTCGGCTCACTGCAACCTCTGCCTCCCAGGTTCTTGCAATTCTTCTGCCTCAGCCTCCCGAGTTGCTGGGACTACAGGCGTGTGCCACCACACTCAGCTAATTTTTTTGTATTTTTAGTAGAGACGGGTTTCATCATATTGGCCAGGCTGGTCTCAAACTCCTGACCTCGTGATCTGCCCACCTCAGCCTCCCAAAGTGCTGGGATTACAGGTGTGAGCCACTGCACCCGGCTGAGTTCATCATTTTCTTTCATCACTTTGTCCACTGAACTTAGAAGCAACCAACCAGCTTCATTATGTTCCTTGTTCTCCACATGTGGTCAAAGGTATTATGTATAAAGTCACTAAACTCCTTGCCTCTCACAAGCGATGAATCAGGAGTGTCAAATGCATTTATTTTGCATAAGCCTCCGAACAGTTCATGTCAAGAACTATCAGTGTTCTCCATACTATTAGAGTCCTTAACATTTTTGGGTCTAATCATATTAAGCAACCAACTCCAGAATCCCCAAAATCAATGAAAGAACTCTATCCTTAATATTCTGTTCCTCTAGAACCACTCCTGGTACCAAAATCTGTATTAGTTAGGGTTCCCTAGATGGACAGAACAGATAGGATAGATATATCTATATGAAGGGGAGTTTATTAAGTATTAACCTACATGATCCCAAAGTTCCACAGTAGGCTGTCTGCAAGCTTGAGGAGCAAGCAGGGCCAGTCCGAGTCTCAAAACTGAAGAACCTGGAGTCTGCTGTTTGAGAACAGGAAGCATTCAGCATGGGAGAAAGATGTAGGCTGGGAGGCTAGGCCAGTCTCACCTTTTCATATTTTTTTGCTTGCTTTATATTCACTGGCAGCTGATTAGATTGTGCCCATCAGATTAGGGGTGGGTCTGCCTTCCCCAGCCCACTGACTCAAATGTTAATCTCCTTTGGCAACACCCTCACAGACACACCCAGGATCAATACTTTGCATCCTTCAATCCAATCAAGTTGACACTCAGTATTAACCATCACAAGTCCACCCCTTGTCAACTTGAACCCATACACATCTCCTGAGATCATATATAATCTTCAAATAAAGACAATAATAAGGTCATAATTATGCCTAACATAATACAACTATCACAACTATCCTTCACACAACCAGAAATGCATCAATCCCCAGCTCAAATACTATTAGATAAGGTTAACGATACTTAAATGCTGATATGAAGTCAATAAATCTTATGTTGTATGATAAAGGGAATAAAATGAAGATATTTTCTTAGTACAAGTGTGTACATGCACAAACATGTTTTTAACAAAAGAGGGAAATACCCATGACTCAACTTGGACTCTGTTGGTGTATAGAAATGCTACTCACTTTTGTACATTGATTTTGTATCTTGAAACTTTGCTGAAGTTGTTTCATCAGATCCAGGAGCTTATGGGGTTTTCTCAATATAGAATCATATCATCTACAAACAGATAGTTTGACTTCCTCTCTTTCTATTTAGATGCCTTTTATTTCTTTATCTTGCATGGTTACTCTGGCAAAGACTTTCAGTACTATGTCGAATAGGGGTTACCAGAAAGAGCTCCCAATTCAAACCCCAAGAGAGGGTTCTTGGACCTCTCACAAAAAAGAATTCAGGATGAGTCCATAAAGCGAAAGCACGTTTATTAAGAAATGCCTTTTTCTCCATTCCTGTCCATAAGGCCCTCCAGAAGCAATTTGCCTTCAGCTGGCAAGGCCAGCAATATACCTTTACTGTCCTACCTCAGGGGTATATCAACTCTCCAGCTTTGTGTCATAGTCTTATTCAGAGAGACCTTGGTAACTTTTCGCTTCTGCATGATATCACACTGGTCCATTGCATTGATGACATTATGCTGGTTGGATCCAGTGAGCAAGAAGTAGCAAACACACTGGACTTATTGATGAGACATTTGTGTGGCAGAGGATGGGAAATAAATCCAACTAAAATCCAGGCACCTGCTACCTCAGTAAAATTTCTAGGGGTCCAGTGGTGTGGGACCTGTTGAGGTATTCCTTCTAAGGTAAAGGATAAGTTGGTGCATTTGGCCCCTCCTACAACCAAGAAAGAGGCAGAATACCTAGTGGGTCTATTTGCATTTTTGGAGGCAACACATTTCTCATTCGGGTGTGTTACTCCGGCCCATTTATCAAGTAACCTGAAAGGCTGCCAGTTTTGAGTGGGGTCAAGAACAAGGGAAGGCTCTGCAACAGATCCAGGCTGTTGTGCAAGCTGCTCTGCCATTTGGGCCATATGACACAGCAGGTCCAATGGTGCTTGAGGTATCAGTGGCAGATAGGGATGCTGTTTGGAGTCTTTGGCAGGCCCCCATAAGTGAATCACAGCAGAGGACTCTAGGATTTTGGAGCAAAGCCCTGCCATCTTCTGCAGATAACTACTCTCCTTTTGAGAGACAGCTCTTGGCCTGTTACTGGGCTGTGGTGGAAACTGATCGTTTGACTGTGGGTCATTAAGTCACCATGCGACCTCAATTGCCTATCATGAACTGGGTGCTTTTTGACCCATCTAGCCATAAAGTGGGTCATGTAAAGCAGCATTCCATCATAAAATGGAAGTGGCATATGTGTGACTGGGCTCAAGCGTGTCCTGAAGGCACAAATAAGTTACATGAGGAAGTGGCTCAAATGCCCATGTTCTCCACTCCTGCCACCCTGCCTTCTCTTCCCCAGCCTGCACCAATGGCCTCATGGGGAGTTCCCTGTGATCAGTTGACAGAGGAAGAGAAGACTAGGGCATTGTTCACAGATGGTTCTGCACAATATGCAGGCACCACCCAAAAGCAGACAGCTGTAGCACTACAGCCCCTTTCTCGGACATTCCTGAGGGACAGCAGTGAAGGGAAAACTTTCCAGTGGGTAGAACTTCCAGCAGTGCGCCTGGTTGTGCACTTTGCATGGAAGGAGAAATGGCCAGATGTGTGATTATATACTGATTCATGGGCTGTAGCCAATGGTTTGGCTGGATGGTCAGGGACTTGGAAGAAGCATGATTGGAAAATTGGTGACAAAGAAATTTGGGGAGGAGGTATATAGATGGACCTCTCTGAGTGGTCAAAAACTGTGAAGATATTTGTATCCCATGTGAGTGCTCAGCAATGGGTGACCTCAGCAGAGGAGGATTTTAATAATCAAGTAGAGAGGATGACCCATTCTGTGGACACCACTCAGCCTCTTTCCCCAGCCACCTCTTCATTGCCCAATGGGCCCATGAACAAAGTGGCCATGGTGGCAGGGATGGAGGTTGTGCATGGGCTCAACAACATGGATTTCCACTCACCAAGGCTGACCTGGCTATGGCCACTGCTGAGTGCCCAATTTGCCAGCAGCAGAGACCAACACTGAGTCCTCAATATGGCACCATTCCTCGGGGTGATCAGCAAGCTACCTGGTGGCAGGTTGATTATATTGGACCTCTTCCATCATGGAAAGGGCAGAGGTTTGTCCTCACTGGAAGAGGCACTTACTCCAGATATGGGTTTACCTATCCTGCATGCAATGCTTCTGCCAAGACTACCATCTGTGGACTCATGGAATGCCTTATCCACCATCATGGTATTCCACACAGCATTACCTCTGACCAAGGCACTCACATTACAGCTAAAGCAGTGAGGCAGTGGGCTCATGCTCATGAAATTCACTTGTCTTACCATGTTCCCCAACATCCTGAGCAGTTGGATTGATAGAATAGTGGAATGGCCTTTTCAAGTCACAATTACAACACCAACTAGGTGACAACACTTTGCAGGGCTAGGGCAAAGTTCTCCAGAAGGCTATGTATGTTCTGAATCAGTGTCCAATATATGGCACTGTTTTTCCCATAGCTAGGATTCACGGGTCCAGGAATCAAGTGGTGGAAGTGGAAGTGGCACCACTCACCATCACCTCTAGTGATACACTAGCAAAATTTTTGCTTCATGTTCCTGAGACATTATGTTCTGCTGGCCTAGAGGTCTTAGTTCCAGAGGGAAGAACGCTAACACCAGGAGACACAACAATGATTCCATTAAACTGGAAGTAAAGATTGTCACCTGGCCACTGTGGGCTTCTCCTACCTTTAAGTCAACAGGCTAAGAAGAGACTTACAGTGTTGGCTGGGGTGATTGGCCCGGGCTATCAAGATGAAATCACTCTACTACTCCATAACAGAGGTAAGGAAGAGTATGCACGGAATACAGGAGATCCATTAGGGTGGCTCTTAGTATTACCATGCCCTGTGGTTAAGGTCAATGGGAAACTACAACAGCCCAATCCAGGCAGGACCCCAAATGGTCCAGACCCTTCAGGAATGAAGGTTTGGGTCACTCCACCAGGAAAAAAACACAACCTGCTGAGGTGCTTGCTGAAGGCAAAGGGAATATAGAATGGGTAATAGAAGAAGGTAGTCATCAATACCAGCTACGACTATGTGACCAGCTGCAGAAATGAGAACTGTAACTCTCATGAGTATTTCCTCCTTCTTTTGTTAAAAACATGTTTGTGCATGTAAACACTTGTGCTAATAAAACATCTTCATTTTATTTCCTTTTCCTTTATCATGTGACATAAGATTTATTGACTTCATATTAGTATTTAAGTATTGTTAACCTTATATTAATAGTATTTGGGCTGGGGATGGTGCGTTTCTGGTTGTACAAAGGATAGTTTTATTATGTTAGGCATAATTATGACCTTATTATTGTCTTTATTTGAAGATTATGTATGATCTCAGGAGATGTGTATGGGTTTAAGTTGACAAGGGGTGGACTTGCGATGGTTAATACTTAGTGTCAACTTGACTAGATTGAAGGATGCAAAGTATTGATCCTGGGTATGTCTATGAGGGTGTTGCCAAAGGAGATTAACATTTGAGTCAGTGGGCTGGGGAAGGCAGACCCACTCTTAATCTGATGGGCACAATCTAATCAGCTGTCAGCAAATATAAAGCAGGCAGAAAAATGTGAAAAGCAACAGTGGCCTAGCATCCCAGCCTACATCTTTCTCCCATGCTGGATGCTTCCTGCCCTCAAACATCGGACTCCAAGTTCTTCAGTTTTGAGACTTGGACTGGCTCTCCTTGTTAGTCCAATGGCATTCTTCACAGAATTAGAAAGAAACTATTTTAAAATTCATGTGGAACCAAAAAAGAGCCCAAATAGCCAAGGCAATCCTAAGCAAAAAGAACAAAGCTGGAGGCATCACATGACTGAACTTCAAACTATACTACAAGACTAAAGTAACCAAAACAGCATGGTACTGGTACAGAAACAGACATGTAGACCAATGAAACAGAATAGAGAGCCCAGAAATAATGCCACCCAGCTACAACCACCTAATCTTTAACAAAGTTGACAAAACAAGCAGTGGGGAAAGGACTCCTTATTCAATAAATGGGGCTGGGATAACTGGCTAACTATATGCAGAAGATTCAGACTGGACCACACCTTTCTTATACCATACAAAAATCAACTCAAGATGGATTAAAGACTTAAATATAAAACCTAAAGGTATAAAAACCCTGGAGGGTAACCTACAAAATACTATTCTCAAAAAGATTTCATAATGAAGATGCTAAAAGCAACTGCAACAAAAACAAAAATTGGCAAATGCGACTTAATTAAACTAAAGAGCTTCTGCACAACAAAAGAAACTATCAACAAACAACTGCAGAATGGGAGAAAATATTTGCAAACTCTGAATCCAACAAAGGCCTAATATCCAGAATACATAAGGAACTTAAATTAGCAAACAACAAACAACCCATTAAAAAGTGGGCAAAGGATGAAAACAGACACTTTTCAAAAGAAGACATACCCATGGTAAAAAAGCATATGAAAAAACACCCAACATCACTAATCACTGGAGAAATGCAAATCAAAACCACAATGAGATACTGTCTCACACCAGTCAGAATGGCTATTATAAAATTAAAAAAATAACAGATGCTGGTGAGGTTGCAGAGAAAAGGGAGTGCTTATACACTGCTGGCGGGAATGTAAATTAGTTCAGCCATTGTAGAAAGCAGCTCGGCAATTTCTCAAAGAACTTAAAACAGAATTACAATTTGACCCAGCAATCCCATTACTGGTTATATACCCAAAGGAATGTAAATCATTCTACCATAAAGACATACATATGTATATGTTTATCACAGCGCTATTCACAATAGCAGACATGGAATCAACCTAAATGCCCATCAATGGACTGGATAAAGAAAATGTGGTACACATATACATGGAATACTATGGAGCCAGAGCCATAAAAAAGAATGAGATCATGTCCTTTGCAGGGACATGGTTGGAGCTGGAGGCCATTATCCTATGTGAGTAAATGCAGGAACAGAAAACCAAATACCATGTCTTCTCACTTGTAAGTGGGAACTAAACATTGAACACACATGGGCACAAAGAAGGGAACAAGAGACTGTGGCCTACTTGAGGGTAGAAGGTGGTAGGAGGGTGAGGATAGAAAAATTGCCTATCAGGTACTGTGCTTATTACCTGGGTGGCAAAATAATCTGTACACCAAACCGCCGTGACACACAGTTTACCTATATAACAAACCTGCGCATGTAGCCCTGAAGCTACAATAGACTTTTTTTTTTTTAAAGCATAGTAATGGCACAAATAAGACATATAGACCAACGTAACAGAATAGGAAACCCAGAAATAAACCCATGAATATACAGTCAACAAATTTTTGACAAGGTGTCAAGATACACAATGAGTAAAGGACAGTCTGTTTAATAAATGGTGCCAAAGAACTGAATATCCACAAGCAAAAGAGTGAAACTGGACCCTTCTCTTACACCATACACACATATCAACTCAAAATGGATTAAAGACTTAAACACAAAACCTGAAATCATAAAACTACTAGAAGAAAACATAGAGGAAAAGTTTCTTGACATTGGTCTTGGCAATGATTTTTTTTTTTTATTTGACACCAAAAGCACAGGCAATAAAAGCCAAAATAAAAAATGGGACTACCTCAAACTAAAAAATTTCTGGTCAGCAAGTGAAACAATCAACAAAATTAAAAGGCAACCCATGAATTGGGAGAAAATATTTGCAAATTACATATCCAATAAGGGTTTAATATCAAAATATATAAGGAACTCATACAACTCAACAGCAAAAACAAAACAAAAGTAAAACAAGCCAGTTATAAAATGGAAAATGTATCTGAATAGACACTTTTCAAAATAAGATATACAAATAGCTAACAGGTATATGAAAACATGCTCAACATCACGAATCATCAGGGAAATGCAAATGAACACCACGATGAGATACAACCACATGCTTGTTAGGGTGACCGTTATCAAACAGACAAAAGATAACAAGTGCCGGCGAGGATGTGGAGAAAAGGGAACCCTTGTATGCTGTTGGTGGGAATGTAAATTGGCACAGCCATTATGGTTCCTGAAAAAGCTAACTATAGAATTGCCATGTGATCCAGCAATTTCACCTCTGAGTATATAGCCAAAGGAAATGAAATCAGTATCTCAAAGAGTTATCTGCACTCCTGTGTTTACTGGAGTATCATTCACAATAACATGAAATCATTCACAGTAGATATGGAACCAACCTAACTGTCCATCGAGAGAAGAATGGATAAAGCAAATGTAGCATATGTACACAATCGAATACTATTCAGCCATAAAAAGAAGGAAATCCTGTCATTTGCAGCAACATGGGTGAACCTGGAGAACATTATGTTATATGAGATAAGGCAGGCAGAAAGACAAATATTGAGTGATCTCACTTATATGTGGAATCCAAAAATGTTGAACTTATAGATGCAGAGAGTAGAATAATGGTTTCCAGGGACTGAGGGGAGGGGGAAATGGGACAATGTCAGTCAAAGGGTACAAAGTTTCCATTGTGTAGGAGGAATAAGTTCTGGGGATCTAGTGTACAGCATGGTGACTGTAGTTAATAATAATGTATTGTATACTTGAAATTTGCTAGGAGAGCAGATCTTGTGTTCTCACTGTACACACAAAAATGGTGACTATATGAGGGGATGGATATATCAATTAGCTTGATTGTGGCAATCATTTCACTATGTATATATATCAAAACATGTACATGTAAAATAGATACAATTTTTAATTGACCATTATACCTCAATAAAGCTAAAGGAAAATTTGTTTACTTGTTTTCTATTTAATTAATTTCAGACTTTTCTTTACTAACATGGTTCTCATATGACATTTAAATTTATTCTATAGTTCTTTAACCTCTGAAGTTGGGTTCTTACCTTTTTTATTTTTAGCCTTCTTTCTTCCTATTTAACTATTGGAAGCTATAAATTTCTTATTAAGTACTGTTTCCATTGCATCTTTTAAGTTTTGATATTTTTTATTTATTTTTGCTCAGTGTTAAGGATTTATTATTTTTCTGTTATGCCATTTTGAGTCATGATTTATTTAGAAATGTGTTTAAAAATTCTACATATGTAGGAACATTTCAGCAATTTTTTTTTTATACACTAAGTTCTGGGGTGCATGTTCACAACGTGCAGGTTTGTTACATAGCTATACATGTGCCGTGTTGGTTTGCTGCACCCATCAACCTGTCATCTACATTAGGTATTTCTCCTAATGCTATCCCTCCCCCAGCCCCCCCACCCCCCAACAGGCCCCAGTGTGTGATGTTCCCCTCCCTGGTTCCATGTGTTCTCATTGTTCAACTCCCACTTAATGAGTGAGAACATGCGGTGTTTGGTTTTCTCTTCTTGTGTTACTTTGCTAAGAATGATGGCTTCCAGTTTCATCCATGTCCCTGCAAAGGACAGGAACTCATCCTTTTTTTATGGCTGCATAGTATTACATGGTGTATATGTGCCACATTTTCTTTATCCAGTCTATCATTGATGGGCATTTGGGTTGGTTCCAAGACTTTGCTATTGTGAACAGTAGTGCAATAAACATATGTGAGCATGTGTCTTTATGGTAGAATGACTTATAATCCTTTGGGTGTATACCCAGAAATGGGATTCAGCAATTTTTTTTTTAACAAAATACATTTTAATTTTATTGTGACCAGATAACTGGTCTGTAGGAATCCGAGTCTTTGGGACTTTTGAGGTTTACTTTGTGAGTTAGTATTACATTTTTGTAAATGTTGCGTATGTGCTTGGAAGAATCTGTATTCTCTAATTGTGTACAACACAGCTCTTGATGCACAATAAACAAAGCAAATTTGTTAACAGTGTTGTTCAAATCTCCATTATCTATTAATTTTTTGTCAGCTTTATCCATTAGTAATTGAGAGAGGTGGATTGAAATATACCACTCTAATGATAGGTTTGTCAATTTCCCCTTGTAATTCTAACAATTCTTACTTTATATACATGGAGTTCACTCTTAGCGTGAAAGTTTAGAATTATTATATCTTCGTGACAAATTGAAGCTTTGGTCATTATGTTGTGAATTTCTGTATTCTTAATGCTTTTATTATTAAAGTTGATTTTGCCTTATACTAATATTGCCAGCCAGCATTCTTTGACCAGAATTTGCATTGCTTTCCTGTTTCTTGACCTACAGCGTGTGTGCATTATTATCTGTAGAGCTCTTGCAAATAATATATTGCTTAATTTTGTTTGTAGCCCTGGGTATTTATCTTTTAGTTCACTGTACAATACAGATCATCTTTCTGGGTTCATTTTATTTTCCTCCTGGAGTACTTCTTTAGAAGTTTCATTATTGTAGTGCAATATTTTGGTGCAATTCTTTTGGTCTTTGATTTTCTTGGAATGTCTTTATTATCTTTTACATCATTTATTCTGCAAATTGCACAATTCTAGGTTGAGAGGTATTGTTTTCTCAGTTCTTTGAAATTATAATCCATGATTTATTACTTCTCTTTGTTGCTGTCAAAAAGTTTGTTGTCAGTTCACCTGTTGCTCTTGCATAGGTGACAAGTCTTTCTCTTCTGGCTGTTCTTATGATCTCTTGTTTACTGCATTCTCTATTGGTGGCTCACTTTTGTCACTACACCTTTAGTTCCTTAAAATGTGATTCACCATTATCTTTTTTTTTGAGACAGAGTCGCGCTCTGTCGCCCAGGTTGGAGTGCAATGGCGTGATCTCAGCTCACTGCAACCTCCATCTCCCGGGTTCAAGCCGTTCTCCCACCTCAGCCTCCAAAGTAGCTGGGATTACAGGCGCCTGCCACCACGCCCGGCTAATTTTTGTATTTTTAGTAGAGAGGGGTTTTACCATGTTGACCAGGCTGGTCTTGAACTCCTGACCTCAGGTGATCTGCCCGCCTTGGCCTCCCAAAGTGCTGGGATTACAGGTGTGACCCAATGTGCCCGGCGTCACCATTATCTTATATTCGCTATCTGATAATTACAACATCTGGTGTCTTTGAAGATCTAAATCTATCATTTGCTTTTCTGCTGGCTGTCACTGTCAGTAGTTTGTTCCCTTATATCTTTGATGATGTCTAGTTTGTTTATCTTAATCTGTGGAGTACTGGGGGCCTAAATTTTGGATGCTTTCCCACAGAGAGTATTTAGGCTTCTACTGATAGCCAAGGGTACTTCTGATCTGATTCTCTAGGCAGAGTCTTTCCTTTCTTCCCTCCCTCTTCCCTTTCTTAACCTTTGACATGAAAACCTTTTTTTTTTTTTTGACAGAGTCTTGCTCCATTGCCCAGGCTGGAGTGCAGTGGTGTGATCTCGGCTCACCTCAACCTCCACCTCCCGGGTTCAAGAGATTTTCCTGCCTCCCGAGTAGCTGGAATTACAGGTGCATGCCACCATGCCCAGCTAATTTTTGTATTTTTAGTAGAGATGAGGTTTCCTCATGTTGTCCAGGCTAGTCTTGAACTCCTGACCTCAGGTGATTGGCCCGCCTGGGCCTCTCAAAGTGCTGAGATTACAGCTTGAGCCACCATGCCTGGCCAAAAACTTTCAAACATACCAAAAAGTGGAAAAAGTTTTCATTGACTGAACCAATTCCATGAAAGTTATAGACACAGTGAAACTTCATCCCTGAGCACTTCAGTATGCATTGCCTAAAAATAAGGACATTAGTTCATCCTCCCTGTATCATTATCAATCTTAAGAAAATTAAGTCCACTGGCCACTTAGTCATTCTCTAATATCGTTCAAGACCAGGCCTTGCTCACATTTCCATCGCTGCTCCCCAAAAGCTCTATTATGGGCTTGCTTATATAAACTAGGATCCAATCAAGATTCTTGGATTGCAACTGGTGATCAGTATGTTTCTTTTATTCTGGAACAGTCCTCATGCCTTTTTGTATAAAATAGAAGGTTTTATTTCCCCTTACATGTAATCATCCAAATGGGAGTGGGCGGTCTAGGGCAGGCTCATCCACCTACATCATGGAATTCCATTCCTGGGTCCAAAGTGGTGGCTCCAGTTGTCATTTTCTACCAGACATCAGGAAGGAAGAAAGGAGGAGTGGAAGAAGCACCCTCCTGCACCCTCCGCCCCCAACAGTAACTGCCTTTGCAGATTACGGCAGTGAGAGAAGGCTAGCATGGATGACTCCACCTTGCATCTAGCCTCACAGGCTGGCTCTCCTCGCTCACTCCTGGGCATAGGCCAAGCTAACCACGGGAGGAATTTAGTTTATGGTTTAACTTTGAAACAAGGATGATAATAGTTTCTGTCTAAAACTGACCCCCTTCTTGTTTGGGGACTGAAACTACCTTTGTAAGACTAATGGAAGGCCACAGGATTAGGATTATGGGAGGGGCCTGAATTCAGCTAAAATGTAGGCAGAGTTAAATGATAACCGGCCATTGTTTTCCAGCTTGCTTTTCCATCATCCTTGCTGCTCAGGAGTCATGTGGCCAGTGGTCACAAGATTGGTGACTCTCCTAACTGCTCTTATAGAAACTAAGATTGGTCTTTTGAGATGTTTTTCAGACTTTTGCATTATAGTGGCCAACTGACTCTACCTGAACCCATGACTCATGACTCAACTGGTCCTGTGACCCCCACCCAGAGGCTGGCTTAGTGCACAAGGACAGGTTTTCTACACCCCTATGATTTCATCCCCAACCAATCAGCCGCACCCATTCCCTAACCCCCTGCCCACCAAATTATCCATAAAATCCCTAGCCTCTAAGTTCTCCAGGAGGCTGATTTGAGTAATTACTCCCACCCTTCTGTTTGGCTATCCCTGTGATTATTAAACCTTTTCTCTACTGCAATACCACTGTCTCAGTGAATTGATTTTATCCGAGCAGCAGGCAGGAAGAATCCATCAGGCAATTACACTTCTCCCCATGCCCACTTCCCTGCAGTGGGGCTCATCTTCTCTTCTTCCCCTCACCAACTCTCTTGCCCCCTCCCCCAGTGGGGCTGATGCTGTCCTCTTCCTCTCCCCAACTGTTACCACTCCTGGGGCTGACCCTCTCCTCCTCCCATCTCCCACCCCCCTCAGTGGCTGATCCTCTCCTCAGAAGGCCCTGGCTGTGACAATCTGGCTTCCTTCACTCCCCAGTCTCTCAGCACTTCCTCAAAGATCAATTAATCACTTCATTTGAGAGTCACCCTCCTTTTTACAGATGAAAATGTTGAGACCTAGAGATTAGGGTCTCACCTGGACAGTTGAGCAGAAAGAGACTGTGAAAGTAAGTAATTCAAAATTCAAGCTATTAAAACTCTAAATTATTTTTATTATGGGGCCTGAGTCATGTAACAGACAGCTGTAACCTAGGCAGCTGCAAACTTTTGCTCCTCTGATTACAAAGTTAAGTCTTTCTATTAGCTGCATTGTTTTGTAAAACATTGTAAATGGCCAAAGGGCACCAGGAAGACCCCTTTTCTCTCTGCTGCTGATTTTCATTGTAAATTAACCTCTCTCTTACCTTTTTCACCCAAAACTTCTTGGCTATCACATTGCGTTAAGGTAGAATGCTAAGGGAGCTGTGGTGGCTCAGGCTGGTTACCCTGGCAATTGGGGTAGGTAAGGCTACACATTCAAGGTCAACCCGGTCAACATTGATGAAAAAAAAAATTTTTTTAAAAAAAGGCCAGGTGCAGTGGCTCACGCCTGTAATCCCAGCACTTTGGGAGGTCGAGTCGGGTGGATCACAAGGTCAGGAATTCGAGACCAGCCTGGCCAATATGGTGAAACCCCATCTCTACTAAAAATACAAAAAAATTAGCCAGGCGTGGTGGCATATGCCCGTAATCCCAGCTACTTGGGAGGCTGAGGCAGGAGAATTGCTTGAATCTGGGAGGCGGAGGTTGCAGTGAGCCGAGATTGCACCATGGCACTCTAGCCTGGGTGACAGAGCGAGACTCCGCCTCAAAAAAAAAAAAAAAAAAGAATGCTAAATACGATCTTTTAAATTGGAAATAAAATGAAAACCAGCTAGAAAGAAAACAAACCACACGGAAAAAAAAAAAAGCCAAACTATAACTAACAGTTTGTTGTAACTCATAAACCAGCCTTGTATAGAAAATGTTGTAATGCTGTAAAATTTCTTCATCTTCTTCCTATATAAGCAATAATGTTGCCTTTAACTAGGGAGCACTGACCCCATTTCTCTGGAGTTTGTGTGTCCTGGTGTGGCCATCCCCAGCTTTTTGCTTCAAGAAATCTTTAAAATGGGATTCTGGCCCTTTTGATTATTTTAGCTTGACAAGGTCAAGGGCAAATAATAAACCTGCAGAGTGTGCACTGGTAGATACTGAGCTTGGCAGATTTTCATAAAGTGAATGCCCCCTCCAAGTAACTCCCTCTAAAACTAAGGTACAGCACCCAGGAGCATCTCTAAGGCCTGCTTGGCATGCTCAAGGGCACAGGTGTGTGGCCCAGGGCCAGGGGCACAGGAGGCTGGGGTTTTGGGGCCATGTCTCCCCCACCCCACTAGCCAAGAGCCAGCGTGATCTGATGTTGCTGCATGTGTCAGGCCATTCTTGCATTGCTATAAAGAAATACCCATGCTGGGTAATTTGGCTCATGGTTTCACAGGCTTTACAGGAAGAATGGTGCTGGCATCTGCTTCTGCGGAGCCCTCAGGGAGCTTTTACTCAGATGCAAGGTGAAGTGGGAGCAGAGACCATCACATGGTAAGAGCTGGAGCAAGAGTGAGGAATGGGGGAGGGTGCCACACACTTTCAAACAACCAGATCTCATGAGAAATTATTCACCATCACAAGGAAAGCACCAAACAATGAAGGATCCGCCCCCATGACAAAAACACCTCCCACCAGGCCCCACTTTCAACATGAGATTTGGAGGAGTCAAATATCCAAACCATATCACTGCACCCTTGTCAGCACTTCTGAGTTGAGCCATTCTCCTGGGTACACATGTAGTGGCATCTCCTTGGAGTTTTAATTCTCCTGTGATGACTTCAGTAGAAGTTTGACTCTTGCAGTTTCTCCCTGTGAATGTTAATTAAGGAGCGATAACTAACCAGTTACCCACTGCCTGTGTAAAGCACCAGAAGAAAAGCTGGTGAAAGAAAAGACAGAGAGTTTGTCAGGACAAGTTTGTCAGGGCTTGGCAAAGGTTTGCATGAGCCAACCCCAGTGCTCTGGGCTTCTACTCCTTTGAGTTGCAAGTGAAAGTTTTCTGGCAAAGGCAATGGTAAAAGTATGTGTGAATATTAATAAGAAATATATATATATATGTATTTTTTTTCAGACAGAGTCTAGCTCTGTCACCCAGGCTGGAGTGCAGTGGCGCAATCTCAGCTTATTGCAACCTCCGCCTCCCGGGTTCAAGCAATTCTCCTGCCTCAGCCTCCCTAGTAGCTGGGATTACAGGTGTGCACCACGATGCCTGGCTAACTTTTGTATTTTTAGTAGAGACAGGGTTTCAACATGTTGACAAGGCTGGTCTCAAACTCCTGACCTCAGATGATCCATCTGCCTCGGACCCCCAAAGTGCTGGAATTACAGGCGTAAGCCACTGTGCCCCACAGAAATATATATATTTGGTGTCTGTCCACGCATGCGTGGTTCCTGACACACAGTTCCTAGAACACTTGGAATCTCTGAAGTGGTAAGTGTCTTTGTATTCTGATGAGATTACTGGTGGCTGGGGACACCTGCATAGCTTCAGGATGGGGACTGGTTGCCAGGGGAACCAGTTCCAACTTTCAGCTCTACCTTTGAATTCTGGGGAGGGGAGAGGGGCTGATGGTTGGGTTGATCACCAGTGGCCAACTGTGTAATCAATCTTGGTTACATAATAAAACCTCCAAAAGGAGAGAGCTCAGAGAGCTCGTGTACTGGTGAACAAGAACACATCCAGGTGCTGAGAGGATGGCACTCCCCAAAACTTTTCAGAGACAGAAGCTCCTGTGCTCAGAACCCTTCCGAACCTCACCCTTCAGGTCTCTTCATCTGGCTGTTCATTTGTATCCTTTCATATATCTTTTGTAATAAACTGGTAACTTTATAAATACACTGTTTTCCTGGGCTCTGTGAACCACTCTAGCAAATGATGGAAACTGAGATGGGGGTTGTGAGGGGTTGTGAGAACCTCCAATTTGTAATCAAGTTGTATGGAAGGTGTGGGTGACCTGGGGGCCTATTACTTGAGATTGGTGCCTGAAGCAGTGGCAGTCTATGGGACCAAGACCTTAACTTGTGGGGTCTGAGGCCAACTCCAGCTAGATAGTGTCAGAATTGAGTTGAATTGTTCCATCCCAGCTGGTGGTGCGGAAAAAACTCATACAGTTTGATAACCAGAAGTATTCTGTGTTGAGTGTAAATACACAGTTGGGAAAAATAGTGGTATTTTCCTATATACTTTGCAAGGAGGACAAATGATTCGGAGGGGGCCCAGTCTCCCATGGAGAACAGCAAGGTACATATAGAGAAGGCAAGGAACAGATCAAGAGTCCCCAGTGGGGGATGCAGGTGACTGGAAGGCAGGTGTGCTGGGGGAGGGAGTGCCCAGGGCTGAGATAGCACTGTCAGGATTCCACCAGGATTCCCATAAGTGGGTTTCCTGGCTGCAGCATCCCTCCAATGCATTCAAACACAGCATTTCTTTTTTTAGGGTTTTCCTCAGGACTTGAGTGCTGTAAAAACACACCCTAGGGGATGCTTTGAGGCACTAGGAAGTCAGCAATTTTTTTAGAGCAAGAAATGGGTAAGACCCTCTCTACATTTTAGGAAAGATGTGCTGGTGACTGAGTGGCGGAGGGAGAGGAGGCTGGAGACAGAGGGCAACTGGTGGCAGCTCTAGTAGTCCTGGCAGGAATTGGCAAAGACCTGAATGAAGGCAGCAGCGGTGGGCAAGGGGCGGAGACGCACAGGAGGAAGCTATTTCAGGATACATCTATAGGACTTGGTGACAGATTGGGTGTGGGGAGGAGAGGGAGGCATGGAATGTGGCTGCCGGGTTCCTGGCTGGGGTTAGGTGGTGTATGGAGATGCAAAGGATCCAGAATGGGTTGGGTGGGCCACATGCTGACATGGGCGTTGTCACGAACCTTCAATGTGATTGGAGCTGCCACCCTTTCCTGGCTCTTTAGCATGAGAAGGGCCAGCTTAGGCAGAACCCCAAAAGCAGCCAGCAGGGACCACGCTGGGCACAGGTCCAGGGACAGCAGTGAGGCTCTGCTGAGCGGTCTGCCGAGCCGCTGGCCCTCTCCATGAACCTCACGGCTCATCTCTCAGGTCCCTTCAGTGCAGCCGCTGCATTTATACAGTCTAAGTCCCCTTCCCTTAAAGGAGATGCAACGTTTATTTTAAAATCTCTCTGAGGTTTTGGTTTTCCTTTTAATCCCAAATGGCCTTTTAAGCTTCTGGCTCCTATATTTAACCTATCTAATGAGATTTCTTTTCCAGTAATTCCTGAAACTGGTAATCTCTAATTGGGTCAAATTCTCTACCCACAAGCCAGCGATTCTATTTTTAGTGCAAATCCTCAGGCTGAAGCTCCTCCGGCCTTTCAGACGCAGCTGTCAGAGCCGACTTTCCGCCACACTCCGCTCTCCCGAGCCAGACCCTATTCTGAATATTTTCCCAGTGCATTTCAGGGTAGGCCTGACTGTCCGGCCCTCCTGGCCTCCTCTCCATCTTCAGCCCCCAGGATGGCTTACACAAATCCATTTAGTGCTCATCAGCTTAGGTCCCCAGTGTTACCATAAATAACCAAGTCCAGGCGGCCAGCTTGGGGAAAGCACCTGAGCCCTCCCCATTCCTGTTGCCTTTTGTCCCAGTTGTGGGTGATCCACCTGGGAGAAGGGCACGTAACACAGCAGAAAGACAACCCCAGTTTCTGTTACCAAGAGCGTTGCTGACCCTGAAAGTCACTGGGGATTTGGAGAATTCCTTTCTGCCATCCTTATTTGGCCAGGGGACTCCGCCCATTCTGAGGATGCATGCAGGCCCCCCAATCCTGCCCGCAGCCTTCTCGGGTGCTTCCAAGTGGGAAGTGGCCCCTTCTCCAAGCCCTGATATCAGTGTCCTCACCAGTGTCAGATTTTACTGCCCTGGGTGCTGCTTGCTCTCCCGCCTCCCCACCTCCACCGCTGCACTGCGAGCTCCTGGAGGGCAGGGTGGGCCCTGCCTCTATCTCTGTGTCTCCGCAAATGTGCACAGTGTGTCTGAGGCAAGTAACCCACCTTTCTCACAAGGCTGCCCTCAGGGGGCCTCTGCCTGGGGAGACCCTGGCTCCAGCTCCTGTTTGAGATGCACACATCTCAGCTCAGCTTGAGGGGCCAGGGAGAGCACGAGCTGAGTTTGGTATGGGTGTGCATGTGTTCAGAGTCCACCATGCTGAGCCGATCACCAAGGGGACCAGGGCTAGGAAAGCCCCAGCCCTGTTTCTTTAAAAGTAAGGATGCTGGTGAGAAGGGAGGCAGGCTCAAGGTGTCCATGGTTTCTTATCACCTGCCCAGCCTTTCCCACAATGTCTTTACCCCTCAGCAGGCTCTGCTAAGCAACAGCCCTCCATTGGGCTGTGTCCACAGTGAGACTCTGCTCTCTCTGGAAGGTTCTTTCCCACTTCCCACCCTCACAGAGACACTCAAAAGAAGGAGACCAGGCCAATTTCACCTTTACCTCACAAACCTGAAGTCTTGAATTTGGGAAGACATTCCCAGTTTCAAACAATTTGACCACTGGTAGTCTCTGGATGTGGCTTGATTTTGATTCACGAAAATAGAGTCACCATATCCATAATTTTTCCCTTCTGTTGACTTTGGCCAAACTTTCCATGATGGTTAATGTTATTGTCAACTTGACTGGGTCACAGGGCCCAGATATATTGGTGGTCAGACATTATTCTGGATGTTTCTGTGAAAATGTTTTGGCATGAAATTCACATTTAAATCAGTGGACTTTGAGTGAAGCAGCATGCACTCCCAAATGTGGGTAGGCGTCATCTAATCAGCTAAAGCCTGAAGCGAACAAAAAGACCAACCTTCCCCAAGGAAGAAGGAATTCTTCCACAGATGGGCATTGGACTTGAACTACAGCATGGGCTCTTCCCTGGGTCTCCAGCCTACTAGTTCACCCTGCAGATTTCGGACTTACCAGCTTCCATAATTACATGAGCCAATTCCTTAACATAAATCTATTTTTCCATATGTATATATATGTATGTATAGATAGATATACACACATCCTATTAGTTCTGGTTCTCTGGGGTGCCCTGACTAATATACTCCCCTTGTCCGGCAGACTCCAGATATCACCACAAAGTGTCCTTCCTGAGAAAGCTGTGTGAACATGTATCAAAATCAACCAGGAGGTGCTGGAAGAAAGCGGGCAAGTTGTGGCCTGGTTGTACAAATGCTCCTGAGTGACGTGATGCTCAGCAGGGAAGAACCCTAGGGCAGCTGCTGTTTCTCTCAATGCCACATTCCCTGAGTACCTTTGGGCATCCTGGTCATGCCGGCCAAGAATTGCTGTCCATTGAAAACACACCCAAACAGGATATGTGGCAAAGACCGGGCACTATTTATAAAGTCAGCAGTCATTCCCAAGTCCATCTGGGACAAGCAAAAACCTGTCCCAAGAATCCACACTCAAGGCTGACATCCTTGATCGAAAGCCACATAGAACATGGACAGGGATGGACCTCAGGAAGTCCCCTATGAGGGTGATGTCCCCCCCAGCCAGCTCCACTTTTTGACTGGAGGAGTTCTAAACAGATATACGTGCCATGGTTTCTAATTTGCAGCATCCCAGGGAGCATAGCAAGGACAGAGCATGTACCATACGCCATGTTTTCCACCAGATAGGAGAGCTCACTTTCACTCTCAGGAGTGGAGAATTGCAGTTCTTTAGCATACCTGCTGTAAATCTAATTTCTTTTCAATTTAGTAGAAAGAAATTGCAATTAAAAAGAACAAGACCAAGATGCACCTGCTTTGGGCTCTTGAGTGGTGTGCGACGTACATCAGGGAAGATGGCTCTGCCTTAGGAAAACCCAAGTGGGTGTGGGGGTGGGCTGGAATTACCTGCTGTCTCCATCCAATAGTTTGGACAGAATGGAACAGACAGGCTTCAGGGCTCTGCATAAGGATAGTATTGGGGTGTTAAAGTTTTTGCTGGAAGTTAAAGAAGCTGGGGCATCTGTAGGCCTGAAATGGGGTGGGGGAAACAGAAAGGGTCTCAAAGGGACTTGTGGGACATCAGGGTCCTAGTGCACTGGGGCCAATGGAGTCCTGGAAAATGAAGTCTTAGGACATCTGGATCTTATGTTCAGTTTGAAAATATCTCCCCTGAGCAGTGCTGTGCTCCTTCTTTCTCTCATCCTCTGTGAAGTTTGCTGTGCAGAAGAGCTTTGCTTTGCTCCTAGAGGATAAAGGAATGTTAGAGGATAAAGGAATGAGGGGAAAGTGTATGGTGGGAGAAGACAGAAGAAAGAGGCCATCAAAGAAATGCAAGCCCCACCCATTCCTGCAGATGTTGGGGACACTGGTTTTCCCTTAATACAAGGGAAAACCCTCTGCTGGCCCCAGGGGAGAAGGTCATGTTGTAAGCCAGCAGGATTAGGGACCACGGGATGCCAGCAATGGCTACTCATGGAATCTTAGAGATCAGTGCCCTCATGCCATATGGGGCCTGAGTTTCCAGAGGCATCTCTAGCTGTGGGTTGAGTGAGATCATATTTACAGTAATCAATCCAATGTCCAGCACTCAGGCCTGGCCTGATGCACAGCCTCTAGCCATCTACCATGGTTCCCATCCCGGGGTCATCCAGACCCTTCCACCCTGGCCCATGGCTGACATCCACTGCTGTGAGACCACTTCTTGTCTCAGCAGTGCAACACAGAAACTTCACAGGGACTTCAGCTGTGTGTAGGAGGGGAGAGCAGCTTCTGCCCACCCAGTGTCAGGGTACCACATCCTGCCCCTCTGGGAATACAGGTCTCCCTGCTGCTGCCTCTAGCCCTTCCTTTTTGGGGCTGGGCACTCTCACATAACCCAGCATGGCTTTGACAACTTGCAGCTCCTCATGCACTGTTATCTCCTAAATCCGTTGCTGCATTCCCTCTATTTGCACCGCCTTACCCTGGTGCAGCCCCCACCCCCCACCTCCCACGTTCCGACCTTGGCAATAGCCTCCTCATCCAGTCTTCTCAGAGAGTCGTGTGAGGGCCAGATGCTGACCAGCCACCACCTCACCATCATGACCCCTTTTCTGCATGTTGGGGTACACCCAAGCCATGCCAGAGCCGTGCTCTTCTGGCTCCTTTCTCTAGAAGCACCGGGTATATATATGGTCACATATTTAGGATTATTGGGTTAGTATCTGCCTCTCCCACCTAGCCAGGGTTCCTGATAGAGTGAACCCCACCTACTCTGCTCAATACTGTATTATAAGTGACAATGACTATACATAAACCTCCTCCTGCCAACCAGTTCTCCCTGCAAGGCAGGACACACAATCATGTTTATCTGACTCCTGATGTCCCTTAGTCCAGCCTGAGACCCTGGCATGGCATTGAGGACAATGAGACCTCCAGGGTAATCCTTCCATGAGCATTACCCACAGTCACATGGAGGTGAATGGCAAAGCCGGCTCTGAAGCCTCGCTTAGTCCTCTCACTCAGTCTGCTTCCCATGATGCAAGGGAATGCCACACAGTGCAGAACAGTGATGCTAGGAGTGGCCAAATTGGTGAGATCAGATCTTGCCACCCTTGTGCACACAGGCTGCTGCTGACTCACCCTCCAGCCCCTTTATCCAGTTGTAGCTTCTGCCTTTAGCTCTAGGACCCTTCCACTGGGCTCCAGCTGCCTGGGTGGTGCCCTCCTTCCCACGTTCCAGGACTGGAGGAAATGGGTGACCAGCAACCCCCACCGTGGTCATGTAGCCTGGCCAGGCTGGGCAGGGTGACATGGGCCAGTAGTGGGAGTCACCACCCACCTCCCCAGACCCCAGAGCTGTGGGTCTGACTGAGCTCAGCTGTTCCCTGCTGAGTGTAGACGTGATTCTGCCATTGCTGGCCCTTCTATTATGACAGCCAACACAGTCATAGTTTTGGATTAAGGTAGTTTGAGTTGGCGTTTTCTGTCACTGTTTGACTGGAAGAGTCCTAAACGGATATACATGCCATGGTTTCTAGTTGCCATCTGCAAGGGAATTAAAGACCCCTTCATTTGTCCCCACATGCTCCAAGAGGAAATACTCAGAAGGGCTGGGTCCCACACTGTGTCTTGCATCAGATGAAGTCAGGAGTTGGGGGCTGCCCCTATGAAGGGGAGAGTTGGGGAGGAGGCTGCATCTTAGGGTCTGATCTGTCTGGGCTGAGCCCCACTGATGTCAGCTGGTTTCCAGTGTTTCACTGTTTTGAGCCTGTTGTGTGAATCATTTGATTACCTAGAAATTGCTGTGACAAAATTAACTTTACTGACTATCCTATAGACACAAATCAGCAACCTCTTTCCTAAACAGCCTCATTTCCACAAGTGGCTCAGAGTCAATCGACCATATAGAGGCTGCTCTCTCTTTTACAAATTCACAAGGGAAATTTGTCCCAAAAGACAAAGCAGGAGTGGAGTACGATACACACTCATCTGGAAGCCAAATGTCTGACCAAAGTCAGTGGAAATCAATGAGCTCTCCCAGGACGAAGCTGGTTAGCTGGCTTCCCTGGCTGTCATGGCTGCTGTCCAGATGCCTAAATGGATATATTTTGCTCTAAGAGTTTGAATGGCACTCACCCACTTCTGTCTACCCAGAACACTGAATTGTTAGAGGAAAAATTGTTGACAGGGCTGGTTGCTCTGCTTTATACTTTGTGTGTATAAAATGTAGGCTCTGTGTGCATGCGGGCCTCTCTTCCTACCATAACCCTGGGGGCTAGGTGCTAAATTCCCAAACTACAGAAGAGGAGAAGCACAGAGAGTTTGAGTAACTTGCTAAAAGTCACAGCTGGGAGGGGTGGTGTTGACATGTTAGCCCAACAACCCACCTCAGGGGCCCACACTCTTTTAGCCATGATATCATGTAGTTTCCCCTGTAGTGGCTATGAACTGGGTCAGATGGGCTGAGGCTCCAGGATGGGCCCACCCTGCACCACCCCCATGATCTGGGCAATTCATTTAGTTTCTACAAAGACCAGGACCTTCAACAGTTATGGGGCTCCAATGCAAAGGTAGACTAGAGAGATTTGTAAATGGTGAAAAGCCACACCCAGTGGTGTTATTGTAGCAAGAAGCACTGCACAGAAAACCAAATACCACATGTTCTTACTTATAGGTGGGAGCTAAACATTGAATATACATGGACAAAAGGATGAGAACCATAGACACTGAGTACTGCTAGACAGGGAGGGAGGGGGACATAGACTGGAAAACTACCTATTGGGCACTATGCTTATTACTTGGGAGATAGGATCTGTACCCCAAACCTCAGCATCATGAAATATGCCCATGTAACAAACCTGCACGTGCACCCCCCTGAATCTAAAAAAAAAAAGGTAAAAAAAAAGAAGCATTGCAGTCATGTCTTGAATAAGGCACCAGCCTCCCATATTGGGAGAGAGAGGGAAAGAACTAGAGCCCCCACCATGTGAACAAGCAGGCTCAAATTATCCAACGAGTTTGTTTTTATTGAGAAGTGTATTTGTGGCTATATGGAAGTAATTGCATGCCCATTCTCCCAGATGTGCAGACACAATGTCGCGGATGATGGTGCCCTGCTATTTGCTGGCCTCTGATGAAGGAGGCAGGTGCTCCCCTGAAGAGCAGAATTGCTCACTGTGGGCCTCACAGCACCCCCCTCCCCCGCCCTTGGCTGTTGTTCTTTATTTACCCAGTGCAACACGAAACCTTAGCCAGGGTAGACTATATGTTAGGTGTATTTTTTGGCTTGGGCTACCATACAAACCCACTGCAGACTGGGTGGGCTTACACAACAGACATTTATGGTCTTGAAGTTCTGGAGGCTGGAAGTCCGAGATCAAAGTGTCGGCAGGGCTGGTTGCTCTGAAGGTTCCAGGGGAGCATCTCTCCTGGCTCCTGGTAGTTCCTTGGCTTGTGGCAGCATCACTCCAATTTTCACATGGCGTTCTCCCTGTGTGTCTGTGTGTCCACATTTTTTATAAGACACCAGTCATATTGGAGGAGGGGCCCACACTACTCCAATATAGCCTCATCTTAACTAATTACATCGGCAATGACCTTATTTCCAGATAAGGCCACATTATGAGGCAGGGATTAGGACTTCTGCATATGAATGGTGGGCAGAGGGGACCACAATTCAACTTTTGACACCCACTAAGAGGACACCTTGCAATCACTTTGTCGTATCTCAGATAATTTCCCTGTTATGCCTGGTGCAAACTGCCCATCTGAAGGCCTTCTTCTTCCAACCTGGGAAATGTGGAGATAGTATTAACATATTCACAGCTCAAGTCCACACCACTGAAAATAACAATTTTCAATTCTTACCCCTCCCAGGGTTTAACAACACGAGTTGGAGGACCCCCAGATTCCCACCAGAATCTGGTCCTCTCTGTGCCTTGGGAACAGCTCCAGAGCATCTCTAGGTCTCTGCTTCTTCATCAACAAAATGAGGGTGATAAAATCTGCCTTCCAAGATGCCATGGAGCATCAATGAGAACTACAGACATGAGAATGACATGTAAACCACACCACACCATGTATCCCTGGATACTTTATTAGGACTTCATATTAGGACAAGCATGTGTGGCAGTAAGCAAAGGGTACTGCACCTATGAGTGAACCTCTTTCCGTCCAAAGCCTAATCTAAATCCTTATAACCTCGTTTGAAAGCAGTTGCTGCCAATCTTGCCAATGATTTTTTTTTTTTCTTAAAGAGGCAGACTCTTATTAAAAGAGAAGTCACCCAGGCTGGAGTGTAAGATCATGGTTCACTGCAGCCTCAAACTCCTGGGCTCGAGTAATCCTCCCACTTTAGCCTCCCTTAAAACTCATTTGCCGCTGGGACTAAAGATATGTACCATCACTTTCAGCTAATTTTTAAATTTTTGTTGAGATGAGGCCTCCTTATGTTGCTCAGGCTGCTCTCGTGTTCCTGGACTCAACTGATCCCCCTGCCTTGGCCTCCCAAAGTGTGGGGATTACAGGCATGAGCCACTGCACCTGTCTGAATGTCATTTTTTGAGTGAGGACAAAGTTGAGAGCCAAAACAGGTAAAAGAAGGTGCCATTTATTTGTAAACTTTGCACCCAGATTAACTTTATCATACGTTTTTCATTTTCATGTAGTTTGATCCTTTTTGGATATTATTCAGCTTTTCTTTAATAAAATTGTTAGGATCCAAAAATATACCACACCAGTTAACAAGAAAATCTTCACTTCAATCTTAACACTTGAAAAGAAAAATCTTGCAGACTTTGCTACTATTTGGGGATAAGCAGGGGATTAGTGGATAGAAGAAGGTGCTTTCTCAAGTCAGTGACAGAGGTTGGGCCATGCCATCTTTTCAGAGCCAGTGCTGCCCTCTGAGGGCTTCGGCTCAAAGAGGGGAGGAAGGCAAATGAACAGAAAATGAGGCTACAGAGCGGTGGGTATGAATTTTCACGGAAGACTGGGACTGGGGAGAAAGCAACGAGCTGTGCCAGAAGGAGCCAGAAAGGTTTCAGAAAGGATGTTCTGTTGGGGATGCTATTCCAAGAGGAGGGACCAGCTGTCATCAAGTGTCTGCTGGGGGCCTTTGGTGTGAGCTACTGGGGACAAGGGATGGGAAAGTGCCCCTACTCTAGACAAAGCCTAGAGGTGTCATCGTCTGCAACTATTAAGTTGAAGCATATGAAAGAGCTGACATGTGACAACTTTGGCTCTTTTACAAAAATGGCAATTTTGTATGGTTCAACCTGACACCAATTCCAGATAAAATGGAAATGCCTCAAATTCTAACCTTTGTTCCGTATAACAACACGTGGAATCCCTGAGAGTTAATGAATCCCTGGGGCATTTCTAAAATAGACCAATGCCTGGGCGAGATGCCTTAAATCCGGGTTTCTGGGAGTGGGGCCTTCTGCAGGGGGCCTAGCCTCCTGGTCTCCATTATTTCATGGGATCCCAGTTCCTGGTCTATCCATATTAAGGGGACGAGAAGCAGCCGGGATAACGGAGGAGGCAGGGGTTCTTGCAGTGGCTACTCCTCTCTAGGCCCCTTGGAGGGAGCTGATCATGAGAGATCCTCACTGTAAGGGGGATGCAGGCAGCCCAGGGGCCGTCTGAGCACCAAATGACATCATGTACTTGAAGCACCAGCACAAAGTTGTCTCCCTCATAGTGAATGAATGTAAGCAGTGGAATTCGACTCGCGGGTTTTAACCCCCATGGGCCAGCGGGTCCTTCCCTCCCAATTGTCCTGCTAGAAGAAAACGTTTCGCTCTCTCTCGGGTATCCAGCTAATCGTTACGGCAAACAGCAGCGCCCCTTTTCCTTTCATCTCTTGCCCCATTTCTGCACCTACAGCCTCACACCTTCTTCCCGGGACACGGCACTGCCAGGAGCCCATCCTGGTTCAGTTCAGTACCCAGGAGGAATCCCTCGGGCCGACTCCCAGGACTTTGTTTCTTGGACTTCACCACCTCCGCCTCCCCAGCACAGCTCCCGCAGCCCGCACCCGCCCACAGGGTCTCCGCGACCCTAGAGCTTAGGAAAGAATTGCCGAGGGGCGGGGGGTCCCTCATGCGCATGGAAGGGACGTACGCCCCAGGCCTCCACCTTCCTCCTGACCCCGGGGATTCTTGGACGTCGATTCTCCGTCTCGTAGGGGCGAGGGCCCTGGGTTCGCAGTCAGACGCGGGCCCCTCTCAAATCTAGTGGCCTGGTTTTATTGAGGGGGGGAAGGCACATATTTTCCAAGATTAACTGCCCCGCAACAGGGAATTTCGCAGGATTTCAGTATTTTCGACTCCCCAGGTGACGCCAAGAGGGTGGGTTCCACTGTGCACGGTGGGGAAACTGAGGCTCGGAGGGGACAAGGAGGGTACTCGAGGTCACGCGGCTCCTCCGGCGGGCGGGAACGCAGGACGCGGAGTTGGGGCGCGGGCTGTGCGCGCCCAGGTTCGCGGCTCCCGGGGCTCGGCTGTCGCAGCGCGGTCGCCGCCGAGGACCACGGTCGGGGCGCGGGCGGGCTCCAGTGCGCAGGCGCGGCGGGCGGGAGGGGACGCGCTCCGGGCGCGCGCGCGGGGCAGCCGGCGCCCCAACTCCGCCCGCCCCGCGCCCCGGCGCCTCGCCGCCCGCCCGCCCCGGCGCCGCCGCCCGCGCCCCGGCGCCCCGGGCCGGCGAGGGGCGCGCCCGCGGCCGCGGCCGCTGCATGGCGCTGAGATGGCGGGGGCGCCGCGCGGCGGAGGCGGCGGCGGAGGCGGCGCGGGCGAGCCCGGGGGCGCCGAGCGGGCGGCCGGGCCAAGCCGCCGGCGCGGGCTCCGGGCGTGCAACGAGGAGTTCGCTTGCCCAGAGCTGGAGGCGCTGTTCCGCGGCTACACGCTGCGGCTGGAGCAGGCGGCCACGCTGAAGGCGCTGGCCGTTCTCAGCCTGCTGGCGGGCGCGCTGGCGCTGGCCGAGCTGCTGGGCGCGCCGGGGCCCGCACCCGGCCTGGCCAAGGGCTCGCACCCGGTGCACTGCGTCCTCTTCCTGGCGCTGCTCGTGGTAACCAACGTCCGGTCCCTGCAGGTGCCCCAGCTGCAGCAGGTCGGCCAGCTGGCGCTGCTCTTCAGCCTCACCTTCGCGCTGCTCTGCTGTCCTTTCGCGCTGGGCGGCCCCGCCCGGGGTTCCGCCGGGGCCGCTGGGGGGCCAGCGACCGCCGAACAAGGGGTTTGGCAGCTCCTTTTGGTCACCTTCGTGTCCTATGCCTTGCTGCCCGTGCGCAGCCTGCTGGCCATCGGCTTTGGGCTCGTGGTGGCTGCGTCGCACTTGCTGGTCACAGCCACCTTGGTCCCCGCCAAGCGCCCACGTCTCTGGAGGACGGTAAGTGCAGCCGCGCACCCCTCATCTGGTCTCGGACACACTTGCTGGGACGATGCTGGGATTGCCCGGAGTCGGGCGCGCTTTTTCCTATGCGGCGGGTGGGGACACTGAGGCTCCGAGTGGGGGTGTGTTCAAGGTCACTCTTGCGAGTTGGGGACGCAGTCGGGGCTGGCACCCTCCGGCCAGGGCTCTCTTCAGAGTTACAATCCACGAAGCGCCCCTGGCGTGAAGTGTGGAGAGGGGAGACAGGTGTGGAGAGAGAAAGGTTTGGCCAAGGTCAGGGAGCTGATGAGCGGCCAGACGGCGGCCAGAGGGTTCCGCCGGTCTTTTGCCGCACCCATCTCCACAGAGGGACTGAAAGTGGGCGAGGAGAGCAGACCCCCAGGGCAAGCTCCAAGGCCGGCTCTGCGCGCAGCGCTGGGCTCTTCTCTTGCGCACCTAGAGCGCGTGCTGGGCTCGCCTCCCAGCCCTGCGGACCCGAGGGGAGTATATGGGTGGTGGGAAAGGACTTCGGCTCTTCCAGCCTTGCTGGCCACCCTACTGTGGACCTGCCTCCGGCCCAGAAAGAGTGGGGTTTGCCAAGGTCAAACACAGTCTAGTCCCTGCCGCTGCCACTCGGCGGTTGCCCTGACCCTGCCTTCTCTGCGCCCGAACTTTGTCACTGTCTTCCCAGTCGGGCGGGCGAGATGGTTGCAAGAACGGGGACGCTGTCTGCCTCCCGCGGACTCTTCCTGGGCCCTGGAGGAGCCTGCTCTTCCAACTGCCCGGAGGTGGACGTGGACCAGAGGTCTTTGCCCCACGGCGGGGCTTTGAGAGCATCCCCTTGTGCCCATCTCCAACGGGCCGCAGGGATGGGGCTGGGGAGTGGGGGGTGGGGAGATTTGGAAGACCCTGAGAAGGGTTTTGTTTCTGCCTCTAGCTGCAGTTTAGCAGGGGGATGGTATGACTCAAATGGAGTGGGGGATCCCATCTCACGAAAGGAAGCAGTGGTGGGAGCAAATTGGGGAGAGGTAAGGGGTCGGAGGGGAAGCTGAATCCAGGGAGATTAGGGAAGAATAACTGGGGGGCGGTGGTAAGGAGTCCCACAGCCTGGCCCCAGGGGACCAGCACCCAAGGATCTAAGGAGGCATCCTTAGACGGTGATGCCAGGGGCAGCACACAGTCAGAGGAGCCGTGAGATGCTCAGCCTGGCACAGGGATAGACACATCACTGGACTTGTGTCTTAGGGTCAGAGAGAGACCAGCATGTGCTCAACCCGTGGGCAAGGGCGGGAGGGAAGAAGGCAGGAGTACATGGAGAATTGTCAAAGAGGGTGTCGCAGGAAGAGAGGAAGAGAGGTAGAGGTGAAGGGCAGAGGCACAAAAGGATGGCTAAAGGCTGAGGAAAGGGGAAAGGAGCCAGAGGACTTCGTGTCCTGGAGGGGAAGGAGGCTCTTCCACAGCCTCCTGTGGGCAGCACGTGGGCCTTGCCTTACCATTCTCAGGGGGCGTCCCTGTATCTCCTACTGCCTCCACCCCCCATCTGTCTGTGTTTAGCCTGGGCCTCATGCTGGCCCCCACAGCCAGACCCGCAACCGCAAGACGGCCTCCCCAATCTGACCAGATGCCAGGGCAGCTCGGGAATAGGGAGGGGCTGAGCTTGGTCCCTGGGCAGGCCCAGGGATCCCAACCACACTGCATTCTCTCTTATTACACCAGGGAGTCGCTGGTGTAATAAAAGGCTGCGTTATTGTCTTTCTCTTTTAAAATAAAGACATTTCCTCTATAGCCTCTAGTCATTTCTTTTAGAGAATTAAAGATTAAAAAAGAGAGAGGGGAGAGTCTATAAAGGAGTTTCTGGACACAGGGAACTCTGCCTCTCCCCCTGGGATAAGATGAGCCCCTGTGACTGTCACTGTAGTGGGGAAGGAAGCCCATCCTGGGAGCAAGGATTCTTAGGGAGCAGACATCTGGGTTTTCCTGCTAGCTGTGACTCCCTGGACAATCCAAAGCCTTCCCTCACTGAGCCTCAGGTTTCTCACCTGTGTAAAGGGCAGAATGGCCCCCTGCAGGGTTGTAGTGAAGGCAAACACGTCCTATTGGAAAAGCACATATTGGCCTCTTTAGAATGTTCTATTCAAGTCCACGTGTCTATACAGGTGGTAGTGATACTGACAAACACATGGGGATCAATGCAGGGAGACTTACAGTGGGGGGAGCAGGGCAGATGATTCCCAGGAATTCTGTTTTCCAATTAGAGAATTCCAGGAGCCTGTGAAATCTGTCCATAATGAGCTCTGCAGTTTGGTGCTTGAGATGGTGAAGAAGACAGCACACACATTTACACAGCATTGATGTTTCTGCTGCTCTTCACTGCTTTACCATCCACTTTCTATTCAGACCTGTGCCATTGTGCAGTGCAGTCACTCGTTGACAGCACCTTGTCCTCCATACTGAGGTTTGGGCAGGTAGTAGCCATGCTGGGCGTGGAGTGGATGTCCCAAAGAGGATGAAAAATGGAGTGAATGAACGAAGGAATCTTTGCAGGGGATTTCCCTCACTGCATACATAGCAGGATGCTGCTTCAGAGTCTGAGATCTCCACAGTGATCTCCTGGTGCTGAGCCCAGTGAGTTCCAGAGTCGGGTTAACTCCATGGGGCAAAGGAGCTCCCTCCCTTGAATCCCACCCCTTTCTCTGAGACCCAAATGCCTTCTTATCAAGGATAGCCCTAAGGAGGCCTGGAAAAAGCCTGCGCTTTTTGAGGCCTGGGTTCAAATCCCTGCTCTGAGCTATGGAGAAAGTTCTTGTTTTCTTTCCAGAGCCTTTGCCTCTCTGAAGCAAGGCTCTCAGAGTTCCCTGCAGCATTCTTTGTTCCAGTTCTGGTGCACAGGGCTCTGGGAATGCAGCCTGGGTGCTTTGGGGCATCTGGTTCCTCTCCTGTAAAGCCCAAGCTGCCCCAGGACTCTGGGGGGCAGAGGAGAGAATGCTGAAAGCTAGTGTGCATGACTATTAGCACAGGTGGAATTGAGTAGCTAGGGCTTAGCTCCTCCCCCGGAGAAGTGCTTGATGCTGATGCCCCTGAGTAGAGAGGTCTTTAGGGGAAACAGCCTTGTTCCTACCTGGGCCGGCACTGAGGGGGAGGTATCCATAAATATGTGCTAAGTGGCCAGAACTGAGTTCCTTTCCTCTCCCAGCCACTTGCTTTTGGGTCACTGATTGTACCCATATGAAATACAATTCATTTTTATTTAGCCGAGCACCTGTCAGAACTGAAAGCATCCTATTCAAGACATCCTTGGCTGCTCACAGTCAGTAGGGGGCAAGGCCTGCCAGGGTGGGCTGAAGATCATGGGGGTGGGGTAGGGGTGAGTGCCAAGGACCATGGGGTATTAGGAAGGCAGAGAAAGGGAGACACTGGATGTCTGGGCTTGGCCTCTTGTGATGCCACTCACAGACTCAGAGAGCCTCAGAGGGAGCAGCTTGGAATCTTGGGAAAGGGGGGCCTGGGCAGGGCCCCAGTCCTTCCCACAGGGGTCCGCTTCCCACCCTGTGCCCTGCATTGCCTGGGGAGAACCAGGGTGCAGCACATGTGTGCAAGAGGAAGACCTGGTCTCTGCCAGCTCTGAGCTTCCTCCCTTTGCTACTTTACTCTGCACAGCCTCGAAATACCCACTTTTTGACCAGTGTGAATCAGGATATTGTATTTTTACTTAATTTTTTTCTGAAGTAGTAGGGATCCATTGCAGTGTGCAAATTATATGCTTTCAATTTCGTTGCTTATCAATGTAAATGAAATACGTTTCAGTTCTGCCGAGTTCTTAGCTGTAGTGTAGGCAGGATAACAGAAATCACGATTATCACGGAGAAATGGGAGTCAGCTGAAATTTCCCTGTGCAGCCCCAGTTATGTCTGAGCTCTGGTTCAGAACCATGGCTTGGTTGCTTGGAGGTGAAACAACCTAACCCCAGCACGCAGAATCATAGGGCTCAAGGGCCCTGGATGACCTGGTTGTTGATAGCAAAGCTCGTGGCCTAGGTGTGCGCTGGTGACACCAATCTGCCAGCCCTCAGGCTGTGTCCCGTATGCCTTTGTGTGCCCTGTGCCCACTGCCCAACATGCTGTCAACTCCCAGTTAACCCCATGCCCTGCCTCCCTTTCCCCAGCCTCTCCCTCTGCTGGCCCTACCTCCCCTGCTGGCCCCTCCTCTGGCTGGGCCTTCCTCCCCGGCTGGGATCCTCCTCCCCCACCAGCCCCTCCCGCTGCTGGTCCCTCCCCTGGCTGGGCCCCACCTTCTGTGGCTGGCCCCTACTCCCCCACGGACCCCTCCTCCACTTCCCCTCCCACTGGCCCCCTTATCCTCGTGGCCTGCAGCCTGGTCCTGTCACCATGGAGTACCCATCTGCTGTGCATCCATCTGCCTTGGTGGAGCCACTGCCTACAGCGACAGGGCTAGGGTTAGAGCCGGGTCAGGGAGGGTAAGAGGTGGGGTGCTCCTCCTGGCACAGGGGTCAGGCTGTGTGAAGGTAGGGAGTGGGCTTCCTTGCCTCCTGCTGTGTGGTGGCCTGGCGACCTGAAGGTAGTCTCCTTGTCCTTGGCTGGACACTCTTCCTGAGGTCAGTTTTGCTGCTGTCCTGGGCATGGCCCCCACAGTGTGCTCCTGACTCTGGCTTCAGTCCTGTGGCAGCCTCGCTGCTTCCTCCAGCTCCAGATTGCCCCCAGGCCTGTGTTTAGTGTTTAGGGAGCAACAGCAGGGGACGTCCATGCCCCTGGAAACTGCCCTGTCCCCCCCTTCCCCCTTCCCCCCTCCCCCCCATTTTTATTTTTCTCATAGGGGTGGGTGGTCCCCTGGTCCATTTCCCTTCACCCCCTGGCTTATCCTTCCTCAAGGGCAGTTAACTTTAACATAAAAAGCTTCCAGAATTGCCCCTGTCAGGGCAGCTGGGATGAGGGTGAGCAGGAAATGAGTCTAGACAAAAGAGAGGGAGAATGGTCCTGGGCATCGGGCCAGGGGCTCCCACTCACTCCACCTCTGAAGTGGTCCAGTGGGCCCAGGGGCTTTTCTCTGCCCCTCCACAATGTGCCCAGCAGGGGCTGCACTGTGGAAGGAGCCCTAGACATGTGCTGAGTCTGGTCGCACTGATGGACAGTGGGCTGAGGGGCCGGGTGGCAGCTCCTTCACGGACCGGAGAAGAGCTGGGAGCAGGCACAGGGGTGGAGTCTGCAGCTGCCGGGGCCTCCCTGCCTCTCTGCTCTGGTTCCCATGACCCCACGGTGTTTAGGTGCCAGGCTTGAGCACGGGGCTGGGGTACCGGGAGAATAAGACCTCCCTTCCTCTGGGAAGCTGCAGTCTATTGGGGAGACCCTGGTCAATAACTCACACTGTAGTCCCACAGGGCAGGACATTCAGGTGACCTTTGAAGGTGTGCACAGGGGACAGACCAGGCCTAACCACTTGAGGCGGCTTCCCTGTGGACTGGGCGCTCAGCCAGGATCACTGGACCAAGCACAGGGCTGCGAGCGAGCGAGAGTAGTGGGGCGAGTTCCGCAAAGGCCCAAGTGGGGCAAAACCACACTGTGGACTTGCCCTTTCTCCCAAGAGCAGTGCCGAGTGTGGCCACCAGGAGGTGGGAGTGTGCTGGGGGCTGTGTGAGGACCTGAGGGGACCACTCAGCAGGCTGCAGTCAGTGATGTCTGCTTGCCACTGTCACCACTGGCTTTTAGAGTTGTTTGCCTGCCCTTTTGGGGCTCACGGTGGTTTTAGGTTGATGTCCCTCTCCTGTCACATCTCTGAGGTTGAGAGGGCCAGGGATCAACTCCTTAGGTTCACAGGTTCCTGCAGATGCCCAGAAATGTCCTTGGACCATTTCCTGACTCAGACGGAAGCTGGTGGGCATGTGAGGTGGGTGACTCTTCTGGCATTTCAGGGGCTCTAGTATATCTGTGTGACTTTAGGCTTGGGATGATCCCCATGCCTCAGTTTCTCCCTCACCAAAGGGAACAGTAGCTCCCTTCTGTGGTTTTGTAGAACAGATACATCCTCCAGTTAATATGAATGGATTGTGCCTGGGAGGCGTTCCCTGTCCTCCCCACACTGTTCTGGGCTCAGTGAAGTGGGACCTACCCCTTACCGTCACTTACATACATAGCTGTATGTAGCTGATGACCTACTAGTTAGTCTGTGACTCAGTAAAACTGAATAGCTGCAGCGAGGCGCTGGTCTTGATCAAATGTTGGGAGAGACTCCCAGAATGCAGGTGGCAGGCATAGTCTGTTTAGCCCAAGTGTTCTCTGACAACTGTACTAAACACCCTGTGGAACAGCCCCAGTCGGAGGTGGCCATGTGTCCGCAGTGGAGGCTGGCATCCCTGTGGCCATCATGCCAGGCTGACCCCTTTTCAGCCAGGTTTTTGAGCCCCAAGCAGCATGGGGGCTGAAGTGGCAGGGGCAATGGTTTGGGCAGGAGAAGCAGCCTGACCACCTAGCCATGTCCACATAACCCCCTTGGGGAGTTCACACGACCACAGGCTCCTCCCTTTACCATGAGGGGCTGAGCAAGGTAATAGGAAGAGACCTTTCCTGCTCTCCATTTGAGCATATGAGTTATATCCATCCCTCCTCTTTGCATGAATATACACAAACACACATGCTCATGCATAAACACATGCTCATACACACGCACAAACACACACACACACATACATGCACATACCCACACAAAAACCCTCCCAGATGCATACACTCACACTCATTCTCCCCCCAAACATGCATGCACATAATCACACACTCATAAACCAGTGCATACTCACACATCCATACCCACTTGCGTGCATGCACTTACACATTCACATGCACCCTGACACTCATTTTGTACCTACACACTAGCTCACACACTCACACAGTGCACTCACAAATACATGCATGCTCACCCACTTATAGATTCACGCACTCACAAAGCAATGCACATTTGCACACTGATGCACACTCACAATAAGTGCACTGACATGCACACTCGTAAACTAATGCACACTTACATGTTCATGCTCACCTACACTCACTTCACTGTTACTAGTATGTGGGTCTTTTGAGTAGATGTGCCATCCTGGTCTCTGAGGGAGGGCAGCCTGTGCCCTGTGTCTCAGCAGCACCACCACAGAGACCTGGGTTGAAGCCCAGTTCCCGCACCTCCAGCTCCGTGACCTTGGCAATCTCAGAATCTGGCTTGTGAAGGGAAGCCAGGCTGCCAGCCTTACCTGCATCATGGAAGTGTAGTGAGGGCTAGTGGGAGGGCAGGCATGTCCACATGGGACTTGGGAGCTGTGGAGGCAGGGACCGGGCTAGGACTCTAAAGCCTTCCTTAGGGAAGGGAGTGGGGCTGTCTGCCACTCGGCTGTGCCCCTCTCTAGTGCAGGCCAGGGCAGGCACCTGGCGGGGGGTGGGGGGTGGTGGGGGGTGGGGTGGGAGGCCTGCCTCCACCGCCCAGTCTTCCTGTTCTCCCTCCCAGTGTTTCTCCTCTGTCCCCTTTAACCCTTCAGCTCCCTGTGCCCTCTTCAGGCTGATCTGGGCTCTTTTCTCAGTGGAGCATGGGGTGTCTTCTGCAGTATTTTGCTAAGGGGGTCCCATCTGTCCTCCTACCCCATGTGTGTTTCCCTCTGCCGTGCAGAGATGCCAGCCCCAGGAAGGATGTATGAGGTGTGGGGGAATCCCTGGGGGCAGGGCAAGGAGAATAGGAGCCCACCGCAGCAGCCTAGCTCTGGCTTTGTGCTGAAGGCAGCACAGTCCCTGGAACAATCCCATCTCCCTGGATTAAAGGGATGGCAGGAACTGCTTTGATCTCCAGGCTTTAGTGTTCGCTCTGCCTTCAGTTTGGGTTGGGAAGAAAGCCTGGAGCTGAGAAGAGCTGTCTGCTTCCCAGAGCTCGGGTGTGACTTCGTAGAGCCTGAACACAGCTCTCTGGGTGGGGCCTCTGTATGGGCATGTGCCTGTGTGCACACATGTGCGTGTGGATACTGTGTGTGACTGTGTGTACACATCGTGTGTGGATGTGCATGTTTGTGTGTTGGTGCATGCCCATGTGCATGTGTGCATGCATGTGTGTTCTTACATGTGCATGTGTTTCCATGCGTGTATGCTTGTGTGTGCATACAAGTGCGAGAGCATTGGTAACATTTAGAGGAACCTGGGAGCAGGTGGACAGGATGCTGCCAGCAGTGTGGTGGGGTCCCCAGAAGTGCTGGGAGCCCTGCACTACAGCCTCTGAGCCCTGCAGAGGAGAAAGTCCATGCTGGTAGCACATTCTGAATCTGAGCACAACTTTTTGTTTTGATTCTAAAAATACAGAGCAGCTCTTTTATCAGAGTACAGTGTTTCCTTGTTTCCTTCTCCCAAGTAGACTCTTCTCTGAAGTAGACTCTTCAGCCTTTGGGAAGTGGCTCAGCCTGAGAAAATGCAGATGCATGGTGCTTGGCTGGCCTGGCTTCCCGGTGCTTGGCCACCTGGTGTTCTTTTCCCCCTTCTTTTTTTTTGAGATGGAGTTTCGCTCTTGTTGCCCAGGCTGGAGTGCAGTGGCGCTGTCTCGGCTCACCACAACCTCCGAATCCCAGGTTCAAGCGATTCTCCTGCCTCAGCCTCCTGAGTAGCTGGGATTACAGGCATGCACCACCACGCCTGGCTAATTTTGTATTTTTAGTAGAGATGGGGTTTCTCCATGTTCATCAGGCTGGTCTCGAACTCCTGACCTCAGGTGATCCACCTGCCTTGGCCTCCCAAAGTGTTGACATTACAGGCATGAGCCACTGTGCCCTGTTTTTGTTTTTGTTTGTTTGTTTGTTTTTTGAGACAAAGTCTCTTTCTGTAGCCAAGGCTGGAGTGCAGTGGCACTATCATGGTTCACTGCAGCCTTGAACTCCTGGGCTCAAGTGATCTTCCTGTGTCAGCTTCCAGAGTAGGTAGAGCTACAGGAGTGCACCATCATGCCTAGCTAATTTTATTTTTTGTAGAGATGGAGTGTCAGTATGTTTCCCAGGCTGGTCTTGAATTCCTATGCTTAGGTGATACCTCACCTTGGCCTCCCAGAGTGCTGGGATTACAGGTGTGAGCCACCATGCCAGGCCCTGAGTGCCCTTTTCTTACTGACCGGGTCGCCTGATTGCCATCCTGCTGCGTGTGGCACACCCTGGCTCTGGTGGCCCCCACTTCCTGGGAGCATTGATGCTTCCGATGGATGGGGAATTGTTGTTTACACAACAGGTGGCGTGGGGCCCAAGGCATCACATGTCCGAGTGTGGAGATGTCAGGCACCCACTGTGGACAAAGAGGATGGCCTCTTCACAGCAGGGCCGTGCCTGGGACAGAGCCCCCCGCTGCATGTCTTTAACTGTGGTTCTCTGGCTGGCTCTTGCCCACTAGCCCTAAGGACTCACTTGACCTCCTGTCCCTGGACATGGTCCTTCTAGCGCCCTTCCCTGACAACTGGGCTCAGTGCTTTCTCGATAAACCTGTTTAATACTGCATTCTATGCCCCCTGTGCCCCCCACCTACCACACAGTCTAGAGCCAGGTCTAGAGGTCCCAGCCTGTGGCCAGCATCTAGGCTTTCCATGTGAAGCATCACCTGGTTACACTCCAGGAGGGCTTCTCTCCCAGCCTGTGGGGGCACCTGTGGGTTTTCTCAGCTCTACTGTCCAGTCTCTGGAAGCAGCATTATTGTAGTAAGCATGCAGCTGATGAGGGCGAGTCTGCTTAGGAGGATGGTGGAAAGTTCAGGAGATGCCAGGCAGTTGCAGGCCTGTGCCGGGAGTCAGGGCAGCCTGCTCTGGAACATTCTGTTCCCCAGGGAGCATGTGGCAGTGAGCATTCTGGTTGGTCACCTCGGTGTGCACCATGTGCCAGCCAGTGCAGCAAGCCTGTGCTGGAGCCATGCTTAGTGGCAATGCTCCCAGAAATCATGAGTGCCTTTGCCTTCATTCCCCTATGAGAGGAATAGCCTCTTCTTAAGAGAACACATTGCCTTTCTGAAACAACCATGGCCTCAAAAAGGGATCTTAAATACTTGTTCGTTGAGCTTGTTTTCTGTGACAGCTGTTTTCTCAAACCCTACCTGCCCTGCAGTGTCAGTGATTAACTGAGGGAACACAGTTTAGGAAACATTGGCTTAGCCTAAAGATTTTGAAATATCTCTGATAGTTAATTTTTAAAAATCTGTACTTGCAGACATCATAGATGTTTCATGAGCACTGACCATGTCCTGGTGCTGGGTGGGATCTCGTCACTGGCAGGGTCCCATTGGGTGGGTACATCTTTTTTTTTTTTTTTTTTGAGATGAAGTTTCACTCTTGTTACTCAGGCTGCAGTGCAGTGGCGCGATCTCATCTCACTGCATCCTCTGCCTCCTGGGTTCAAGTGATTCTCTTTCCTTGGCCTAGCCTCCTGAGTAGTTGGGATTACAGGCATGTACCACCATGCCCGGATAATTTTGTATTTTTAGTAGAGATGGGGTTTCTCCATGTTGGTCAGGCTGGTCTTGAACTCCTGACCTCAGGTGATCCACCCACCTCGGCCTCCCAAAGTGCTGGGATTACAGCATGAGCCACCACGCCTGGCCCAGATGGGCACATCTTTTATGCCAAGCACCTTGGCTTCAGTTTGTTCAAGGGTCAGAAGTGGGCAGTGCCTGAGAGCTCAGCTGATTGTGTGGCTCCTTTTGGCTGGTGTCACAGGTGCTGTGGGTGGGTGGGGGTGGACAAGCTGGAAGTGGCGCTGTTCTGAGGTTCTGGTGTTACCCTTTCTGGGAGGCTCAGATGGTCACCGTATCATTCATTGATCTTCTGGGCAGGGATGTGTTGAGACACGTGGGGAGCGGACTGTCTTTGATGGGAGCTGTCCCCAGGGTGCTCTACCACCTGGGGGCTTGCATCTGTCTTCCCGACTTCCCTGCCTTGTGTTCCTCACTTTCCTGCTGGTGTCCTTATGTCAGATTCTACCAATGCTTTTTCCTTTCTCCCTCCTAAGCTGACCTTGCGAGTGTGCATGACCTGGGAGGAGAGGCTGGGCTGGCTTGGAGAGGGGCACCATGGAGGAACAGGCTGCATGCGGCCCTAACACCCCCTTGGAACTGAGGTGCCAGTGGTTACACAGGAAGCACCAAAGACGGCTGCTTCTCCAGGTCTCCGTGAGAATCCTTTCCCAGGTCTGTTGAACATAGCTTCACACGTTAGAAACCTGATGACGGGAGCTCAGGGAGAGCCTGTCAAATTATTTTTTAAAAAATTGTGTTATTTTATTTTTATTATGGAAAATTCAAATATACACAAAAGTAGAGAGACCAGCACAGTGATTTCTTGAGTACCCATCACTGGCTCCAACAATTATCAGCATTCTGCCGGCCCTGTTTCAAATGATGCTAATTCTAAAACGCTTTTATTAATTCAAACACCAGAAGCTAACAAGCAATTACGTTAATTTAAAAACCCGCTTGTGTGAGACGCTGAAGAAGCAGCCACGGTTTAAAGAGAATGACGTCACACCAGCACTCAGCCGCTGGTGAGCACCATGGAGGGACTGAGTGGTGTCCACTGGGGGCTCAGTCAGGGAGGGGGACAGAGGGACCACTCCACCATCCAGACACCTGGGAGATGGCAGGCTGATCGCAGTCTGGGAATTTACCAATGAGAACATGCCCAGTGCTGTGCAGGGAGCAGTTGTGTGGAGTCAGCTCCTTTGCTGGCCTGTGGCCCAAGTGCTGTTGGTTCATATGAGAAAGCACTCCCTCCAGCAGGCCCCCCTACCTGTGCCTGCACTCTTGCTCTGCTCAGGAGAGGCTGGTTTGGAAGACTGTCCTGCAGTGGTTCTCCTGTCCCCATGGATAGTCTGAATGCCACCCAGGCTGAGAGACTGTGCTGGGGCAGCCCGGGTGATGTCATGTTGAAAATGGGAGCAAATTTAATAGAGAGGTTTTCATACCCAATAGGAGTGATCCTGGGGTGAGAAGGGACCACCCAGACCAGTCCAGGGATCAGGAGGCTGCTCCGTAAAAGGAGGGAAACCCCTCTGGGCCAAGGTTGCAGTGAGGGTTGTGGGTCTGAGAGCATGCTCTGCCCAGAGCTGTGGCATGGCCGGGGCGTGTGCTCCCATGTATGTGCATGGCATGGCAGACAGGTCAGAGGTGAGTCCAGGGCTCAGCAGGTCTCTTGTGTGCCAGGGAGGTGGCGCTCCATCCAGAATCTGGGATGATGAGAGGGTCTGCCTCAAGGGGACTTTGACTACAGCCTGATTGTGGGTTGTGTCAGGCGGTGGGGTTACAGAGAAGTTGGTGGCATAGGGCTGTCAGGGGCAGGGCCTGATGAAGGCTTGAGAAGGACAGAGAGAGAACGTCAGAGGACTTGCAGGTTTGGCTTGGGCAGTGGCACCTGTCTCTGGAGGGGAGGAAGGACAGGTACCTGGGGATGTGGGATGATGATGTCAAATTGGGATACTTTCTCCAAGGACTATGGGACGTCTTGGGTTGGGGGAGGGGCCCAAGGCTCCTCCAGAGTGCTAGTCTAGTGACCACGAGTGGTGTCTAGCATGAGGGATGCTAGTCCAGTGACCCTCCAGTGTCTGATGATTTTCTCATGGTTAGACTGGGGTGTTGGTTTTCAGCAGGAGGCCTCAGAGGACATGCCCTCACCGCATTGTGTCAGGGCACATCTGTCAACAGTACTCATCATGGCCAGTGCTGGCAGTTACCAGCTGGCTATGGTGGTATTGGCAGGTTTCTCCTCCGTAAAGGTTTTCTCTTTACTTTTCCTTTTCCATTTTGTGCTTTTCCGAAGGAAGTTACTGTGCTGAGCCCATACTGAAGGATTGGGGAGTTTACCTTCTTGAAGGCGGAGTAGCTATAAATGATTTGGAATGCTCCAAATTTTTGCCTATTCGTCTGTTATCCTTCATTTATTTTTAATTTAATCATTGATTTATATTAGTACTGATGTTTATTTTATACTTTGGGTTACAATTCAATACTGCTTTGTGTTGCTCAAATTGTTCCAACTTTGGCCATTGGGAGCTCTTTCAGTTGGCTCCTGTGTCCTTTGACACACCCCCTCCCCATCATTTGTGTGTGTGTGTGTGTGTGTGTGAGTGTGTGACACTTGCTTTACTTTCTGGCCTTGCAAGGTGCTCCAGGCCCATCTGCTTGATTAGCAAATATTTTCTCTGCCTGAGCCCAAGAATCAGTCATTTCTCCAGGGAGCCCCAGTTCCTTTTATTGGAGAATTTTATTAAAGACCATTACCTGGCCTCCTCGTGTCCTCGTTGCTCCTGGGGAGCCATTGCTTCTAGTTTTCTCTCATTAGGCAGAGCTAGAACATATATGTGCACACACATTTCTATAAACGTTTGCATATGTACCCGTCTGTGAATTAAGTCAAACACGAGTTCATCCTGGTGCCTCAGAGTCTAACCTGCCTCCCATAGTGAGGAGCTGGCCCTGGTGATGTTTTCAGGTGGTGCACAGTCAAGTAGAGATGCCCCAGGGCCTGCAGACAGGTCCTGCTCCTCCTGGCTGCCTTTTCCGAGCATGCTGGTGCTCAGTCTAGCAGACTCCCTGGGAAGCCCTTCTCTTCCCGGCTGTCTGGCTGAGTTAATCTGGCCCATGAAGATTTCTTCAGGGTGTTTCCAGGTGCTGGCTCTTTGGCCATTGGGGGCTCTTTCAGTTGGCTGCTGTATCCTTTGACACACCCCCATCATTGCGTGTCTGTGTGTGTGTATGTGTGTGTGTAACACTTTCCTTACTTTCTGGCACTGCATGGTGCTCCAGGCTCACCCTGATGCCTCAGAGTCTAACCTGTGTCCCACGCAGTGTCCTTTGTTGGGTTTCTCCTTAGGTCTCTTTGATAAGCTCATTTGGGAGGTACTACAGTTGCCACCAATCTGCCCATCTGGTGGATGAGAGACTGAGCCACAGTGATGGTGCAGGCAGAAGGCAGGGCTATGGCAGGGTCTGACCCTGGTGAGGACACCTGGACTCCTGTCCTCGCTCGCAGCCCAGCACAGCCCTTGCTGGGATGAGGGCCCGAGAGGGTGTCCATACTGGGAGACCAGCAGCCTGGTGCCACCCAGGGCCTGGCTGGTGTGGGCAGCATGTGGCTCTGGGCCACCTTGTGGTCAGGGAGTGTGGTGGTGGTGTGCAGATGGCCCGGGCCGGGCCGGGGTTGGATCTCCTGCTCTAGGAGTGGCCAGCGGCCTGTCGTGGGGAGGCCGCCTGTCCCCCAGGCCCCTGCAGCCCTCATCTCTGAGTAGCTCGTGGTGACCCGAGCCTGCCTTTCTTGTCATTGTGACATGTGCTAAGCCACATTACAATTGCCTTGCCCCTGTGACATGCATCTTTTGGATCTAAATGCCCCTCTAGCCGTGAGTTCAGAGAGCTTCATGGAGAGAATCGAGAGTTCCAGACCTTGGGGACAGGTTTGGAACTCTCAATTCCAACACAGTGGATGCATTTGGTGGTTGAGGATGCTCATCTGGGAAAATGCGGGGGGCGTGGGTGTCTCGGCGGGTGAGCCCTGTGCTCATGGGCAGGTGTGGGGCACTTGGCAGATGACACCCAGCCCTACTGAAGTGTCCTTTCTGCAGCAGTCTCTTCTCAACCGCCCTCCTCCGTGGGTTTTTTTTTTTTTGAAGGGAGGCAGTGCCCAGCTCCTAGAGGAGTGGGTTGTTTGAGGGCGCTTTTCCTTTCCAGGGCCACGGGGGTCTGAAGCTTCCAGTGGGAGTGTTGGTTTCACTGGTGACAGTGCCCTTCAGATATCCCAAGGGCAGGTAGTGATGGTTCCCATTCTCGTGAGGACAGATTGTAGTTAACAGAAATGGGGAGGCAAGCTAACGAAAAGAGAGGAGTGGCTGGTTCCCTCTGAGAAACGGTTCCTTGGGCCCTGGGAGGGTTGCAGGGGCACCTCCATATAGTGCAGAGATGAGGGGGACCGGCCGGCAATCCCCCCAGCCTCCACGGGCTGCTAGCCCACATGGAACAGCTCTGATGCAAATGGGGAGGGTCGGTCATCTTGACAACTGACCCGCCAGCTGTGCTATGTCCCCACCCCCGCATGGACTCCTTGTCATAAACTTGTAATCTAAGCCCATTGTGTTCCAGGAGGAAACCAGGGGAGAAAGGAAGCTAAGATGTGGAAAATCTCCAAGGAAGGTTTTGTTGTTCCTAATTGTCGTTTTTGTTTTAAGGGCTGGGGTCCACCTGCCATTCACTTCCTTTAGAAAGTGGGTGGTGGCCTCCTGTGCAGGCTTCTCCGCAGGCCTTGCTGGCTTAGCTCTGGCAGCTCCAGTGCCCCATGTGTCTGATGGCCCCTGGGTCTTCCAGCTCCCTGCTCTGGCCCTGACCCTTTCCAGACATCCATGGTGTTTGGTGATTCTGAGCGCTGAACACACCCTAACATGCTCTGCGTTTTGTTTGTGGAAAAAGCCGGATCTGAGTGGTATCCACACCATGATGACAGCTCTGTCAAATGCACCAAGAGGGAAGCTAAATGGCCGTGTTCAGGTCCCGTGGAGATCTTCAGGGTCATAATGGAGATTTCAAGGTCACCTTCTTGATGCTCAGGGTCTGGGAGAGACCATCCTATTGGATGTCTTGCTGCCGTCTCTGACCCCTCACAGGTGACAGCCATCCCATATCTGGCCTGCAGAGGGTGTGGTCAGGGTGGTACTGTCCAGCAGGGGCAACCTCCTGCCTGTGCCTTTGCCAGTGTGTGGTGTTTAACGTCGTCAGCCCCACGGGGTCAGGTGGGGGTGTGTTTGATGTGTGTGGGGAGCTGTGCTGGGCGAGGGTCAGGTCCCCCATGGAGGTGTCAGGCAGAGGATGGCTGTCAGCTGGAGCCCTGCAGATTCGTGTTCCTTGTCCTCCCTCCCTGTCACCTCTTTGAGAGTGGCTCTGATGTTGTTTCCAGATTGCATGTGACCGTTGGTCCTAGGTTTGTTTTCCAGCCTCCTGATGGATGTGCCTTTGAGGCTATGTCATACACCTCAGGTTTGAAGGTGCTCCAAATCTGTCTTTTCCCCTCCCTGTGGCCCCTGCCCCTGGTCAGTCTCAGCTCTCCCACCTGCTCCTCAGCCCCAGCATCCAGTAGGTGGCCAGGAGCTGCCAGGTCTCCCTCCTAGAGCCGTCTGGGGGTCCCATCCTGCTGCCTGTAGCTTGGCCCGATCAGGGTGACACCCATCTGTCCCGTCTCATGGGTCTACCTCCTGGACTCTCTTGGTCCCCGTCAGGTGGCAGCTGCTCCCCACACTACTGTGTGAGTTTGTTTTTGATTTTAGTTCTGTTTGATAGTGTGCAGCACACATTCACATGTGGGGGTGTTTGTGGTTAATCTGTGTGGAACAGTGACAGCCGGAGCCTGCAGGTTTCTGCTCCCTGGGAGACAGGTAGAAATGCCTGGGCTTAATCAGACATAGAAATTCTCCAATTTTGCGAGTGACCAAGGGACACCCGTTTGATACAATACTTACAAACTGTAGCCCCTCTTCAGGGCCTCTGGCAGGACATGCCGTGGCCCTGCATGGCTCGTCAGAGTTGCCTGTGTCCAGACCCAGTGGTCTGCAAGACGTAGAGACAGATCAGATGAGGAGACCGGCAGCAGGCAGTGGGAGCGGGAAGTGATTGTGGAGGGGAACCCTGGGTCAGGCTGGCGCCAGGTGCCTGATGCCTGGGTCTGAGCCTGGTTCTGAGCCTGGAGTGTGGGTGCACTGCTAGCGCTGGCTCCTTCTCAGGCTGGCCCCTTCTTTGTGTCTCATCTGTTGAAGCTGAAGTGGGGACAGGACTAAGGGAGAGTGCAGAGACTGGGCTCTGGACACTGCGTTTCCCCATCTTGTGCTGGTGCTCACTGTGTCCCCAAATCAACATCTGGGCTGTTTTTGTTTTTTGTTTTTTTTTTGTAAACTCACCTTTCCTGAATCTTTCCAGAGGAGTTTGTGCAGGCTTTGTGGGAACAGCCACTCTACACATATGTATTCTCCAGGGGTCTTGGTTTTCTGAAGCTGCTATAACAAAGCACCACAGACTGGGCACCTTAAACAACAGAAATGGAGAATCTCACAGTCTGGAGGCCAGACGTCCAATATCAAGCTGTGGGCAGGGCTGGGCTCTCCTGAGACCTTGTTCCTGGGCTACAGACAGCCGTCTTCTCTCTGTGCCCTCACAGAGTCTTCCCGCTGGCTGTGTCTGTGTCCTCATCTCCCTTCTTATAAGGACACCAGGCAGATTGGATTAGTGCCCACCCTGATGGCCTCATTTTAACTTAATTGCCTCTGTAAAGACCCTGTTTTCAATTAGTCACATCCCGAGGTCCTGGGGGTTAGGACTTTATGCATTTTGGGGGACACAGTTTGGCCTTGACACTAGGCCTGGTTACTCCTCATCCCCTGACATGCTGTCTCACAGCTGCCCGGACAGGGTGAGGACGAGCTCCTGCCCGGCTGACTCCCTGTGTCCCTGGCCCTGCACTGTGGGTTTGGCCCGGGCGGCGTGGCTTTTGGAGAGCTCTTGCTATGCTCTCCGGGCGGCCTGGGCCCTCTTTGTGTGTGTGGGATGTCAGGCTCCACATGTTGCCTCCTTCTCTCCCTGCAGCTCGGCGCCAATGCCTTGCTCTTCGTCGGTGTGAACATGTATGGGGTCTTTGTGCGGATTCTGACTGAGCGTTCGCAGAGGAAGGCGTTCCTGCAGGCCCGGAGCTGCATTGAGGACCGACTGAGGCTGGAGGATGAGAACGAGAAGCAGGTCAGTGGCTTGGGCCAGTCAGCCTAGAGGGGTTGGCTGTGGGGCTGGGAAGGTGGAAGAAGCTGGCTTCCTGAGCCTCAGTTTACCTCATGGTGACATGGGCCACAATTCCCAGTGGTACATGTTGGTATTTGAGGCTGTGGAGGAGATGCCCTGAGGTTTTATAGTTAGCAAATGGACAGGCAGGCTGGGTTTGCTGCCCATGGGATAGTGTTGGGATGGGGCTGCTTTGGGGACAGCATTTGGGTGCACGGACTTCCGGTTGCAGCTGGAATAGGTCAGCTGCCCAGGGAGGATGAGGCAGGTCCTGGCTGGGCCTCAGGTGAATGTGACCGTGCAGGTGGCCCTGATCCACTGGCCTGAGGCTTCCACCAGCTCTGCCCTTGGCTCAGTGTGGCTGACCCCAGAGCACGCTGGCACTTCTGGAAGGCAGAGATGCCCTTTTGCTGGGAGTTGTAGAGGGGTCACAGTGGTCATGATACAGCACCCACAGCCCTTGGGGTTCCTCCAGTGGCCGGCATCACCCCATTTTCAGGAGGAAACAGCCGTGAGGGAAAGAGCAGTGGCTTGGAAGGAGCCATGCCTAGGTTCCCACCGCCCTCTATGACCCATCTTCTGTGCTCTCTGTCTGCTGCCCGGGGCCTGTGCCCAGCATGTGGGCTTAGGAAGGACCATCTGGGAGCCCCTGGGATAAGCCTGGCACATTCCAGATGCCTTCACTGGAAGGATCTAGATTCTTCCCCTAGCCTTGGGGCTTACGGGCCTCTGTGACACCAAACTGCTGATGTCTCAGGCTTGTAGCTGACATATAGGATCTCTTTCTCAACGATGTGAATATAAGGTATTATACCAAATATAAATGTAAAAACTCACAAACACATTTCATGTATCGACATTATGATCCCTAATAGTTACAATAAAAGTAGGATATACAATAAAAGTAGGAAATAGATCACATATGTATGTTTAGGTGGTGTGTGCATTGCCGTCTATGTGAACATGTAGGAGGGCGTGTCCATGTGGATGTTATGTGGACAGTGGTATGTGTCTGTGTATATGTACATGTGCATCCCTGTGGAGATGCATGTGTGGATATGTGCATGTTTGCCTTTGCCTCTGTACATGTTTGCATGTGTGTCTGTGAATGCCTGTGCTCATGTGTATGTGTCCATGTATGTGCCTATCTGTACGTCTGTGTGGTTGCATGTGTGTGTGGCTTTGTATTCATGTAGATGTGTTTGCGTGGGCATGCCTGTATGTCTGTGTGTGTATGTCTGTGATATGCAGGGATATGTGTATATGTGTGTATGCGCATGTGTTGATGTGTTGTCTATGTGTGTGCATGAATGTGTCGGTGTGTGTATAAATTGAGCATCTTTCGAGGCTGAACGCTGAGCATTTTCTCTTAGACCAGAGTCAGTCACACAAGGAGAGATATCTCCTTTGTGCTTTCTGGGAGGCATATAGCCTTATTTTATTACCACCATAAGATCCCAGAAATGAATCTTTGGAAGCCCTGTTCTCCCCTTAACTACATCCTCTGTAGTGGAGAAGGCAAAGGCTCTTTTCATGGGCCCTGCTTGTGTGCATTTCCTTTTCTTTTCCTCTTTTGTCTCCCTCCCATTTCCTTTTCCATACCTTCCTTTCCTACTTCTGTGTTGGTCTTTTTTCATTTATTTTCTGACACTTGCTGCCTTTCCTAAGGACTCTCTTTCCTCCCAGTATTGTCTAGTCTAGCCTTTGCTGCTTGATGTGCAGCATTTCACTGGGTTTTATAGCAGCTCTGTAAGCAAGGGATTTTTTCCTCAGCCCTATGGAGGAGGCAGTCCACACTCAGGGAGGCTCAGAAATGTGTCCAAGTTCTAACTGCAGAGTGGATGTTCTTAAGCAGGACATTTTCAAAATGTCACCCAATCCAGTTAACCCAGCCAAATGCTATTTAGTGTTCAGATTTTGTCTTTATGTGTATTTTTCCCCACGTGATTGTCATTTTGGTGTATATATAATTTTATTTTCTGTCTTTTTGCTTATCGTTTTGCACAGACATAGCTACTGGTGTGATAAATGTGATTTAAAACATCTGCTTATTCTTCCCCTTAATGCATGTTCTGCAGTGTTCTCAGTGTCTGACATTTAGATACCACGTTCTAAAAGAGTTTTTTCTTCACGCACATGAAGTATTCACTGAGTAACATTTTTAGCAGTGTAAATATGTCATTTCTCTCCCAAGTTTCTGAGGTATTTTCCCAAACTTGTGCTCTTTTACATCTTTATAAATGATGACTGCTTACACTCTGCTCTCTATAGCAGCCCAGGCCAACCACTGCATCAGCAGCAGTGGGGAGCCTGTTAGGAATGCAGATTACCGGGCCTCACCCAGCCCTGTAGGTGGGAAAGCCCCTAGGGTGGGGCCCAGGGGCGTCGGGGTTCTGATGAGCTGCTCTGCAGTCCCTGTCTTTCTCCCCTTCTCCCTCTCCTGCCTATTGGTTTCCACCTTTCTCCCTCCCTGCCTCCCTCTCTCTCTGTGAGGACTTGGCACCTCCTGTTTCCCCTGCCCCTTTCCGTTTACTAAGGCTGACGGCGACAACTTCATGCTTGTTCACCTTCTGTATTTCTTTGTGATTAGTACGTTCCAACCCTCCGTCCCGTTATATTCTGACTTTCCTGGCTGTCGGGTGAACTTCTCACTGTATAACAGAGACACTGATGCCTCATCCCCACGTTTCCCCAGGTCTGTTCCTCCAGCTTTGCTTTTCCTTGTGTAAAATTCAATCTTTTATATTTTCAAATGGAAGGATCATTTTCTTTCATGATTTCCTCTGTTGCTTCATAGCTGAGCTGATGTTTTGACACATGAGAGCTGATTGAGGACAAGCCTTCCCTGACTTTACCAAGTGTATCCTCAGACCTCAGCTGTCCTGACTTTTGCTGTATTTTTTCTGTCGATTCCCTTTGAGCCTACAGGGTTGTATCTCACAATAACTGTCTGCCTAGATGGGCTGGTAATCAGCACCCAGGTTCCTCCTGGCCACCTGCTGCCTGATGTCAGTGCAGGGAGCCTTGTCTCTTTGGGATGGCAGAGGGGAGCACTTGGGGCCCAATAGGGCCCTGCCAGCTCTTGGGTCTCTCAGCTACACAGGCACTTTGCCCCTCAGCATCTGCCTGGAGACTGCCTGGCCATCCAGAGAGCCTAGAGGTGGCCATGGCAGCCCTGCCCAGGCCTCACGTGTGTCAGCATGAAACGCCAGTCTCCTGAATGACAGGTGAGGGAGCCTTACCATGTGGCTAGTCGTGAGCATCTGCCTTTCATGTTTTAATTTCATTCATGACACATTTCCATTCAGCACCTGTTCCCAGAGCCTTCTCCAGCCACTTGAACTGTCCAGGCAACACAACGGGTGATGGGAGTGGATTGGGGGATGCACTGAGGTTCTGAGAGGGGATATGGGGGGATGTGACCTGATTCTGTGGGGGGATCCAGGGAGACACACCTGGTCCTGGGAGAGGATCTGGGTGTGGACACACCCCAGTCTGGGAGGGCTTCTGGGTGGATGGATGTACCCTGGTACTAAGAGGGGATCTGGGGGACACACCTTGGTTTCGGGATGGGATCTAGAGGGGACACAACCCAGTCCTGAGAGGGATGCTGGGTCAATGCACCCTGGTCCTGGGAGCCGATGTGGGCATCACTGGTAGGAGGCGGTGGAATGCAGGGCACGTCCAGAGGGACCAGAAGATGGGGGCTGAGTGAGGTCAAGTTGAGGGGAGGCCTGTGGGCAGACTCCGAGCCTTACGCTCCCATGCACGGTGTTTGAGGGAAATCATTTCATGTCCTGTGACCTCAGCTGGAAGGAGATGGCTTGACCGGTAGAGAGGGGGGCAGGGCTGGCTCCTGTGGTTCTGTGCTCACAGAGGGGAGCTCCTGAGCCTAGCAGGAAAGAGACATCATGAACACGTTTTGAGGGTCAGTGCACAGGTAAGTGCGTGGAGGCAGGGGAGCAGACACACTGGGGAGTTTGGCGGTGGTTTTCTTTTTGTTTCTTCCTGGGGGATGAATGCATAACTCAGAGGCACTGTGGTCAGTGGCTTTGTGAGTAGGGAGAGCATTGTGCTCAGTTCACAAAATAGGAGTTTGGCTCAGGAGGCTCAGAAAACACCTCCCAGTGTGGACAGGTCTGCACTTTATGGCCCCCACTGAATGCCCGGGTTTGCAGGAGAGCACAGCAGGGTACTGCTGTTCTGAAATGCAAACTCCCAGTATTAAAACTCCTCATCCTGTCCCAGCTGAACCAGTTTTGTTCTGGGATGGGAACTGATGGAACAGGTGGAGATGGCTGCAGCAGCAGTGCCCTTGCTCCGAGCCTCCTGGCAGTGCCAGGGGTGGAGGCCACCGGCTTTCACGCTCTTCTCCACTCGGTTTATGCATTGGATGCTTCTGTTCCCCAATGCCAGATCGTTCTTGCCCAGTTTGATAAGTTATGTTTTGACACCAGTAGTAGGGTGTGCTTCATCTTAAGCCCTGGGGAGCACCTCTCAATTTCCTGGCTTATGATGCCAGTGTTGGCTTTTACCAGCCAGGATGCATCCCTGGGTGCTCTGTGCCTACTTACTGCTAACTTTTGCAGCAACCCATGAAGAAGGTGACAACAGATACAGACACTAGGAGCTTTCTCCTTCCCCTCCTGTACTGTTTAGTGTCAATAGCCCTGCGGGTGCCCTGCAGAATCTTTGAGGCTTTAAGGGTCTGGTCTGCTCCTGCCGAGGCAGGTGCCAGTCTCAAGGGGTGAGGCTTCTGCCAACATTCTTATGAGGGGAAATATTACAGTAGCTCTCACTCTCCTCCCCTCCACCTTCTCAGGGCAGCCCATAGAACAAGAGGCTCTGGAGAAGGGTGGGGTGGGGATGGGGGCTTGTCTGTTTCATTGCACTACTTCCTGTCTGTCTGAAAAGTTCTCTGCTGTACTTAGGAAAGGTTTACCTGAATTTCAGTGTGCCTGAGGCTGATTCCTTTGGGAGGATTTGAATGAGCTAAAATGACCCCTCCTCTCAACACAGCAAAACAAAGAAACAGAACAAAGGGTCACCCTGGGCCCCTGCCCTTCATCTGTCCTTGCCTGCAGGGTCTGGGCAGAGAAGAAGGTCAAGGTACTAAGATGTTCTTTCTGAGTTGTCAGATCTCTTTAAAATTAATTTCAGCCCTCTATATCATGGTTAGGAATGTAAGGACTTTATTCTGCTTAATAAATCTGAGAACTGGGGCTCTGAAAATTTAAATAACCCAGGAAAGATAACGGAGTGAATAATAGAGTCACCAGTGGCAGAGCCAGGGTGAGCCCGGGATCTTCCAAGGGAACCACATGGCTGTTTCCTCCTTTCGTGGCCACAGATCTCCTCAGCTAAAAAATGCTCACACAGATGTTTTAGGCTTACAAATAACTGAGCTAAAATGCTCCAAAGGGGTGTGAAGGTTCTTTTAACAGAGCTTTTTCTGTTTCTGAACAAAAATGTCAAAAGTTGATTCTTTGAAATAGAAAAGCATTAAAGAGACTGATCAAGAAGAAAAAGAGCAGACACAAATAAGGAGCATGAGGGATGAGAAAGGCTGCAGATAAAGCAGGGATTAAAAATAGATAATAGGGAAATGCTGAGAATAATTTTATGCCAGTATATTTGAAGAGAGACAAAATGGCCAAATTTCCAGAAAAAGTGTGAGTTACCAAAGATGATCCGCAAAGAAAAAGAAAGCCTGAAAAATCCTATAATTATTAAAAAGATTGATTCAGTAATTTACAAGCTCATCAAAAAGTAAACAGCAAGCCCAGATGGTTTTACAGATGAGTTAGACAGAACTTCAAGGAAAACGCGATTGCAATTTGATCAGTCACAGCATGGAAAGCTCGCTCTCTGAGCCCAGGTCGAGCTGGCTGGTGATTATGGAGGACGGAGCTCGGATTCCCACATCTCACAAAGGCCTGTCACGTGGACGGCAGGGAAAGCCTCTTTCTCAGTCTTGTTTTCATTAGTGGTTTGGCTTCTTGGTGCCGAAGTGGATTGGGTGGGCGTCAGGTGGATGCTTGGTTCCTGCCCTGCTGCTGTTTCATGCACCAGGTTCTAGGAGCGAGGGGCAGGGCATGCTGCCTGGTCGGGGTGACATGACTCCTGTGTGCTGTCAGCCCCCTGCCATTGCCAGGACACCTGTGCAAGTGGAACTGAGGTCCAGGGTGTTTGTGGTCAGCATCAGAGGCTCTAGAATGCTCCCAGCTCCCAACTTGTTGGTCATATGCTGGGTAGTGGAGGTGACCTGCTCCATGGCCTCCTGGAGCAGCCCTTGCCCAGCCTCCTTCCTGCCTTGAATGCCAGCATCTCTTCAAAAGTGGTGTCGGGGGCATCCCCCTCCTGCGTGGATGTCACACATCTGGCTCCATGCTGAGGCGTCTTGTTCCCCTGTGGCTGGCACAGCCCAGTGGGTTCTTCAGTCTCCTTAGCTCTCCAGGAGCATTACATTGGGCCCCTCAGTCACCGCCTTCTGCTTGGTTTTCGTGGCTTGTGCGTCACAGTTTGCTCTGTATCAGCTCCGGGAATCCCAGAGTCTCCTCCCTGTCATTCTGTGGCCAGTGCTGCAATATTGCTGAGGAAGATGCCGGAGCTGGTTGTCGCCTTGGTCTGTGGGAGGCTCTGCGGCATGTCCTGGGGGGCTGTGAGGAGGTTTGTGGGTACCCAGTTGTTTGCCATATCTGTTTTTTTTTTTTTTGAGGCAGAGTCTCATTCTGTCACCCCAGCTTGAGTACAGTGGCGCTATCTCAACTCACTGCAACCTCCGCCTCCCGGGTTCAAGCAGTTCTCCTACCTCAGCCTCCCAAGTAGCTGGAATTACGGGCATGTGCCACCACGTCCAGCTAATTTTGTATTTTTAGTAGAAACGAGGTTTCACCATGTTGGTCAGGCTGGTCTCAAACTCCTGACCTCCTGTGATCTGCCCACCTCAGCCTCCCAAAGTGCCAGGATTAAAGGTGTGAGCCGCCTTGAGCGGCCTTGCCACATCTGTCTTTTTCCTACTTTGTTTGAAGTCTGTGTGGCAGATGGAGGTGGTGGCCAACATGTGGCTCCTGGACACACTGGTCCTCTTGGTTCTCCTTGATGGAACAGCCCAGGCTCAGAAGCCACATGCCAAGATATAGAGCCCAGGTGTGGCCGGGAGAGGAAAGGTCCCTGAGCCCACCAGGGCCCACCTCCATGCTGGTGAGGACATGGGATCTGCTGTGCTGTGGGCATCTGGTGGTCTATGAGGGAGAGGGCAGATCCGCTGCAAGGAGTCCAGCATCTGCAGCCTGGCTCTCAGATGATTAGGGAACTGGGCCCAGCTATGTCTAGTATAGTGACATGAAGTGACCCATGGAGGGGACCTCTGACAGGGTGAGGGACTCAGCACACACAGCTGCAGGCTGCAGGGAGCTTTGCAGTTTCCCACTGGCCTTTCCTGGAAGAGCCCGAGGAGCAGAGCCACAAGTCGGGGAGAGCAGCCATGGGAAGGCAGGCTCTGACCCCACCCGCTGAGGAAGACAGAGCTGAGAGAGCCTGTCTGGAGTAAAGTGGCCCGTTGGGACAGCACGTCAGTTAGAATCTGGTTTGGCTGCTAGTAACTGACCTGGAAAATGGTGGCTTAAACAAAATAGAAATTGTCTGTCTCACGGGCAGAAGTCTGGAGGGAGGCAGCTCGGGGCTGGTGTGGTCAGCTTAGGCTGTGTAACAGAGACTGGGTGGCTGCAACAAGAGAAATGTATTTCCTCACAGTTCTGGAGGCTGCAGAGTCCAAGATCAAGGTGTTGTCAGGGCTGGTTCCATCTGAGGCCTCTCTCCTTGACTTACCGATGGCCATCTTCTCCCTGTGTCCTCACATGGTCTTCCCTCTGTGCGCACACCCTTGGTGTCTCTCTGTGTCTCCTGATTTCCTCTTAGGAGGAGAAGAGGAATGCAGCCACATTGGATTAGGGCCCACTCAATTACCTCATTTTAATTTAATACCTCCCTAAAGGCCCTGTCTTCAAATATAGTCACCACATTGGGTTTTAGGGCTTCAATCTATGAATATGGAGGGGAGGGTCACAATTTAGTCCATAGCAGCCACTAAACAACATCTTATTTTATTTCAAATAAAAGTCGAGTGTATGATTTAAAAATAAGGAGATGCTGCGTGTGAGTCCTGGATGAGTGTGCCTGGACTGGTGAGTGCCTGGCGCTGGGCTCCCTGGATGGCTGAGTGCAAATAGAAGTACATATGGCCGCCCCTGTGCAGCTGGTGGAGAAGCAGGCCTGGGCTGGGGGACGGTCCCTTCCTGCTGGGTTTCCTCCCTTCCCCCCCTGCTCTTACTTGAACTGCATGTGGCAGGAGGCAGGAGAGGGGATCCTGCCAGGTTCTCAGCTGGCTCTGATGGACTGTGGCTGGGCAGCTCCCTAACTGGCTCCAGGCCTCAGATCCACCAGCCCTGAGTGTGGCTGGTTGTGGGTGATGAGGGGCGGTGGTATCCATACCTGAGCACACTGCACCCTTAGCCTGCTCCTCTGATCAGGGCCTGCTGTCCACCCTGGAAGGAGACTCCTTTTCGCAGTACTGCCACAACTTTAGAGGCCATTATTGTTTGTTTTTTTTTTCCAATCCTCCTTCTGGTTTGTCTCGATGGTGATTTTACCTTGTGGAGCAATGGCTGGTAGAGGTGCAGTCATGAGTCCTCATTAATAGGTGTGTAGTGAATGAACGCAATTGAGTGTGATTGGGGAATTGATCCTGTAGCTTCTTTGGTCCAGTGCTCCCAGCGGTGGCCTCTTTGTGTGTGCATCTCATACACATGCTTTTGTGACCTTGCTAGTGAACTCGGGATGAGAGGTAGGGGTGAGGACAAGTGGAGATGGCCCTCACCTTCCAGACATGTCCAGCCTGGAGTTGGTGCCAGGAGAAGGGAAGGGGCCTGAAACCCTCCAGCAGTGTGGATGGAGGACACCATGGCTGAGAACACTAACCAGGCTTGGGGCAGGGCAGAGGACGCCAGGGCTGCTCTGGCTGTAGAGATGCTCTCAGAAGTGACCAGTGCCAGGGCTTCAGGAGGTGGCCTTGACTGAACCGAATAGGGACGTACTATGGGGAAGAACAAGAGTGATCAGGGCTTTGAGGGATGTGTAGGGGTTTGCCAGGTAGAGGCAGGGAGGTGGGAACTGGAGGAGGCATTCAGGCAGCAAATTGAGGTGGAGGTGGTCACAGGTATTACTTTTGGTAAGTGTGAGCTCTGCCTTCCTTCTGCTTGGAGAGGAAGGGGATATGGGCTGGAAGTGCAGCTCCACTGGGTGGTGAAGACCACTTGGGGGCTTCAGGGTGTTCATGGTCCCCCACAAGGGTCTAGCCTGAAGTCTGTGCCTGTCACAGCTGGAGAGCACAGGGTGAGAGGCATAGGAGGTCACCCTCAGCTTCCTCCTCCGCTGCCTGCAGCCTGTCCAGGAAGCCCTGTATCCCTGAGTTCAGCTCCCTCTTCCATACTATGGAGCTGGCCCCTCCCAGAGCCCTGGCTGTTCCTCAGATGCCATTATTAAATCAGAATTCCAAAAATAATATGCAGCTATTTAAAGCACACACTCAATTTGTTACCCTAACAAGGTAAATGGAACAATTTTGAGTTCTCATCATGTGAAGAAATTTATCAAGAGAAAGAAGACTTCCATTTAAGTGATGCAGTATGGATTTTTAAACGGGGCTGGCCAATGGACAGCACCTTCTCAAACAACTACAGTTATGATTTATTTTTCATTTTTTAAATGGCTTTATTGAGTTTATGTACCATAAAGTTCAATTAAATAAACTTTGTCCAACTGAATAAAGTTCACTTAAATGCTTTTTCCTATAGAGTTATTATTATTTAGAATTATGCAAGAATCTTAGTCTTATTACACATTAATCTTATTTAATACATATGTCAAATGATCTTATTGTAGAAAATTAGTATACAATAATCTAAATTTAGGATATTTTTATTATCCCCCAAAGACACCTCATATCCATTAGCAGTCACTCTCCATGTATACCCACACCTGCCCTCCAGCAAGACATAGGCACCCACTAATTTACTTTCTGTCTCCATAGATTTACCTGTTCTGGACATTTCATACAAATGGAATCATATAATAGGTGATCTTTTGTGACTGACTCTTTCCACTTAGCATAATGTTTTTGAGGTGCATCCAGATCATAGCATGTTTTAGTATTTCATTCTTTTTTATGGACAAATAATATTCCACTGTATGGGTGGATCACATTTTGTTTATCTGTTCATGGCTGATACATATTTGGGTTGTTTCCACTCTGGCTATAATAAGTAATGCTACTATAAAAAATCATGCACAAGTTTTTGTGTGAACACATTTTCATTTCTTTTGGATAAATACCTAGGAGTAGAATTGCTAGGTCTTGTGGTAACTCTATGGTTAGCATTTTAAGGAGCTGCTAGACTGTTTTCCAAAGTGGCTGCACCATTTTCCATCCCTACCAGGAGTATGCAAAGCCTCTAGTTTCTCCATATTCAGAATCTTTTTTTTTGTTTAAATTAAACTGTTTTTATTTTGAACTACTTGTAGATTCACATTTAGTTATAAGAAATAACACAGAGAGATCCCATGTGCCCTTTACCCAGCTTCCCCAATGGCAACATCTGCAGAACTGTGGTACAATATCACAACTAGGATATTGACATTGGGACAGCCAAGATATGGAACATCCGTCACCCTGAGGATCCCTCATGTTCCCTTTAAATAGCCACATCCACTTCCCTCCACAACACCTTCATTCTTAAGACCTGGGAATCACTAACCTGTTACCCATTTCTTTAAATTTGTGATTTCAAAAAATTCATATAAATGGAATAATAAAATATTGTAGACATTTGGGATTGGCTTTTTTTCACTCAGCATAATTATTTGGAGGTTCATCCATATTGTTGAATATATCAATATTTGTTTCTTTTTATTACTAAGTGGCATTCTATGGTGTGGCTGTATCACAGTTTGTTTAATTGTTGGCCCATTGAAGAATGTCTTGGTAGTTTCCAGTTTTGGCCTATTAGGAATAAAGCTGCTATGAACATTCATGCACAGGTTTTTGTGTGAACATAGGTACTAATTTTTCTGGCTCAAATACCTGAAAGTACAGTTGCTGGGTCATATGGAAGTTGCCTATTTAGTTTACTGAGAAATAGTGAAACTTTCCCAGAATGGTTGTACCATTTATGTACCCAGCAACATATCCATGTCTTTTGCCTACTTTCTAACTGGATTTTTTAAACTGCTGGGCTTTGAGAGTTCTTTATGTGTTCTAGATAACAGTACTTTTTGGGATATTTTGTTTGTGAATATTTTCTCAAAACCTATAGTTGATCATTTCATTCTTTTAGCAGAGTCTTTTTGAGAGCAAATATTTTTAATATTGATGAGGTTTAATTCACCAGTTTTTCCTTTTGTACTTTTGGTGTCAAGTCTAAAGACTTTTTGCCTAGCCCTAGTTCTTATGTGTTTTTCTGAAAGTTTTATCTTTTACATTTAAATCTATAACATATTTTAATTTAATTTTTGCATAAGGTATGAGGTTTAGGTTAAGATTCATTTTTTTGTCTATGAATGTCAAGTTGCTGTAGCATTTGTTGAAAAGACTACCCTTCCTCCATTGAATTACTTTTGAACCTTTGTCAAAAATTTGTTGTGCATATTTGTGTGGTCTATTTGTGGATTCTAGATTCTGTTTTATTGCCTTATGTGTTTATCTGGCAACCAACATCACACTGTCTGGATTATTGTTGTTTTATAACAAGCCTTGAAATCAGGTAAAGTGATTTCTTTTACTTTGTTGTTCTTTTTCAAAATTATGTTAAGTAGTATTATTCCTTTTCCTTTACATTTAAGTGTTAGAATAATTTTGTCTATAGGTACTAAAGAATTTGCTGGGATTTTGATAGGATTTATATTAAAACTATATCAATTTGGAGAGGGTTGACATCTTTACTAAGTTGAGTCTTCCAATCCATGAACATGGTATGTCTCTCCATTTATTTAGATCTTCTCTGATCTCTTTAATCAGTCTTTTATGGTTTTTAACATACAAATCCTATACATGTTTTGTTAGATTTACACCTCAGTATTTCATTTTTGAGCAACTGTAAATGGTATTGTATCTTAAATATCAGTGTCCATGTGTTTATTGCCGGTATATAGAAATGTAATTGACTTTTGTATATTGATCTTGTATCCTGTGACCTTCTGAACTTAATTATTTGTTCTAGGAGTCTTTTTGGTACAATTTTCTTTTGTTTCTGCTTTTGTAACATCCATTGTATTTCCCATGTAGACCATCATATTACTTTTATTTCTTTCTTTCCAATCTGTATGCCTTTTCTTTCCTTTTCTGAACTTACTGCACTAATAAGACCTTCCCATGAGATGATGAATATGAGTAATGGGAGCCAACATCCTTGCCTTGTTCCCAGTGAAAGCATTCAATGTTTGTTAGGTGTAGGCTTTTTCTGAATATTCCTTATAATGAGGAGGAAATTTTTTTTCTATTTTCATTTTTCTGGAAGTTTTCATCATAAATAGATGTTGAATTTTGTCAAATTCTTTTTTGATATCAATTGCTATGTGATTTTTTTTTTTATTCTGTTGACATGGTGTGTTGCACTGATTGATGTTTCAATTTTGAATTAGCATTACATCCCTGGATTAAACCCCATGTGTTTGGGGTATATACTTCTTGTTGCATATCACTGAATTGCTATCTTGTAAAAGACTTTTATATCTATGTTTCTAAAGTGCATTCGTAGTTCTTTATTTAGTCATTCTTATGATGGTTGCTTTATAGTCTTTGTTGGTTATTCTGGCATCTCTGTCTTGGTATTGATGTGTGTTGGTTGTCTTTGTTCACTTGATGAGCTTGTTCTAGTTCTTGGTATGATGAGTGATGGTTCACTGGAACCTAGGCATTTGGAATGTTATGTATGAGGCTCTGTATATTATTTGGACATTTTGTTTTTGATGATTTTCTGTGACATGACTCTGGTTGGGAAAGGGGGGTTGCTGTCTCTTTACTGCCAGGTGGGGTTAGAAGTTTAGGCTCCACACTGGGCCTCTGTTGACACCATGTGGGGAGGGCTCCTTCTTACTGCTGGGCAGGAGTGAGAGTTCTAGTCCCTCATGGTCCCCACTAATAGTACCTGGCTTGGGGGAGGAGAATGAGATCCCCTTGGTTCCCACTGACTCTGCAGAGTTGGGGGATGCTTGTTACCAGCAGGTGGAGAGGGAAGGCTTGGCTCACTCTGGGAGTGGGTGGGTTGATTGGGGGCCCCTTCACAGCCTGGGGTGGGGGTGGAGGTCTGGCCTCTCTACTTGGCCTTTGCTGGTGTGGGTGGGGTTGGGGCACAGTTTTCAGTGTCTCTGGCCTGGAGTAGGTAAGTTATTGTCTGAAAGTTTTCTTCTTGTGAGGTTGCCCAGTCCTGGGCCTTTGGCTGAAGAGAGCTGCTTTTGTTGTGTTTTCCTTTGGTCTGTGCCTATTGGTATTGCTGACTTGCCCACTTCTCAAGCACTCAGTCTGGCATATATGAGGCTAAAGAAACCTCAGGAACTCACCTTTATGTCATTTCTTGGTTTCAAGATTTCTGCCTTCTTCCCTCTGACTTTTAGTCTTGGTTGTTTGATGTGTAACATCCAGGACTTTCAGCTGTGTTCAGCAGGAGGAATAGGGAAAAATACTTCTCCATCTTCCCAGAAGTAGAGTCTTCACAATTGTCACTGAAAATCTAGTTTTTTTTAAGAGTACATTTAAGTCACATTTTGATAATCAAGATAAATTCGTTAAGATTTTTATATAGCCTTTACAGGACACTGAGGTACTTTGTATGATCCATATTCCTATTAGCTTTTATACTTTTGATTTCTGGCTATTTAAATTATTTTGTTGGCTAGAGCTTATTGACATATGATCTGTTCTTGACACTAATGTTTACTGCTGCTTGGGCCTTGAGGGTTTTGAGATTGGATGTGAATTTCACGTGGAATCTTTATAATGTGGATGAGCTACTTCGTCTTTTTTTTTTTTTGATCAGAAATGAATGCTGAGTCTTATCAGATGGCAGCTTGCTTCCTGTGGGAAAGGTTTTGTACTTTAGTCTGTGGTTATTAACTTGCATTGGCTTAGATGCTGCTGCCAATCCAATGGACGGAGCTAATGCTGAGCCCTTGGTTAGAAATGCAGTTGTCCTTAGGAACGTCGTGTGACAGTGGCTTACAGAAGTAACATAGCTCTTTTTGTCTTACGTATACATTCCAGGGTAGGCACTTTATGGTGGTGCAGCAGGTGTGATCCATGAAACCCTCAGCTGTCTCCATCTAGCTCGCCACCTGTGTCCCTAGTGTGTTGCCTTCATCCTCCTAAACCAAGATGGTAGGTGGAGATCTGGCTGTTATGACTGTGTTCCCAACAACAGCAGGAGAAGAAGGGAAGAGGGACAAGCTGTTTTGTTTTTTAAATTTTAACCTTCATTTTAGATTGAGGGTACATGTGCAGGTGTGTTACGTTGATATACTGTGTGATACTCAGGTTTGAGGTACAATTGATCCCATAACCCGGGTACTAAAGCATAGTACCCAGTAGCTAGTTTTCAACCTTTGCCTCCCTCCGTCCCTCTCTCCTCCTTTTTGGAGTCCCCAGTGTCTGTTCTTCCCATATTTATGTCTATATGTATCCAATGTTTAGCTTCCACTCATGAGTGAGAACATGTGGTATTTGGTTTTCTGTTTCTGTGTTACTTCAGTGGCCTCCAGCTGCATCCATGTTGCTGTAAAGGACATCATTTCATTCTTTTTTATGGCTGCATAGTATTCCATGGTGTATATGTACCACATTTTCTTTATCCAGCCCACCATTGATGGGCACCTGTGTTGATTTCATGTCTTTTATTGTAAATAGTGCTGCGACGTACATGCACATGTATGTGTCTTTTTGGTAGAATGATTTATTTTCTTTTGGATATGTACCCAGTAATGGGATTGCTGGATTTGATGGCAGTGCTGTTTTAAGTTCTTTGTGAAATCTCCAAATTACTTTCCACAGTGGCTGAACTAATTTACGTTTCCCACCAGCAGTGTATTCCCACCAAATGTTCCCTTTTCTCCACGGCCTCACCAGCATCTGTTGTTTTTTGACTTTTTAATAGTAGCCATTCTGACTTCTGTGAGATGGTATCTCATGGTGGTTTTGATTTGCATTTCTCTAATGATTAGTGATGATGAGCATTTTTTCATGTTTTTTGGCTCCTTGTATGTCTTCTTTTGAGAAGTGACTGTTCATGTCCTTTGCCCAGTTTTTAATGAAGGTTATTTGGTTTTTGCTGGAACAAGCTGTTTTTAAGGAACATTTCCAAAGCTTCCACATGACCTTTCAACTCATGTCTCCCTGGCCACATCTAGCTGCATGGGAGGCTGGAAAGTATGGTCTTTATTCCAGGTAGCCAAGAACCCCAATGAAAATAAGGGTCTCTCTTGTCAGGCCAGCAGTGGAGCAGGGCTACTGGGGACAGCCAGCTGATAGCTGGGTGACTCTGCCACAGCTGGTTCTTGCAGCACCCTGTGCCACGGCTGAGTTGTCCACGTGAGCTCCAGTCTCCCATGCTGGGGGCCGTGTGCGGGAAGTCAGGATGTGTGCCAGCGGCTTCCCAGCAGTCTTTCTTTCCTTCCTGGGATCAGCATTTGTGGCTCTGGTTGCTCCCCCATCACCTGTCACATTTTTGTGGTCCTTGGAGTTCAGTATCCTGCATTTTTCAATTCCTCAGAAAGTGGGTGCCAAGGTGGAGGCCACATGGGGGCTGTGGCAGAGCTTCATGGGAGCTACTTGGGGGCTATAGTGAGGGCTTGGGTGGGGACTGCAGTGGGGTCCTTGGTGGGGGTGCGTTCTCAGTGTAGACCTTGGCCTTGTTTAGGACACACCTCCAGGCCACAGACTCCGGTGCCAGGACTCAGGCAGCTGAGGCATAGACTTAGCCTCACTTGGCATCAGACAGAGCTGGACCTGGTCTTCCTTCTCTGAAGTTTATGTGGAAGTAACTTACCAGGGGAAACTTCAAGTGTGCCAAATTTGTTCTCCCATTGTAAAATGGGCTGTGCTCATGGAATGCTATCTGCCATGTGGAACAGAGGGGTGAGGCCCTCATGGCCACTTCCCAGAGATCATCTGGGATTTTGGGATGTGGGTAGCTATTTTCACTGTGGCTGCTCCTATGGCTCCTGAACGTGAAGGTGTCTGGGCACCTGTGCTCCTTCCGAGAAAGTCACACAGGATGGAGGCCGCTCCTGGGTCAGGGATGTAGCCTGTGCAGGAGGGACTCCCAGGGCTGTGCCCGGCAGGCTTGCGTGGCTGGGGATGGAGAGGAGGCGGAAGCATCTCAGTGCTGGGTGCCCGCGTGACTACTGCTAAGGCTCCTTGGAGGGAGGGAATGCTACTGGCACTGAGCAAGACAGGCCGCTGCGGAGGGGCTTGGAGCCAGAGGGCGCGGTGGGAGGGATGGAGCTTCTTCCCCTCTTCAGCCTGTTTCCGCGCTTGTCAGTGGGATGTTCTACCTGATTCTACGTGGGATTTAAAGTCTGCTCTTTTGCTTTTCTTTTCAAAGCAGAGTGGGAGGGGCATGGGAGGGACTGAGGGATGAGTCGGGGACCCTCACACCACATTTCTGGAACATGGTCTCTCAGACATAGGGGTGTGCCCAACAGGTCAAGGGCCAGCTGGGGTTGGGGTCAGGGAACATCCAACTGGAGGATGAGAATCAAAGTCCTACTTACTCCCTCAGTCCAGACAAGGAAACTGAGGTCTAGGAAGGGGAAAGGACTCTCCAGGATGGCATAGTTTATTTTGAAAAATCCAAACATTTATTCTTTTCTCTTGGGGGAAAAAAGAAAATGCTTGACCTACACAGCTAAGGGAGAAATAAGAAGACAAAGACCAAGAAAGAATGCCACATGGTCCCGTAGCCCGCCTATCTGTGTAAGAACAAGAGGACTCTGTGGGTACCTCAGGAGGACAGCTTGTTTTTTTAAGCCAATGTGAAAGACTCTTTCTGGGATATTGTTGGAGCAGTAGGGGGAGGGAGAGAAGCCAGGTTGGGGCCCTGGTGGAGACAGCAGTGTTTTCACAGCTGTAACCCTGCTGTACACTGAAGCACAGGCCGAGACTCAGGAGTGTGTCCAGGGAGTAGCGTGAGGAGCGCCGCAGGGAGGCTTGGGTGTTGGGGAGGCTGTGCCAGCCCTGGCTAGTGCTCCTGGAGGGAGTTGCTTGTTTGGTGGCAGTCCAGGCCTGGACGTGGGCCTACCCAGGCTCAGGGGCCCGGCACCCTTACTGGGGAGGGTGAGGTGAGGAGGAGTGGAGGGAGGGGGCCCTGCTGTCTAACCCGGGCCCTTCTCTTCTGTCCAGGAGCGGCTCCTCATGAGCCTCCTGCCCCGGAACGTTGCCATGGAGATGAAGGAGGACTTCCTGAAGCCCCCTGAGAGGATTTTCCACAAGATTTACATCCAGAGGCACGACAATGTGAGGTAGGGCTGGTGCTGACCCGGCACAGCGGGGAGCCTGGGAAGCTGAGGTGTGGAGATAATGGTGAAGGTGGGGAGGTGATGACAGAAGTGGGGAAGGGATGGATGGAGGTGGGGAAAGAATGGGGGTGTGGAGGTAATGGTGAAGGTGGGGAAGTGATGATGGAAGTGAGAAGGTGATAGGTGGAGGCGAGGAGGTGATAGTGGAGGTGATGGTGGAGGTGAGGAGGTGATAGTGGAGGTGGGGAGGTGATGGTGGAGGTGAGGAGGTGATAGTGGAGGTGGGGAGGTGATGATGGAGGTGTAGAGGTGATGGTGAAGGTGAGGAGGTGATGATGGAGGGGTGGAGGTGATGGTGGAGGTGATGGCGGAGGTGAAGGGGTGATGATGGAGATGAGGTGATGGTGGAGGTGAAGGGGTGATGGTGGAGGTGGGGAGGTGATGGTGGAGGTGAAAGGGTGATGATGGAGATGTGGAGGTGATGGTGGAGGTATGAAGATGATGGTGGAAGCGTGGAGGTGATAGTGGAGGTGTGGAGGTGAAGGGGTGATGGTGAAGGTGTGGAGGTGATGGTGGAGGTGAGGAGGTGATGGAAGTGTGGAGGTGATGGTGGAGGTGGGGAGGTGATGGTGGAGGTGTGGAGGTGATGGTGGAGGTGGGGAGGTGATGGTGGAGGTGAAGAGGTGATGGTGGAGTTGGGGAGGTGATGGTGGAGGTTAGGAGGTGATGGTGGATATGGGGAGGTGATGGTGGATGTGTGGGGGTGATAGTGAAGGTGAGGAGGTGATAGTGGAAGTGTGGAGGTTATGGTAGAGGTGGGGAGGTGATGGTGGAGGTGGGGAGGTGATGGTGGAGGGGGGAGGTGATGGTGGAGGTTAGGAGGTGATGGTGGAGGTGAGGAGGTGATGGTGGAGGTGAGGAGGTGATGGAGGTGGGAAGGTGATGGTGGAGGCGGGGAGGTGATAGTGGAAGTATGGAGGTGACATTGGAGGTGAGGAGGTGATAGTGGAGGTGTAGAGGTGATGGTGGAGGTGGGGGGTGATAGTGGAAGTGTGGAGGTGATGGTGGAGGTGTGGAGGTGATGGCAAAGTTGGAGAAGTGATGATGGAAGTGAGGAGGTGATAGTGGAGGTGTGGGGGTGATGGTGGAGGTGGGGAGGTGATGGTGGAGGTGTGGAGGTGATAGTGGAGGTGCGGAGGTGATATTGGAGGTGTGGAGGTGATGGTGGAGGTGGGAAGGTGATGGAGGTGGGGAGGTGATAATGGAAGTATGGAGGTGATTTTGGAGGTGAGGAGGTGATAATGGAGGTATGGAGGTGATGATGGAGGTGGGGGGGTGATAGTGGAAGCATGGAGGTGATGGTGGAGGCGTGGAGGTGATGGCGAAGTTGGAGAAGTGATGATGGAAGTGAGGAGGTGATAGTGGAGGTGTGGGGGTGATGGTGGAGGTGGGGAGGTGATGGTGGATGTGATGGTGGAGGTGAGTAAACTGATGATGGAAGTGAAGAGGTGATGGAGGAGGTGAGGAGGTGATGGTGGAGGTGGGGAGGTTATGGTGGATGTGATGGTGGAGGTGAGTAAACTGATGATGGAAGTGAAGAGGTGATGGAGGAGGTGAGGAGGTGATGGTGCAGGTGGGGAGATAGGGGGAGTGTGGACAAAGGGTCTCAGTTGTGAAGGGAGGAGAGGGCAGATGTGGTCAGGAGGTTCAGGTGGACATCTGCCTAGCAGGGAAACAGGTCCTACGTGTAGGGGGCTCTTGGCTTCTTGGGTGATGCATGTTACAGTTATCTTTCCAATTTCTTATTTCAGTATTCTTACACTTCGTCTGTTGACTGGAGAGGGTAAAAAATCTGTCCCTAAACCTGGCTTTGAGCAGTGACATTTTGGGCTCAGAATTTGCCATGTCAGAATAGTAGCTGAGCATTATGCTAGTTGTTGCTGGGTCTGGTATATGTGTGCTCTTCTGTCTTACTCTGTTCATTTCATGACAGCCCTAGGAGGCAGGGATTGTTCCCATTTTATAGGTGAGGAAACTAAACCTTCAAAGTGAACCAACTTGCTTTAGACGCTCTGAGGTTTGCTTGTTTTTTTTTTTTTTTTTTTAAAGATTCTGTTTAAAAGTATTTATTTTATTAAATTGTGGATTCCACTTAAAAATACTTTTCATGCAAGCATAGTGTGCTTAGAATGGTTTGAGTGTTGCCTATTTGGGATTAATGCTTTACATAAATATCACTCAGGTAGGAGATGGTGTTTGAGGGACCTGAAACACTTTTCCTTTTCTGCTGTTTTTTGCTGGTTCTTCTGGATGTTGGTGTCAGGCCTCTCTGCCCATTTGGCCTCTGAAGACACAAAAGGTCAATAGAAACTCTCAGTCCTTCTTATGTTGAGCACCACAGACTGGGTCCCTGCAAACCAACACTCATTCATGGGAAATGAGTTGAGGTTTGTGGGTCCATCAGAGTCAGTCATCCTTGTGTGCCAAGCCAGTATGGCTAATTGCTGTCTGGTTGAGAGCTCAGCAGTCACTGTTCTGAGCACACGTGTTCACTGCCCATTGTCATGCTATTAAGTAAGGACCAGTGTTGTTCTCCTTCTGCAGAGGAGGATGCTTAAGCAGTGTGGGGTGAAGGCCCAAGTGGGTGGAAAGTAGCTGAAGAGCCAGCATTTGAGCCCAGCATGACTGCAGAATTTATGCTGAGAACCTCTCTGCTAGATACTTGGTTCTGTTTAATATCATCATGCTTCTGTGAACTGCTGGCATTGTCACCTCCATTTTATAGATGAGGAAATTTAGGTTCAACAAAGTGAAAGGTATGCAGGACTCCCTGGCCAGTGAGTGGCAGGCTGGGACAGGACCTGGGATTAGCTGACACTAATATCTGCCTTGACTTTTGTCATTTCACTCGCTGCCTCTTGTTACAAAATAAGGACATGACACACTGACCCAGTCCCCTGATGAGAAGAACAGACCACCAGAATAATTCCTGGAATACCTCGAGGGGAGCCAGAGCCTCTCCATACTGCAGGAAAGGCATCAAAAGTCAAGAGCCTTTTGACAGCTAGAGCTGGCAGACATCACTGACCCTGTCCCCTGCTCAGCATAGAGTGAACTGATGAAGAATCTCAGCTCTAAGCTTCTCTCTGGGGAGAGAAAGAGTCAGTGTGACCACTGCCCCAACTTTTATGGGGCTGCCTGAAGAACAAGCCTCTGTCTCTCCCCTGGATCTCTTGATAGGTCTTGTACAGTCTGGCCAGGAGAGAACAGAGGTGGTAGTCTGGGGTGATAGATACCATAACTTCCCCCTACTCACCCCCTTCTCAGCACAGAATGAACAGACAAAAATAACAGCTGCCTGCTTTTCCCTCAGGAGAGAAAGGGTTGGTAAAGCACCAGAATCTGTGGCTGATTGGTGAGAGTCTCCTCCTGTACAGGACCAGTCCATGAAGACTGGGAGAGGTACCTGCTTTGTCTAAATCTCAGACACCAACACAGAGAGTTAAGGAAAGTTAAGAACCAGGCAAAGATGTTCCAAACAAAGGAATGAGATAAATATACGGAAACTGAGTAATGAAACAGAGTTATATAATTTACCTGATAGACAATTTAAAATAACTCCCATAAAGATGCTCATGGAGGGCAAAAGAATAATGCATGAACAAAGTGAGAATTTCAACAAAGAAATAGAAAATATTAACAAGTGCCAGAGAGCATGGAGCTGAAGACCACAATTACTGAACTGAAAAATTCACTAGAAGGATTCAACAGAAGACTAGATCAAGCAGAATAAAAGATCAGTGAACTGGAAGACAAGTCACTGCAGTCACTGGAAATAATTCTGATAGAGGGGCAAAAGGAAAAAGGAATGGAAAAGACTGAAGAAAGCTTAAGAAAATTATGGGAAATCATTAGTGGACCAATATACACCTTATGGGAGTTACAGAAGAAGAGTGAGCAACAGAACCAGAAAGCTTGTACACACAACGCATACACATTATATATATATTTTCATCATATATTACATATATGATGTAAAAATATATTATTAAATATGAATATGTATACACACAATGAAAATTTCCCAAATCTGGTTAAAGAAATGGACATCCAGCTACAAGAAACTGAGATGACACCAAGTAAGATGAATACCCCAAAATTCACACCTAGATACATTTAACCAAATTCTCAAAAGCCAAGGACAAAGGGAGAATTTTGAAAACAGAAAGGAAAAAGTGACTTGTCACATACAACAGAACCAGCGTAGGATAATGGATTTTCCAGCAGAAACCTTGCAGGCCAGAAGGGAGTGGGATGATATGTTTAAAGTGCTGAAAGAAAATAACTGCTGAGCAAGAATACTATGCCTAGCAAAAGTCTCCATAAAAACATGAAGGAATAAAGACCTTCCCAGACAATTAAAAGCTGAGGAAGTTCATGACTAAACCTGCCTTACAAGCAAGGCAAAAAGGAGTTCTTACATTGAAATGAAAGGATGCAAAACAACAACACAATAGCATAAGAAAATACGATACTTATTGGTAAAGTTTTATACATCAACAAATACAAAATACTGTATTACTGTAATTGTAGTGCATAAATCACTTTTTATTCTAGCATAAAAGTTAAGAAAACAAAAGTATTAAAAATAAATAACTGGAAAGTATGTTAAAATATATACTATATGAATAAATAGAAACTGTGACAACATAAAATAAATTATGAAGAAGTTAAAGTGTAGAGTTTCTGTATGTAATTGAACTTAAGTTGTTATCAGTTCAAAATGGACAGTTATAGTTTTTATAATCACTGAGGTAACCACAAAGAAAAAAAATGGCTATAGAAACTACACAAAGGAGAAAGAAAAAGGAATCAGAGCACATCAAAGCAAAAACATTAACATAACACAAAGGAATGCAGAAAGAGAGGAAAACACAAATAAAGAACTCCGAGACTAATAGAATACATTTAAGAAAGTTGCAATAGTAAGCCATTCCCTATCAGTACTTAAAGTGTAGATGGATTAAACTCCCCAGTCAAAACACATAGCATGGCTGAGTGGATAAAAACAAAACCAAAACCAAGCCTAACTATATGCTGTCTATTTAAGGATGTACATAAACGGACAGTGAAAGGATGGAAAGAGATAGCTCATACAAATGAGACCCCAAATAGAGCAAAGATGGCTGTGCTTGTATCGGAAAAAAGGGACTTTAAGTCAAAAACTGCCAGAAGAGGCAAGAAGTCTTTATTATGATAAAAGGGTCAGCTCCCAGGAAGATAAAATAATTGTAAATATATATGCATTCAGCATAAAAGCACCTAAGTATATAAAACAAGCATTGACAGAACTGTAAAAAGAAATAGACCACAAAACAATAATAATAGGTGACTTCAGTAGTCTATTTTTGATAACAGACAGAGCATCCAGACAAGATCAAAAAGAAAGCAGAGGATTTTAATAACACTATAGACTAAATAGACCTAACAGACATATAGGGGACATTACAAAACTCAAAAAGCAGAATACACATTCTTCTCAAGTGCACATGGATCTTTCTCCAGGAAAGGTCATATGTTAAGTCACAGAACAAGTCCTTACAATTTCAAGAATTATATCAGGTATCTTTTCTGATCACAGAGGGATGAAATGAGAAATTAATGGCAGAAAGAAAACTGAAAAATTCATAAATGTGTTGAAATTAAAAACACATTCTTGAACAATTATGGGGTCAAAGAAGAAATAAAAAAGGAAATTAGAAAATACCTCCAGGCTGGGCATGGTGGCTGACACCTGTAAGCCCAGCACTTTGGGAGGCCGGGGTGGGAGGTTTGCTTTAGGTCAGGATTTCAAGACTAGCCTAGACAACATAGTAAGACCTCATCTCTAAAAGAAAATTTTTAAGTTAGCCAGGAATGGTGGCATGCGCCTGTAGTCTCAGCTACTCAGGAGGCTGAAGTGGGAGGATTGCTTGTGCCCAGGAGGTTGAGGCTGCAGTGAGCTATGAGCACACCACTCTACTCCAGCAGCCTGGGTGACAGAGAAAGACCCTATCTCAACAAAACAAAACAAACAAACAAAAAAACCTGAAAATACCTTCAGACAAAGGAAAATGAAAACACAACATACCCAAACTTATGGGATGGAACAGAAGCAGTAATAAGAGGGAAGTTCATAGCAATAAGTGCTTACATTAAAAAAGAAAGAAGATCTCAAATTAACAATATTAACTTTGCACCTCAAGAAGCCACAAAAAAGAAGAACATATTAAGCCCAAAGTTATTAGAATGAAGGAAATAACAGAGATGAGAGCAGAAATAAATGAAATAGAAAATAAAAAACAATATTAAAAAATCTACAAAACCAAGAGTTGCTTTGTGAAACATAAATAAGATTTTGACAAGTTCTTAGCTAGACCAATAAAAAAAGAGAAGACTCAAATAAAATTGTAAATGAAAGAAGAGATATTATAACTGAGGCCACAAAAATGAAAAAGGATCATAAGAGACTACTGTGAACACCAGCAAACTGTATAACCCAGGAAAATTTGATAAATGTCAAGAAACATACAACCAACCAAGACTAAGTCATTAAGAAGTAGAAAGTTTGAACAGACCTATATATAGTATGGAGATTGAATCAGTTATCAAAACCCAACAACGAAAAGTCCAGGCCCAGATGGTTTCACTGGTAAATTCTACCAAACATTTAAAGAATTAATGGGAGTCCTTCTCCAAGTCTCCATAATTGAAGAGGAGGGAACACTTTGAAACTATGAAGCCAGCATTGTCCTGACACTAAAGGCAAACAAGAACACTACAAAAAAAGAAATTATGGGCAAATATCCCTGATAAATATAGATTCAGATTTCCTCAGCAAGATACTAGCAAATGCATCCAGGATCACATTAAATGCCTCATACACCATGATCAATTGAGATTTATCCCTGGAATGCAAGGATAGTTCAACATGCAAAAATCAATTAGTGTGATAACAACATGTTAAGAGAATACGGAATACAAATCATGTGATCATCTCAATAGATGCAGAAAAATATTTGACAAAATTTGACACCCTTTCGTGATAAAAATTCTCAACAAATTAGGATAAAAAATCCCCTCAACAAAATAAAAGCTATGTATATGACAAGCCCACAGCTATGATCATACTCAATGATGAAAAACAAAAAGCCTTCCCTCTAAAATCAGGAACAAGACAATGATATCCACCCTCACCACTTCTATTCGACATAGTACTGGAAGTCCTGCCCAGAGCAATTAGAGAAGAAAGAACAGCAACAAAAAAAGGCATCCTAAATGGAAAGGGGAAAACTAGGAAGCAGGGGGAAAACTAGGAAGCAGAAGGAAAACAGGCAACCCACGGGAGGGGCAAGTGAGAGTCTTTCTGCAGCCCACTTTCCCACTGGAGATCCAGGTGATGGTAGGGCACCTTGATCCTCCCAAGTTTTGAATCCATCTTAGAAAGCAGCTGGGAGGCTGTAAGCAGGAACTGCTCCAGGGAGGGAACTTGCCCTGGGTCCCACACCGATTCTGCAACCTATGTGGCTACAGCAAGGTGCCATTTTTAAATCCTAGCTTTTAGCAGAGTGTGCATTGTTTTGGGATCCAGCAGTGCCAGTCCTAGGCATTCAGGAAACTTGGGCTATTTGCTTGTGGAACTGGAGCAAAGCAGGGGTGGGCTCCTGCAGCTGTAACTGAGAAGCAATCATGGTGTGGTCTGTAGCCACTGGCACTGGGAAGCAGGCACCACTCCTGGGGCTTAAGCAGGATGTGAATTGCTATGGAGTCTCGGTCTTGAGTTGGGTGCGGGCTCGTATGGCCTGGGGCCGAGTTGCAGGCTAGGCATGGACTGCCTAGGTCTGAAGGGTCAGCTGTGATAGGTGGGACTGGGATGAGAGAGGGATGTGTTTACCCCATCTGCTGGCCAAGGCTGTGACTGCTGGGGCTGACCCCACTTTCCCCTTGGCAGGACCAAACTCTTAGAATTTGATAAATGAATTCAATCAAGTTGGAGAATAGGAAATCAATGTACGAAAATCAGTAGCATTCCCATACACTAATAATGTACTAGCTGAAAAAGAAGTCTAGAAAGCAATGCCAATTACAATAGCTACAAAAAATAAATTTAACCAAGGATGTAAAAGATTTCTACAATAAAAACTATAAAACAATGATGAAAGATATTGAAGAGGACACATAAAAATGGAAAGACATTTCACATTCATGGATTGGAAGAATATTATTAAAATGACTGTAATACCCAAAGTGATCTACAGATTCAGTGCAATCTCTATCAAAGTATCAGTGATGTTCTTCACAAAAATAGAAAAAAAATTCCAAAATTCATGTGTTACTACAGAAGACCCTGAATAGCCAAAGCAATCTTGAGCAAAAAGAAGAAAGCTGGAGGCATTACATTACCTGGCTTCAAGATATACTACCAAGCTATATTAACTAAAACAGCATGGTACTGGTATAAAAACAGACATATAGACCAATAGAACAGAATAGAGAACCCAGAAGTAAATCCATGTAATTTTAGCCAACTGATTTTTGACAAAGGTGCCAAGAACATACATTGGGGAAAAGACAATCTCTTCAATAAATGGTGCTGGGAAAACTGGATATGCATATGCAGAAAATGAAACTAGATCCGTATCTCTTACCATACACAAAAATAAACTCAAAATGGATCAGACATAAATGTAAGACCCAGACTATGAAATTTCTGGAAGAAAACATAGTGGAAATACTTCTGGATATTGGTCTGGGCAGATGTTTTATGGCTAAGACCTCAAAAGCACAGGCAATAAGATAAAAACTAGAGAAATGGGATTATATCAAACTGAAAAGTTTCTGCACAACAAAGGAAACAATCAACAGAGTGAATAGACAACAGAAGGATAGGATAAAACATTTGTAAACTATTCATTTGACAAGGGATTAATATCCAGAATATACAAGGAACTCAATAGCAAGAAAACAAATAATCTGATTTTAAAATGGCAAAGCATCTGAATAGGCATTTCTCAAAAGAAGACATCCAAATGGCCAACAAGTATGTGATAAAATGGTCAGTATCACTAATCATCATGGAAATGCAAATCCAAACCACAATGAGAATCATCTCACCCCAGTTAGATTGGCTATTATCAAAAAGACAAAAAAGCAAATACTGATGCGGATGCAGAAAAAAGAGATCTCTTGTACCAGTTGGTGGGAATGTAAATTAGTACAGCCATTATGGAAAATAGAGTGGAAGTTTCTCAAAAAGCTAAAAATAGAACTATCATATGATCCAGCAATCCCAGTACTGGGTATATATCCAAAGGGAAATAAACCAGTATGTCAAAGAGATATGTGCTCTCCCTGTTTATTGCAGCACTATTCACAGTAACATAGATGTGGAATCATCCTAAGTGTCCAACAGCAGATGAATGGATAGAGAGAATGTGGTGTATTTACAGGATGGAATACTATTCAGGCATTAAAAAATGAAATTCTGTCATTTGTGTCAACATGGGTGTTCCCAGGGGATGTTATATTAAGTGAAATAAGCCAGTCATTGAAAGATAAATACTGCATAGTCTCACTTTTATATGGAAGCTAAAATAGTTGATCTCTTAGACGTAGGCAGTGGAATAGTGGTTACTAGAGGCTGGGAAGAGTAGGAGGAAGGAAGCCACAGGGAGAGATTGGTTAATGAGTACAAAATTACAGGTAGATAGGAGAAATAAGTTCTATTGTTCTATAGCATGTAGGGTGACTATAGTAAACAATAATTTATTGCAATTTTCAAGTACGTAGAAGAGACGATATTTGAATGTTACCAACACAAAGAAATAATAAAAATCGGAGGTGTTGGATATCCTAATCACCCTGATTTGATAACTGCATGTTGTATACATATGTTGAAGTGTCACACCATAACCCATAAGTATGTACAATTATGTGTCAGTTAATATATATATGTGCATATATACAAATATTTATACAACATACACACACACATATAAGTAACAAAAAAGAAGGAAATCTTGCCATTTTCAACAATATGTATGGAGCTGGAGGACATTACTGTAACCTAAGTAAGACAGAAATATCTGCATGATCTCATTTGTACATGGAAGTAAAATAGTCAAATTCATAGCAGCAAAGTAGAATGGTGGTTGCTAGGGAAAGGAGGCAGAGGAAAATGGGGTGATGTTGGTAAAAGAATACAAAATTTTAGTTAGGCAGCATGAATAAGTTCTGGAGATCTAACATGCAGCATGGTCACAATATTTAACCATACTGTATTGTATGTTTGAAATTTGCTCACATACATGTAGCTATGCAGAGGTAATGGCTATTTTAATTACCTTGATTGTGTCAATTATTTCAACCTATATAGGTTTATCAAAACATCAAATTGTACACCACATATACACATGAGTAAACACAATTTTTATGTCAATGGTATCTCAATAAAGGTGTTAAAAGAAAATGTGTTATGCACATAAAATGAAATGCTGTTAAGCCTTAAAAAAGGAAATTCTTCAATATGTGACAAAATAGATGAAACTTGAGGACATTATACAAGTGAAATAAGCCAGTTACATAAAGACTAAAATACTGCAATATTCCACTTATATGAAGTATTTAAAATAGTCAAAATCATAGAATTAAATAGTGTCATTGTGGTTATAGGGTCTTGGGGGAGGAAGAAATGGGGAATTACCAGTCAATGGCCATGAAGCTGTAGATATCTGCTGTACAATATTTTACCTATAGTCAACAATAATGTATAGTACACTTTAAAAAGAATTAGTGAACTTGATAGCTCGATTATCCAGTGTGAAGAACAGAATGAAAAAAAGGATGAAGAAAATGAAGAGAGTGTCAGGGACTTAAGGGACACCATCAAACGTATCAGTACACACATATTGAGAGTCCCACAGGAGAGGAAAAAGAAAAAGGGGCAGAAAGAATATCTGAAGAAATAATGGCCATAAATGTCCCAAAGTTTTTGGAAAACGTTAACCTACACATCCAAGAAGCTGAGGGCACTCCAAGGTGGGTAAACTCAAAAAGACCCACACTGAGACATGTCATTACCAAACTGTCAAAAACTAAAGATATGAGAACAATTTTGAAAGCAGCAAGAGAAAAACGACTTATCATCTACAAGGGATCTTCAACAAGGTTATCAGCTGATTTTTCATCAGAAACCAGGGAGGCCAGAAGGCAATGGAATGGCATGTTCAAAGGTTGAAATAAAAATATAATTCTGTATCCGGCAAAAATCACAAGAGCAGCACCTGCTGTTACCACCATGCAGAATCTTCTTCTCCCAGTGTCTGTGTGCCCCTTTCCCCCTCTGCCCTTCTTCAGGACCCCCGTGACCAATCCTAGTTGACAGTACACACAGCTCCATATCTGACTTCCCTGCTTTTCCATAGTTACATGTGTCACCTTTGATGTTCTCTGCATGTTTGCCCCTTCCCTGAATAGAATGGAGTCTTTCTGAGGGCAGTGAGGTTTGTTCAAATCCTTTTTTTTTGAGACGGGGTTCCACTGTGTCTCCCAGGCTGGAGTGCAGTGGCATGCTTTGGCTCACTGCAACCTCCACCTCCCAGGCTCAAGTGATCCTCCCACCTCAGCCTCCCAAGTAGCTGGGACTACAGGTGCATGCCAACACACCTGGCTAATTTATGTATTTTTTGTAGAGATAGGGTTTTGCCATGTTGCTCAGGCTGGTCTCGAACTCGTGGACTCAGGTGATCCACCTGCCTTGGCCTCCCAAAGTGCTGGGATTACAGGCATGAGCCACCATGCCCTGCCATGAATCTTTTATTCACTGCTAAATCCCAAGCACCTAGAGCAATGCCAGCACATATAGCCCTCAATAAATATTTGTTGAATAAGCAAGTGAATAAATGAATTAGAATACTTAAAAATTATTATAAATGATTGTGAACAATCACTGAGCTCTTACTAGGGGCAAGGTATGACCTGGACTCTAGTCTTATTCCCATTTTACATGGCCGACATGCGGAACGGTTGGGTAAGTTGCTGTCAATAGTGGAGCTGGATAGTTCCCTTGGAGTCCAAATTCTGAACCCTGCTTCCCTCCTGTCCCTGCCTGCTGGCCCATCTTTGGCGATACACTGTGTTGTGAACAAAATAGGTCATTTTCCTTTACTTTGCGTTTATTTCCTATAGTGGTGCTGGGGGCGTTCTGGGTTCAGGAAGCCTCAAAGTTAGAGAAAAAGCCAAGAACACTTTGAACAAATGTGAATAAATGATTGGGACCCTGTGGAGAGATATCTTAAAGCTACAACATTTTTACAGACAAAAATATATAATTAATTTTTTTCTAATATTTTCAAAGAGCATGTTTTAATATTGCAAGAAGAGAAAACAATAGGAAACATCTTTTTAAAGTCTTATTATCTCCAGAAAACATGAAAGTTCTGCCCTGTGGGTAGACACTGTGTCATTTAGGGCTGCCCCCAATGCTGTGATAAATAGACACTCAGTACGTAGAGGCTTTGATGCAAGACAGGGTGTTTCCTGCTCTCATTGCAGACTGAGGGGGCGGCCCCTTTGCCCAGGAATTCGGGGACTCCCTCCCTTTTCATTGTGAAGCATTGACACCACACTCAGGGCCTGGGAGTTTCTTGCATTCAGCTGGCAGAAGGGGAAAATTAGGATGTGGAGGGGCCCACATGCTGAAAAGCACATCACTTCTGCTCGGTGCCGCTGGCCACATCCCAGTCACGTAACCTCCCCAAGAAGGGGAGGCAGGTCTAGTGGAGGGCAGATGGGCTTTCCCTATGTGGTGTGAGGGCTCAGCATGGGGGATGGCGAGCTCTGAATGGCCTCAGCATTTACTCCTCCAGTGGCCAAGCCTCGGCGTTCTGTGGCTTTTCTGAGCCTCAGTCTTCTCACCTGTATGATGGGAACCAGGAAGCCTTCATTTCTGGTCTGCATTGAGGAATAAATGGGGTGATTGATTCTACAGTGATTTGGAGATGTAAACATCTGTACATCTCTAGGGATTATTTCCTGAGTGACTGGGAGAAGGGCAGCCTGGCACCCCTTTCTCTTGCAGCATCCTGTTTGCTGACATCGTGGGTTTCACGGGCTTGGCATCCCAGTGCACAGCCCAGGAGCTGGTGAAACTCCTCAATGAGCTCTTCGGCAAGTTCGATGAATTAGCCACGGTAAGTGCAGCGTTTTTCTTTGTTCGAATTAAATTAGAATTGCTTCTGGAGTGACGATAAGCCAGGTGGATTCCCTGTATTTGGACCATGAACTAGACTGATTGCTAAGCATTTCTTCCAGCAAGGTTATAAATCACCTGTTGTTTTTAGCCTCACTGTTCATTGATTCCTTTCCTTGAACCGGAGCCTTGCATTTACCAGATAAGAAAATGCTTGCACAAGCATGGCCAGCATGCTGTCGAATCGGGGCTTCCATGCAGAAGGCTTTGTCGTGCAGGCCATACGTAGGTACGAGTCTGTCCTGTGCACCATCCTGCTGCCATTGTGTCCCACTGTAGACAGAGCTGGTGTTGCAATCCCTCGTTCTGGGCTCTACTGGAGCAGGCCTGATTCTGGGTCTGCCACCCTCCTGGGATTGAAACTTGTCAGCTGGGGGCCCAGTTGCTGACGTCTCCTGATGCCTGGTGCAGGCAGTGGCCACCCTTGCCCTCAGCAGACTGCGTGCTGGGGTTTTGAAAGACCTTCCTTGGACCAGTCACTTCTGGCAGCCAAGTTCTGCTGAATGTCGGGCCAAGGCCATACCAACAGCCTTGGCTTGTAATGTGCATGTTAGGAAGCAAAGATGAGCAAGCTAGCCAAACCTCCTTGTACAGAGGTTTGCCCTCCTGGGACTTAGTCACATTGGCCACAAGGCTCCTGAGGGGCTGCCACTGTCCCCCTTTCTCCCCCACAGAATGTGCTGTGTTTAGAGATAGGACATGTCGGGCTGGGATCTGAGCTGCAGAAGCCAACAGACGTTGCAGGCCCAGGGAGAGCACATCTATTGCATGGCATCGATATCCTACCCCTCGTTTTCCTCCGCTGCCCATGGATACATTGTACTACTCATCAGCCATCAGATTGAAAGCTAGAATGTGCCCTATTTGCACGTGATGGAACTTCCCCTCTTGCCATTCACCTGGCACATCCTCCCTGAGATTTTCACGCCCAGACTGTGCAGGAAGGGTCGGCTTCTGCAGACAACTGACCATGGGCACAGGAAGTCTCCTCTTTCGAAGAGGGAAGGGGAGGAGGGAGTCCGGTGTCAGGAGAGCCCAGGATGTGATGCTTTTCAGGGCCACTGACCCACCCGAGTTTCCTTGGACCCCAGACACCTAGCATCCCTGCCCTGTGAGGGTGTGGGAGGAGTACAGTGAGATGGAGCCAAGTTCAAGTTCACCTCTTGTCTAGCCTCACTCCAGGTGGTCAGGGAGGGGCGCTGAGATCAGTGTGAGAGGAAGGGGCAGTGAGCTCTGTTCAGCAAGGCAGCATCTTTTGAGAGAAGGTGACAGTGAAGAGTCTTGAGGGAAAATGTGGATGCTCCCTTAATGAAGGAGGGGAGAAGAGGGCACCCTGATTGAGGGCTGGCTTGTGCAGAGTCCTGAGGGGCATTCTGAGCACAGGGCAGGGCTGGGCAGGACAGAGCCAGGCGGTAGTCACACGAGCTGAGGCCGGTGAGACTTGCCATGCCTGGCAGCAGTTAGGGGGACCCACTGGAGGTGGGAGAAAACTTGGGAGCCTGTTGCAGACACCTGGTTAGGGAGAGAGGTTAAGGTAGGAGGGGCAGGGGGAAGGAGGGTGGGCAGGGGGGATTTTGGACACTACTCCCTTTGGAAGATCCCTGTGGGGAAGAAAAGGTCTTGAGATCCAGTTGTAAAGTCACTGTTTACTTTTCTAATAAACAGTGGAAAAGATCAGCACCTTTTACTTTTCCAGTAAATAGTGGAAAAGTAAACTGACTTTACAACTGGATCTCAAGACCTTTTTTTCCCCACAGGAATTTTTGTGGGCAGTCACACCCCATTGATAGCCTGGGCTAAAGTTCCACAGCAGCCTGTTTGGGAAAGCCCACTTCATCTTTCTGCTGGGCACTGGAGCTTCTGGTCTGCAATGCCCTTGCAGTCTTGTCTGGGCTGTCCACTAGGCTTGTCCTCTGGACTGTGCAGCCAGTATTGTGTCCTGGGCCTGCTCCTTGCTTCCCACCCCTTCAGCAGGAAGCTGGTCATCTTGGGAACTTTTTTCTGGAGGGTCCCTCTTGGCCCCACCTGGGCCTTTTCTCTCTCACCGTGCTTGGAGCTGATGCTGGGCCCTCCACTCCTAGCATCTGATTGTCTTCCTGGCAGTCCTGAGATGAGCACCTTTGTCCGTGAGGGGACAGGACCCACGTTGGGTCAGCCCAGGCCCTTTGCAGTCCTGCTGTAGACTCCCTGCGGCTCTAGTTCTCTTATGAGGCACCTTATTTCAGCCCAGTTGCTTTGCAGTTTCTTCCTTTGATAAAGAAGTGCTGGCTCCTAGGAGAGGCTGAAGGTGTCACGGAGAGCTGCCTGCTGCTCATGGTGCTGGGCTGTCACCCTGGTCCCAGGCCTTGGCATCTGCTGTTCCTTTCTATCTGTGCCACTGTCCAGGGTGTATGGGCGGGGGCTCTGGGCCTGTTTCGAGGCATCGTCACATGCTCTGTCATCTCATGTTTCCATGTTCCAAGTGGCTCCTTGAAACCTACTTGGCTCTTTTGCCAGGACACTGATTCATGCCTGGGATGCTGGCTTACATACTTTTATCAAGAAGAATGCACACACGCATCAGAGAGTGGGTGACGTACGTGGTGGAGATGCCTGATGGGTCAAGTGGAGTGAGAGATGTATTGAGATGTGTGTGCCTGTACATATGTGTGCGAGTGTGCACATATGTGAGCATGCATGTGCACGTGTGTACACATGAATGTGTGAACATGGGTGTGCATGTGTGGGAATGTACATGAGTGAGCCTGTGTGCCTGCAAATGCATATGTGTGTTATGTGTGTAGGTGTGTTACATGTGTGAGTGCTTACATGAACACACGTGTGTACATGTGTGTAGGTGAGCATGCATGTGGTATATATATGAGTATGTGCATGTGTGTGTACCTGTGTGAGTGTGCATCTGTACATGCATGTATGTGCCTGTGTGTCCCCTGTGGGTCACCACCTTTGGTTGGGAACATTCTCTTGGAGACCTTTGGCAGCACAGAACACAGTCACCTCATGAGAAATGGGGACTGAGCTGACATGGTTTTGTGTCAGGGGAGTCTGTCCTCTTGACTTCCCATGTGTGCACGGATGTGTGCATTGCAGACACCTGCTGAAGCACAAAGCCCTGCACTCTGCTATTTGCTTCTCCCAGTGACCATGCAGGATTGTGGTGTTAACCCATGTCCAAGAGAAGGAGATTGAGGGTCAGGGAGAACCAGCTACTTCCTAGAGGCTTGGTGGCTCTGGACCTACCAGCCCCTAATGCGAGGCTCTCTGCCTGGGGTTAGCTGACGAGGTCTGTGAAGGGCAGATAGTAAATATTTCAGGCTCTGTGGGTTACATATCGTTTCTGTTGCAGCAACTCAACTCTGCTCTTGGAGCACAGAAGCAGCCACAAATACGTAAACAAATGGGTGTGGCTGTACACCAGTAAAACTTTACAAAACAAGGAGTGGTCCACGGCCTCAGCGTGCCAGCCTCTGCTCTAAACCGTGACACCCGAACAGTGTTATGTTTAAAGACATCCATACGCCCTGTCTTTGCCATGTGCCTGCCCAGCAGCTGAGCAGTGGCTGATGTGTTGGCCTCTGGGCGGTGGAGTGTCCTGGGAGTCAGCCCCGTGGAGCCTCCAGGTTGTGCTGCTGTCCACCTTTGTTCTTGGGGACGCTGTTTCTGGGTAGCAGGGCTGACAGTGCTGGCAGAGGTTAGGATATCATTACAGCTGCAAGATGCCTTCATGCAGCCCTTGAATTCTGCCAGCTGAGAGCTCCAGGTGCCCACGAAGAGCACAGCAGAGAGAACTGAAGCAGCAGTCCCTGCAGCAGCAGAAATAGCATCACCCCCGATAACTACAACTCTGGTGTAAATTGGCTGCTCAGTCCCCAGCAACATTTGAGTTTGAGCTGAAGAGAATGTTTTCTAGTTTCTAGGAACACATTATTGTAAATGGGATCCATTTGGGCATGAAGCCCTTGACCACATGGGAGCAGAGGGGAGCTCGATTAGGGATCTCACCAGCCAGGCAGGAAGGAGGACGGGGCCTTGCCCTAGTGCACTAATGCCACCACAGAGTGACAGCCTTGGGGTGCAGAGGGCTGGGCAGTGTGTGGGTGGGGGCACATATTGACCAGCAATTGTTTTATAGCACTAGAGGGCCAGAAGGAGATGCTCCAATGTGAGCAGATGCAGGCACAAGGGGCTGGGCCTGTTTCTTCTCTTGACCCCTGCCCTCAAAATCAGGGTAGAACTTTAAGAGCCTTAGTTGAAAGTCTTGAGTTTGGCTGCACTATGCAACATGAGGAGACAAAGGCCAAGTTGTTGACCTCGCAGAAGTCTTTGTAACATCCTGGCCAGGACATGATGTCATCTTCATTCTAAGAGTGAGCAGAATGAGGCTCATGTGGTAAAACAACATCCCCAGAGCCACAGCCAGGATTGGAAGCGGTGTCATTATGGCTCCGAAGCCTGTCTCCCCAGAAGAGAACTCCTACTCATCCTTGAAAGCCCCAAAGGCCATCTTTTCTCTAGGTCTCTGCCCACTGGGCCTCTGACCTTTCACCAGCCTTCTGTGGAATGGGTGCATCCTGTCCAGCTAACCCTACTCATTCATCACTGTGTGTGTGGCTGTTTTCCAGGGAGGGGTTGGCCTGTGGACAGCCCATACACATGTCTGAGTTGGCACTGAGTCCCAGCGCTGACCATGGAGCCTGGCACACAATGGCTATCCCCGCCTGCTTAAGTGGGACAGTGCCATGCCAGTGTGTCCTCTCCGATGGATTCTAGACTCCTTGGCCTGTTACCTGAAGCTGGGGGACCTCTGATGGCGCCCACATATGAGAATGGCCAGAGGAGGGGCTGGGGTGGCCTACAACAGGCACTTTTTGGCCAGCAGGAGCCTCATTTGGAGAAGCTGAGTTGGGCTGGGAGCAGGGTCAGTACCTGGGACAGCTGGCTTTGGGTTTCCTTAGGGCTCAACTATCTGTGCATGATGGCTCTGAAGAGCAGGGGCCACTTCTTACCCTCCCCGTAGCTGTAAACAGGCTCCAGAATCCACTTGTGGGGAGATGCATCTGCAGAGCAAGCACAAGTCTGACTGGCTGTCACCAGGTGGTAGTGAGTGTCCTGTGGGGTTGGAGGGAGGATACCAAGCTCCCCAAGACCCCTGGCGCCCACTTTGCATATGCACAGCCATGGCTGAGCATGAGGCTGCCCCTGGCAGGCTCCTGGTGGGGAGGTTCTTTGCTATTTCTCAGCACATGATTGAGAAGCAATTGTCATGTCACCTGGGACACCTTAAGGTGGATTCTTAGGCCGGATCCAGAACCACTCATCAGAGTCTTAGGGATAAGGAATCTGCATTTTGCTAACTGCCCTGGATTTTGCAGGCCAGAGGCTGAGAGCCACTCTCTAAAGCTTGTGCTCGTATACAGGCCACTAGGCCTCAGAGGTGGGTCTCTTGGCATTCTCCACTCTGACCCCATGGGTTTTCCTCACACCCCAACCTTCCAGCCAAGTGAGCCTCTCGCTTTCCCTGCCTGAAGACCTCGGTTTCCGCCATCCATCTCCATGCTCCTGCCCATGCTCTAGCCCCTCCAGACCCCTGCACAGTTTGTAATGGACAGAATGGAAACACATCTTTCTTCACACAGCAGGGAAAGTGTTTCCCTGTCCTGGGATCCTTGCAGAGTGACCTGCCCAGACTCTATCAGGGGTGGAGGGTGAGTGGTTTCTGGAGGAAGGGGAACATGGGGAGTATATGAGGAGGCACCCCTGCCCTTCCCCAAGGCAGGACAGCCCATGGGCTGTGTTTTGGTGTCTTTAGGAAAATTATTAAGAAGAGTTCTCGAATATGTGTGGATGACTTTTTGAATACAAAGGGAATCTGTCAATTTTCCTAGGAAAGGTTTACATAATACTCTGTCTTCTGCAACCTGGCATGCTTCTTTCTTCCAACAAACTGCACCACGTGTGGCCTAACTAATGCCTGCCTTCCGATAATGCGTGTGAGTTCTGTGGTTCAGTACCTCTGGGATATGTTACACCTCACCGGGATTTCTGCAGCAGCTCCTCATGGGGTGAGCATGAGGAGCTCTTCTTCCTGTTTCACACCTTTCCTCAGCTTCCCACTGTCCTAGGTGGCACAGAGGGCTCCTTACTTTGGAGGTATGATTGACTGATAATGAGCTGCATATGTGTACAGTTCTGTTCATTTGGGCATATGTACACGTGTGAAGCCATCACCACAGTCAAGATGCTGAGCATATCTTCCAGTGTTTCCTAGACCCTTCGCAATCCCTGTCTCCTCCCACTTCTCATTTTACTCTCTCCCTGTGTCCAGGCAACTACTAATCTGCTTTCTATCACTACAAATAAGTTGGAATTTTCTAGAATCTTATATATATGGAACAAAGCAATATGTACTCTACATTGTCTGGCTTTTTTTCACTGAGTGTAATTGTTTTGAGATTCAACCAACTTGTTGCATGTGTCAGTACTTCATTCCTTTTCATTGCTTAGAATCATCCCATTTTGTAGCTGTACTGAAGCTTGTCTGTTTATTCACTTTTTGATGGACATTTGGTTATTTCTAGGTGTTGGTTATTACAAATAAAACTGCTATGAACATTCATGTACAAGTCTATGTATGGGTATTCAGTTCTCTTGGGTAAATACCTAGAAGTAGAATGGCTAAAAAACATGGTAGATGTATGCTTAACTTTTTATGAAACAGACACAATGTTTTCAGAGTTATTGTAGCATTTCACATTCCCATCAGCAGTGTGTGAGTTCCAGTTGCTCCACATCCTCATCAGCACTTGATGTGGTCAGTCTTTTTAATTTTAGTTTTTTTCTAATAGGCATGTGGTGCTATTTTATTGTGGTTTTAATTTCCTATTTTTTAATAGCTAATGTGGTTGAGCATCTTTTCATTGCTTATTGGCCACTCATATATCTTTTTGGTGAAGTGTCTGTTGAAACCTTTTGACCACTTCTTTTTATTTGGGTTGACTTTTTTCTTTTTGTGAAGTTTTGAGCATTCTTTATATGTTCTACTTATAAGTCCTCCATCAAATATATGATCCCTGAGACTTTGGCTTGTTTGTTTATTCTCTTAACAGTGTTGTTTGAAGAGCAGAAAGTTTTAGTGTTTATGAAGTCCAATTTATCAGTTTTTTTAATGCATTGTAACTTTTGTGTTGTATTTAAAAAGTCTTTGCTCAAAGTGCTATAACTGTGTGTTGGTTTCCCAAGGCTACTGTGGTGAATTACCACAAACTTGGTGGCTTGAAACAACAGAAACTTCTTTGAGAGCAGTTTTGGAGGCCCGGATTCTGAAATCAGTATTGCTTGGCCAAAATCCAGATATTTGCAGAACGATACTCCATCCAGAAGGTTCCAAGGGAGAATTTGTCCCTTAACTCTTACATCTTCTGTAATTGTTGGAATTCCTTGGCTTGTGGGCCAGTCTCCCTCTGTCTTCATATTGCTGCCTGTTCCTCTTCATTCTTCTGTTTTCTCTCACTCTCTGCCTTTTCCCTCTCCCTCCCTCTCTCTTTCCCTTTTTCTGTATGTATGTAAAATTTCCTCCTGCCTCATTTTTATAAGGATACAGGTCATTGTATTCAGGGCTTATCTGGATAATCCAAGATGGTTTCCCTATTTTAAGATCCTTAATTTATTACATTAGAAAGATCTTTGTTTTTGTTTGCTTTGTTTTGTGTTTTGCCATGTAAGTTTGCATTTACAGATTCCAGAAATTTGACCGTGGGTATCTCTGGGGGTCTCGGGAGGCATGGAATTTCAGCCTACCACACACTGAGAGCAGCCATCCAAAATCTCTCTGGATTTCAGTCTCCTTATTCAAAAATAAGACTAAATATGACTATTTTGGTTGGTTAGTGAGAAGTAAAATAATGGAAAGTAAAATAATAAAAGGTCTAAAGCATCTAGCACAGTGCCTAGGACAAGGTTTACACTCAATGTATGATAATTATCATTGTTACCAGGAAAGCTGTGATCAGTGGGGTCAGTGTTGTTAAAACTATGCAGGTATTTGAAAATCCAACTTGAAAATCATTGAGACCCTCTAACATAAAGATATGATAAACTCATTTTAAAAATCCCATCAAGTTCTTAGATAACCAGATAACATTTGATGCTAGAAATTGTCCATTTATCAGCTTTGTCTGTTTTAGAGAATTGTCAAATAACGTTGTCCTTGTTAGCATTATAATGCAACCGGATTCCATTTTAACTCTGCAAATGTCCTCTCATTCTGCTATGTGCAGGAAACTGCTAATCACTGGTATGGGCATATGTAAGGAGAATACAATCTGTGACTTAGTCTGCCTCACAATCCAGCAGGGGAACAAAAGTTTTCCTTAAATACTTGTTTTACAGAGCACATACTATATCACAAGTAAATTGAGTACTATTTCACTTATTCTCCATTTTATAAGCTCTGCATCCAAACTTGAAAACAAACATCATCCACAAAAAGTCAAAGCATTAGATGCAATTATCAGATTAATGTTTAATAAGGTGAAAACACAACATAGTGTATTCATAATTTTTGTGCGCATGTGAATTCCGTAGCTTTACAAATACACATTGTCCTAAGGAAAACTCACATGAGAAAGATACGCAAATAATCACAAACATTTGTTTCATTTGCCAGCTATCTAAGCCAAGCCTGCATATCCCTGCATCTCAGAGTAAGGTTGCAAAGTAAATAAATATATACCTACATAAAATAAAGTAAAAATCTTTGCCTAACCAAAGTCATAGATTTTCTCCTGTGTTTTCTTCTAGGGGTTTTATAGTTTGAGGTTTTACATTTAAGTTTATAATACATTTGGAGTTAATTTTTGTTTCGAGGTATGGGTCAAAGCTGGATTTTTTGTTGTTGTTATCTTGATATCTAATTGTCCCAGAATCATTTACTGAAAAGACTATCATTTCTCTACTGAATTCCCTTTCCAAAATGTTAGAAAAATCACTTGTCCATATGTAGTTGAATGTATTTCTGGATTTTAAAAAATTCTGTTCCGTTAACCTATGTGTTTATCTTGACATCAAAAACCACACACCCTGGCCCTGTAGTTTTATAATGTATAGTCTGGAATCAGGTCCTGTGCTTTATCCAAGTTTATTGTTCTTTTTCAAAGTGATTTTTGGCTATTCTAGGTGCTTTGCTTTTCCATGTGAATTTTAGAATCAATTTGTCAGTTTCTGTAACAAAGGCTGGTGGAATTTTGTTTGGGATTTGTGTTGAATCTATGTTACCAATCTTCGGAGGATTAACATTTAAAAAATAGTCTTCTGATTCACGAACACTGTATGTTTATTTAGATTTATTTAGATATTCTTTAATTTTTTCTCAGAAAAAATGTATAGAAAAAATTCTATACATTTCTCAGAAATGTATAGTTTTCAGTGTATATGTATTTCTTTTTTCTTTTTTGACACAGAGTCTCTTTCTGTTACCCAGGCTGGAGTGTAGTGGTGTGATCACAGGTCATTGCAGCCTCCACCTCCTGGGCTCAAGCAATCCTTCTGCTTCAGCCTCCTGAGTAGCTGGGACGACAGGCACATGCCACCATGCCCAGCTAATTTTTAAATTTTTTTTGTTGTAGAGACAGGGTCTCACCATGTTGCCCAGGCTGGTCTCAAACTCCTAAGCTCAAGAGATACTCTTGCCTTGGCCTCGCAAAGTTGCAGGGATTACAGGCATGAACCACCATGCTCGGCCAATGTATATGTATTTTATATATTTTATCAGATTTATTCCTAAGTAGCTCCTAGCTGTTTCTTTTTTAGACGGAGTCTTGCTCTGTTGCTTAGACTGGAGTGCAGTGGTGTGATCTTGGCTCACTGCAATCTCTGCCTCCCAGGTTCAAGTGATTCTCCTACCTCAGCCTCTGGAGTAACTGAGATTACAGGCACACACCACCATGCCTGGCTAATTTTTGTATTTTTGGTAGAGACGAGGTTTCACCATGTTGTCCAGGCTGGTCTTGAACTCCTGGCCTCAAGTGATCCACCTGCCTCGGTCTTCCAAAGTCCTGGTATTACAGGCGTAAGTCACAGCACCCGGCCAATGCTATTGATTTTTAACTTTTAATTTCTGATTGTTCATTACTGGTATAGCAAAATACAGTTGACCCTTGAACATCACGGATTTGAACTGTGTGGATCCACTTATACATGGATTTTTTTCAATAAATATATTGGAAAATATTTGGGAGATTTGTGGTAGTTTGGAAAAACTCACAGATGAACTGCGTAGCCTAGAAATATTGAAAACATTAAGAAAAGTTTGAGTATGCCATGAATACATAAACAATTATACATGTATTTAGGTTGGTGCAAAAGTAATTGTGGTTTTTGCCTTTAATAGCAAGGCCTGGCACGGTGGCTCATGCCTGTAATCCCAGCACTTTGGGAGGCCAAGGCGGGCGGATCACGAGATCAAGAGATCGAGACCATTCTGGCCAACGTGGTGAAACCCCGTCTCTACTAAAAGTACAAAAATTAGCTGGGTGTGGTGGCGGGCGCCTGTAGTCCCAGCTACTTGGGAGACTGAGGCAGGAGAATCGCTTGAACCCGGGAGGCAGAGGTTGCAGTGAGCCGAGATCGTGCCACTGCACTCCGGCCTGGCGACAGAGTGAGACATCATCGCAAAAAAAAAAAAAAAAAAAAAAGTAATAGCAAAAACCGTAATTACTTAAATTACTTATAGCAAAAACCACAATTACTTTTGCATCAACCTAAACAGATACTAGCCTATTTATATGTTAATCAACTGTTAATGTTATTGGTAAGGTTTCTGCCCAATGGTAGGCTATTGGTAGCTATGTTTTTGGGGGTAGTCAAAAGTTATACATGGATTTTCAACTGTGTGGGGGGTTGTCACTCCTAACCTGTGTTTTGTTCAAGGGCCAACTGTACAATTGAGTTTTTGTATTGATAAACTGTTCTGAAACTCCGCTGAGCTCACTCATTTCTGGTAGGTTTCTGTATACATACGTTTTCTACATAAATCATCATGTTGTTTGCAAATGAAGACAGATTTTCTTCTGCCTTTCCCGCTTGGGTGCCTTTTATTTGTGTTTTCTTGCCTTCTTTTACTGTCTAGAACCACCAGTACAATGTTGAATAGAAGTGTCAAGAGCAGGCATTCTTGTCTTGTTCCCAACATTAGGGGAAGGCATTCTGTCTTGCATCATTAAATATATTACCAGTTGGATTTTTTGTGGATACTTTTTATCAAGTTGAGCAAGTTTCCTTTTATTTCTAGTTTGCTGAGTTTTTTTTTTTTTGAATCAGAAATGGATGTTGAATTTTGTCTAATTCTTTTGCATCTATTGGAAGGATCATATGGTTTTTCTTTTTAGTCTGCTCATATAATGAATTACCTTGATTGATGGTAGGATATTTAAACATCCTTTTGTTCCTTGGACAAGCCCTACTTGGACATAAAGATGGTCCCTGACTTATGATAGTTTGACATATGCTGTTTTGACTTTAAGATGATGGGAAAATGATACACATTCAATACAAAGTGCCTTCCTCTTGTGATGCTGGGAGGCAGCAGCAAACCACAGCTCCCGATCAGTCATACAGTTTTGACTTTCAATATTTTCAACTTACCATACATTTATGGGTTGTAACCCCATCAGAAGTTGAGGAGGATTTGTATTGCATTATCCTTATTTATTGTTGGCTTTGCTTTTCTAAAATTTTGTTTAGAAAATTTTTCATTTATGTTATTTAAAGATATTAGTCTGTGGCTTTCTTATTCTGTACATGGTGTCAAGATAATGCTTAACTCATAGATGAGTTTGGGAACATTTCCTTTTGTTGAATTTTTTGGAATAGTTTTTGTAGAAATGGTATTCTTTCTTTCTTAAATGTGTGGTAGAATTTACCAGTGAATCCATCTGGACCTGATATTTTCTTTGTGGAAAAGTTTTTAACTACAAATTTAATTTCTTTAAATAGAGCTAGTGAGGTCAGTTTTTTTTTTTTTTTCTTAAATAAGCTTGGTGGTAGTTCTTCATAGTATTTCCTTGTTTTCCTTCTAATATCTGTAGAATCTATAGTGATGTCACCTCTTTTATCCATGTTTTTGGTAAGTTTTGTCCTCTCTTTGATCATTTTGGCTACAGGTTTATCAATTTCATTGAGTTTTTAAAAAATAACTGCTTTTCATTTGATTGATTTCTCTATTTTTTCTATTTAGTTTCTTTTCATATCTGTATTATTGTTTTGCTTCTGGTTATTTTGGGTTTAATTTGTTCTTCTTTTTGTAGTTTCTTAAGGTGGATGCCAAAGCCATTAATTAAACATTTTTTATGTCTTTTAATATAAGAATTTATTGTTGTAAACTTACCTGAAAGTATTACTTTAGCAGTATCCCACAGTTTCTGGTATGTTGTGTGTTTTTCTAATTCTGTTCAAAATACTTTCTAATTTCTCTTGTTTTTTTTTTTCCAGACCCATGGGTTATTTAGAGATGTGATTCAGGGATATTTCAAAGATCTTGTTTTTTACTTCTAATTTAGTTCTTTTGTGGTCAGAGAACATACTTTTTATTATTTGAAGCCTCTTAAATTTATGGCCCAGAATATGGCTTACTTTGGTGGTTTAGTGCTCTGATTTTGTAGAATTCTGTTGTTAAGAGTGTGTTCAGTAAGTACCAATTAGGTCAATTGGTTGATAGAATTGTTCATGTCTTCCATATCTTTATTGATTTCCTGGCTACTTGTTCTCTCAATTATTGAGAGAGGGGTATTAAAATCTCCAACATAATTGTATATTTTTTCTTTCAGTTCTATTTTTACTTCATGTGTTCTTAAACTGTTATTCAATTTTTAAATATTTGTAATGGTTATGTCTTCTTGATAAATTGATTATTTTATTATTAAGAAATGACCTTCTTTATTCTGGTAATATTTTTTGCTTTGTAATCCCATTTGTCTGATATTAATAGAGCCATTTCAACTTTCCTTTGACTATTGTCAGAAAGAATAGTTGTCACTCAATACTTACAGGGCATTGTTCTAAGACTACCAATGGATACCAAAATCTGGATACTCAAGTCCCTTATAAAAAATGGCATAGTATTTGCATATAACCTTTATACACATCCTCCTCTATATTTTAAGTCTTCTCTGGATTACTTATTATATCTACTACAGTGTAAATGCTATGTAAATAGTTGTTATGCTGTATTGTTTGGGGAATAATGACAATAAAAAAAGCTGTACATGTTCAGTATAGATGCAACCTTGATAGGCCTAACTACATTCTGTCATCTGCAGTTGGTTGGATCCATAGATGCAGAACCCATGGATGTGGAGGGTCTGTGTCTTCTTCCATCCTTTTATTTTTAGTCTGTTTGTGTGTGTTCGTTTGTTTGTTTTTGTTGGGACAGAGTCTCACTCAGGCTGGAGTGCAATGGCGCAATCTTGGCTCACTGTAACCTCCGCCTCCCGGGTTCAAGAGATTCTCCTGCCTCAACCTCTCTAGTAGCTGGGATTACAGGTGCACACCACCACACCCAGCTAATTTTTATATTTTTAGTAGAGAAGGGTGTTCACCATGTTGGCCAGGCTGGTCTCGAACTTCTGACCTCAGGGAATCTGCCTGCCTCAGCCTCCCAAAGTGCTGGGATTACAGGCATGAGCCTCCATACCCAGCCTGTTTGTGTCTTTTTATTTGAAGTTTGTTCTTAGTTTTGCTTTTATTTTTTCTACCTAAGATGACAATCTCTGCTTTCAATTGGAGTGTTTGGACCGTTTGCATTAGTGATGTGGTTAGGTTTGGTCTGTTACCTTGCCATTCGCTTTTTGTCTCATTTGTTCTTTGTTCCCTTTTTTGTTTTCTTTGGCCATTTTGCTAATTTATTATGTTTTGTGATTTCATCTCACTGCCTTTATTGGCTTACTAGTATAATTCTTTGTTTTGTTATTTTTGTGGTTGCTTTAAAGTTTATAATAGGTATTTTAACTTTTAGCAGTCTACCATCACATGATTTATTAATTACAGCATAAGAAACTTACAATTATATACATCTGTTTCTTCCTTCTTGGCCTTTATGACATTGTTCCCATACATTTTACTTTTTCTAGTGTTATAAACTCCATTTTACATTTTATTTACACAGTCAATTCTCTTTCAAAGCAATTTAAACAGTAAAAATATCTGATCTGTTTATTCATGTAGTAACTATTTCCTTTGCTTTTCATTCATCTATGCAGTCTATATTTCTTTGTGTTTTATATATCTGCCTAAATTTCTTTTGGCTGGGTGTGGTGGCTCATACCTGTAATCCTAGCACTTTGGAAACTGAGGTGGGAGGATCACTTGAGGCCAGGAGTTTGAGACCAGACTGGACAACATAATGAGACCCCATTTCTACTGAAAAAAAGAAAAAACTTAACTGGGTGTGGTGGCACATACCTGTAGTCCTACTTATTTGGGAGGCTGAGGCAGGAGGATCGCTTGAGCCCAGGAGTTTGAGACTGCAGCGAACTATGATCACATCACTGCACTCCAGCCTAGGTGATAGATTGAGACCCTGTGTGTGAAAAGATAAATAAAAGAATTTTAAAAAACATTTCTTGTAGTGCTGGTATGCTGGTGATGAACTCTTTCAGTTTTTGTACTTCAGAAAGACTCTTTATATTGCCTTAATTTTTTAAAATGTATTTTCACCGCATGGAGAATTCTAGGTTGACAGTTTTGCTTTGTTTTCTTCAGAACTTTAAAGATGTTGTTCTATTGTCTTCTCTCATGTTGTCTCCAATAAGAAGTCTACCATCAACTCTCTTTCTTTGTTTGAAATAGGTCTTCTCTGTCTACTTTTTTTTCTTTTCATCACTGGTTTTAAGAAATTTGATTTTGATGTGAATTTGAGTTTTCTTCATGTTTCCTATGCCTGCAGTATGTTGAGCTTCTTGCATCTTTAGTTTTACAGTTAAATCAAATTTGTAAAAACAAAAAACAAAAAACAAAAACCTGGGTGATCCTTTTTCAAATAAATCTTATGACTCCTCCTCTTCCTCCTTCGGGGACATCAGTTCCACATGTATTAGGGAGTTCCACTCTTGAGGGAGCCTGTAGCTCATTGGTGATTTTCTTCAAAATTTTTGGATTCTTTTCCTTTCTATTTCATTTGGATAGTAGCTATTTTCTTCTGCAGTGTATGTCACGTCATTAATTCTATCCAGTATAGTTTCCATCTCAGACATTCTAGTTTTCATCTTCAGAAGTTCAATTTGAATCTTTTTTCCCTTTGTTGAGGTAACTGCCTGAAAGTTCAAAATTGGAATGACCCAGTTTGCTCCTTTTTTTTTTTTTTGGTATTACTTGTTTGTTTTTTCTTTGTGCATTGTTGGTGTTACGTATTTTTCAAGTGTATGTTTTACTCTAATCTGCCTGAGTCAGTTTTTGAGGAGCACATAGGAGGATGTGTGTGCCTCATATGTGCTGGTCTTGTGTGTGAGTCCCTGGTGTTGGACATGCAGGTGGCCCCTGTGAAGTAGGAGCATGTGAGATGCGTGTCCCTCAGATGTGCTCACGTTGTGTCTGGGAGTATGGCAGCAATGGAGCATGTCTTTTAAATGCTTTGGTCTCCATAGGGGCATTATATGCAGGAAAGAGCTACCTTTCCTTCTAACGGTTTATAGTGAGTCGTGGCTGCCAGATGTCCATGCATACTGAAGCCCACTGGTAGCCCGGATGGGTCATATTTAGACTGTAGGCTCAAGGTTGTATAATTGATGGCTGCAAGGGCCTGTTTCTGAGTCTCTGGTGTTGGAGATGCAGGTGGCCCCCATGAAGTAGGACCACATGGGTTGTGTGTCCCACAGATAAACTTGTCATGTGTCTGAGGCCCTTGTGTTGGTGATGCAAGTGGCCCCTGTGAAGTGCAGGCTTGGAAAATTACACACAGCTACAGTCCAAACATATCTTTCTCTATGAAGGTCTCTGTGGGAAGTTAAACAAACACAGAACATGTTTGCCTTAGTCTCGATAGTAGCTGATGGTTTATTTACTTCCTTAGCCATGGTTGATAGTCACAGATGTGAACAATATTTTTGACCTTTTCCCCATTTATTGGATACTTGTTAGATTTACATTTGCTTTAATACCCATGTATATTTGGGAGACTGGCCACACCCCTTTGAATTGATGAGAAACACCTGCCAAGGCCCAGTCTCATTCCACCTTCACCTGTGGAGGGACAGGGCCCCTTCTCTGGATGTCAGTTTTCTTAACAGGAACATGAACTGGTTGAACTAAGCATACAGTTCCTTCATCCATTTCCAGAAGACTGTGGGGCAGCATGGAGGGGTTCACTGTGTGCCATCTGCAGAGATAAGACAATCCTAGCTTGGCAGGTTATCAGCTGGGCTGCCTGGGGCTCATCCTGATCCCATTCCTCAAGTGGATGGGAGCACAGCCCCTTAGTTCTGGTCATAACTCCAAGACCCTTCTGGGAACATTTTTTTTCCCAATGAGAGCACCTCACATTGTTGTAAGTTCTCAGCCCCACAGTGACTGTTTCCTGGCGCATGCCAGAGATGCATTCAGATTTCAGATGGTACAGGCAGGTCCCTGATGGGGATCAGTGCAAGAGTAGACTGGTCAGTGTGGTGAGGTTAGACAACCCCCATGAGACATTCCCATTCCTTGGACTGGGCTTGAGGCTACCTGGATCTAAGTAATCCTGTGGGATATGCTGAGCCAACTGATGGCCTCTGAAAGTCTGTGCTGACCCCAAACATGGACACATCAGTAGACATTCTGATCCATGGGGACCCAACACAGAGGAGTAGTTGAGCAATGATTTAATGAGTATTTAAGTTAGGATCGCTTGCATTCATATAATTTGCTTTAAGGGAATATAAGACAAGTGTTGTGCCGGGTTTAAGAATCCTCCTACAGGCTGACACAGTACTGGGCCTCCTGGTCATAGATGACAAGGCGAACATTCATGGCTTTATCGTGCAGTTGTTAGTCAACTGAACCTAGGTTTGATTGCCCAGCACAGTAAAGCCAAAATATCTACATGGAGGGAGAAATATCTACAGCAGGAGAAAGAAGGGCCTTCATTTGCAGGGTGCCAAGCAAGGAGAATTGAGCAGCTCCCGCTTAAGACAGAACCTCTCCAATGGCTTGCAAGCAAGGTTTTTAAAGGCAGGGGTAAATTTCAGGAAAGCAGAAGTTACAGACAAAATCATAAATTGATACATGGTAGTTATACACTGGTTTGGCCTAAAAAGATGGGATATCTTGAATAGGGATATCTTGAATAGGACTCCTAGGTAGAGTCAAAGTCAAAGATTTTCTGATTTTTAATTGGTTAAAGAAGAGAAGTTTTGTTTAAAATGTCGAGGCAACAGAAAAGAATGTCATCTCTGGCTTGTGGGTGTGACTTCCTTCAGGCCCTTAAGGAAGAAATTTAGGACAAAGATTGGCAGTCAGAGTTCAGTCCTCAGTTCTCCATTATTTGAGGTCGCCAGCATATCCATTTGGGGCCTAGGTTTCTAAAAAACAACTCAGGGACATATGTTAAGATGTTATCTTTATTTTCTATAGGGGACCAAACATCCTTTAACTTTTAACTATTGTTAAAGTGACTTTAACTTCCTTGGCTATTGTTGTTCTTGCTTATCAAGTTGCTCATTTACCTCTCAGGGCTAGCTGGGAGCCTGGAATTTCCCTTGAAGGAACTCAGGATTTTCCTTTATTTCCATGCTTGTGGGGTCCTGCATACCCCTAAGAGGGGTCCCTGCTCTATCTCACAATCTGACCATTTTGTTCAACCTTTAATTGCCAAAAGATGACATTATTATGGCTTGTGTTAGTGAGGTCATTATTTTTCATTTATTTTGTGTTTACTCTGGATATTTCCAAAAGGGACTCATGGAAGCCAGCCCAGGAGACAGAGCTGTCCCTGTCAAGTGTCAGGTTCATGGAGCTGTGTATTCACTTCCATACTTCCTCAGCCCCTCCCAGCCTTTGCTCTTCTTGTGGATCCTTTCACTGGGCTTGATTCCGAGGCCAGGAATCACCAGGCAGCTGCAAGGACTGCACCCACGTCATCCTCATGTCTTGGTTTCCATGACTATAAAATGTGAAAAGGACACTGGAGAGTCTGTACATCCTTTGCTGCTCCCATACCCCAGTTCTGTGAGCTGCTAAAAAACTGGCCACACTGGAGGCCTGAAGTGAATTCTCACCCGTAATGTAGCTCCAACAATTGTTAATGTCTGGTTAGTCTTGTTTGGTCTCTACCCTCTGCCTTCCCTCAAATCCTAGACATCATCTCGCTGCCTCCATAAATCCTTTACCTCTATCATCTGAGAACTTTTGACCTGGCACCACCACGATACCATTATCATACCCAACCAAACTGATGAAAGTTACATCATCTCTAAAACCCAGTCTGGGCTCGGTTCACCCTTGTGTCTCAAAAATGTCTTTTCATCCTGGCTGATTTGTTCCAACCAGGATACAAATGAGATGGACATATGTCTTGATTGTCTTGCGAGATTTTAATATTTGGAGGTGACTGAACAATGACACAGACAGTCCCGTGCCATTGAGGGAAGTTTATTACTCACAGCCTGTAGACCAGAGGGCATGCATGCCATGCCAAACAGGGCCACACAGTGAGCACCCAGGTCATCAGCAGGCAGAAAGAGGAAGGAGACAGTGTGGCCTTGAGCCTTCATTGTGGTTTCAGGGTAAGGAAGGGGTGGGGCAGGTTAAGCAGCTTATCAGGTTTAGGATTAGATAGTTTGAATAATGTGCATGGGCTCGGGGCTATAGGAGTGGGCCCTGGTTTGTACCTGGCCAGGGGGTGATTTAGGGCAGGTAGGTGAGAATTAGATTAGACAAAGGGTGGTCAGGGGATGGACTGGGGATGGGTTGGTTTGCATGTGAAAGTATTTACTGTTTCTAGGAATTAGTTAGTCTTGGGATTTCCCTTTTAGTCTTTAAGAGTGCCCCTCCCGTTTTGGCCCCCCATCCTCTGTGACATTTTTTTATGTGCTCCTCCTGCCCCCTTGTTGGCTTCTATGAACTGGTAGATCTTCAGGAGACTTAGTAGTTTCTTGGATCTGCTTTTGTTATTGTTGTTGTTGTTTTAATAACCCTTCCCTGGGTGGCTGTGCACTTCTTGTTGCTTCTCTCTAGCAGGCAGGTGCTGGCTCCTTTTCTTCTTGCCAGGTTGAGGTTGATGGTGGAGTGGTTATCAGTGAGACCCGTCCATCAATGGTCTCCCATCCACATTGCACCCAATGGTTTTATAGCAGCTGCCTTGCAAGCATGGCTGACATTTTGTGTTGCATTTGACTTTGCAAGATGGAGGTTTTTAATTCCCTAATTTCTTCAGCATTATTAGCTCATGATTTTTTCTAAAAAAGAATACTTATTCAGCTATTTGGTTATTCTCAAAAATAGTAAATGTTCAATTCTTTTTACTTATCAGTTTTCAAAATAATAATCAGCACCCCGTTATGAAGTCATGGATTTTTAAAAATTTGATGTGTTTTGATCGATTGCCGTCTTTTTTATTTTTGGTGTTAAATTTCCTATTTTGGCAAGTGGGAGCCTGTTCAGGTTACTTTCTGTTTTCTGTCTTTTTTTTTTTTTTTTTTTTTTTTAAGGTCAGTCACCTCTGAGCAGCATCTTCAGACTAATCATTTTTCTAGAAGGCCTGGTTTCTTTCAGTGGGAAATGGTTTTTCAACACCATAATCTGGGTTGTAATTGGTCCGAGGCTTTTTAGGGCATTGAGATAGGATTTTTTTTTAGGAAAATAAAAATAAATTATGAGTTTATATTGATATTTCCAATTCACTTCACTCCTTGGATTTTTATATTTGTATCTTTTTGGTGATGCTGAAAATTCTAATGACAGTAATATTATTTGTTCATCTTTCCATATATAGTAGGCTCAAAATAACATTGCCAATATTATTTTCAACAATAAGTCTGCTGAATGCAATTGGAGATTTCTTTGTGGTTATTTTTGTCCTTGCATTATATTCTACCAGACATACAGTCAAATATGCATTTTCTCATCGCTCGGAATAATTCTTCTCTCTGTGGTCATGCTGGTAACAGGTTTATTTCATTTTGGTTTTGATCTTTTAGGTATAACTGTTTTTAATTTTTCTTTTTAGGCACATAAAATAATTGCATGGTTCAGTTGCACAGTAAAAAACCGAAGTCGAGGTACATGGAGAGACCCCTCCCTTGCTCACTGTTCCTCCCGTGCGTGTAGTTAGATGTTTGTGCTGGGTTTCCCCTTGCCCCTCCATGGTTCCTTTTGGTTCCTTTTTGATGCTGATAGTGCATGCACTGTGAAACTGTTCCTGGAGAGTGCTTCCCAACAGGGCACGCTGATTCCTCAGTCCTCCCCTGAGGCAGGGAGGCTTCCGGGGACCTGATTTGATCCTGTTGATGAACAGGTGTCTGCAGAGTTCTTGTGTTTCAGCTCTTCTGCGCTATCTCTGTAGCAGGAAGCTTCCTCTAGGGTTTTCTAAAATTTCTTATTTCGTTCTTCCACTGATAGCCAAACACTCCAGTCTTACAAAGTTAATTGGACTTGGCCAGTTTGGGTTTTGGATGCAGTCACTTTCGGGCAAAAACTGGATTGATTCAGGCTTTTCATCCTCTCCTTCTCCCAGGTATCTGTTTTCTTAGAATTGGGATGCAGTGTGTGAGTCAATGCGTCGTCCTCTGGCCTCTCTGGACTCTACTGTTTTAGAGCTGACCCTAGAGCGGCCTGGGCATGTCAGAGCTCTGGAATTGGCAGTGGATCTTTCTGAGCCACTGACTCTCTGCTTTCTTCTAGACGTTACCTCTGTGCCCTTCTGGGACGGGTCCTGGGGCTGGGCAGGGTCAGAGTGCACTGGCCTATGTGAGCCCTTGTTGTTCTAGACCCTTCTCTGTGGCTGCCTGCTCAGTCAAGGCCATGATGGGCCCAGACTGTCTGCAAGCTGGCTGCAGCTCTTTAGGCCACACCTGGAGCAAATCAGGAGACTTTCCTATCTGGATTCTCCTGCAGTGGCTCTGTTGTACTGAGAAGCTTCTGTTGTCATGTCACCTGCCTGTAGTCCTGTCCCTTTCAAGCCTGGGAGGGAGGGGGCAGCTCTTGTCCCTTAGGGCTGAACATGCCTCTGAGCCCCTGCCAACCCTCCATCTCATCTTCTTCTTTCTTCTTTTGGAGGAGACACAACATTTCCTGTGGTGCTTTATTGCAGTGGACTCTAGGTGCTGACTTTCCATATTTATACAAAAGAATCTAAAATCAGAAACACTAAAACCAATTAGAAATACCTTTTTTGATCTCTTAAGCTTGCTAACAAAAGGCAGCGCCTCTGAGATTAAAGACAAAATAAAGCAATATATTCAACATTTGTCCTAAGCTGTCTCCACTAGTGCCAGCGTGGTGGAGGTGGGTGGGAAAGGGATGCCATGAGGGCCCAGGAGGGTACTCAGCTTTGCATCTCAGAACAGTTTCCAGAGACTCATGTGTGATGCTGAGTGAGCTGGATTTGTGCACACATGTGTGTATGGTACGAGTTGCCCAGGTTCTAGGAGAGGATTGCTGTTCTAAAGACAACTGTTCTGGACAATTTCTTTAGAATACACAAGCCCTCATCTGCTTGTAAGGCCTTGCCACATGACCATGTGCATGTGGATAGCCTGTGCTAGATGGCTTTGCCCTTGGTCCTCATGCAGAGATAGGTTCTCCCCACTCACAGCTCGCCCACACCATGCAGTGACGGTCACACTTGAGGCTCCGTGGGCATCTCTTTAGCCTTCATTCCCGTGTGCTATTTATGCCTCCTTTTACATAGGACTCCTGTAGGGATGGTAATTGAAGATTCCACCCCAGCCAGCCCCACAGCAATGTCCTTTTCTGTGGTGGCCATGCCAAGTCTTGGTGTCAAATAGGATAGTTGGGTTGACAGGGTGGGCTGTTTGGAGCAGTTGTACTGACAGGCCCCACCTTTGCCTTTTACCCTGGAGGCCCTGCTACCATCAGATCTGACTGGCCTGTTCACTCATGCACACTCATCCCTTCAGCAGCCTTGTCCTGCACACCTGTCCCACTCCAGGGATAGGCTTGTTCTGGACTCACAGAGATGACCAGGAGGCCCTGGTAACCACGGGACCCTGGAAAGATGCTGGGAACACAGCTCAGAGCTGAGGTGGGGGCAGGGACACTAGCAGTTGCCCACAATCCCTGAGTCCACTCACGCGCATGAGATGCAGGGATGATCAGGGACCCACATCACCCTCAAAGTCCTTGACGTCCAGAGCACAGGTCCTTAGAGTTGGGGATTGGCGACCCTCCCAAAACCATGTGCAAGAAGAGTTCCAGCAGCCAGTGGGCATTGTGGCTCTTGTGGGCTCCCAGAGGGGTCTTGAGCCCTCATTTGGGCCTCTGAGAAGAAATCCTGATGTGTCAGGGCTATCATCACAGGTTGTGAGTGCTCACGGGGTTTCTAATCTCAGGGAGGGGGTGGGAGGTGGCAAGGGCTGGGTGGAGGAAGCGTGAGTATGAGGTGTGGCCGCTTCCCCTTCCTGGCAAGCCCTGTGCATTCAGGCCTGTGTCTGACTGTTGGGGACATTTGGGGGATGTTTGGAAGCAGGCCTGAATGCACAGAGCACACCAGGGCAGTGCCAATGGGGACAGGGTAGTGTCCCAGGAGGGAGCCCAGAGCTGACTGTGGGCCTGGAGGCTCTGGTGAGTATGGCTTGAGAAGGCTGTCCGGTCGCATCCCTGGTGAGTCCCTGAGGGGCCCTGCCTTCAGTTTTGCAGGACAGAGACTGGCGCTGGCAGCCCACGCTGGAGTCCAGTGAATGGTCATTCAAGCTGGGCCCTGAGGGGCTGGCACTGGAACCAGGCAGCAACCCTGTGTCCAGGTCACTTTTGTGGCCTCTTGGCTGTACCTTCCCTGGGACAGGACACGGTCCTTTCTGTGAGCACTGACTGTGGTTCCAGGCCCTGTCATTGCTGCAGTGACAGTAACCATGGTGCCAGCCACTGCACAGAGACCCTTGCCCAGATCATCACTGGTCCTCCAAGCAGGCATATCCTGACCCCTTTGAAACATTTGGACACCTGGGAAACAGCACTGTGGGGCCAAGCAGCCTGCCCTTGGGTGGAGTGGACCTACCTACCCAGCTCTGAACTCATGCTCCCGGGCCCCTGACACAGGCTCATGTCAGCTGCAGCTCAGCCTGCTGGGGGATGAGGGCAGGTGGGAAGGCCCCCTTCTGCAGATGAGGAGGCCAGGGTTCTAAGGGCTAAGTAGTTGTCACAGTCATGCAGAGATGGAAGGGACCCTAAATGGCCAGACCCTGGATGTCTTTGGACTGTCACCAGCCTCTCTGTGACCAGCTCCCTGTCAGCAGGAGGAGCCTGCCGGGCCCTCACAGAGCAGACTTGGACCCTGGGCTTTACAAGGCTGGCCTCAGTGTCCATCTCACAGACTGAAATCTCTGATCACCTCCTCCCCTTTTCTCCCGTCCATGGTCTTGGAGTGCTGAGGGAGGCTCAGTGGTGGAAGGAGCTGGGCAGAGAGCCAACTGTATGCCCAACAGCGCCCCCTCCTCTGATGCTGGGCGGTGGCCAGGGCCATCTCTCAAGGTCCCTGCAACGCCAGGCCTGAGGGCAGCTCAGGACAACAGCAGGGTCATCAGCTGTCTGCTCAGCTCTGGGAAGATACTTCCATGGACAGGCCATTCAGCTGCTAGGCCAATCCCTGCTCAGCCTGGGAACTGGGGCTCCCAGCAGTCGGTGTGGCCTGTCCCTGTCCTGACTCACTCTGTGCTGGCCCTGGTTCCTTTTCTCTAAGAATGTGGGGCACAGATGAGCACAGGGGTCATGAGAGCTGATGATTCTCATTCCAAATGCACTTGTGTTAACTCAGCATTCGACAGGACCTGCAGGGCCCCAGTCATTTGTAAGAAACCAAAGGATCACATTAAATATAAGCCACCGATGTGTTCTCAGAGTGGCTGAAGGAGTTCTGTGGCCTTATAAGACCATCTCAGGGGACTTGTGAGGTCCTTCCTCATCCAGCACTGTGCTTGTGTGAGGCTGGTTCCTTCACGGGCATCTGCAGAGATAGCACAGCACGAAGGCTGGATGCAGAAGTGGGTCACAGAATCCACTGTCTGCCCTGGAGATGACGGCACCACAGAGGCTCACAGAAGTGGACTGCAATACTGTGCTTCTCACTCATTGTCTTTTGTTTGGGGAAATGTCGTGATTTTTCATAAAATGTTATTTATGTTAACATGCAGTGGATTCATTATTATTTTAAATGCATTTGTACATGAAAAAATTCTTATTGTTAAATATCAGTAGCTATAACCCACCTACACAAAAAGTTTTAGTTTTTAGTGAGTCCTTAGTGATTTCAAGACATAAAGGGGTCCTGAAATGGAAATGTTTTAGAGCTGCTGTTTTAATGTTGTCCCTGAAATAAACACAACAGTCGTGATGATAATCCCAGTTGACACTGATTGATCCAAGTAAGACAATACAGGGTCTTAGAGTTAACTCTCTCCACCTTCCATGTGCCCTGCGAGGCTGGTGCTGCTGTTCCTATTCATACCACTGTACAGACGAGCAGATGGACATTCAGCTTTGGCCAGTGCCTTCTGCCTCCTGGGAGTGTGCCCTGTGGGTGGGGAGGTCAGAAGCCCCAGGGACACCCAGATGGGTGAGAGGTCCACCCTTCCTGGGGAGAAGCAGCTGCTGGGGGGAATCTAGCACGTTCCAGAGGGCTGTCCGTGATGGTCTGCATGGCGGTTAAGGGAGGTGCTGTGGGAATAAAGGGAGTTGGGGAAGATGCCCCATGGAGATGGCATTCCAGCCGGACCTTGAATGATCATCCTGTAGGGTTGGCTCAGTGAAGCAGACAGGAGGGATGGACCCCCGAAGGGGAAAGAGGCCATGAGCGAGGTATGGGGAAAGGGAGAAGGAGATCAATGTGAGCCTGGTCCCAGCCCTCAAGACTGTGCTGACCACGCAAGGGTGTGGCCTGGGAGGGAAGGTGGTGGCCCAGGTGCAGCATGTCTTGCCAGCGCTCTGTGGCCACCAGTGTCTAGAGGTGGTGGAGCCAGCAGTGGCGCTCACAGCCTCTGTAGCGCTGTCTCTTACCATGTGCCTTGCCCTTCCCTGAAGGAGAACCACTGTCGCCGCATCAAGATTCTCGGGGACTGCTACTACTGTGTGTCGGGCCTCACCCAGCCCAAGACTGACCATGCCCACTGCTGTGTGGAGATGGGACTCGATATGATTGATACCATCACGTAAGTACCCCTGGGGCTGAGAGGAGTGGCCTGGGGCATCTACACATTGAAATCCTAGAAGCTGAGCCACCTTCTGCCCCATGTGGGCTCCCCTCTCAGGGCCTCGCTTTGTCCTGATGGGTCTGTCTGAGGCTGCAGAGAATGATGCCAGCATTAGGAGGATGCTGGGTTCAGGAAAGCATGAAAGGATGCTTCCGTGATTCCCTGCCTTTACATTTCGTGTGTGGCTGTATTTCTTTGTCCACAGGAATCCTGCATATTGTCAGGTATGCATGAGTCATACAAAAATAAATTAGTCTTTAGCTTAGCCAGATAAGACATACAGAAAGGTTTGGCCCCAATCTAGCTGACTTCTCTATTAAAAGGAAGTAAATATGTGTGTTTCTCTTCACTCAGCAAGGTAACTGGGTCTCAGATGCTCTCTGTGTGGGGAGACAGGCTTGGGATCGGGGCAGGTGAGTCTTCATGGAATGAATATTACACCTGTGAGGCCAGGCCTGCCCATTTCTTGGTCAGTCTTATGTTGTCATTGTCCTTATCAGAGACTGGGAAGAAGACACAGATGTTTTTGTCAAGTTAGGGAAGGTGTGGAGCTGGAAGGCTGAGCTAATGTATGGAGTGTAGATCCAAACTAACATCTCAAAATGTGGAGAGGTGGGTATGCTCCAATGAGATGGGGCCAACAGGGATTGGGGCATAGCTTCATACCTGGAGCGGAAAAGTAGTAGCATAAGAATTTTGTAGGGAGATGATGGGTAGTTGCAGGTGAAAGGATGCACAGGCAAACACCCCACCCAGCTAGGCTGAGAGATGGGGCGAGACTGCTGGCTCCCTTTGCCCCATCACTGCCTCGTGGGCTGCCCCATGCAGTGCTCCTGCAGACAGTGTGACTGGAAGGAGGCGGTTGGGAGGAGGGTGGTACCTCAAGCATTGTGCCCACTTCTGGCACCTGTGTGTCGGACACATGAGCAAAGCCGAGCCCTGTGGGGCAGCGGTTCACCAACACGGCTTCATGTCAGAGTTGCCTGTGAGAACCAAAGTCCCTGATGGTAGCTCCACCTCAAGAGCCCGAGGTGGCTGGTCTGGAGTGTGATCTAGGACTGAGAGTGGAAAAGCCCCCTCAGCTGACCTCAGTACACAGCCTAACAGAGAGCCATTGCCCCAGAGAAAAGCAGCCTGGCTGGAGGAGATGCTGGGCAGAAGCAGGAAGGAAGGAAAGATGCCTGGCGTGGAGAAGACTTAGAAGTGATGACCATCACCTGTTCTCTGAAAGGATGGGATGTTATCACAGCATATCATATATATTGTATGTTGCATCTCAGATGACATCATACATCACCTTACATCATGTATCACTTGTATATCATATGTCATGTTACATGCCACATCATGTTTCATATAATATATATCACATATCATATCACATATCACATAATCTACCATATAACATATCACATATTATATCATATATCACACGTCATATAACTGTCTTTCGTATTTCTTAATAGATCACATCATATCACATTATGTCATAAATAACATTATATCACATCACATATCATATGCTATTTGTGTGTATATAGATAATATATCATATCAGATCTGGTTTTGTGTGATCTCCTTGGGGGAAAATGAGGCTCTGTAGGTGGATGCTTTAAGGAGACAGATGTCAGTCCATTTGCTTAGTAAATATTTGTGAAGCCCCCACTCAGTGCTGAGCACAGACACAAGCAGAGTTGAATGATGTGGGCTGACCTGGCTGACCAGGTGGCTCGTGGAGCTGAACTGGATGGCCTTGTGCCCTTGAAGGTTGGTGACCCTGACCGTGCCGACCGGGGTCCTCCTGAGAGGGGTCTGGTGCTTATTCTTGGCCCCTGGTCTCCTTACCTGGCTGTGTATGCTCCTGTGCTCAGTAACACCCCATCTCTTGCTTGAGGTTCTGGGCCTTAAAGGGTGCTGTCCTTCCTTCTACTCCTGTTTCTGCCTTGCATGTTGATGGGTTATAAGCTGTTTTTGCAGACGCGCCTCTTCCTGACCGCTGCCCAGGAAGCCCTGCGTCTGCGCTCTGGTTCTGCACCTGGCCCGGAGCTGCCTGGAGCTGCAAACCCACCTGGCTTGCTCCACTTCCTGGTTCACTTGCTCCATGAACCTGTGTCCTCTTGGCCAGCTCTCCTGGCATTCCAGCTGCTGGCTCTCAGTCTGTGAGATTCTCCAGGCTTTGGTGCCTTCAGCTCCACATCTCTAGCCCTGCTACCTGAAACTGGTCTACCCTAGTGCCAGGGGCGTCTTCCTGGGCCTCCTGTAGCTGCTGTCTGCTTGGGCTCCTGATTACCAGAGTGTTCCCAGGGCCTCAGGAAGCTCTACATGCCAGAGTTCCTGCCACTCAGCTTCCTGGCTCTGGACCGGAAGAAAAGCCACCGAAGACTGAGCATGGAAGATGCCTCCCAGCCAAACAGACCCTTCTTCCTCCTCAGACTGTCAAAGACCCTGGGACCCACCAGTGTGTGCTCTGCATGGCCGGCCTTCTGTTGGGACCATCTTGGCATCTGGTGCATCCCCTGCCAGCCACATTGGGCTGTGTGTGTCCCTGCCTTGCACATGCAGGATGGAATATGTTTATCAACAGGAGGAGCTTGCCCAGGCAGAGGAGGACACTTTATACAATGTCTTTCTCTTCCTCCCACCTTGGAGTGGAGTGTTTTATTTGAAACTTTGGAAACACAAAGTTTCAGGTGAACAGGTGAAGTGGCCAGAGCTAACCTTTCCCCGCAGGGCTCCATGCTGAGCCTCGCAGCTGGCACACTGATTTTATTTGCTCCCCGCCACTCCTCAGTAGCGAGGTCTGCACTCTCAACTGCATTTTTTCCCTGTCTTGAGTCTGATTCTGTTCCAGAAAGCCCTTCCCATCTCCAAAGGAGTGGGCCATGCCCCAAGACACTAATTTCAGTAGTTGCCCACTGACTTCCTCTTTTAATAGAGTCCTTGGTGGCAGGCTCAGTGCCTGAGTGACCAGGAAGGAGAGGGGCCTGCAGGTCAGATGTGTCCCTTTCCAAGGCCCACAGAGAGGTCTGTTCCAGGCTTGGGAAATTCTGAGTGGGCAGAGGAAATCCTAAGGCACATAAGGGATGTGTATTAGTCTGTTGTCACACTGCTATAAAGAACTACCTGAGACTGGGTAATTTAAGAAGAAAAGAGGTTTAATTGACTTGTAGTTCTACAGGCTGTACAGGAGGCATGGCCGGGAGGCCTCAGGAGACTTACAATCATGGCGGAAGGCAAAGGGGAGGCAAGCACGTCTTCTCATGGCGGCAGGAGAGAGAGAGCAAAGGGGAAAGAGCTACACACTTTCAAACAACCAGATCTCGTGAGAATTCACTCACTATCATGAGAAAAGCAAGGGGGACATCCACCCCCATGATCCAGTCACCTCCCACCAGGTCCCAACATTGGGAATTACAACTGGACATGAGATTTGGGTGGGGACGTAGAGCCAAATCATATCAGGATGGTTTGACTGGTTGGAAGATTCTTGAAGCATCTCATGCAGACTCCATGGTTCCAGAGGCTGCTCTGATAGAGGGTGGGGGTTGGGGCTCCATTGTCAGCCTCTTTTCAGGCCCATGCTTTGCTGGTAGCACAAGAAAGAAATTGCTGCAGGTGCAGGCAAGCATGCAGCCAGAGCTGGGTCTTGATTTCTGAGGCTGGAGAAAGTCTTTCCCTTGTTGAACAAGTGGGAAAGATCTTGTTTTATCACTTTGAAGAATGTTTATTCCTATGGGAAAAATGGATAGACATATTTTCCTTTTCTGATCTGTAAACCTAGGCCTCCCACGCCTAGCATCTAGTCCTTTTTCATGCAGATCGGTCATTTGGGAAGAGTCTAGGACCCGTTTTGTCAAATGCCTGTGGGCCTAGTGAGGCTCCAGTGTGAATCCAGGTGGGGCTGAGAGAGGCCCTCTGAAGTGCAGGGTGGGGCATCTCTTTGTAAAGACATGGTGAAGAATGCTGGACTTGAAAGTGGGATCCCAGGGCCCCTACCTTCCTCAGCCACCAAGCTTAGCCAGCCTGGCCCTCTGGGAGCCACAGCATCCAGAGGCCAGAGCAGTGGGCTGGGGCATCTCCAAGGCTCTGGGCTCCTGCAGCTGGCCCTGGGCAGTCTGACCCTGCCCCCAGCTTACTTGCCCTGACCTCCACCTCTCTCTCAAACTTGGGCTCTATTTAGGAGTGTGGTATACTATTTTAAGGAAATGCCCGTTAATTTTTATTGGTATGATTCTTAGTGAATGCTTTAAAAGTGATATACATTCCCTGTTTGGGCCAGGTGGTTCCTGTCTATAGGAGAGATGAAGATGGGATGAGAAGTATCCTAACTGTCCAGTGAGTTTGGTGACTGTGCTGGTCTTGCTCCTGAAGAGCTGTGTGACCCTGGACATGTTCCTTTTGTCTTGGAGCTTCAGTTTTCCCCCTCTGTAAAATGGCCAATTCTGCCTCATGACATCCTGTCTCTGAGCCCACAGAGCATTGGAAAGATGAGGGTGGCAGGACCAACCTCCCAGCTGCTGCAGCCAGGCTGACAAGACCAGGCCCTGTGTCCTGAGGTTTGGGGCCAGTCCTTGACCTTGAATTTCCAATGGGATTTCTGCAGGACTGCCTGCGATGCCCAGACTGCAGGGACACAGGCAGCACATCAGTCCCTGTGTCAATCTGAGACCTTCCACGTGTTAAGAGTCTTAGTCTGAGGCTTCCCAATGTTCCCTCTCTGTATTCCATACCTGGAAGTCATGTGTGACACTCTTGGGGCAGAAAGAAGGGGGCATTTTCTCCTGTTGGTGAAGTCAGATGAGGCCTGAACCCCTCCCTGGGGCCTGGCTTGGGGGATACTCAGGTTTGAGTCCCTCTCCCTGACTGGGGCTTTGCTCTGTGTGAGGTCTGTGCTCACCCACCTTCTTCTGCTCATACCCCTCTCCTCTGACACACACCACCAGCTCTGCTGCTCTCCCAGAGTTGCCCTGAGTATTAGGTCACCCTAGGAAGTTGCTCCTAGTCAGCCAGTTCTGGCCTACCAAAATGGCATTTCATATGGTTTCAGCTACCTCATCCCCAGCTGCTGTGTTTCCTGAGTGGGCTGGGGGGCTTCTGATTTCAGGAACCTGCCAGATTCTTGGCTCCCATCCTTCAGGCGATGCTTCAGGTTCCTCGAATCCTTAATTTTCTTTGCAGTAAAATGGAGAAACAGTGTTTGCATCTCTGAGTTGTTTTGATAATTTAATGAGATCTCAGATTAAATGGGCCTGCATAGACTGGGTTCTAGCAGCCGCTGCAAGTATTAATTCATCAGCTCCCAGAAAGAGGGAGCCGGTGGCCAATATGGCAGGATTCTATCTGAAGCCACATGGTTCTGTGTACCCATAGGAATGTGGATTTGTCTGTCCACTTCATGGGGGAAGCCTTGTTCGTCACAGGTGATAGGCAAACCATGAATCAGATTTTGAACAGGAACCTCATTCTTCCACATGACCACCAAGTATGCAAGCCACCATTTTTGCTAAATAGACTCAATCCAGATGCCTTGCTGGCAGTGTGTATTTTTGGTTTACTACGTTGAATTAAATTAGAAGTAAATGGCATGTGCCTTTCCTCCCTGACCCACTTTTGAGCTGCTAAGTTCAGCTTGTGTGTGCTGTGGTCGTCAGTAGAACTTGATTGTCCCCCAGCCTGCATCCCTGGAGGTCGTGCGAGAAGGGATGCCTGCTGGCCTTGTCTGCCTGGCACTTGGGCTGTCCCCAGCAGTATCTTACTTTTTAACAAGGGGGCTTGTGTGTGAGCCATGGAGCATGCTTCAGTTTCTCAGCGCGGAGAAACTTGGAGGATTACTTCGTCTAATTATTGGATTCTAGTTTTCAGAGCCAGACCTGTTGATACATTTAGGGATGGATTTTCTGTGGGAGAGGTGATGCCTGTGTGCACACACTTCTACAACCACCACACATGGTTTTCCCTAAAATTTTAGGGGACATGGAGCTTCTGAATCTTTATATTCTAGATCCAGAAGCTGCATTTTTACAGATAGGGAAACTGAGTCCTAGGTAGGGAAGGGAGGAGCCCAAGTTGAGGTGATGAGCTTGAGCCACCTGAGGCTGAAACCATTTGCCCCGCCCTTCCCGCCACACAAGGATGGGGGCTTGGAGGCTGCTGCAGGCGTGTGTGTTGTTGTTATTTCTAGAAATTCTGCCTAGGTGACAGTAAATCGGCCTCTATGGTGTCCTCTCTTCTCTTTTTTTCCCCCTGTAGTGTGCACAGCTATAGCTACAGTGCTTGAAATAATGGCTGACACTCAGTAGATGTTTGTTGAACAAGTGAATGAATGTATGCTTACCTGTCCTTTCACTTCCGAGCTTCAGTGCAGCCATGACTAGGTTTCAGCTCTGCCAGAATTTACTCACGCCAAGGGGCCAACAGTGGCCCCCTCTGCCAGAGGTGGGTTGCTTCCTCATTTCCTTCCTGTTGGGGTCCAGCTCAGAGGACCAAGGTCAGGGCTGTAGGTGGTGGGCAAATGTCAGACTCTTCCTCTGCATAAAAAACACTTGTGATAAATAAGTGAACCTGAGAGCACAAGTAAAGAAAAAACATAGTACAAATAAAGCCAAGAAAGTCCTTGGAAATTCTGTTCCTTGGAAATGAAGTTAAAGGTTCTGTTGGATTTAGACGAAGCCAGCTTGGGCATCCCAGGAATGGTGAAACCAAGAGGAGTCACTATGAGAACAGTTCTGGGTGCATCAGTTTTTTAGAAGTAACTGTTCAGTTAACGGCAGATCTGATGTTACCAAGAATTGAGATATTTGAGGCAGAACCGACTGGGAAAGATTGAAGATGGAGAGTATTGATAGAACATGGTGGTGTGGATTTGGTTGGAGGCCGGTCGAGGTGCCACTTGCTAGGAGCCTAAAGGTTTGCTTTGGTGAGCTCGAGGGGATCTGGGGATGAAGGTGGGCATGGGTTCCAGAAGTCTCCGTGCCATTTACTGTTTCATGGCTTCAGAGGCACAAACACTAACAGTGCACAAAAACATTATTAGTATGTTATGTTATTTACATTTTCCCATACTCATTTCCTTTTGTGAATTTTGAAAAATAAATTTTTTATTTCAGCGTTTGGTTTCAGTGCCTCAAAGAAGATTGGCAAACAACTGAAAAAAAGTTAAAATAAAAAAGTATATTCAGCTGGGCATGGTGGCTCACACCTGTAATCCCAGCACTTTGGGAGGCCAAGGCGGGCAGATCACGAGGTCAGGAGATTGAGACCATCCTGGCTAACACGGTGAAACCCAGACTCTATTAAAAATACAAAAAAAAATAAAAATAAAAATTAGCTGGGCATGGTGGTGGGCGCCTGTAGTCCCAGCTACTCGGGAGACTGAGGCAGGAGAATGGTGTGAACCCGGGAGGCGGAGCTTGCAGTGAGGGGAGATAGCGCCACTGCACTGCAGCCTGGGCGACAGAGCGAAACTCCGTCTCAAAAAAAAAAAAAAAGTATATTCAAAATATGTAAAACTACATAGGTATTAAAGATATATCAGTAGTCTAACTTCCACATAATGTAAATCTGTGGCATGCATACTTCTGAGTTTACTGAGGTTTCTGAACGTGTGCTAGGACTTGTGTGATTCTGTGGTCTGGGCAGCCATCTGCCTTGGAGTGGCTGCTGGGGCCTCCATGTGCTATGGTTTTTGGGCACAGGCCCTTGTAAGGATGAAGTGGGTAGTGATGGGCAGCTGGCAAGGGTTTGAGTGGAGGTTGGGGAAGCAGTGGGGTTGTGCGGAGCAGGTGCTCCCTGAGCCTTGGCTGGGGCTCCAGGAAGCAGGCCACAGTGGGAAGTTGGGGTGAAGGTGAACCAGACACAGGCTTCTCGGGTGGGTGGCACAGCCTTGCCTTGCATGTATCGAGTTGTTATTGACAAATGTGATATACAGAGGCCTCTAGAATGGGACTCCAGGCTGAGCTGGTTTGCTGTCACCACCTGATGGCCCACCCCTTAGTCCTTGGAGCTTTTGTTAGTATTTCCATCCCGGATGGAATAGAAAGAGGAGGTTGGCCTCTTAAGCCTTGAGATGTACTGGGTTAGAGTTTAAATGATTTCAAAGCTTGTCAAAGTGAATTTAGCTGGAGCTGGGTGTATACACGAGGAAACTGAGGCATAGAGATGGGCATCGTGTACCCAAATTCGGCCAGGCTGGTCTGGGGTTTCCCAGAAGCCCTCAGTTCTCTCACCACCTGCTCTGCCTCTTTTCCCTTCCCTAATGCCCCTTGCCATACTCTGTTGTCCCCACCCCAGCTCCTGGTGAATGCCCCTCATGTCACCAGCTTCTCAAGTCTGGATGTGGCCTCCAGGCCTTGACCATAAGTTTGCATTGAGGCCTAAGGCCGAGTGTGTGTCAGGAAGGGGTGGGAGGCAGAGCCTGATGCCTGGGCTGCAGATCCTGTGGATGTTTCCAGCAGGTTGTCATCTGCATCTGGCTGGCAAGCAGGCATGGGTCCCTGCGAGGGAGCAGTGGCCTCACAGAGCCTTATGTTAATCTGAACTGTCCTGATGCCACACTCCACAGTAATGACCAGGTCCACCTGGGATTTGGGGACTGCCCTGGGCAGGGAGGGCCCTCTAGGAGGCCATGAATGGAACTCATGAGTCTGGTGTGGACATGGTGTGAGCTGGCTGGGAGCATGGGCCAGAGCCACCCCTCCTGCCTAAGGCCCTCAGCCCACAGGTGGGCAGGAAGTCTCCATGTCCACTGACTATGCCAGGAGACCTCCACGCTCAGGCCACATGCAGCAAGGACAAGACCCAGTTTCCCTGGTGCTCACAGCCTAGCAGTGCAGACCAAGGTGGCCCCCTGGGCGGATACAAGGTGGGCCCCAGCCCCACGCTCTGTGTCTGTGTTGCAGATCTGTGGCTGAAGCCACCGAGGTGGATCTGAACATGCGTGTGGGTCTGCACACGGGCAGGGTCCTCTGTGGTGTCCTGGGCTTGCGCAAGTGGCAGTACGACGTGTGGTCCAATGATGTGACCTTGGCCAATGTCATGGAAGCCGCTGGCCTGCCAGGGTAAGTTGGAGATGGGGTGGGGAGGGGAGGGAGGTGGGTGATGGCTGCGCACCCCTGGGCTAAATCCTTGCTTCAGGTTCTGGGCTGTGCTCTTGAGGGCACTTGTGTGAGTGCTCCTAGAGGAGCCTGCCTGTCCCAGCCGCACCTGCCAACCAGACTCCCTGTGGTGGGCGTCCCACCCAGCCTGGCTGCCAGTCTGTGCTGGGCCTAGCTGAGCCTGGCGCACATCTACAAAAAGCTGTCATTGGACCAGAAGGCCAGAGCAGATGCGTGTGGGGACCTCTGCCCATGGCATGGTGCTGTCCTCATGGCTTGTTGTCACTGCATCACTTCTCTTTTTGCTGTCTTTGATTTCATTTTCTCAAATGTGCAAATGGAAAGTGCTGGGACTTTAGAGCTCCTTCTCCACCCCCAAGCTCCACACAGCCATCTAGGAGCTCATGGACATCTGGGTCACAGATGATGCCTTCTTTGAGCTCTCTGAGAAGTGCCATGAGCTGTTGATGGCTGTGCACCGTGGCAGGCTCAGCCTTGTCTTGAGGAAGATTTCCATGCACCCCTCTGCCAACCCCGGGTTCTGTAATCTCCCTTTTGTATGATCTCGCAGTGGCTATCATGGCAGGCAGCTTCTCCAGAACACTGGCTGCCCCTCAGCAGGCAACTTTTGCAGAACACTGGCTGCCCCTCAGTGTGCCCGGGGCTCAGCATAAAGCAGGGGCTTCAGTGAGAGCTGGTGTTTTCCTCTCCCCGTTGGCTCCCAAGGCCGGGCTATGCAGCCGCTGTCTTCATTGCTGATGGAATGGATGAAGCATCAGCTGAACACAGGAATGCACAGACACTTGCCTTTCTGGAGACTGTGGTGACTGGAAGTTTCCAGACAGCCTTGGTGACCTTTGTAGTTCAGGGCCAGGCTGATGGGGGTGACAGTGTCCCCAGGTGCTTCCAGGGCCCCTCCGGGGGGGCAGGAAGCAGCAAGGGTTGAGGCTTGCCGTGAGCGCCCTGCCTGCCCCAGGCCAATGGGAGCTGCTGATGGGGACACCCAGGGAGCATCCCAGCAGGGACTGGGCCCTGGGATCCAAGCACTCTGAGTTGATGACAGGAATCGGCCCCTGTAGATGGGGCAGCACAGGGACAAGCTGAGGCTGGAGTCAGAACCTGCCTGTGCTGCCCTCTGGCCCCTTTGCGGCCTCTCTTCCTGGCCTGGCAGTCCCTCCCTGTCCCTCCTTCTCCCACCCCCTGCTCCTCTGGGGATCCTGGTGGAGCCACTGCTGGGAAAGGCCTCGTGATCTCCTGAGCCCTGTCCTCACCCTCTCAGGATCCCAGTGAGCATGGCAGCTCTGCCTTCAACTGCCTCCCATCTGAGCCAGGCTCCCTGCTTTCATCCTCAGCCAGCCTTAGAGTTTAATTATGAATCCCAAGCTTTTCCCCTGCGAGGAGTTCAGAAGGTTGTGCGGTGAAGTGAAGAACTGGGTTTGCAGGGAATGGTTTTGGAAGGTGGGGAGTTTGCTTCTCGCCCCATAAACCTGCGAGCTCAGGCGTGCCCTGCTAAGGAGCAGAGACTGTGGGTGTTCGTTTTCTGCTGAGACGATGCCAACTGTGGGGGATTTTCCTGTCCTCACCAGAAGATTGGGTTGGGGAGGCGTGAATGCCTGGGCTCCACAGCGTTTCTTACCACCCTGCTTCCCACCCCACCTCATGTGTGAACACCGTGGTCACCCCTGACTTCTTGCTACCCAGTGGGGTCTGCCCACTCCTTGTGCTGACCAGACCAGACCATGGCTGGGGAGGGACTCCCATGTCTCCTCCACTCTTTCTCTTCTTCACATCACTGCCCATTTTTTCCTCAACTTCCCTAATGAGTCCTGACATATTCTTTCTCTCTCTCCCTTGGTTCCTCTGCTCTCCCTCTGGCCCTGTGTCCCCCACCTCAGCCATCCCTGCTGTCCTGCTGGGCATGGTTCCTGATGGCCCTACTGTATCTCTGCCTGGGCCCTCCCTCCTGGCATGGACGGACTTGCATGGGAGCATGAATACTCCCCGTGGAGCCTGCCCTGGTGTGGGGAAGCCTCTGTCTGTGCCCCTTCCCCTCTGGTAAGGCCCTGCAGACTCTGACAGCAGTGGTTCCCCACTCATCCGGCCTCTGCCTCCTCCTTTTGTAGGAAGGTTCATATCACAAAGACGACCCTAGCGTGCTTGAATGGGGACTACGAGGTAGAACCAGGTTACGGACATGAGAGGAACAGTTTCTTGAAAACTCATAACATCGAAACCTTTTTTATTGTGCCATCCCATCGCCGAAAGGTAGGCACCAGAGCCCCCCTCATTTGGTTGATCCTTAGCTTCTTGGCCTGTGCAGAGCTTTACAGATGTGACTCCTCCTGCTTCCTCTCCAAGCACTGCTTCTCTGGGCTGTGAACTTGCTAAGATGGGGAGAGTTGTCCCCACTAACACTGTCCTGAGCCTTGTCTCTTACTGGTGTGGGGAGGGGTCTAGGTAAGGGAGCCAGAACCCCTAGTCAGAGATCTGGGATCACCTTGGGGCAGGCCATTCTGTGTCCTCCTTCCCCTTCCTGGGCCTTCACTGCCTCCCCTGCAAAGTGGGCATGAAACCCTGCAGGGGGGCTAGGGATGGGGAGCTCTGTGAACTGAGGGGTGCTGGGCACAGAGGTGGGCTGTTACCGTCTTACATGGGGCACTTGAGGTCACCCTGCCCAGAGAAAAGTGGTCCGGACATGATCAAGAGTGATCAAGTCACTTTCAGGGTCCATGTGAGGGGTCAGGCTCAGGTGAGGGTGCAGGACTTAGGTGAGGGGGTCAGGCTCAAGTGAGGTGTTCAGGAGACAGGTGAGGTGTTCAGGGCTCAGGTGAGGGGTTCAGGGCTCAGGTGAGGGTGCAGGGCTCAGGTGAGGGTGCAGGGCTCAGGTGAGGGATTCAGGGCTCAGGTGAGGGTGCAGGGCTTAGGTGAGGGTTCAGGGCTCAGGTGAGGGGTTCAGGGCTCAGGTGAGGTGTTCAGGGCTCAGGTGAGGGTGCAGGGCTCAGGTGAGGGTGCAGGGCTCAAGTGAGGGTGTAGGGCTCAGGTCAGGGGTTCATGGCTCAGGTGAGATGTTCAGGGCTTAGGTGAGGGGTACATGGCTCAGGTGAGGGATTCAGGGCTCAGGTGAGGGGTTCAGGCTCAGGGGAGGGTCGATGGCTCAGGTGAGGGTGCAGAGCCATTACTGTGTTGGCTCTTTTTAAAGAAACAATTTATGGGAGCTAGTCATTGTGCACCCCAGTGGATGCAGGCCCCTGGGCTCTGTCACATTGACATAGACAATAGTATCCAGTCCTGTAGTTTGAGGGTGAAAGGGAGTGACAAGGTAGGTACAGTATACAGCCCCACTTTAGAGAAGTTTGAATAGTGGGAGGGAAAGAGTGAGAATGCTCAGAAGAAGGGGATTTTGTTGTTTTGAAGAGTGGAGATTTGTACCTACCTGTAGGGGCCAGAGAAAGTGAAGTTGAGAGGTAGGCAGCGAGGCCAAGGAAGGAGTACCGCGTTCCTGGAGAGGAGATGGGGTCAGAGCTGCTGTGGGGGTGCAGGAACTTTGGACTCACTCAGAAGACAGGCCGGCCAGCAGGAACGATGACAGTGGAGCATTCATGGGGTCCCACTTTCCTGTCACCTCATTTGACCTTGAGAAGGCCCCAGCGGGTGAGTGGGTGATGTTCATCCGATTTTACAGATGGAATTTCACCCAGAACATGAGGACTGTGAGGGAATTGAGGTTCTGAGCCTCAGCTGGGTGCACTGCCCAGCCCTCCCCATCCTCCCCATGCGATTTCTTTCCTTGTCTGTAGAAGGGGACATACTGGAAACTGAACGGGGTAACAAAGACCTTCATTCCAAGCCCTGGTTGTCTTTCCTGACCAGGGCCTCCAGCCTTCCCCTGCACTTTGCTTCAGGATTCCGTGCATCCCGTTGGCTTTTAGAGGCCTTTGGTGCGGATTGAGAATGGAACGTTTTGGATATGGGTTGTGGTTTTGTTTGCTGCTCTATTCTGGGCACGTTCCCCAATGCCTGGCTTGAAGTAGGCACTAAGCAAATGAATCCCAGTGCCCTGGGGTGGCTGTGTTTGTCAGGATGGCATTCCCAGCCCAAGAGGCACAATGTGTCTCATTCACAGCATTTCTCCTTGCCCCTTGTGTGTTTGGACAGATATTTCCAGGCCTGATTCTCTCAGATATAAAACCGGCCAAAAGGATGAAGTTCAAGACTGTCTGCTACCTGCTGGTGCAGCTCATGCACTGCCGGAAAATGTTCAAGGCCGAGATCCCCTTCTCCAATGTCATGACCTGCGAGGACGATGACAAGGTAGGAGCAGCCAGGGAGCCTGCCATGCTGGAGCTGCCAGGGACTGATCTCTGTCCTGCCCTCCCAATATGGCCCCCATGCCATTTGGCTAGATCAGAATTCCCTGTTCACATGTGGATAATCTTGTAAATGCTGCTCAGAGCTGAGCTACTTTTTATTTCCTGCAAAAGTCATTATAGTGTACTTTTTTGCTCCTTGGCATTCTTTGTATTTGTCCATAATCCATGTATTTATTCCTGTTTATCCATAAATTCAAGCTAAAATTCCCCACCTGCTGTCTAAATGGCCTCTGAGGGTATTCATTCTGGGCAGATGTGCTAGGCCCTCCCTCCTTAGGTGGATTTCACACTAAAGCTGGCCCTACCCACCTGTCATCCTTGCCCCCAGCGTCCAAGCCTGTGCCTCATCTGTCTGTGCCTGTGCGGCTTCCTGGCTCCCTCTCTATGCAGGAGCGCGCTGCCTGCAGATGGCCTTCCTCTGTTACTCTCGGTTAGCAGCCCAGCCAGGACGTCCAGATGAGCAAAACAGCAAAACACTGTCTTCTCAGCAGTCTCCACCTCTGACCCCTCGCCCGCAGTGCCTGATTCCGCACCCCTGGACCCCAGGCTTCCCAGCTTTGCTTCAGGTGCTGTGGGCAGGGCAAGCCTGGAAGCCTGGGCTTTTGCAGTTCCAGTGTCACCCCTTCATCACCATCTGCCCCCCAGACAGGGCTCCATACTGCTGCTGCCTTGTGATGAGTGAAAGCAAGTCAGAAATGGGGAGGAGAATAGCGTCTCCACTGCAGGAGCCATCAAAGGGTGGTGACAGGGCATAGCAGGCAGGTGGTCTCTGCAGAGATGTCTGTGGTGGTCCCGGTAGGGCGTGTGCCTAGGACAAGAGGAACAGGTGCAGTCTGTGTGCACAGAGCAGCCCCCACCTGCAGCAGTCACCCTCTGCAGGCGTCCAGGCCTGTTACCACTTTCTTCTCTGCCCCTCTGCTACCCGCACCTCCAGACTCAGCCCAGGCCTGCCAGCCTCAGCGTTTGATGGAGCCCAGCCTTGGAGCTGGAGTTAGGCGTCAGGTGGGAGAGTGCATGTGCCGTCTGTGACCTTGGTGCAGCTTTGTGAGCAAACGTGTCCAGAGTTCAGGGGAATGTCTTACAAAGGCTCTTGGACAGACTGGGACCACCTCAAACTGTCCTCTTCCCTGTTCCCCAGCTGTGCTCATTCAGGGGTGCGGGAGCCAGGGCAGAGGGGACTGGCCTCTAGGTGGCGGTGTTGCACAAGGGCCCAGTCGCAGCCAGGCGGGTGGGAGCTGTTAAAATTATTTGGCTGGATCGGTGGGCTCATGCCTCTAATCCCAGCACTTTGGGAGGCCAAGGCAGGCGGATCACGAGGTCAGGAGTTCAAGACCAGCCTGACCAACATGATGAAACCCCATCTGTACTAGAAATACAAAAATTAGCCGGGCGTGGTGGCACGTGCCTGTAGTCCCAGCTACTCTGGAGGCTGAGGCAGGAGAATCGCTTTAACCCGGGAGGTGGAGGTTGCAGTGAGCCGAGATTGTGCCACTGTACTCCAGCCTGGATGGCAGAGCGAGACTGTGTCTCAAAAAAAAAAAAAAAAAAAAAAAAGAAAAGAAAATTATTCAGTGACACTTGCTAAAACATAGTAAGACGGTCTGTATGTGGGACCATAGCTATAGCATAGGAACCACAGCAGTGGCAATGGAGTCGTGCTGTTGGGGGGAGAGGTTAGACTCAGCTCCTAACAGAAGGAGGGGAGTGAGGGTCAGTGGATGGAAAATTTCTAAGAGGAAACATAGGGGTAAGGGAATTCTGGCCAAATGACCTAGCACGATTCTTGCTGGAGACAGGCCTAGGTGATCAGGCCTCCCCTGGGGGCTGGTGGAGGGTGAGGAACCTGATCAGATAGGTGGGGGATGGGATATTGAGGGTGGGGTGTTCCTGCTAAAACTGGATTTTACAAGGAAGTGCACCGTTGGGCCTAGGAGAAGTTTCAGAGCCTGGCTAAAATTTGGTCAAGCAGAGAAACTGTGTCGGACCCCACACATCTGATGCCTCTTCTGTAGGTTCAGATCCATCCCTCACTGAGTGGCCTGGATGTCCTCCTGGGGGTTTGGTCTCCCACCCTGCAACGGGGGCGACTGTGCACGTAGCTTCAGGTCCTGCCCAACAGCCACTGTCACCAGTGCTGCAAGGATGAGCTCCTGCCATCAGCCCTTATCCCCCAGGGCATTCACGCCAGCTCTGTTTCTTCTCTCAGCACTCTCTCCTGATCGTAAACATAATTGATTATGGAAAATATGGAGAACACAAAGATGCACAAGGGAGAAAATGAAAAGCATTTATCTGGAATCCTACCATCTCACAAAAAAGCTATCATGAACATTTTGTTCCTTCCAGTTTCTTAAGTTTGTGTGTCTGTATTTTTTTAATAAACTTGACTGGATGGTACACAGGCAGTTTGGTTGCTTGTTTTTTTTTTAATTGCCAATATATCATAAACATTTCCTTCTATTATTAAATACTTGCCAAAAATATGATTTTTTGGTCCTTATTTTACTTTAAGTTCTGGGATACATGTGCAGAACGTGCAGGTTTGTTACATAGGTATACATGTTCCATGGTGGTTTGCTGTACCCATCAACCCGTCATCTAGGTTTTAAGTCCCGCATGCATTAGGTATTTGTCCTAATGCTCTCTCTTCCCTTTCTTCCCACCCGCTGACATGCCTCTGTGTGTGATGTTCCCCTCCCTGTATCCATGTATTCTCATTGTTCGATTTCCACTTATGAGTGAGAACATGGGGTGTTTGGTTTTCTGTTCCTGTGTTAGTTTGCTGAGGATGATGGTTTCCAGCTTCATCCATGTCCCTGCAAAGGACATGAACTCATTCTTTTTTATGGCTGCAAAAATATGATTTTTAAAAATCATTATATAGATTTGCAGCCTAAAGAGAAACCATTTACTTAATCAACCTCCATTGATATTTAGGTTATTTCTGTTATATTTAAATGAAGCAAATCGTGGACAGAGCTTCTGGTCATGAAAATACGTTTACTTCTCTGATGGTTTTGTGTAATGGAATCCAGAGAGTCAAGTGTCTGCCTGAGTGTGTGCAGCCTGTTAGGGTAGTTACGCTCATCGCCCACTGGGCCCACCAGGTGGGGAACATGACATTGCCTGCCTGAGTCACCGTGGGACACGTCTCTATTCCAGTTTCCTAATACCTGGCAGCACAGTTGTCTCCTCTAATAGGTACACCCAGAAGCCTCCCAATTCAGTCTCTCTCTCTTTTTATTGAGCGCTTCTTTTGTTCTTCTCTTCACACTTAAATATTTAAGCTTGAATTAAAAAATAAAAGCAACATCCACACATGATACAAAAATTCCAAAATGTTTGCCATTTTGTATTTCCTTCTAGAAAATCAATTTGGGTGTGCACCAGAGGTTAATGCAAATAGAAGTTTATCATTTTGTCTTCCACACTCTTTTCACTAGGTGACAGACTTTAGAAATCTTGGAGTCATTTCTAAGTAGCTGGATGGCCTCCCACTGCAGGAGGGAGGGAGGGATGTGACTTTACCACTGGCTTGTTGGTTGCTGGGGACTTTATTTCTAGAGGTTGATCTCATGTCTACTGGTGTCATGAACATCTTTTTTCACAAATGTCTTAGTAAATCTTACGAGGATAGCCTAGGGGTATTTCTTTGTAGTGGAATTGCTGGGTTAAATGGTGTGTCTGTTTTAATTTTGGATAGCTGTTGCCAAATTGTTCTCTCTCAGGCACTTGCTGTGCTCGCTCGCACCACTGATGCACCTGAGCCTTGGTTTCCTCAATGGAGTCAGCTCTGTGTTTTAGCATGGTTTAAAAAATCACCAGTATGCTCAATGCAGTGTCTTTTCTTTTCTCTCTCTTTTTTTTAAATTATACTTTAAGTTTTAGGGTACATGTGAACAATGTGCAGGTTAGTTACATATGTATACATGTGCCATGTTGGTGTGCTGCACCCATTAACTCGTCATTTACATTAGGTATATCTCCTAATGCTATCCCTCCCCCCTCCCCCCACACCACAACAGGCCCTGGGGTGTGATGTTCCCCTTCCTGTGTCCAAGTGTTCTCATTATTCAATTCCCACCTGTAAGTGAGAACATGCGGTGTTTGGTTTTTTGTCCTTACGATAGTTTGCTCAGAATGATGGTTTCCAGCTTCATCCATGTCCCTACAAAGGATATGAATTCATCATTTTTTATGGTATTCCATGGTGTATATGTACCACATTTTCTTAATACAGTCTGTCATTGTTGGACATTTGGGTTGGTTCCAAGTCTTTGCTATTGTGAATAGTGCCGCAATAAACATATGTGTGCATTTGTCTTTATAGCAGCATGATTTATACTCCTTTGGGTATATACCCAGTAATGGGATGGCTGGGTCAAATGGTATTTCTAGTTCTAGATCCCTGAGGAATCGCCACACTGTCTTCCACAATGGTTGAACTAGTTTACAGTCCCACCAACAGTGTAAAAGTGTTCCTGTTTCTCCACATCCTCTCCAGCACCTGTTGTTTCCTGACTTTTTAATGATCGCCATTCTAAGTGGTGTGAGATGGTATCTCATTGTGGTTTTGATTTGCATTTCTCTGATGGCCAGTGATGATGAGCATTTTTTCATGTGTTTTTTGGCTGCATAAATGTCTTCTTTTGAGAAGTGTCTGTTCATATCCTTCGCCCACTTTTTGTTGGGGTTGTTTGATTTTTTCTTGTAAATTTATTTGAGTTCTTTGTAGATTCTGGATATTAGCCCTTTGTCAGATGAGTAGATTGCAAAAATTTTCTCCCATTCTGTAGGTTGCCTGTTCACTCTACTGGTAGTTTCTTTTGCTGTGCAGAAGCTCTTTAGTTTAATTAGATCCCATTTGTCAATTTTGGCTTCTGTTGCCATTGCTTTTGGTGTTTTAGACATGAAGTCCTTGCCCATGCCTATGTCCTGAATGGTATTGCCTAGGTTTTCTTCTAGGGTTTTTATGGTTTTAGGTCTAACATTGAAGTCTTTAATCCATCCTGAATTAATTTTTGTATAAGGTGTAAGGAAGGGGTCCAGTTGCAGCTTTCTACATATGGCTAGCCAGTTTTCCCAGTACCATTTGTTAAATAGGGAATCCTTTCCCCATTTCTTGTTTTTGTCAGGTTTGTCAATGATCCGATAGTTGTAGATGTGTGGCATTATTTCTGAGGGCTCTGTTCTGTTCCATTGGTCTGTAACTCTGTTTTGGTACCAGTACCATGCTGTTTTGGTTACTGTAGCCTTGTAGTATAGTTTGAAGTCAGGTGGCATGATGCCTCCAGCTTTGTTCTTTTGGCTTAGGATTGACTTGGCGATGTGGGCTCTTTTTTGGTTCCATATGAACTTTAAAGTAGTTTTTTTCCAATTCTGTGAAGAAAGTCATTGGTAGCTTGATGGGGATGGCATTGAATCTATAAATTACCTTGGGCAGTATGGCCATTTTCATGATATTAATTCTTCCTATCCGTGAGCATGGAATGTTCTTCCATTTGTTTGTATCCTCTTTTATTTCGTTGAGCAGTGATTTGTAGTTCTCCTTGAAGAGGTCCTTCACATCCCTTGTAAGCTGGATTCCTAGGTATTTTATTCTCTTTGAAGCAGTTGTGAATGGGAGTTCACTCATGATTTAGCTCTGTTTGTCTGTTATTGGTATATAAGAATGCTTGTGATTTTTGCACATTGATTTTGTAACCTGAGACTTTGCTGAAGTTGCTTAGCAGCTTAAGGAGATTTTGGGCTGAGATGATGGGGTTTTCTAGATATAGAATCATGTCATCTGCAAACAGGGACAATTTGACTTCCTCTTTGCCTAATTGAATACCCTTTATTTCCTTCTCCTGCCTGATTGCCCTGGCCAGAACTTCCAACACTATGTTGAATAGGAGTAGTGAGAGAGGGCATCCCTGTCTTGTGCCAGTTTTCAAAGGGAATGCTTCCAGTTTTTGCCCATTCAGTATGATATTGGCTGTGGGTTTGTCATAAATAGCTCTTACTATTTTGAGATACGTCCCATCAATACCTAATTTATTGAGAGTTTTTAGCATGAAGTGCTGTTGAATTTTATCAAAGGCCTTTTCTGCATCTATTGAGATAATCATGCAGTTTTTGTCGTTGGTTCTGTTTATATGCTGGATTACGTTTATTGATTTGTGTATGTTGAACCAGCCTTGCATCCCAGGGATGAAGCCCACTTGATCATGGTGGATAAGCTTTTTGATGTGCTGCTGGATTCAGTTTGCCAGTATTTTATTGAGGATTTTTGTTTCAATGTTTATCAGGGATATTGGTCTAAAATTCTCTTTTTTTTGTTGTGTCTTTGCCAGGCTTTGGTATCAGGATGATGCTGGCCTCATAAAATGAGTTAGGGAGGATTCTTTCTTTTTCTATTGATTGGAATACTTTCAGTAGGAATGGTAGCAGCTCCTCCTTGTACCTCTGGTAGAATTCGGTTGTGAATCCATCTAGTCCTGGACTTTTTTTGGTTGGTAAGCTATTAATTATTGCCTCAATTTCAGAGCCTGTTAGTGGTCTATTCAGAGATTCAACTTCTTCCTGGTTTAGTCTTGGGAGGGTGTATGTGTCTAGGAATTTATCCATTTCTTCTAGATTTTCTAGTTTATTTGCTTAGAAGTGTTTATAGTATTCTGTGATGGTAGTTTGTATTTCTGTGGGATCGGTGGTGATATCCTCTTTATCATTTTATATTGCATCTATTTGATTCTTCTCTCTTCTTTATTAGTCTTGCTAGCGGTCTATCAATTTTGTTGATCTTTTCAAAAAAACAGCTCCTGGATTCATTGATTTTTGAAGGGTTTTTTGTGTCTCTATCTCTTTCAGTTCTGCTCTGATCTTAGTTATTTCTTGGCTTCCGCTAGCTTTTGAATGTGTTTGCTCTTGCTTCTCTAGTTCTTTTAATTGTGATGTTAGGGTGTCAATTTTAGATCTTTCCTGCTTTCTCTTGTGGACATTTAGTTCTATAAATTTCCCTCTACACACTGCTTTAAATGTGTCCCAGAGATTCTGGTATGTTGTATCTTTGTTCTCGTTGGTTTCAAAGAACATCTTTATTTCTGCCTTCATTTCATTATGTACCCAGTAGTCATTCAGGAGCAGGTTGTTCAGTTTCCATGTAGTTGAGTGGTTTTAAGTGAGTTTCTTAATCCTGAGTTCTAGTTTGATTGCACTGTGGTCTGAGAGACAATTTGTTATAATTTCAGTTCTTTTACATTTGCTGAGGAGTGCTTTACTTCCAACTATGTGGTCAATTTTGGAATAGGTGTGGTGTGGTGCTGAGAAGAATGTATATTCTGTTGATTTGGAGTGGAGAGTTCTGCGTATTTTCTTCTCTGTTTCTGATCCACCTAGGGGCTCTCCTACCCCATCTCCTGGGCATTTTGTTTAAACACGGCTAGAAATTTTTTTAAAATATAACTTCTACCATATCTATCTGAATTTAATGAAGATAAAATTTCAACTTGTTTGGTCCACACTTTTTGAAACTGATTGCAATCATGTTTTACTTAATTCTGTTGCATTTTTTTGATCTACAATAGTATGTTTTTCAAATGGTGATATTTTTGCTTTCTCCTTTTCATTCTATGTTAAATGATTGCAATAGGGTGGGCATTCTTTTTTGTTCTGGCTTTAATAAATAGGGTTTTACCACTAATTGTGATGCTTTGGGTTAGAAGTAATAGTATATGGCTAATTATTTCAAGAAAGTGATCCATTTGAGTTAGCTTTTGAATTTTTTCTTTTAATAAGCCGATGTTGAATTTTAGAAAATACTCTTGAGTAGGTATTAAGATGCTTAGCCTGGTGGTTCCCCCTCTGACTGTTAATATGGTCAGTGATATCACTGCATCCTCCAGGGTTCTTTTGACATTGTAGGAGCTTCACCTTCCTGTCCATCCCTGTGGCCTTGGGCTGTTCCTGGTACATTTTCAGAGATGTGTGTATCATCTACTCACTGAAGGACAGCTACCTTCCTCTCAATGTGTTGGCCACTCTCGTGGATGCCCGTCACAGCCCAGGACTGTGATTTATGACTGTGGAGGACAGTCAGTAACCCAGGACACAGCAGGTGAGCTGACAGGCAGAGGATGCTGGGTGGTGACAGGGTTTGGAGGTATGGCTGACCTGAGGGTGGACCAATGTCTATTACTCCTGACTTGAGGGAGGATCCATGTCCATTAGCACCAACCGGAAAATGGACCTGTGTTCATCAGCCCTGACCACAGGGAGGATCTGTATGCCTCAGTCCCTGACCTGAAGGAGAACTCGTGTCCATCATTCCCTGACCTGAGAGTGGACCTGTGTCCATCATTCCCTGATCCAGGGTGGACCTGTGTCCATCATTTTCTCACCTGAGGGTGGACCTGTGCCCATCAGCCCTGACCACAGGGAGGATCTGTGTCCCTCAGTCCCTGACTTGAGGTTGAAGGGTGAACCTGTGTCCTTCAGTCCCTGACCTGAGGGTAGACTTGTGTGGATCTGCCCCAACTGGAGGGTGGACCCATGTTCGTCTGCCCCGACTTAAGGCTGGACATGTGTCCATCAGCCCTGACCTCAAGGTGGACCTGTGTCCATCAACCCTTCACGTGAACTCTCAGAACTGTCAGACCAGGCAGCAGTTGGCACTGACCACTGGTCTTCTGAACAAGCCCAACCTCAGGTAGATAACCAGTGACCGGCAGGGAACTCAAGTCAAGGTCTGCTTGTTTGGGGTTGTAGCCTGAATTGGCAATGGAAAAGCTGCTGGGCGCAGCAGAGATTTGCACTGGCAAGGACTCTGAGCATGGTTTCCTCATTATCTCCAGCTTCAGGACAGAGTTTCCCCTTGAGTATGGAAGTTTTTACCTGGAATCATCCCTCTAGATGGTATCATACAGTATGTGATCTCTGAAATTGGGTTTTTCTTCATCCAGCATTATGCCCCTGGGATCCATCCAAGTTGTGTGTGTTAATAGTGCCTTCCTTTCATTGCTAAATAGTCCTTCATGGTATGGATAGACCACTGTTTGTTTAGTCATTCGCTTGTTGAAGGACATTTCTGTTTCCAGTATTTAACTTTTACAAATAAAGCTGCCATAAACATTGTCGTGCGAAATTTTGTGCGCACATCCATGTTAACTCATCTAGGATAGATGCCCAGATGTGTGATTGATGGGTCATGTTTAGATTTTTTTCATAAACTGCCGAACTGTTTTCCAGAGTGTCTATTTTATATCCCCATCCCCAGTGTATGAAGGATCCAGTTCATCTCCATCCTCACCAGCATTTGGTGTTCTCTTTCTCTCTCTCTTAAATGTAGCTGTTCTAATAAGTATGTAGTGATACTTCACTATGATTTTATTTTGGCATTTCACTGATGGCTAAGGATGTTGAACATCTTTTCATGTGCTCATTTTTTATCCGTATGTTCTCTTGCCCTTTGGTGAACTGTCTCTTCATGTCTTTTGTCTGCTTTCTAATTGGATTATTTGATTTTTTTGTGCTGTTCATTTTTGAGAGTTCATGGTATATTCTAGAAACGATTCTTTTGTTAGAGGTGTGGTTTGCAATTATTTCCTCCCAGTCCATAGCTTGTCTTTTCATCATCTCAACAGGGTCTTCTGTTCTGTTTCACAGAACAGATGTTTTTAGTTTTGAAGATACCCAATTTATTGATTTTTCTCTTTTATGATTCATGCTTTTGGTGTCATGTCTAAAAACCTTTTACATAGCCCAAGTCCCCAAATTTTGACGTACATTTTACTCTAAGAATCTTATAGTTTTACATTTGATAGTTTATGATCCATTTTGAGTTCATTTTTTAATAAGGTGTAAGTTTCAGTTATTTTTTAGATTTTATTTTTGCTTATGGATATCTGGTTTCTCCAGCACCATTTGTTGATAAGCTATCCTTCCTCCATTGAATTGCTTTTGAACTTTTGTCAAAAGTCAGTTGGCCATACTTATATGAGGCTATTTCTGGGTTATCTATTCTGTTCCATTTATCTATTTGTCTGTCTGTCTGCCAACATCATACTGTCTTGATTAATGCAGTTGTATAAGTCTTAAAATCAGGTAGAGTGATTCTTCTTACTTTATTGTTTTAAAGAAAAGTGGGCTATTCTAGTCCCTTTTCCTTTCTGTTTGCATGAACGTGGTATGCCTCTTCATTTATTTAGATTTTCTTTGATTCCTTACATCAGCATTGTGAGGTGTTCAGCATACGAGACCTCGCTGTGTTTTGTTAGATTTACATCTTGTATTTTATTTTTCTCAGTGATTATAAGTGATACTACATTTTAATATTGGTCTTCCTTTTTTCATCACTAATATAAAGAAATACCATTATTTTTTACGTTTATCTTTTATATTGTCACCTTGTGGAACTCACTAATTTGTTCTAGGATTTTTTTTATGTATATATATTCCTTGAGATTTTCCATGTAGATCATCATGTCGTCTGAAACTAGAGACAATTTTCTTTCTTTCCCATCTGTATGCCTTTTACTTCCTTTTCTTGCCTTATTGCACTGGCTGGGGTTTTTAGCACTATGCTGCATGGAAGTGGTGAGAGCCAACATCTTGTATTTTATCCAGAGCATAGAAGGAACGTGTTCAGTCTTTCACGATTAAGTGTGATGTTAGCTATAGGCATTTTGTAGATGTTCGTAATCAAGTTGGAGAAGTTCCCCCTCAATTCCTAGTTTTCTGATAATTTTTATCATGAATGGGTATTGAATTTTGTCAAATGGTTTTTCTGTATCAATTGACTTTCCTCTTTAACCAGTTCATCTGGTGGGTTACATTGATGTTCAAATATTTGACCAGCCTTTCATCCCTAGAATTGTTTATTCTATATAATTCTAATTATATATTACTGAATTCTATTTGCTAATATTTTGTTAGATTTTTTTTATATCTACATCCATGAGGGATATTGGCCTGTAGTTTTCTGTTTTGTACTATCTTCGTCTGGTGTTGGTATCAGGGTAATACTGACTTTGTAAAGTGACTTGGGAAGTGTTGCTTCCTCTTCTATTTTCTGGAAGAGATTGGTTAAAACTGGTGTTAATTCTTTAAACATTTGCTAGAATTTGTCAGTGAAACCATCTGGGCATGGAGTTTACTTTTTCAGGAATTTTAAATTATAAAGTCAATTTCTTTAGAAATTATAGGATTTTTCAATTTACCCTTTATGTTGGATGAGTTGTGGTAGTTGTGTTTCAAAGAATAGTTCATTTGATCTAAGTTGTCAAATTTATGTGTGTAGAGTTGTTTATAATATTCCTTCATTAACCTTTTGATGCCTGCAGAGTATGTAGTAAAATTTCATTTTATTTCTGAATTCGTTAGTGTCTTTTCACTCTTATTTTTCAGGCTTGCAGTGATTTGCCAACTTCATTGATAATTTTCAAAGAACCAACTTTTGGTTTCATTGATTTTCTCTATTTTTTTTTTGTTTTCTTTTTATTGAATTCTTCTCTTTATTATTTCCTTTCTTCTGTTAGCTTTGAGTCTATTTTGCATTTCTTTTTCTAGTTTGTTAACATGGCAATTAGATTATTGATTTGAGACTTTTTCGTTTTTCTTATGTAAGTATTTAGTACTATTAATTACCTTTCAGCACTGCTTTAGCTGCATCCCATAGATTTTGGCATATGTTCATTCAGATGAGCATATATATATGGATATGGTTTTTTTTTTTTTTTTTTTCCTTGAGACTCCTCTTTGACCTGTGGCTAATTTAGAAATGCTTGAAAATTTTCCTGTTATCTAACTGTTACTAGTTTTAGTTTGATTCTGTTTTGGTTTGAGAGTACATAATGTGTATGATTTCAGTTGTTTTAAATTTGTTGAGTTTTGTTTTATGGCCAAGGTCTCTTAATACATACTCTTGGGTACCTGAAAAGAGTGTATTCTGCCATTGTTGCATGGAGTATGTTATAAATGTCAATTAGATCTTGTTTGATGATGTCTTAGCTTATTTTATGTCTGATTGTTCAAGGGAGATGTTGACATCTCCAACTATAATTGAGAATTTGTTTATTTCTCCTTAAATTCTCTTTTTTTTTTTTTTTTGAGACGGAATCTCTATCGCCCAGGATGGAGTGCAGTGGCGTGATCTCAGCTCACTGCAACCTCTGCCTCCTGGGTTCGAGCAATTCTCTGCCTCAGCCTCTCGAGTAGCTGGGATTACAGGCGCCCGCCACCACGCCCTGCTAATTTTTGTATTTTTAGTGGAGATGGGGTTTCAGCATTTTGGCCAGGCTGGTCTTGAACTCCTGACTTCGTGATCCACCCCCCTTGGCCTCCCAAAGTGCTGGGATTACAGGCGTGAGCCACAGCGCCCCGCTCTTTCTCCTTAAATTCTATCAGTTTTGGCTTTGTGTGATTGAAATTTCTATTGTTTTATGCATACACATTTAGGATTTCTATGTCTTCCTTTTACATTGACTCTTTAATCATTTTGTAATGTCTCTCTCTATCCCTGGTAAATTTTTTTGCTCTGATATCTACTTTTTCTGTTATCACTACAGCCACTCCTACTTTCTTTAGATTAAAGTTTGCATGGTGTATAATTTCTATTCTATTAATTTCAACCTACATATATTGCTATATTTTGAAGTAAGTTTCTTTAAACAGCATATATTTGGATGATATTTGTTAAATCATTTATTACAGCCTCTTTTAATTGGTATATTTAGAATATCTACACTTAATGCAATTATTGATATGTTATTGATAAGTCTGCTATTTAACTTATTTTTTGTTTTTCTGTTTGTTCCTTCTCTTTTTGTCTGTTTTTTTTCCTATGTTGCTGTGGTTTATGTGAGCAATTTTTAGAATTCCATTTTGATTTATATATAGTATATCTTGTTGCATACAATTTTTTGTAGTTTATCTAGATATGTATTATTTTTACATAACATTACAGCCTACTGATGTCAACATTTTAACAAGTTTAGTGTAGAAACTTTACCTCTCTTTCAGTCCCTTTATCCTTCCCCATTTATAACATAAATGTCATAAATATTTCCTCTATATATATCAGACAAATTTATAATCTTTGGTTCAACCAGAAAACATGTAGAAAATTCAAGAGAAGAAGGAAAGTATATTGCATTTAGCCACAATTTTTATCCTTTCTGTTATTTGTCTTCGTGATGTTCCAACATTCCTTCTTTTACTATTTTCTTTTTTGTTTCAAGAATTTCTTTTTGCTCTTCTTTAGGTTGATTATAAACTCTCAACTTTCCTTTATCTAAAAATATTATAATTTTTTTTCATTTCTGAAGTATAATTTTGCTAGATGTTGAATTCTGGGTTGACAGTTCTTGAGCACTTGATGAATGTTTTCCCAGTTTTTTCTGGCTTCCATGGTTTCTGAAGAAATGATACTATCATTCTAGTTACTTTTTTTCCTCCCCCCAAAAATCAGATATTAGTTTTCTCATGCTGCTTTCAAGAATTTTCCTTTGTCTTTTGTTCTTGGAAGTTTGATTGTGATGTGTGTTGGCATCTGTTTCTTTGAGTTTGCCCTGTTTGAGGTTTGCTAACTTACTTCAATCTGTAGGTTTATATCTTTTGCCAAACTTGGGACATTTTCTGCTATTATTTCTTCTAATATTTGTCCAGTCTTACACCCTTTTTCTTCCTTTCGGGACTCTGATGACATGAATGAATGTTAAATCTTCCATTTTAGTTCCACAGTTCCAAAGGCTCTGTTTTTTTTTTTTTTTTTAAGTCTGTTTTCTTTTCCTTGTTCAGATTGGATAATTTCTGTGACTCTGTCTTCTAGGTCAGGAATTCTTTACTGTGTGCACTTCAGTCTGCAGTTGAGCTCATCCATTAGGTTTTAAATTTTGATTATTGTATTTTTCAGGTCTGTAATTTTTATCTGTTCTTTCTTATACTTTCCTTTTTTCTGAGACTTGCTATAATTTGTTTCAGGTGTGTTCATAATTACTCATTGAAGCATTTTTATAATGACTGCTTTAAAATTCTTGTCAGATAATTTTAACAACTCTATCATCTTGAAGTTAGTATCTGTTGATTATCTTTCTCAAGTTGACATTTTTTAAGGCTTGATATTATGAGTGGTTTCTTTTTTTTTATGTCCTAGACATTTGGGTATTATGTTGTGATACTCTGGATCCTACTGAAATTTTTTGTTTTAGCAAGTCTCTTCAGACTTTACAGCATTGGGGCAGTGTGGGTGGAATTCCGGGTTTCCCACTCATCCTCCATGACAGCCTGGCATTTGGCACCAAGGTGATGCCTGGCACCTTGTTACTGTTGAGTAGAATATGGACATTCTACATCCTTGTTCAGCGTCCACTGACAATGCAAGTGGGAGCTCATTACCACTCAGTGGAGATGAGCATCTCCACTCCCTGTTCAGGGTTTTCTTACACTATGTCAGTGGGGCCTTGGGTGTGCCTCCTCACAGCCTAATAAAGATCAAAGTCGAGGCTCCCCACATGGTCTTTGCTGGCCTGGGTGGAGCTGGAGCCACAGATTTTTTTTTTTTTATGGTCTTTGGCTACAATAGGGTGGTTATTGTCTAAAAGTTTTGTTTTGCTAGGTTGCCCCTTTTTTTTTCTTTGGCTAGAAACAACAGGCTTTTTTGTAGGGGCTTTAAAAAAGTTGATCTGTATCCAGTGGCATTTTTTGGCTGCTGGTTTCTCTTGTTTCTAGTCTGGGATAAATAAGGCAGAAAGAAACCTCAAGGGACACCACCCACCCGACACTGTTTTCCTTTGAGTTGCAAGGTCCCTGCGATCACCCTCTTCTTTCCACCTTTCACAGTCTGTGTGCTTATTTTACATGTATTGTCAGTGCTTTTACCACTCAGTAGGAATAAAAACAAGTGTGTTCATTTCATCTTTTCTGGAACCGCATGGCTAGCCTCTTTTAATATTCTTATTTTCTTCTCAAGTATATTAAGTACCAGAGGTTCTGTTTATGAAGCACTGATAGTGAGTTCATGGCAAGTGGTTTTAAATTAGACTCTATTTTCCTTTTGGCAAATGGGTGCTGTCTCGTATCCCTCATGTGACATATGGAAGCTGTGGAGGAGAGGCTCACTCTCTGTTCCCATCAGCCCTGGCCAGAGTGAGAGACTGGTGAAGCCACTCCGTTTGCCACCGTTTCTCTCTCTTAGAAGGAGGGGGTTGGACTCCTGCTCTCGTAACTCTGGGGAATCTCTTTCTGCATGTGTTGGGGTTTTATGAGTTTAGGAACCTGCTCTTACTGGGATGCTGTTCTCCCCACTGCACACGTGTTTAATCACCTAATCCTTGCTGCCATGCCATCACTCAGGGGCCATAAAACCGCCATTACAGGTGTGGGAACCCCAACACTGGCTGCTGAGATGACTCACCTGCCATCTCACCACCAGCAGGGCAGAGTCATGATTATTAAATGTCAGATTCCCAAACCCGACCCCACCCTGCAGCGGATCTGGCTGGAGGGAGAGTACAGGTGCTTTTCTTCAATAAGTGGAGAATTTGATGATATTCCTTTATTTCCATGATGGCTCCAGCGGAGGGCATTAAGAACAGCCTCGGAAAAACTCAGAAACCGCTCATCTTTTTCTACCAACGTTGTCTACACCACCCCGGGCACTCGCGTCAACAGGTACATCAGCCGCCTCTTAGAAGCCCGCCAGACAGAGCTGGAGATGGCAGACCTGAACTTCTTTACCCTGAAGTACAAACATGTCGAACGGGAGCAAAAGGTAAGCAACTCTGGTTTTCGGCTTCCCTGGTGCTGCTTGCGAAGGCGCTGCCTGGCTGGAGGAAGCCCTCAGCCCTGATGGATTGACTTCTCTCTTACACAGTACCACCAGCTTCAGGACGAGTATTTCACCAGCGCCGTTGTCCTCACCCTCATCCTGGCTGCCTTATTTGGCCTTGTCTACCTTCTAATATTCCCACAGTGAGTATTTCTATCAACGAGGTGAGGAACTCACCAAGAAGTCCCGGTTTCTGGGGTTCGTGGTTGTGTTTCTGGGGTTCGTGGTTGTGTTTCTGTTGTATGCTCAAGCTTCGTCTCCCACAGTTATTGTCCCAATGTGTCCAACATGGCTGACATTAGCCAGCCATCATTTCCTCATTTTCTCAAGTCAGTAGTGTAACAAGCCTTGATGGTATATGGCATGGGACTGGTCACTTTCCATTTTAAATTTTGAATTTACTTAATTCTAAGACACAATATATTTTCATGCTTTTTCATCCATGCAACATGCACCATTGCTGTAATAATAGCTTTTGGCTGGGTGTAGTGGCTCATACCTGTAACCCCAGCACTTTGGGAGGCTGAAGCAGGAGGATTATTTGAGGCCAGTAGTTCAAGACCAGCCTGAGCAATATAGCAACACTCTATCTACAAAAAAAAAAAAAAAAAAATTAGCCAGGCATGGCAGCACTTGCTTGTAGTCCCAGCTACTCAGGAAGCTGAGGCAGGAGGATCCCTTGAGCTCAGGAGTCTAAGCTGCAGTGAGCTATGATCTCGCCACTACACTCCAGCCTGGATGACATAGTGAGACTTTGTCTCTAAAAATAATAATAATAATAATAATAATAACAATAACTTTTGAGAAGAAACTGCACTTAATGAGCTCATTGGCTTCTAAATCCATGTCATTTTCAAAAACTTAAAATCCCTCTTAAAAGGAAGAAAAACAATAGTTTAAATAACATTTAAACATCATATAAGTAAATGTGAGTTTGGCAGCTTATATTTTATTTTATTTTTTTTGCAAGAAAGACACCACTGAGTCTGCACTTGCCACTTTACTTTCAAGTGTACTCATTTCTTAATAAAACCTACCTACGGGAATACTACCTCCTCGGAGTTTGAAAGCACATGGAGGCCACCCCACACCTGCGGAGGAGGAGGGAGTTCAGCCGTGGGTGTTCTGCATCCTGCCCAGCCCACAGACACTGAACACAGCAGCCTGCCTCATGGGCCTATTTGGGATTTAAGCGTTTTCTAAAAATGTCCTTCCCAGACAAAGCCCAGCTAGAGAATAGCTCAGCAAAGTCTGGGAAACTCTTGTCTTTCCATCATGAGGAAAACGGCTTCCAGAAAAGTTCTGTGATTCTCAGCCTAAGCTAGATCTCTGCGGTGGGGGTAGGAGAAGTGGGAGGTAGACTCAGGAGGGGCCCCCTTCTTACTCAGGAACCCCAGATGCCCTGCCCTAAAAAATAGAACCAGCCATGTCAGTTCCCAAAGACCTGAGTGGCAGGCATCCAGGTTAACGATGCTGCTTCCTCCTGAGAGCGCAGGGGATGTGGAGGGAGGGGCCAATTCTCAGCCATCTCTTGGGTCCGCCTCTCCTAATCCCCACCTATCAGTGACTCTCATGTTTTCTGTCCCCCAGGAGTGTGGTCGTCCTGCTCCTGCTAGTATTCTGCATCTGCTTCCTGGTGGCCTGTGTCCTGTACCTGCACATCACCCGGGTCCAGGTATGTGGGTGGCCTGTGTCCTGTACCTGCATATCACCTGGTTCATGTATGTGAGTGGCCTGTATCCTGCACCTGCATATCACCTGGTCCAGGTATGAGGGTGGCCTGTGTCCTATACCTGCATATCACCTTGTTCAGGTATGTGGGTGGCCTGTGTCCTGTACCTGCATATCACCTGGTCCAGGTATGAGGGTGGCCTCTGCCTGCCCTCTGGGTGGGATGGGGTGGGATGGGGGAGGCAGTTCTGTTCCCTCCCCTGCCTAGACAGGAAGAAAGAGTCTGCTCATATAGCAGGTGCTCATGAAGACCCAGTTCTGCACTGGGCACATGCACTCCTTTGGGAGTGTACCTGGTGGGCACAATAGACTGGCGATTGATATTGATTAAACAAATGAGCACAAGGTACTGATCCTGTTCTCTTGGAATGGAGAGTCTAGCAGCAGGACAGAAGAGGGATGTTTATTCTGTGTTTATGTCACAGACTTTGGAGAGGGGTGACATTTTCCAGGTACATTGTGCTATCTGGGCCCTGATGCCTCATCTGCTTTGCTCTGTGGGCTTTTGCAGGAAAGGCGTGAGCTTTGCGGCCTTGTACTATCTGTGGCTCACTTGGGAGGACTGTATAGTTCCTAGTCCTGCATTCCTTCATCACGTTCTCCACCTTCATTTCTAAACGACTCGTTTCCCTCAGCCGACCCCAGGATGTCACTTCTGGCAGACCCAGTGTTATATTTGCATAATTATTGAAAACAGCAACTTTTTGAAAAGATTAAATCTAGTTTCATTCATTTAACTTTGTCATTATTCATAGGTAATATCTTGAGTTTTTAAATTAAAAAAATGCTAACTATTAAAACTTCATTCCTATTTCTTTGACTTGTATAGATTGAGTGACATTTGGTTTGACAAATTTTAAAATTTACCACTTCAAGTAAAACTGCTGTTTTTCATATAATTTCAAGTGAAAGCAGGACAGAAGGATGATAGTTTTTAAAGCCTATTCCTTAGTCCTCAGTGGTGGGAACCAGTGTGCCCACCCAATGGTGTACAAATAGCATTAGACATGCAGAAATGTGAAAAGCCATTGGGCAAGAAGAGCGATGACAAAGCAGAAGCCAAGGAATGTGCCAGCCTGGAAAGCTCTGCCCAGAGGTCCTGGCCCAGGAATACTGATTCTTGCGAGTGGATGTACACTGCTTTCTGTGACTCCACGAGAGCCTCCCAAGCCAGGTGGTGAGACGGGTCAGCCCCTTTCCCACATGTGAGGAAAGTGGGCTCAGGCAGGCTAAGGGATGTGCTCATGAAACCAGGAAGCAAAATCTGCACCCAATCTGTCCATAAAAATAATATTCAAATTAAGAAAACTCTCGGTTCTAAAAAACGCATGATCTGTGGGATTGGGGCGCTAAGTCATCTGCCCAGAATTACCCCCCTTTTGTTAATAAGGGAGCTGCCCTCATGGCTGGGAACTTTGGCCAGAATAATTCCAGGTGCTGACATTAAAGGAGGCTAGCCTGCAGTTATCCCATGAAGCTTCTTCTGTATTCCAGTGTTTTGTTCTCTTGGCGGACTCTGCCCTGGATGCCACTAGCTCCTTTCCTTCTGAATATTCACTCTCCCTTCTCACCCTCTTCTGTGAGCAAGCATAAAGCGTTTTTTCCTAAGTATGTGGTTTGGAGGTGCTAGGTTCGAAAAGCAGTGGGGGTCCAGCTTTCCTGGGAGTGCCATCAGTGGTGCTTGCGGCTGATGTGGAAGAAGCAGAGTGGAGACTGAGTGCGCAGACTTCTCAGCTAGGACAGGAGAGGGGATTCAGCTCACAGCCAGTGTGTACTGGGTCAGGGTTTGATTGCATCACAAGTATTTAGGCTCCTGTTCGCAGGCTCTGCACCGGGCTCTGAGCATCCCTGCTGACCCTGGGCCAGGGAAGAGGCCTGTGCAAATGGCTGTGGGAATGGAGGTGAGGGAGGTTTGCAGGAAGCCAGCAGGGGATAGGTCAGGGCCACCCAGCAGAAGGCCATTGTGGCCTGAGTGGATGCGGTGGGTCATGCAGACGGAGTTAGTTCCAGAACACATCCCTGAGAAGGCCGGGTAGAAATGTTTCCCTCCCCGACATTGACAGTGTCCAGAGCCAGGGTGCCCAGGGCAGTGTGGCAGTTCCATGGCCCCTTGGGACCTTCACCCCTATCTGGTTTCCCCATCCCCATCCCTCGGGGGTATGCCAACTCCAGGCTTGGGCTCCAGTTGTCTGGGCCTCAGGGTTGCCCTCTGTGAAATGGCGGTGATGATGGCCCCCACCTCACTGGCTTGACATGAGGATTCAGTGAGCTCATTTGCACAAAGTCTGTGGAGCAGAGCCTGGCACAGCACACGCTCAGTTGGAGTGTTCTGAAGTCAGATGAGACAGAGAAGCTGCATGGGGGTGGGGCAGTGGGTGTAGCTCATCCCGGGAATCAGGGTGGGGAGGTGCCTAATCCTGTCCGTCTTGACCATCTGCAGAGGGCGGCAGAGCTGACCCGAGGGTCCTGCTGAGGGTTGAAAAGGAATGTCTGGGGCAGGATGTGGACTTTTTCTGTCAGGGTTGCAGGCTGAGGTTTGCATGGCTAGGCCTGGAGAACATCAGGAGCGGGCAGAGGAGAGGAGGAAGCCCAGGAGGTGTGCACTGGCTGGACCCCGGGGTGCTGCAGGTGGGGCAGGCTGAGGTCAAGGCGTCAGGCACATTCAGAGGCCCTTGGCTGGACCCTGGGGATGTGGGCACGATGTGGTCCACAAGGTGACTGGGTGTGCCTCGGATAAGCTGCTTCTGCTTCTCCCTGCACCCTGGCCTGGTGCTCACAGACCTGCATTTCAGCCCTGTTTTCCCCATCCTCCTTCTCGCCGTCCTAGGGCTCTAAGAGAGGCAGATGGGACAGGCTCAGGAGGGTGTTGGGCCCACCCAGGCTGGCTAGGGTAGAGGCCGCATCCCATCATAGGTCCCCAAGCCAAGGTGTGGAAGGTGGTAGGTGGTGGAAGGAAGATTTTCACCAATTATGATACTCGAGTTAAACTAGGTGGCTTTGAAGAAAAGAGAAAACCTTGGCAGAGATCCTTAAGGTAGTAGGGGGAAGGGAGCCTCACCGCACAGAGGGGAGTGTAGCACCATCAGAGACAGCCCGAGGGCTTCATTCTAGCCCCTGTGAGTGCAGACGGTCAGGAAATGGTGTCTGCTTTTTCTCCCTCTCATCCTCAGTTGACATCATCTCCCGAAGTGCCACAGTGGCCACTTTGTTCATGAGCCCATTGGGATGACAGGAGTGGCCGAGGAAATAGAATGACTGGTGTCCACAGTAGGGGTTGTCCTATCCACTGGATTTGAATTCTCTGCTGCTTAGGTCACCCTTTGGTGAACATTCATATGGGACACAGTATCTTAACATTTTTCACCCACTTGGAGAGGTTTATCTACATACTTTTCCCCCAGACCCCCTTGTCATTAATTTTCCAACCATGTCTTTCCCAACTCCCTGAACATCCAGCCAAACTGTTGTCCACAGCTTATGAATCAGTATATGACTACATCTCACCATTTCTCCTTGGAAACAAAGTACCCACCCAGGGGAACTGCCCAAAGTTCTGCCCAATGGGAGGATTTCCCTTCACCATTGTCCCTCAGGGCTGTGTCATTTGGGCTGAAGTGCTGCAGCTGCCCACAAGGCCTGAGCTTCTCTTACTCTGTCACCTAATCAGAGGGAGCTCCCCATGAGGCTATAGGTACAGGCTGGGAGAGAGAAGGCAGGGTAGCAGGACTGGGGACTATGGTCACTGGGGCCATTTTGTCGTGTCACTTACTTGTGCCTTAAGGGTCTGCTCGGAGCTGATCATATATATTAGCACTTTCATTTGATGATGGAGGGCTGCTGTTCACACCCAGCTTTATGGCTTGGTGGGTCAGGTAACGCCCAGTTCATGATGGGCAGCTCAGGTCATGCGGTAACTTGGCCCACAGGTAGGGGTTCAGGCTCTACTCAGGCCCAGCGGCAGGCCAAGAGGCTTTCTCAAAAGGAGAATAGTTACCTGCAAAAGATGGCAGGATCTTGCTCTAAAATCCTGTTCCCAGGCCTGTGGTATGGCTCCCGCATGGGGGCCTGCCAGTGGCTCTGGTGGCCTCCCTTAGCACACCGAGCTCACGCCAGGTGGAAGCGGGGGAAGCAGATGATGGGAGGCTGCAGTGGGGATCAAGGACTTGCACCTGCGTCTTGCCCAGAGGCCAGGTTGGGACTGGGAGGGAAGTGCAGTGATTCACGGTCAGTAAAGTGTTTGAGCCTCACACCGCTGCAGAGCAGCGGTTCTTCTGAGATCATCAGAGACCACTGGGTTGGTGAAATACCCAATGGTATCTTGGGACTTGGGAAACCTAGAACTGGATCCTAGATCCATAACCCACCAGCTGGGTAAGCTGGGACACACTGCCCTGTCCTTGTCCATAGAAGAAGTTATGCTGGACTGGGTGGATTTGTGCCACCTTTTTCTCAACTGTAGAGCGGAGTTAGTAATGATCTGACCTCATGTGGGGGTTAAAGGAATAACCGTGTAGCCAGCGAAGGGCACCCCGACTAGTCGGGGACTCTAGCAGGGTGAGTTGTTTTCTGTAAGGTCCCTGCGTATTAATTTTAGTTTATATTTATACTTTCAGAAGTGTTAAGTGTAAAAAGGACTTCTTACTTTTATCCATGAAATCACTTTTTGAAGATTTCAAAATGTCTGTATAATACATAGATTTAAAATAAAATTTCTAATAACAACTCTATAAAACCTACGTGAACAAAATAATAAAATTTATTTAGAGCATTATCAAAGAAGACACGAATCGAAATTTGTACCATTTCTGAAATGGAAGAATTCAATATAATGAAAATACCAAGTTAATCTATCCAGTTAACTTCAGTGCCAGTCAAAGTTACAATGCAAGTGGAAGGAAGGGAAGTATTATTCTTTGTAATTTAAAGACTTCAGGTTTCTTTTTTTAACTTTGGCGAGCTTTTCACCTGGGAGAATAAACAAATGAAAAAAGCCAAGAGACATGTGAGGAGGGTGAAAAACGGATGTGGACCTAGCAGCTTGCAGGTCATCTGCACATTCCACTATAGGAAGTATTAACTGTGCACGTGAATCACCTTGGTAATCAGAGGGTATTTTCTAAATTAACATTTCTTATTCAGTGTTTTCCAGGGTGCCTGACGATTCAGATTCGCACTGTCCTGTGTATTTTCATAGTGGTCTTAATCTACTCAGTAGCCCAAGGTTGTGTGGTGAGCATCTCCAGCTTGTGGCATGCGCTGGGGCGGGAGAGGGCATGGCATGGAGGACCAGCCCAGAAGCCAGGACCCAGGGCTGCAGAGACAGGGAGGTCATCAGAGACGTCAGGAACAGGCATGGGGCCCCAAGAAGCCAGGGAACAAGAGACTTTACTTAGCAGAGGAAAATGCAAATTCTCCCTGGTGAAAGGAGCCTGGCTTCTTCATACGGTGCAGAGGACAGAAGCAGGGGTGGAAAAACAGGACAGACAGGGCAGGAGGAACAGGATGGAGCTGGGCAGCAGTAACAGGATGAAGCTGGGCCAGGAGGAACAGGATGGAGCTGGGGGTTGGAGTGAAAGGATGGAAATGGGTGGGAGTAACAGGGTGGAGTTTGTAGTGGGAGTAACAGGATAGAAGTGGGGCAGGAGTAACAAGATGGAGCTGGAGGCAGGAGAAACAGGAAGGACAGAGCTGGGGGCAGGAGGAACAGGACGGAGCTGGGGGCACGATTAACAGGACAGAGCTGGGGGCAGGAGGAACAGGACAGAGCTGGGTGCATGATTAACAGGACAGAGCCGGGGGCAGGAGGAACAGGATGGAGCTGGGGCAGGAGTAACAGGTTGGAGCCGCTGGGCTGGGGAGCAGGCAGGGCTGATCCCACCTGGTCCTCCCTGGAGCCTCTTGCCTGCTCTGGCAGCCAGTGGGGAGCCTTGAAGTGCTGTGAGTTGCCATGAGGTCTGTGGCTTGGTGTGATAGCACTGGGGGTGGGTCAGAGCAAAACCTTGGGAGACCTGCTTGAAGAGGGACACCTGAGCATGCTTAGGGTCTGCAGGTCTTCACCTGCCCTTTGCTAAGCCCCTGTGACCCCTCCCTTCCCAGGTGGGCTGCCTGCCTTGGGCCTGGAGCTCCAAGCCCAACAGTTCCCTGGTGGTCCTTTCGTCTGGGGGCCAGCGCACAGCCCTGCCCACCCTGCCCTGCGAGTCTACACACCATGCCCTGCTCTGCTGCCTAGTGGGCACCCTCCCGCTAGCCATATTTTTCCGGGTGTCCTCCTTGCCAAAAATGATCCTGCTCTCCGGGCTCACCACGTCCTACATCCTCGTTCTGGAGCTCAGCGGATACACCAGGACTGGGTAAGTGTGTGGCTCCTCAAGAAAAAGGCCTAAGCAGCGGTGCTACTGAATCTGTGTATACAGGTATACAGATATGCACTACAGGCTTCTGAGTCCAGAACTAGTCAAGTTGAATTGTATACACAATTTTTAGTTTGGTGGCTGCTTCTCTTCAACCCAAGTTCTAGCAAGGACTCAGATTTCCCTATGATAAGTGACTCTTGGCCAAGGTCAATCCCAGCAAGCTGTTTTTGGGTGTCACCACCTGAGGGTCACTCTGAACAGTTCTTGGGTTTGGTGGCAGAGTCTTGCCCTGGAAGCTCGGCACTGACTTGGCTTTTCTTCCTCATCTTCCCCCAGGGGTGGTGCCGTCTCCGGGCGCAGCTACGAGCCAATTGTGGCCATCCTGCTCTTCTCCTGTGCGCTGGCCCTGCATGCCAGGCAGGTGGACATCAGGCTGAGGCTGGACTACCTCTGGGCCGCACAGGCAAGACGAGCCCTTTCTGCTTTCTGGGGCTGGGGAATTTAGAGGAGGAAGAAGGCTTCAGCAAGCATCTGACGGGGGCTGCCACAGACACCCACACGCCGTATGGCCCTCGGAGGGCCCTCCTCAGCAGCATGCAAGCCAGGCACTGTCCGGGGATGGAGGAGACCTATGCTGGGGGGTGCAGGGAGTGGGAGCCATGCCTCGTGAGAGGACAGTTCAGAAGGTTGTGGGGTGCATGTTATGGAGACCTGCCTGATGGTCAGAGTGTGGCTCTTTCACGAGGCAGTGAGTCCCCCTTCACTGAACAGCATGTGCAGTGGTGGTGCAGAGGGGCTCAGCCTCTGCAGGGCTGGGCAGTGGCAGCAGGTCTCATCGGGGTCATTGGGAAATACAAGAAAATGCCAAAACTCTCACCACCTACTCCAAATTGAGTAGGTCAGCAGGTGGGGACTGGACATCTATATTTTTACATGTACCCTGGGAAATTCTGATGCAAGAGGCATAAGCACCACTCTTTGGGAGACTCCATGGAGTAGCAAACATGTGAACTGGCTTCAGGCCCCAAACATCTGGGTACCAGGCTGGAGAGGAGACATGCTTTCCTGAAGTCTGTAGGTGGCTTTCTGTTTGGATGTGATCCTGGCAATGACTGCCAGATATTCACCTTGAGTTCCTGCTGCGGAGCCACAGCAGGGGTGTACCTGTGTCCACCCCATGGCCAGGGGCCAAGGCAGCGTGTGGGTGCTGGTGTGAGCATCTTCACACCAACTCCATACTCCACAGCCCTCCGGGAGGTGAGGCAGTCAAACATTTAGGACCAGGCTACCTGGGTTCAAATCCCATTTGTGGAATTTGCAAACTGTTTCACCCTGGGAAAATTGCTCCTGCTAGGTTTCCTCCCCTGAAAACCGGGAATGAAGGCTGATGAATATTAGCTTTAGCAAGAGATAGTCTTCTTATTTTGACACCTTAAGAATAGCTCTTCGCTGTTGGAGCTATTTGATCTCATTCAGTCTTCAGAACAGCACTGCCTAGGAGCTGGGATTACAGACAAGAACGCAGGGGCCACTAAAGTAACATGCCAGAGTCAGGCAGCCAGAAGGTGGCTGAGCTGGGATCCAGCTGCCATCTGTGTGATCTTTGGGTAGGCTCTGAACCTGTGGAGAGAGCTGTGTCTGGGGCCAGGCAGGACAAGAGCATTTTCACCCTAGTCCTACTCTGCAGTCAGGACTAAAGGCAGGTGCAGCCCAGAGTTGGGGCACAGACACCAGACAGGCACAGCCCAGAGGGTGGCCAGGAGGAAGCGTGGCCAGGACCAGCTGAGAGCTCACTGTGGAAGCAGGACCAGGCTTGCTGCTGGAGTTGGGAAGCCTGTCAATTTTTTGTCTTTGTTCCTGAGGCTGACTGGGCATCAAGCCATGCAGTTAAGTGACCGAAACCCTGGTCAGCAGTAGCAGGGGTAACAAAGGTTGGGCCTGGCATCAGGTGGTCCTCGTCCTGAATTCCAGCAACTCCATGTAGGGTCTGCATGACTTTAACCAGTGATAGGTCAATCTGTCTTTCTGCTTCAGCAGTAAAATGGGGTGAGAACCCTAATCCAGGTGTGCAAGAAATAACTGAAATTCTATTCCTGATGTCGTTGGCCACGGGCCTTGTGCAAAGTAGGTGCTCGGTGAGGCTGAGCAGCCCTTTGTCTGGCAGCCTGTTACTCTGTGATGAGCCATTTTTGGGGGGATCTCTTTCTGGGAGGGAGGGTTAGAATAGGGTGAAGGGTAGGTGTGAGGAGCATCTGGAGGCAAGTTATCACTCATGAAAAAAATGAACACAATTGTTTCCTCTAGTTTTATTCATCTGGAAAAGACAGAAGCAGCTCAGTGGGTTTATGTCAGCATGACAGGGCAGGATGCATATTTAAAGTGATGGAAATTATGTTGTTGATTTGAGTAAGCAAAAGAAAGAACATATACATACATGACACACACACACTGTCTATATGTGTATCTATATACATGTGCTTACAAATGCTTGGTGAAAAACATGGCTTATTTTTTCCTTCACTGTATAATAGCTTTATTGAGATATATTTCACATAACACAATTCACTTGTTTAGTGAACAGTGGTTTTCAGTATACTCACAGTCCTGTAACGATTACTATAATCAATATTAGAATATTTTTATCTCCCTCAAGAGAAACCCATCCCCATCAGTTAACACTCCCCATTTCTCCTCAACCCCCAAACCCTAGGCAACTACCAGTCTGCCCGCTGTCTGTAGATTTTCCCATTTCATTTATTTTTCAGCCTGTGTATTAAGTTAGTGCCTGTTCTGGGCAGAAGACATTCCTGTGTCCTACTAGATGGAGCTCTGAGCTAGCCTTGTAGGTGGGGAAGACCCAGATTCCCGAGGGACTCATGATCTGGCGCTGTCTTCACTGCATACCTGAATTCCAGGTTCTGGAGTGGGCAGGGGTTGCTGAGAACCCTCGCCCTTTGGCCTCTCCCGGGGAAGTGCTGCTGTGTGGTGCGCTCACTGTCAGCAGGGCTGTCTGGGCAGAACAGGCCCTAATTCCTGCTGTGGAGTGGGAGGGGACCCTGGTGGGGGCATAAATACATCTGCATTAAGCTGTTCTTGCACTGCTATAAAGGAATATCGGAGACTGGGTTATTTATAAAGAAAAGAGGTTTAATTGGCTCACAGTTCTACAGGCTGTACCAACAGGCACCAGCATCTGCTTGGCTTCTGGGAAGGGCTCAGGGAGCTTTTACTCATAGCAGAAGGCAAAGCATGAACATACATGTCACATGGCGAGAGCAGGAGCAAGGGGGTGGGGGGAAGGTGCCACACACTTTAAAACAACTGGATCTTGCGAGAACTCTGACTATCGCGAGAAAGGATAGCATCAAGCCATGAGGGATCCACCTGCTTGACCCACACACCTTCCACCAGACCCCATCTCCAACACTAGGATTACATTTCAGCATGAGATTTGGCAGGGACAGATACCCAAACCATATCAACATCTGAGTCTGACTTATCACCAGAGGAATGCAGGCTGTGGCAGGAAGTGAGTCCTCACGCCGGAAGGCCTGACGGCGGCCACAGTGGGTTTGAGAGGAAGCAAAGCCAGGCATACTGTGTTTCTCTGGGCCTTGTGCGATGCTTCAGATTCGGTTATGGAAGGATGAGGGATGGGGTTGAGGGGAAAGGGACGAGGAACATGGCAGAAAGAGGGAATTCTTCAGCAAAAACTGAGAGGAGTCAGAGTCCAATCACGGGGGCCAGTGCTCCCTCCAGGCCCCCTGTGGGCAGTGGAGCTGCAAAGGGAGGGCGATAGGACCCGATCCCTGTCTCCAAAGGTGGTCTGACAATGGAGTGTGACACACAGCCCAGGAGGCAGGTGGGAGCCCTGTGATCCACAGGGGCCCTGAGGAAAGCAAGTTGCATGGTCAGGGGCTGGCAGGAGGGCACCTCGGAAGTGGTCGTGTGGAGTCTGGCCACTGTTGGCCATCAAGTGAGGGTGCAGTAGTGGAGGTAGAGTGGGTCTCCAGGCGGCTGTGCATGTATCACAGCCTGGGCTGAGAGCGGAGGGCACACTCTAAGGGGGTGAGTTCAGGAGCCCTTATGATGCTTGGACTATTTGAAAGACAGGGGCAGGCACAGGGCATCTCCAGGCTGGTGTGGCACTTGGGGCAGCCAAAGTGGGAACGGGCCCTAGAACCAGGGAACAGAGAGGGCTGCCTGATAGGATTCACCACCTTCAGCCGGGAGACGCAGCCAGTCCGCAGCAACCATGCAAAGAGGAACTGGGAATGCTCTCCTCCCTCGCTACTGGCCCCTGCTCCTGCTCCCCATTGGCCAAACCTGGCCGGAAGTAGGAGGCCCAGGACCCTGTTGGTAGAGTCCTTGGACTGGCCTCCCTGGGACAGAACCGGTGGGGAATGGACTGCAGATACAGCACATACCTGCCCTGGAAGGGAGATCTGGCCAGCTGCAGTTTGCTAAAGCCACACCAGGTAATAGGAAAAGAGCCTCTTTATGATGGGCTGTGTTGCTGAACTTGGTCTTAGTTTGGCTCTGGCTGGCTATCCAGGGTGATCCAGCTGGCTGGTCTGGGAGGATATGTTGACCCAGCCATCAGCTGGCCTCTCTGGGTTCAGATCTTTTTGTTGCAAAAACCTACTCAGAGCTTGAGAAGAATGGACTTGGGATGAGCTAGAAAAACTGGAACAGCCCAGGCCCATGAGATCTGGGGTTTCCAGGTTATTTACTAGGGTGCCTGGTTGGTTCCTCATTCTCAGACAGCAGAGTTGGGCCTTGGCTATGACTCTTCCAGTTGAGGGACACTTCTGGGAGAGACATTTTCTCTCATCTGGGTTGACATGGCTTTTTCTTGGCTTTGGTGTTCTTTGAAATGTTATGAAATGCAGTATTTGACCCTGCCATGTCGTTCTCCATCCAGTGACACCCCCTAGCAATGCCCAATGAGCATACCAGTAATTTTAGGGCTAGAATATGCATTCCTGGGCCTTGGGGCAGCCCGGGCAAGTCTGCGGATCCTTGTGCATGCGTGTCACAAGAAAGGGTTGCCCACATGGAGTATACTGCCATGTTTGTCCACAGATAGGTAACAACAAATGCCACCTGCTTTCCCATAACCCTAGCAAAACACAGAACTTTGTAGACTTTGCCTGTTTGCCCTTGGACATTTAGGTATGTAGTACAAACATTAGAGTGCCTCAAACTATTGCAAAATTGCCAGGCCAAACACTAGGTAGGTTAATTATTTACAGAGACTGGATTGATTGTCCAAACCTGCACAAACAGATAGGCTTTTCCCTTGGGAGGCATCTTCAGCCTCTTCGCCTGTAAACTCTTGTATGCTTTTGTTCCAGTGTCATTTCTTTCTTTGCATTCAGTAGATAATCATCATGGCAATTATAATTTCAATGTTTATGCTATTTAGTATAGAATGAAGTTAAAACAACTTATTCCTCTACCAATAAACGCTTAATTCGATGGTAATTCCCATTTTGCATTTGCCATTATTAACATTTAGAGGGAAGGTTTCCTAAGATGTGGTCATGGCATAGACATGGAATTTCTGGTGGCAGAAGCTAAGTTAGAGACCTGGTTCCACCTCTTACTCTGGTCACTTGTCTTCTCCACACATGTGACAGTGACACTTGTCTCTCAGGGGGTTGTGGAGGAGTTTATGTCATATAAAGCCATGGTCATCATGCTTCTTGGACCCTGAAATGTTGTACGCTTGTTAGTCGTCATCTTGTTCTCTGTTACTGGCCATAGGTTTCACATCTGGCCTTTGGGTGAGTACATCCTCACAAACAGCTTTTATGGAGGGAGAAATGGTTCCAGATGTATCCTAGCTGCATCCTGCAGCACACTTCTATGGAAACCTCCGAGGAGCCAAACCTTGGTGCGTAACCTCAGGACCCCACATCCATCAGGCCCCACGCCCACTGGAAATACACCCTTTGCCCATCTGAGAGTGCACACACAGCCTCTGGCAGGCATCCACTCTGTACCTACACACAAAGTGTTACCACCTGCCTCCATCCAACAGGTGCTTATTGGGCACCAAAGTATACCTAATCCTGTGCTGGGAACGCCCACATGGTTGAGGTGTAACCCCTGCCCTTGGGTGCTCACAGGCTGTTAAAGGAATCAAACACAAGCCACAGAAAATTTCAGTACAGTGAAGGGCGTGCCATGTAAAATGTAGACAGGACCCTGACCCAGGTAGGTTGGATGTGATATCATTTAAATGTAATACCTCACCCCTGAGGCTTAAAGGATGAGTAGGAATTAGCCAAGGGAAGGGCAGAGTGCTAGGTGGGGTAAGTATGTCTGTCTCGTGAGATGCTTGTTTTTATTGTTATTTTAAAAAATCAGTTCATAATACTGTATTGTGTACTTGAAATTTGGTAAGATAGCAGATTTTAAGTGTCCTCACTGCCCCCATCCCAGACACACACAAATGGTAACTGCAGATGGTGATAGATTTGTTAAGTAATTTGATCGTAGTAGTTATGCGATGTATACATATAGGAAACCATCACATTGCACACCTTAGATATATACAGTTTTTGTTTGTCAATTAAATATTTCAAAATAAAAAAAAATACTAAGCTCACAAAGACTTACCAAATCTGGATCTCAAGAGCAAGAAATTAAATGTTGGTCAAAGGAAAAAAAGGGTCTTTCAGTAATGTTAGAGGGTAATAAAGGGGTCAGTTTATCAAGAGGACATAGTCCTAAACATTTATGTACCTAAAACAGATCATCAAAATACATAAAGTAAAAATTGATAGAACTGCAAGAAATTCTTCTATCTATAATTATAGTTGGAGTTTCCAACATTCCTTTCAAAAAGCGATAGAATCGCTAGACAGAAAATCAGTGACAGATTACAACACTTAAGAACACTGTCAACCAACTTGACTTAATTGACATTTATAAAACACACTATCCAACAGCAACAGAATATGCATTCTATTCAAGAACACATAAGTATGAACAGTACAGCAAGTCTCAAGAAATTCAAAAGGATTCAAATCATACAAAGTATGTTCCTTAACTACAATATAATTAAATTAGAAGTCCATAACAGAAAGATCTCTGAGAAATCCTCAGCTAAAGAATACACTTCTTAATAACTTTTGGTTCAAAGAAGAAATCAAAAAGGAAATTAGAAAGTAATATGAACCAAATGAAACTACATATGAGATCAACATTTGTGGGGTTCAGCTAAAGCAGTACTTGGAGGAAAATGTATAATACAAAGCACCTGTATTAGAAAAGAAGAAAGGTCTCTCTCAAATCACCTTAAGAAGCCAGAAAAGAGGAAATTAAACCAAAAGTAATCAGAAGAAATTAAATAAGAGACCAGTTTCTATAAATGTTTAAGGAATAAAATAACAAGGAAGTATTATAATCAATTTTATCTCAATAAAATTGACAACTTACAGGGAAGGATACAGATCCTTTGGGTCTTGCTTTTCACCTTTGTTAGGAAGAACCAGAGGAGCATTAATTCTCAGACGAATTTTGTCCACTCCTGAGGCAAAACCCTTTTCAGTACTTTACCTGATGCCTGGTGAATTATAAGGTTTTTTATTCTTGCCAGTGGAGGCAGGAACAATTCTCAGCATTGCATGAACTTTGGGGGTTGTTCCCTACAGTCCTTTCCCTAACCTGTGCTAATCCCTAGATGGTTCTTTCTCTAGCCTGTGCTAATCAGTACTCAACTAGAGACCTGAAGAGACCAGAACACTCTGTCCTCTCTGGCATTTTCCCTTTGAACTCAAGCTGCCTTGGGCTTCCAAGCCCCCTAGCCTTGTCAAATCTGGGAGACCCCTAGGCTCCACATGCACTGTCTCTACATGCGGCCTGGAAACTCTTCCAGCAGTATGCTGGGCCATTGCAGGCCTCATCACTTATTCCCATCACTCAAGGATCACTGTCTTTCATTGCCTCCTGTCCAGTATTTGGAAAGCTGCTCTTTTATATATTTTGTGTGGTCTGCTTGTTGCTTGTAGGAGGGCAAATTGAATTCCTGTTACTCCATCTTTTCCAGAAGTGGAACTTCATGTGGCCATTTAAGTGTCTTTGACCCCAAAACTGGTCATTATCCCCATGTAACAGGTGAGGGCCGAAGTAAATGGCCAAAGGTCAGAACCGAAATCTGCCAAACCCTAAATGGGCACTCTCATGGACGCCATGCATGACATGTCTCAGAATCCTTCTCCTGCCAAGTTAAGTACCATCCAGAATGGAATGGCATTCTCATGAGAACTGTCTCTAGGCAGAATCCTGTGAACACAGCCAAGAATTAGAAGTCCTCAGCTCTGAGGCCTGTGCTTCTCCCTCCACAGCAGTCAAGATTTCATATGCATGTGTGGCTGGAGGGTTTCTCTGAAAGGTTAGATCTGGGTTAGAAGGACGCAGCATAACTTCAACATAGAGCAAAAGCTCCAAAGACCCCAGAAGTTGCTTTCTGCCCACAGTGTGGACTGTTCGTGGAGAGCAGTGTGGTAGCAGTGTGGCAGTCACTGTGCAACAAGAAAGAAGATGTCTGTGGTGTGTCTCAATGCCATGTTGGGCTTGAGCACGTGAAGTTCACCTGCAGGCCCTAACTTGAGCACAGCACAGTTTTGCTAATCTATGACCAGCCTACAGAACCCAGTACTGCTAATGCAGGCACCTCTGTGTTCTTCTCAAGAGTGTGGAAAATAGCACCTCAATTCCTCCCTGGTTCGAAAAGATAGAGAAACGGTAAGTCCAGACTTTCTGATGAGGAAATGGAGCCTTCTGCTTTAAGGCACCAGAGGCCGTCTGAAACAGCAGACCCACCGGACATCCCCCAGGACATCTTTCTGTCATGGAGTGTGGCTGCTTTGCATTTTTTTCTGTGTGTGTGCAATGAAAAATCCAGATTTTCGGCCGGGCGCCGTGGCTCACGCCTGTGAGCCCACGCACTTTGGGAGGCTGAGGCGGGCGGATCTTGAGGTCAGGAGATCAAGACCATCCTGGCTAGCACGGTGAAATCCTGTCTCTACTAAAAAATACAAAAAATTAGCCTGGCATGGTGGCAGGCATCCGTGGTCCCAGCTACTCGGGAAGCTGAGGCAGGAGAATGGCGTGAACCTGGGAGGCGGAGCTTGCAGTGAGCTGAGATCACCCCACTGCACTCCAGCCTGGGCGACAGAGCTATACTCCGTCTCAAAAAAAAAAAAAAAAAAAAAAAGAAAGGAAAAGAAAAATCCAGATTTTCTGCAACAGTTTGTTACATTTATAATCACAAAGACCATGTTTAGCACAGTTAGTGTCCATGTGGAGTGACTGGGGCCTCTCTTGCCTGGCTAGTGGTTGTGGAAACAAGGGAGCTTGTGCTGGCAACACGTGCTCAGGGTCAGGCTCTCAGCCCTCCCCAGGACCGTTCAGCTTCAGAGTGCTCCCCTGTAGGATGGCCTCCCTCACATTCTGAGTGGGTAAATTCACAGTGGCCTCCCCAGCTCTGAGGCCTATGCTTCTCCCTAGACTCTCCTGCATCTTGCAAGTAGAGCAAAAGCTCCAAAGACCCCAGAAGTTGCTTTCTGCCCACGGGCTGCTGCTGCTAGTCAAGGGAGGAGAGGAGAGGAGACTCGAGGAGTGTGGAAGACAGAATGCCATGAAGGCCCTGGGCAGGTGTTGTTTGCTCCTCAAAAAGGAGTAATTTATTCTAATTAAGGGGCTGAAGAGGACTTCCTGCAGGAGGTAGTATTGGACCAGGCCTTTCACTGTGGCAAGAAATGCTGACTTTTCTGAAAAGGGTAATTTTGGTTACTTCCCTGATTTCAATGTCTGACATTTTACCCTGGAAACTTCAGTCACTGAAACTGAGCTTGATCAATTTCCAGCAGATCCTAGCCCCACATTTTATATTGGTGTAAGTGGAAATTCAAAGCTAGGAAAGAGGACTCTCATAGGGCCTTCACTTCGTTAGACAGGGTGTCTTCTGCTTATGGAGTCTGGATGCTGTCTTCCCAGCCTCGGTTTCCCTCCGTGTACAGTGACGGTGGACCTCGTGAATCACTGAGAGCAGATCTCCCAGAGGCAGGACCAGCTGTGCCCACTGCAGCCTCATAGCTTCACTGTTAGCACGAGCTCTCTTTACCTTTTTTTTTTTTTTTTTTGAGATGGAATTTTGCTCTTGTTGCCCAGGCTGGAGTGCAATGGCGTGATCTTGGCTCACCACAACCTCTCCCTCCCGGGTTCAAGTGATTCTCCTGCCTCAGCCTCCTGAGTAGCTGGGGTTACAGGCATGCGCCACCACGCCCGGCTAATTTTGTATTTTTAGTAGAGATGGGGTTTCTCCATGTTGGTCAGGCTGGTCTTGAATTCCTGACCTTAGATGATCTGCCCGCCTCAGCTTCCCAAAGTGCTGGGATTACAGGCGTAAGCCACTGTGCCCAGCCCTCTTTACCTTTTAAAATGGCATCCCCATCTTGCTTCCTGTCTGAAACACTGGACACAGCCCTGCCTCCAACTACTATGTTGACTCATCCTAAGAAAAGAAGAGCTACCAAGCATTTCAGCACAGCAAAACTTTCAGCTCAGAAGCTCCTTAGGAGTAAAGACTTCATTGTCAGAAACAGAGCCAGCCTCTGCATTCACCACCACCAGTCCCAGCATTTCTGTGGGGGTTGGATGTTGGATAGTCCTGGTTTATTTGAGCTGATTTGCCCTCCAGCTCATGAACTCCAATTCCCCCAGCTATGACATCACCACAGCCTCATTTATACCACAGGGCCATGGATGGGACAAACACATCATGAGGGCTGTGGTCTGCCTTTTTATTTCTTGGAAAGACAAATGCAACAAGATGCTAAGAATTTTATAGAAAACCACACATGCATGTGTGCATGCACACACAAACACACATACTCTCTTACACACACACACACACACACACACACCACTTATGGACTTCCTAGGGCAGTGTGGAACATGTACATGTGCATGCCTGCATCCACACATTGTAACTGCAGCATTTGAAGGCTTATTCTCTCATTTTCTAATAAAGGTCAGGGATAACATTTTTAATTCATTGAATTGTTCAAATTTAAAATTAAGATTTCTCTTTAATGTAGTAGAATAATGTAAATCACATTTCTCCTCATGAAGCCTTAACCGAAATGCATTTTTGATCTAAAAAGGGCTTTTCATCTGTTCTATGCTAAAAGGGAAGTGGAGCTGATTGGAGCAGCAGGCAGCAGGGGCCTGCATGAGAGAGAGGCCTGGGTTTAGGGGATGGCCACCTGTTGCATTGGCAGGACTTGATGGGTCTGAAGTGCTGAGTTGGGTGCCCGGTGAACAAGGATGCTGAGCTGGGGGCCCTGGTGTTCAGATTAAGAACACCTGCACCACACTCAGCCTGCCCCATGCTGTAAACAGTGCTTGTAAAGTCTTGTGCTTTGGCTGGAAAAATAATTAGTGAGAAGCAGGCATGTGTTCATGTTATGTGGTCCCTGCGACCTCTCCCCATGCCTCACCCTCCTATCAAGCTGGTCATTTTCATGCATGACCATGGTCCTATGGTTTGAGAAGAACACAGAGTAGGAGCTGGCACCAGAGTGGCCCCTGGTAGGCTCAGGTTCCATGCTCACTGCAGCCGCTGAATTGATAGAAAAAAACTGGACAAAATAAAACTGAACTGTCATTCTGTGTTTAAAATACAGTCTTTTGAGCATACAGCCAGCTGAGTACCAGCTCATGGTGTGAGGCCTGGGGAGTTGGCTGGGAGCCCTGCATTTGGCTAAAGCCCTACCTCCAGCCAGTGCCCTGCCTGGGAGAAGCCTTAGCCAGCTTGCTGGGCTCAGCCTGGACATCCAGGCAGAGAGGGACCTTCAAACCAGTCACCAGTAAGAGGAGTGACCGAAGGAACTGAAAGTAGGATGTAGGGTGAGGACATTTCAGTCCTTCCATCCTGGTACAGCTGGCCTCTGGAGCACACTGAGGACAGAACCAAGGCCTCTGGACCAAAGATCCAGGGAGGGAGATTTTCATTCAACGTATGTTGTCCAGCGGCTTGAGAGTTTGAGGTTGGATGAAGCTGACATGTATAGTAGTGAGTCCCCCATCTCTGTGAGGTGTTCAAGGAAATGCAGATAACTGCTCAAGGAGATTAGGTAGACTGGATTCATTAATTACTTTAGGGGTAAGATTACCTCGAAAAATGCTTCTTGGAATACTGATATTTGAGGGAAATATCAAAGCAGCCTCCCGAGCAGCCAGGGTGAGAGCTGCGGACAAGGTGGAGAACGTGTGGTGGTTGTGCACCTCTGCTGGGGGACGGGAGGGTGGGAGGCTGGTAGTTGGTAGGGGCACATCAGGGACCTAACTACATGGGAGGGAAGGAGAGTGGAAAGTGGGAAATACTCCAGAGTTCAGCCCTGTAGAGTTGCTGCCTACTCCTGGTACTCTGAGGTCGGGCTAGGTTGCGCAGCAGTCGCAGGCCTCCTGAGGGTGCCAGTAGTGTTCCTCAGATAGGACGAGTCATCTTCTCACTACATGTCTGATGCAGTACAGCAAGAGGATCATGTCATCCTTGTCCTCCAAGATCCAGGCCAGTGGACACCGGAGCTTCCTCAGTCCTGCAGCACAGAAGGGGGGCTGTGAAGTCCAGGCTGGCCACTGAGGGTCCAGCCGGAAGCCCCCCTTGGTCTCTCTGGTTATCAAAGGCTGGGACTGCACAATCCTCTTTGTCCCTGAAAGTCAGTGGTGAGCATTAGGGACTTCTACCCTAGAGCCCTGCAGGGAGGAGAGAAGCCACTGGCATCCATTCTGGGGAGACTCACTGGGTCAGGGCATGTGGCTTTGCCCCTCTGGTGTTTCTGCCCTCTTGACAACAGTTATGGGGCTACTCTGGACATGTGCACCCTGCCCAGCCTGCCCAGCCAGGGTCACCCTGAATCTCAGGATTCATCCGTCCTTGGAGCAGCAACACCATGCAGAGACGTGCATCACTTCTTACTTGCTTGCTCTGATCTTTCTGTGTCCCGTCGGTGGCGTGGGTCACAGAGTGCCTCTTGCTTAAGGGAAAACCAAGTGTCAAAGAAGCTGAACATGAAGCAATTCAGCCCCAAAGTTAGAGACTAAGTTCCTCTAACCTGGGGGCTGAAGACTATTGTCTTAGCTGCTGCTGTGCTTGGAGAAGTTCCTTTCCCTCTGCACTTTCCCAAAAGGAGGTGTTTGTGGACCCTGGGATGCCCGCAAAGAGGGGTGTGTGCACCTCAGGACACTGGATGGTTCAGTGAGGTTTGGGGAGAGGGCATCACAAAGTCTATTTATAGTGATTGTATCTGAGAATTAAGAAATGTTTTTTCCTGATGTTGAAGAATGAACTGGCAGTGCTGACCTGACACTGGCCAGATGCCCTGTGTCACTTGCAGGAGGGAGGCGGGGACATCACTTCTGAGACAGAATGAGGACAGGACCACCCTCCCTTGGCTGTTCCCTTGTAGTAAACACGTTGTTGATTCCAGGTTCTGTGGTTACTGGTCTTGTTATTTAGAAGACTCTGTCAGGGTGACTGTGGGGGTCACTCATAGCACATGTCGGCACACGGGGAGTTGCCAACTTATGCTGTTTGTTATTTTGTTCTCTTTTCCAAATGACAAGCCCTCCAGGCTGTGACCTCTCTGAGGCATCACGTAACTATCACTAGATGCATCCTGGTCAGTGATTTCTGAAACAGAAGGACAATTGAGAAGGGAAATACCTTTTGAAAGAAACTGTGCCATAAAGAGAACATTCTGAACATGGAGGTTGGATGGACACGTCATTTTGTTGACAGGAATAATGTGTGGTGCCCACTAACTCTTTCTTAAGAATAGAGTTTCCTGGTGGGAAAATCTTATAGACTGAGAATTTCAGTGGATTTTCATCACATTTGTTAAAATATATAACAATACAACTTCTGCTTGGTTCGTGAAAATAAGTGGCACAGGGAAAGACAGACATTTCTCAGTCAAATTTCAACAAAGACCTTTGCATTTGTGGATGGATTAAGAGATATATGATGATTTGGGAAGGACAGCAGCTCTGATAGCCCATTAATCCAAACGTGGAAATAAGCAGAATGTAGACACAAATTTTTAAATCACAATGCCATAAACCTAGATTATGGTTTTTAATCAAAGCATATTCAATTACATTGTTTTCACTAAAATACTATTAACATTAACAATGGTATTTTGGAGAGAGCAGTAATTTTTGTGCCACTAATAAATAAAACAAAGCTATTATTTTAGAAAATATTCTTTACTTTCTGTTTATGTCACCCTTTACAAACCTTTCTTTTGTGTATATTGAAGCCTGATGTGTTAACACATAATTAATAATGTGGGTCCTATAGAGAGGTGTTTGTCCAGAATGTCATTATTGATGAGAACATGAGTTGAAAGCAGCCCCGGAGACCATCTGAGGCTGGAAATTGAAGGTTTCTGACCTTTGAGCATGACCCAGAATAAGTCAGCACTGTGCCCAGACAGCCGCTGCGTGGGCAGAGCGTGGCTCCAGCCCATCTGGGCAGCCAGACCCCAGCTCTGGTCTGACCGGGAAGGTTATGGTCCCTGGGTTTCTTTTGTCCTCATCTGCTTCTGGTCTATGCTCCTTAAGGGACAGGAAGAAACACCTGGTGCCGTCTATCTCCATGGGTCGCACTGATTCGCTGGCATTGTCTTCCCAGAACACACTTGCACCAGGCCTGCCCTGCATGCCCTGCCTGGCTTCACACACACCCCCATCCTCGTACCTGGCCCTCAAGGCTCGGGGCCTCGTCATCTCTATCCTTGGAAATCTCCACTTCTCTGTTTTAACTGGTGGAATCACTGTGTGCAGTCTAGCGGCATATTCGTGGCCAGCTCAGCTCTGATAATATCAGTACTGCCAGAAAGCAGCTGTGCTCTTTAGGCTTAACTAAGGGGCGTGCTGTCCCCTCAGCCCTTGTTAAGTACAACCCTACAAGTGTTCCCTCTAAAAGTGGGTGTGTTACAACCATACACCCATTTTACAATAAGGAAACCACAGCACAGTGAGGCTGCATCTGCTGGCTGGGTCACCAGCCACCTAGGGGGACATGAACCAGGGGAGCTGGCTTCCAAACCATGGCTTGTGGTGGCCAGGCCATGGGCCGCTCCACAAGGGCAATCATTGCACAGTTTTTACTACATTCAAGAGTTTGATGCCTCCATAAATGCTGACACATACTTAGAGTATTCCCCAAGCTTCACTCCTTTCAGGAGTTGGGTTTTGTGTGAGGAAACACAGGGACCCCGGTGGCTTCTGCCTCCTAGGGCTGTGCTGGGTCCTGCCAAGAGCACTTCTTGAGCCCTCACAGTGGTCTGTGAATGGGGCCTTTGCTGTCAGCTTAATCAGTCTCTGCAGGGTCCTACAGCTAGCAGTAAGCAGGCTGGGACTCACCTGCTCCTGCCACCTGCTCTGCCGTGTCCTCTCCCCATGGTGGGACCCTTTGGGTCTTTACTCTTTGCCCCAGGGGGCTGGAAGTCGGCACTCAGATGAGCTCATTGGCCCTGGATCTGCCCCTGCCCTAGGTCCCTGCAGGGTTCTACTTGTCTCAGTGCCCAGAGGGATGTGGCTCTAGTGAAGACCAGAGAGATTCCAGAGGAAACAGGAGCCTTAGGAAGGTGTCTGCCCCACCTGGGCGTGAGGCATTCTAGGACAGGTGCCCTGCGGGGCACATCAGGAGCTGCCTGGGGGCTGGTGGAACCTGTGGATGGGCACATGCCTGAGAAAGAGTTGCTGTAGCATCTGGTCCCTAAGGGGTGGCAGAGGGCAGGGCGGACCCTGGAAATGAGGTGAAGCCATAGTTTGTCCTTTGGACATTCTAGCAGATGAGGTGGTGACTTAGGCAGACATCTGCAGATCTTCCCTACCCAGTAACATGGATCTAGTCTTGCATCTAGTGGGGAGGAGGGACAGGAGCGTGGATGTAGACCATCAGCATACCTGGAGTCCAGTTTGGATGATTAGAAGGAAGTGTGCGGTGGGGACAAGTGAAGGCAGCGTGAGTGGACGGGACTAATGGAGGCTCATGATACCCCAGGCAGAGGAGGAGCGAGAGGACATGGAGAAGGTGAAGCTGGACAACAGGCGCATCCTCTTCAACCTCCTGCCGGCCCACGTCGCCCAGCACTTCCTCATGTCCAACCCTCGGAACATGGTGAGCACCCGGCCTGCTCCTGGCCAGCACTAGCCTGACACTGCTCTGGCCACCCCCCTCGGCGCTCACCTGGCTGACCCTTCCTGACCCATCCTTTGAACTTCCAGGACCTCTACTACCAGTCCTACTCCCAGGTGGGCGTCATGTTTGCCTCCATCCCCAACTTCAATGACTTCTACATCGAGCTGGACGGTAACAACATGGGGGTGGAGTGTCTGCGGCTTCTCAACGAGATCATCGCCGACTTTGACGAGGTGAGGCTGTGCGTCGCCATCCTGACCCCGCCTGGTTGTGGTGGTGCATCCTGCTGCATGGGCAGAGCGTGTCTCACAATATGTCACATTCTTCGTAGCTGGAATGAGAGAAAACAAATCCCGGGAAGCACAGGCATTCTGTCTCCTTTGGGATCCAGACCAACCATGACAGGAGAGAAGGGGGTCTTGACTCTAGGTTGGGGGGCCAGGGCCACTGCGTGGGGCTGGGTGTTTGTCCTCCATGTTGTAAATGTCAGGGCTGGGACATCTACAGTGGCCAGGGCTGGGCACCCTTGTCTACAGATGGGCAGGCAGGTGGGCGCCTCCAGGCCCTTGTCTACAGATGGGCAGGCAGGCACGCACCCTTGTCTACAGATGGGCAGACAGGTGGGTGCCTCCAGGCCCCCCCGACAGCCAGCCAGGCACTGTGGCAGCCCCACCACCCCTTGTCATTGGACCTGATTCTCCTGGTGGCTGCGAGCTCACCTGTTGGGGACAGGAATGTGTCCTGTACTGTCCTGCCTCACCTCTTCTTGCCAGTGTAGTCCTAGAACTTGTCTGCCCAAAGCAAAGAAGACATGTTGCTTTCCTGATTGTGTCCATCGGCTCTGCTGTTGCTCCTGGGGGCTGACGGCTGCAGCGACTTTTCTCAAATGTTATGTCATGTTTAACAGTTTTATGTTTTAAACAAAGCTCATGGAAAAAGACTTTTACAAGGACATAGAGAAGATCAAGACCATCGGGAGCACCTACATGGCCGCTGTGGGGCTAGCGCCCACCTCGGGGACCAAGGTGAGTGCAGCCTGGCGCTGCCTGCTTGGGGACTGGGTCCCAGCTCTGCCCTAAACTGCTCTGGGACCCTGGGTAGCTTCCACACTGGGGTTTGTTTGCCCTCTGTGTTGGATTACGGGAGCAGCTTGAGTGCTGTTTTTGTCCGTGGCTGGCTCTCTCCAGACACAATCTCCTAGGGAAAGTCAGCACAGAAGGCACCGGAGCTTCCTCCAGCCCCAGCCCTGCCCTGCTAGACACCTCCCCCCAGAACCCTCACCCTGCCCCTGCTCCATTACCTCCCACACTGGCCCACCTCCTCAGCAGCCCAGTCCCTCCCCCACCAGCCCCCACCTTCCTCCCTGCTTGCCCCTCTCTTCTCCTCCCATCAGCCTTGCACTCTCCTTTTCCACAGTAGAACTATGAATAAATACAAATAATTATTCTGAATAGGTCTAGATTTATTAAAGAAGTTGAATCAATAATTAATAATCTTCTGAAACAGAAAGCACCAGATTGAGATACATACACTGGTGAATTCTACCAAATATTTAAGGAAGAAATTACACCAATTCTCTACAATCTCTTCCAGAAGACAGAAGCAGAAGGAACACTTTCTAACTCATTCTGTAGGCCAGCATTACCTGAATACCAGACCCAGACAAAGACGTAATAGAAAAAGAAAATTACAGACCAATATTTCTCATTAATATAGATGTATAAACCCCCAACAAATATTAGCACATTGAATTCAATAATGAATGGAAAGAATTATATACTAAAACTGCATTGGATTTTTTCCAGATATACAAGGCTGTTTTAGTATTCCAAAATTCATGAAATTTCATCAAATCAACAGGATAAAGAAGAAAAATTACATAATCGTATCAATTGATGCAGAAAAATTATTTAAGTCTAACACCCATTCCTGGTTTTTTAAAAAAACTCTCAGTGAACTGGCAATAGAAGACAACACCTCAGTTTGATTTAAAAAATTTTGCAAAATACCCATAGCTTGATATACCTAATGGAGGGAAACTAAATGCTCTCTAAGATGAGAAGCATGGCGAGAATATCCTCTCTCACCATTTCTATTCAACATTTTACTGGAAGGCAGTAAGACAAGAAAGAAAACAGAAGGCATACAGACTGAGAAGGAATCTGCTTGCAGATGACATGACTATACGTAGAAAATGCAAAAGAATTAACAACAGCAATAACAGAAAAAAGCCCCTGGAACTAAGAAGCAATTATAGTAAGGTTCCAGGATATAAAGTGAATATATAAAAGCTCATCATTTCTCTGTATGCCAGCAATGAACAATTGGAATTTGCAATTACAAACAAAATGCCATTTATAGTAGTAGCCAAAAAAATGAAATACTAGGTATAACTCTAACAAACTATGTACAAGATCTATATGAGCAAAACTATAAACTTCTGATGGAAGAAATGAAAGATATAAGTAATTGGGGAGTCAGTGTTCCTGCATCGGGAGAGTCAGTATTGTTAAGATGGCAGTTCTTCCCAATTTGATTTATAGATTTAACACAAGTACAATCGGAACTCCACCACCATATTCTGTGTCGTTGACAAAATGATCCTAAGTTTTTATGGAAAGTAAAAAGACACAGAATAGTCAACACAATATTGAAGCAGAAGGACAAAGCTGGAGGACTGACACTACCCAACTTCAAGACTTACAAAGCTGTAGTAATCAAGACAGTGTGGTATTGGCAAAAGAATAGGCAAATAGATCAGTGCAACAGACTAGGGAGCCCACAAATAGACCCATAGACATACAGTCAACTGGTTTTTGACAAAGGAGCAGTAGCAATACCATGGAGAAAAGATAGTCTCTTCAACAAACAGTGCTGAAACAATTGGACATCACATGCAAAAAAAAAAAAAAAAAAATGAATATAGATGCAGACTTTACACCCCTCACAAAAATTAACTCAAAATTGATAATAAGCCTAAATGTAAAATGCAAAACTACAAAACTTTTAGAAGATAACATAGAAGAAAAATCTAGATGACCTTCAGTTTGGCAATGACTTTTTAAATACAATACCAAAAGCATGATTCATGAAAGAAAAAATTGGTAAGTTGGACTTCATGAAAATTAAAAACTCCTACTCTGTGAAAAATATTGTTAAGAGAATGAAAAGTCAAGTCACAGATTAGGAGAAAATCTTTGCAAACCACCTATCTGATAAAGGACTTGTATCTATAGTACACAAAGAGCCATTACAATTCAACAAGGGAGAAAAAAAAAACCCCAGTTAGAAAGTGGGCAAACAATTCGAACAGGCACCTCACCAAAAGAGATGCAGATGACAGATAGGCATATGAAAGGATGCTCAGCATCGTATGTTTTTAGGGCTTTGCAAATGAAAACAACAATAAAATATCACTAGATACCTGTTAGAAGGGCTGCAATCCAAAACACTGACAAGACAAATGCCGGTGAGGATGTGGAGCAACAGAAACTCTCCTTCATTGCTGGTGGGAATGCAATCTAGGACACCCACTGTGAGAGAGAGTTTGGTGGTTTCTCACAAAGTTAGACATAATGTTACCATATGATCCAGCAATTGCGCTTTTGGTATATATCCAAATGAAATGAGAACTTATGTCCATGAGTATTCATAGCAGCTTTATTCATAATAAAAACTGGAAGCAAACTAGGTATCCTTCAGTAGGTGAATGGATAAAGAAATTCTGGTATATCCATAAGGTAGAATATTATTAAGTGAGAAGAAATGAGCTATTAAGTTATGAAAAGACATGGAGAGGCCTTAAATACAATTGGCTACATAAACCAGTCTGAAAAGGTTACATACTGTATGATTCCAGCTGTATGAAATTCTGGAAAAGGCAAAACGGTAGAGACTGTAAAAGGATTAGTGGTTGCTGGGGGTTGGGGGAAAGGTGGAATGAACAGACAGCAGGGAGGATTTTCAGGGCAGTGAAACTGTTGTGTGTAATACTGTCATAGTGGATAAATGTCATGCATTTAGAATGCATAGAATGGACAATACCAAGAGTGAACCCTAATTAAATTATGTACTTTGGTTAATAATATCAATATTGGTTCATCAGTTGTAACAAATGTGTCACACTTAGGTAAGATGTTAACAATAGGCGAAACTGTGGGGAGAAGGGATATATGACAATTCTGTATAATCTGCTCAACTTACCTATAAACCTAAAATTGCCCTAAAAATAAAGTCTGTTAATTTTTAAAAAGCATTAGTTTCCTGATTGTGAGAACTAATAAAATTCCCTTTAAAAATAAAAATTAGAGACCTTACAACTGTTACTGTTTCACAAGAGAAGGGACCTTGTCGCACACATACATGATGATGTAGCCTCAATCTCGAGGGAAATTGCCTACTCCCTGGCATGCATCTCTGTCCTTGTTTTGCTCATTTGCAATGGCCATTAGCAATGCTGTCCAAGCAGGAGTTTGAGCACCTGGTCTCCCACTCAAAAGGGCTGCCCTACCCTATTCCTGCAGGCAGCCTTGGGTGGGCCCTGTCTCTGCCCCTCAGGAGCCCCTGGGGCTTGGCCAATACCCTGCCTCTCTCTTAGTCTCCTACCTGTAGAATGGAATGATAAATGTGCCTATAGCCAGGCACTCAGAGTGCCTTCCTCTGAAAGTGCAGCTGTTGGCCACTGCAGGTTGGTCCCTGGCCCCCTCTTGCCTAGCACTCCCCAGATGTAGTGACCCCGTCTGTTTACACCTAGGCTAAGAAGTCCATCTCCTCCCACCTGAGCACGCTGGCGGACTTTGCCATTGAGATGTTTGACGTTCTGGATGAAATCAACTACCAGTCTTACAACGACTTCGTCCTCCGAGTTGGTATGTGGCTCTAAACCTATCCTGTCCATCCATGTGGAACACCTTCCTACACCCACCTAGGGGTGGGATCAGCTGATGAGGTACCCTGGTCTTACAGGAAGGAGGGTGGTGCCACCCAGGAGGGCATGGGGACCTGTGTACCGAGTTGCCCCTGGAAGCTGCTGGTGGAAGGTGAAGATGCTTCAGAAAGTGACTTAGACTTTGAAGATTCATTGTCTAGCTCAGGAAACACATTAGAAATCTTGATTGTCCTGGAGACGTTCAGATGCTCCTCCAAGTCCACACTTAGCTGAAGTAAAATGCCCTTTTCCCTGTTCGCCAGCCATGGCTACATAGTTGAGGCCACATGGGCTGTCCAGAAAGAGGCCTTGACGGGAGCCCCACTGTGCGGACTCCGGCCGCCCTGTGTCTTCTCCAGGCTCCTTCCCTCACCTGTGTTGTGAGGAGGAAAAACCATTGGATGCCCCAGTTCCTTTCTAGCTTTTATAAAACTATGATTTGTTGTTGTTTTTTTTAATCATAAATTCACTTTTTCTTGAGATGTAGACAGTTTACCAGAAATAAATTCTACTAGTCCAGGATACAGTTAAACTAGAGGTTCATGGTTGTTTTCGAATTCAAACATCCAGTAGCCTTAAAAACAAAACTTGGAGCTGCGTGTGAGTGTGAAGGGTGGTAGGTGATCCATTTAGAGCATGTGGAGTTCTGATGTCCTGAAAAGCAAGCTCGGCTTTAGGCATGGTGTCTGGCCAGAGGGCAGGGGCAGAGTGAGCCAGCTGGGCCCTGGGCTCTGGTCGGCAGAGCTACTGATGTGCCTGAAAATCAATCTGATGGTGGGTCGGGGAAATTCTGCTCCTCACTTTCCAATGACAAGACCAGCTGGCAAGCCCAGCCCTGTGTCTCAGTGTCTGGTCATGCAGTGGGGCTGGACAAGGATCTCTCGGGGCCCTTCTGCCCATCAGGCTGGTGCTAGCCTAGTGTTCTTTATGTGGGTGGGGAGTCTGGGGTTAGCAGAGGGTGCTCCCTAACTCCCACCAGCTCCAGCCATCTGGGAAGTGGTCCTTTGGGGTTCTTCTCTGAGTTTACCATGCCCACCTTCCCCAGCTCACACCACTGTGCCGCCTGCTCTCAGGCTCCTCCTATGCCATGCCAGCTCCCCATTGCCCAGGATGTCAGAGGAATTTTCTAGGACAAGCTCAGAAAAATTAGTCCACAAATATGAAGGGGAAGATAGGAAGTGGCTTCGGTCGAGGCCAGAAAGCTCCAGTTGCAGGAGGTGGCTGCCAGCAGGCTGTAACAGGAGAGCTGACAGCACGCTTGGTCCCCCTCTGTCCTGCCGAGGATGGGCCGGACGTCACAGCCTGGTATGTGCCCTACTTACAGGGAAGGAAGTCCAGGCTCAGAGAGGGTGAGTGCTTTGCAGAAAGTTGCACAAGGGGTGACTCAAGTTCGGGTGTGCCTGGGTTGTTGCGATGCTGTCCAGCTGGTCTGCAGCTGTCTGGAGGCCAGTTGGACACTGACCTACAAAAAGAGAAGGTACTCCCTCTCCTCCCTTCAGAGCATTCTGCACCATCTTGCTTAGTTCTGGGGCCCATACTCTAAAATAGCCATAAGGTCACATTCTGAGAAAAGGTCCGGAGCTGCTATTTTTCTGGAAGAGAGGATGCACTTGGAGACATACCCTGTAATCACAGATACTGAAAGGCCACACTTCTGAGTGGCTCCCCTGGTAGGGCTTAGCACAGAGGCTGCTATTCCAGGAAAGGGGACTTTTATTTAGGATCAGGACTCGTTTTGAACAGCCAGTGCTGTTCCCCAGTGCAGTGGACAGTGTCGTGAGGGGACCCTGCCCAGGGGAGCCCGTGCAGCAGGGCAGCTGCCTCTCTGGTGCTGTGTGTGATGCTTCAGGAAGGAGCCTGGTGCTAGGTGACCCCAGGAAACAAAGCCCTGAAAGGAGCAGCCTTTTCTCCACCAGGAGCAGCATCAGGTGCATTTGGTGGCCCTGGTGGGGTGAGTTACACTTTTCCCGCTGATGACAGGTCATGCGCTGGCTGTTTTCTAGGCATCAATGTTGGCCCTGTGGTGGCTGGAGTGATTGGCGCTCGCAGGCCCCAGTACGACATCTGGGGAAACACAGTCAACGTGGCCAGTCGGATGGATAGCACAGGGGTCCAGGGCAGAATCCAGGTCAGTTCACCAAGAAACCCCTAAGGCATGGGTGCCCATTCTTCAGGTGAGGAAACTGAGGCACAGGGGGCCAGAATTGAATCCCCAGTCTACAGACCGTAAGTGGCAGGGCAGAAAGAGCTGCATATTTCAGTCTGTCTGCTCTGGAGGGCATCCTGGCCCGGGCATCTTGATTTTGCTGTTTGGTTTGTCATTTAGCCTTGGGGGCTGGCTCCTGAGTGACCAAGTGCAGCGGTGGGAGCACTGAGTCACTGGGTCCTGCTGCTGGTCCCAGCAGCCTGGTGGCTCTCATTCACTCTGCACATCCCAGGACTCCGGACTCCACCAGCTGCCATAGGAAGGAAGGGCTTTCTTGTGTGTTTGAAGGGAGGGTGCTGTGCATGTCCACCTCATCTGAGGAACTTGTGGGCAGCTCAGGTGGCCTGACACATGGTGGCTGACACCCTCTAAAAGCCATGGAAAGGTTTAGAAGGCAGCAGCCTCTGCTTTTCCTCAGTGTGGAGGAGTGTGGTTCGGCTTCTGGGATTTCCCTGGGAACAAATTTGAAACTTGACTCGGTCTTGATGACCACCAGGATGAAGCCCTTACAACTAAGATGGAGATTGTGAGGGGCCACACAGCCCTGCAGCCACCCTTGCTGGGAACTGCAGGCCTCCAGAGGCCATGGAGGGAAGGCTTGGTCCCCAGGCACGTGACAGCAGCTATTCACGGGGGCAGTTTAAGGGACAGGTAGGCCAAAATATTCATGGAGCTCTCCTCTCCTGCTCAAAACATAGATGGGGCTTCCATGGAGCAGTGCTGCACTTCTGCATTCTCTTTTTAAAAATTTCTTTTATCACAGTAAGGTATACACTGAATTTGTCGTCTTTTTTCTAGGTGTACGGTTGAGTGGCATTAAATATATTTACATGGTTGTGCAGCCATCACCACCATCCACCTCCAGAACTTCGTGCTGTATATATATATATACACGTATGTATACACATATACACATATATACACACACATATATGTATATATACATATATGTGTGTGTATATACATATGTGTGTGTATATATACATATGTGTGTGTATATACATATATGTGTGTATATATACACATATATACATAAATGTGTATACAGCACGAAGTGTAAATATATATACTTATACTTTTTTTACAATGTACTTTTAAAAATATACAATATTTAAATATTAATATTAATTAATTTTTATTAATATTATATATTAAATATATAAATATATTTATATATTATATTAAATATATAAATATATTTATATATTATATTAAATATATAAATATATTTATATATTATATTAAATATATAAATATATTTTATAATTTTATAAATTTTTATATTTTAAATTTTTATTTTAAATTATTTCAAATTTTAAATATTATAATTTTATTTAAATAATAAAATTAAATGTTAAATATATTAAATTAATATTAAATATATAAATATATATATACTTACACCTTTTTTGTTTTACAGTGTACTTTTTTTTTTTTACAATGACTGTATCCTGCACCCTTCTGCAGGATTCCCCCAAAACTGGACTTGCCAGGGGAGAACTTCATGGGAGCCCCATCCTGCCCACCCCAGCCTGGCCCCTGCCCCGAACCAACATTGCATTTTTAAGTTTCTAAAATCAGTTCTGGGCCTGCCACTGTCCTATTTTGCCCCTGCCTAACACACAGACTGTTCACTGGTGGCCTCTGTCCAATCCCCAGCCAGGTGTCTCCTGGCTGCCCAGGATATCACCCTTGCACTCACAGGGCCTCTGTCCTCCCTCCCCTGCTTGGGCTTCCTAGCACCCCTGCCACACTGACGGGGGCCAGCCTCCCCAACTCTGGGTATTAGAAGGTGGGATTGGCATGGATTTGGTTCTTTTAACAAAAGATGCCAGGGTTTGAATGGACTGTGTGTGGGAGAGTGAGGAGCAGCCAGGGAGATAGGGAGGAAGAGAGGAAGTTCCAAGATCACACCTCCAACATAATGCAGAGATACCAGTCATGTCCTCTGTTCACAGGACTCATTGCATTTAGTAGAAACTATTTTCTCATCTTTTGTCTTTTTCCTAACTTTGTGAAGCAGAAATTCTTTGAGCTAAAATACTGGTTGCGAACCTGTCGAGAAATGTCTCTGTTTTCTCTGGACAGTTTGCCTGCTGCCCTCCGTATGCTGGTCCCTCCCTCCCCTGACTCAGGGTTGCAGAGGCAGCTATGCCGGGGTCCTGTGAACTGGCTGGTTTGCACCCCCACCGACACCATGCTGCTGCCCCCAGCAGTGAGTTGGAAGTCAGGCTTTGCCCTAGACTCTACTCTTTGCTGCCCCTTCCAGCTGAGGGGGGTACCTTCTGCCCCCTACATTCTGTATGCCCTACTTGTAAATGTCCCTGGCTGCTGAGGTGCCAAGAGTCCTGAACCCAGAGAGTCTACCCTACTCTTCTCTGTTCTAGCATCTGGAGCTGGGTCCCACACAGCCTCTGGCATGGAGTGCATGGAGCCACCATGGAAGCTCACATCCAGACCCTGGTGCTAGGTCCCTACAAGCAAGCCCTGCCCCACTGCCTGCCTGTCTGGGTGCTTCCTGGGCCACCCTTTCTGGCTCAGTGAACATTGCCTCCTCCTATTGTCCAGGGAAGAGGCAGTGAGACTCCCCTGGGGCTGGCCCCTTAGACTCCTCCGAGTCCGCTGGGTTGTCTTTGCAGGGCTGTGTCTTTTTTACATAGTGACCCAAGTGATTTCAGCAAGAGTAGGGGCCCTGGCTGCCAGGCTGAGCTGGGAAAGCCACATCCCAGTGCCAGGGTTGGGCAGTCAGGGTGGACAGCAACAGATGCAGGATGGAGTGTTTTGGTCTCTTCCCAGAGGAGTCCCCCTCATTGCCCTGAAGTAACACTCACTTCTCTCCATCAACAGGTGACTGAGGAAGTCCACCGGCTGCTGAGAAGGTGCCCCTACCACTTTGTGTGCCGAGGCAAAGTCAGTGTCAAGGGCAAAGGCGAGATGTTGACATACTTTCTAGAAGGCAGGACTGATGGAAACGGCTCCCAAATCAGGTCCCTGGGCTTGGATCGGAAAATGTGTCCATTTGGGAGAGCTGGCCTTCAGGGCAGACGTCCCCCGGTGTGCCCCATGCCTGGCGTCTCAGTCAGGGCTGGGCTCCCTCCACACTCCCCAGGCCAGTACCTGCCCTCTGCAGCAGCTGGGAAGGAGGCTTAGTGGAGCCCACGTGGGCCTCTGGGGTGCACATGGGGTGGGAATGCTCCGGGGGTGACACAGGCCACGGTGGCTCCAGCCAGGACCAGCCAGACCAGCAGAGCAGGGAGCCACTTGCCAGGGTGGAGGAGGAGCATTGTCCAGGCGTGGCCTGTGGCCCGAGGGCCAACCACCAAGCAGACACAGCACAGCAGTGACTCGGTGAGGGGAGGACACCCGACTGTGCACACTTCCAGGCCTCCCTGGAGAGGTGTCCACTCCATCCTTCCCTCCGTGGCGTAGGGAGCACTGTTTCTTTCCAGCAAGCCTGTTCAGGTTTGGCCAGGTCGGCATCAATGTAAGGACCTTCAGAGCATCCACCAGGGTTACAGCAAGAGCCACTGAGGTGTGGCTGGCAGAGCGACTGAGGAGCTCTGTGAGAGTGTGCCCTCTGAGACAGCCCTGTCCGCCCCGCCCAGGTGGGACCTGACATACAGGCGGCTCCAGCCCTGGGCAGCGGCTTCAAGAGCCAGAGTGGGAAGTCAGGCCTCTCTGGGAAGGTCACAAGGCCTGGGGTTGTTCACACCACAGGCACAATACAGAGCTGTCCACTCTTGAACTGGACGGTCTGGGGAGAATTGAGAAGCTGCCTCTCACTGCATGGATAGTGGTGGCTGCTGGCTTTCAAGCGTGGTTTTTTGCTAAGAGCCAGAGGCAGGTCTTCTGGAGTTCTCAGGGGGGCCCTGTGACCCCCTCTCCACCATGGCCAGCATCGGCTTCTTGCTGCACCTGTGCATTCTCCACCCCTCCGCCAATGGCTTCCAGCTCCTAAAACACCTGGACATTCCCCATCCTGCACCGGCACTGTGTTTGTTCAGAGAAAACGAAGGGTGTCATTTCTTCTTTTCCCTGTGGCATCTTGGATCCTTTACATTTAGCAACAACAGTGTGAGGCTCCACTTCTGTTGAATACGAGCGGCTGTCACACCCATGAGCAAGTTTCCTTGATGGAAGATGGTGTTTCTCCAGCAGAACCAACCCTCCAGGACGAAGTTTCAGAATTGGCTGATGGTCGTGAGTGCAGGTGTCCCTGTTGTAATTTGCAGGGAAATTGACTGCAGGTGATAGTGTTGACGTCTGACGTCTGACAACCTCCTATATGCATGTCTAAATAGTCACAATGAAGATGAAAATAAGGATGAGGGGGACGGGGTCCAGGAGGGCCACTGGGAAGGCACTATCCAGAAATAGTGGACGGAGGTCTGGCATGTGGAAACCTTGGATCTCGGTCACAGGGAGGAAGGCAGCTAGAAATGGGAGGGAAGCTTCTGGGTAGGCACCATAGTAGGGGAATGTCTAAAGACCCACTGCTCTGAGATGTGGTCAGAGAGGTTTCTGTGGACTACAGATGAGGCCTGAGCCCTGCCTATGCTCAAAGCCAGCAGGGTTGGGGGTCCGCCTCCTCACTGCTCCTCAACAGCTGTAACCCTTTCCTGAGGGCCCCGACTTTTCAGAATAGGAGCAGAGAGAAGCCCAGACTTCCTTCCCTGGAGTGTAGACCTGTGTGTGGGACCTGCTCCAGTCTGATCCCTGTCCGCACAGGTGGGTGATGTCCTTGGCTGCTGCCATCAGAGGCAGCCCCCTGCACAGGGAGGGGCTGACCCTGCCTCAGCTGTGTGGCCATGTGGGGGCAGTAGGGGCCTGGGCCATAGCTGGGGGAGGCCAGACCCTGAGGGCTTTGCAGGGCAGCCAGTGCAGTGATGCCTGGCGCTTCCAGCTGAGACAGGAGTCTGGACAGAGGTGGGCAGGGTGGATGGCTTCGGGCAGGGAAGGCGGGTAGAGGCTGCATGTGGGGGCCCCTGTCTGCCTGTCCTTAGGGTGTGGATTAGGCTGTGGCTTCTGTGATGGTGCAAGAGGCAGGATGGTCTCCAGACACCTTCTTGCAGAGTGATTTTGACCAATGCCTTTCCAGCACCTTCCCCTGGTTATGACAGGGAGCTCCTAGGCCAGGCCACATGACCCCACAGGTAGGCTGACCCCATGGACCCACTGGAGACTTTGAGGGCAGAGCTCGGGCACCTTTCATCTTCCTTGGGTGGTCCTCATGTCGCTGTCCGCTCATGTTCCTGGTGTTCTGGCATCACCTTGTGCCGGTGGGGGCTGGGCTCCCGTGAGGTCCTAGGGCAGAAGGAGGTGCTTGCAGGGCCTCTCGCTGCTACTGGGACATCCACAGGACCTAATGTTTATGTGGAATCTCCAGGCTGCCATCGAGGGCTCCTGAGCTCATCCTGAGGACCCAGGGTCCATCTGAGCCGGCTGTGGGCTGAGATCCTGGCTGGGGCCCTGCTGTCAACCTCTCCTCCAGGCCCTGCCTTGTCCCTGCTCCTGTGCTTTCCTCTCTTCAGGACAAATGGTTTGTCCTTATGGTCCCCTTTCCACTAGGATTTTCTCATCCTCATCTGTCTATCCCAGCCGGATTTGAAGCAGTCACTTCAGACAGGAGCCACAGGGAGCCTGTGAGGGAGTAGTGCGGTGGTGGTGAGTGTGGCTGCCCTGGCTCCCCCAGCTCACCGTGGTGCTGTCCTTGACCCACGAGCTGTTGAGAAGGGTGCAGAGCCCCTGGCACAGCCAACCCTGTTGCCCCCAGTGCCGCTGCCCACCTTCGGCCATCCAGGTGGTGGGTAGACAGAGAAGTGAACCCCAAAGGTGTCCATGCCCCAGTTCTAAGCCCTGTGGCCAGGTGCTGTCACACAGCAAAGGGGACTTTGCAGGTGGAATTAGGGTTAGGGATCTAAGGATGGGAGGGGAACTTGGTTTATCTGGGTGGGCTCAGTGACCCCTTGGAATGGCTGAGGGAGGCAGGAGAGCCTGGAAAGATTCGAAGTGTCACAGAGATGGTGCCGTCATTGCTGGCTTAAAGACAAGGGGCCAGGAGCCAACACCAGAGGCCACTCCACAACCCCAGCGCCAGTCAGCAAGGAAGCCAGGTGTCGCTCACACAACCAGAAGGAGCTGAGTTTGGCAACAACCCAAGTGAGCCTGAAGCAGATTCGCCCCAGAGCCTCCAGGCGTGAGTGGAGCCCAGTCCAGCGACACCTTGGTTTGGCCTGTGAGACTGAGAAGAGAGCCAGCCACGCCGTGCTGTGCCTGGGGTCCACAGAGCCGGGAGGTCACACATGTACGTCCTGGAAGCTGCCCAAGGTGTGGCCACTTGTAGGGCAGTGAGAGGAAGCCGTCGCGGGGACCATGCTGCCTTCTCTGGGCTCACGACTGTTCTGGAAAGGACCCCATGGCAGACTTGGCAAGGTCTCCACTTCAGGGGCAAACATCTCCATCATCAGCAACTCCAAACCCCAGCCACTTCCTGGGAGTTCAGGAACTGTGTTTAGCCATAATGTTCCTTGGGGTTTGGTGAAAAACAACTTCCTTTTTATTTGTGGGAGAACTGTATTATATTGCCTTATTTATTTTTAATCATGTACAATATTCATGTACAAATGTTAGAGCCATTCGGGTAGGATTCTCTCTAAATTATTTATTGAAGAGGCTTTGTAAATAGTGCACCAGTGACAGGTGCTGCCTGTTTACTCGTACCAAAAATGAAGACAAGCCCCACACCCACCTCAGCCCCTGCTTGGCCATGCTGTGGCCCTTTGGAAATGACCCTGTGTGCTCCCCTCGCGACCCTTGCATGCCTTTCATGCCTGATGCCGTAGAGTAGAACACAGCCCCGGAATGCTTCCAGTTGCTTGCAGGGACCATGCCGGCCCGGGTGGTCCATGCTTGCGGGGTGTCTGTATCCTGCAGGAGGACGCCCCTACAGACCCAGCAACCCAAGTTGCCAGCCCGTGTTTCTCAGACTTTAAAGCCACCAGGGCTTCTGGAACACCTGTCATAGAAGCAATAACTCTAACTCTATACTGTAGAGATGAGTCTGGTCCGAAGCAGATTAGTAATTTAGAGATAAGCCATGCATACAAGTTTGCCCCATTCTCTGGCTTGGGGTGGTGGGAGGCGGGGAGCTGCCACTCCCAAAGCCCCCACCCCTTCCTGAAGACCCAGCTATGAAACCGCAGTTCCTGTGGGTTGGGCTGCCCAGGCTGGTCAGAGCTCAGCACCCCAGGTCTGGTGAGCAGACAGAGCCGGCGTTAAACCCCGATCAGGTCATTGTCACCACACCCTTGCTTGGATGAGGAAGGAAGGAGGCAAAGGCACCCACTCCATCCAAGATCTGTTCCAATTGATGAGCCTCAGTACCGGCCTCACACTGACCAACGGTGGTATGCTGCAGTTTGTTGGTTTGGTGCAGAGTCTAAAGGATAACATATCAAGGCTTACCTGTGATAGGCCATTTTAAGGAAATGGTGGCACTCTGAAGGCTGTCCTCATTCACCTTCCACAATGCTGGTACCATCCTGGTAGAAGAGCCCTCTGAACAGGACACCTGTTCAGGCCTGGGGGCCCCATGCTAGGCTTGCCTGGGTGTGAGAAGGTCGAACTGGGTGGCTTAGGCCTTCAAATTGAGCTTGGGGGTGTCCAAGAGAGGGGTCTTATTCGAGGAACTCACATACCCCAAATAACCATCAGTGCACAAATCATTCCATGCTCTTTGGCACCAGGCAGGAGATGCTGCAGGCAGGTGTCCGTAGTTGGCAAAAATGGGCAGTAGGGGAAATGGAGTTGCTTCAACCTTTCTCAGTCCCGGCCCTCACTGCACCCACCAAGTCAAGCAGAGCTGGGTGGGCTGAGACCAGCATCCCAGCTGGACTGAGCCTGGGGGGAGGGGCTGGAGCCAAGGAGCCCCCCTGGGTGGGGGCATCAGGAGCAGGGGCAGGGCCTGAGGACTGCTCCCCCTGCATGGAGGGCAGGCCAAGATGGAGCCCAGGGTAGACTTTGAGGAAGGCTCAGTGGGCTCAGCAGAAGGAAGGCTCTTCTCATAGTTGTGGTTTTCCACAGATGGATTTGGGTGATCTGAGTGTGGTCAGGCCCTGCCGTTGGGGAATGAATGCCACACGGGGTTTGTCTGTAAGCTGCAGTGTCTGTGATTCTGTGTGAACTGACAGCAGGGAGCTGAAGGGCAGGCCCCGGCCTTGGGAGAGGACACGGGCATGGGCTGCTGGATGCAGGGCTCCCAGGGCTGTGAAGGCAGAGGGGTCTCTGGAGGCAGACAGGGTGGGCTGGGGGCAGCAGCAGGGGGCAGAGCCCCAGCCAGGGCAGCTGCTTCCTGCACATAGACATTCCTCCTGCGCAGGGCCAAGTGCCCATGAGCACAGCCCCAGACAGACACGGTGGGGAGCTTGGAGCCCTCCGCTCACCTAGAGGAGCCCTGGGACACGCACTGGAAAGTATTCCAGGGGCTTCCTGCCTTATCCTTCTGTTTGTTGATACACTTAGTGAAAGCAGATCCTGTACTAGGATGTGAGGATATCTGTCACCTCCGTGGTCCATTCCATAAACACCAGATTCCATTTCAGTTGCCACACATTTTGAGGCTAGACTTCCCTAAACAACATGCCATTGTGAAATGATGCATATATTTGTATTTTTAAATTTCCCTGAAACTTTAATCTATTCTGTTCCATATGAAGTCTGTTCACTACCTTAAAAAATAGATACTCCACTAGAGGCTGTGCTTAATTCAAATCCATGTGTGTGCCTGCATTACATGTGTGAACACGTGTTTCTGTCGTGTGTGTCATGCACATCTGTGTGTTGCATAGCATAAGCCAAATGAAAATTAATCATTTGTTCATGGGATTCATATGAGGAACAAAATTAAATTTGAATACAGTCAGATAACTGCCATGCAGGGCATTTGGGGAACCATCCCCAAATGCCCTGATGTGATTTCCCTCAGAAAATCGTTGTTATTAGAGGAGAAGGTCTGGGCAGGGGCAGCAGCATCTCAGACATCAAGTCAACTTTATCATCTACTACATCAGCACTGAAGTCCAGGGGCATTGAGGCACTAACTAGGTTCCATTTTCTTTGGTTTGGTTACTTATTTTTTCCTTTTGGGTTCTCGGTGTGCAGAGGCTGTAGAGAGAGCCTCAGGGCGGTGACCGCTGCAGGAATTCGGCCCTCCAGCTCCCTCCAGTTACCAGGAGCCAATTTGGAGGCCAGGCCTTCCCAGCTGAGTGTCTGTCAGCTTCATTCTCTCTCAGCTGTGCAGTGGAAGAGCAACAATAGACCGGTGACCTTCTTGGGTTGTGCTTCACAATGGACTGGCAAAAACATCTTTGAAATCAGAAAATCAGGCCGGGCGCAGTGGCTCCTGCCTGTAAGCCCAGCACTTTGGGAGGCGGAGGCGGGTGGATCCATTGAGGTCAGGAGCTCAAGACCAGCCTGGTCAACATGGTGAAACCCCGTCTCTACTAAAAATACAAAAAAAAATTAGCTGGGCGTGTTGGCGGGAGCCCGTAGTCCCAGCTACACGGGAGGCTAAGGTGGGAGAATCGCTTGAACCTGGGAGGCGGAGGTTGCAGTGAGCCGAGATTGCACCATTGCACTCCAGCCTGGGCGACAGAGCAAGACTCTGTCTCAAAAAAAAAAAAAAAGAAGAAAGAAATCAGAAAATCGACCACAGTGGTAGCCACCTGGCCTAATGCTGTGTTTTTGTACCTGACAGGGGTCACTCATTTTAGGCACAACTCCTTCATTCTTTGTGAAATTAGTGAGTTTCCTTCTACCCGTCACCAGATTCAATATGTTCTATTAATACACCGATAACCACAGGGGAAGGGCACTTGTCGCTCTCCCACCTGGTTACCACAGTCTCCATGGGTCTTTTGCCGTGACCACAAATAAAGGAAACACTCATCACTGGTATCTAAGTCGGGCTTTACAGTAACTATGCACCTTCTGTGTGCTTCACCTCACTCTCTACTTCAAACAGCCCATGGAGGGAGGTATTATTATACTCCTTATGTTGACAGTGAAGAATCTGAGGCCCAGAGAGGTTGGGGACTTGAGTAAAGTCACACAGCCCTGAGAGGCAGGACCAGGGTTCCATTCCTGCTCTATCCAGTTCCAAGCCCTTGTGTTTTCCATTACGTTTAGTGCCTCTTTGCTAACAGCAACATCTGCAAGATTGGTGTTGGTTTTGATGGAGAACTCTAGCTCATCCACATGCTAGTGCCCAAGTGGTGGAGGGGCCACCTCAGCAGGTGGGTTCTGAATGCAGCCAAGGCTGTGCCCGCAATGGGTGAGACTCGCTCCAACTGCCCGCCCTCAGAGCAGGTGCCTAAGTCCTCCCTGGCACCGGCAGGCCTTACCTCACATTGCTAAATTAAAGCAATGCAATTCCTCTTGGGTAAGAGGAATTCCTCCTTCTTTACTAACTGATCCCCAGCAAGGAAATAAAATGTTAGGCTTTAAAAATCCCTACTTTGTCATATCAGACTATATTCTAAAACTATATTTGAGCGAAACCTGTCATTGCATCTAATTTCAAATATACAGAATCTCCTTAAGAGCTGTTGCCTTATTCTTTTGTAAAGCCTCTCTGACATCAAATGGGGAGAAATGGTGGCACCTCCAGACACCCTGAAACTACACACCATTTCTTCCCTGCTCAGCTTCTGCTCAGGAGTTCTGTGAGCTATGGGAAGGCCATTGGTTGGATTTGCTACTTTTACTTTCATCTTCCTCTGCTGTAGAGCCATTTAATGTTAGTGTCATATGCTGCTGGTGAGGTAAAGGTGGGTCCGGGTGCCTTCCCAGGGGTTAGAGGATGTTCAAAGGGCCGATTTCAGCAGGAGTTCAGAGGGCTTATGATGGATGGTGAGAGATTTGACAACCACCAGAGCACATGTGCTCTGACCCTCTCCTGGGCATTGGTTCCTGCTGGTACCGGGCGGTTCAGACCTTCAGATAGGTTGCTTTCAAAAGAGCTTTCAGGCACTTATTGAGAATTAATGTTTAAACAGACATAATAGCCTAGATGAACTCCCAAGAGATCTATTAAATCTTGTGGGCTGAATAAATATCTCGTGCAGGACTGTGCAACAGTAGCCCAGAGCATCCTGCCTGTGGGCATCCACCTCCCAGGTGAGGGCAGTGGGAAGCTGGCCCGACGGCAGCCAGAACTTGTTTCTCACCTCCCACCAGCAACCCCCCACCCAACTCTGGGCCCCAGGCACATGAAGCACAAGTCTCAGGGGACCATTCCCACATTGGGGGATCCTGAGGGAGCCCATCACCGCCTCTTGCATACAACTGTCCACTAGGAGGCACGCCCAGTGTGGGAGAGATGTATGGTCTTGCCTTCCACCTGTAAAAACTGCACATATGCAAGCCATTTGCACTCTGGAACTGCATGCCGTGAAAACTCCTAATGGTGTGGAACTTAGTTTGAATTTGAAATCACGCCGCATGCACAAAGGGACAGGCCCAGGCCCGACCTCAGGTCATCCGCCCGCTGGCTGCAGAGCATCCCTGGGAGCCAAGGCGAGGCCCGTGGAGCCTGAGCTTTGTGTAGCTCGTGCACTTATTACGCACCACCTCCCTTCAGTCACCACTCCTCTTCCTCCGCCATCCTCATTTATACTGATTGCACACCCCCCGCTCAAACAACAATGTCCTTATTATGATGACCATCTCATAGTGGTACATTCCATTCCTATTTAAGGTAAGCCCAAAGCCCACTTTTGGATTTTCTCGACTGTCCAAGAAAAGTTGTGTAAGCGCCTGCGTTCTTCTGGGTTTGGCTAGATAGGGTTGTGTCCCTCTATGGAATGGAGAGTGATGTGGGCAAGGGTGTCACTTTCTCGCACAATACAACTCACTGAGGATGCTTCTGTAGAAGTGAGAAACACGATGAGTACATTCAGAATTACAATAACTCACTCTCACTGGGTAACTTCTCATGATAGATTTGTATGATCAATACGGGTCTATTTTTATGTCAACTGAACACTGTAGAGTACCTTCCAGTCTTTTTCAAGATTGTTAAATTGAGACAAGTAATTGAATAATTTGTCCTATTTTTATTTTAAAAAAAGTGAATGGACTGAAATGTTAAATGTGAATGTACATTTCTTAATTGCAACTTTTCTACTGAGTGTTTGCACTATACTTTCTGGAATCTTATTTAACAAAAATAAAGGAAAAAAATTGCTTGACTAAACTCTGTGGCCATTTCGGTTGAAAAATAAATGGTTATGTGGATGTTTTGAAGACATTCCTGCCTGTTTCACATAACTTCTGGGGGAAGTTTTATTATTCAAAGTCTTAAATACTACGTGACACCATTTAGACTAAACCACACATGAACTGTTATCCCCCCATTACATACTATTCTTCTTTTTTTTTTTTTTAGACAGAGTCTGGCTCTGTTGCCCATGCTGGAGTGCAGTGGCGCAATCTCAGCTCACTACAACCTCCGCGTCCTAGGTTCAAGCCATTCTCCTGCCTCAGCCTCCCAAGTAGCTGGGATTACAGGTGCATGCCACCACGCCAGGCTGATTTTTGTATGTTCAGTAGAGACGGGGTTTCACCATGTTGGCCAGGCTGGTCTGGAACTCCTGAGCTCAGGTGATCCACCTGCCTCGGCCTCCCAAAGTGCTGGGATTACAAGTGTGAGCCCCCGTGCTCAGCCCATTATATGCTATTCCTATCCAGTGTTTTCATCTTGTGCCTTTTTGAATCTCACAATTACATTTTAGATAATATTTAAAATGTAATATAGACTCTCCATTTTACTAGCCTTTCTTGTATCTTAGAATATCTTGCTGAGACAGTATTGCTTTTTTGGTCTCTCAGAAGTTACTGTAGCTCAGGATGCAATGATAAGTTCATTTTACATTCATCTGTAAATACTTTATTTCATTTCCTGTCTTAAAAGATGAAACTGATTACACGATCAGTTGATAATTTTTTTTTTAAGTTTGATAATATCCCATTCAAGTTTAGTTGAATGGTGAAGATGGCTTCCATTGTTGTCATTGAAGAATCTTCTGTCTATGGAGTTGTTTTTCCTTTGTGTGTTTTCCTGGGGTTCTTCAAAGAAACAGAACCAAGAGGGCATGTGTGTGCTGTCGGAAAGAGAGAAGGGGCAAAAACAGGACAGAGAATTTATTTTAAGGAATTGGCTTACATGATTGTGGGGCTGGCAAGTCTGAAGTCTATAGGGAAAGCCAGCAGGCTAGAGCCGCAGGGAGGAGGTTATGTTGCTACTTGAGTTGGAAGGCTGTCTGGAGGCAGAATTCCTTCTTCGTTTGGGATCTCAGTCTTTTTTCAAAGGCCTTCAACTAACTGGATAAGGCCCATCCACATTGTGACGGGCTATCTGCCTTACTCAAAGTCTACTGATGACAAATGTTCATCGCATCTAAAAGATACCTTCAAAGCAACATCTACTCACAGGGACATCTGCCACTGTGTTTCACCAAACACTGGGACCCATGGCCCAGCCAAGCACATATAACAACCATCATGAGTGGTCTATAGTTTTTCTCTGATTGTCTCTTCAATTTCAGATGAAATCAGTTCCTTATAGAGAGAAGTTAAAAAAAGCATTATGAAGAGAGCAATAGCCCAGTAGAAAAATATTCAAAAAGCACATACAGAATTATAACCACCTGAATTCTTCCTGCCTGCTGCATAAAGACCATGGCATTATAGTGGAGAAAGAGTTTAAGAGACCCAAGGCTGGTCATGCCACATGGGAGACAGAGTTTGTTCTGGAATCATCTCGTGCTCACAGGTTAGAGGTTTTTCAAAGGCAGTCTGGCGGAAGGGGTGGGGACGGTGAGGTAACAGTTACTTGCTGCTGATTGTATGAAATCACAGGGGGGTCAGAGCTGTCCTCTAGGCTGAATGGCTTCTGGGTGGAGCCATAGGAGCAGGGTTGGTGGGTCCAAGTAGAGCCATGAGTGTCAGACATGCCAAAAAACCTGAAAAGATACTCTAAGGGCCAATCTACAATAATGGTGTGATTGCAGGGGTAATTGGGGAAGGTGCATATCTTACAACCTCCAGAATAATGGCTGATACTCGTTTATGTCTGCACCTTAGCAGGATCCGGGCTCTCCTCCTTGCCCCCAGCCTGATGGCCTCCCATTAGCTTTACAAAAGCAGCTGAGTTTTGGGGGAGGCCTATTATCATTTAAAGTATAACTTAACTGTCTCTCAGCCAGGCATGATGGCTCATGCCTGTAGTCCCAGCACTTTGGGAGGCTGAGGTGGGTGGATCACCTGAGATCAGGTGATGGAGACCAGCCTGGCCAACATGGTGAAACACTGTCTCCACTAAAAATACAAAAAATTAGCCGGGCATGGTGGTGCAAACCTGTAATCCCAGCTACTTTGGAGGCTGAGGCAGTAGAATCACTTGAACCCAGGAGAGAGAGATTGCAGTGAGCCAAGATCATGTCACAGTAGAAAGAAAAGAAAAGGGAAGGAAGGAAGGAAGGAAGGAAGGAGGGAAGGAAAAGAAAGAAAGAGAAAGAAAGGAAAGACAAGAAAGAGAAACAGAAAGAAAGAAACAGAAAGAAAGAAAAAGAAAGAAAAAGAAAGAAAGAAAGAAAAAGAAAGAATTTTGTCCTAGGAAGAGGGCCGGCCTGATGTGGTTCCAGTAAACTGACACAGGCCAAAGTGTGCATGTTACAGAGAAGATCAGGAGGGTGTCAGGACTTCCAAACACCCTGGAGCAAATTCTGGAGGCCCAGCTGTTGCCATTGATGTGGCAGATCCCAGCATACGAGAAGCAAAGGAGAGATGACCTTCTTCTGGCTCTGAGAGTCCATAACCCTTTGAGGAAGATTAAGCAACAGGCACATTCTCACATTTATTTAATCTTTAACACCCCTACTGGCTAGGTATTGTTAATTGAATATCACAGATGAAGGACCCAAGGCCAGAGAACTAAAGGCTATGCCTGGCCCAATACCTTTTCCACTACAGTGCTCCCTGATGGTGGACTTTCATATCAAAAAAGCACAAACAGTTACAAGCAGTTACAAGCAGTAGCAGTAATAGAAGTAAAAATGATGGCAATAATGCCATGCAATAGAATGCTTATTATATGCCCAGCTGGGTTCTCAGTGTTTGGCGTGTAGCAACTCAGTGAATTTCTGCAACAGCATCATAAAGTAAGTAATATTATTAATTCCATCTTGCAGATTAAGAAACTAAGTGTGGCTGAGAATATAGATGGCAGACATTTCCTTCAGATCTTACAACTTAGAAGGGCTCTGGATAATTTGGAATTGCTAGTACCTATGTCTCTTTTTCTGGAGGCCTTTTTCTGATGCCAGGAAGGTCCGCTGTACCTGCTTTCAAGGCAAAGAGAAGTGCCGAGACCAGCTCAGTCGGGGAGACCCTAACCCAGTGGTGCTAGAGGAATTAAAGACACACACACAGAAATATAGAGGTGTAAAGTGGGAAATCAGGGGTCTCACAGCCTTCAGAGCTGGGAGCCCCGAACAGAGATTTACCCACGTATTTATTAACAGCAAACCAGTCATTAGCATTGTTTCTATAGATATTCAATTAACTAAAAGTATCCCTTATGGGAAATGAAGGGATGGCCTGAAATAAAGGGGTGGGTCTGGCTAGTTATCTGCAGCAGGAACATGCCCTTAAGGCACAGATCGCTCATGCTACTGTTTGTGGTTTAAGAATGCCTTCAAGTGGTTTTCTGCCCTGGGCAGGCCAGGTGTTCCTTGCCTTCATTCCGGTAAACCCAAAACCTTCCAGCGTGGGCGTTATGGCCATCATGAGCATGTCACAGTGCTGCAGAGATTTTATGGCCAGTTTTGTGGCCAGTTTATGGCCAGATTTTGGGGGGCCTTCTCCCAATATGTCCCCCTTCTTTGATTTGCAAATCGATAAAAGCAAAGGCAGCTTCGTCACGGTGAGCTACTTCTCTCAGGAGTCAGGATCCACATCTGCAGACTATACAAAGACAAACAACACAGAAGGGTCATGGGTGCCTATGCCTGGGGGTCCGCAGCTGAGCCCCGGGGGAGGCGTTGGACCGATGCCCTCTCCGCTGCGGCGCCAGTTTCCCGAACCTCCTGGCAGGCAGGTGGTGCTGAGGGCTGGGCCTGCTGTCCCTCGCGGCTCCATGCGCAGGGCAGCTGCATGGTGCAGGGGCGCATGGCTGGGGGTGCTGGTGGGGCAGCTACGGAGGTGGTTCACGCGTCCCCGGCTAGGGTTGCCCCACAGGGGAAGGGGCGCCCGGGCGCGGCCGCCGGAGGCATTTGGCCTAGCTTGGGAGCCGTAGAGCCCTTCCTCGACCATCACCTCAGGGAGGCTTCACGTCCCCTCCACCCACGCGGACCGAGCTGCGCTTCCCTTCCCCCTGCTCCGGCCCGCGCTGGGCGTCCCGGACTCGACACTTCCCGAAGGCCTGTAATTTTTAATTATAGCAGATTTATGTTGAGAAAACTTCATACTGAAATCACTGATTTATTTTGGGATTACCCAATTTTTTTCCTACTATTCTCAGATATCTATCAAACTACTGCTCTATGGATTCTTATATTAAGTTTATCCTTTTCTCCATCTTTTCTTTCTTGCCACCTACTGAAGGAAATGTCTCCAAGGTCTTTTTGATTAATAGAAACTAAATGTATAACTCGACATCTAGAAGGGTTTCAAGATAGTAGATATGTCTGCTGGGATGTTTTGTCATTACCCTGCCCAATGTTGCGACGCTAGGAGTTTCCTTGACACTACATTATAAATAAGGCCCAACCTGTTAGCAAAAATATCACATTCCCTAATTTTCTCTCCTTTAACTGTGTGTAATTTATCCAGGCATGTCTTTAGTTCAATAAAGGTTATTTCCCTCTTTTTCATTCATACACAAATAAGTCTGGTCAATTATTATTATCCTAACACTAGTTTTTGTGCATACATCCACCCCAAACTCTCATTTTTAGTGTTCTTATGCCACCTGTATGGAATGGCTTATAATTTTATTTTTCCCAACTCACACTTGTTCATTATAACTTTAATAATTCATTGTAAGTACTCTATTATGCTGTCATACCTAATACACTATGTCCAAGCACTTATGTATTGAAGTCTATATTATTTTATTGTAAACAGTGCTTGCTTGTAGAAATTTCTCCATTTTGTTACGCTAAGGTATTAATTTTTAAAAAATATGTATAAGAAGGTTATATTATCTATAAATTTTACTGAAGATACTATTTAAAAAGGAACACAATGTCTGCTAAGAGATGGAATATTGGACTGATTACCTGAGCTTCAGAGTCCTTCAGTTTTTGAACTTTTTCTTTGACCTTCATCTCAAACACCTGCTCCATCTCCATCTCCATCTTCTTAATTTTAGCTACTTGCTCCCTTCTTTCTTCTTCCATTTGTGCCAGAGGGCTCCTGTCATGAATATTAAGGGTAATCATTAAATGTCTGTGAATAAAAATTATAATAGAACTATGAAACAGTTTGATGAAAACAGAGATGCTATAAATGTATATATGCCATTATTAATATATTTATAACCTAGAACTTCTTTCCATGATATTTCATATATAAAACTTATGAAAAAAATGTAAAAAGCAAAGATATTCTCTAAACCTAATACATATCAAATCTAAGGATGATGACATAGCAAATAAAGTGTAGAAGGAAAATGGGGAACAAATTCCCAAAATACATTCACAGAATAAAATATCAGAAGAAAATCGTTTAATTTTGTTCTTTAAACAACATTTTAACATGAAAAACAGAAAATGAGTAATGAAGTTAATGTATGTAGAGTATTTTTAGTTTTACCAAAATTTCAAGTGTTACAATCTCTTCTAAGACAGCTACTAACACCACAAAAATGAACAATATTATTATTGATTTTGGTAACTGAACTGATATGCTGGAAATCACTACTAGTCAATACCTAGAGCACTATTTAGGTAAACAGAGTATTTCTAGGCCCCTTACGGTAACTTCAATGCTCTTGAAAATTCATTCCACTTGGCCGGGCGTGGTGGCTCATGCCTGTAATCCCAGCACTTTGGGAGGCCGAGGTGGGTGGATCACGAGGTCAGGAGATCAAGACCATCCTGGCTAACATGGTGAAACACCGTCTCTACTGAAAAAAAAAAATACAAAAAATTAGCTGGGCATGGTGGCGGGCGCCTGTAGACCCATCTGTTCGGGAGGCTGAAGCAGGAGAATGGCATGAACCTGGGAAGTGGAACTTGCAGTGAGCCGAGATCACGCCACTGCACTCCAGCCTGGGTGACAGAGAGAGACTCCGTCTCAAAAAAAAAAAATAATAATAATTCCACTTAAATATTTCAGTCTTAAATTCAATGATTTAAAACACACACACATACTTTAGAGATAATCAGAAGCAAATATTTTTTAAAATGCCAGAATATACACATAAGCATAGTTAAATAAAAAAAAATGTTCACTCTGTTGATGTTAAAGTCCATGGACTCAAATCTCTTTGGACAATTGTGTTCAAAATTTTTCACACTGAGATATATTTACAGGTGGAATTTATGTTAAGGCCAATATACTTACTCACAGAGACACAAGAGAATACCAAAGTACCTAATGCTTTCAGCCCAGGAGCAGAAAGAGAAGTGGGCTCTTTGCTTTGAGAGTCTCTGAAAATTATTCAATACCCTGGGACAAATTAAATGAGGTAGATCCTTCTTTGAATTTGTTAATAAAGCATGCTTGTTTTGTCTCCATAAAAACAGGCTTTGACCATTAAGGTTTATATTTTAAATGGGTAAATTTTATTGTAATACACTAATTTTAAGAAAAGAATTAACTCATGGCTTAAAAACAAAAACCAGACCTTGGATTTCACCCATAACTTTAAGGCTGGTCATTTTAACCCTGATTTGACACACTCTTATTATGGTGTCTTTTCTCCTTATTTAGCTAAATATTTCTGACCATCATAGCAATCTTTTCTATAAAGGAAGCAGGCAAGAGAGCTAGAGTGAAAATGTTAAAAACAAAACAAAAAAGACAGCATACTGGCTACCAGTTTTTCTTAATTAAGATGATATGTTTTCGCAATTGCGTAAATTAGAATAAAATGTTATTTAACTCAAGGATATTTCTTCACTGAAAGAAAACTTACTTCTACATGCAAACCTGCCATATACTTTTCCAATTAAGCAATGGATCAAAAGTTCTGAAAATGAAAGTAACCAGACATATTAACTTAGAACAAGAACCTGCATTTTAAAAGCGAGTCAGCTGAGGCCGGGCGCCGTGGCTCACGCCTGTAATCCCAGCACTTTGGGAGGCCAAGGCGGTTGGATCATGAGGTCAGGAGATTGAGACCATCCTGGCTAACACAGTGAAACCCCGTCTCTGCTAAAAATACAAAAAACTAGCTGGGCGTGGTGGCACCCGGGACGCGGAGCTTGCAGTGAGCGGAGATCATGCCACTGCACTACAGCCCGGGCGACAGAGCGAGATTCCATCTCCAAAAAAAAAAAAAAAAAGTGGAGTCAGCTGAAATACATTTTCAAGTGTAAATATCTTTTTTTTTTTTTTGGTTAAAAGTTGATGAGATCCTTCTTAATAATATATTCCTCATATTAATGGCAGTTGTTTTTTAATATAGTTGCCGCTGATCTCCTGAGCACACACAGTGTCAGCGACTGCCCTGAAACAGCATACCAAATGTGTTTGCCAGCATTCTTCCAGTGAAAGGGTCCAAAGCTTTTGTTACATTTTCAAAGAGTCTGTAATTCCCACTGTCCCCTAACACCCCACAAATCTTTTTTAGGCTCTAGAAAAGAAATAATCTAAAAACGATTAATTGCTAATCTTAAGTAACCGAATATGTATATTTAAGCAACTTAAGATTATTCAACAACATAATTGTGATTGTAAATACATTAAATTAGAAATCAGATATAATTAAATATCTACTCCTACTTATATAACTCATCTATAAAATGTTTATTTTACTTTATCCTTGGGAAGGAGCAGGTAATTTTGCTACCTAAATTATTATTTAAATAACTACAAGGGGAAAATAAGAGACTGCAGAGAAAACATGCAATGATGTTTCAAAATCTTCTTTTAGGCCAGGCACAGTGGCTCACGCCTGTAATCCCAGCACTTTGGGAGGCCAAGGCCGCCAGATCACAAGGTCAGGAGTTCAAAACCAGCCTGGACAACATGGTGAAACCTCATCTCTACTAAAAATACAAAAATTAGCCAGATGTGCTGGTGCACACCTGTAATCCCAGCTACTTGGGAGGCTGAGGCAGGAGAATTGCTTGAACCCAGGAGGCAAAAGTTGCAGTGAGCCAAGATCGTGCCACTGCACTCCAGGCTGGGTGACAGAGCAGGGCTCCATCTCGAAGGGAAAAAAAAACTTCTTTTAAATTCAAAATTTAAGTATTAAAAATCCCTGTATAGTAAAACTACTATGTCTTTGGAAAAACAATTCCCCGCCTTACATGCCTTCAACTGTATCATATCTAAAGGAACAAAAATTAGCAATTTAGCACATTAAAAGTAAAGCATGCTAAAAGCTTCAATTAAAGGCAAATGCGTAGCTTTCACAATTAAATTATGAAGGTATGTGCCGTAAATAAAAAATGTACAGTAAAATTCGCTAAAGCTAATTTATTTCCCAAATTATGTTCGTAATCATTACACTAAATCACTATGAAAATAAATATGCTGTGCCATTATCTTCTGAAAGTCTGTTCAAAGTTCTAAACCTGCTAAATGTGTGTACTTTCTAAAAGAAATGTGCACTATTTAACAGTTAAGATTCTGTAAGTTTTTAGGCTTGTAAAAATAATCTGACCAAACATACTCAAATACTGTGAAAAAATGTTCATGCATATTTAAAATGAATTTTTTGAAGTCTCTCACCAGTAAAAATATTTCACATTTTTAATTTTTAAATTAACGCCTCACTTCTAGACATCTTTATTAATTTTTAGAAAATCGAAACAAAAAATTATGCTTACAAGGCAGAAAATATACGGAGATCACTTTTTGTCTTCACATTTACTATTTTTTTCCAAGTAAAACCTTTTATTAAACAGCTGGAAAAACCATTTAAGTTATATCATTGCCTGCCTGCTTTTAAATAGGAAACTCTTACCCACACACATGTAGTAGTAAAGCTTATAAACCTATCAGCGAAATTAAAAACCCAAAGAAATGAAAAAAGCCTAGTAAAACAAGCAAAAGTAAATGGTTACAACATAACCCGAATATGAAACTAAATCCCCAAAGATTTAGCTCCTTCTAGGGTTGTCTTTATAAGGTTAAAATTCCTGCAAGCCACACCCCTTCACGTGACTAATAAGAGAATTACAGCCACCACATAAGGATGACCTAGTCAAGTTCTACTTTGCTGCATTACACGTGACCCACCCTTGGAGTATAATAAAAAACAATCATGTTTCATTTAAATTATGTGTGGTTGTCTTTCCTAAAGAATACATTAAGCAAGTAGATTTACATACTTTTTCGCTCCAGTGGATAGTAGGTCACTATGTGCCAAATTTTCCAAAGGAATTTCACTTAAATCATTTGAAAGATCAATAAAAATTTCCAAAAATTTTAAGTAATAATGGTTGCCAACATCTTGTTTTGCCAAGTAAGAGTATTAAAACCAAACATAAACAAAACTCCAACTACTATCATTATAATTTTATGAAAGGACACTTGAATAAAGAGTAAAAGATATAAATAAATAAGTTTAATTTTTTGAAACAACTTGAAATTTTCAGAAAATTGTCTTTATTTCTATTTAGATCAATGAAACTCTTGTATGAAGAATTCTGAGGATCTGCCTTTGGAACCTGTATTTTTAGTCATTTACTTATAAAGTTTTCCCAAGATGACTGATGGAAAAGGCCATGGAGAACAGAAAAATAAATTAACGTTAAGGGAAAGAGAGACTAGGGTGTGCCCCAACTTGGAGCAAGGTATCTATTGTCACAATTGGTACCAATGATACACATCAGTTCTGAAAAAGAGTCACCAATCAAATGTGATTTTAAGTAAAAGGTACAATGAAGATCAAGAAAAAAGGAGGCAGATAAAAGTTCAAGAAGGAAGTTTAACAAGATGGCCCTCCTCTTATTGGGAATCACTTCCTTTAAGAGATCAGCAATCTGATATGACCAACTCTTCTCCCCTTTCCTTTACAGACCCTTGCTGAATTTCCTTTGATTTGAAAGGCTACCCTTTCTGTGGCTTTCAGCCACCCACTACCCTCCATAAGGGATGCAAGATACATTCTCTAAGGAATTAAGAAGTACTTTGATGGCTCCATACGTTCTTTGTCAGAAACAGGTAATTACTGGATAGCTGCTAAGAACAGCATCCACTTCTCCAGATCTAACCTTGAGACAAATTATAGCTGACTGGACAAGTTCAGCTATTCTTCAGATTTAAACAACACATCTAATTCTTGTTTTAAGTCCCTCTAAAATAGAATTGTTCCAGGGCTATTAACAGAAAGGCACATTTTCAGACATCTACACATATATTTTTAATTTTTATTTCATGTTTCAATAGCCTCTACAGTTTGCCCAAAACTACCTCAGAAAATTTAAATATAAGATAAATTGATCTACAGTCACGCACTGCTTAACAATGGGGATACATTCAGAGAAATTCATTTGTCATTGTGTGAACAACACAGAGTGTACTTACACGACTGTAGATAGTATAACCTACTACACACTTAGGCTCTATGGTATAGACATTATAATATTATGGGATCTTGTCGTATATACAGTCAGTCATTGACCAAAACATCGTTATGTGGCGCATGAATGTATTTTACTATTCAATGTCTAACATCTTTAAAAAGTTTAGCTTATATTCTAAAACCAAAGTGTGATTAGCACTTTGTGAAGCATACATTGCCAAAGATCAACTTAACTATAAATTTTCAATAGGTTCATGTTCCATTCCAAAATTCTTGCAACTCTCAACCCCTCCCCACTACCACTGTTAAAGAATACATTGCTATGGAGAGTCGCATGAGAGCAATACAAAAAGATTAACAGAAGCCTAACTCATACCTGCTTACTTCACTTATTTAAACATTAGTCTTTCTTTTCAGTTATTCATGGAAATGTACTGAGCTATGAGGAAAAGCACCTTACATCAGCTAAAGCACCATAAGTTGTTAATGACTTTTAAAGAAAAATTTAACAAAAATATTTTTTGAAATTGCTAACATTTTCAAGACAATGTAAGATACAACCAATAGATAAACTTCTAAGCGATTTCTTTCAGATTCAGTATGTGTTATTCAATGAAGTAGTAACAATCTAATTTATCAAATCATATCAAATATCTATTCCAATTACAGCCATTCCCTAGTTGGCTTGATCTTCTCAAATGTTTATTGTTCTACTTATTATTAACATAAAATAAAATATTACGCTAGCTCCTGGGGCAATTTGCTTCTTAGCAATGCAAACATTTCTTTTCTTATTCGCATAGACAAAGTATGGTATGATTCCTCTCTTTAAGAGATATATTTCCAGTAGAATTCTACTATTTATGTTTTCACCTGGGATATAGTTTAACTCACGTATCCACACAGAATTTTGTATATGCGGAAAAAAACCTAATGATACTGTAAAGTTTACTATTTTTCTCTGAATTATCTTACCTGCATCCAACAGCACTACTTTAAAAAGCCTTACATTTGAGACATGGGAACAATTAAACAGTTCCTTATATCGACAACATAACAAATGTTTTAAAAAAATATTGTATAAGTACATATATTTTTTGTATATTTTGTATATTCTTTTAATATACAAAATCATCAGTAGCTTTGTGTATGTGTTTCTTTTAATGAGCTAAAACGTTCATCATTAATGAGAATGAGTTTAAAGTGAATTAGGATTTTATGAACAATATTCACTATGATGGATCCTTAAATTTTTGTGCCAAAGTTGCTCAATAAACATTTGGCTAAAAAAGAGATAAAAAGCCTTCCTTTTGTTCATGTATTGAGGCTTACCTCAAACAGAATCTTGTATTTTAAATATTTAAGAAGGGACATTTTTCTATTCCATGATAAAGCATGTTAACCACTACGGAAAACACCATAGCTACTTTGAGAACTTGTATTATGTATTTATATAGTTGATCCGTCAGGATTATTGTCTAATGGTAGATAACACCGAGCTACAAATGCACATTATTTAAAATGGTTTCGTAATACAGCTAGGCACTGCATAATGATATTTCAGTCAACAGGGGACTGCATATATGATGGTGGCCCATAGGAACTGAAAAATTCCTACTGCCCAGTAGCATTTTGATGATCTTGACCCTGAATAGGCCTAGGCTAATGTGTAAGTTTATGTCTTCGTTTTTAACAAAAAAAAGTTTTAAGTGAAAAAAGAAAGAACTTTTAAAATAGAAAAAAGCTTATGGTATAAAGATTATAAAGATAATATTTTTGTACATCTGTTCATGTGTTTGTGTTTTAAGCTAAGTGTTACTACAAAAGAATCAAAAAGTTTTTTAAAATTTAAGTTATTATAAAAGTTACAGCAAAATAAGATTACTAAAGACAAATTTAGAAAGTAAATTTAGTATAGCCTAAGTGTACAGTGTTCATAAAGTCCACAGTAGTGTACAGTAATGTCCTAGGCCTTCACATTCACTCACCGCTCACTCACTGACTCATCCAGAGCAACTTCCAGTCCTGCAAGCTCCATTCACACCAAGTGCCCTATACAGATATACCATTTGTAATCTTTTACACTGTATTTTTACTGCACCTTTTCTATGTTTAGATACACAAATACTTAACATTATGTTACAACTGTCTATAACATCCAGTACAGTAACATGCTGTATAGGTTTACAGCCTACAAGCGATAGCTAGACCACATAACCTAGGTGTGCAGAAGGCTCTACCATCTAGGTTTATGTAGGTACACTCAATCATGTTTACAGAATGATGAAATAGCCCAATGACACATTTCCCAGAATGTATCCCCATTGCTAAGTGACATATGATGTAATTGTGATCTTCAATAATGACAAATTTTTAAAAAGTAGGGCACAGACATGGTTACCAGCTTCCTCACACATCTCTTTTTTTGACCCCAACATGAAACCACCACAGCTTGAGATATAAGCTCAACAGGGCAAAGCTACACACTTCGTAGTCACTTACACCAGTCTAACAACCAAAAGAAGAAACTGAAACTCCAGCTAATTTACTCCCTGGAATAGGAATAGAGAAGGTAACCAAGAATAAATTCATCTAAATATTCCTTTTCTTAAAGCCTGTCCTTTGTTTCCACACAATCTGTAAGTGAAAACTCTATCAAAATGGTTCATTCAAAAAAGCTTCTACTATTAACAAAGCATAACAATATAAATTTATGCTGTTATGCATAGAGAATATTATCCAAATTTTCTACTGAGTAGCCAGGAGAAATTTAATGAAAATGAAACAATATGATTATTGACTACAGAAAGAATACCTTTTTTTGGAGAAAAAAATATATACTTACTTAGTGAGCTGCCCTTTATTCTTCTTGTTATCAACTCCATGATAAGTCACAGCTGCCAGTTTTCTGATTCCATAGTTCTCGTAGTGGACATTATTAGTAACATCTTTCAAGTCCTGCGTGTGTTCTGTCATAAACAAACGGCAAGAGTTTGCTTCTATTAATAGCTAGGGGGGAAAAGCTGAAAAAAGCTTTAATATACATTCAAAATGTTACCAAAACAAAAATTTCAGATTTAAAATGAACAAAAGACTATTGTTAAGGAAGGTGGCATTCATCTGCTTTCATTTACACCCAAAGTAGAATAAAAAATAAGCTAACTTGACACCAAATTTAGATTCCATAGAGATTTTGAGACCCATAGCAAGGACTTCATGACTAAAACAACAAAAGCAATGGCAACAAAAGCCAAAATAGACAAATGGGATCTAATTAAACTAAAGAGCTTCTGCACGGCAAAAGAAACTACCATCAGAGTGAACAGGCAACCTACAGAATGGGAGAAATTTTTTGCAATCTACCCATCTGACAAAGGGCTAATATCCAGAATCTACAAAGAACTCAAACAAATTTACAAGAAAAAAACAAACAACTCCATCAAAAAATGGGCAAAGGACATGAACAGACACTTCTCAAAAGAAGACATCTGTGCAGCCAACAGACACACGAAAAAATGCTCACCATCACTGGTCATCAGGGAAATGCAAATCAAAACCACAATGAGATACCATCTCACGTCAGTTAGAATGGTGAACATTAAAAAGTCAGGAAACAACAGATGCTGGAGAGGATGTGGAGTAATAGGAACGCTTTTACACTGTTGGTGGGAGTGTAAATTAGTTCAACCATTGAGACAGTGTGGCGACTCCGCAAGAATCTAGAACTAGAAATACCATTTGACCCATCAATCCCATTACTGGGTATATACCCAAAGGATTATAAATCATGCTGTTGTAAAGACACATGCACACGTATGTTTATTGCGGCACTACTCACAATAGCAAAGACTTGGAACCAACCCAAATGTCCAACAGCGATAGACTGGATTAAGAAAATGTGGCACATATACACCATGGAATACTATGCAGCCATAAAAAAGGATGAATTCATGTCCTTTGCAGGGAAATGGATGAAGCTAGAAACCATCATTCTGAGCAAACTATCACAAGGACAGAAAACCAAACATCACATGTTCTTACTCATAGGTGGGAACTGAACAATAAGATCACTTGGACACAGGGCGGGGAACATCACACACCGGGGCCCGTCAGGGGGTGGAGGGCTGGGGGAAGGATAGCATTAGGAGAAATATCTAATGTAAATGATGAGTTGATGGGTACAGCAAACCAACATGGCACATGTATACATATGGATCAAACCTGCACGTTGTGCACATGTACCCTAGAACCTAAAGTATAATTTAAAAGAAAAAGAAAAAAAGAAAAAGAGAAATGGCCATAGGAGGGAAGACTTTCTTCTAGGGCACTGAGAAGATTGTCAAGCCCAGATGACAGGCACCACCTTTCCACCTTATGCCTCATTAATGGAAATATCACAATGCCCAGATCTAAGGCAGAGCTTCCCACCTATGAGCCTGCATCTCAATCTTCACCTTCCAGAAACCAGGCAGTGTCTTCTGGGCTGATTACTTCCAGTTTACCTCATTGTGATGTCAAAATATTATAGCTCCCCTCTCCCTTGTGATGAGCATGGAAAATATCGGTGGCTCCAAATTCCGATTGTTTCACCTTAGAAAACAAATCTGAGAACCCCCCTAGCACCAAGCACAGTACCTGGATACAACAGGCACTCAATAAATATTTGCTCAGCCAATGCAAGGATAAATGGATGAAATTCCTCATCCCTGTATTCATTTCTGAAGACCTGCTGGTGAAAATCTAGCTCTAAACATCTTTCAGATTTATTCCATTGAGGTAGGAAAAAGGAAAAAAAAAATGACGATGCAAACGAACTCAGCAGCTGGCACAGAAAGTGCAGTCAGATTCTGCTTCCCCTGTAATTAAGTGTGCCCAATGCCTCTGACTTAGGCGATGACAGCGTGCAGCTTGCCTGCCTGCCCTGGGTGCCTGGGAGGGCAGGCAGCCCTCAGGATGCCACTATACAACACATTCGCCACCTTATCAAGATTTCCACAGCCACAGGAAGATTTCTCACCCCGCCATGCCCCCCACAGGCTGCCCTGTGCTGTCATGCCCCTTCCTGGCTGAAGACATGCTGGCTGTCCCCTCCGCTCCTCCCCGGAGATGAGCATCTTTCCTGGGCCTCCCTTGGTGTTTTGACAGCTGCTCCATGTCCCCGCTGCTCAGAGAGGGAAAACCACTAGGGAGGCCTTGGATGGAAATATTACTCTCTGTCCAGGGTAGCATGGGCTTGATCGCGCCGGATTATTTCTGATTGTTGTCACTGGGCCAAGAGCACAGCGAAGTCAAGAAAGAAATGGCTTCATTAGTGAGAGTGCAGCGGTCTGGGTAGGCAGCAGTGGCGTGGAGGACCTGCTTTTGCGGGAGCAGTGAAGAGAGGGGAAGGAGTGGTGTCTTTATATTGAGATATTTTGAGATTCCTGGTTTCTCCACTCACTTCAACTGCCCATATAGGTTCTGCAGGTTCCACGAAGTTCTAGAACTTGTACAGGATCCAGCCCACAGCTTCTCATGGAATAAACACAGAATCAAGAAAATCTGGTGGAAGTCGCCTGGTTTAACTCCTTTGAGGTCTAGAGCAGAAATTAAATAGTGCTTAATCTGTTACTTTAAAGAAGCCTAGTTCTAACTTTTCCTCAGCTCGCTCCCTCTTTTGCCTAGGATAGGAAGGGTGAGTGCAAATGGCCAGCTCCCTGTAGGTCTGCCTCTTGGAGCCCTAAGTTTTCCGCCACTTCTCTGCACTACAGGCTTTGCCCACAGTGGGATCCTCAGCCCAGGGACCTTGTTTGTCCTCCTCTTGGTGCTGGTGCCTGCTGCCCAGACACACCCTGAGATTCATTTTTAAAGAAACATCAACAGCTCTTAAATGGCAAATAAGCCCCTTTCAAAGAGCTGGGATGACTTTGAAAAAGGGCCTGAGACAGCAGTCGACCTCTGACCGTCTCCCCTCAGATGCCCTCTCCATCCCACCCTCTCTCCCCGTCCCTGTCCTCCGCTCTCCCAGCGAGCCTGTCTGCTCTTCAACCCTCCTCCCTGCCCGATTGTGCTGTCTCCTCAACACGTCCCATGTTGCTTGATTCCTAAAATAACATAGGGGAAAACATTTTTTTTCTTTGTTCTTTTTTTTTTTTTGAGACGGAGTCTCCCTCTGTCCCTCTGTCGCCAGGCTGGAGTGCAGTGGTGCAATCTTGGCTCACTACAACCTCCGCCACCTGGGTTCAAGCGATTTCCTGCCTCGGCCTCCTGAGTAGGTGGGACTACAGGCGCGTGTCACCACGCCCGGCTAATTTATTTATTTTTAGTAAAGACGGGGTTTCACCATGTTGGCCAGAATGGTCTCAATCTCTTGACCTTGTGATCCACCCACCTCGGCGTCCCGAAGTGCTGGGATTACAGGCGTGAGCCACCGCGACGGGCCAAAAACATTTTTTTAAATGAAGAAAATGAATCCTCAAAAAAGAAAAAAAAAACCCACAAATCTCCCAAAGCAGTAACTGAAGGATGACCTTTCTATGAAAGAGTATTCATTTTTATATTATCTATTTAAATACTAGACAAGAGAGTGTAGATTAGCTACTACTGAAGCTCATAAAATCTAAAAGTAACTGCCTTTTAGCAATATTACTAAGGTAATATATGAGTTTTTATTAAGACATAATAATACATTTCAGATGACATATCAAGTTGCTTTCAAACTAGGGAATTTTAGAGTAAATTTCTGTTTCTTCAAACTGTCTAGGTGAATGTGGTATTTTGGTTAAACAAATTTTTGCTTACAGCATTTCCATCATATATAAAATCAATACATATGAGATAAATCTACAATAAATACGGGATGATGTCATCATTATTTAATTATTCAAGACACTGAAGATACCCTTAGCTGCTCCATGGATATCCTTTACCAATGTAGTGTTCTTGGATATACACGGTGTGGCAATACTCTGTATTGTCAGTTCTCCCTCTTCCCATCATCTGTTCTATCTCAAACTTCCTATATCTGCCATCATTCATCTTCACCACTTTACTAAAACTCCCTTCTGGGAGACAAACACAAAGGTGTATTGTTGGCTGGGTGTGGTGGCTCATGCCTGTAATCACAGAACTTTGGGAGGCCGAGGTAGGTGGATTGCCTGAGCTCAAGGAGTTTGAGACCAGGCTGGCCAACATGGTGGAACCCCATCTCTACTAAAAATACAAAAATCAGCTGGGTGTGGTGGCGGACACCTGTAATCTCAGCTACTTGGGAGGCTGAGGCAGGAGAATCGCTTGAACCCAGGAGGTGGAGGTTGCAGTGAGCCAAGATCGTGCACTGCACTCCATCCTGGGTATAAGAGTGAGACTCCGTCTCAAAAAAAAAAAGCGTATTGTTGTACTGTTTTTATCATTCCTTACATCCAGAAAACCTTTACTGTTACTTCACAATCCAGCTTCTTGAATCTCCCCCTTTGGGAATAAAATGTGATATTCAATTACTCTGATTCATATCGTACTGACATTTCCATGCAATTCTCTGATAGTTCACTCCCCTTAGTCCTAAGTCTGAGTTTTCCAAAAATCTCATCTCCCAGACTTTGTCCCTTGATAAATTCATGTTCTCTTATAGCCACAACAGTTACTTCTAAAGCTCTACCACTCCACTTAGGGCAAGTCAGACAGCTCCCTACTCCTGGCGTATCTGGTGATTGACACTAAACAGTTCAGGCTAATTTGTCAATCTCTCATCAAAGAGTTCAACTGCTTTAGAAACCTTTGTCCCAGCCTTGACATCAAAGCATTCCAACCATGAACATTTTCTTCTTGGTTGTCATTCATTTTTGGTACAAGTATATGTCACAGGTGACATCATACCTCTTCAACTATAAGTTCCCCTTTACAAGGAACACACCATTACCTTTTGTGTCCCAATGCAGATAGCAGAAAATAGGAATTTTAACAAAATTGGTAACTCAAGATTGAAGCTGAGATATGATAAACACTTTTTGGAATAAATTATTGTTACCAGTTTCTCTAAGTGGAGAATAATAAGAATAAACACCTATGCCAATATTAAAAAAGTTTATGTAATTTTTTTCTTTCTTTTTTTTTGATACAGAGTCTTGCTCTGTCGCCCAGGCTGGATGGAGTGTGGTGGTACGATCTCAGCTCACTACAACCTCTGCCTTTCAGGCTCAAACCATCCTCCTGCCTCAGCCTCCTGAGTAGCTGGGACTACAGGCATGCAATACCACGCCCAACTATTTTTTGTATTTTTAGTAGAGACGCAGTTTCGCCATGTTGCTCAGGCCAGTCTTAAACTCCTGAGCTCAAGCAATTCTCCCACCTTGGCCTCCCAAAGTGCTGGGAGTACAGGTGTGAGCCACTGCGCCCGGCCTAATTTTAATTATTATATATTACATATCATCACTACAACCCTGAAAAATCATTAAAGGTTCTAAGGAAGAATACTTACATGAAATGTTTGCATGAATGTGTAAAATAAAGGTAAGGTGAATTTACTAATTGTTAAGCTATTTTTGTTAGTGTCATCTAATGTTTTAGATAATGGATGATTTTCCTTTCACTAAAATCACTTTCACTTCTATATGACTACATAATTCTGATTTTTTCAGGTTATATAAGTCTTTATTTCCATTTAATTAAATATGCTTTAACCTTTTATGATTCATCCCACTCCTCCATTCTCAAAATAATTTGGTAATTAGCAATACAGTTTCCCCACAGTTTCAGGAATTTGTCTCTTCCATTTCCCATTGCTGATACCATAACTCTTTCTGTTCTCCTTTTGTTTTCTTTCCGTATTTGATTTCTGAAACACCCATCTCCACACCCTGAAAATATTTGTATAGTTTTCCTCCCTTCCATTGCCTTCTTTGGTTTGCCTGGAGTAATTCAGTTCTCTTAATTAGCAAACACTTCTTTGAACTTGACTCTTTCTTAGAAGCAATCACTATTCCTTTGACCTGAAGATTTCAATTACTTGGGATTTACAGACATCTGCAATACTGGTATTGTATTTCCTTCCTTCAGGTATTTACTAAATATCCACTAGACGCCTTTGTCTTAAAGACATGAGCTAAATTAAATATACATCTTTCTAATACGTATAACTTTAGAATTTTTAGGCATAAAAGGCTTGCTGCTCTGCTGTATTAAATCTTCCTGCAGGCATGGTCAATTTGCTCTGTAATGCTTATACTAGGGAGGACCCTCACTAGCTGCCAGGCTGTGAACTTTCAAATATTCAAAGTAGCCTCTGGGCTGGGTGGGCGTGGTGGCTCACACCTGTAATCCCAGCACTGTAGGAGGCCAAGGCTGGTGGCTCACTTGAGGTCAGGAGTTTGAGACCAGCCTGGCCAACATGCTGAAACCCCATCTCTACTAAAAATACAAAAATTAGCCGGGTGTGGTGGCACATGCCTGTAATCCCAGCTATTCGGGAGGCTGAGGCAGGAGAATTGCTTGAAGCAGGGAAGTGGAGATTGCAGTTAGCCAAGATCGTGCCACTGCACTCCAGCCTGGGCAACAGAGCGAGACTCCATCTCAACAAAGTAGCCTCTGGCTTAGTAACTAGCTTTCCCCTCTACAGTGTTTTAGGTATGTAGGAAATTATTGATTGTATACTTTTAAAATACACAAGAAAAAGTTATAGAATGCCACCATGTCAAGCACTGGGCAAGTACCATAGAAGATTTAAAAATAAGAGGAATGCAATGGTAATTAGTATTTATTAAACATTCTCTACTTATATACTGTCACAGCAGATTATATTATTAATAGGTATCCTTTTGAAATCACACCTTAAGAATGGAAGAGAAAGGGAATAGTTCATAACACAGCCTGAAGTGTTGTATTCTCAAAACCCAGAGGATGACCTTCTCGTGCATTTGCTCTTCTCCCCTAATTGAGGCCTGGCAACCCCAACTGCTCAATCAACCCTGTCATGCAGTTCCTACCAAAAACACCTGCTCCTTTGAAAATAAAAATCAATTACATGTCAATTTCTTTCATTTCAAAATTCACTCTCATCTCTATTGTATTTCTTGAGGTAGCAGTTTGACTCTCTTAAATTTTCCCCCTCACTTCTCACTTGTGAGAATGACCTTCTTGTTATTCCATGATTTCCAATTATTATCCATATTTATGTTACTACCTTTCTCTACATAGCTAAAGAGAATCTTGCGTTTTGGGAAAGTGGGTAAGAGGTACGAAAATGAATAGATATCAACTTAAGACAGACATCTAAAACTGGAGGTTAAAGAGAGTATGTGGTAAAGGCGTAGAGAAGCAAGAGAGAGAAGCGGGAAATAGGGAGTGAGGTAGGGAGAGGAAGGAATGTGTCTCAAGATGAAAACACTGAGGATCATTTTGATGCCCTTTCTGTTCCTTACCTACTAACATCTCTAGTCCTATTACACTTTTTCTTCATGATTTCCTCTCTGCTGCTGCTTTTCTAATTCATTAGTAAGAGCTCCTCTTTACTAGTCCTGGTCCTTTAATCAGGATGGCCTCAATGTCCTGCTCCCACAGGCTTTCCTTCTCTTTCAGCAGGTGTGCAAGACACAGTGTAGGGATTTTTTTTGTCTCACCTGATAGGAAGATTGGTTTTGTTCTCTATGTTCCAGTACATAAAATATGCCCTACTCACCAGCTACCAGGTTGTGTACCTTTTAACATTCAAATTCTAGCTTTTGACTCAAAAACTAGCCTTCCCTTATACAGTTTTCACAAGTTTTTCACATTAAGAAAGAAGAAGAGCCTCTTCTATTTCACCTTCCATAGTTATTTCAGTATTAAACCTCAACACAAAGTATAACGATAAAGTAAAGAGACTAATTTTCCTATGTATCCCTAGACACACAAATTATTTTGTAACTTTTGCTGATGACTTCAAAACCTTGGAGAAAGAATCGTCTACCTGTAGTGCTAACTTCATTACTAGACTGAAGATATAAATTTAAATTAGCTACATTTATAGAAGGCAAAAAGTAAATCTATCCAATTCTTATTTAGGGAAAGAAAATCTTATGCTATTTCCATCATTGCTTGCACTTACCTTATCAACATATTTCTTAGAACTGTAAAATCACAATGTTCACCATTTTCAACTGTAAGAAAAAAATAGACCGCAAATATTACATTTTCACTAAGCCTAGTCTTTTCAAAAAATATTTCACAGGAACTTGGGGGGTAAAAACAAGGGAGGGGAAATGCAAAACAGCTCAGATCAATTTTTTTGAGATTTAACACTAACATAGTACTCAATGTAAGGGCATGACAGAGAAGTGTACTATATTATTACCTTACTGTAGTTTAATCCTCAGAAACAAATGTCAACCTAACTAAAATGAGCTCTCCGGAAACAACTTTGAAATTTTGAAAGGGGAAATCACGCATTTTCTCATTATTGGTAAAAAAATATATTTATTATATAATACATTTAAAAAATTCAGTGGTGTAAGTGAAGGGGGAATCACTTTAGAAAAAAATCTTAAGGTAACCAAAATGAAAAAGGGAGCCAAGAACTTTAAGATTCTTTACTTTTATTTTTAAAGAATGTATCACAAACAGGAATATTACTTGGGAGTAGAGGGGTAAACTACAAAAGAGAAATGCAAATCAATTTCTCTGGTGCCTATTTTTAAGGGGTATGTAAGTTCTAAAGCCTGGTTGCCTGGGCATGACAGAGAGAGCTGGGAACAAGGTACAGGGGTCACTGGTGTGAAAATTGTCAATAAGGACAGTAACTTGAAACAATATCCTAAAAATTAAAGAACTGTTCAAAATAAACCAGGGGCAGTGGTGTGTGCCTATAGTGATGTGATGTGGGAGGAGCATGTGGGAGGATCACTTTGAGCTCAGGAGTTTGAGGCCAGTTGGGCAACATAGCAAGACCTTGTCTTTAAAAAAAAAAAAAAAAAATTCAAAAATAATAGCAACAAACATAAAACAATCATGTCTCAATTTTGGTTTCAGCTTACTATAATACAGAAGATTAAATATCAGATTAAACCAATACAATAAACCTATTGCCAAGAGGAAGGACTTCTGAGGTTTGGGGTTATAAATAAGATTTTATTGGTATTTAAAACTCCTTACTTAACCCTTAATAATTTAAGATAGTAGGTTAAAAAACAAAAAAATCCTTACAAAACTAGTAAAGAGTATCTCTTACTAATGAAATTTTTTTACTCTAAATATGCGATGTCAAAAAAGGCAACTTTTGCACTGAGGAAAGGAGACTGTGAATGTTTTAACTGGGCTTATTCATTTTTAAAATAATTCTTGAGGGTCCATGACCTATCTGACATTCCGATAAAAGTGACTAGCCTTCTCTCCAAAATGTTTAATTCCAGGAGGTTCATTAGATTCCCTGGGAGCAAACTTAGGGCCCCAGGTAAAGAACCCCTCAATTTTAGTTATGTTTTCAAATAAGAAAACAGAAATAGACTTAATAATGAGGCAGGGATGCCAGCCAGGGTGGGGCAAGTTGAGTATCCCTTATTTGAAATGCTTGGGACCAGAAGTGTTTTGAATTTTTTTGGAATTCTGGAATATCTGTGTTATACTTACTGGCTGAGCATCCTTAATCCAAAAATCCAAAACTCAAAATGCTCCACTGAGCATTTCCTTTGAGTGGCATGTCAGTGCTCAAAACGTTTTAGATTTTGGAGCAATTCATATTTTGAATTTTCTCTTTAAGAATGTTCAACCTAGGCCGGGCACAGTGGCTCATGCCTGTAATCCCAGTACCTTGGGAGGCTGAGGCGGGTGGATCACAAGGTCAGGAGTTCAAGACCAGCCTGGCCAATATGGTGAAACCCTGTCTCTACTAAAAATACAAAAATTAGCCAGGCGTGGTGGCACGCACCTGTAGTCCCAGCTACTTGGGAGGCTGAGGCAGAAGAATCGCTTGAACTCGGGAGGCGGAGGTTGCAGTGAGCCAAGATCATGCCACTGCATTCCAGCCTGGGTGACAGAGTGAGACTCCATCTCAAAAAAAAAAAAAAATTGAATGTTCAACCTATACTGCAACTTTAGGACTTAATACATACTTGCCTGACTTAGTAGGATACAGGTTTGAAAAATATGAATGTATTTAAGAGGAAAATGAGACTACAAGAACCTGAAATCAGTACTATCCTTGAAATCTAGATTATGTCAATACAGTGTGCATATTATACTCCTTACTATAAATACACATTTTTAATCAGTTTTGAGATCTTATAGAAACTCATTCACTGAAGAAAACCTTACCTTCAGCAACACTCCAAGGATACTGCCTTCCTATGACCCTTTTGCCATTAACTTCAATGATAGTATTACTACCCACCACAGCAAGAGGTAAATGGTCCTATAAAACAAAGTATTCTTGTTCAAATACATCTCTATAGTATTCACAAATTTCAAGAATAAAAAAAGTTACATGACTCAACAGATTAGCCAAAAAAAATTACTTTTGATAGTTTCTGCATTAGTTTTTATAGGCCATTTAACCAATATTTAGTAAATTGACATCACATGATATTACCACCAAGGTAAATAATAAATAAAATTAAATGTTCTCTTTAAAGTTAAGAATATTCAAGCATATACTGGTCAAATTATTTACTAAAAATCACTACAGAAAGTTGTCCCATGCTTGGGGGGAAAAAGGTAAAAAATATATTAGCATCTGGGAAAATAAAAGGAGGCTAATGACTAGCCTGACTACTTGATCACAAACCAACTGTAACAGTACCTAAAGCAGGGAATAGTATATTTGCTAAGCTCTAACTTTGGAACTTCAAATCCAGGTGACTGGATTTGTATTCATCCACGTGTAGCCCTTCACAATTCTGTGGCTCCCGGAAATATCTAACCAGCTATTTTATATAACTGCAGAAATTCTTCACTGGTGAGGTATAAGCATTTCATTATTCCAAGGTATTTGCCTACATAATGCCATTATTCAGTATACCATTTTTAGGGACAAAGTACTTAGAAAACCACGATAAATTAAAATACAGAAAATTGTGTTGATGTGAATTTTTGGTTGGTTTTTATTATTTTTAATTGAAACATAATTGTACATATTTATGGGGTAGAGTATGGTATTCTGATACCTGTATACAAATATGTAATGATCAAATTAGGGTAATTAGCACATTTATCAACTCACGCTTATTTTTCTGTATTGGGAACATTCATAATCCTCTCTTCTAGCTATTTGAAAATATAGACTAAATTACTGTTAACTACAGCCACCCTACAATGCTACAGAACACTAGAACTTATTCCTCCTATCTAGCTGTAATTTTGGTTGGCTTTTATAAAGATAAAAGAAATACAGTTTTTGTCTGGCAATTAAAACATAACAGAAGGAATTCTCTCCTTTCTCATCACTTGTTTCTTAAGAGGGAAAAAATTACATAATATGAAAGCCAGTTAATTAAAAACAATTTGAAATAAGGATTGTGTTATTCACCTCAGTAGTTTACACAATTGCTTGTTATATATACTAGCTAATCTTCAAAGTTAACTATAAAGTTGAATTCAACATTAAATCTCCCTAGGCATTTTGTAAGTCAACTACTTAAAACACCGATACTTTTGATCTTTCCTGTGGACGCTGTAGTATGTTTTTAAGGCCTCAGATTACTTTAGTGTATGTACAGGGATGAACCTACCTTTATCTTTTTAACAAGTTTTTTTTCTTCTTCATCATCTGTTTCTGGAAATTCATGTATTTTAACTTTATGTTCTTGGATTTCTTTATCTAAAATGGAAGTAGTCAGCAAAAGAGCACCATACATAATTAGTACATTAGTCTTATGTTTATTACATGCTTCTTAGATTCCTATATGGCTCCTTGTTTCCACATCCTTTACTGTTTTTTTAATGATGCAAAGTGGTAATCTAAAATCAAAGTACTATGCTGGTCTTTTTTTTTTAAACTGTAAAGTTGATATATAAACACCAAATCCAATTACTTCAGAAGTGTTGAAGTCATACAGCTATCATATCAAAAGAGTTCCAAAAAAGATGTAAAACTCCAGAAAGGAATTTCTCTGGTTGATTTCCAGAATAATGACTTTAGGTCATTTATTTACAATGACTGAGATCCTTCCTTTAGATATAAATCTCCAAGTATCTTATTTAGTTGAATAAACAGGGCTAAACTCACCTAAAATTTTTAGTAGAATCTGGCAAAAGTAAAGTAAAACTAAGTACAACACTGCCCCCTGCACATTCATCAGAAAAATCCTTGCATGTACATGTGCATACACACAAACTGAGGAGCAGCAGGTATAAGATTAGGGGAGGACACAGGGAGAAAACACACCCTAGAAATCAAGAATTAATAAGAATGCAGAAAACTAAAGAAGACAACTTATTAATAACATCAGGAATGACCTAGTTCAAATTAAATTATCATGTCCAAAACCACTCCAAATTCTAAACAGAATACAGACATCCAAATAATTTTCAACTACCTATCCTTCTTTGAGCCCATAACAAACCAATGGCTGATATACCTAAAACTAGCTTCCCTGCCTATACTTATATTTTGGTGCAATTTTCATGGCAAAGCTTCCCAGCAGCTATAAAAGGACCCTGAACAAATTGTGTAACATGGTTACTATACTAGATAGAAGTAAACAGAAGTAAAACTGTCACTGAAGAAAAATAGGACCACATATCTTTTATAATTAGGGTATGTACCTACATATATATTAAAAAAAAAAAACAGAATAAATGAGGCAACATATACATAATGAAGAGAAAAATGAATAATTGTAGCTAGGTTTAAAAGCAGTGGTTTTAGTCAGAGGTTGTATATTAAAATGACCTGAGTACAACCACCAGAATGTGACCAATTTGAAAGAAGACGTCACTTCATATTCATCTTTTTTTACCTTAAAGTTATCAGTAAAAATCCAAATAGAAATATATATTAAAAGAAGAGAAATGTATTATAGTACTTGAAACTTAGAAATAGCACATTACAAAATAAAAATGGGAATGGATAAGTGTAAAACAGAAAAATACTAGATACAGTAAAAACAATGTACTAAAACATTCTGAAAATTTATATGAATTTAGCGTAACTTCAAAGCAAATTTTAACAGGCTTTTTATAACAGGTTTCAAGGTATTCTGAAATGCATATTGAAAAAGGTGAAAAACAAAATATTTTGTTACAACAGGACTATATGGACAATAGAGATAATTACCATCTATTTTTAAATATTATACAAAGTTGCTGTGGTTTAAACAATATAATACTGGCTGAAAATAAAGACTACTGGAATAGGGAAAGTTTCCAGAATTGATCCTACATTTCATAAAATGTAATATATAATGAACCAAACACAATTAAATTAGAAATATGTGTGACTGTATAACTCAATATTATTGAGACAACTAGACATGAGTCTAGAAAAACAGTTTAGTGGTCTTCCAGCTAGCTCAGTCATACAGCATGAGACTCTTAATCTTAGGGTCACGGGTTTGAACAATAACTTAAACTATAAATATCCCATAAAGTGCACTGAAAACAAAATTAGGATATAAGCAGCAAAAGAGAAAATATAAAAAATATTGTGAAAATGAGAGACAACTAAATACCCAGAATAAAAAGAACCCATATCAATAAATACGGGCAATACCAAGTACTACCGGTCAAAAAGACAAAGGATTTGAACAGGTGTTTACAAAAAGTTAAAAAAAAAAACTTTGTTTTTAAATGTTCAGCCTTTCTGGAAAATAAAAGGAAAAGATAAAGAAATGATTAGGTACCATTTTATTCCAAAAAGGTTTTCAAAATAAAAATAACAAACAATGCTGGCAAAGTCACAGTGAAACAGATGTATGCTTTATAAAATGAATTTGTTTTATTGGGAAAGCACCATGACAAAATGGGGAGTGGGGAAGATAAAGACCCATAAAAACAATCATAGCCTTTGAAAGAATAATCCTCTTCCTGGGAATTCATTCTAAGAAAATAATTCTAAAGAGTATGGGTCGAAATTATCTGTGTGGGGGTGTTATTAAAGAACACTTAAGGCTGGGTGTGGTGGCTCACACCTGTAATCCCAGCACTTTGGGAGGCCGAGGCAGGTGGATCACGAGGTCAGGAGATCGAGACCATCCTGGCTAACACAGTGAAACCGTCTCTACTAAAAATACAAAAAATTAGTCAGGCATGGTAGTGGGCGCCTGTAGTTCCAGCTACTCGGGAGGCTGAGGCAGGAGAATGGCGTGAACCCAGAAGGCAGAGCTTGCAGTGAACCGAGATCATGCCACTGCACTCCAACCTGGGCAACACAGCGAGACTCTGCCTCAAAAAAAAAAAAAACTTAAAACAGCCATATTTAAAAACTGACAAAGGATAAGGATACTATGACAATGGGTAAGAGCTTTGAGGGGAAAACTAAGGCAGAAGATTCAAGAGTTATTTTTAATACAGTATAAATGACAATACAGTAAAGCAGTAAGAGGAATGGATTGCAACACATTATACTAAAAATAGTAAAACCGGCAAATTATGAGAATGGTATAAGAAACCTGAGTTAACACATCCTGCTCACCTGTTTTTTAAACTGTTGGCATTCCTCTGGCATGAGTGTGTCTGCTTTGGCAATAAGTGGGATGATATTCACTTTTTCATGCAAATGCTTTGTAAACTCAATATCCAATGGTTTAAGTCTGAAATAGACATATTTTATATGACTGAATTAATCAGTTTGAGAGAACAAGATTCTTCACATCCCCAGTTAGATTTCAATTATCTTCAGTTGGTCGACTGACTCTCAAATCTTCATACGCAGCCCATATCTTACTGTTAAGTTCCACATTTGTGTTTACCCAGTGGATACGCTACCCAGGTGTTCCATGGGCTCCTTAAAATCAAAAGCTCATCTGAACCCCATTTTCCCTCTTCTGTGCTTCCTATCTCAGTGAATGGCACTACAGTCTACCCAGTTACTCAAGTGTGAAACCTAGCATTCCTCCCCTCCTCTAATCTTCTTCCCATATATATAGTATGTGTATAGATGTATATATGTATGTATGCATATCTCCAATTCCATTACTTTAGTCTAGGCCACCAAGACCTTTGGAATGAATAACTATAATACAAACCATCCATACTAAAGTCAGAGTGGTCTTTCTAAATCCAAATCTTACTGAGTTATGCCCTGACCAAAAATCTTATCAAGACCAGATGCCTTAACTAGTATGGCCTACGAGGCTTGTGAAGACCTAGATTCTCCAGCTGACCTCATCTCTTAGCATTCCTGGCCTTTCCTTTGCCTCCTACTTCCAATGTGCCAGCCTTTTACTTCTTTTACTTTTACTTCTTACAATTCCTTAAAAGCACCATACTTTGGCATCTGGCCACAGGCTACTACCTTGGCTGGAACACCCTCCATTCTCATCCTCCTTCTCCTTGGCCTGGCTAATTCCTATTCATCCTTTAGGACACTGGCTTATGATCCAATTTCCACTGGGAATCCTTTTCTAACCTAAGACTAGGCATATTTCTATGTGGTCACAACACTTAATGTGCTGTACAGTAACTGCCTGCCTGCATACAGATGGTTCCTCACCAACTATGGTTCCACTTAACAATTTTTCAACTTTTTGATAGTGTGCAAGCAATACGCATTGAATAGAAACCATACAACCATTCTGTTTTTTACTTTCAGCACAGTATTCAATAAATTACATGAGATATTCAAAACATTATTACAAAATAGGCTTTATGTCAGATGATTTTGCCCAACTGTAGGCTACGCTATAATGTTTAGTAGGCAAGGTGTATCAAACGTATCTTCAACTTACGATGGGTTTATGTAACCCTGTCCCAAGTCGAGGAGCATCTGTATTTGTTTCTCCCATCTTCTCACTGAAATACCCTTTACAGTGAGGGCTTTATCTCATTCATCTGTATCCTCAGCACTTAGCATGGTATCTAACACTCGAGAAGGTGCCCAAATATTTGTTGACAAAAAAAGTAAGCTGCTGTAATTTTCCTTTAGTAATTCTAAATGAGAATCAAAGTCCTCAAATCTAGAATATACTGTGGACTAAAATTTAATGTTTCACAAGAATAAACGAAGATACTAGAAGTATTTTGCAAAGGACTATCATTCTAAAGTGGTATTCCTTGACTGTTTTTTTTTTTTTTTGAGACGGAGTCTCACACTCTTGCCCGGGCTGGAGTGCAATGGCGTGATCTCGACTCACTGCAACCTCCGCCTCCCGGGTTCAAGTAAGTCTCCTGCCTCAGCCTCCTGAGTAGCTGGGATCACAGGCACCCGCCACCATGCCCAGCTGATTTTTTTGTATTTTTAGTAGACAGGGTTTCACTATGTTGGTCAGGCTGGTCTCGAACTCCTGACCTCCTGATCCACCTGCCTCAGCCTCCCAAAGTGTTGGGATTACAGGCGTGAGCCACCGTGCCCGGAGGTATTCATTAACTTTTATAAAAACATGAGAAAAATGAAACAAAAGTCTCATTCTGTTATTAATTTTATTGACTAATACTAATAATTGAATTGACTGACATTTTAAAATGAAGAAAGAGAAACATATATATTAAAATTGGGGGGATTAGGGCCCTAAAACTAATAAGATAGTCCAGTCCTTTTTACTAACAAAGATTACCGTATATACTTCACTGTGGCGGTAAGGCTGACAGGCAGAAAGACAGAGACAGTGAGGGGGAGAATGCAAATATGGAGAATTAAGATAGTTGCCTCCTATTCTAATTCTCCTTATCTTAAATCCCTTGAAATTTGACGCTGGCATTCAGAGAATAGGGAGCACAATGAAAAAGAGTGTGTGGATGGAATAACACTGTTTAGATTATCTGTAAACTGTGTTCTTGCCTCACTAGTGTTAACTAAAAGAACCTATCCATTTCTATTTATTTATTTTTTTGACAGGGTCTTGCTCTGTCACCCAGGCTGGAGTACAGTGGTGTAGTCATAGCTCACCATAGCCTCCAATTCTTCCACTTAGACTCCTGGGTAGCTAGGACTACAGGAGTGCACCCCCATGCCCAACTAATTTTTTTTTTTTTTTTTTAGTTTCGCTCTTATTGCCCAGTCTGGAGTTCAGTGGCGCAATCTTGGCTCACTGCAACCTCCGCCTCTCGGGTTCAAGTGATTCTCCTGTCTCAGCCTCCCGAGTAGCTGGGATCACAGGCATCCACCACCATGCCTGGCTAATTTTTGTATTTTTAGTAGAGACGAGGTTTCACCATGTTGGCCAGGCTGGTCTTGAACTCCTGACTTCAGGTGATCCACCTGCCTCAGCCTCCCAAAGTGTTAGGATTACAGGCGTAAGCCACTGCGCCCAGCCCCAGCTAATTTTTAAATTTTTGTAGAGACAGGATCTCACTATGTTGCCTAGTCTGTGGCCTCAAGCAATGGTCCTCCTGCCTTGGTCCCCAAAGTGCTGGGATTACAGGAGTAAGCCACTGCATCTGGCCTGAACCTATCCATCTTTGAAAAAAAATTTAAGTTTTGCTTCTTTTCATTAATCATTATATAAAACACTAAATATAAATGCCATGAAATATTCAATCTCCGATTTCTAAATTGTTATGATTTTTCAATTTATACTCATGACAAATTTAAATTGTCACTGCCTTATTAAGCTATTATGTCAGATACAAGCCTGCTTATTAATCCAGTGACAAAAAAGCAGAGTTCAGTTAATCTAAAATTTTAATAAATCTTAAAGGCATTTAATATAAAGTATTAAAATCCAAATAAGAAGATTTTATATTTAAACGCAAAATACTTGCTGAATATTTATTATAGTATCCCAACTTTTAAAGAGAAAGATATTTAAAAATAAACGTGACAAGGAAATTAGAGAAGTCAACTTCTTAAATATAACCAAAGGGTCAAAAAACATTTAAGTCAGTTTAGAAATTAAACTTTAGGAAAAAAGGTAAACCTTGTAAAAGTCTCATTAAATTTCAGAAGCCTACAAAACGTCAGCAACAGAAAACATTTAGTTCACATGTGTATTACATTCCGGTTGAATTTTTTCCCTCTGTCCATTTAGATTTATATTGGCTGGTCTTTTCATCAACAAATTTAGTCTTTAAATCTTGTTTTTAAGAAATAGAAAATCCTTTATCATTTCTAGAAGATAAACCCACAGTAGAGAGAAAAGACTATTTAGCCTCAAATTCTACAGCATAATAAACAACTACAGGGAAAATGACAAATTTTTTTTGTATGTATGTATTTCTAAGGGAAAAAATCCTTCTGTATAAAACTCACTGGATGACACCAATTTTTCTAAAAGTGGGAATCAATACTAGAAGGATAAAACACCATTTTAAAATTCATGTTCCAAGTCAGTATTTTACTTTAATAACAGTTACAAAATAGTGAAGAACACACATGAAGCGATAATAGCCAAAATCATAAATCAGCCATGCATGCAGTTCATACTTGGTAGAGGGAGGTAGGAGGCACTGAAAGTGCACTGTTGGACGAATTTATAATCACTCTAAAAACAAAACCCTCTAAAAAGGGAACCTAGGGACTACCTAGACAAGATGGAAACGCTCTGATTCATTTACTAGACTGCATAGAATTTCAGTCTGTAGTGAGCAGGGTACCTGGAACTCTATACATAAAATTCTGTGTCATATTCTTTTTTTTTTGAGATGGAGTTTCACTCTTGTTGCCCAGGCTGGAGTGCAATGGTGTGATCTCGGCTCACCGCAACCTCCACCTCCCAGGTTCAAGCAACTGTCCTGACTCAGCCTCCCTAGTAGCTGGGATTACAGGCATGCGCCACCACGGCCAGTTAATTTTGTATTTTTAGTAGACACGGGGTTGCTCCATGTTGGTCAGGCTGGTCTCGAACTCTCGACCTCAGGTGATCCGCCTGCCTCAGCCTCTCAAAGTGCTGGGATTACAGGCATGAGCCACCATGCCCAGCCTCATATTCTTTCACTTAATCCACAATATCATGTACCAATGGGCAAAACTTTGCTCCATTTCTAAAAATAGTTAAACTGAGAAATTATTCAAAGGTACATTTTTATATATAAGATATAGCAATTTTAAACATCTTACCCCTTGTGACAAATAAGAAATGGCACAAAGCCACTACATATCATTTGAATATAAAAATTTTTTTCTTTTAAAAAAGCTCTCATTTCCCATGCAATTTTAAGAAATAAAATTTTCCCCAAGGGGATGGCAGGAATGTGATTTCATGAGAATTACCCTAGTTGGAGAGAGTTCGGAAAATCTAAAATAATAAAATTGGTTATAAGCTAACAAATTTTATTGACTTAACTGCAGTTTAAGATTTCACTCTGCTGGCTTTCAGGAAAAGGCCCTGACAAGTTAAATGAGAATGATTTAAAAATATAAATTCAAGAAGCTACACAAATACTTATAAAAGGTTATACAGTGTGTTGTATTTTTGAGATGACTTTTTTTGAGCCTTTTAAGTCAAAGAGTCAGTTTAGTGATTTAAATATGTAAACTGAGAACACCATAAAATGATAGACTGGACTAAGAAAATGTGGCACATATACACCATGGAATACTATGCAGCCATAAAAAAGGATGAGTTCATGTCCTTTGCAGGGACATGGATGAAGCTGGAAACCATCATTCTGAGCAAACTATCACAAGGACAGAAACCCAAACACCGCATAGGTGTTTCTCACTCATAGGTGGGAATTGAACAATGAGAACACTTGGACACAGGGCGGGGAATATCATACACTAGGGCCTGTCGTGGGGTGGGGGATGGGGGAGGGATACTATTAGGAGAAATACCTAATGTAAATGACCAGTTAATGGGTGCAGCAAACAAACATGGCACATGTATACATATGTAACAAACCTGCACATTGTGAACATATACCGTAGAACTTAAAGTATACTACTACTACTACTACTACTACTAATAAAAACTGAAATTACCTCAACAAAAGGCAATGCCAGGTAGTTACAAACATGTACTACCCAATCCTGCCTGAAGGTGGGAGTCTTCAGTTATGTAATGGTCTAGGGCACAGCAAAAAAAAACAAAAAAACAAAAAAAAACAAGAGTATTAGACATAAAAGAAGAAACATTTTTACCCCACTCCAATCTGACAGTGCAAAAATATAAGTATATAATTAAGGCTCCCTTATCCATCTAGAGTGATAATGGGCATTGACCCATCTATAAAAACAAACAAAAAAAAGAGAGCGAGAAGCCAAAAATGGAAGAGAAAGGTATACCTGAAGGAATTGGTTTACTCTACTGTAATGTGAGTGTTAGATAACTTAATGCTATTTAGCCTGATGCTACCACAGTTCTTTTGGTGGAGAGATGGTGGAGTTACAATCACCAGGTGGCTGAATTATGTATGCTGAGTTACTTACCCAAAGGAAAAGACTGAGGAAGAATAATTGGAAAAATCTGCAGTTACAAATGACACATATATGTACTCAAAATGAAAGGGGAAGTACAAAGAACAAAAAAAGGGAGTACAGGCTAACTATAACAAACAGAACAATCACATCAGATTAATGTCTAGATTCTTAGATCTTATGTCCTAATAAACAAAAGGTTAGTACTGACAATATGATACTTAAACGACATGTCTATGACAGCTAAGGTGAAACAGAAGCCAAACAGATTTCTTGCAGAAAGAAATGGCACAAGAAAACATTGGCATGCAAGTGCTTTTGATAACCATCTCTTATGAGACTTATAATAAATAGCATCTTTGGATTTATTTTGAATATGTCTAACTGGTTTGGCTGCTTCTCTTTATTTGGTAGTTCAACATGAAAGCTAAATTTGCCACACTGAGACCTCAAACCATGGTGGCAACACTGTTTATTTCCATGAAGCAGGGAAAATCCTTATGAATGAAGAACTAAGGAGTAAAATCACTGTTAGCTTACACAGGACTTAAAAAGGCTTTTCAACTAAGACATTTCTACATGAAATTTGGTACTTAATAATGGGTATAGTTGTATGTACTTCACAAACTTAAAGATTACTCAAATATGCACATAAAGGTAATAGTAAGCAACAACAACAAAAAGGAATCAGAAGTATCAGGTTACTGACCCATGTCCTGAAGGAGCAATGAAGTATAAACAACACTGCACCCTGTTACTAGGCATCTGACATCTGTTCACTCGCGATTCTGCATTTAGGTAGTCCTCAAATTTACTATCAATGTAACTGATAACAGGCTGCCAGCTATAGAATGCAAATAAACAAAACAATTAAGTTGCAATTCTAGATATGAATTAACTGATGACTGTTACAGAACAATAATCAATATTTTCAAATAGGCAAAATGAATTTACCAATGGAAGACATGTCAAGTTATTCTATATAAAGATTCAAAAATATAAATTATGTTGAATAAATCTTTATTCATTATTTCAAAACTTTCCAAATGAAAGAAAATATTTATTGTTGAAACACAGCTAAATTATTAGCATATTACTGGCACTAGTAAGTGTATTAATAACACACTTCATAATATGAAAACAATTATATTCAGTTTCAAATTTCAAATGAGAGATTACTTTAAATAATATAAAAACTTCATGATGAACTTAGGAGTTTTAAGAGTTGACAGAAAAATACCTCAAAAACAATGTGAATTCAAACAAAAATAAAAGTTATTTATAAAATACTAAGATAATTACTTCGGACTAAAATTTCATAGTTGTTTTCTTCACTTAGGACTTACGGAAAAACTGAAGGTCTAAATATCAGGTTTAAATTAGGATTGAGATAGAATTTATACAAATGGATAAAATTAAAGCAAACAGTTTTAAATTTCTTACAATAATGAGAATTCTTCTATCTAGCTACGTTATTTTGGAATATGTCTTAAAAACAATTTTTATGATAGGTATTATCTCCATTTTATAGAAAAGTAAATGGGTTCAAAGAAGTTAAACTTCTTTGTTTAACTTCGAAGTTAAACTTCTTTGTTTAACTTTGAAGTTAAACTTCTTTGTTTAACTTTGAAGTTAAACTTCTTTGTTTAACTTTGAAGTTAAACTTCTTTGTTTAGCTTTGAAGTTAAACTTTGTCAAATAAGTGGCAAAGCTGGTATACAAACCTGTCATGTTACTTGAAGTTTGGTGACCTTTGCTAAGAAGAGTTTTAAAATGTTAAGAAGAGAAAGTTTAACCACCCCAGTACCCCAAATACACTGGAAAGTTGTGAGGACAAATCCTTCTTACCAATTACTATTATCCACTGCATCTCCAAATCCTGGGGTATCAACTATTGTAAGCAGCAACTGAACACCACCTTCTTTGATTAAAACTTTGGATTGTTCCACCTGTAAGAGTAATTGGTGCAGATGTTAGTATCATACATTACACCAGTGATTTCCTACCAGGGGTGATGGTAGGGATGTTTGAGTTTATCTACCTACTCCCACATCTTTAGGATCAATGATTGTGGGCATTGGGAATCCAGATTATTTGAAAGAAAAGCGTATATACAAATAGTATGCCAATCTCTTGGAAAATTAATACTGGGTTTATGAGTCATACTTGGTATAAAGAAAGACAGAGGAACTGATAAAATAGTGATCACCACTAAAGACATGTAATACATAACTTAAATGTGCATCTAATAATACAAATAAGCAGTTTGAGTGATTCAGTCATTCACAGAGTTCAAATGTAATTAATCAGGCAAGAACATTTAATCTACTGTTTATAGTAAATGTCTTCCTGGACTATTCTCTATCAAGTTTGGCCCAAACCACTCACTCAAATGAACTTACTATCATTCCTAAATCTTTCTCAGCATGGATGTAATTACCCTTATATTTATGTTATGGCTAGGATCCAATCCTCTTCTCAAATGCGATACTCCACATTCCGGACAATGTAATCAGCAAAAGTCCAGACAGTTAATAAAAAAAAGTGTATTCTGGTAGGGTGAAACCTTACTGATTATTGGACTTAAATGATAACAACAGTTCCTGGAAATTTAAGATATTCTGTAACCTCAAGCTCTGTATCAGAAGATGTATTATCATTCATCCTGGGCATATGCTGCTATTAAATGCAAAGTATCAGTTTTCAGGAGCCCAAGATAAAGCAAACACGGATTCAAATAAAAAGGGAATAATTCCTTCATAAGATAGGCTTTCTCCTGATACATATTTATATCAAGTCCTTATTAAGGCAAGAGGCTCCAAGTATGCTGATAAACTAATTTACAAGACAAAAAGTTTGGGACACTTTTACAGATAGCCTGTTTCCTTCTGGCATGTTTTATAGATGCTACCTAATGCATGAAGAGACTAACATGCGGAGACTAAGATTGCTGAGCAAGAGAAGTCTGTAGCCACACTATCCAATAACACTTTCTGAGATGATGGAATTGTTGTGTATCCACACTGTCCAATATGGTAGCCACTTGCCCATGTGGCTACTTACTCCTTAAAATCTGACTAGTGCAAATAAGGAACTGATATTTAATTTTATTTAATTTGAATTAACTTAAATAGCCACATGTGGCTAGTGACTACTGAATACACAGCAGAGGTCTATAGCAATCAAGAGTTTTCTGTTAAAAGAATTTTATTATCAAGAATAAAACTTATAAAACTGAAAAAAATTGCCTGAGATGTGGACATGCATGACTTATCTTTTAGAGAAATGAGATGCCAAAGTCTTATCTTTTAGATTAATGTTCTTGAAACTGCTTTGATCCTGATACAAACTATCAGTGAAAATTTTGCAGATCCAAAAGATATTTACCCACCAAATATATATTATTGGCAATCTGAATATTAAGTATTAATATGTATTATCATTTATCTGTAGATTAAAAGTAAACATCAATAAATAAGAGTTGTAATAGTTTCTGATCATCCTCGGCATCAGTGATGGATGCACATCATTTAGAAGATCACTGTTACATACCACATAACTAAGATAACATGTCTATTATCAGGTTACCCTAATAACATGAGAGAGGCAAAATGACTCAGAGAAAACAATCAGATTCATCAGTGTGAAATCATGAGAACCAAAGGAAAAAAAATTTTTTTTTTTTAGTCAGGGTCTCACTCTGTTGCCCAGGCTGGAGTGCATGGTAGATCATAGCTTACTGCAGCTTCAAACTCCTGAGTTCAAGCAATCTTCCCATTTCAGCCTCCCAAAGTGCTGGGCCAAAAAATTTTTTAACAATATCATCTTATCTGGTTTAGGAAGTTTACATTTTCTTTATCTGGTGATCTTCTAGTCAAAGGACAACCCAGTCAAATCTAACATCTCAATATCTTGAATTCACCTCCCTCTCCTTTATAAAGACAGATCATTTATTCATGGTAACTGTGGCTGAAGCAGAAATATCCAAAGTAATTATACCACTCCTTTACGTACTTACTCTTTTAAACAACATAGTACTGTATTCTAGAAAGTGATACAACAACACAGTTAATCTACATGAATCATCTCCCAATTTTACTTAAAAATATTTCTGGTTCCTTTATTACCAAATGAAGCCCATTCTACCTTCAGTAATATGCTGTATACCAAATACACATTTTAACCTAACAGCTTAAATTTTAAGATATTTCCCTGTTTAAAAAAAAAAATCAGTCCAACAACTTAATTACTTATTGACTTGCTAAGACAAATGAAGATTTGTATTTTACACACATAAGGAATGTTTATAAAGCTTCTTTTCTTCTCTGGCCTATGAAATTCTGTATGTCCATACATGGTCAAATACAAAGAAATCAGCGACATATGGAAGAGACCCAGAAAACATAACTGTAAACTAGTGCCATTCACAGGATCCAACTGTATCCTATCATCTGCTTTTACAAGTATCCTCATGGGATCCATGGAAAACAAATTAGTTCAAGTCCAAGAATTTCAAACTTTTCTAACAAATCTATTCCAAATGGTCACTTTCCCACGCACTTCCCTTAAGCAGGTCACATCAACATCTTTTATGGCATCACTCAGGGTTCTCTAAGATTAGCTGCATCATCTAATACCAAAAGAATGAATCAAGGGCATTTTCAACTGTTTTTCCCTGAAAAATAAATAAAACTAAAACTATCGTCTATGAATCATCTATGTATAATTCATCTATTGAGACCTCTTTTGGAATCCGAGATTCCAGAAATCCAAGGTACTCATTTTCTAATACTGAGTGTATACAGTATACAAGAGTATTAGTATACTGAGTTTTCAGTTTTACAATCTGAGGAAAAAAAGTCAAACAATGTTGATTATACAGCTTCATATACACTAACATTTTCTAACTTAATGTTTACACGCCATTTATTAAGGTAAATTAAGAAGTTATTTAATTAAGCATATAACATTTTGAAGAGAGGGTTAACATTTTCTTTCAAGAGCTTACCTCTACCTACACTTGCTCAAGAGGTAGCATTACAGCCAAAACTCTGAAGACATTGGAATGGCCTGAGATACTCCACTTAGCTCAAACACAAAAACTATCTTTTTCCCTTATTTATTGGCTCAAAAGACAAATATCATCTTAAATATTTCATCGTGTTCCACAAGAAAATGAAAGAGGAAGTAACCAATAGTAGAACAGTTATGCCTAAAGAATACTTTCTTCTCATGAAGACCCAGAACTACTTTACTAAGAAGAAAGTTGATCCCAAAACTCTAATTTGGCTTTCTATTCTGAACCTCTCCACTCCTCATATCCCTGTCTCCTTACACTGAGCCTCAAATCCCTTGCCCCTCTTAATTTCTATTAGCAACCTCCTTCCCAAAACCTTTATTTCTTTCCCTTTCCAACTCAAATTCCATTCTGGATTAACCCATCTTTCTATTCCTATACCATAAAATTCATGACCTTCAACCTCAACAAGAATTTCTCTGCTAATATTCCTCTTATGTGCTCCTTAGTCTCATGCCTCTCCCATTTCCTAATAGGCTCTTCCCAAGCCCGTGCCTGTCACAATGCTCAGTGAAGTACCTCACATCACCACTTAAAAATGAGACCATTCCCAGTCTGTCTGAATCAGCACTGTACCTTCCATGGTACAGTGTGAGTGAAATTTATCTTTTTCCTAAAGCTAATTTCTCAATCTATTCTAGGGAACTGATTAATTTCCATTTTAGATTTATCTTGACAACCGTTTACACTATTTCCCCTATATCTTCAAGACTACCGGGCTTGGTAAGGAGCCATAAAAAGATTACATTCTCATTTTCTAACTATATTCAGGCTTCTTGAATGACTCTGACCCTGTCCGTAATATGGCATGTTCTTTCCTAACTGGGCAAAAGAGTTTAGATTATCTTCAGCTAGTTTTCAGTATATAAAGGAATACACCTCCATGGTTCAATCAGGAAAGAGGACTTCTACAAGATTCTACTAAGGATCAATCTGGTTCTCAAATGCTACAGGTCTTCTTTTTGGTAAAGAAAAGATATTTAACAGTGGTGCACAGGCCTGTCTTAAAAATCCTACTAGAGATATTCTCACCTCCATTACCCCTTTGTTTTCAAGATAAAGAGAGTTTCCGGGAAGATATTCACAACAGAAGAGGATATTTTTGAAGTGTTACTTTAAAGGAAGGTAAAATGGGTTTAGGCAATTTATTTTGAAGCTAAGCCAATGTAAGAATTCTAGTAAATTGAGGGCATGTCACATCTTTAACAGATGCTCACCTGGGGAGAAAATGTCTGCAATATCTAAAATGTAGGGGATTATTAGATTTTTCAAACCCCTATAAATCAGCAAGAAAATGACAGAAAATATTAAGATTACCAAAACACTTTAATGAAATCTGAACAGTTATTGAGTACAAAAGACATGTTCGACCTCACTAGAAATCAAATAAAATAAACTCAAATACCTTTATATCTTTATGCACACACAACAGCAATGAGTGCCTAAGTCTACTAAGACATACACAAGAATGTTCCCGTTAGTAAAAAACTGAAAACCCAAAGGCTTATCTACAATAAATAATAAAGGATATATACTGATACATTCACACAATGGAGTATTATACGACGATGAAAAAACAACTACACCCAACATGAGTAAATAATACAGACATAATCTGCACTGAAAGAAAACAGATACAAAAAAGTATATGTATATAACGTTCAAGAACAGGCAAATTTATGGAGAAGGCAGTCAGTATGGTGTTTATCTTTGGGGGTTGTAATACTGAATGAGAGTGAGCACATGGAAGAAACTAGGGTTCTGGAAATGAACTGTATATTAATTTGGATAGTGGTTAGTTTTACCTTTCATATCTAAATTCATAAATACTTAAGTGAAGGTATTCATAACAGATACCCAAATTAAGAAAGTTCAAAGTTCATTTTCTTACTTAGGTTTAAAATTTCCAATATTTATCACAAAATAAATAAGCATGTAGGATCAAGTTTTTAGAGTAGAATTTTGCAGGTAATTTTAAATCTCAAGCCCTATGAAGGTTACTAAAAAAAAAAAAAAAAAAAAAAATTGCTAAAATGGAAACATTAAAAAGGAGAAATAAGATATTTACTTCACAAAATTACTCCTTTGGGGTCTTGCAGTATGATATATATGAGTTACTGCTCAGAATATATAGACTGCCCTACTATCCTGTGCACTGGGATGATCACTACCACTTCTTCAAATCCAGCTAAAAGCATCACGGCCTCAATGAAGCCTACTCCCGCCAGAACTGTTCACGTGCCTCCTCTCTGCTCGTGTCCTATATATTACCTAAGCAGAGCTCACCAACAATATTTTTCATCAACAGCTTAGAGCAGCGCTGCCAAATAAAAATACCATGTCAATCATGTAAGTAATTTAAAATTGTCTTAGTAGCCACTTTTAAAATAGGAAAAAGGTGAAATCAGTCAATTTTATTTAACCCGATACATCCAAAATATTATCACTGCAGTATACAATCAATATAAAAAATTACGGAGATTTTCTTTTCCATACTCAGTCTTAGAAATCTGTGGTATATTTTATATTTGCAGAACATCACAATTCAGACTACCCACATTTCAAAGATTAATAGCCACATGTGGCTACAGGCTGCTGTACTATTTAATAAAAAGTGAATATCTAGAGTCTAGCCCCTTGCTTTATAAAGTGTGATCTACCATCCAGCAGCATCAGCATCACCTGGGATCTTGTTAGAAATGTAGAAAGGCAGCCCATCTCAGAACTACTAGAAGAACTAAATTTAACAGGATACCCAGGATTGGAATTCATAGCAAAGACTGAGAAGCAGTAAATTAGATCACATATACCTTGGGAGTCTTACAGAATTGCTATTGCCATTCAACTATGATATGGTGTTATCCCACTGACTAATATAGAACACTGTATTTAAATAACAATAGCTTTTCTATGAATCATGTTTTCTCTACACTGTCCAATGCAATTTTCTACAGTGATGAAAATCTTCATATATGTGCTGCACAAAATGGCAGCCACTTGCCACATGTGGCTGTTGAGCACTTGAAATGTATCTGGAGCAAATGAGAAATTGCATTTTAATTTAATTAATTTTAATTGATTTAAACATGTGGCAAATGACTATCATACTACATAGCACAACTCCAGGGGAATTGGTTACTATGTCACAGTGTCATCTCTAGGAGAATCCTTAGGACAAATTTGGAAAGTTCTAGTCAAGATAATTCTTTTGATTAACTGTACTTCTTCTGTTTTTTTAATTTTATGAAGTCATATTTACCATCTTACACTGGCTAAGGGCAAATTTGCATCTTACCTCTAAGGAAGCATAATAAAAGTTACAACATGTGCTTTGTGTGTATTAATATTATTGCAGCTTATCATCAATTAAAAATACTAATATCTATACCTGTACAGTCTTTTTAATTCTCTGAGAAGGACCTGGATACTCCGGAGAATACAAATCTGTGAGGAATAATGAGTTGATTAATGTCAACTTTCCCAGTCCAGATTCGCCTAAAAGAAATAAGGGAAAATATCTGTTAAACTCACCCACTTTACCCAACCTTAAATATTCAACAGATGCTATAATTGAACTTGCTTTATGCAAGTATTTCTTGGTGAGACAATGAAATGACATTAGAAAATATGCTACAAAGAATAAGTATCTTGTCCTCAGTTTCTTAGCTATCAAATTAAACTCACGTTTCCAAGGATTCTTTTCAGCCTTCTAATTATACCACTTATATTCATTAAAAGTAATGTATCTAATAATCTACATTTTTAACAGTAATGTATTCCCAAAGAAAAAAGTCAGTCATTATTTAAAAATCCAAGTTGGATTATATATCACTGCTTCAGTGAAATAAAGTTTTTCTTTATTAATAGACAATAATGAATGAATAATAAACAAGAAATCATGCAGCTATAAAAAGCAAAAATCTGCTAATACAAAGAATAATTAATCACAATGAACATCTCCGTATAAAATTCTAAATCACAAAAAATACTTTCTAATTTCGCCGCCCATCAGCCTAAATATAAGGGTGCTTCTCCACAAACCAGAATCCAAAAAATCTTAGGTAATTACTTTTTCTACCGCTTCTACTCAAGGTAGGAGGCAGACACGAAGGAAGCTAGGGCATGATTTCTACTCTGACCACATACTCTTTTTTGACTCTCCATGTTTAGTCCAATATACATAGTCCAGTGTATAGTAACTATTACAAGTATACCAAAATATAAATGGCTTCAAGGTACATATAACCTAAGGTTAAAACAAATTATAAATCAGATTATGATAATTAACATGGCACAGAGTTAAAGTATTTATTGTTAATAACTCACTTAGCATAATAGGCATGTTTAGCCTAAGTAACTGATGTCACAATATTTTTATGCCTAGGAGGAATTCTTTTTATATTCGCTCTCAAAAGAGATAAGATTCTCTCCATGTGGTTTGGGCTTACCCCTTTGACTGAGAGCATGCCACTTTTTACTAGAGGTTGATGTATGACTCAACTTAGAGTTGAGGATGAAAAGTGGGGATCATAGCACCTGCCTATACCCGGGTACAGATCATATGATGTTGATTTATTTATTTGTGGAGTCAGGGTCTCGCTGTGTTGCCCAGGCTGGAGTGCAGTGGCACGATCATGGCTCACTGCAGCCTTGAACTCCTGGGTGTGGTGGTGCGCACCTGTAGTCCCAGCAACTCTGGCAGGCTGAGGCAGGAGAATCGCTTGAACTCAGGAGGCGGAGGTTGCAGTGAGCCGAGATTACGCCACTGCACTCCAGCCTGGAGACAAAGTAAGACTCCATCTCAGGGAAAAAAAAATTTAAATTAAAAAGTTCTAGTATCTAAAATGAGCAAAATCGCCAGGCGCGGTGGGTCACACTTGTAATCCCAGCACTTTGGGATGCAGAAGTGGGTGGACCATCCGAAGTCAGAGGTTGAGACCAGCCTGCAGTGAGCCGAGATTGCACCACTGCACTCCAGCCTGGGAGACAGAGTGAGACTCCATTTCAAAAAAAGAATTAGCCAAGCGTGGTAGCATGCACCTGTAGTCCTAGCTACCGGGGAGGCTGACAGGGAAGGATTCCTTGAGCCCGAAGGTCAAGGCTGCAGTGAGCCTTGTTTGCACCACCTCACTCCAACCTGGGCAAAGACCCCATCTCAAAAAAGAAAAAAAAAACACAAAAACAAAAAACAAAACAGAACAGAACAGCATCACTTCCTTATCATTAGTTTGAAGGAAGTGAATTGCCTGTAAAAGTTTCCATTTTCAAAAAAAGTATTAAAATATAGTGTAAAGCCAGGCACGATGGCTCATTCCTGTAATCTCAGCACTTTGGGAGGCTGAAATGGATTGCCCCAAGAGGTCGAGGTTGCAGCTGAGCGATCCTCCCGCCTCAGCCTCGCAAGTAGCGGAGACTACAAGTGCATGCCACCATGCCCAACTAATTTTTTGTATTTTTGTAGAGACAGGGTTTCACCATGTTGCCCAAACTAGTCTGGAACTCCTGAGCTCAAGCGATCCACCCGCTTCCGCCTCCGCCTCCCAAAATGCTGGGATTAGGGGCGTGAGCCACCGGGCCTGGCCCAATTACTTTCTTCAGTCTGAGCATGAGGGCTGGAAGAAAAGCTCTCACTTGCATATAATTTTTTAGAGACAAGAGTCTCCCTCTGTTACACGGGCTGGAGTGCAATGGCGCAATCTCAGCTCACTGTAACCTCAACCTCCCGTGCTTGATCGCTTATATAATCTCAGCTCACTGTAATCTCAACCTCCCGGGCTCGATCGCATGTATATACACACATATATTTGTTTGTTTAGACGGAGTCTTGGTCTGTTGCCCAGGCTGGAGTGCAGTGGCGCGATCTCAGCTCACTGCAACCTCCGCATCCCGGGTTCAAACAATTCTCTGCCTCAGCCTCCCGAGTAGCTGGGATTACAGGCACCCGCCACCAGGCCCTACTAATTTTTGTGTTTTTAGTAGAGACCGGGTTTCAGTGAAACCATGCTGGCCAGGCTGGTCTTGAACTCCTGACCTCGTGATCCACCCGCCTCGACCTCCCAAAGTGCTGGGATTACAGGCGTGGGCCACCTCGCCCAGCCGATCGCTTATATTTTTAAAAAGATGTTTTCTTCGTTTCCTAGCCCCTTCTACCCCGCTACAAAGTTTCAAAGACTTAATGCTATTACAAAGGGCCGTCAGACGTCAAGCTCAGGGGTGCAGCTCCCTCATGCCGGGCAGCCTCAGAGGGGGCCGACCCTGCCCAGGATGAACGGCGCCAGGTAGCCGGGGACGCTACCGGGAGTCCCCGGGCCCTGGCTGGTGGAGGTGTTGTGGGGCGCACGTACCCAGGCTCAGGTGAGGCGAGTGGGCGGCCGGGGCTGCAGCTGGCGCTGGCCATTGAGGAGCTTCTGCGCGACAGTGCGATCGGTTGCACCTTCTGCGACAGGGGCCGGCCGGTTGGCGCGCAGCGCCTGCTAGCGCAGAGTCTGGCCCTTGCTGCGCCCGGCCCCGAAGACCGGGAAGTCGTAAAGCTCCTCCTCGCAGTTTATGTACGGCGGCGGCCGGGCCGAAGCCTGGGGACACAGAACTGCCAGCTCAGCAGCCGGTTACATCCCGCCCGGCCACCCGTAGCCAGCGTCCGCTCATGCGCGATCCTGGAAGACCCAGCAACCCCGCCGCGAGTTCCGATTGGCTCCGCGTGAGTGGCGGTCCCCTGTGAAGTCACAAGAGCGCGCCTTCCGTGACGTCACAAGGGCGCGTCTTCGCCGACACCATAGAGGTGGGCCTTCCGCGACGCCACAGGAGCGGGTGTTCGTCTACGTCACTGGGGCGCTGCAGTGCCTGGAGCTGGGCAGTATTCTCGTCAGAGTGGGGACTAATAACAGCGACCTCCCCGCCAGGTCCTGTGTGTTGCCGGCTGAAGAAGGGTAGCTGAAAAATTCAGACCCAGCACAGTGTTTATGTTGGTCAAAAATAGAAAACTATGTCTGGCGTGGCCGAGGCGGGAGGACCCTTCAGGCCAAGAGCAGCCTAGCAACATGGCGCAACCCCATCTCTGTAGTCCTACCTCAGACCCCCAGCTACTTGAACCCAAAGGTTCAAGGCTCCAGTGAGCTATGATCCCACCACAGCATTCCAGCCTGCGAGATTGAGGTAAACCCTGTCTAAAAAAATTAAAAAACTATCCAAGTGTGCAACAGGGAGGGACTACTAAATAAAACATGAGGCTGGCTGGGCCCTACTGTAATCCCAGCACTTTGGGAGGCCGAGGCGGGAGGATGGATGGCTTGGGCTCAGGAGTTCGAGACCAGCTTGGGCAACATGACGAAACCCCGTCTCTACAAAAGATACAAAAATTAGCCGGGCGCGGTGCGCACCTGGCCTAATTTTCGTATTTTTTCTAGAGATAGGGGGAGGGCCTCGCTATGTTGCCCGGGCCAGTTTCGAACTCCTGAGTTGAAGCGATCTTCTCACCTTGGCCATCAGAGTTGTCGGGATTACAGGCATGAGGGACCGCGCCCCACCTGGGTTAGGCTACTTAATAGCATAAGAAAGTGCTCCGCCAGGCTCAGTGGCTGACGCCTGTAATCCCAACACTTTGGAAGGCCGAGGTGGGTGGATCACCTGAGGTCAAGAGTTGGAGACCAGCCTGGCCATGGTGAAACCCAGTCTCTACAAAAAATACAAAAATTAGCCGGGCGTGGTGGCGCATGCCTGTAGTCCCAGCTACTTGGGAGGCTGGTAAAGGAGAATTACTTGAACTGGGGAGGCGGAGGTTGCATTGGGCCGAGATCGCACCACTGCACCCCAGCCTGGGCGACACAGCGAGACTCCAAAGTTTGACACCAGCCTGGGCAATGTAGTGAAACCCTGTCTCTACAAAACAAACAAACAAAAACCCAGGCGTAACTGTGTCCATCTGTGGCCCTAGCTAGTTAGGAGGCTGAGGCAGGAGGATCACTTGAGGCCAGGAGCTCAAGGCTGCAGTGAGCTATGGTAATCCCACTGCTTCCCATCCTGAGCAATAGAATGAAAGCATGTCTCTAGATAGCTAGCTAGCTAGCTAGATAATTGATACGTAGTTTTGTATCAAATTTTTTCCCTAGATTTGAACATGTTTTTCTAAAGTAGCATTCAACAGGTCAGCATTTTACAGTGTTACTAGTTATTAATGTGAATATGTTTTTGTAAAGTATCCTTTACAAAAGCAGTTTTGTCTTTCAAAGCACACAGATAAGGCCCTCAAGTGAATTTGTCTGATGTTGGCGACCTTGGTACCATTTTGTCCACCTGATTGGAAAAGTCAGTCAATAATTTCAGGTCACTGTTGGCCTTAGAAGAAGAGCCCAAAGGCAACAAGCAAAGGCGCTGGTGTCCAGTCGCCTTCTAGAAGCATTTTCACTTTCCCTTAAGGTTTCCCTTGATGAACATAGAAGTATTGTATGTAGAATTGACCCAGTGCTGCCCTGGCAACTTTGTATATTAGGCCAAATTTACATTTCTTACCTTTATGAGAGGCACCCTGGTAGGCTAGTGGAGTTACACACACAGTCTGATCTCAGCTGCACTGTCCAGAGATGCAACACGGTCCAATCAAATAACATTCTCTGAGCCCGTTTCTTTAGCTGTAAAAGAAGAATAACATACCCATCTAAAAAGGCAGCTTATTGTATTTGATTGGTCTTAAATATTTTTTCCAATCTAAGCTTTATTTTATCCCGTTTCTTCTATATTTGTATAACTTTAGGTGGCTATCTTCATTGAAAGTTTTTTCTCAAAAGCCTTAAAATAGAACATAGTTCTTGGCAGCAATTTGAAAGTTATTTGAGGAGAAGGGGAGACTTAAGATGATGATTCAAATGAAGCAAACTAAAAAGTAATGAAGCAAGACAGAGGAAAAAGCAGTATTCACTTGAGCACATCCCAAAAGAATAACATTTCAAATGTAACTAGAAAAAAGTATGCTGAAGTTCGCAATACAGAAATAATTATTAATAAGATAGCTTTAAAGCCCTGCTCAGCTTTTCAATGTTGGGAATTGACCCAGAGGTGGCTGTAACCTAAGATGGTTCCTTCAGTAATGACCATTTTTTCTTTTTCAAGATGATGATTATTCCCCACCTTCTGAGAGACAAAGACCAACGAGCCACCACAGCCACCAGTCCCAGAACCCGCCAATGCTGGGGAACGGAAAATGAGGGAGTTCAACTCTGGTAAGTTCTTAGCAAAATCCACGACCTTTTCCTTTATCTTCTGGACTCTCAGTGTGACTGATGAAAGTTACCACATGCTCTGCAGGGGGAAATGGTTTAGCATGTATTACTACGTCTTAATCACATCTTTGTAAAGCCAGGAACATTTTGAAAGTCACGTTACAGACATTGTTTAAACATAGTCTGTATTTACCAAAGTATAGGACATTGCATCATCTCGTATTAATTAGTTAGTCGGCTCAAAATTAGTGCTAATGACTTAGTAATTCAGTGATTTCTGTTAGCTTTAAAACCTTTATTTCAGAACTATTTCACCTCTTGGTTTTCATTTTTGCTGTGCGTCACTGCCTGCCAGCTGCTAATTTATTAACTCCCAGTGAATCATGTGTCCTGTGAAGGGACTGAATATTAGTGGCAAATTATGTTGATGATTTGTATTTTGAATAAATAGTTTGAATACATAGAACATTAAGCTTGTATACATTTTGAAAATAGTATTTTAATATTCTACTGTGTCATAGTCACAATGATTGGATATATATTGAATTTATATGTACTTTAAGTTGTTATATGTTTATGGTCTTTAGCATTCTAACATGCAATTGTGTATCTGTTAAGTCTTATTTTTTTTTTCAAGATTACACTCTGATTTATTGAGGCATCTGTTTGATGCCACATTAAGTGGCCCAGGCTTTGTGTAGGGGTTGAGGTTAAAGTAGGAAGAAGGGTGGTGAGAGGCAGGGGTACCAGGATTAGGTTGGAATACCTGGGGGTGCTCTGAGGCTCTGGAATACCTGGGGGTGCTCTGAAGTTTCCCTGGTCTTGGCTGGCTGTGCTGCTGGCCAAGGCATCTGATGGGCCTGCAAGGGTGGTCCAGGGGCTAGGGCAGGGACTTTGGAGTCATGCCGTTGGCTTTGAATCCAGACTCCTACACTTGGTAGCTGTGAACTCTCCATGCCTCAGGGACCTGCAGAACTGAGCTCTGTCTGAGCCAGTTTCCATCCAGGCACTGCGCATCCATCCAGAGGGGCACTGCCTCAGGTTGCTCACTATTCACTGCCTTCTCAAGCAGACCCTTGTCTCCTTCTAGGCCCTCACAATCCAGTGGAGGAGACGAAACTCATCTGCCTCTGTCCCTCTGGGCACGCCTCATGCCAGGTGCATCTGTGGACAGGGGCCATGCTCCTGGGCTTCCAAAGTTGGAGAAAGCTGCCAGGCTCAGGTGGGTACATCACAGCAGCTGCTGCCCTCTGGACACAGTGACAAAAGAACACTCTGGGCCTGGAGCCGTGGTCTGGGGCATTGGGCAAGGCTGTTGCACTTCTCTGAGCCCATTTCCCCATCTGGAAAGTGCGCTGATTGTATCTCCCTGTGGGCACTGAGGGCTCAGTGTTAGTTTGAGAGCCAGCATCTGGGGTTTGGGCTGTAATTCCCCATCAGCCCCATAGCTGCGGGGAACCAGGGACTTTGTTGGGATTACCCTAGGCATCAGTTTAGCTTCCTGCCCCTGGCTTGGGCTCAGCACCTGAAGTAGTCTAGGGGGTAGGTGTTCCTGGTGGGGGCTGGGGCTTTTCCCCAGACTGAGGTCACACCCAGAGCCAGAAATCTTGGTGCCTGCTCTGGGCAAAGGTGCCAGCCTGTGCGATAAGAGTGAAACTCCGTCTCCAAAACAAAAACAAAAAACCTTGCATCATTTCAAGGGGCTCACACCTCCCTAAGGGCCTGGTAATTGGCTGGCTCTGGCCTGCATCTAGCCCCGAGGGTGTAGGTAACACCCCACCTTACCTGGTTTCTTCCTGCCAGGGCCAATCTTCAGACCTCAGGACTTTGCAGCCTATCCCACCTCCCCTCTGGCCAGCCTTGAGCCGTTGTGGGTCCAGCACTTTTTCCAGGCTGTCTCCTGGTTGTCCTTCTGCCTCGAGGCCTGGCTCATGCTGCTCCCCCTCTCACTCACCAAGACCCACAAGGACCACTCCACACCCAGCTCAGCCCCATCCCCTCAGATAGTCCTCTCTCTTTCCTCAGGTGGCCAGGTGCATATCTTGGTGCGAGGACCTTCACTGTATCTGGGAATGCCTACTGGTCACCTCGGTGACAGAGACCAGGGCATTTACCTGATATGAGTGTCTTGGTTCATTGACTACATGGCTAGGGAGGGAGTCAATAATAGGCTTTTCACTTGCTGCAAGGGCCGGTTCTCCTGGCCCCATGGCTCTAGGGATGGAGGATGCTGCAGGAGATGCACCGCTCACTTCCCAGCTGAGGACTGTAGGTCATCTCGGCGATTTCACAGTCCCCACATGCCCCACCCCCTCAGCTCTGCAAATACCAAGCAGCGCAGCCTGCCTAGGGGATGATGGGCTCGAGAGTGCCCAGGTAGTGCCCAGAGTGCCCTTGGCAGGCCCCTCACCTAGCTGCTTCCACAGCTCTGTAGCAAGAGTTCTAAACTTTTTTGACCATGAAGTCTGCTGAGAATAAGAGCTGTGGACTGTTTTCCCAGAAAGGCATGTACATGCTCTCCACACAAAACCTTTCATTGTGGCCAAGCACAGTGGCTCATGTAATCCCAGAACTTTGGGAGGCAGAGCCATTCGGATCACCTGAGGTCAGGAGTTCAAGACCAGCCTGCCCAACATGATGAAACCCTGTCTCTACTAAAAATACAAAAAATTAGCCAGGTGTGGTGGCAGCCACCTGTAATCCCAGCTACTCCAGAGGCTGAGGCAGGAGAATCACTTGAACCCGGGAGGCGCAGGTTGTAGTGTGGTGAGATCACGCCACTGCACTCCAGCCTGGGCGACAGGAGCGAAACTCTGTCTCAAAAAACAAAACAAAGCCTTGCATCCTTTCAGGGGGCTCACACCTCCCTAAGGGGCCAGTAATTAAACCCCTTGGGCCTGAGGGTGAGAAACTTTGCCTCAGTTCTTCCCCGAGTGATCAGCCCAGGGGTAAGGAAGGAGAAGCCAGAAAGCAGGACCCATGAGAAGGGCCCACTCCTGGAGTTTGAGGCCCACTCCCTCCTGCCCCTGCCTCTCCTCTGTCCAGGACTCCTCCCTGCTCTGCCCTACTCCTGGGGCCATAACCATGGGGAGCTGTGGTTTTCTACAGGCTCCTGGGCACAAAGTGGGCAGGCTCACCTGGAGGCGATCAGAGCAACATGGCAGGAAGTGAGGGGGAAAGCCGCCCTGGAACTGCGCCTCTCTGCCCCCTGACGTCGTTGGCGTGCACTCCTCCCTCCCCTCACTCAGGCAGTGGCAAGAGTTCCATGTGAGCGCTGTCCTGCTCCCTCTGCTGCCCTTTTTTTTTCTTGGGGCTACCATAACACTCCCTTCCCCAGCCCTGCCAACCTGGTGGGACATTGGGCTTCCCTCTCACAGGGTCCTGGGGACAGGCCCATCCTTTATCATACCCACAGAGAGACCCTTTTTTTCTTCAGGACCTGGGGAGCAGCCAGGTTCCATGAGTTAAATGCAGATCTGAACCAAGCTGGGATTGGGGTACACACTCTCCTCTACTGAAAAGTAGCTAGGGATTCCAACTAGGTGAGAAGGAGAGTGGGGCAGAGCCAGACCAGACAAGGACTGATCACCTGGAAAAAGCCTGCCATCAAAGGTCTTGGCAAATGCTGGGTGCAGTGGCTCACTCCTGTAATCCCAGCACTTTGGGGGGCTGAGACAGGTGGACTACTTGAGGCAAGGAGTTCGAGTCCAGCCTGGGCAACATGGCAAAACCCCATCTCTACTAGAAATACAAAAATTAGCTAGGCATGCTACACTCCTGTAATCCCAGCTACTCAGGAGGCTGAGGCAGGAGAATCACTTGAACTGGGGAGGCGGAGGTCGAAGTGAGCCGAGATTGTGTCCCTGCACTCCAGTCTGGGAGACAGAGTGAAACTAGGCCTCAAAAAAAAAAAAAAAAAAAAAAAAAAGAATATGGCCTTGGCAGAGAGGGGCCAGCCCGGCAGTGCCTTCCCTTGGGTTTCTCCTGGGTAGGCCTCTGCCATGAGGAGGCGCTTGCTTCTGCCTGTCCATGGCCCACAGCAATGGAATGTCTGCTTCTAGGGGTTGGGTGGGAGACTGCTGGCAGAACTGGAAATCTTCAGGTGGGGTTTTTTTGTTTTGTTTTGTTTTCGAGATGGAGCACCGCTCTGTCACCCAGGCTGGAGTGCAGTAGTGGAATCTCAGTTCACTGCAACCTCCGCCCCCCTGAGTTCAAACAATTCTCCTGTCTCAGCCTCCTGAGTAGCTGAGATTACAGGCATGTGCCACCATGCCCGGCTAATTTTTGTATTTTTTGTATAGATGGCATTTCGCCATGTTGGCCAGGCTGGTCTCGAACTCCTGACCTCAAGTGATCCACCCACCTCGGCCTCCCAAAGTGCTGGGATTACAGGCATGAGTCACTGAGCCCAGCCCCTTCAGGGGGGTTTTGAGGCTTCACTACAATACTAGTTTCCTGTGGCTGCTGCAACAAATTACCACACACTTAGTAACTTAAAACAACCAAAATGTATTCCCTTACAGGTCTGAAGGCCAGAATTCTACAGTAAGTCCTACTGAGTCAAGGTGGGAGCAGGGTCGGTGGCTTCTGAGGCTCTGTGGGAGAATCTGTTTCCTGGCCGTGGAGGTGGCCTGCACTCCTCAGCTTGTGCTGCCCGTCTCGAATGACTGGAGTTTCCTGCTTCTGTCACTACACCTCCCACCCTCTCCATCACCTGCTCTGCTCTTATAAGGATCTGGGTGAGTACATCAACCCCAACAGCCAAAGACCCTTAACTTCATTATATCTGCAAAGCCCCTTTTGCCATATAAGGTCATGTTCACCAGTTCCCGGGATTAGGATATGGGCATCTTGGGGGCATTAGCCTGCTACAGCTAGGCTGCAAAACTATTACACCCTCCTGGTGTTTCAATGATTGGGAGAAAAAGGGTTGGCATTTTTTGCTTAGGGGTCCCTCTTAAACTTGTATCTGTAAGGTCTGGGGTCCCTCTTAACCTTGTGTTTTTGTTTTTGTTTTTTTGAGGTGGAGTCTTGCTCTGTCATCCAGGCTGGCAGTGGCGTGGTCTTGGCTCACTGCAACGTCTGCCTCCTGGGTTCAAGTGATTCTCCTGCCTCAGCCTCTTGAGTAGCTGGGGCTACAGGCTATATGCCCTGCTGTTTTGTATTTTTGGTAGGGACGGGGTGGGGGTGGGGCTAGGGAGGGGGTTTTGGCTATGTTGCCCTGAGCTCAAAGCGATCCGCCTGCCTCTGCTGCCAAAGTGCTGGGATTACAGGCCTGCACCACTGCACCCGGCTGCTGTAAAGTCTTATTTCACACAGCTGAGACATGTTTTAGGAAGTTTGCTAAAAGACCCCTGGAGACCTCCTCGTTGTGACCTCCCTGTTATTGTGTCTAATTTGATTGAACTTCTCTGCCCTCCTGCTTTTCAGCTTCTCTAATAGTCTCCCATTAAACCAATTCTAAGAACCACCAAAAAAGGGAAATTTTTTTTGAAAGCAGTAAAATGATATGGACTGTTAGAATGTAAAATATATGAAATAAGTCATTATATGTTAGTGCTGCTCTGACATAGGGACGTATTATTGAGAATCAACTTTTGCTTGATTTTCAGAGAAGTGGAATAATCGTATCGCTGATCTACGTAAACAAATTGAAGAATTGTCTGAAAGAAAGTATGGTATGTCTAAACTGGAAAAGTCCTGTAATCTTATGTTCATGGGCGTTTACACAATGGAGTTACTGTTCATCATGGGGGTACCGTGGACAAGCCCAGGGCTGCCGGCGAGTCATGCCATCCTTACACGTTTCTCCTTGTAAGGTGCTTTGTAGTGTCTACACACTTTGTTTCTAGATTGCTGCAAAGCTGAGGAAAAGTTGTATTTCTTTAATTATTAGTTAGCATTTCTTTTAAACTTTCAGTGTGGAGATTGGAAATTTATTTACATATTTATTGCAAAGCCCTGGATCTTAGGGATTTCATTGAATTATTTATTTATTTATTTTTGAGACGGAGACTCACTCTGTCGCCCAGGCTGGAGTGCAGTGGCACGATCTCGGCTCACTGCAACCTCCGCCTCCCGGGTTCAAGCAGTTCTCTGCCTCAGCCTCCCGAGCAGCTGGGATTACAGGCGCCAGCCACCACTCCTGGCTGATTTTTGTATTTTTAGTAGAGACGGGGTTTCATGATCTTGGCTAGGCTGGTCTTGAACTGCTGACCTCCTGATCCACTCACCTCAGCCTCTCAAAGTGCTGGGATTACAGGTGTGAGCCGCCCTGCCTGGCCAAATATTATTTTTTTAAATGAATTGTTTCTCTTAGTCTGCTTTGTTAAATTTGGAATTCATCTGGGCGCCGTGGCTCACACCTGTAATCCCAGCACTTTGGGAGGCCAAGGCAGGCAGATATCTAGGTCGGGAGTTCGAGACCAGCCTGACCAACATGGAGAAACCCCGTCTCTACTAAAAATACAAAATTAGACGGGCGTGGTGGCGCACGTCTGTAATCCCAGCTATTTGGGAGGCCAAGGCAGGAGAATCGCTTGAACCCAGGAGGCAGAGGTTGCGGTTAGCCGAGGTTGCACCATTGCAATCTAGCCTGGGCAAAAAGAGCAAAATTCCATCTCAAAATAAATAAATAAATAAAATGTTCAGTACTCACCAAGATGCCGCTATTGTCTCTACTTTTATCTTGATGCATCACTGAATTGATGTTAGATTTCCAATTCATCATTGCCCTTATACTATTCTATCCTGAAGCCACCTTTATATAATGTTGAAAGAAATTAGTGATTTGTTATTATCCTCTCTCTGTTGGTATACATCAAATGCTCACCTAAAAAGAGCAACAACCAGTGGAAAACACATGATGTTTTTATTTGGATGACTATTTACTTGTAACCTACTAGCAAACTATAAAATTGTATGATATGCACAATTTTAACTGAATTGCTTTAAGTGAACATTTAAACATGATAAACCATATTGATGGTATTTATGTTAATATACTTAAAATGAACATTTTTCTTCATCATGAGTAATATAACCTACTTGTCAATGAAAACCTAGCATTAAATTTGCTAATGAATTCAATAACATTTTCATAATATTTTTAGTTACATGCTTAAGGTTCTCTTAGTGTTTCTCCCACTTTTTAATAGCTTATGCCTTTTTCGCCTTTGGGTTTTTTTTGGTTCATTTTAAAGCAAAAATCTCACAACATGTGATACCTGGAAACACTGTAACCTAGTGGTAAGACCATAGGCCCTGGGGACACAGGCTGGCCATGTCTCTTCTCCTGTCTGAGCTTTAGTATCCTCTTTTGTGGTCATGAGAACTGAAGATCTGTCCCAAAGATTTGATAAGATAGTAAAGTGCTTCACATAATACCAGACATATAAATACACACTAAATGCTTCCTCCTTATATTTTTATTGATTGATTGATTGAGACAGAATCTTGCTCTTTTGCCCAGGCTGGAATGCAGTGGCGTGATCGTGGTTTCTGCAGCCTCCACCTCCTGGGTTCAGGCAATTCTCCTGCCTCAGCCTCCCGAGTAGCTGGGATTACAGGTGCCTGCCACCATGCCCAGCTAGTTATTGTATTTTTAGTACAGACGGGGTTTTACCATGTTGGCCAGGCTGGTCTCGAACTGCCGACCTCATGATCTGCCTGCCTCGGCCTCCCAAACTGCTGGGATTACAGGTGTGAGCCACTGTGCCCAGCCTGTCTTTTCTCTTCACACCCACAGTTCATGATGAAATATTAAATATGTACTAGTGGATATTACTTTGCTGAATATTGCCTAGTGAATATTAAGTATTTATTCTCACCTTTCAGACATGAACTTATGAATTCAACAGGTGAAGATTTACAACTTGATAAATCAGCTTCGTGGGGTACATCTTCAGTCTTAAGTCAGATTAGAAGATTATGTGAAGTAATTAACACTTAACATTGATTTAATGGTAGCTTCCCCATGAAATAGTATGCCTCTAAGTATTAATTATGTCCTAGGACAGGAGAATTCATGTTGTCAAAATTCTCATACTCTCTAGAACAATAAACTCATTTTCTTTTTATTAGTAAATATTGCATTTATGGGTAGACAAAACTGAAAGAACAATATTTGTTCTACTTTTGAGATGCAAGATTCATCTGGCATAATGCATTGAACAGGTTACTATTGAAGTCTACACCAGTCAACTGAATAAGCATTCATCAAATGTCCATGATATGCAGGACATAAGTTTTCTTTTAGAGTATGGAACCATGCATATTATCTTGTAATTAGATGATTTAGTTAGATATGTTTTTAAAGAAATAGAAATATAATTGATTTTCTTGTTTTGGCTCTGGAGTGGGGACAAAACAGAATGGATTCACACTGTTTAGATTTACTAAAATGGAAGGATTGCAGCAAGATCATATCCCTAGTCTCCCTGTAGCAAATGTCACCTGCTAGCTGTTTTGTTTTTGTTTTTTTTGTAAGTTGAAGTTTTGTTCTGTCGCCCACGCCGGAGCGCAGTGGTATGATCTCAGCTCATGGCAAGCTCACCTCCTGGGTTAAAGCAATTCTCCCTGCCTCGGCCTCCTAAGTAGCTGGGATTACAGGCCTCTGCCACCACGCCTGCCTAATTTTTGTATTTGTAGTAGAGTTGGGGTTTCACCATATTGGCCAGGCTGGCCTCGAACTCCTGACTTCAGGAGATTCACCCGCCTTAGCCTCCCAAAGTGCTGGGATTATGGGTGTGAGTCACTGCACTTGGATTTAATGGGGTATTTCACTACAGACTTTGGTAAACAGAATATTAGCATTTTTGGTGTTCTTTTTATTTTACTCATACTATTTTTCTTTGGACTCAATCACAATAACAGAATTAAAGATCAAAGTGTAAAAGTTAAAGACCAGTACAGATTCAATAATTATTCTTTTCTACATATTGTGTTTAAATGATATCCCTTTTTCTTTTTGTTCTTATAGCTCGAGCTGTAAAAGCCAAAGGTCCGGTGATGATCCCATACCCTTTTTTCCAGTCTCATGTTGAAGATTTTTATGTAGAAGGCCTTCCCAAAGGAATTTTTTTTTTTTTTTTTTTTTTTTGAGATGGAGTTTTCGCTCTTATCGCCCAGGCTGGGGTGCAATGGTGCAACCTTGCTGGTCACTGCAACCTCTGCCTCCTGGGTTCAGGAAATTCTCCTGCCTTAGCCTCCCAAGTCGCTGGGATTACAGGTGCCCACCGCCACACCAGGCTAATTTTTGTATTTTTAGTGGAGATGGGGTTTCACCATGTTGGCCAGACCAGTCTTGAACTCCTGACGTCAAGTGATCTTCCCACCTTGGCCTCCCAGAGTGCTGAGATTACAGACATGAACCCATGCCTGGCCAGGAATTTTGTTTTTTAGGAAGGCTTTCTACTAATGGAATTCCTGGCCTTGAGAGGATATTACTTTCGAAGGAAGGGACTTTTTTGTTATTAAAAGGTAAGATTCTTGGATTCTTATTGGACTGTTATCTCTGTTATGAGTAATTCATCTTTAGTCATTCACCACTAGGGTTGTATTTAATTAAGTCTGAGTTATTTTATGGTGGTTTTGTTTTGTTTTGTTTTTACCAAATTTTGTTCTCATTGCCCTGGCTTGAGGGCAATGGTGTGATCTCAGGTCACCACGTTCTCTGCCTTCTGGGTTCAAGCAATTCTCCTGCCTCAGCCTCCTGAGTAGCTGGATTTACAGGCATGTGCCACCATGCCTGGCTAATTTTTTGTATTTTTAGTAGAGATGGTGTTTCACCATGTTGACCAGGCTGGTCTAGAACTCCTGACCTTGGGTGATCCACCCGCCTCGGCCTCCCAAAGTGCTGGGATTACAGGCATGAGCCACTGCGCCCGGCCTGGGCCTGCTTCTTTCTCTTTTTCTTTTTTTTTCATTAGCAGCTTAAAATTGGTGCCTTATTCAGACACAAGCAAAAGGACATTAGCCCAGCTTTGGAAATAGGTGTGAGCCCATATATGATCTTCCTAGTTTCTCCTCCCCCTTTGCTTTTTGCTCTCTTGTTAGTATGTTAATTGTTTTCACTCTCTGAATCTTTTTTCCCCATTTCTTTGGCAGACATTTTTACTTGTCTTGGAAGAGTAGGCGAAGAGCTGTTTTTAGGACTCTTTGAAAGGGTACAGTATGGGTGACAGTCTTGGCTAATGGTAACATCCAGGGAGCTGGGGTCAGCATGAGCTGGAATCAGTTCAAATTAGCAAAGCACTGGCACTCAGTGGCAGGAATACAAGTGACTGCAAAGTGTTAAACACATCTGGAAAGGGATACTGACATCATCCTCAGAATCTGTGGGGAGTTCACATAGCCAGTTAAGACCCATTCCTCTTTGACCCTATAAAGATTCTTTAAAGAATAATACCCTTAGTGGTTTTCTAGCCAGCTTGCCTGCTCATTTATCTTTGAGGACAACATGCCTTGTGGAGCTCCACAGGCCCCAGAGGGGTATGGATTCTGCATTCGAAAGTGCTGAAGCTGAGAGACTGGGTCTTGGTGGACCCCAAGAGATCTGTTTCTCCTCTACTCATTGTTCCTTTTTTTCCCAGCAGCTGGCATTGCTGTTTAAATGGGTTGTTCTTTGCTGTTTTAAGTTGTTTCATAGTGGTGTGTCAGGATTTGGGTTTTCTGAATACTTTCCAAGCTGGTGACTTGAGTGGTGGTTAGGGAGGAGCTGTTTTAGGGCTGTTCTGGAGCTATTGAGGTCAGGTGTCTAGATACTCCCAGCTTGTCTGTTGAGGAGAATGCTGTTCTCATTGTGCTGCCTTTGGTGGTACTGTGTGTGGCTCTTTAGATGTGGGTGGAGGTGAGCTGGGGGAGTTAATGAGATCTTTTTTAGGTGCTTTTGATAAAGTAGCCTGCACTACAGGATTCATTGTGACTTTTTTCCTTAACCTGTGCATTTCTCTCTGCTAGCTTTTGCTGTCTTTCTCATGCCTTTGATTTTCCCAGCTCCTCTTGGTTGAATTAACATAAGTGCTCTGCTATGGTTTAAATGTGTCCCCCAAAGTTTATGTGCTGGAGACTCAATCCTCAATGCAACAGTTGGGATGTGGGGCCTAATACAATAGCCTTCATGAATGAGTTAATGTTGTTATTGTGGTAATAGATTAGTAATCACAGAGTGGGCTTATTATAAAACACAGTTCAGCCCCTTTTGCCCTCTTGCTTTCTTGCACTCTCTTTTCCTTCTGCCTGCTGTAGTGGGATGATGCAGCAAGAAGACCCTTACCAGATGCAGGCCCCTCAACCTTGGACTTCCTAATATCCAGAACTGTTAAGAAATAAAATTTATTTCTTTTCCTTTTCTTCCTCCTTTCCCTTCTCCTCCCTTTTCTTCCCTTCCCCTCCCTCCCTCTCTCTCTCCCTCCCTCCTTCCCTCCCTTCCTCCTTTCCTCTTTCCCTCTTTCCCTTCCTTCCTTTCCTTCCTTCCCTTCCTTCCTTTCCTTCCCTCCTTCCCTTTTTCCCTCCTTCCTTCCTTTTTTCCTTTTTATAAATTATGCAGTCTGTGGTATTCTTTTATAGAAGCATGAAATGGACAAAGACAGACTCCATTTTCAAGAACAAGCACTTTTGTAGTTTCTGAGCAAATTATGACTGTAAAGGAAGTTCTATAGGTAGCCTCAGATCTACTACCTAGGAAGCATGCTACCAAGCAGACCTAGGATCTAGGATTTGATCAAGTGCTGGGCAACATGATACCTCTGCAATTTAGCACCTCCCTATATACCTCCAGTTGGCTCAGCCCATCAGGACTAAAACTACCCCTCATATCCTAGTGTCTCTTGTAGGCAGAAGCCTTGCCTAAACCCTAAGCTGCTTGGCTCACATTCTGTCTTGTGCTTTTTTTGTAGGGGTTCAAATACACACAAAAGAAATGTGTTGAACCTCCATGCACCCAACCCGCAGATTAAGCAGTTACCTCCATTTTTCCAGATTTGTTTCATCTGCTTCAATCTCCCTAAAAATTTGTGTTTGTACAGGAAAAACTGAATAAATAGCTAATTCTCCACCCTACCTCTCATCTTAAGTCACTTTTCAGAGTAGTAAGTTAGTGACCTAGTAACCTTCCCTCTAATGACCAGTAGTTTTTTTTCTGAATACCATTATGAACTCGTAGATTATTGTTTGCATTTGATGTATTTCAGGCCATTGCAGTCTTTATTGTTTTGGATGCTTACATTGTCTCATCCAGGTTAATAATTATCTCTTCGAGTTGACTTTCATGTCTTTTTGACGTGATGTCTTTTGGACTTTGATGGCTTCCTTGCTTTCTGGCAAACAAGATGTTCCAGGATCAATATACTGCACCATACATGGAGTCAGCCATTTCTCTAGGGAACCTTGATTCCTTTTAGTAGAGAACACAGTTTGAGGTCTTGGACTGAATGACTTTTGTGAACCTCCTCTCCTGAGACTACAGCCTGCATCCCTGCATATAGCCCGTTAGGAGCTCTTGCTGGGCACCAACAGATCTCCTAAAACTGCTATATAGTTCTGCCTCACTCTTACAAAGATTCATCTCTTGGGAGTTTTGTGCTCTACCCCCAGATGTGGTCTTTCTGGTTCTGAAACTTTTGCTTCAGTCACCCTGAATTTTGCCAGCCCTATGCATGCTATACCTTGGATTGCCAACTTGCCCTCACTGAAGCCAGTTTCTCTGGTTAGAATAGTTGCCCCAACCCATGCCTAATACTCTAGTAAACAAGGTTCTACCTGGGCTTAGGTTAACTTTTGCTCCTTTGGGCCCTGTGTTCTACCAGCATTCCATTTATCTGAAACTGTCCCTCACCTTAAGAACCTATCTGTTCTTTAATGATTTACTGCTGCTTCCTGGGTTCAAAAGAACCCAGTTCAGGAGTTTCTGTTTTAGTTTGAGATCTTATAGGCCTGTCTCATCAGGTTGGTGTCAGCCCAGCTAGGATTAGGCAGAATTGGGTGGGGGCTGTAGTGCATTTTTGGCACAGCATGTACCTGTCTGACTAATTCTCTGTCTTTTCTTTCCTTTTGCAATTCATGGGTCTTAGCATCTTCTGAATGGTGTTTAGTAGGTCATCCTGTTGATTTCCTGCTAGGGAGTAGCATACTCTGGCTCTGTACCATTGGCCAAGGGACTTAAGGATAGATGAAGGGCTGCCGTTTTGTTAAATGGAACAATATGAAGAGATGGCATTGTAAAAAAAAAAAAAAAAAAAAAAAAAAGGCTTGGCAGCAGGGCCCATTTGAATGGTTGGTCCTTGGCTCCTGTGTTGATATAGGCAGATCCTTGACGGGAATTTGGAATGATCCCAAATATTGTAGATCACTGGTACATCAAGTCATCCTCAAGGTTGTCTGTGTAACAGTCTTGAATGATATTTTATCAATCTTTGGAGATTCTCTGTATAGGGTTTAATCATTTAGTTATTTCAATTGAGCCTGTTTAGTTTCTTTGCAAGGAGATAAGAAATGTGAAAGAGATGCAGACATTAGGGAAAAAAGTCAGGAGCCTTGTTTCCCCACCCTCTACTTGGGTTCTGGAACTGGACTCATAGGTGAGTAGTGAGGAGCTGGGCCCAAGCACATTAATCCTAGATCTAGCTCTGCTTTGCGCTCGCTCCAGTTCTTGTATCAAATTCACTTCAAGCCACCCAGAGTAGTATGTAGAGGAGTCATTCAGGACCGTGCTTATACTTCATTATATCAAATGGGAGATCCAGTAATTTATAGCCTGTTATTTCTGGAGTCCGGAGATGGCTCTGCATAAGATTTGCTGAAGCAAATTTTATTACATTAGAAGAGAACCTAGCTGGCTGCATCCTACACTGGAAGCTTTTAGATGCTAATAAGGAGGTCATGTAAACGTCACAGAATGACTCTGGAATCCATTCCCCACCAAGAAAGAATAATGACATTCTATGTTGGCCTCTTTTCGTTTCCCTTTGATTTTAAGTAATAAATTCTCTCCTCACTTCCCAGCTGAACAGTTTGGGAGTCTCTATTCCCTAGAAAGACTGTGGTCACATACCCATCAGATTAAATTAGGTGAAAACTCTTTGGCCTTCATGAATGTTGAAGGATTTCAAAGGGCTAATGGAAATTCTTCTAGAAGTAACTGCAACCTCCGCCTTCCGGGTTCAAGCGATTTTCCTGCCTCAGCCTCCCGAGTAGCTGGGATTACAGGTGTCCACCATCATGCCCAACTAATTTTTGTATTTTTAGTAGAGACAGGGTTTCACCGTGTTGGCCAGGCTGGTCTAGAACTTCTGACCTCAGGTGATCCGCCCACCTCAGCCTCCCAAAGTGCTGGGATTACAGGCGTGATCCACTGCGCCCAGTTAAACTTCAGTTTTTCATGTTCCATGCATAGGTCAGGGTCTTAGGGAGTGATTCATTCTAGCAGAACTCCCTGGATTTTAAGGCAGGTGTTCCATTTATTAATTGACAAAGGAGGCATATTTCTCCCCTGGTAACCCAAAGATTTAGGTCATTTTCCCAGAGACTCCATTTCCACTGTGAGGGTTCTTGGAAAACTAAGCAGAGGATGAGGAAAAGTCTGTGAACAAGCTTGCTGGTCTCTCCCTATCCTACAAAAGAGCATACCTCTTCTGTAACCAGAAGGCCCTTTTGATTAGTCAAGGCTGGACAGACTGAGATTAGGGGTGTGTGTGTGTGTGTGTGTGTGTGTGTGTGTGTGTGTGTGTGTCTTGAGACAGGGTCTCACTCTGTCACCCAGGCTGGAGTGCAGTGGTGAGATCAGAGCTCACTGCAGCTTCCACTTCCTGGGCTCAAGCGATCCTCCTATTTCAGCCTCCAGAGTAGCTGGGACTATACGAATGTTTTACCGCACCCAGTTCATTTTCTAATTTTTTGTAGAGATGAGGTTTCACTGTGTTGCTCAGGCTGGTCTTGAACTCCTGGCCTCACGGGATCCTCCTGCCTTAGTCTCCCAGTGGGCTGGGATTATAGGTATGAGCCACCTCACCTGACCTGCGACGATTTTTCAACAATGTAATTTCTCTTTTACAGAGCCACCTAAGCTGAAGATTCCCTTGAGAACAAGTACTGTCCTGTGGTTTCATGACCTTTCTTCCATTTGTGGTTCTTGCGAAGTGGAATTTAAATGACATCTTATCAAGATGGATAAACCCTAGTTTCCCAGTGCTGGAATATGGAAAATGGATGGACAAGTAAATCCCACTCATCACCCATAGTCCAGGCATGGGGACCTCAACACACCTGAGCCCCAGACATCACCTTTCATTGTGAGTAGCTCTGAGATGACACTTCTGCTGTTCCCAATTCCAGCATTAATTGGATTAGATAGTTATTTTATGAAGAATTTTCATATGCCACAATCCTGACCATATCTTCAAGTGAACAGAAAAATTCTATTAAAAAGTCAACCTTCTGTCTCACTCTGTTGCCCAGACTGGAGTGCAGTGGTGCAATTATGGCTCACTGCAGCCTCAACCTCCTGGGCTCAAGCAATCCTCCTGCCTCAGCCTCACAAGTAGCTGGGACTACAGGTGCTTGTCACCACACCTCACTAATTTTCCCATTTGTGTTATATGTGGATTCCACAGGACTGACTTCGAAAACTTGAATATGCATGGATTTTGGTATACACAGAAATGGGAGAGCTGGAGCTAATCCCCCCATATACCAAGGGACAAATTGTATCTGTTTTTACAATTATACTGTAGGAGACATTATGTTCCATGACAATGGTAGTTTTTAATGACAATTTTTAATTGAGTGAAATTACCATAAAAATAATAATAGTAGCAGCTAATATTTACTGAGCTGTTACTAGATGCCTATAAATAGCATAGATTTTTAAATTCTCCATAATTCTTCCTTATTTCACTTAACCACTCTATCTTAAATTACTCATGCTTGCCTCAGTAGCACACATACTTAAGTTGGAACAATAGAGAGATTGGCATGGCCTCTGTGAAAGAATGACATGCAAATTTGTGAAGCATTCCATATTTTTTAAAAAAAAGAGGAAAAAATTACTCCCAGATTTTCACTGTGTTTGTGCATGTGACCTTTTGTTTAGGTTGAATTATATCCAAAGATGAAATTTCCAGAAGTGAGATTACTGTGAGTCACAGGGCATGAGCATTCTTATTACCCTTGATGTAAATTGCAAAGTTTTCAGGCATGGTGGCTGTCAGCCTGTAAGTCCAGCACTTTGGGAGGCTGAGGTGGGAGGATTGCTTGAGGCCAGGAGTTGGAGGAGGCAGTGTAATGAGTCACTGTCTGTATGATTTAAAAAAAATTTCCAAGCTTTATCCTGGAAGGCTTATATACATTTTAAACACCACTAATACTACAAGAAAATGGCCATTTCACTGCACCTTCGCCCACACAGGTATTATAATTTAACAAGTTATTTTCTGTGTGATAAATGAAAGACCTCATATTATTACTTTGTCACCCATTTTTTTTTTTTTTTTTTGAGATGCAGGCTCGCTCTGTCGACCAGGCTGGAGTGCAGTGGTGTGATCTCGGCTCACTGCAACCTCTGCCTCCCAAGTTCAAGCGATTCTCCTGCCTCAGCCTCCTGAGTAGCTGGGATTACAGGCACATGCCACCGTGCCCGGCTAATTTTTGTATTTTTAGTAGAAATGGGGTTTCACCATGTTGATCAGGCTGGTCTCGAACTCCTGACCTTGTGGTCTACCCGCCTCGGCCTCCCAAAGTGCTTGATTACAGCTGTGAGCCATGCGCCCAGCCTATTTGTCACATATTTTATCTTTCCTTATGTTAGCTTATTAGCTTTATTTCTTTATTGTCCTTTTTTTTTTTCTGAGATGAAGTCTCGCTCTGTCTCCTAGGCTTGAGTGTAGTGGCACAGTCTCAACTCACTGCAGCCTTGACCTCCTAGGCTCAGGTGATCCTTCCACCTCAGTAGTTGGGACTATAGGCACGTGCCACTATGCCTGGCCAATTATTTTTATTTTTTTATTTTTACTAGAGACGAGGTCTTGCTTTGTTTCTTAGGCTGGTCTGGAACTCCTGGCCTCAAGCAATCCCCCCACCACCCCCTCCCAAAGTACTGGTATTATAAGCATGAGCCACCGTGCCTGGGGTATCTGTGTCTTTTCCATTTATTTATAGAGTTACTTTGTCTTTTACTAATTCAATGATCTGTTTAATCTTTTATTAAATTATAAAAATAGTAAATACTTTTAAATAAGTGAAAAATTTCCTTCACTCTTTAGACCCATAATCTTATCTCAGGAAATAATTGCTATTGAGAAAATGGGCCATATCCTTCAAGATACGTACATGGTGATTGAACATCACTTCACATTTTCATATTTTGTGGACATTTGTGCCAATACCTATTGATCTATCTTAATCCTTTTCATGGTTGCATAATATTTTATTATATGGATGTATCACAATTTACCAGTACCAGTCAACTGCTGGAGGCATTTAGGCTCTTTCTAATATTTGCTTTGAGCTCTTTATATAATTAAAAATTAACCCCCTCAGCCAGGTGTGGCAGCTCATACCTGTAATCCCAGCACTTTGGAAGGCTGAGGTGGGAGAACATCCTGAGTGTAGGAGATCACCACCAACCTGGTCAACATAGCGACACTTTGTGTCTACTAAAAATTAAAAAAAAAAAATGAGCTACACGTTGCAGTGCACACCTGTAGTCCCAGCTACTGAGGAGGCTAAGACTGGAGGATCACTTGAGTCTAGAAGGTTGAGGCTGCAGTAAGCTATGATCACACCATTGCACTTTAGCTTTGCTAAGAGCAAGACTGCATTTCTTAAACAAAATAAAAATTAGATGGGAATATTGCTCAAGCCCTGGAGGTTGAGGCTGCAGTTAACTGTGATTGCACCACTGCAGTCCAGCCTAGGCGATAGAGCAAGACCCTTTCTCTAAAAATAAAATAAAATAAAAATTAACCTTCTATCATATTTCTGAGTAACACCTTCCCTCCTACGTTTCTCCTAGAAGCCCTTAAATTTTGTTTTTCACATACCATTTAAAACTTTTGAGTGCTGATGTCTGTCTGTGTCATCCCTCTTTTTTTTTTTTTTTAAGAATGTCTTTTTGTCACTTCTAGCTGGACCTACCATGAAAGACTTCTGAATCCAGGAAGAGAGACTGACTGGGCAACGTGTTATTCAGGTACAAAAAGACTTGGACCGTAACTCAAAAATGATCAAATAATAGTGTATGCATCAAGTGCAATGGGAAGCTCTTCTGGAGAGGGAGAGAAGCTTCCAGTAAGGTGACATTGAAGCCAAGTCCTGTAAGATGAGGAAGAGTTATATGAGAGTGGAGAGGGAAGGGGGAGGTGGAGGGATGGGGATTGGGCTGGGATGGGATGGAATGAGCTGCCCAGGCAGGGAAACCAGCACTATATAGACCTGAACAATGAAGATGGCACATTTTGTTCAGGGAATGGTGAATTAAGTGTGGCAGGAATGCTTTGGAGAGACGGTCATTTGCTTGTATGGAATTTTGCCCAAGAGACCTCATTACAGTTTCTAATTTTTTGATGTTATCATGCATCACTGCCCTTGTCGGATAGTATCATGATCACAATAACATCAAGCATAATATTTCACTGATCCTCACAAAAACAGGTGGGTGCCACAGTTATCCCCATTATATGCTCAAAATGATGAAGACTTGGGGTTAATGAGCGATTTGCCCAAGCTCACCTGAATATTAAGACTGAGTCAAATGTTATTCTGGTCTGACTTTAATGCTTGCCTTGTTCATGAGCACCATGCATTGCCTCTCCTATGCAGTTAAGCAGGTAGACAGGTGAGAGAAGAGCCCGTGTGATATCGGGGGAAATTCACCCCTGATATTTCATGTAGGTTCTTTTCTATTTTCCCTGAGTGTCGGCCAGTCTGAGAAATAAAGGGAAAGAGTACAAAAGAGAGAAATTTTAAAGCTGGGTGTCCAGGGGAGACATCACATGTCGGCAGGTTCCGCGATGCCCCCCAAGCCGCAAAACCAACAAGTTTTTATTAGTGATTTTCAAAAGGGGAGGGAGTGTACGAATAGGGTGTGGGTCACAGAGATCACATGCTTCACAAGGTAATAAAATACCACAAGGCAAATGGAGAATATATATGATTCACATACCCTTCAATTGATTTATTTATTGAAATCTGCAATTCAGTAGGTTTTAGAATATTCACAGAGCTGTGCATCGATCACCACAGTCACTTTTAGAACCTTTCATTATCCTGTAGAGAAATCCATACCCCTTAGCCGCTACCTCCTACTCTCCCCACCTACCTTCGCCCCCAGCCTTAGGCAACCATTGATTAATTTTTTTGTCACTATAGATTTGCCTAATCTGGACAAATAGAATTGTACAATATGTGATCTTTTGTGGCTTTTTTTCCCTCTTAGCACAGTGTTTTCAAAGTTCCTTTATGTCATAGTGTGTATCAATATTTCATTCCTTCTATGGCAGTATTCCATGGTAGAGACACACTGCATTTTGATTATTTGTTCATCAGTTGGTGGATATTTGGGTTGTTTCCATGTATTGGTCATTATGAATAATGCTGCTATGAAGATTGTTGTACAAGTTTTTGTGCGGACATATATTTTTATTTGTCTGGGATATATGCCTATGAGTGAAATTGTTGCATTATAGGATGACTGTACATTTAGCCTTTTGAGAAACTGCCAGACTGTTTTCTAAAGTGGCTACACCAGTTGGGTGCAATGGCTCACACCTGTAATCCCAGCTACTCAGGAGGCTCAGCTAGGAGGATGGCTTGAGCCCATGAATTCAAGACCAGCTGGGCAAGATAGTGAAACCCTGTCTTGATTTTTTTAAAATCCAATTAAAATGACAAGAAAAGAAATACCCAAACAAAATGGTTACACGATTTTATGTTCCCACCAGTAATGTATGTGGGTTCCAATTCCTCCACATCTTCACTGACATTTTTTTTTTTCTAGATAGGGGCTTGCTCTGTCTCTCAGGCCGCAGTGCAATGATGCCATCACAGTTCACTGCAGCCGTGACCTCCCAGGCACAAGTGATTCTCTTATCTCAGCCTCCTGAGTAGCTGAAAATTACAGGTGTACACCACCATGCCTGGCTAATTTTTATATTTTTTTGTAGTGATGGGATTTTACCATGTTGCCCAGGCTGGTCTCATACTCCTGGCCTCAAGTGATCTGCCCACCTCAGCCTCCCTAAGTTCTGGAATTACAGGCTGCCACCATGCCCGGCCTTCACCAACATTTGCCATTATCTGTTTTTTTTTTTTTCCTTTATACCTTAAAGCAGTATAAGAACAAGTGTCTTCAATTATAGGAAACAGTATAATCCCAGGGCATTGGGAGGCTAAGACAGGAAGATGTCTTGATGCCAGGAGTCTTTTTTGTTGTTGTTGTTTTTGTTTTTGTTGTTGTTGTTGTTGCTGTTGTTGTTGTTTTTGACAGAGTCTCGCTCTGTCACCCAGGGTGGAGTGCAGTGATGGGGTCCACTGCAACCTCCACCTCCCAGGTTCAAGTGATTTCTCCTGCCTCAGCCTCCCGAGTAGCTGAGACTACAGGTACACGCCACTACTGCCCACCTAATTTTTTTATTTTTGGTAGAGTCAGAGTTTCACCATGTTGGCCAGGCTGGTCTCGAACTCCAGACTTCAGGTGATTTGCCTGCCTTAGCCTCCCAAAGTGCTGGGATTACAAGCATGAGCCACCATGCCCAGCCTGATGCCAGGAGTTTTAGACTAGCCTGGGCAACCTAGCAAGACCTTGTCTCTACAGAATATTTAAAAATTAGCCAAACGTGGTGGTGCCTGTGTATAGTCTCTCTCCCTCTCTTTTTTTTCTTTCTAACTTTTTGTGACATGGTCTGGCTCTGTCACCCAGGCTGAAGTGCAGTGGTGTGATCATGGCTCACTGTAGCCTGAAACTCCTGGGATCAAGTGATCAATCCTCCCACCTCATCCTACCAAGAAGTAGGGACCACAGGTGTATGCCACCCAGGTCTTGCTATGTTGCCCAGGCTGGTCTTGAGCTCCTGGCCTCAAGCAATCCTCTCACCTTGGCCCCCCACAGTGCAAGGATTACAGGTATGAGCCACCATGCCTGGCCCCTACCCTGCCTATTGAGAACCAAAAGAAGGATCCAAATTCTCCTTAGCTCAACTTGAGCCATTTCCTGATTGCTTCATCAGCAAGGAGCTGGTTATTGGGCTGTCCAGGCCTCCCAAGCAGCACAGAAATGAGGTGAAGGAGTTTTCCTGCTGCTCCACTCTGTAAGGAGTTGGAGGGTGATGTTTACTCGTTTGCAGAGAGAGATGCCTTGTAGGCACCTCAGGATGGAGAGGACCCTGATTCCAATGTCCTTTTTTTCTTTAGAAACAGGACCTTGCCCTGTCATTTAGGATGGAGTTCAGTGGTCCAATCATGGCTCATTGTAGCCTCAAACTCCCAGGCTCAAGCAATCCTACCATGTCAGCCTTCCCAGTAGCTGGGACTACAGGTAAGCATCGTGACACTCAGTGAATTTTGTTTTTATTTTTTTGTAGAGATGGGGCCTCAGTATGTTGCCACGGCTGACCTTGAACTCCTGCACTCAAGGGATTTTCCTGCCCTGGCCTCCCAAAGTATTGGTATTACAGGCATGAGCCATTGTGCCCACCGTCTCTGGTTCTTAACCTTCTGCCTCCCTCTTCCGGTTTTAAAGAATGGTTGTAATTACATGGGCTGTCCTAGATACGCCAGGATAATCTTGTTTTAAGGTCAGCTGATGAGCAACATTAATTTTATCTGCACTCTTAATTCCCCCTTCCTATGTAATTGTGCTGTGTAACATAGGACATGAGCAATTGGTGGCGGCGGTGGGGGTTATTACTTTGGCCACCACAGTAACTATTTTATGCCAGGTACTCAGCTAAGCATTGGTGAATTAAGCATGAATAACACACACTCCCTAATCTCCATCCATTCATGGGAGGAGCACCTCACCTGCCATGCTCCTGAGAATCTTGGGAGTCAAAGAAGTCTTCTATGAGGAGGTGATGCCAAAGCAGACAAGTGACAGAGGAGTCGAAGCTAGCTAGGAAGAGAGTAGAGGTTTAAGGGGAAGCATATTATAAGCAGAGGATATCACCCACTTCAGAGACTCCCAGAGGAGAAGGAGTGGGCGTTCAAGGAGCAGATGAAGCTCAGTTGGACTCCATAGCAGATGAAATGGAGAGGGGCAAGCAGTGAGGCTGCCTTGCAAGGCAGGGCAGAGCAGGGGCTGTTAAGGAGTTTGGACTTAATCCCTGAGGCAAGGAGAAGTGATGTAAATGGGGGAGTAACATGATGAGATTCATGGATTAGAGACATGGCTCAGGCTGCTGTAGAGAAGGCACCAGGGAGAGCAGATGGCTCAATGGGTGTGCAGGATACCTCTCACTGAGTTTAGGGAGAGGTTTTTAAAACAGAAGAAGTTTGAGTAATTTAAATGATGATGGGAAGGAGCTAAAAGTGGGGGATAGGTTAAAGATACAGGAAAGTGGGAGGAAGAACTGACAAGTGAGGTTCCAGAGAGGGCAGGAGAAGAGGAGATTCCCATAGGGGGATTAACACTTTCTTTTCTTTTTTCTTTCTAAGACAGGGTCTCACTCTGTCGCCCAGGCTGGAGTGCAGTGACACAATCTTGGCTCACTGTAGTGTAGACTTCCCAGGCTCAAGGGATTCTCCCACCCCAGACTCCCAAGTAGCTGGAACTACGGGTGTGCACCACCACCACACCTGGCTAATGTTTCTTTTTTTGGTAGACACAGAGTCTCACTATTTAGCGCTGATTGGTCTCCAACTCCTGGCCTCAAGCGATCCTCCTGCCTAGGCTTCCCAAATTGCTGGGATTACAGGCATGAGCCACAATGCCTGGCCTCTGCTAGTTCCATATTCTCTAGAGTTGTCTTTACTTTCTGCTAGTGTGTCCCTCATTGTGCTGATCCTCTGTAAAAATTAATACCTTTTTTTTTTTCGAGATGGAGTTTCACTCTTGTTGCCCAGGCTGGAGTGCAATGGCGCTATCTCGGCTCAGCGCAACCTCCACCTGCCGGGTTCAAGCAATTCTCCTGCCTCAGCCTCCCGAGTAGTTGGGATTACAGGCATGTGCCACCATGCCCAGCTAATTTTGTATTTTTAGTAGAGATGGGGTTTCTCCATGCTGGTCAGGCTGGTCTCCAACTCCCGACTTCAGGTGATCTGTCTGCCTTGGCCTCCCAAAGTGCTGGGATTACAGGCATGAGCCATTGTGCCTGGCCGAAATTAATACTTTTTATATTAAATTTACATATATATACGTTTTTTCTTTTTGATACCGGGTCTCACACTGTCACCCAGGCTGGAGTACAGTGGCACAACCTCTGCTCACTGCAGCCTCCATCTGCCAGGCTCAAGCAATTCTCCTGCCTCAGCCTCCCGAGTAGCTGGGATTATAGGTAAGTGCCACCACACCCAGCTGATTTTTGTGTTTTTTGTAGAGACGAGGTTTTGCCATGTTTCCCAGACTGTTCTCAAACTCCTGAGCTCAAAGCAGTCCACCCATCTTGGCCTCCCAGAGTGCTGGGATTACAGGTGTGAGCCACCTTGCTCATTCTAGTTTAAACTGTTGAGTGGTTTGTGTCTCCTGATTGGACTCCTACAAATACAGAATTGATGCTAGGAAGGGTACCAGGAGATAGACGCACACAGATGGGATTTGGGAATAGGTTTGGTTATCCAAGGAGCAGTGCTGAGCTCCTTGCTAATGGGGTATGGAATGCTGGTGATTTCCAGGAAGTGACCTCACAATGACTCAAGCTACCACATAGTGTTGATTGTGAAATGCCAGTTGAAGCATATGTCCTGCGAGCTTAGGGGTGCTACAGGTTGACCACTGCAGCAGTAAAGATGACTCTGAAGAATGGCATGGGATGGATCCTTTCGAATGCCCTTGAGCAGCGGTCTCCAACCACAGGGCCACAGAGCTGGAGGTGAGCAGCAGGCGAGTGAAGGGAAACTTCATCTGTATTTCTAGCCCCTCCCATCGCTTGCATGACCACTTGAGCTCCATGTCCTGTCAGATCAGCAGCAGCATTAGATTCTCATAGGAGCACAAACTCTGTTGTGAAGTGTGCATGCGAGGGATCTAGGTTGTGTACTCCTTATGAGAATCTAATGCCTGATATTCTGTTACTGTCTCCCATCACCCCAGATGGACAGTCTAGTTGCAGGAAAACAAGCTCAGAGATCCCACTGAGTCTACATTATAATGCGTTGTAGAATCATTTCATTATATATTACTATGTAGTAATAATAGAAATAAAGTGCACAATATATGTAATGCACTTGAATCATCCTGAAATTACTCCCTCACTCCCAATCTGTGGAAAAATTGTCTTCCACACATTCACTCTGTTTTTTGGTAGAGGCAGGGTCTTAATATATTGCCCAGGCTGATCTCAAACTCCTGGCCTCAAGTAATATACCTCTCTCAGCCTCCCAAAGTGCTGAGATTACAGGCATAAGCCACCACCCTCAACCAAGACTTTCTTAAACCAAATAAAAATTAAGTGAGATTACTTGAGCCCAGGTGGTCAAGGCTGCAGTGAGCCTGATTGCACCACTGCACTCCAGCCTAGGTGACAGAATGAGACTGTCTCAAAAAATAAAATAAAATAAAATTAAATTAAATTAAATTTAAAAAAAATTAACCCTTTATGACATTCCCAGTAACTTTGCCTCCTAAGTGTTCCCCACAAGTCTTTGAATTCTGTTTAATTTTCACATAACATTTAAGACGTTTAAGAACTTACGTCTGTCTGTGTCATCCCTTTATGTCAAAAGATGTCTTTTTGTCACTTCCAGCTGGATCTACCATGAAAGACTTCTGAATCCAGGAAGAGAGACTGACTGGGCAACATGTTATTCAGGTACAAAAAGATTTGGACTGTAAGTTAAAAATGATCAAATAATAGTGCATGCATCAAGTGCAATGGGAAGCTCTTCTGGAGAGTGAGAGAAGCTTCCAGTTAAGGTAACATTGAAGCCAAGTCCTGAAAGATGAGGAAGAGTTGTATGAGAGTGGGGAGGGAAGGGGGAGGTGGAGGGATGGGGAATGGGCTGGGATGGGATAGCGCAAACTGCCCGGGAAGGGAAACCAGCACTGTACAGACCTGAACAACGAAGATGGCATATTTTGTTCAGGGAATGGTGAATTAGGTGTGGCAGAAATGCTTTGTAGAGACAGTAATTTGCTTGTATGGAATTTTGCCTGAGAGACCTCATTGCAGTTTCTGATTTTTTGATGTCATCATCCATCACTGTCCTTGTCAAATAGTTTGGAATAGAATGATCACAATAACCCCAAGCATAATATTTCATTAATTCTCACAGAATCACAGGTAGGTGCCACAGTTATCCCCATTTTATGAATGGAGTGATGAAGCCTTAGGAATAATGAATGATTTGCCCAAGCTCACCTGGATATTAAGACTGAGTCAAATGTTGGGTCTGGTCTGACTTTAATGTTTGCTTTGTTCATGAGCACCACGTATTGCCTCTCCTATGCAGTTAAGCAGGTAGACAGGTGACAGAAAAGCCCATGTTTGTCTCTACTCACACTCTTCCGACTGAATGTATGTATGGAGTTTCTACACCAAATTCTCCAGTGCTCTGGATATTAACTGGGTATCCCATGATTTTATTCTGACACTGCCTGGAGTTAGCACAGACCCCACAAGTTACAGGCTCAGTCCCACGAGACCATCCTCACTTCAGATGCCAATGGCAAGTCCTTGGTTGTCACCTGTACTTTTGACCAACCTGTTACAAATCGGGGGTTCCCATAACTCTATTCTTGGGTTTAATTATTTGCTAGAACAGTTTACAGAACTCAGAAAAACAGTTTATTTTCTTTTTTTCTGAGAGAGAGGGTCTTATTTTTTTGCCCAGGCTGGTGTGCAGTGGTGCAGTCATAGCTCACTGCAGCCTTGACTGCCTGGGCTCCAGTGGTTCTCCCACCTCATCCTCCCTAGTAGCTGAGACTACATGCCTGCACCACCACATCTGGCTAATTTATTTTTTGTATAGATGGGGTCTTGTTGTGTTGCCCAGGCTGGCCACAAATTCCTGGTCTCAAGTGATCCTCCCACCTCTGCCTCTTAAAGTGCTAGGATTACAGATGTCAGCCACCGCATCTGGCCAGTTCATCTCCTATTGCTGGTTCATTGCAAAGGATACATTTCAGAAACAGCCAATGAAAGAGACGTACATGCTGGATGCAGTGGCTCACGCCTGTAATCTCAGAACTTTGGGAGGCCAAGGTGGGAACATCGCTTAAACTGAGGAATTTGAGACCAGCCTGGGCAACATGGTGAAAACCTGTCTCTACAAAAAACAAAAAAATAATAATAACCGGGTGTGGTGGTGTGCACCTAGAGTTCCAACTACTAGGGATGCTGAGGTGAGAGGACACCTTGAGCTGGGGACTGGGGAGGCTTAGGTTACAATGAGCTGAGATTGTGCCACTCCACTCTAGCTTGGACAAAAGAGCCAGACCCTATCTCAAAAAAAAGAAAGATGCCCAGGGCAAGGTAAGTTAGGGGCACAGAGCTCCCATGCCCTCTGTTGAACATGCCACCCTCCCAGCATCTCCTGTGTTCAGCAACCCCGGAAGCTCCACAAACCCTGTTCAGGGTGTTTATGGAGGCTTTATTATGCAAGCCTGATTGATAAAATCTTTGGCCGTTGGTGATTAAGGCAGTCTCCAGCCCCTCTTCCTCCTGGAGTTCAGTGCATGAGGCTGAAAGTTCCAAGTGTCTAATCATGTGGTTGCTTCCATTGGCAATCAGCCCTCCTCCTGAAGAAATCTAGGAGCTTGCAGTCACCCAGTCATCTCAACAACATCCCCAAATGCATTCTTACCATGCTGGAGATCCCAAAATTCTTAGAGGCTCTTGTGTTAGAAACCTGGGACCAAGACCAAATATTAAAACAAAAGATGTTCCTGTCACATCTATCACTGAGGTCTTTGTAAGAGCTTTAGAAGCTCTGTGCCAGGAACCAGGGACAGAGATTAAATATATATTTCTTTTCGAGACAGAATCTCCCTGTGTCATCCAGGCTGGAGTGCAGTGATGGTATCACAGCTCACTATAGCTTTGGCCTTCTGAGATCAAGCGATCCTCCCATCTCAACCTCCCAAGTAGCTAGGACTACACATGCATGTCAACCATGCCCAGCTCATTTTTGTAGAGTCGGAGTTTCACCATGTTGGCCAGATGGGGTCTTCTTTTGTTGCCCAAGCTGGCCACAAATTCCTGGGCTCAAGTGATCCTCCCACCTCATCCTTGTAGAGATGAGATTTAGTTATGTCGTCCAGGCTGATCTCAAACTCCTGGGCTAAATCGATTGTCTCACCTCAGCCTCTCAAGTAGCTGGGATTACAGGCACCCACCACCATGTCTGGGTTTTTTTGTTTTGTTTTTTGAGACGGAGCCTCACTCCGTCACCAGGCTGGAGTGCAGTGGTGCAATCCCAGTTCACTGCAACCTCCAACTCCCTGGTTCAAGTGATTCTCCTGCCTCAGCCTCCTTAATAGCTGGGATTACAGGCATGCATCACCATGCCCAGCTAATTTTTGTATTTTTAGTAGAGATGGGGTTTCACTATGTTGGGCAGGCTGGTCTTGATCTCCTGACCTCAGGCAATCTGCCCGCCTTGGCCTCCCAAAGTGCTGGATTACAGGGGTGAGCCACTGTGTCTGGCCTGCCACCAGCCTCTTGATAGGCAGGCCAGGCAGAGAACATGTGAACACACAGGTGCCAGGACACCCTCCCAAGGCAACGACAAGGAACAGAAACATTGACATTGGACTTTACCAAAGGACAAAGAGGAAGGAGGAGGGAAGATAAAGAAAATGTATAGCTCTGTGGGAAAAGGAAACTTTGAGAACTGCTGGGCTGGATTCTTCTGCATGGCATGAGGGTACCCCTGCAAGTCACCCCAAGGATCACATGTGCACAATTGTGTCCTCTGAGCAAACTCCTCTGAAGGGTATCTGCGTTCCCCACAGCCATTCCTGGTTCTAAGAGGACAAGTTCCAAAAAAAGCTTTTAAAAATTTTTTATTGATTTATTTTTTATTTTTGGTAGAGATGGGGTCTTGCTATGTTGCTAAGGTTTGTCATGAACTCCTGGCCTCAAGTGATTCCCCTCCCCCTGCCCCACCTCAGCCTCCCAAAGTGCTGGGATTACAGGTGCAAGCCACTGTGCCCGGCCCGAAATCACTTTCTAAGTTTGCCCCTTTCATCTGAAATGTTTTCCTCTTGTGAACGTTTTATGTCACGTGTACCCTTAGGACCCCCTGACAGCCCTCCTCAGGCCCCTTCTGCAGCCTCCTTTGTTATATGTGATCGGAGCACCCCGAGAGCTTCATCATCCATGATGAGCACCCGCCCTCTCTCCAGTCGGAACCATTGGCTGATGAGTAAGGGCTGATTTCTTCTCAAATGATTACCACCCCCAATTCATTACATTGCAAGGACTGAGCTCAGAATGGCTTGTCTGATGCTTGATGCGGTTGCGCTTTTTTGGAACGCCATTCATTGAGGATGCAGGTTCTCTCCCGTGTGATGCTTTCAGGTGCAAGCTGTGACATGGTTCCATGCGCTTCTATGCTTTGTCCTCCCCTGTGATTTTCGCATCTCCAATAACAGCTCGCCTCCGTCTGAGGATTTTCCTCCACTGGTGCCATTCACTGGGAGTCTCTCTAGTATGAATTATGAGATGAATGGAAATTTTCCCTCATTCATAATATTTGAAGCTTTCCTCTGCCCTGTGAGTTCTTTGATATTCTACTGCAAATCCTGACCAAGTGTTTTGCCATGTGTATCAGGCCAGTAGAGTTTAGGCTTAGAGTCTGCAATTTCCCCAAAGTGGTACCTTTTTTTTTTTTTTTTAAGAGATGGGGTCTTGCTCTGCATTTCTAGGCTGGAATGCAGTGGCATGATTATAGCTTACTGCAGCCTTGACCTCCTGGGCTCAAGTGATCCTCCCACCTCAGCTTTCTGAGTAGCTGGAACTACAGGCACACACCAGCATACCTGGCTAATTTTTAAATTTTTTATAGAGATGAGGTCTCACTGTGTTGCCCTGGCTGCTCTTGAACTCCTGGGCTCTAGCAGTCCTCCCATCTCAGCCTCCCAAAGCACTGGGATTACAGGCATGAGCCACCGTGCTTAGCCCAAACTCTATTCTGAGTGCCATGTCATTGCTGATGGTCAGCGCCCCCTGGAATGCAGTGGGGTGCCCACCCCTGCCACTCCGCATTCTGCCCATCCTTTAAGCCTGGCCCAAAGCCCACCTGTTCCCTGAAGCCTTCCTGGGATGCTGTGAGCCTGGAGCCCTGCTCCCCTGCTTCCCTTCATGAGAATGCACTGCCTGTGAAACCCGTTTAACACTCATGCCACACTTAGCCCTTCATTATCTTTTGATGACTTTTTCTTCTGAAGCAGACTGAGAGATCTTTGAAGAGGGGCCGCCCCTTGTCCTCTGGATGGTCCAAGAATCCTTTGAACCCTGAGACACTCAGGGTGGCTTGGCGGACTGTGTGGACAGGCAGACTGCTTATAACTGTGACGATGTCATCTAGGCAGATGGGTTTGTTGTTCAGGTCATTTACCTTCCACTGAAGATGTAGCCCGCCTTCTTCAGGGTGGTTGCCCCTTGAAGGTCACACGGGGAGGAAGGTGATCTTATACTTACTGCCACCTCTTCCTCCCCTCCCAACCTCCAGCCCCAGGCAGGCCAGCCGCATTAGCCAAGGTGGTCGATGCTTGGTCTCCACAGCTTCAGCTCTGCCTGAGAGTTGTTGCTAGTTGCCCTGCATTACGCTAGGCCCTGGGAACGATTTTGGGGATGGAAAGGCAAGGAACAAGCAAGAAGTCAGTGTTGTTGGCCAGGTGCGGTGGTAGCTTACACCTGCAATCCCAGCACTTTGGGAGACCAAGTTGGGCAGATCACCTGAGGTCAGGAGTTCAAGACCAGCCTGGCCAACATGGTGAAACCCCATCTCCACTAAAAATACAAAAAATAGCCAGGCATGGTGGTGCACACCTGTAATCCCAGCTACTCAGGAGACTGAGGCACTAAAATCGCTTGAACCCGGGAGGTGGAGATTGCAGTGAGCTGAGAGCATTCTACTGCACTCCAGCGTGGGTAACAGAGAAAGACTGCTCTCAAAAAAAAAAAAAAAAAATAGAAGTCACCATTGCTGGGGAGCTGTGCATTCACAGTCCTAGTTAAGTATGACCAGCTCAGGGACCACCCTCGATGTGAACCTGGGGCTCTCTGAAAGCAAGGCTATGCCTTAGGCCTGTCTCTGTGTCCACAGTGCCCAGCTTAGCATCTGGCTCGTAGTAGGTATGCACTCAGTATCTGTTGAATGAATGTTGCACTCTGGTTCCCAGGCAGCCAAGGAGTTTTTGGAGGTAGCGAGGAGAACAGACCTTAAGGACTGTGCTGAAATGTCCCACCTGGGTCTGCTCCTGCCCCTGGGGAGGACATCATCCCATTGGTATATGGCTAAGTTCTGGGTGTCAAGGACACAGGACAGAAAAGGCCTCTCACCTTTTGTTGGTGGTGAAATGTCAATCTCCTCTGAAAGGGAACAAATTTGTGTGCAAGTCCAGAGTTTTTTTTGTTTTTGTTTTGTGAGATGGAGTCTTGCTCTGTTGCCCAGGCTGGAGTGCAGTGGCATGATCTCGGCTCACTGCAACCTCTGCCTCCTGGGTTCAAGCAATTCTCCTGACTCAGCCTCTCGAGTAAGCTGGGATTAAAGGTGAGTGCCACCATGCCCGGCTAATTTTTGTATTTTTAGTGGAGACAGGGTTTCACCAGGTTGACCAGGCTGGTCTCAAACTCCTTACCTCATGACCCACCTGCCTCGGCCTCCCAAAGTGCTGGGATTACAGGCGTGACCCACCACGCCCAGCCAAGTCCAGAGTTTTATATAGCCTTGGAGCTCCCTTCTAACTTTAAAAGTTACTAGCCAGGCACGGTGGCTCACACCTGTAATTCCAGCACTTTGGGAGGCCGAGGCAGGCAGATCACCTGAGGTCAGGAGTTGGACACTAGCCTGGCCAACATGGTAAAACCCCAACTCTACTGAAAATACATAAATTAGCTGGGTGTGGTAGCACACACCTGTTATCCCTGCTACTTGGGAAGCTGCAGCAGAAGAACTGCTTGAACCTGGGAGGTGGAGGTTGCGGTGAGCCAAGATCACACCACTGCACTCCAGCCTGGGTGACAGAGCAAGACTTCGTTCAAAAAAAAAAAAAAAACCTAGTAAGTTAAAATTCTTGTTATCTTGACACAGATGGTAAGAACTAGTTCTTAGTGTTGGCGCTGCCTGTGAGAACTGCATTTCCTAGAAAGCCACGTCTTCCACACTGCTGAACTTTGACTTGCCGAACATGTCAGCAGGTCATTGAGCATTCAGGAGAGAAGGAAAGGGAGTTCCCTGGCCAGCTGCCTCTCTGTCTGCTTACCAGAGGCTCGTGTATTTACCCAGTTCTCTACAGGCCACAGGAGACAGCTGGTTGCTGGCTTCATTGCTCAAGTCCTGGAATTGTATAGCTGGAATGCCATTTACAGTGAGCCTCCAGAATATCCTCAGCCAGGCGCAGAGGCTCATGCCTGTAATCCCAGCACTTTAGGAGGCCAAGGTGGACAGATTGCTTGAGCCCAGGAGTTTGAGACCAGCCTGAGCAACATGGTGAAACCCTGTCTCTACTAAAATCACAAAAATTAGCCAGGCATGCTGGTGCGCACCTGTAATTCCAGCTACTCGGGAGGCTGAGGCAGGAGAATCACTTGAACCTGGAAGGCAGAGGTTGCACCGAACCGAGATTGTGCCACTGCACTCCAGCCTGAGCAACAGAATGAGACTCGATCTCAAAAAAAAAAAAAAAAAAGAATACCCTCTCAAATCCCTCCTCTGATGATGATCTCCAGGCCAAATTGGATAAGAAATTACAAAAACAGGTGGAGGTGACGGAGATTGACATTAATAACCTGGCTGGACATGGTGGCTCATACCTGTAATCCCAGCACTTAGGGAGGTCACAGCAGGAGGATCACTTGAGTCCAGGAGTTCTGGACCAGCCTGGGCAACATAGCAAGACCCTGTCTCTGCAAACAATAATATTTAAAAATTAGCCAGGTGTAGTGGAGCATGCCTGTAATCCCAGCAACTCAGGAGGCTGAGGTAGGAGGATTGCTTGAGCCCAGGAGTTCGAGGTGGCAGTGAGCTGTGATACCACTGCACTCCAGCCTGGGTGACAGAGCAAGACCCTGAGAGAGAGAGAGAGAGAGAGAGAGAGAGAGTAGGAGAGAAAGAAAGAGGAGGAATAAAGAGAGGAGGAAGAAAGACCAGGTGAAGGCTATTGGAGAAGCTAGGCATCCCCATGGGGGTAGCAAAGGCCATTCTAAAGAGAATGAGAGGGCCAGGCATGGTGGCTCATGCCTATAATCCCAGCACTTTGGGAGGCCAAGGCAGGTGGATCACTTGAGGTCCATAGTTCAAGACCAGTCTGGCCAACATGGTGAAACCTCGTCTCTACAAAAAAATACAAAAGTTAGCCGGGCATGGTGGTGCAGGCCTGTAATTCTAGTTAGGAGGCTATGGCAGGAGAATTGCTTGAACCCGGGAGGCGGAGGTTGCAGTGAGCCATGATCAAGCCATTGCACTCCAGCCTGGGTGACAAGAGCTAGACTCCATCTAAAAATAAATAAATAAATAAATAAATAAATAAATAAATAAATAAATAAATAAAATGAGAGGCTTCTATGAAGTTGCTCAAGAAACTGGATCTAGATGGAGAGCTGTAAAGACACCCCTACCCCATCCCCAGTCCCCACCATGGAGGGCACCAGATCCCTGTTAAGAAGAGCCAAGCCAGTGCCCTGAAGCTCTAGCTGGGTCTCTCACTGAGCCTTTGGCCCTCACTTGCCAAGTGCATAAGTGACTCACAATCGCAGTCACCATCATGTGTCCTGGGCCAGTGGTGCCAATTGTTTCCCATGCAGTATCTCATTTAGTCCTACCAGCAACCCTGTGAAAGAGGTGTGTTTCTATCCTCTTGTTACAAACGAAAAAAAATAAGACTTAAAGAGGCTAAATAACTTGCCCAGGGTCATGCAGCTAGTAAGTAGAAGAGCAGGGGTTCAAATCCAGTTCTGCCCATCACCCATGTTTCTAAAAGTTCCCATTTTTCCATTGAAGAATTTTAAAATTCCATTTGCTGGAAGAACCAGCCCATTTTCTGTCTGTAACAGGGCCATCTTGAAATAGTCCTGCCTCCACAGTTCCTTCTTCAGCCTGTCAAAGCCACAAAAAGTTTCCCAAGGCCGGGCGTGGTGACTCATGCCTGTAATCCCAGCACTTTGGGAGGCCAAGGTGGGCACATCACCTGAGGTCAGGTGTTTGAGACCAGCCTGGCCAACATGGAGAAACCCCATCTCTACTAAAAATACAAAAATTAGCCGGGTGTGGTGGTGCATGCCTGTAATCCCAGCTACTTGGGAGGCTGAGGCAGGAGAATCACTTGAACCCGGGAGGCAGAGGTTGCAGTGAGCCGAGATCACACCATTGCTGTCCAGCCTGGGTAACAGATCAAGACTCCAACTCAAAAACAAAATAAAAAAAAATTAGCCAGGCATGGTGGTGCACATCTGTGGTCCCAACTGCTCGGGAGACTGAGGCAGGAGAATCGCTTGAACCTGGGAGGTAGAGGTTATAGTGAACCGCGATCATGCCACTGCACTCCAGCCTGGGTGACAGAATGAGACTCCGTCTCAAAAAAAAAAAAAATTTCCCAACATCCTAAATCCAGTAGGCAAGAAACACTTCCAATCACTATTAAAGCCATGTTCATCAGAGAACTCAAGCTTTCTACCTGCAGCAACTGGAATTTCTGCTGTGGGAATTGGGGGACATTCTTGAGCCATGGAAGCCTTGAGGCCGCTGGGACTCAAGAATCTGTGGTGATGCCCTCAGCTCCGTGAGTCTTGTGTTCCAGTTTATTTCTGCCCCACTATGTCTGAGGTCTCCTCTCCTCCACAGCTATTGGGGCTGAAATGTCCAAAGTGGCTTTTGCAGTCACATGACTGATGCCTCATGTTCTTCCATGTGGTCTCTCTCCCTGACAGAGTAGCCTTGTCATCTCGTACAGTTGTTGGGCTCTGAGAACCCTCTATGGATACCCTACACCATTGCACCATCACCTGTGCTACCCCCAGCCCCTCCATGGAAACCGCTGCCCAGGCAGCTGTGTCACACCATGTGACCCTGCCTCTCTGCCACCCCGCAAGCCCCCAGATATATAGTTCAGTGGACCAGGATCACATACAGGCTGGCCAGTGATTTTTGAAGTCATCTGGCTCACAAATGTAGGGAAAGCCAGCCAGGCCAGTCAGATGGCCCCTTTTGGAAATTGGAGTGGAAAAACCAGACAGTAGAATCAATGAGCAACAAGATGTCCTAAGGGCAAGTAGGGCCTGGTCAGACCAGTGCGCTGGCCAGAATTACACCGGAGAAGAAACTTGGCGATTGAAGCAAAACCAAAATAAGCTATGCTATGGAGAAAATCCCCTCGTGGAGGGAAAATGAGCTTGGTTTTGGCGAGAGGATAAAGGAGGACAGGGCAGGAACTGAGCTGGGACTCCAAAAAGGGCCGAGAGAAGCCATCCCAGGGGGACCTCCTGCCTGTGGGTGTCATTGCAGCCAGTTTGCCACTTGTTCCCTTTGCTGTCAGTTGGCTTAGAAGTGGGTGGGTGACTTAGCTGTGCTGCTAGAACGTAGAGGGATTTCCAGCCCATGCAGCACGCCATCCCATTTGCCGGGCATGGTGGCTCACGCCTGTAATCCCAGCATTTTCAGAGGCCAGGGCAGGTGGATCACGAAGTCAAGAGTTCAAGACCATCCTGGCCAAGATGGTGAAACCCCGTCTCTACTAAAAATACAAAAATTGTGGGCCAGGCACCGTGGCTCATGCCTGTAATCCCAGCACTTTGGGAGGCCGAGGTGGGTGGATCACCTGAGGTTGGGAGTTTGAGATCAGCCTGGCTAACACGGTGAAACCTGGTCTCTATTAAATATGCAGAATTAGCTGGATGTCGTGGCACATGCCTGTAATCCCAGCTACTTCGGAGGATGAGGCAGGAGAATCACTTGAACCTGTAGGCGGAGGTTACAGTGAGCCGAGATCATGCCACTGCACTCCAGCCTGGGTGATAGAGAGAGACTCCGTCTCAACAACAACAACAACAACAACAACAAAACAAAAACATATGGCGAGATGGCTGGGACCATCTTGAGACCACGAGGCAACAAGACCAAGGGGAAAAGCCCACATACTGAGGATGGCAGAGCCTATGTCCTCCATGGCAGTGTTGAGCCACCATACCTATCCTGGAACCCCCACTTCCAGTCTTACTGATCTGTAAGTCATGTGTCTTTATTTTCTAGGCAGATTTCTGCTACCTGCAGCCTAAAGCATCCCTCACCCCTTCTCAGAACCCCGTGACTGTTGCTGTAACTCCCAATGGAAAATCAACCTAAGTTTAGACATTAGAAATCAAATTATTGCTCATGTGGAGGGAATAAGAATCAGGATTGGTCTTAGCCTACAGAGGAATCCCAGCTCAGAGTCCTAACCCCAAGGCCTAGGGGACACAGACAAGGAAAGAAAGATATTCATGCAAGTTCCAGACATCTTCTTTTTTCATTTTGAGACTGAGTTGCTCTGTTGCCAGACTGGAGTGCAGTGGTGCGATCTCGGCTCATTGCAACCTCTGACTCCCTGGTTCAAGCAATCCTCTTGCCTCAGGGTCCCAAGTAGCTGAGATTACAGGCAAGTGCCACCATGCCCAGCTAACTTTTTTTTTTTTTTTTTTGTATTCTTAGTAGAGACAGGGTTTTACCATGTTGGCCAGGATGGTCTCCATCTCCTGACCTCATGATCCACCCACCTTGGCCTCCCAAAGTGCTAGGATTACAGGTGTCAGCTACCTTGCCCAGTCTTAGACATCTTCTAAAACAGGACTCGATGAATTGTGGTAACTCAGTGGGGCTTTAATGCCTGAGATTTTGAGTGTGAGCAAGGGAACTAACTGGAAAAAGTTGATGGCAGCTGGAACTAAACTGGCCTAGCGGGAACTAGGCCTTTCAGTTACTCTCTAGCCATCAACCTTAGTGCCACCTTAGTTCTCAGGAATAAGGTGTCCTCAGTTGCCATTCTCCATGTGCATAGCCACCGCCCCCCACCCCACCCCCTCTGCAACTTTGTTCATTCCTCATCTCCCCTGCCTCTCCTCTTTTTTCCTACATTTTCTTTCTGGCTTCTCTCTCTCTCTCTTTTTTTTTTTTTTTTTTCTTAGGATGGAGTCTCACTCTGTCTCCCAGGCTGGAGTGCAGTGGTGCGATCTCGGCTCACTGCAACCTGCGCATCCCAGGTTCAAGCGATTCTCCTGCCTCAGCCTCCCCAGTAGGTGGGATTACAGGTGTATGCCACCACACCTGGCTAATTTTTGTATTTTTAGTAGAGATGGGGTTTCACCATGTTGGCCAGGCTCGTGTTGAACTCCTGACCTTGTGATCTGCCTGCCTTGGCCTCCCAAAGTGCCGGGATTCTAGGTGTGAGCCACTGCGCCTCTTTCTGGCTTCTCTAAGCAAAGCTAGGAGCCAAAAATCTACAAAACCTAACTCACTTCTATTAAGAACTCAATGGGCCAGGAGTGATGGCTCACGCCTGTAATACCAGCACTTTGGGAGGCCAAGGCAGGTGGATCAAGAGGTCAGGAGTTTGAGACCAGCCTGACCAACATACTGAAACCCTGTCTCTACTAAAAATACAAAAATTAGCCTGGCGTGTTGGCACATGCCTGTAGTCCCAGCTACTTGGGAGGCTGAGGCAGGAGAATTGCTTGAACCTGGGAGGCAGAAGTTGTAGTGAGCCAAGATTGTGCCACTGCACTCCAGCCTAGCTACAGAGCAAGAATCCTTCTCAAAAAACAAACAAAAACAGAACTCAATGGGAGAGTTACTGTAGGGAGAGACAAGGATGTATTGGAAGACTTAGAATGCTGGTTCAAGGCCAAGGAATGAGGCTGGTAGGAGAGAAGCTTTCTTCTGGTCTGACTTTTGCCAAACAACATGTGCATGTGTGTGTGTGTGTGTATGTGTGTGTGTGTGTGTGTTGCTTCAACACAAGAAATACGCCTGATTCTTCCCTTATGGAATAAGAAGCTGAACGTAAGAGCTCTAGCCCATCCTCTTTAAATCTCTGTTTTTGAAAATATGAAACAAAGAGAAACTGGCATCCTCCTAATGTATCTTAGAAATACCCACTATTTCATTTTACTCAGACCTGGAGAAAAAGCACCCGCAGCTGCATTTTCCCATCTCCACATAATCTTCAGCATTTGTAGAGATGTGGCCCTGGAAGTTCATCAGATATATGGGGCCCACCTATGAGTGTGTTGTGATGATATTAGAATTTGCAACTGCCATATTCTGGCACCAAACCCAGCACCTCTCAATGCTGTCCTTCTGCACCCCACATATTGTGTAATGTTTTGAAAGGCAAAGCCAGTGCACCATTGATTTTTGCCTGTTGCTTCATTCCCTCAACAGAGACGTAAGGAATGAAAACTTTGATTGGGGTGAAAGAAGCAAAAAAGTTTGAACTCCTACTTTAATGGGATTAATGTTTTAATGTGAATCTTAATAAACCCTGAATTCCTCCAGCAAGTTTCTCTATATGTCACTGAGGATTCTCTGAAATCCAATAAGGAAAAAAACTGGAAGACTTTTTCCCCTTCTTCATCATCAAGGTTTTTCTCCGGGATGAATTAACCTGATTAGTGCCTGAAAGTTCTCCCATGATCCGTCCAAGCTCATTCCTTTTTTGTGTGTGAATTCTCCAATGATGAGAAAGCTAAACTTGTCCCCAAGTGATTTTCCACACTCATTGTACTCCTAAGACTTCTTTCCAGTGTGGATGATCTCACATTCCATATTCCCCATGCTTCCCCGAGTTTTCCGTCTTCATTACGTATGACCATTTTAAGTCCCACCTGAATTAGCTGATATTGTCTAAGTATGGAACTCTGATTGAAGGTTCTTCCTCATCCATTATACTCACAAGGCCCCTCTGTGCTACAAAATCCCAGAATGTCTGATTAGCTCTGGGCACCATCTCAAAGCATTTTTACGTCCATTACACACATACGATTTTCCTCCATTGTGAATTCTCTGATGTTGAATGAGCTATACTTTTCCAAAAGCTCTTGCACATTTCTGCGTTGATAGACTCTTTGTTGCATGTGAATTAGCTGATGCTGCATTGGAATGTTGACGATGCCTCCCCCATCTCCACGGATTCTCTCCAAAATAAACGTTACAGTGTTCAATAGCATGTGAGCCCCAGGGAAAACTGCCTGTATAAATGACAAAGGTGTTCTCTGTGATATAAACACTGTAATATTGAATAAATTCTGAATTCTGTTGCACAACTTGACCATATCATATTTGGAGTTTCTCTCACTTCTAAAACATGTAAATGGAATCACAATTTTTTCTGTATTCATGGCACTCAATAGAATGGGGTCCCTAAAATGGTCCTCTACAATGTCCCCATGTTTGTAATGGCCCAAGGGGTTCTTCCTGACTACCACACAAACAAAATCCACTGAAGACCATGGCATTAAAGAGTTTCATTGATGCGAAGCCAGCTATGCCACGTGGGAGATGGAGTTATTACTCACATCAATCTTGCTAACGTCTTGGAGATGAGGGATTTTTCCAAGATAGTGTTGTGGGCAAGGGGCTAGGATAGGGGGCCTGCTGATTGGTTGGGTGCAGGAGATGAAATCATAGAGAATTAAAGCTGTCCTCTTGGGCTGAGTCAGTTCCTGAGTGGGGGCCACAGGACTGGTTGGCAGGTGGGGACATCCAGTTGTCAGAAATGCAAAAATTTGAAAAGCGTTTTTTCCTTTTCTTTTGAGATGGAGTTTCACTCTTTTTGCCTAGGCTGGAGTGCAATGGTGCAATCTTGGTTCACTGCAACATCCACCTCCCGGGTTCAAGTGATTCTCTTGCCTCAGCCTTCCCTAGTAGCTGGGATTACAGGCATGTGCCACCATGCCTGGCTAATTTTGTATTTTTAGTAGAGACAGGATTTCTCCATGTTGGTCAGTTTGGTCTTGAACTCCTGACCTCAGGTTATCCACTTCAGCCTCCCAAAGTGCTGGGATTACAGGTGTGAGCCACTGCGCCCAGCCCTGAAAAGCATTTTTTTTCTAAGAATACGTATAGATTTTCCCCATTCATCAGATTTTTCTTTTCCTTTCTTTTTTTTATTTAATTTTTATTTTGAGACAGAGTCTTGCTCTGTCACCCAGGCTGGAGTGCAATGGTGAGATCTCGGCTCACTGCAAACTCTGCCTCCCGGATTGTTCAAGTGATTCTCCTGCCTCAGCCTCCTTCCTGAGTAGCTGGGATTATAGGCACCTGCCACCATGCCCAGCTAATTTTTGTATTTTTAATAGAGTCGGGGTTTCACCATGTTGTCCAGGCTGGTCTCGAACTCCTGACCTGAGCTGATCCACCCACCTCAGCCCCCCAAAGTGCTGGGATTACAGGCATGAGCCACTGCACCTGGCCTACTCTGCTTTTTCAAAATGCTTGTGGTAAAAACAAGATAGATATGTTGGAGTTAGTATTCATGTAGAGATTTAAAAATGTCTTCAAGAGGGGTTAAGTGTGGTCAGTTGTGTCTTTATGGCCAAGCACTTAGATAAATTGAAAAAAGATGAAAATCATGTAACATAATCACAAAAGATTGTGTTCACAATGATGTCGGGGATCTCACAAAGGTTCCTTAATATAGACAACATTTTAACCATAGCCATATTTTAAGCAGTCATCTTTTTTCTCTACAATGTATTCCTGGACTGCTTTGTTAAAAAGTCACATTTTCTTTTAATAATTACTGATATCCTGAAGCGGCATCAAACAAATTCTAATTCCAATGAATATCTCATAAAAGCAAAAACATGGCCAGGTGCGCTGGCTCACGCCTATAATCCCAGCACTTTGGGAGGCCGAGGCAGGCGGATCACCTGAGGTCAGGAGTTTGAGACCAGCCTGACCAACATGATGAAACCTCGTCTCTACTAAAAATACAAAAATTTAGCTGGGCGTGGTGGTGGGTGCCTGTAATCCTAGCTACTCGAGAGGCTGAGGCAGGAGAATCGCTTGAAACTGGAAGGTGGAGGTTGCAGTGAAACAAGATCATGCCACTGCACTCCAGCCTGGGCAACAAGAGCAAAACTCCATCTCGAGTTAATGGGTGCAGTACACGAACATGGCACATGTATACATATGTAACAAACCTGCACGTTTTGCACATGTACCCTAAAACTTAAAGTATAATAATAATAAAATTAAAAAAAAATTCTAGTCCAATAACATTCAAAAGAGATTTACTTAGCCAAAAAATCCTAAACAACCCTTTTGTCAATCAAGAGGAGAATAAATAAATTGTGGTATGTTCAGACCAAAACCTCTACTCAACTATAAAAAGGAACCTACTGATGCATGCAGTGTGAGTGAATCTCACATTGTGCTCAGTGAGACGTGTTAAACACAAAAGGGCACATACTGTGTGATTTTAGTTACATGAAATTCTAGAACAGGCAAAGTTAACCTATAGAGAGAGCAATCAGATGAGTGGTTGCCTGGAGTGGGGAGTGAAAGGGAGATTGCCTGTAAAGGGGAGTGAAGGAGGTGAAAATGTTTTATACCTTTGATAAAAGTCATCTACTTGATATTTCAAATATGTAGAACTTATTGTCGGTAAATTATGTCTCAATAAAGCCGGTTTATAAAAAAAAAGGCAAAAACATAACAATGGGATAGTCTTTAGTAATATACAAGGGTTATACTATGCTTGGAGTGCTGTGACTTTGGATACAGATGTCTAACAAGATTGGTTATTTTACAGTCTTCAATGCACTCTGAAGTCCACACAAAACACAAACTATTCTGCTTTTCTGTCCAGTCCAAAAATAGCCCTAGGAAAAAACCTTTTAACATTAACAATGTGCTTCCCTTTTTAGAATTCTGGAGAATCATGGGGAAATTATGTATAAGATATAGGGCTCTTTTCAAAATCAGCTTTTCAGAGAAAACTGAAATATCCTTTCTCTTTCTTCTGATAAATTTCCCTGAAAGAAACAGAAACACACCAAGTAATCCCATTGATCTTTTTTTTTTCTTTTTTTTTTTTTTTTTCTGAGATGCAGTCTTGCTCTGTCATTTCAGCTGGTGTGCAGTGACACGATCCCGGCTCCACTGCAACCTCCGCCTCCCAGGTTCAAGCGATTCTCCTGCCTCAGCCTCCTGAGTAGCTGGAATTACAGGCAGTCAACACCAAGCCTGGCTAATTTTTGTATTTTTAGTAGAGACGGGGTTCCACCATGTTGGCCAGGCTGGTCTCAAACTCATGACCTCAGGTGATCCACCCACCTTGGCCTCCCAAAGTGCTGGAATTACAGACATGAGCCACCACGCCCGGCCTCAGTTTCAGCACTTTTTTTGTGTGTGTGTGTGTGATGGAGTTTTGCTCTTGTTGCCCAGGCTGGAGTGCCATGGCACGATCTCAGCTTACTGCAACCTCTGCCTCCCCAGGTTGAAGCAATTTCCCGCCTCAGCCTCCTGAGTAGCTGGGATTACAGGCGTGTGCCACCATGCCTGGCTAATTTTGTATTTTTAGTAGAGACGGGGCTTTGCCGTGTTGGCCAGGCTGGTCTCGAACTCTGACCTCAAATGATCCACCACCTCAGCCTCCCAAAGTGCTGGGATTGCAGGCGTGAGCCACCTTGACCGGCCAGTTTGAGTGCTTTCTATCAATCCACGTTTGTCTACTGACTCTTCCTCACCTTCATATTGTTAATTGAGTCCACCTAGTGAGTTTTAAATTTTTGTTATTGTATTTTTGTTTTAAAATTTCCATTTGAGGCTAGGTGTTGTGGCTCATGCCTGTAATCCCAGCACTCTGGGAGGCCGAGGTGGTCGAATCACTTCAATTCAGGAGTTTGCGACCAGCCTGGGTGACATGGCAAGACCCTATCTCTACAAAAAATACAAAAATTGTGCATGCTTCGGTAGCACATATACTAAAATCGGAAAGATACAGAGAAGATTAGCATGGCCCCTGCACAAAGATGACATGCAAATTTGTGTTGCGTTCCATATTCGCTTGAACCTGGGACAAGGAGGTTGCAGTGAGTCTAGATCGTGCCAGGGCACTCCAGCCTGGGCAACAAGAGCGAAACTCTGTCTCAAAACCTCAAAACAAAACAAAACAACAAAACAAGGCCGGTGTAGTGGCTCATGCCTGTAATCCCAGCACTTTGGGAGGCGGAGGCAGGTGGATCACCTGAGGTAAGGGGTTCAAGACCAGCCTGGGCAACATGGTGAAACCCCCGTCTCTACTAAAAATACAAAAATTAGGCCAGGCATGGTGGCTCATGCCTGTATTCCCAGCACTTTGGGAGGCCGAGGTGGGCAGATCACAAGGTCAGGAGATCGAGACCATCCTGGCTAACACGGTGAAACCCTGTCTTTACTAAAAATACAAAAAATTAGCTGGGCATGGTTGTGGGTGCCTGTAGTCCCAGCTACTCAGGAGGCTGAGGCAGGAGAATCGCTTGAACCCAGGAGGTGGAGGTTGCAGTGAGCTGAGATCAGGTCACTGCACTCCAGCCTGGGCGACAGAGCAAGACTCTGTCTCAAAAGAAAAAAAAAAAAAAATTAGCCAGGCGTGGTGGTGGGCGCCTGTTAATCCCAGGTGCTCGGGAGGCCAAGGCACTAGACTCGCTTGAACCAGGGAGGCAGAGGTTGCAGTGAGCTAAGATTGTGCCATTGCACTCTAGCCTGGGTGACAGAGTGAGACTCCGTCTCAAAAAACAAAACAAAACAAAACAAAAAAACTAACAAAAGGATAATAAGGGTATACTAGGCAATTCTACCCATATAAATCCAACAAGTTGGATGAAATGGACCAATTCCTTGAAAACTACAAACTACCAAAAAACACTCCATATGAAACATAATTTTTAAAATCTTGTAACAATTTTAAAAATTGAATTCATGGTTTTTTATTTTTATTTTATTTTATTGTGAGACTGTATCTCACTCTGTCACCCATACTGGAGTGCAGTGGCACAATCACGGCTCACTGCAGCCTTGACTTCCTGGGCTCAGGTGATCCTCCCACCTCAGCCTCCTAAGTAGTTAGGACTACAGGCGCCCGCCACCACACCCAGCTAGATTTTTATTTTTTGTAGAGACGGGGTCTTGCCAAGTTGCCCAGGCTGGTCTTCAACTCCTGGGGCTCAAGCAATCCACCTGCCTCAGCCTCCTAAAGTGTTAAGATTACAGGCATGAGCCACTAGGCCCAGCTGAATCCTTTTTTTTTTTTTTTTTTTTTTTTTTGAGATGGTGTTTCAGTCTGTCACCCAGGCTGGAGTGCAGTGGCACAATCTTGGCTCCCTGCAACCTTTGCCTCCTGGGTTCAAGCGATTCTTTTGCCTTGGCCTCCCAAGTAGCTGGGACTACAGGTGCCCACCACTACACCCGGCTAATTTTTTGTATTTTCAGAAGAGACAGAATTTTACTATGTTGGCCAGGCTGGTCTCGAACTCCCGACCTCATGCGATCCACCCACCTCAACCTCCCAAAGTGTTAGGATTACAGGCGTGAGCCACCACGCCTGTCCTTGAATTCATAGTTTTAATAAAAGAATTTCTTGTCTTCATGGTCGCATACAACTAGTTTGGTGATTCCCTGGAAGGACCCATGTGACTCTAGATCAAGTTATACTCTAGGTGAAGGTTTATTACAGTGGAGGATACAATACAAAGACAGCAGGAAAAAGGATATTAATAGATGAAGGCTGGAAGGTCAAATGCATACTTATCCTCTGCAGGGACAGCACAGACTTATCTTTTCCAGGAGCAAACTGCAAGGACTTGTGTGGGATGTCCTTGCCCAGGAAATCCCACTTGAGTTCTGGAGTCAAAATTTGTGTGGTTAGGCCAGGCACAGTGGCTCACCCCTATAATCCCAGCACTTTGGGAGGCCGAGATGGGAGAACTGCTTGAGTCCAGGAGTTTGAGACCAGCCTGGGCAACATGGTGAGATCTCGTCTTTATTTTAAAAAAAAAAAAGGCTGGGCGTGGTGGCTCATGCATGTCATCCCGGCACTTTGGGAGACCAAGGCGGGTGGATCACCTGAGGTCAGGAGTTCGAGACCAGCCTAGGTAACATGGCGAAACCCCATCTCTACTAAAAATACAAAAATACAAAAATATTAGCTGGGCATGTTGGGAGGCACCTGTAATCCCAGCTACTCTGGAGGCTGAGGCAGGAGAATCGCATGAACCCGGGAGGCGGAGGTTGCAGTGAGCCTAGGTCGTGCCACTGCACTCCAGCCTAGGCGACAAGAGCAAGACTCCATCTGGCTCATGGCTGTAATCCTAGCACTTTGGGAGGCTGACGGGGGCGGATCACCTGAGGTCAGGAGGTCGAGAGCAGCCTGGCCAACATGGTAAAACCCCATCTCTACTAAAAATGTAAAAAAATTAGCCGGCTATGGTGGCACATACCTGCAATCCCAGCTACTTGGGAGGCTGAGGCGGGAGGATCACTTGAACCCAGGAGGCGGAGGTTGCAGTGAGCTGAGATCACACCATTGCACTCCAGCCTGGGTGACATTCCTGCCATGTGACCAAACACAGCCCTAAACCACCAGGTTGGGCATCATGAATCTTTTATTCTTTTTTTTTTTTTCAAAAATGGGGTCTCACTATGTCGCCTAGGCTGGAGTGCAGTGGCATGATCATAGCTCACTGTGGCTTTTTTTTTTTTTTTTTTTTGAGACAGAGTCTCGTTCTGTCACCCAGGCTGGAGTGCAGTGGTGTGATCTTGGCTCACTGCGACCTCTGTCTCCTGGGTTCACATGATCCTCCTGTCTCAGTCTCCCAAGTAGCTGAGATTACAGGCACTCACCACCACGTCCAGCTAATTTTTTGTATTTTCAGTAGAGACAGGTTTTTGCCATGCTGGCCAGGCTGATCTTGAACTCCTGACCTCAAGCGATTCCGCCTGCCTCAGCCTCTCCAAATTCTGGGATTACAGGCCTGAGCCACTGTGCCTGGCCAAGCATCATGAATCTGTATGTTTACTTTAAACCTGCTGAAAGCCTGGTTCATCTGGGCTCACTGTTTTGGGCGTGGAGAATAACATCTGACCCGGTAGCTATGTGAATATTCCAGGAGTTTGGTTTTCAGACTTTGACCAATGGCCATGCTTTGGCTATAGAAATAAGTGAGAAATGAATGAATCAGACCTGTTGTGTTAACTCTTTCCTCCCACTCTTGAAAAAGGTATCTCCAGACCCAGATAGTTTCACTGGAGAAGTCTGCTCATAGTTAAAGAAATAGCAACACCAATTACACGTAATCTCCAGAAAACAGAAGAAGGGGCATTTCCAGACTGACGAGGCCAGTACAGTTGACCCTTATAACTGCAGGTTCCCCATCCATGGATTCAGCCAACCACAGATCGAAAATATTCCAAAATATGGACTCTAGGCACGGTGGCTCACACCTGTAATCCCGAGAATCACTTGAACCCAGGAGGCGGAGGTTGCAGTGAGCCGAGATCACGCCACTGCACCACTGCACCACTGCACCGCTGCACTCCAGCCTGGATGACAAGAGTGAAACTCCGTCTCAAAAAGAAAAAAATCACTCTGGGTGGGCATGGTGGCTCACACCTGTAATCTCAACATTGTGGGAGGCCAATGAGAAAGGATTGCTTGAGCCCAAGAGTTTGAGACCAGCCTGGGCAAATAGCAAGACCCTGTCTCTACAAAAAAATTTAAAAATTAGCTGGGCATGGTGGTGCATCTCTACTGTAATCCCAGGTACTTGGGAGGCTGAGATGGGAGGATCACATGAGCCCAGGAGTTCCAGGCTGTAGTGATCTATGATTGCAACACTGTACTCCAGCCTCGGGAACACAGCGAGATCCTGTCTCAAAAACAAACAAAAAAACAAAAACAGGAAAAAACTCAATTCTGAAAACTTTGCCTTAACTTGTAGTCTAGAGTTGAAGACCCCTCCGCTAAGCTCTGGTGAGAGGCTAACTGAATAAGAACACTTTGACCATCATATTATAATAATTGCTTTCTCTCTTTCTTTCCCTCTCTCTCTCTTTTTTCTCCCCTCCCTCCCTCCCTTCCTTCCTTCCTTCTTTCCTTCCTTCCTTCCTTCCTCCCTCCCTCCCCCCGCCCCTCTCTCTTTCTTTCTTTCATCTTGCTCTGTCCCCCAGGCTGGAGTGCAGTGGCACGATCACAATTCACTGCAACCTCAACCTCCCAGGCTCCAGAAATTCTCTACCCCAGCCTCCTCGGTAGCTGGGACTACAGGCATACACCATCACACCCGGCTAATTTTATAATTTTTTTTCTGTTTTTTGTTTTGTTTTGTTTTTTTGAGACAGAGTCTCGCTCGGTTGCACAGGTTGGAGTGCAGTGGCACAATCTCGGCTCGCTGCAAGCTCCGCCTCCTGGATTCACACCATTCTCCTGCCTCAGCCTCCCGAGTAGCCGGGACTACTAATTTTTTGTATTTTTAGTAGAGATGGGTTTCACCATGTTAGCCAGGATGCTCTCGGTCTCCTGACCTCGTGATCCGCCCACCTCAGCCTCCAAAGTGCTGGGATTACAGGCAAGAGCCACCGCACCCTGCGAATTTTATACATTTTTTATAAAGAGGGGCATTGGCCAGGCACCCTGGCTTACGCCTGTAATCCCAGCACTTTGGGAGGCCGAGGCGGGTGAATCACCTAAGGTCAGGAGTTCCAGACCAGCCTGGACAACATGGTGAAACCCCATTTCTACTAAAAATACAAAAATTAGCTGGGTATGGCGCCACATGCCTATAATCCCAGCTACTCAGGAGGCTGTGGCAGGAGAATCGCTTGAATTCAGGAAGTGGTTGCAGTGAGCCGAGATCGTGCGGTTGCACTCCAGTCTGCGAAACGAGCAAAACTTTGTCTCAAAAAAGTAAATAAATAAAAAATAATAAAATAAAGAGGGGTGTCTTGTCATGTTGCCTAAGCTAGTCTAGTATTTCTGGGCTCAAGTGATCTACCCGCCTCAGCCTCCCAAAGTGCTGGGATTACAGGCATGAGAGCCACTGTGCCCGGCCAGAGCTGGGCTACATATCTCTATTAAGCTTTTCATCAGGGTCAACTGGGCCCTGGCTCCTGCCCCACCCATCCTATAAGGCTGCAGTGTGTATGGCCCCAATAAAGATTCTTCCCCGAACCCCCTACCCCCAGATCTTCCTGCACGGTTGGCAGAGCTGGATGCTCTGAAAGCTAAGGGCATGTGGGCCAACCGGCGCCTGGCCAGAGAAGGGGAGGAAAACATGTGAGGGCTCACAGGTCTGGAGTCTAGCGCCTGACTGAACACAGAACAGCCACCCCTGCGTGCAGTTGCAGGGCGAGGAAGGTCAGCTCTTGCCCCCTTCTCAACCCTCCTCCCAAACACCAAGCAGGTTTCTGAGAATAGTAAAAGGCCAGCAGACCCATCTTCAGGGCCTCTGTGATCAGAAATGTGCAAATACCTTTTTCTTTTTTCTTTTTTTTTTTTTGAGACTGAGTCTCACTCTGTCGCCCAGGCTGTATTGCAGTGGTGTGATCTCTGCTCACTGCAACCTCCGCCTCCTGGGTTCCAGCGATTCTCCTGCCTCAGCCTCCCAAATAGCTGGGATTACAGGCACCCATCATCATGCCAGGCTAATTCTTGTATTTTTAGTAGAGACGAAGTTTTGCCATGTTGGCCAGGTTGGTCTCGAACTTTTGACCTCAAGTGATCTACCTGCCTCAGCCTCCCAAAGTGCTGGGATTACAGGTGTGAGCCACTGCACCTGGCCCAAAGACCTTTTTCTTCATGCCTTTGGGAGTTAATTAAGCACCAGTATCTAAAAAGCTGTTTCTGCATCCCACACTCAGAGTGAATGGCAGAAACAGAGTCCAGGAATGCACAAGGCTGGGATTCAGATTCAGCAAGTTCTGGGATAGAAAAACTGAACCTAAAGGAAAATTGTATTGTGCACTCACCAGTACTTTGAAAGAGTGTTTCAGTACATTATAAAAAGAGGCTGGGCGTGGTGGCTCATGCCTGTAATCCCAGCACTTTGGGAGGCTGAGGCAGGAGGATTGTTTGAGGCCAGGAGCTGGAGACCAGCCTAGGAAACATGAAGAGACCCCATCTCTACAAAAGATATAAAAATTAGCCAGGCATGGTGGTGCATGCCTGTGGTCCCAGCTACTCTGGAGGCTGAGATGGGAGAATCCCTTGAATCCAGGAGGTCAAGGCTGCAGTAAACTATGATTGTACAACTGCCCTCCAAACTGATCAACAGAACAAGACCCTGTGTCAAAAATAAAAATAAAAAGACATGAGCTAGCTGATGTCTTTTTTTTTGAGATGGAGTTTCACTCTTGTTGCCCAGGCTGGAGTGCAATGGCATGATCTCCACCTCTCGAGTTCAAGCGATTCTCCTGCCTCAGCCTCCTGAGTAGCTGGGATTACAGGCATGCGCCATGACACCCGGCTAATTTTGTATTTTTAGTAGAGACGGGGTTTCTCCATGTTGGTCAGGCTGGTCTCGAACTCCCGACCTCAGGTGATCTGTCTGCCTTGGCCTCTCAAATTGCTGGGATTACAGGCATGAGCCACCATGCATGGCCCCATCTCCCCTTCTTATAAGGACACCAGTCAGATTGGATTGGGGCCCACCCCAATGACCTCATTCTAACAACTTCTTTAAAGACCCTATCTCTAAATATAGTCACATTATAAGGTCCTGGAGGTTAGGACTTTAACATATAAATTTGGGAGACGCAATTCAGTTCATGACACACATACGTCTCCAGTAATTCAACACCTAACAAAAGTGTGATTTCTTCACGTTTTCCACCGCTTTCTCTTCTCAGTTGTTAATATAAGTCTCTGAGTTTTAAAAATACCTTAGCAATTTTGACATTTAGGAAGGTTCATAGCTCTCAGATTTGCCCAGCTTGACGTGTTGTTATTTTTCAGAGGGAGCAGCCTCTATTCAGCTCCTAGTCACAGCCGGCCTTTTGGAACATTCTTTCTAGCATTTGAAGGTTTCTAAGAGGTGGGAGGGGGTATCTTTTATACTGGGACCCTTTGAGTAATCTAGCTCATGCAAGGCATTCCTCTTCATGAAGGACTGAGCTACCTGACTTCTGACCAGAAACAGATGATTTTTTTTTTCTTTTTTTGACCAGAAACAGATGGTCTGCTTGAGCCCAGGAGTTCCAGGCTGCATTGAGCTATCATCGTGCCACTGCACTCCTGCCTGGGCGACAGAGCGAGACCCTGTCTCAACAAAAAAATAAAAATAAAACATAAGCAGCAGTAAAACCAGGAGAGAATGGAGTGGGTGGGGACATAAGGTCATTTTTTTTAAGCATATAAAAGCTTTAAAGGACTGTTATTGTTTCAACTTAATACCCTGACAAATTTCTGCTCTCGGCATGCCACCATGCCCAGCTAATTAAAAAAACATTTTTTTCTTGAGAGACAGGGTCTCGCTTTGTCACCCAGGCTGGAGTGCAGTGGCATGAACACAGCTCACTGCAGCATCAACCTGGGTTCAAGGGATCCTCCTGCCTCAGCTTCCGAAGTAGCTGGGACTACAGATGTAGGCCACCATGCCTAATTTTAAAAAAAATTTATAGACACAGGGTCTCACTATGTTGCTCAGGCTGGTTTTGAACTTGTGGGCTCAAGTGATCAATTTTCCACCTCAGCCTCCCAAAGTGTTGGCATTATAGGTATGAGCCACTATACCCAGACTTTAAAAAATTTTTTGTAGAGATGGGTTCTTGCTATGTTGCCCAAGCTGTTCTCAAACCATCCTCAAGCTCCTGGCCTCAAGTGATTTTCTACCTTGACCTCCCAAAGTGTTGGAATTAAAGACGTGGCCTGTGTGGTTCTTTTGGCACTTACACGTGGTCTTGTCTGGCCGGTTGTCTGGTCCTGTCTGTTTCTACCTTTCCTCTTTCTCCAGGGACAACCTAAGCTTTCCTTATTTGTCCTCGTTTGTGTTTTTCTGGGTCTATGGGCAGAGTAGAGTTCTGGAACGGTTTCCTAAAGCAGCCAAGCCCTACCCATTGATTTCTAAGTGCATTTAGAAAAACACATATAAGGCCTGGTGTGGTGGCTCTCGCTTGCAATCCCAGCACTTTGGGAGGCCGAGACGGGTGGATCTCGAGGTCAGGAGTTCAAGATCAGCCTGACCAACATGGTGAAACCCCGTCTCTATTAAAAATACAAAAATTAGGCCGGGCACAGTGGCTCACACCTGTAATCCCAGGACTTTGGGAGGCTGAGGCGGGAGGATCACCTGAGGTCAGGAGTTTGAGACCAGCCTGGCCAACATGGTGAAACCCCAACTCTGCTAAAAAAAAAAAAAAAAAAAAAAAAAAACAAAAATCAGCTGGGCGTGGTGGCACATGCCTTTAGTCCCAGCTACTACTTGGGAGGCTGAGGCAGGAGAATCACTTGAAGTTGGGAGGCAGAGGCTGTAGTGAGCTGAGATCGTGCCACTGCATTTCCAGCCTGGGTGACAGAGTGAGACTCTGTCTTAAAAAAAATGGTGGAGACTTTAGAAGGGAGACTTTTGTTAACAGATTACTGAACTACAGCTGCCCTTGGGGAAGCCTCCTGTCCCCTCTCTGGTTCATAGCGGTGACACAGCTGTTATGTTATCTCAGATCTCCAGTTATATCAAGGAGTGACTGATAGTAATATTCTTTTTTTTTTTGGAGATAGCATCTCACTCTGTTGCTCTGGCCAGAGTGCAGTGGCTTGCTCTCAGCTCACTGCAACCTCTGCCACCCGGGTTCAAGCAATTCTCCTGCCTCAGCCTCTCAAGTAGCTGGGATTACAGGCACCCACCACACCTGGCTAATTTTTGTATTTTTTAGTAGATTCAGGGTTTCACCATGTTCGTCAGGCTGGCGTTGATCTCCTGACCTCAGGTGATCCGCCCACCACAGTCTCCCAAAGTGCTGGGATTACAGGCGTGAGCCACTGTGCCCGGCCAAGGGGGCTGATATTCTTAAAACCAAATATTTAAAAAATGTAAATATGTTAATAGAATATTCTTGAATGTTCCCAACTGTAGTTCCCAACTACAGAGCCAGTCCTCTACCTTCTAGTGAAAGCTTCCAGTGGACAAGAAAAGCTTGGGAAAGCCAGAAGGAATAGGAAGCACAGCTCACGGTGGTCTGCGGCTTCATCAATCAAAAGGACAATTCTTTTTTTTTTTTTTTTTTAAGAGATAAGGTCTCACTCCATCGCCCAGGCTGGTATGCAGTGACCCAATCACAGCTCACTGCAGCCTTGACCTCCTGGGCTCAAGCGATCCTCCCAGCTCCTCCTGAGTAGCTGGGACCACAGGTGCACACCACCATGCCTTGCTAACTTTTATTTTTACTTTTTTTAATTTTTTGAGATGCAGTCTTGCTCTGTCACCCACGCTGGAGTGCAATGGCACGATCTCAGTCCACTGCAACCTCCGCCTCCCGAGTTCAAGTGATCCTTTTGCCTCAGCCTCCCAAGTAGCTGGAATTACAGGCTCATGCCACCAGGCCCTGCTAATTTTTGTATTTTTGTAGAGACAGGGTTTCACGATGTTGGCCAGGCTGGTCTTGAGCTCCTGACCTCAGGTGATCCGCCCGCCTCAGCCTCCCAAAGTGCTAAGATTACAGGTGGGAGCCACTGCACCCAGACCCTAGCTAATTTTTAAACTTTTTGTAGAGATAGATAGAGTCTCACTATGTTGCCCAGGCTGGTCTCAAGCTCTTGGCCTCAAACAGTCCTCCCACCTCAGCCTCCCAAAGTGCTGGGATTACAGGCATGAGCCACCATGCCCAGCCCCAGAAGGGCAATTATTACACAGTGACAGTGGAAGGAACAGAGACATAGTCGGTGGGTGGTGGGAAGATAAGAATATTCACTCTGGGCTGGGCGTGGTCCACGCCTGTAATGACAGCACTTTGGGAGGCCAAGGCGGGCAGATCACGAGGTCAGGAGATTGAGACCATCCTGGCTAACACAGTGAAATCCCGTCTCTACTAAAAATACAAAAAATTAGCCGGGCGTGGTGGCGGGCGCCTGTAGTTCCAGCTACTAGGGAGGCTGAGGCAGGAGAATGGCGTGAACCCAGGAGGCAGAGCTTGGAGTGAGATTGCACCACTGCACTCCAGCCTGGGCGACAGAGAAAGACTTTGTCTCAAAAAAGAGAGAGAAAAAAAAGAACATTCACTCTGATGGCTTCTAATAACATTAGAGAAGTGAGCTTCAGCTGAGCAGAAGAGAGGGAGGGAAGGAAGCACAGGAGGTTTGAGGAGAGAGAGAGGAAATATGAAATCACTGTTGCAAACCTCCTGGAGGAATGTAAAGGGGTTGCCAGGCAGCCTACTTGAAGTCTGTGAATTTAAAGTGAAAGTCTGGCCAGGCCGAGCTCACTGGCTTACTCCTGTAATCCCAGCACTTTGAGAGGCCGAGGTAGGTGGATCACCTGAGGCCGGGAATTTGAGACCAGCCTGACCAACATGGTGAAACCCCATCTCTACTTAAAATAGAAAAGCTGGCCAGGCATGTTTGTGGGCACCTGTGATCCCAGCTACTCAGAAGGCTGAGGTGGGAGAATCGCTTGAACCCAGGAGGCAGAGATTGCAGTGAGCCAAGATCGCTCCACTGCACTCCAGCCTAGGCAGTACAGCCAGACATGGTGGCTCACACCTGTAATCCCGGCACATTGAGGGGTTGAGGTGAGGAGGATTGCTTGAGGCCAGGAGCTCAACAGCAGCCTGGGCAACATGATGAGACCTCATCTCTACAGAAAATTAGAAAGTCAGCTGGGCATGGTGTGGTGCATGTCTGTGATCCCAGCTCCCAGGGAGGCTGAGGTGGGAGGATCGCTTGAGCCCAGGAGGTGGAGGCTCCAGCGAGCTCTGATCACACCACTGCACTCCAGCCTGTGTGACAGAGTGAGAAGCTGTCTCTAAAATAAATAAACAAATGAATAAATAGATGAATAAATAAAGTAAAAGTTTAGCTGGGTGTGTGCTTTCCCAGTGATGCTTGGCTGTCCAGGTGCAGACGCAAGACATCTAGCCCGTTCATGTCACCCTTGTTGAGGGGAACAATGTCAGGAGAGAGAGAGACAAAGGAGTTGATTTTTTTTTTGAGACGGAGTCTCCCTCTGTCGCCCAGGCTGGAGTGCAGTGGTGTGATCTCAGCTCACTGCAACCTCTACCTCCCGGATTCAAGTGATTCTCCTGCCTCAGCCTCCCCAGTAGCTGGGATTACAGGTGCCCACCGCCACACCTGGCTAATTTTTGTATTTTCAGTAGAGATGGGTGTTTCACCATGTTGGCCAGGCTGGTCTCAAACTCCTGACCTCAAGTGATCCATCTGATTCGGCCTCCCAAAGTGCTGGGATTACAGGCGTGAACCACCTCGCCCTGCAGGAGTTGATTTTAATTATGAACGATGATTAAGGAAGGCAGTGGACACAGAGAGAGTGACAGTGAGGTTATGAGGCCAAGTGGAGAGTTCTGGAACGAGAGAGGAGAGGTCAGTGGGGAGCTATCCGAAGTCTCCTTTCTGGGTGATGGAGTGTCCCAGGTGTGACCGCGGGCAGGGAGAGGTGGCTGAGAGGCACACTGGAAAAGGTCACTGGAGCTGCAGCAGTCCTGGTGACCAGAGAGACAGGGAGTAGCCTGGCCTGTCCACGTGGGTGACATCACCCTCGGGGAGTAGCCTGGCCTGTCCACGTGGGTGATGACGCCCTCAGGGAGTAACCTGGCATGTCCACGTGGGTGACGATGCCAACGTCTTGTATGAAATCACTGTTGCAAACCTCCTGGGGGATGTAGAGGGGTTGCCAGGCAGCAACCCCTCTAACGAGATGACAAGAATGATGGAGAACACTGTCAACTGAGAGCCCAAGTTCTCAGTGGATGAGGAGGTGTAAGGGGAAGACCAGCAGATAGCAGTCACCGAGAGGGACAGCAGGTGACTCTGCTGCCTTTGGAAGAGAAATGTCTTGGACGCAATCTCAGGAAGCATGGAGGATATAGACCCTACTTTAGATTCTGCAGTACGTGGGGTATAGGAGAAAAAAAAGACTCCCTGCTGCAGACAGTGCCAGCGGAATTAGGGTCCTGAGGGGCCAATGGGGTCGGAGGGAGGCGACCCTCTTGCAAGAGGCTGAGTGGCGGCTCCAGAGCCGATGATGTCATCAGAGGAGCTGGGGCAGGATGAGGGGTGAGGAGGAGGGTCCAGTCATATTAGGCAATGCACAGATCCGGGGGAAGGGCCCATGGCACAGAGGCTCTGTCCTTTGAGGGTCACTGAACCAACAGGGGAAGGTGAGGCATGACGAAAATAGCCGTGGATGTCCAGCCGCAGTGGCTTACACCTGTCATCCCAGCACTTTGGGAGGCCAAGGAGGGTGGATCACCTGAGGTCAGGAGTTCAAGACTAGCCTGGCCAACATGGGGAAGCCCCATCTCTACTAAAAATACAAAAATTAGCTGGGCACGATGGCGGGCACCTGTAATCCCAGCTACCTGGGAGGCTGAGGCAGGAGAATCATTTGAACCCAGGAGGCAGTGGTTGCAGTGAGCCGAGAGCGCGCCACAGCACTCCAGCCTGGGCAACAAGAGCGAAACTCTGTCGGGAAGGGGAGAAGAGGGGAGGGGAGAGGAGGGGAGAAGGAAGGAAGGATAGAAGGAAAGACGGAAAGAAGGAAGGAAGGGAGTGAGAGAGAGAGAGAAAAGGAAGAAAGAAAGAGAGAAGAAAGAAAGAAGGAAGGAAAGAAAAGAAAAAGAAAATAACTGGATGACCTCGGACGGCTGCAGGTGACATTTCAAGCTGTGAGTTTGAAGAGTGTGGATGCTCCAGGCAACTGTTGGGTAACTCCGCCCTCTGGTGGCTATATATGGCTAAAGCGAGTACAAGTCCAGACTCACACCTGGAGGACAGGTGCCATCGCCTGAAAGCAACAGTAACCACGACAACAAGGCCAGGTGCAGAACCCAGGTCTCCCCTCATTATTAGAACCTGTGGAGAGATCATGAACGTATTCCCCGATAAGTTCATTTTCAGGGGTAAAAAAGCTCAACAATCTCCCACAGTGTCACTTCTCCCAGGAATATGTGTATGTTGCCCTTGACGAAGAAATGTACCAATTTCCAATGGCAGCATATTTAATTGAGGAAAGATCTCATTAACAGATGTAAGTGCAGGGTCTCAGCATCAGAATTTCCCTTCAGTGTTTTATTATAAAAACGTTTGGGGTGTGGGGCTTACACCTGTAATCCTAACACTTTGGGAGGCCGAGGTGGGAGGATCACTTGAGGACAGGAGTTTGAGACCAGCCTGGGTAATTAGCCAAATGCAGTGGAGCGCACTTGTAGTTTCAGCTTGGAGGCTGAGAAGGGAGCGTCCCTTGAGCCCAGGAGTTGAGGCTGCAGTGAGTTAGGATCACATCACTGCACTCCAGCCCGGGAAACAGAGCAAGACCCTGTCTCTAAAAAATAAATGAATTAACACTTTTAAGAAATGTTCAAACTTAATGAAAAGTTGAAAGAATTTTGCAGTGAACATCCATACCCACCCCTGAAGTCTACAATTAACATTTCATTATGCTCAGTTTATCATATAATCTATTCAACTATCCATCCCTCAAACCATCCTATTTGGAGGCATTTCAAAATGAATTGTGGCATTAGTACATTTCACCCCTAAACACTTCAGCACACATAACAAGACTCTCATATTTATTTATAGTCCTTTTTTCTTTGGACATAAAATACGCATATAGGTCAGGGGCTGTGGCTCAAGCCTATAATCCCAGCACTTTGGGAGGCCGAGGTGGGTGGATCCCTTGAGCTCAGGAGTTCAAGATCAGCCTGGGCAATATGGTGAAACCCCGTTTCTACTAAAAATACAAAAATTAGCTGGGTATGGTGGCACATGCCTGTAATCCCAGCTACTCGGGAGGCTGAGGTGGGAGAATCACTTGAACCCGGGAGGCAGAGGTTGAAGTGAGCTGAGATGGGCTGAAATCTGCTTCCTGGGAACACTTATCTTGTTGATTCAGCACCATGCACCACATGAAGTGAGTTCTGATTCCTCTTCCTTATGAAAGCTCTTAAACTGTCCAAAGATGGCCATTCTGTCCCTTTGAGTCACTTCATCTGATACAGAATCTCCAGTTTCTCTACCTATTCATGCCCAGGCAAAGCTTCTAGCACTCAGCACTTCACTGGCTAGGCTTTCATGTTTGCAAGGGCGCTGACGCATCTCATCTTTCTATGTCAGCGGAAGAAAATAGACGGTTCAGAGCTGGCCTGCAGTGACAAAGAGGAACAAGGCCTGTTTGCGGTGGATATGATTGGATGGCCAGGACAGGAAGCCAGGACCTGGAAGGAGAGCAAACAAAATGAGTTTTTCAAAAAGCTAGATGACAGTGGAACCATGCAGAGATCAAAAACGGTGCAACAGGAAACTAGGAAAGCAGAAAACAGAAATAGTGTAATTTTGTAACATTAACAGGGGTAAGTAACATGACATTAGCGATATTTCACAGGGGATATTGGTCAGTCCCTGCAGCAAAATGTTTGAATGCCTTTTAATTGCAAAATTAATGCTTGCATACGTTTTCTTTGTTAAAAAATGAAAACAATTCAGGTAAGTCTAAAATGTCCCCGGTCCCTACTGTCCTTCCTTCCCTACCCAATTCCAGAAGTGTGTGTATGAGCAGGTGCATGGGTGAGCATTTGCATGTGTGTGTGTATATATATGTGTGTGCATATATATCTATGCACATATATGTATATGTATACACATATATGTATATGATGTACACATGTATACATACATGTGTATATGCATGTATATATACGCATGTATACATACATGTGTATATGCATGTATATATACACATGTATACATGCACCTGTGTATATATGCATATACATATATGTACACATACATATACATGCACATACACATGCATATGTGTACATAAATGTATGTAGGTATGCATAGATAAGTGTGCATATACATATGTGCAAATACATATCTATATACACATATCTACGTACACATATCTATGTACACATATCTATGTATACATATATTTATGTATATATACATACACGTATATATCTATATGTGTGTATGCATATATATAGAGAGAGAAAGAGAGAATAGAGAGAGATTTATTGTAAGGAATTGGTAAGGAATAGGTATATATACATAGGTTTATGTATATATACATATGTGTATATGTCTATATATATTTATGTGTGTGTATATATATATATATAGAGGGGGGGGACAGAAAGAGAGAGAGAAGAGAGAGAGATTTATTGTAAGGAATTGGGTCACACAATTGTGGAAGCTGGCAAGTCCAAAATATGCAGGCAGGGTAACTCCAGCCATCAGTGTGGAGACCCAGGGAAGAAGTGATGTTGCACCCTGAGTCCAAAGAAAGCCTGGAGGCGTAATTCCTTCTTCCTTGGGGGAGGTCAGCCTTATTTCTTTTAAGGCCTTCAACTGATTAAGTGAGGCCCATCCCACTGTGGAGAGTAATCTGTTTTATTCAAAGTACACTGATCTAAATGTTAATCTTACCTAAATAATACCTTTACAAAAACATCTAAGATAGTATTCGGCCATGGCCTAGCCTTGCGATATTTAAAATTAACTGTCGCAATATGGAATGCATATAAACATTCCTATATAATTAAAATATGCTACATTTTGTGTGCATTATTTAAATGTTATTATAGCGTACGACCTGCTTTTATCACTCAAAGTTATGATTAGAGTTCTTTCTTTAATAGGAAATAAAGGAATACCTCATTCTTTCTCAATGTTATGCTTAGAGGTATTTCCTTAAGAAGACATAAAGGAATACTTCATTCTCGCTTTCTACGTAGTATTCTGTTCTATGGCTATATCCTGATTTATTTAGCCATTACTCTAAAAATTGGCATTATATTATTCCCAGCTGGTGAGCTGCTTGATCATGAATTCAAGCAAACTTCTTGAATTCTTTTAAAATGGCGGTCGATATTCTGTTCCTGGGCAGGTGCAGTGGCTCATGCCTATAATCCCAGCACTTTGGGAGGCCAAGGTGTAAGGCTCTCTTTAGGCCAGGAGTTTGAGACCGGACTAGGCAATGTGGTGAAATCCTGTTACTACAAAAAATACAAAAGTTAGCTGGGCATGGTGGCATGCATCTGTAGTCCCAGCTACTGGGAGGCTGAGGTTGGAGGATCGCTTGAGCTGAAGAGGTGAAGGCTGCAGTGAGCCATGTTCAGTGCACTGCACTTCAGCTTGGACACTGGAGTGAGAGAAAGGAAGGAAGGAAAGAAAGAAAGAACGAAGGAAGGAAGGAAGGAAAGGAAGGAAGGAAGGGAAGGAAGGGGAAGAAAGAAAGATGAAAGAGAGAAAGAGAAAGAAAGAAAGAGAGAAAAAGAAAGATTTTCTTTTTCTAGTCTGGGTGACAGAGCAAGAATCTTTCTCAAAAAAAAAAAAAAAAAAGTCTCTCAGAGTTAGCTTGGCCCAACAGCCCAGGAATAATCAAGGGAAAGGCAAGATGGGGTGTGGGTTAGCTCACATCTCTTTCACTGTCATAATTTTCTCACTGATAGAATTTTCAGAAGCAGTTTCAGAATTGTCAGAGAAATACAGCTAAGCCAAAAACATATGAACATATATATGTTCAATGAAACTGTTAAATGCAAATTGAAAAGAATCATAGACCACAGACATCTTTCAATGTGCCAAATGTTTTTAAGTGTATTATGTTACAGGAAAGGGGTCCCAATCCAGACCCCAAGAGAGGGTTCTTAGATCTCATGCAAGAATTCAGGGCAAGTCCATATATTAAAGTGAAAGCAAGTGTATTAGGAAAGTAAAGGAATAAAAGAATGACTACTCCATAGATGGAGCAGCCTTGAGGGCTGATGGTTGCCTATTTTTATGGTTATTTCTTGATTATATGCTAACCAAGGGGTGAATTATTCATGCCTCTCCTTTCTAGACCAAATAGGGTAACTTCCTGACATTACCCTGACATTTGTAAGCTGTCATGGCGCTGGTGGGAGGGTAGCAGTGAGGACGACCAGAGGTCACTCTGGTGGTCATCTTGATTTTGGTGGGATTTGGCTGGCTTCTTTACCACAAACTGTTTTATAAGCAAGGTCTTTATGACCTGTATTCTGTGTTGACCTCCTGTTTTATCCTGCGACTTAGAATGGTCTTAACTGTCTGGGAGTGCAGCCCAGTAGGTCTCAGCCTCATTTTACCCAGCTCCTATTTAAGATGGAGTTGCCCTGGTTTAAATGCCTCTGACAATAATGCTGGCAAAATGACAGTGAGGTCACACTTGGACACCGCTCTTGGGAGTTCATACTTCATTAATTGAAACATAACAAGGACCATAAAGCATTCACATCCTTTAACACAGTCAACTTCTGGATCCTATCTAACAAAATTGGTAGACACAAGTACAAGGTTTTTTTATGCAAAGGTTATCACTGGTATTTATAATGAGGAAAAATTGGGAATGGCGCTGGATAGAATTTTAAAGACACTCCTCTGTATTCCATGCCCCCAGTCTCCAGAAGCTGTGAGTGGGATGAGACACTACCACTTCCAACAGTGCGATGGGCTCTGTGATCTGGCACACCGGACCTCTCATGAGCCCTTAAAACAGAGAACTTTTGCTGGCAGCAGGAACGGCCAGTCAGAGGGATTCCAAACCTGAAAAGGTTTTGTTCAGCCCCTGGTGCCTTGAAAGTTGAGGCAGCCAGGTGATGAGGAAGGCAGTGGCCTTCAGGATCTGGGAGCAGAGCAGCCCCCAGCTGACAGCCAGCAGGGGAACAGGGAGCAGACCTCAGTCCTACAACCACAAGCAACTGGATCCTGCCAACTTGAAGGAAGCTGGAGATGGATTCCTGCCCAGATTCTCCAGGTAAGAAGCCACCGTCTCACCTGGAGAGAGCCCAGGCAGGGACCCAGCTGAGCCACCAGGACTGTGAGATAATGAATGGATATTGTGAGTGCTATTTGTGGTCATTTGTTATGTTGCCATAAAAAATTAAAATGCAACAGAAACACTAATAGAAAGTAATACACAATAGAAAACTGATACACAAGTTAGATGATTTAAACACATAACATAGGTGTGTCTTATAACGCAAAGCTGGCAGTGCCCAGAAATCAGGTCTTTGAAACCACACTTGGCTACAAGGAGGCAGAGGGGTTCAGGCATTGTGTGTAAATATATTTATTTTAGGGAAAAAGGGTTTGATTTCAATAAAGATGAGTTTGTGGGCATTTTAAGTTGAATAGAAACTGTACAAGAATGCACTTCCTTTCCTCATAGGTTTTGTCATGCGCGTCCGTGTGAAGAGACCACCAAACAAGCTTTGTGTGAGCAACATGGCTGTTTATTTCACCTGGGTGCAGGCAGTCTGAGTTTGAAAAGAGAATCAGCAAATGGTGGTGGGATTATCATTAGTTCTTACAGGTTTTGGGATAGGCGGTGGAGTTAGGAGCAATGTTTTGTGGGCAGCGGGGGGATCTCACAAAGTACATTCTCAAGGGTGAGGAGAATTACAAAGAACCTTCTTAAGCGTGGGGGAGATTACAAAGAACCTTCTTAAGGGTAGGGGAGATTACAAAATACATTGATCAGTTAGGGTGGGGCAGAAACAAATCACAATGGTAGAATGTCATCAGTTAAGGCTATTTTCACTTCTTTTGTGGATCTTCAGTTGCTTCAGGCCATCTGATGTGTATGTGCATGTCACAGGATATGATGGCTTAGCTTGGGCTCAGGGGCCTGACAGGTTTCAAAACTGCATTTTCTGCAAAATACATGGGTTCGCATACACAGTGAGAGTTAAGATCTATTTTATCCCAAATAATTGCTGCAAGTTACATTATGCTTACCTCTAAGTGAGCATTGTTGGTGTTATTACCAGGGCTATTGTTTAGCTGTTTATTATTTTCCTCAAAGATGATCATTTAGAAATCTTGCCCTATGTCTAACATAAGCGGGCAGCACTCATTTCTCCGTGTCCCTCAGTCTGAGAATGCCCTGTCTCCCTTTCCAAGTTTCTCATCGTCTCCTGTCCCCAAGAATTTGGAAAGCTTTGTAGCAGCCAAACAGAGACTCAGTTCCATAGGCATGTCTAGGCGCTGGGGCAGCAAGACTTGTTCTGTCTTTAGCTGCTTCCTGTAGGTATCTTCCCATGGATGGAACATGTGATGTGCACCATTTGTGAAATCCAAGAGATTGCATTTTGAACACTTTAACTAGAGTGCCTATGGATAACTGCATATACTCCAAATATGTAAAAACATAGTAAGTACATTGTGCTAATATGTAGAAGATGCAATATGAATATCTAGGAAATCATCTTATATGTGAAAACATTCTTCTGAGTGCTGGTAATTCCCAATCTTTCAAGGACACACTTCCCCAGAGTCACTCACATTATTTTTCTTCCTCCAGGGACTCATTTTGAATTTGAATTTCATTCTTTGAAAAACGAGATAGAAACATAACTACATGCCTGAATCACTTTGCATCAAACACAGACCACGGGAATAGTTCTCATGAAAACAGTTTATTTTTAATAGTAAAGACTGGAAAGAATTACTCTGATGTATTTATCTCCATGGTGTGCAATATAGGCAGTTTTTTTCTGCTTCTTTGTACTCTAATTTGTAAAATAAACATTTTTTAAATCTGATAATTTTGTAACCCAATAATCTATAAGTTATAGAAAAAGAAAAAAAGTAAACTTTTTAAATAGCTTATACAGGAGGAACTAGTTCATAAAACCTAGAATTGTTTAAACACACTACACAGTAAATAAATTTTTATCACTCATATAGAACATCCAATGAAATATGAAGTTACTGTCTAACTGCAGCCGCTATATCTAATCCCTCCTGTGAAGAATCTCATTCTCTGTTGGAATGAGCCTTCCAAAGAAATGTGGGTGTTTCCAGGAAGAACCCAATCATTGATCAGGAATATTTTCCACCCACCCTGCAGATCTAAACTTTTCACCTGTCTCTTAAAACTGAACATCCTAGACCTCACATGCCCTTAGAATCTACTATGTCCTATCTTTTAAGCCAGTCTGAGCCTATGTTTTAAGCCAGTCTCAGATTTCATCTAGGGGTTGCCCTTCTCACTTTGACTCCAGATGCCAGCCCACCTGTCCACACACTTGAAGGGAGGCAGTGTAGGACTAGGCTGGAAATGTGTGCATTCTTTTTAGGAAGTAAAAAGCAAGCTTTTTAGAGTGGATGATGCAAACATTTATATGAATAAACTCTAGCTCTGTATTTAGTAACCATAACATGTCCACACAAACAGGTCTTGCTGAGATGCCTGTACTTGGGAGAATTGATGCTGACTTTGGGTTAAACTGAAGCTACCTGGACATCTCTTTCTTCTTCCTTACAATATGTATTACCTTACAATATGTATTGATCACCTGGGTGGAACCCTGATGTTAAGCAGGGAGCACAGCATTGGAGAGTGTAGGGGGTTGGCCCATGCAACTGTTAAAGGTTAAGTTCCTCTAGCCCCACACACTCAACAAACACAGCCAGCACTCTCAGATTTCCAGAATGCCTTCCAGGTGAGAATCACGGTTTTGGGGCTTTCCTAGAGTGGCATTTCAGGCTCACTAGGATACCTACCCTGCCCCTGATACCAGGTGTGGTGACTCCTGGAGACTTCTCAGCCAAGCAGTGTGGGTGGACTGGCCTCTGAGTTCCTCTAAGCTTCCTTGTCTTTATCTGCAAACATCCTGGGATCCCACAGTCCAGTTTCTCCTACAGCCTATTGAGGAAGGAGGTAGGTACCCTCTAGGGGTGGGACTATGGGCACTCCCCTCCTCTCAAAACCTGGTTCCTCTCCACATAATGGAAGGGAACATACGTCCCTCACCATTGGTGCTCCAATGAGACCACCATAACCATAGGGTTGGAAACCCACCATCCAGTGCAGAGATTTTCTTTCCAGTTCCTGCTTCAGGCCTTCAATCCTGCTGTCTCAAATATGCTCATGGGGCATTGGCCCAACTCTTTCCTGAGAGGGCTGAGTGGCTACGGCCGCCCTCGCCTAGACATCAGCTCCACAGTCATTTCATCAGTCTGGGATGGGGTTTCCTCATGTTTCAGGTAAGGAACCTGAGGCTCAGACAAGCAGAGAGCTGTCCCCAAGGCCAGAGCTGGGCAGTGGAAAACCCAGGGCTCAAGTTACACACCATGCAGAGCCTTGTCTTCTTTAACCTGCCACCTCTGCTGACCCTCATCAATGTCAGTGCCTCCCAGAAACACATTTACAGTCTAAGCAACAGGATCTTCTCAAACCCGTTCTTCCCACCCCATGGAGAAGGGCAACAGCACTGGGGGCCAGCCCAAGGAGGGCACCATGTGGACGATGAAGACAGACCAAGGCAGGCAGCTCTAGAGCACCCTGCCTTCCTGTCCTGGCACCAAGCACTCAGTCGTCTTCGATGGTGAGCTCATGCTGGGTGGCTTCCTCAATGTTCTGAAGCACGTAGATCTCCCACTGTCGCACTCGCTCCATCTGTTTAAAGGAAAGGCATCACCCCATAGCAGCATCCATCTTTACTGGAGACAAGCTCTTCTGCTGCAAAATGTGCTTTAGAAAATAAATGCCCACTCAAGGTCTGCAGCTGGCCAAGCCAGCCCTATACAATTCTGCCTGTGTGCTTCAAACATACTTCATATGGGGTACTGTGCCACCCAGAGGGCCCACTCTTGGTGTGGAGACAGACGAGTGTATAGGTGAATGGGGTAAGGTGCAGATGAAGTCTGTGTCTGACAAAGGAGGGGACAGGGACAAAAAGTGCCAGGGAAGGGGCAGACAGGCTGCGAGCATGGAGTAGACGAACCTGCGTGGGAACAGGTGCATAGGTCAGTCTAGATGGGATTTTGTAACTGTGCTCTCTAGAGCCCCCTCTTCTAGGAGGGTGTTCAGGGCAGCTGCAGCAGGGAATGAAGGAGGCCTCCCCAGTTCAGCACAGGGAAGACGAGGATGGGTAAATAAACTCCTGACACTAAACACGATGCCAGGATGGAGTAGAGACTGGAACCTGGGGATTTTGGGTGACTGAGTCAGATCACGTGGAGTGTAGCTGGGGTCCGCTGGCCAACAATGGCAGGCCCACAATGGGTCAGTGGTCAGTGTCTTCCTAACGCCCTGAAAGTGTAAGACAGAAGCAAACCCACAGGACTGAGAATAAGGAACGAGAGTGGCCTCCAGAGGGCCAGCTGTAAGAGCAGAAGGCCTGAGCCAGAGCCAGCAGGAGCCACCAGGAGGCGTCCTGGAGCAGAGACAGAGTGGCCAAAGCTCTAAGCACCACTGCTGGCCAGCAGAGAGAGCCAGGCTGGGGTCTGCAAGATCCCATGATCATCTGGTAGGAGGACCAGCGAATTCCCAGTGCCCCTCCCTACCCGAGGCAGGGGCTGCCTTCCTGGTGCCCAGTGTTTATGTCCGTCCACAGAGGGTGACCTCTAGGGAGGCTGCTGAGAGCTGAAGCTCTCAGAGGGCTGTGTGGTGCAGGCACTGCCTGTCCGGACTCCCAGAAACTCAGTTTGTCACAGCAACTGAGGAAGATGCAATAGCCTCTGATCCCACAGAGGGGCCTTGTGGGGATCCAGGCTCAGCTGGGGGCAGCTGGGATGCTCCATTGGGAGCATCCACAACATGCGTTCCACATGGGTTGTTCCCCACAAGCTCTACCCATAGTGAGAGCTTCAGGTCCCTTCTCACCTTCAGCTCCCAGAATACCCCAGCCAGTCCCACCTCTCCTGGCCGCAGGTGGGAACATTAACCCATGGGGATGCTGACTAGCAAGGGGTGGCAGATGTGGTGCAGTGAAGAAGCAGTTAACCCCCGGGTGACCCTTGGTGGACAGTTCCCACTTGGAACTCGGGGCTTTCCGTCAGCTCCCACCCAGCCCGGTGATGGCCCCCTCCAAATCGGGAGGCAGCAGCCAGGCACAGCCACAGGACAGCAGGGCATGGAAGAGAGGCTGGAAAACTCCACTGCAAAATCAGCACCCTCAGAAGGTGAGAGAAGACAGCAAGCAAGCCAGGGTAAAGAACATGAGGGAGTGTGGCAAGGAAGAAAATATCATCATGCAGTAACCTCGGAAGACAGAACTGAGCAACTCTCCTAAAAAGTAGAAGAAAGGGATAAATAGCAAATAGAAAAGAAACTCAGAGAATCAATCAGGATGTCCAACATCCAACTGCAGAAGATCACAGACAAAGAACACAGAGCCCAAGTTTAGGAAGGAAAAGTATGGGAAGGTCTTCCAGAGTCAGATGGGCCCAGGGAGGGTCCCGCAGCTGAGCAAGACTACTCACCCCAAAATGAAACTCAGCATCACCAAGAACCACAAAAGGGACCTGGAGAGGCTTGGGCAGGTGGGAGTCAGGGACAGGGGCACACAGGGCCTTCCAGTTCTGAGAAAGGGCTCCAAGACTGCTGGCCGGAAAAGTGCCCCTTCTCAGGAAGCTACTAGAACAAGGCCAGAGGATAAACCAGGAAATGGGCGAGGAGGCAGAATTCTGCCAGGAGAGGGCCAGGGCACCTCCCAACTGGCTGCTACCCTGGGGATCAGAGCCCTTGCAATCCTCTTCTCACTGGGTCCTTTCAGCTTCACAGCATCTCCAATTAGCAAAGGAAGAAGATGGCCTCTGAGAGTAAAAAGTAGGTCTGAGACAGTGTGTGCCCTGCTGGTTCTCCAGCTGTGGCAAGGGCCTGCAAACCTGGCTATGGTGAAGGTGGGACATCCCTGTCACAATGGTCCGTGGAAAGACACCAGAGCCACCCTAGCCAGGTCCTTAGAAATGCAGGAGTGCTCCAGGAATGTAACAGCTCCCTCTTCAAAGCATAGGAAGATGCCAAGAGACTCAGCACAGCCAGGCAGATTTTTACTAGAATAGGCTGTTTTCTGCTATTCTGTAACAAGATGACATATCAGACCTTCCCTGTCACCCCAACATGTCTGCAAAGCCCCAAAGCTGAAAGATTCATCACCCAGACTCCTGTGAGCTAAAGAGCAATGACAAAGCAGCCAGCCAGCGGCAGCCTGGGTCTGGATGCCAGACCATGAGGCCAGGAAGCTCATGTTCACCATAGGCAGCATCAGTCACGGGGGCCTTCAGAGCAGAGAGCTGTCTTGGGACAGGGCAGCAGCAGGTGTCAGAAAGGCTGGACAGCCTTGATCCTGTCCCATGTGACCTCATGTGCAGAGTAAGGGTGTGTTGGCCCCCAATGCCACGCCATGGGAGCATTAATTGGGGGAAGGAGGGTGTTGAGTGCTCCATGTCCCAAGCAGTGCTCACTCTCCTAATCTTCCACAGGGACCCAGAACTCCTGGGGGAAAGGGATGGGGCAGGGACAGGGTTAATGCATACCGCAGCTGCCCGCTTCTTCGGGTCTCGTCTCTTCCTCCCTGTTGTGTTCAGGATCCCAGGCAATCCAGGGTTTTGTGGCCAGCTCTTTGCCCGGAGGGACTCTTGCTGCTGCTGCTGCTGCCGCTGCCGCTGGGTTAAGGAGGCTGATGTGGGCGGCTCCTCCCCAGGAGCTGAGAGATCCAAGCTGGACTCCTTGGAGGCCCAGAGAGTAGAAAGCCTCCTTTTCCTAACAGTGGCTGGAGGGCTGACCCCTGCTGGGTGGGATGCAAGGTCCTGAGAGAAGTGTGCAGGCATTGGGGACCCACTGAGATAGGAGGCACCTCCCGATGGCCTTGGGCTCCAACCCAGGGCTGCCTCCTCAGGGGTGCTGTGTTTCAGGGGCTTTCTCAAGGTGGGGCTCCTGATTGCTAGAGAGGGGCTCTCATCCTCAGAGGAGCTCAATCCTAGATCCTGCAAAGTAAAAACAGAGTTTTGAGTCCTAGAAAGTCCTGAGGAGCCTTGAGACAGGCACTAAACTCTGACCCCAGGCACATTCTTATTTAAGCATGATGGCCCCATGAGGCAGACCTAAGTTGTCGCCCAGAGAGGGGAGTGTGCAGAACCCAGGGGCAGAACTGCAGGCCCTGAGATGGAACCCTGAACAGGGCTAGACCACGCCCCTCTGTGCTTGCCTTTTCATGGATGTAATTATTGTCAAAACAGTAAGCATTGTCAGAGATGTATTTTTCAAGAATAGGATTGAAGCATAGATAACATTCAGGTAACCATATTTTTCCACCAAGAAAAATCTGTAAGGCATTGTCAATGAAATCATCCTGACTTGTAGACTCACAACATAAAAAGGCAAAACTGTTGACAAACATTGTAGTATTTTATGAACAGGTGAAGCACACTGGGCAGGTGGCTTGCAGTAGGTGCTGTGTGCCCTGGAGGTAACATCCCAACCCCGAGCCCCAGGATGGACTGTAACAATTCCATCACAGCCAATGTTTTCTTCCAAAAGAATGCCTTAAGTGAATCATGCTCCTGCACTCACACCCTTTTCTCAGATCCTGATGAGCTATACCCGGCAAGCACATTTGTGTTCACCATAAGGTATGTGCCTCGGCAGTGCCCCTTGAAGTCTGTCCATGTTAAAGTGACCTGACAGCAGATTGAGTTGTCCAATTGCTTTGTAATGATCTCTTGGTGTCTCAGACACACACATGCATGCTCCTAACTGGTATCTCCGCACATCTGGCCGATTTACTACCAATGGAGGTAACTGCCAAAGCAATATCAGATTTTTCATTTTATGTTTAATCCCACTTGAATGGAACAATTTCCTGCATTTATTTTTTGGTAGTAGGAGTAACAGTGCCCAGTTACAATGTCTGCTGCAGGCAATGACATCCTAAATCAATTAAGGAAGCCACTGTCATTCAGGGTGTAGAAAAAACTGGAACTTTTCTAAAAGAAAAGAATGTTAAAAAATGGAATGATTTTAACATTTCCTGATGCATGCCTGCCAATACTGTATAATTAGCAAGTGCATGTCCATTGCCTGGACAGAGCCAGCAATCACAAGAATGCAGAATGTACCTAGGAGAGACTCAAAAAAGCACATCAGCATTCCTGAAAACAGGTCCACTCCAGTCTAAGGTGAAACCCTGAGGGCTGCACCTAGGAGTCCGCCTGCTCAGGACTGGCTTGCAGCTTCTTCCCAGGCTGATAACTGTGTCATAAGTTCAAGGACGTCACCACTTTGCTAAATTATTGTATGCATTTGTACACAGAGAGGATTATCTGGTAGTTAATTTTGGGGGAGGCACAGCTAGAAACCATTTTAATGATGGTGAAGTAATAGAGAGCTAAGTTTCTCTTAGAACAAAGAGATAGATGAGTACTTGCTTTAAACCTGAGATGGATTAGGAATATTCATTCAAAGTGGTGGGAAAGTATATTAGTTATTTACTGGGTAACAAATACACCAAAACATAGTGGCTTAAAACAGACATCTGTAATTGTAATGTCTATGGGTCAGGAATTTGGGAGCAGCCTCTCTGGGCAGTTCTGGCTTGGGGTCTCCCATGAGGCTGTCATTGAGGTATTGGCTTCATTCATCTGAAGGCTTGACTGGGGATGGAGGTTCTATGCCAAGGTTGCTCGCTACCCACATGCCCTGCAATTTGGTGCTAGCTATTGGTGGGAGGCCTCAGTTTATTTCTGCCTGGCCTCTCCAGGGGCTAGTTGAGTGTCCTCCAGATACAGAATAGTCTTCTCCAAGGAGAGTAGGCCAAAAGAGCACAGCATGGAGGCTGCAATGTCTTTGTATAATCTAACTTCAGAAGTCACACTCCTTCATTTCTGCAAAACCTATTGCTTGCACCAGTCAGTTTTCTTCAGTGTGGGAGAACCCCACAAAGGTATGACTACCAAATTGTGAAGGTCACCGATGGCCATCTTAGGGACTGGCTGACATAGAAGAGATAGTGAAAATTGCATTTAAGGAGAAGCCACAGTCCCTGGTCTGTGGCTTCTCCCACCTCATCCCCAGTGTGAGGCCTCAGGACTCCCCTCACTCTTCAGAGCACAGATGGCTGGACAAAGAATGGAAAGAGTCTTATATCATCCTAGGAGATGAGCCCTGTATTTTTCAAAGCCAGCACTCTGACATGGTTTTTGCATCCACTCTGGGGAGGACCCTTCCTCAACCACTCTGCCCTCAGCTTTCAGGGGAAGGGGCTGTAGCACTTAAACACAGCTCTCATTTTCTAAGTGAATTCCTCTTGTTAAAGTCAAACAATATAGAAACAAACAAGTTATACTAGAAAGTCCAGTTGAAAGTCCAGTCTTAACCTTTCTCTAGTCCTTCTCCCTCTAGGTAGTTTCCTTTAGCACTGTGTTACCTCTCCTTCCAGCATATTTCCATGTAAGCAAATATGACACATGCATTCCACATATAAAGGAAAAAACTTAGGTATCTGCATAAATGGAATCATAATACACGTTGTTACATAGTTTTCCACATCCTTGACGATTTCTCATGTCACTGACTCTTTTGAACAAAACATGCACAATAGAATATTTGGATGTGGCATAATGAGATAGTATAGAAAGAGCTCTGTGTTTCACTTCCCACCAAGGCCTTAGAATGAGGCCAGGGCAGAAGAGGTTTGAAAAAAGATGTGGTCTAAGGAAGGTTCTTCTTGGAACCATCTATTCAGTAGAGTGTGCTGGAACATTAAAATCTGTTCTCATTGATTTCTTATGATTCTTATGAGGTAAGTATGATTGTAGTCAGGTCACCAGAGGAAATATTCAAACCCAGATGGCTTATTGGCCTGAAACAGAAGCCGCAACAATGAGGTGTGAACTAGAGTTGGTGAAACCAAGGCTTACCCAGGAGCAACTGTTCTGTGGAGGTCTGGCTTCACATCCCAAACCCCTCAGTCTTGGCCGGAAAGGAGGGAGGGAGTGCCTCCTCCTTTTGGGATGATGAGCTGATCATGACCACTTACAGAGCTTCTACTGTGTTGCCCTTGGAGTATGTTTATTTTGTACATCGTTTCCTTCAGCAAAGCCCTTAAAACTGGATTTGTGTGAACTCCAAATAACCTGAAGGATAGGATTTACTCCACAGCATGAGTCAGCATCAGAAACTGCCAAGCTGCTTTCCAACCTGCCTGCACCATGTTTCTATCCCACCAACCAGCATCCCGTACATTGCTGGTGGGTTGGAAGAATAGTACAGGCAAGTTGGAAAACTGCTACTTTCCAGTTTATTTGCTCCACATTTTTTTTTTTTTTGAGACAGAGTCTCGCTCTGTCACCCAGGTTGGAGTGCAGTGGTGCAATCTCAGCTCACTGCAACCTCTGCCTCTTGGATTCAAGCGATTCTCCTGCCCAGCTTCCAGAGTAGCTGGGATTACAAGCATGTGCCACCATGTCCAGCTAATTTTTGTATTTTTATTAGAAATGGGGTTTTGCCATGTTGGCCAGGCTGGTCTCGAACAGATGACCTCAGGTGATCCACGCGCCTCGGCCTCCCAAATTGCTAGGATTATAGGCGTGAGCCACCGCAGCCAGCAGTTGCTCCACATTCTTACCCACATTTGGCACTGCCAATTTTTAATTTTTAAAAAAGTTTTCTGACAGTCTAGTAGTGCATCTCATTTGCACAAGCAGCATCTTACTTGCATAGTGGTTTTGATTTGCATTTCTGTAATGAGTAAAGAAGTTGAACATCTTTTCATGTATTTATTTACCATCGATATGACTCCTTTGGTAAGCTGAAAGAACTAGAAGCCAAATATATTTGTCATGTTAATAAAGGCAAACAATAAACTCACCTATTAAAACACTGAGATGAGATTAGAAAGCAAAATCCAACTACACATTGCATATAGTGAGACATACCTAAGACAAAGTACTGTAGAAAGCTTCAAAGTAGAATTATGGGCAAAGATAATGCCACAGAAATGCAAATGAAAAAATGTGGACATCAATATTTATATTGGAAAAGGTTGAATTTATGGCAAAATACACGAAACAAGACCAAAACTGGAAGCACAGTGTAATAAAACCAAAAACCAAAATGCATAGCTGTTATGATTACAACAGACAATACAGCATCAACATTCATAGAGTGAACTCCTAGGAAAAAAATACAGAAAATCAGAAATAAAGTAGTAACTGAGACTGATTCACCTTTTTAAGCCCATGCTAGATCACGGGGCGGGCGGGTGGGGGAACAAACCAACAACAACAAAAAAACCAACAACAACAAAATCAAAATCCCATAGAAGATTATCTTGTTACTTGGAGAATAATCAGCACTGGAAAGACTTTAAATTCTTCAACTTCAAAAAAGAGATTGAGATCTCAGAGTAAAGTTAAGAAATGGGGGTGAGAAGACAGACTGGGACTTTTATCAAACAGAAACTGCAAGGTAACATAAGTACATTTTTATTAACAGAAACTACTTTTAACTAATCTATTTATAAAAGTGATCTAAAAATCAGTACTTAAATGTTGATAATTTGATGTTTTCTGATAAAATATTGTAATGTATTAAAAGCTTACAGAGAAAACAATTTAGTATGTTTTACAAATATATGCCCAGAACAGATGACCCAGACATGCATAGGAGGATGTCATGTGGCAGAAGGTACATCTCAAATGATTAGAGAAGAATGTGTTTTTGTTCTCTTTCATCACATCTTCTTCTGGCTGGTTGGCCACTTGGGAAAAAAATAACAACAGCAAAGCCAAGTCCCTATAACTCATGGCTTACACTAAAATAAATGACAAGGAATCTAAGATTTTAAAAATTCATAAATTACCAGAAAAAAAAAACAAAAAAATTAAAAATCTGAAACAAAGTCGGGTTCTTATATCACATTGTTCACCAAGATAACTCCAAGTGGATTAAAGACTTACATGTAGAAAAGAAAGCCGTAAGAGTATTAGAAGGAACTATCAGTGCATTATCTATAAACTTATGTAAGGCTTTGCTATGACTTACAACATAGAGGCCATAAAAGCACTAGACTACATATAAACTTATAAAAACTTCTACAATAAAAAGGAAAGAAAAAAGATACACCAATGCAAAGACAAAAGATGAACCACAATTTCTATAGAAGATAAAGAAGCAGTGAATCTTCCTATTTAGAAAAACATCCAACAACCTGATGGATAAATCCACAAAGTTTCTTAGCAGTTCATAGAAACTGGTCCTTCAGTATACACATGCTGAACCTCATTCTCAGTAATAAAAATGCAGATCAAAATGAAACCAAATTCCCATTTGGTTTTATCTATCGGACTTCAAAAATTTAGAAGTATGAAAACTTTAGACAACACAGAGAGGAAACTGGAACATCTTCTATGGAAGGCAGTTTGGAAACTGGAACATCTTCTATGGAAGGCAATTTGGTAGCACTCAAATTTGTAAGTTAGTATTCTATTTGGACACCAACTCCCCTTCTAGAGAGTTACTCTATAGAAGGATATTCGAAGCAGCTAAAAACAATGTTTCCTTATGGTGGGGAAAGGGCTGGAGGACAGCAGTGGTCACTGTGCATCTTATGCTTTTGAAATTTTATGCTCTTATACTTTTGATCACTTTTGAAACCACAGGCATGCATTTTCTATTTATAAATAAAAAATAGAAAAAGAATCCCTACTTCTCTGACGAAGAAGCCCAGGCACGGGAAACTAGGAATGGGGTGCCCAAGGCTGCTGGGTTGGGAGAGGGAGTTACTTCTCCATCCAGCAGGCGGAGCTGTAGGCTCCAGAGCTGTATGCAACGCAGGGTGCTAAGGACAGGTTTTAACTTCAGGTGGAATTGTGATCTACTTCTGCAGGATGGCATTTACTTTTGCATCTAGAGCATGAGGTGTCCTGTCACTGTGCCCTGGGGCTGCTGGTCCCCTTGGTGGCCTGGCTTTCTCTAAGGGCTGTGGCTAAGGTGGTTCTTAATGCTGAGGTTCCAAAGGCCTCATGAGACAGGCCAGGGGAGGAGATGGAGGAGGACCAATGCCCAGTGTCTCAGGACAATGCCTGACCCCACCTGATGTCAGTGAGATTGTGCATGGGCTCTGGGGAATCTGGAGGGCCTGGGACACACCTGGGGCCTCAGAGCCCAGGCTGGGGAGATGTGGAAGCCCAGGGGCTCTGTCAGAAGATCTCTCCTGCAGGCCATGTCGTGGGCATCAAGAGGAGACTCTGGGCAAGGCTCCCGAGGACCCCAGGGTGTTAGTGCCCGGCCTGCCCAACCCACAGGCCGCCAGGACCAGGCCACAGCTTTGTGCTAGCTCAGGACAGGGCCAGGCCTAAGGCCAGTCCTCAACCAACCTCTTGCTCGGGCAGCCTTGAGGGCCCTTCCTTCCTACCCACCCGCCACCTCTTACTGTATTCAGCTAGATCTCATTCCCAGGCTGCACCCCTCCCCACCTACCTGCACCCCAGGCTCCATCCTGCTTTGCCTCTGGGGCTGGCTTCCAAGTGGGCAGTTGCAGTGCCCACCCTGTGGCCCTCAGCACCAAGAAATACCTGCTGTGTCCCCACTTAGGCCCCGGTAGGTATGCAGGAGCCCACCCGAGCCCGAGTTAGCCTGATGGCCACGCCATTGCGCAGGTGTGGGGCAGGTTTCCCTCGCCCTCTAGGCCTTCCCCTTGTTGGTTTCTGTTGTGTGCACCTGAGCCTGTGGGAAGTGAAGGCTGGCTGGGCACTTGTGCCCCGCCCCCCACCCCCCAGCAACAAGCCACCTGTGCCAAATACTGTTTGATGTGCATCACAACCACCTACGGGAATGGAGTTGGGGTGGTAACCCCAACTCAATCCACAAGGCAACTGGAAAAAAAAAACCACGTTTCCATGTCAAGAAAAGAGGACCCACAACCACTGGACTACAAGGTATGTTTCTCTGCAGAAGACTCCCTACCAGTCAGTCCTTCATTGAGTGCTTCTGAAACTTGAGCTGCTCAGAACCTCCTGGAGGGCTTGTTAGAGCCCAGAGCGCTGGGCCAGCCTCAGTTCCTGATTGGGCAGGCCTGGGCAGGGACCCGTGATTGGTATCACCTAACGACTCCCAGGTGTTGCTCTGCTGCAGGTCCACTTAGGAACCACTGCACGACTGAAAGGCAACACGTGCCACAGAGTAATGGTAAATTAATCTTTACCAATCTATACTAAAGCTGATCTATACTAATAGTAATCTCTAACCATGCCTTAACTTTTTTGGGGAATGAAACTAAAAAGAGCAATTCAGAAGCTAGTAACGACTAGAATGATCTGTGGTAGTTTGTTCTTAGACATAATCTCAGTTTTCTAACAACCCCAAAGCAAAGCTTTTAGTGTGCCTATTTTATTTTATTATTCATTTACTTACTTTTTTTTTTTTTTCCAGACAGAATCTTGCTCTGTAACCTAGGCTGGAGTGCAATGTGATCTTGGCTTACTGTAACTTCTGCCTCCTGGGGTCAAAGGATCCTTCTGCTTCTGCCTCCCAAGTAGCTGGGACTAGAGGTGCATGCCACCATGCCTGGCTAATTTTGGTACTTTTTTGTAGAGACAGGCTTTGCCATGTTGCCCAGGCTGGTCTCGAACTCTGTGTGATCTGCCCGCCTGGCCTCCCAAAGTGCCAGGATTACAGGTGTGAGCCACCATGCACGGCCAGTAAGCCTGTTTTAATAAGGGAAAGACAGCCCATAGTTGTGGGGCAAATTACTGGAGTTTACCTAGTGGTATTCAGCAGAACCAAGACAAGAATCCAGGACCGTCTGACTCCAAAATAAGTGCTTTTTATCCCTTGCTACTCTGTATTGTTTTTCTGAACTTTGCCACTAAGTTGCCATGTGATTTTGGTGAATGAATGCTGTCACTGGCTCTCTCCTTTCTCTGTAAAATGAAGTGCTATGTGAGGGCTTTCCCAGCTCTGAAACATCTGCACATAGGAACCTAAATGAGGAGGCACGGCTGCAGAGCTAAGGGGCTCTCAGCACCCAGGCCTGTGTGCAGCACGCAGAGCTGAGGCCTGCGGTGGATGCTCACCCTCACCCTCTGACTGTCCGCTTTCAGAACACTCAGTGGCAAGAGAGGTTGAGATCCCTGAATCCTGGGTTCTTCCTGAGGCTTCAGAGAGCACCAGAAAGGGTTTGTCAGAGAGCCATCCCAACTTGCCCTGGTTGGCGCAGAGCAACACAGCCGGGTGACTGGCTCCAGGTTCAAGTGCTGAGAGTGGCTCGAAATTCTTCTACCCTGGGGGTGGGGCTCTAGGGGTACAGCCTTTCTGGAGTGCAAGTTGGTGTGAATGTATGATACACTTAAAAGTATGGATGGCCTTGAACCAGCAATTCCACTTGTATGAGTATGTCAGGAGATAATCAGACTGAGTCATTCCTTATTTCCTGTTACTGGTAGCCATGGAGTGTTATCTTTAAAAGCCCAAGTAGATGCAGTGTGCAAAGCCAGGAAAAGGACACTGATGAAATAAATTAGAATGAGTCTGAGGGAAGGAATACTTTGCAGCCAGTATGTGAGTATGAACATGTGTATGTGCATGGATGTACACATGTGTGCATACACACACTACAGACGTTTGTGATATATTAAAGGAGAAAAAAGCTATAGAATAGACAGTATAGTGTGATCTCATTTTAAAAATGACACAGGGCTGGGCACAGTGGCTCACGCCTGTAATCCCAGCACTTTGGGAGGCTGAGACAAGTGGATCACCTAAGGTCAGGAGTTCAAGACCAGCCTGTCTAAAATGGTGAAACCCCATCTCTACTAAAAATACAAAAATTAGCCAGGCATGGTGGTGTGCACTTGTAGTCCCAGCTACTTGGGAGGCGGAGATATGAGAATTGCTTGAACCCGGGAGGAGGAGGCTTCAGTCAAAAAAAAAAAAAAAAAAAGAACAAAATTAACACAGGCACATATGTACGCACATATCCAAAAAGAGACACACAGAAATGGTAGCGTTTGTGACATCCAGATGGCAGGATGGTGGATAAACTTTAACATCACTTAATTGTTTCGCATTTTTTCTAAAAACAACACCTAATGAATAAGAGTGTTTGAAGGTAAAGCTCCCTTAGCACCGTCAATTCATTTTCCAGATGGGGAAACTGAGGGCAGCAGAAGGGAGAGGCTTGTACAGAATACTGGAGTGAAGCAGCGGGGGCTGCTTGGTCCCGGTTCCCAGTTCCTGCTCAGGTCTCTCTTCCCTGCACTATGCCACCTGGGCGTGACTGAGGACAGAGTGGTTTGTTCTTAGACTGGAGTCCTGAATTACTTTTGAAAGCACAAAAGTCTAAGTTCCCTGTCATAAGACCTTAATAGTTCCAGGCAAGGATGAAACAGATGCACATGACAAGTATTTGTCAGAAGTACCACTTGGCCCCAGAATAGTGGCCTGCAGAGATGACCACGCCCTATTCCCCTGAACCTGTGAATCTGTTCTGTCACATGGGAAAAGAGACTTTGCTGATGGAATTAAGGGTCAGACCTTAAAACTGGGAGAGTATGCTGGGGAGTCAAGAGGACAGCAGAGTGTGTCCTGGTTAGAAGGGGTCAGAGGGCAGGAGAGAGGGGCAGACAGCATCAGAGAGCCATCAGGGTGAGGCCATGTTGAATCTTGTAGAGGACGAAGAAACCACAATGACTTTCCCAGAGGGCCCTCTTGAGCACAAGGAAGAAAACAGTAACTCAAATGACTACCATGACAACCCTCTTACCTGGTGAGGAACCCTGACCTCCTATAGTGTAATTATTTTCTATCACAAGGACTGATACAGAAAAATCTGATGTGGCAGGTGCTATTCCATTTGCCAATGGGAAAACTGAGGCACAGAGCTATCAGGCTACTTGCCCAAGATCACAGTGCTGCCAAGGACCTAGCCTGGACCCCATCTCATGTCCCAAAATGCAGCACAAAGCTGGCCAGGCCACCCCCAGGGCTTTCTGACCTCCAGGTCCCCAGAGTTGCCTCCTCACTCTAGGGTTGCCCTGACCTCTTGACTTAAGGGTTGCCCCAACCTCCTGAATCTCAGGTCTCTGTGACCTCCTGGCACATAGGTACACTGGTTTGGGCAGTGTAAGGATATTTTGTTTGTGTCTGTGAATAATATAATTGGGAAATCAAAGTGTGTTTCCACACAGTGGTGTTAGCCTGGCACTGGGTGGCAGCCGTCAGGTGCTGTCATGGCCATCACTGGGCAGCAGCCAGGGGAGAAGCCATGCATGTGCCTGCAAGCTCCTGGGTCCAAGCCTAGAGCCCGACACATTCTTTTCATTGGGTCCCAGGAGAGCTCTGCAGCACAGAATCCCAAACCTCTCACTGTGCAGGACACACAGGCTCTGAATTCAGATGCGATCCAAGTCCAAGCTGCCAGTTTGGGTATGGCTGCTAGTCAGCCATGTTGAAACCCCATTAGGGTTACATACAGTGCTTGTGGAAGTGGTGGCAGGATGAGGTTCAGAGCCCAGCTCTTGTCATCTTGCTGACATGGGCCTTGGAGGGGACACATAGCCCTGGACGATGAGAGCCCCTCACTGGGTCTTGTGATAAGGTGTAGAAAATCCTCAAGACAGTGTGTGGCATGTGGTAAACTCAACAACTTTTAGCACCTTCTCTCTCTACATCTTCTACCCACATTGTTACAGTCATGATTTTCCACCTGCATTTCCCTTCTCTGTCCCCATTTCCATTTCCATTGAATATGTTTTTGTGGAAACTCCACCACAACAGATAACATGTTGTTTTCTACACAACCAGTGTGCTCTAGGTTTCTTTTGACCCCAGGATGTAAATAAGTGGTCAGTACTCTTTGTAAAGCACCACAAGGCAGGGAAAACTATTGTGTTAGTCTGTTCTTACACTGTTATAAAGAAATACCTGAAACTGGGTAATTTTTAAGAAAAGAGGTTTCATCAGCTCACGTTTCTGAAAGCTGTACAGGATTCTGCTTCTGAGGTCATCTCAGGAAACTTACAATCATGGCAGAAGGCAAAGGGGAAGCAAGCACTGCCTTCACATGGTGGAGCAGGGGAGAGAGAGGAAGGGGAGGTGCTATACACTTTCAAACAAGCAGTATTAGGGGGATGGTGCTAAACCATTAGAAACCACTCCCATGATCCAATCACCTCCCATCAGGACCCTCCTTCAGCATTGGGAATTACAATTCAACATGAGATTTGGGTGGGGACACAGAGCCAAACCATGTCATTCTGCTCCTGGCCCCTGTGAAATCTCATGCCCTTCTCACATTGCAAAATACAATCATTTCTTCTCAATAGTCCCCCAGAGTCTTAACTCATTACAGCATTAACTCAAAAGTCCAAGTCCAAAATCTCATCTGAGACAAAGAAAGTCCCTTTCACCTTGAGCCTGTAAAACCAAAATAAGTTAATTACTTCCAAGATACAATGGGGGTACAGGCATTGGAAAATGCTCCCATTTCAAAAGGGAGAAATTGGGACTTCAGGCCCCATGCAAGTCTGAAACCCAGCAGGGCAGTCATTAAATCTTAAAGCTCCAAAACAATCTCCTTTGACTTCACATCCAGGCCACAGTGATGCAAGGGGTGTTCTCCCAAGGCCTTGGGCATCTCTTCCCCTGTGGGACTGCAGGGTTCAGCCCCATCAGCTTCTTTCAGAGGCTGGCATTGAGTGCCTGCAGCTTTTCCAGGTGCACAGTGCAAACTGTCAGTGGATCTATCATTCTGGAGTCTGGAGAATGGTGACCCTCTTCGCACAACTCTACTGGGCAGTGCTCCAGTGGGCCCTCTGTGTGGGGTCTTCAGCCCCACATTTCACTTCCACACTGCCCTAATAAATGTTCTCCATGAAGGCTCTGCCCTTGTAGCAGACTTCTGCCTGGACATCCAGACATTTCCATACATCCTCTGAAATCTAGGCAGAGGCTCCCAAGCCTCAACTCTTGCCTCTGTGCACACACAGGCCCAACACCACGTGGAAGCCATCAAAACTTGGGGCTTACACCCTCTGAAGCAATGGCCTGAGCAGTACCTTGGTCACTTTTCACCATGGCTGGAGCTGGAGCAGCTTTAATACAGGGCACCGTGTCCCAAGGCTGTATAGAGCAGCAGGGCCCTCAGCCTGGCCCACAAAGCCATTTGCCCCTCCTAGGCCTCTGGGCCTGTGTTGGGAGTGGCTGCCCCCTTAGGTCTCTGAAATGCCCTGGAGGCATTTTCCCCATTGTCTTGGCTATTAACGTTTGATTCATCTTTACTTATGCAAATTTCTGCAGCTTTGAATTCCTCCCTAGACAATGGGTTTTTATTTTCTACTACATGGCTAGGCTGCAAATTTTCCAAACTTTTTCACTCTGCTTCTCTTTTAAAAATAATTTCCAGGTTCAGATAATCTCTTTGCACATGCATATGAGCTGATGCTATTAGAAGCAGCCAGGTCATGTCTTGAATGCTTTGCTGCTTAGAAATTTCTTCCAGCAGACACCTTAAATCATCTCTCTCAAGTTCAAAGTTTAACAGATCCCTCGAGCAGGGGCAAAATGTTGCTAGTCTCTGCTAAAGCATAGCAAGATTGACCTTTACTCCAATTCCAAATAATTCCTCATCTCCATCTGAGAACTCCTGAGCCTGGACTTAATTGTCCATATCAGTATTAGCATTTTGGTCACAACTATTTGAAAAGTCTTTAGGAAGTTCTCAACTTTCCCTCATCTTCCGTTTTCTTCTGAGCCCTCCAAACTGTTCCCATCTCTGCCCCTTACCCAGTTCCAAAGTAGCTTCCACATTTTAAGGTATATTTATAGCAATGCCTTACTCCTGGCACCAATTTTCTGCATTAGTTCATTCTCATGCTGCTATAAAGAAATACCTGAAACTGGGTAATTTATAAAGAAAAGAGGTTTAATCTCTTCATGGTTCTGTGGGTTGAACAGGCTTCTGCTTCTGGCGAGACCTCAGGAAACTTACAATCATGGCAGAAGGCAAAGGAGAAGCAAGCACCATCTTCACGTGGCAGAGTGGTGGGGAGGAGGTGCTATACACTTTCAAACAAGCAGCATTAGGGGGATGGTGTTAAACAATTAGGAACTGCCCTCAGGATCCAATCACATCGCACCAGGCTCCTCCTCCAACAGTGGGAATTATAATTTGACATGAGATTTGGGTGGGGACACAGAGCCAAGCCATATCAACTATAAACTTCATTAATAATCAACTAAGTGCAAAATAACCTAACACAGTATTGCTTTAAAATTACTGTATCTGGCTGGGCACAGTGGCTCATGCCTGTAATTCCAACATTTTGGGAGGCTGAGGTAGGCAGATCACTTGAGGTCAGGAGTTTGAGACCAGCCTGGCCAACATGGTGAAACCCCATCTCTATTAAAAATACAAAAATTAGCCAGGCATGGTGGTGGGTGCCTGTAATCCCAGCTACTCGGGAGGCTGAGGCAGGAGAATCACTTGAATCTGGGGGATGGAGTTTGCAGTGAGCTGAGATTGCACCACTGCACTCCAGCCCAGGTGACAGAGTGAGACTCTGTCTTCACACACACAAAAATAAAGTTACTGAATCTGCAAACATGATAACGTCAACATATAATACTGCTGATATTGAAGTGAAACTTATACTCTCATACATCGTTGTTGGCTGTTTAAATTGAGATGAAGAGGAGTTATTTTTTATTATTTTAAACTTGGAATTTTATCCTGAGAAAATATCATTAGGAAAGGAAAGGAAAGGAAAGATTAAAATGATTGCAGCATTATTTGTAACGAAGAAAAGCTGGAAACAAACCACAGTCCAAGTCCCCCAAAAGTAACATGCTGTGGTTTTCGTAAACACATGATCCTCATATGGTAACTCCAGTGATGGCACCCTGTGTGATATGCACACCATATGCGGGTGATGGCACCCCAGGTGATGGGCACACTGTATGCAGGTGATGGCCTGCCAGGTGATGGGCACACTGTATGCTGGTGATGGCACCCCAGGTGATGGGCACACTGTATGCAGGTGACAGCACCCCATGTGATGGGCACGTTATATGAAGGTGATGGTACCCCACGTGATGGGCACACTGTGACTTGGGGAATGAGACTCCCACTCTTTTTACCTCAGGGTCATTGCTGCCTGGCCATGTCACAAAGTCCTGCAGAGCCGGGGTCACCTGTCCTTAGTGCTTGCCACTGTGTTGTAATTGACAGCCTTTGCTCCAACTCAGTGTGTGTAGCGAGTGCAGCAAGGGCCTGGGGACCTGAGGACAGTAATTTGACAGATCCATCCTGGGGTGGGAGAGGTCCTGCTGCCCCTGTGGGGTGACCTATTATGGGCTGGGTGAGTGGCAACCCTGGTGTTTGTGTTGGACTGATGGCCTCACAAGCACATTGAGGTTTCTTGCTGACAGAATCCCCATGGGGGTCATGGCATGAGTTCACGGGGCCAACCTGGTATGGGAATTTTCACCTCACCAAAGTGATGGACACTTCCCACCATCTAGTGAATTCAGGGTTAATCAAACAACACCACGTCTAACGTAGTAGAGTCATGACTTTCCTGAAGCCCATGCATGGTCCGGGTAAGTGTCATCTTCTACCAAATCATCTTAGTTTGTATATGGGTGGTGAAGATTCTTGGGGGAATGAGATGCATGTGTCTCCTGGGAGTGAGCAACAGGGAGCTCTGGTGTCCTGGTGGCTCGTCCTCATTTCCCTCCACCACCCAGGCCCTCTCACCACCCAGCTGCAGCAATGATAGCTCTGCCTCTTTGTTTCTTCCCTCAAATGTATCCATTACCCTAATCTCTCACTTCTTATGGAGTGGTTTTGTGCAAGTGCGCGCCCAGAAGTGCTTTGTGAACCCATGGCCTCAGACTTGAGCATGCAACAGATTCTCCTAGGGGGCTTGCCAAGTAGCAGAGTGTGGGATGCGCCCCCAGAGGCCGGAGTCTGGGGTTGGTGTAGGGCCTGGGGATGGGCCTTTCTACTCATCTAGGTAGAAATGCCAATTAGTGAGTGACCGTGGTCTAACCCACCCCACCTTACCAGAGGTGAGAAATTAGGAGGGGTCTGTCACCTGAGCAGCCTTGATGTGGGGGGAGCATAACAGAATGAAGACGAAGAGCACCTGCCCTATGTTTGGCACTTGATACCTGCCCTCTTTCACCCAACCCACTGCACCCTGAATGCAAATGCTTCAGGATGGTCTCGCTTCCACCACCAACACTGAGATTCAGACCCTGGTCTTCTGACAGGGTCCCTTGGGCTTTGGCCTGGACACATCTGTGCTCCTCCTGTGTTTAGAAACTGGGTTTTGTTGACGTGACAAGAGCTAGGTGACTTTTCCACTTTGATTAGTGGGGAGTGTGGGCGAGAGCTATTTTTTCAAACTTTCCCATCAGTTTGCCAAGCGGTGTCCTTCATCAGCTTGGGAGATAAGGGCAGCACGTCGGGCCTTTGCACAGATTTACATCATCCCCTGTGTTGATCATGGAACATAAGCAAAACATCACTTTGTTTTTTTCCCCATGTTAAAAACAACTTCCTTTCTGAGGTGTCCCTGGATTGCAGCATTTCTTCCCTTTGAAAGTTTGACTTTGCCCTTGACTCTTGTATTGTTTTTCAGAGCATGGATTGCCCAATTTTCAGCTGCTGGTGAGTAAGCAGCACACTGCACGAAGGCAGGATTGGGAAGAGCAGATGATGAAAGTACCCGTGTGACTGCACCACCCCAGAGGTCCCAGCCTCTGCCCTTGGCAGGAATGAGCCACCGTGCTGCTCAGGATGACAATAGCTCCTGTTCATGCAGTGCTTTCTTGTACCAGGCAATCCATCATCCCCATCTTACAGGTGAAAAAACTGAGGCCAGGGGCTTTATGCAACATGCTAGGACATAGAAATCTAAGGCAAAAAACAAACGGTCTTGCTCCAGAGCTGCTCTGCTGTTGATACTTCCCAGCTTTCATGAGCTCCCCTTCAAGGGCTAACACAATTGTCAGAGTTGAGTTGTTGAGTGCAATGGTCAACACTTGTTCTTGCGGTTCCCACAAGAAAAAGACAGATGCGTTATGAAGTGCCATCAAATTACTGGCAGAGGCCGTGTGTGGCCCTATTCATAGGCACCCCCTGGAGTGACACAATGGGACTGCTATGATTATGTGCCCCTCACCTTTTCTGAATCACTGATAGTGGTTTCCTTTTCTTTGCAGCACAGAGAATTTGCAATGTGGCAGGAGGTCTCCTGGTCCCTGGTTTAATACCCTTTTTTGCTCGGTTGATTGAATACAGATTCCATGTCTAGCACTGAAAGCTTTCCACACTTACCCCAAACAACTGTTCATCCCAGCCTCCCAAAATATGCTCCCAGTTGCCCCTGCACATGCGGACATTTTTGGCCCTAGTCTACGTAAAATGCCTGTATGCTATGGCAGGAAGGGTAAAGGCTTTGATTTGGGTGAAGAAGGGGCTTCATCTCCAGCTGGTGGTGATGAGACCTACTGGCAACTTTGGCATGTGTGGCTTGGCATGAGGTATGCCCAGTACAGTAAACGTTTATGAAACACTAGCTCCCCCACCCCTCCCTGCTCTAATGCTCTGATTCCAGGTGTCCTGTGAAATTGGATTCATAGTTCTTTATCAAATGGGCATGGGGCACCTATTGGTGCCTGTGTGGTGCTGGACAGAAGGACATCTATGTGCTTGTCCCCTGTTCACTAAACCAGGTGAGACACACCCCAACACACACACACACACAGAAGTACGTAGATAGGCATTTATTTTAGCTCTTCAGCATGAGTATAACCCAATGTGAGATCAAGCATCAGGATTGCACAGGGGGGCACTGAAGTCAGGCTGTGCAGAGGTGAGGACATTTATGGTGGGTCCCCAGGGATGGAGAAGGGGTCATAGGAGGAAGGAACAGTGCCATGAAGATATAACTGAGCCCAGAATGGTCCTCAACCTTTGGGTGGTCAAAGGCCCATTAGAGTCGATGACGACTCCCAAAGACCACACGGAAGCACACAGTTGTGCAGTTGGCTCCAGGGAGTCCGAGGGGCCTTGAGCTAAGGCATGGACCTCGTCTATGGCTCTCTGACTTTTCTTATCTGTCTCTAACTCTTCCTCTCACCAGTTTTGGTCACTATGTGGGCCATCCCATCTGAAGCATCATTCCATACTCCCCTTCCTGATGTTCTTTTCTTTCTTTCATGCATTAATCACAAGCTGTAGTGCATTTGTTAAAGTATTTGTTTACTATTTTCCCCCCTCTACATCTTTGAGGGTGGGGCTCTGCCTCCTTCATGGCTGGTCCTCAGCTTCTGGGTGTCTGGTTGGTGCTCAGAAGGGGTGCAGGAATGAGGGGTCCCCAGGCGCCGGCTCCCTCCCTGGTGATCTTCCAGAACCGATCTTTCTTTCTTTTTCTTTCTTTTCTTTTCTTTTCTTTTTTCTTTTCTTTTCTTTCTTTCTCTTTCTTTCTTTTTCTTTCTCTCTCTTTCTTCCTTCCTTCTCTCCATCTCTCTCCTTCCTCTCTTTCCTCCATTCTTTCTCCCTTTCTTTCTCTCCTCTCTCTCTTTTTCTCTTGAGACAGGGTCTCACTCTGCCACCGAGGCTGGAGTACAGTGGTGTGATCATAACTCACTGTAGCCTCAAACTCCTGGGCTTAAGTGACCCTCTCACCTCAGCCTCCTGAGTAGCTAGGACTACAGTCATACACCACCATGCCTGGCTAATTATTTTTATTTTCACAGAGACAGGGTCATGCTTTGTTACCCAGGCTGGTCTCAAATCCTTGGCCTCAAACGATTCTCCCACGTCAGCCTCTCAGTGTTGGAATTACAGGCGTGAGCCACTTTGCCTGACTCAGAACCTCCTTTCTAAGGATATCCACTCTCTTAGCCTGCTTATACTCCTGTGGTGGTGGCCTGCTGCCCTAACGAGGAGTCTAAACCCCTTTGCACAGCCTCCAGGCCTCTTTGTGCCTGGTCCCCTGCCTGCTCCCCTGCCACTCCCTGCCTGTTATTCCAGCTCCCAGCAGGAAGAACTACTGGCTCTTCCCTGAACACACTGCACTCTTCCCAGCTGTCTGCTGTCATCCCACCATCATCTCTATTCTCCCACATTGCACACCCCATCCCTTTGCTGCTTGGGGGAAGGCCACTTACCCTCCAAGACCAGCCATGGCCAGCAGCTTATGGAGACGTACCCAGACACAAATAGACCTGCTGTCTCTTCCCACCCCACTTATCCTAAGGGTGAGGTTGTAAGTAGCCCGCCCTTGACAGACCATCCTCCTGCTAGATGGGGGCAAGACTGTGGCTCAGTGTAGGGCATCCCATCACCCCTTTCCCCCACACCTAGCTCAGTACCTGCCCTACATTGGAAGTGTACCTCCCTCCCACTCCACTGCGGTCACTGTTGGGTGAAGGAAAGAATGCAGACAGAAGCTTGGGAGCTTGAGATGGAGAAGCTGGAAGGAAGAGCAATTCATTCTGAGGGGGCAGCCGCAGGAGGTGGGGGATATCAGGATAGATTCCTGCAAGAAAGAGTTTCCGGGATGGATGGAAGAGACCATGGACTTGATAAGCATGATAGAGTGATGGAAGTTCAGGCACTGAGAACAGCAAGACCAGAGTCATGGGGTTAGGGTCAGGCCAACTGAGGCTGAGGTGCAGCAGGTCCGGAGACCTCTCTCCCAGGGCCCACCCTGCACTTCCCAGAGCTGAGAGATGCACCTCCTTTCATGTCTCCCCTGGGCACTTCCCCAGCCTCCCCAGCCAGCTGTGAGTCAGAGCACTGGGACCACCAAAGGCAGGCCAGGCTGTGACCCCTGCCAGGGGGCAGTGGGGCTTGGGGATTCATGAATGTTCCCAGAAATGGCTGTGTGAGCAGTCACATCATCGGCTGTGACTCCAACCTGCCAGGGCAGGGCCGCTCACTCCCACACAGGATGGACGGATGGACAGTCGGCCTACACAGGCCTGTAGGGAGGGGCTTGGCTCCATCTGTGTTGACAGAGGGTCAGGAGTAGGAGGAGAGCTCTCTCTTGATTTGGGGGCTGTTTGGTTTGCTGTTGCTATGAAGCAAGCAAGGAAAACATTTGGGAAATCGATCCTTGAGGGGAGGAATTTTCACTACATGCAGGACAAGTGAGACCTCAGGGAGGATGGGTGGGTCGAATGCTGAGCAAGTGCACAACTATCCAGGGCGGAGTACACTGCCTGGCACACAGCAGGTGGCCTCCAGATATTTACCAAAGAATTGCCTCTTTCGTGTGTTTCATTAAGAAAACATTTCAGGTGTGGGCACTGATTGCAAGCTGAGGAAGTCAGAAAATACAGAGCACACATTCTTCTTCTGGAAATCAAATTGCTTAGGCATCTACCCTAAAAATAATGTCAAAAAATTCAAAACCGTTGGTCAGTTCCTTTACCAAACACCAAACTCTGCTCTGTAAAGAAATAATGACAAACAATCATAAACTTCCAACTGCAGTGACCTCACTGCCTTATTTTGATTTTTGCAGGAGACGCTGGGGCCATTACTCTTTGGAGACTTTAGAGGTAGAACAAAAGCCAGCTTGGCAAATCCAAGTCACTTCCCGAAGGCCACAGAAACAGGAAAGTGGTGAGAAAAGGAGGTCGTCAGTTAATTTCAACTTGGTTATTTTTTTATTTTTATTTTTTGAGTCAGAGTCTCGCTCTTGTCTCCCAGGCTGGAGTGCAATGGCATGATCTTGGCTCACTGTAACCTCTGCCTCCTGGGTTCAAGCGATTCTCCTGCCTCAGCCTCCTGAGTAGCTGGGATTACAGGTGACTGACACCATGCCTGGATAATTTTTGTATTTTTAGTAGAGATGGGGTTTTGCCATGTTGGTCAGTCTGGTCTCGAATTCCTGATCTCTGGTGATCCGCCCACCTTGGCCTCCCAAAGTGTTGGGATTACAGGCATGAGCCACTGAGCCTGGCCCCTTGGTTATTCTTTAGATTGATAATGTAATAGACAGTGTAAATACATCTACAAATTCAGAAGGTTAAGAAAGGGTATGCAAGGAAAACCGGTCTGTCCCTCAGTCACATTTTTCACCACCACCCACAAGAAGGCATTGCTATCAATTTATGTATTCCTCCCAAAACATTCAATAAATGTAGAATCAGTTGCATACATTCATCTTGCTTTTATTGTACACAAACAGTACCACACTCTGTACTTTCTCATTTGTACTTAGCTAGGAGATTTTACTAAAGTTGAATCACTTTACTTTTAGAGATTTTTCTCTATAAGAAAATCAGAGTTGCTCTTTCTTGTTGATAGCTGTCTATCTTCCAGTGGAAGGATGTCCCAGGATTTATGTATCCAGCACCTAGAGATGGGCATTTAGGTTATTTGCAGTATGGCTTCCAGATAGGGATTGGTTCGCGTATTTTTTCACATAAGTTTAAAACGATCTCTCACGTCTGTCTCATCATCTGTAGGATAAACAGCTGAGGGTGGCATTGTTAGCACAGACCATTCTACCTCCAGCTTCAGAATTTCAGGGTAGTTATTATTTTCACCTGCCCTTACACCTTCCCTGAAGGGAGCAGCAGGGATCATTTCCTTGAATGTAAGAATGACTGTCACTTGAGGTGATTCAGCAATGCTCTACTGTTTTAGAGTGTTTTAGCCAGATTACAGAGAAAGGCATTTACTTAGGGCTTGCTTACAGTAAACAGGACTGTATGGGCATCAGAAATGTGAATTCTTGTTCAGGATCCACCGTTATAGCCTCTGTGACTTTGACCTGGCAATAGCCTTCCTTCTCTGGCCTCAGTGTTCTCCTCTATAAAGCAAGGGGCTGGACAAGCCATCTCCAGTTTCCCAGTTTGGCAACACCACTCCTAAAGGATCTGAAGGGACAACAGGAGGCCCAGGCCTGGAGGTAGGGTAGCCCTGAGCCTGTGCCTAGAATGGGAGGCAAAGATGGTGGCAGGTGGGTGGGAAAATGTGGGGTTTGGGGGTCACAGGAGAGGCCAAGGGGCAGGCCTGGAGCATGGCACGCTCCCTGATCACAGCTCTCCACTGGAAGGCCATGGAGGGAGTGATGGGGAGAGCCTGCAACTCCTGGAGATAAGCCTGATTCTGACTTTCTTTGAAGGATTTTTTTCTTTCGACTTCTTTCCTGTGAAAGAGAATATCCGAGAAATGAGAATTTTAACTAAAGAGAAAACCTTTGCATTTGCTACTGATAAATATCTGGCCTATGCGGGAAAGTCATGGGTGCCCTGGGATTCTGGCTCCACTGCTAACAAGACCTTGTTAGACCTTCTTAACTGCCCCTCCAGAGAGGAGAAAGGCTCTTGGAGGTAGAGTGAGATTGGGGAGCTTGGCAGAGCCCTAGGATGAACTGTGTTTTTGTTTTGTTTTGTTGCAGGTTGGAGGCTTTTTCCTGCAGAAAGAGAAGCAATTCCGGGCTTTCTCACAGATAACCCGCTAGGGCTTGCAGAGACCTGGATTCTAACCCCATCTCGCCTTTCCTCACCTGGGGCATTGTTTTCTGCATTTGAGAACTGCTGGGTGGGCTGGTGTTACCCAGGATTTTTTAGTTTTTGCAGGAGACGCTTTGCAGGAGATCTCTAGGGCTTTTTTCTGTGTCAATTAAAGAGCCTGGCCAGCTGGACCTGGGCTGTCTTTTTGACAAAAACAAACGTCATCCCCCTCCCAGCTGAGCACTTGTTAGAACTGGACTTTAACTCAGGGCCTGAACCCCCTAACAACGGGACAAACAGTATGAAATCAAAACCGTTTACCCTCCTCCCACCAGCGGTTTGCGTAGGGCCTTGGGTGCACTAGCAAAACAAACTTATTTTGAACATTCAGCTCCTAGCGTGCCGCGCTGCCAATCATTAACCTCCTGGTGCAAGTGGCGCGGCCTGTGCCCTTTATAAGGTGCGCGCTGTGTCCAGCGAGCATCGGCCACCGCCATCCCATCCAGCGAGCATCTGCCGCCGCGCCGCCGCCACCCTCCCAGAGAGCACTGGCCACCGCTCCACCATCACTTGCCCAGAGTATGGGCCACCGCCCGCCGCCACCAGCCCAGAGAGCATCGGCCCCTGTCTGCTGCTCGCGCCTGGAGATGTCAGAGGTCCCCGTTGCTCGCGTCTGGCTGGTACTGCTCCTGCTGACTGTCCAGGTCGGCGTGACAGCCGGCGCTCCGTGGCAGTGCGCGCCCTGCTCCGCCGAGAAGCTCGCGCTCTGCCCGCCGGTGTCCGCCTCGTGCTCGGAGGTCACCCGGTCCGCCGGCTGCGGCTGTTGCCCGATGTGCGCCCTGCCTCTGGGCGCCGCGTGCGGCGTGGCGACTGCACGCTGCGCCCGGGGACTCAGTTGCCGCGCGCTGCCGGGGGAGCAGCAACCTCTGCACGCCCTCACCCGCGGCCAAGGCGCCTGCGTGCAGGAGTCTGACGCCTCCGCTCCCCGTGCTGCAGGTACCACAGTCCCGCCCCTGCTCCAGCACCTCCTGCCGCCCGCCCCCGCCCGGCACCTCCCGCCCCCACTCCCCTAACTACTGGGTGGGGCTGCAGCCGGGCAGGTGCTTGTCCACAACTAGAGCTTGAAACCAGAGCACGTAGTTGGGGAAGGAGCTTGGGTCACCCAGTGGAGCCCGATCATTGCATGGTCTTGGCAGGACGTGCCCTGGGAGAAGAAGGAAGATGTTCCAGGGCACACATAGCTTAGTGGAGACTCAAGGAGGAAGCTCGCACTTGGCCCTCGTAGCCCAGGGATCTTTAGAGACCCAGACAGCAAGAGTAGAGGGAGGCGGTGGGGCTGCCTCCGCAGTTGGGATGCCACCCTGGGTCCCCCACCAGTCTCCTTGCCAGCACGTGGGCAGCCCCAGTGGCTGGAGCATCCGGGAAGGCCTAAGAAGGGAATCCCTCCTGCTGGCCTCCCCAGGAGGTGTTTGGAATGTCCTTTGTAATATACGTCCTGGATACAGTATGTGCTTCCCAGATGTTTACAGAACATAATGTGAGAGTTGAGGCTAAAAGCTTCACTTCCATTCATTGCCATAGAAAAACAATGTTTGATGTGTATGTTGCCCCCTAAGAACATGACAATCAGGTTCTTTCCTGGATTTAAGCAGGCATTTGTTTGTAGCGGGAAGTGGAGGAAATGCCTCTTTCTCTACTCCAGCCCCTATCTCCTCATCTGGGCTGCTTGCACGTCCTGTCCTGTGCCATTCTTGGAGGAATTAGGACTTCCATACCCTGATAGGGTGTTAGAGTGAGTGTGTGAGAGTCAGTGACCCTTCCAAGGAGGGAACAGGGATTTCCTGCGGATTCTCTGCCCTTCAGAGGAAATGAAAGGGAGTCGTCTCACTGATCCTCAAGGAGATGGATTTCCACAGGGGGTCCCTTATAGGCCAGTGTGCTGATTCTGTTCATGTACCTTTGGGCTCTATCTGCAAGATCCTCTTGCCATGGGGGTGGAGGAGGTGTTGCAGAGAAGTCCCTTAGGACGTGGGAAGGCAGGGGCCCCAAAATAGAAAAGGGTAGTAGTTTGGGTCAGGAGAGCTGCATTCTAGACTCCACTTCTAGATGAACTGTACCATCCATTCAGGGATATTAGTAAAATCCCCATTTTAAGGATGGAGAAGCTGAGGTTTCGAGGCTCCCTACTAATGCGGTTAGGAACTGAACTCTAATCCTGGCTTCTTTAGGGTTGTTCTCAACCTCAGCAAATGCATTTGTTGCTCTGCTCCCCTGCTGCTTTAAAAGCAGAAACGTGGGGCACCCTTGCCAGGCCCTGAAACTTACTATTGTCAGGAACAGAGCTGGCATTGCTGTTGGGACATCACTCTTCCTGGAAACCATTACAAGGTCCTTTACAGTGAGAGTCAGTGAAAATCAGGTTAGGGAATGTGGCCATCCTCATGGCCCAGCCTGGTTTTGAGGGAAGGAAGTGATCTCCTGGGGGCCCGAGAGGGGCAGATGCTTTGGGAGGGCTCATGGGGTCTGCAATGTTTCCTTTCCAGAGGCAGGGAGCCCTGAAAGCCCAGAGAGCACGGAGATAACTGAGGAGGAGCTCCTGGATAATTTCCATCTGATGGCCCCTTCTGAAGAGGATCATTCCATCCTTTGGGACGCCATCAGTACCTATGATGGCTCGAAGGCTCTCCATGTCACCAACATCAAAAAATGGAAGGTGAGGCCCAGCAGGTGGGTGGTGGGAACTCTCCTGTCAGAGGATGTAGCTTGAGTCGGCTGTGACAAGCAGACCTGGCCCACTCCTTCCTGGTCCTGATGCCCTGGAAAGAAATGCTTTTCCCCCAAAACCTAGTGGCCATTTCTCAGTTAAACTTTGTCAAACTGTGAACACATGGACTTTCAGGAGAGGATGCAAAGAAAATGTAGTTCCGGATGATAGGTTACTTCATGTCTCTGAGTTCCTCTCTAAAGGGTGTCAGAACATTGAGTTACATTGTTCCAAAACTTAGTACAAGGGCCTAACTGCTTTCACCCCCATTGTATGATTTGCCTCCCTTTAAAAAAGTTATCATAAAATAGACATAAAATGTACTGTTTTAACTATTTTGAAGCATAGGTTTCTGTGGCATTAAGTAACAATAAGTAATGCACGTTATTCTGCAACCACTACCAATATCTACCTTCAGAATTTTCATCTTCCCAAACTGAAGCTCGGAACTCATTAAACATCAACTCCCCATTATCTTAATTATGTCTGTTTTGAATTCTACCACTTGAGGGCGACAGAGAATCAAAGTCGGAGTGATTTGATTTGAGAAAATAAATTACTTCCACAAACATGCCTACCCAGAAAAAGGGAGGATTAAACCATTTTCTCAACATTTTGGAATTTCATCTGAGAATAACGATAAATGGAGGAAAGTTAATTCTTAAATTATCCAAATGAATGCCTTAGTCCTCACTTGATTTAGTTTATGTAAAAGAACCTTGTAGATTGCAGAGGAAAGTTATTCAAAATCTAGAAATGTCTTCTGCTAAATTCTTAATTAAGAGTTATGCCCACTCTTCTAACCAGATGGCGGGTGCCAAAAGTATTCAGTAGGTGGCAGGAAGAGTTGGGAAGAGTTTTGTGGTGTTGGTGAGGCTCTTGCCAGGGGATGTCTCTGTGCAGGTGTTGAGAGAGTGACTGGTGAGGGAGAGAATGGTGTTCTTGTTCTTTATCTGAACAACTTAAGACAGACTAACTGCAGGTGGGAAAAAGAGGCCCAGAGGGAGCACATCACATGACACCTAGTCCCAGGTCCCCGTGGCCAGATCGTAGGGCCACTCCTGCTTCTACAAAACCTCTTCCATCAGTCATTGTCTAGGCTGATAATTCACTGTGTCTTGTTAGATATGCTAACGTCAAGTTATTCTCTTAGGAGCCCTGCCGAATAGAACTCTACAGAGTCGTAGAGAGTTTAGGCAAGGCACAGGAGACATCAGGAGAAGAAATTTCCAAATTTTACCTGCCAAACTGCAACAAGAATGGATTTTATCACAGCAGACAGGTAGGTGGCCTTGCCAGTGTGCGTCATCAGGGTGAAAGGGACTACTGCCCTACATTCCTGCCAAGCCACGGTCATTCATGTCAAAGAAGGTCCACTCCAAAGTAGACACCAGAAGTGGTTGTATTGAGCCAGATCCACCCCTCTGGGAACCTGGAACAGCTACGTGAAGAAAGCCTATTGAACAGGTCAATATGTCACCGCCAGAGGTGGAAAACCTGCGCTGGACCAGGGGCCCTGGGGCTAAGCCTGAGCTCCATCACTCAGCAAGCCAATAGCTATGGAAGACTTTCCTAGGCCCCCTAACGCTTGGATCTTGGGTTCCTCACCTATACAAGAGAGGAAGGGAACAAACTTAACTTAGAAAAGCAAGTAGCTATTTGGACAGCTCTTAACACTTTTTTCTCCTTGAACTGTCTAATAAAACACAACAACATTTTTGTGGCTTGCCAGATAATAAATGAGATCAAACAGACCAAGATTTCATATTGAGGAGTGCTTTAGGTCTCAGTGAAGTACAGGTTCTGTAGATTTTATTGGGAGAAACTGAGGACTAGGCCCTGCTTCACAGGCAATGAACAGTGGGGCACACACGAGACATGTTCCCTCTGGGTTGGGCTCCCCTGACATCAGGCTATGAAGCAGACAGCTGTGCACACACTGTACTGTTTAACACACATGGGAAGTCATTATTGCACATGCCACTCGGTCACTGTCTCTATTTTATGATGAGAACCAGGAGGGTGTGAGATTTGCCTGCATCATGGGCAGCTGGTTTCACAGCCGGGACTCTTGGCTTGGCTCTGCAGTGCTCGGCTGCACTGGAAAAAGGGCCAGCTATGGCTCTACTTTCCCTGTCAGCTTGTCATCTGCTGCTCTTGACCTTGGTCTTGTCTTTGCAGTGTGAGACATCCATGGATGGAGAGGCGGGACTCTGCTGGTGCGTCTACCCTTGGAATGGGAAGAGGATCCCAGGGTCTCCAGAGATCAGGGGAGACCCCAACTGCCAGATGTATTTTAATGTACAAAACTGAAACCAGATGAAATAATGTTCTGTCACGTGAAATATTTAAGTATATAGTATATTTATACTCTAGAACATGCACATTTATATATATATGTATATGTATATATATAGTAACTACTTTTTATACTCCATACATAACTTGATATAGAAAGCTGTTTATTTATTCACTGTAAGTTTATTTTTTCTACACAGTAAAAACTTGTACTATGTTAATAACTTGTACTATGTCAATTTGTATATCATGAAACACTTCTCATCATATTGTATGTAAGTAATTGCATTTCTGCTCTTCCAAAGCTCCTGCGTCTGTTTTTAAAGAGCATGGAAAAATACTGCCTAGACAATGCAAAATGAAATCAGAGAGAGTAGTTTTTCAGCTAGTTTGAAGGAGGACGGTTAACTTGTATATTCCACCATTCACATTTGATGTACATGTGTAGGGAAAGTTAAAAGTGTTGATTACGTAATCAAAGCTACCTGTGGTGATGTTGCCACCTGTTAAAATGTACACTGGATATGTTGTTAAACACATGTCCATAATGGAAACATTTACAATAAATATTCTGCATGGAAATACTGTTATCTCTGTGGATGTTTATTTAGTGATATTATCTTTGTTTCTGAAATCCCTTTGTCCTTCACCCTCACCTTCCTTATGCATTTTGTGCTTTTGTGATACCAAGATGGTGTTTTGGGTCTGCAGAGCCCCTTGTCCTAACTACCCTAGATCTTGCCCCGGCTGCCCCAGGGTTTCCACTTCCCAGTGGCATTGGGACCTTCCTCCTCTGCCTGGCCAGGCTGGGCATTCCTGTGTCCCACCTCTCCATTAGTCCCCATCCTCCCCAGGGTCCTCAGCCTCTTCCTCTTGGTTTGGTTTGTCCCTTCCATTCAACTTATAAATAGGAACAGGGTTTCTTTCCTCTTAAACACAAGACAGAAGTGCTTCCTTGGTTTTGCTCCCTAGCCTTTCCCTTGCTTGCCCTCCCTTCCTGCTAGCCTCCTTCTTCCACAGGGCTCCCAGCATCCTTTTGTCACTTCTGTTTCCATGACTGAGCCCTGATTGCATCTCTCTTCTCTGCTCCTCAGAGTTCTTCTTCCTTAACACTGTGCCCTGCTTGGTGTGCCCAACGCTGCCCCTCCTAACTCTTGCTCACCCTGTTGACTGCTTCTTTCCTCCCCTCCACATCTTTCCTGGCACCTTGCCCATCCCAGGGGATTCCATCTCGGTCTGCTGGCTGCCTCCAGCCCTGTCTCTTGGACTCCCCCTGCTCTATGTCGGGGTGAAAGCCTACACTTCTGCTTGCCTCAGGCCACCTCTTGGAGGCTTGGCATCCATGGCTGCTTCTCTCATCTGTGGGGCTGGTGGCCTCCCTGACATTCTGGTTTTTCCTGGAGACTCTAGCTCCCTATCTTGGGTCCCCCCTTTAACCCTCCAACCCCATAGCTGCCAGGCTGCCATCCTCTCTGCCATGACCCTAGGGCTGGTGTGTAAACTCAGCACTCAGACTCATCAAGAGGAGCAGCCAGACCGATGTGGGACAGGGACAGACTGATAGCTGCAGCCCAGGGCCAGGAGGTGTGTTCATTTGCTCAAGCAATGAAGCCACATCTGGCACAGCAGCTGCAATTGGAGTCACCACTCCATTAAGCTTATAATAATTCACTGTTATTGTCTAAGATCCAACTGTCTTCTGCACAGGCCAAATAGCAGAGTTCAGTGGGGATGTGGTGAGAATCACCACTCCTGCATCTTTCAAGTCCTTGATGGTGGCACTAATTTCTGCCATCTCTCTGGGATTGCAATATGGCTTCTGAACTGATCAATGACAGTTCAGAGCCAGTGCCCTGTAGTTCCTGAAAGGTCTGATTACTTCCTTTCCCTCAATCCACAATTGCCCCAGTGAAAGCCTCTAGGTCCCTTTGGAGAACACTGGTAGAAATATTTTCAACAGTGTACTGGGGCCCTTTCTCAAGGGGCCCCAGCCCCTCCTTCATTCAAGGGGTTCTGGGTCTGTAAACTGGCTTAAGTCTGAGAATTGATTGAGGTGCCAAGACTCTGTTTTTGTGATTCAAATTAGATTTTTGTTCACTTGCCCTTGAACTTTCCTGCTTATACAAGTCAATAACAATTTAGTAGGCTTCCTATCAGTTTCACTTCTAGGAATGTCATGATCAAGTAGCCAACGCCATAGATCCACAGGAGTCTGACTATTCTGAGTGCTGCCTTGGCTCTGCTGTCCATTAGAGTAGCTGCACCTACCTTGCCTTTGTTGGTTGAGTGCCTCCACTTGGTCCGTGCCACCCTTGGACTCTCATTATTTCTATTGCATTTATGTTTCCCAGTTCAGCAGCTGCAGTTCCCACTGTACGGTCTGGCCTACAGAGAAGAGCAATGCCAGAGCTCTTCTAGTATGCTGAGGCTCCCCTCATAAATGTATTCCTTATGGTCAAGGTGCAAGATAATGCCCTTTGGACCTGCCCATGGTGGGTAAGAAAGTCTTAAATGACAAATTCCCTCTAACATTCTAGTGTCCCTAAGCCTTTGAGTTCATTTCTACTGTAAATCAAGGCAGATCTTGCAGTTCAAGAGCTTTTGGTCTATGCTACCTTTTGGTCTATGTTTCAGCCAATTAACTAAATAAACTGTTGGAGCTGTTTCTAGCTTCTTGAATTGCAACCTTAAACACAGAATCTCTGCTTAGTAAGCCTATATCAATAAATTCAGTCTGATCCAACTTTTTGTTCCTTTCACTATTACCCCATACTTCTAATATCAATTCCCACACATGTTCCCTGAATTTCTATCTACATATATTAGAAAACTCAAGTAGTTCTTTCGGAATGCGGTGCGCCTCCTCATGGGTTACATATTGTACCTCACTTTTAGGGGTCTTATGGGACCTGGTCTATAACCAAAGAAGGGTGGTAGGGGTGAGTCCTGAGGAGAAGCAATATTGTCTTGCATGGCAACTGCCTCAGGGGAGGCCATTATAGTATCCTCGGGCAATACAAAGTTAATCCCCTCAGATGGGGGTGGACAGCCTGCTTCTACTGGAAAAGAAAACTCAGCAGAAATTAGTGTCTCAATGTCTCCACCTTCATCAGGGTCTTCCCATACATATCTATTCCAACTTTCAGGATCCCATTCTTTCCCTATCAATGCCCTCACTTTAACAGAAAGCACTGGTAAAGTGGAGGCTGGGAATTCAATTTTCGTTGTAAGTCAGTCACTCACAGGGTTTCGTTTTTACCAATTCTAGTCTTGGAGCTACAGGAGACAAGGGACTCCTTCAGAGTAGATATCTAAGCTTTCAGGTCATTTATATAGGCTTGAGCTGGGAATTTGAATCCCTGAGCTCATCCTTTCCTTTCCCCACTTTATCCAGCTTAATTAGAAACCACCAGCTAATGTCATTATGCTTGTTAGTTAGACAAAAATGTTTGAAGATACTATATACATAGTCACCCAGATCCTTGCCTCTTACAAGTATTTGAGAATATCCAGTGGTAATATTTTGCGTATCTCTGCTGCAACATTATGCCGTGGACTATCAGTATTCTCTTTGTTACTGGAAATAGAGTTATTAATGTCTTTAAATATAATCAAAACAGGTAGCCAATTCCAGAAATCCCAGAACCAATTCAGAAAACTCACCCTTAAGATTGAGTTCCTGCAAATACCATTATTTCATTCCTTTTTGTCGTTGAGCAGTATTTCATGCATACATATACCACATTTTCTTTATCTACTCATTGACTGAAGTGCTGTAAACTCAGCACTCAGACTCATCATTTGGGCTGGTTCCATATTTTTGCAATTGTGAATTGTGCTGGTATAACTTAGATGAAATTGGAGACCATTATTATAAGTGAAGTAACTCAGGAATGGAAAACCAAATATTGTATGTTCTCACTTATAAGTGGGAGCTAAGCTATGAGGACACAAAGGCATAAGAATGATATAATGCACTTTGGGAACTTATGGGAAAGGGAAGGAGGGGAGCGAGGGATAAAAGACTACACATTGGGTACAGGGTACACTGCTCAGGTGATGGGTGCACCAAAATCTCAGAAATCACTATTAAAGAACTTATTCATGTAAACAAACACCATCTGTTCCCCAAAAATCTACTGAAATAATAAATAAATAAGTAAATAAATAAATAAATAAATAAATACTTTGAAATCTAAAAAAAAGATTGAGTTCCTTTAGAACCACTCCAGGTACTAAAATCTGTATTAGTCAGGATTTTCTGGAGAAACTGAACCAATGAGATGTGGATATAGAGAGATTTATTTTAAAGAATTGGCTCATGCAATTGTGGAGCTGGGAAGTCCAAAATCTACAGGGTAAATCAGCAGGCTGGAGACCTAGTAGGGAGCCACTGCTGTGGTTAGAATGCAAAGGCAGTTTGCCAGCAGAATTCCTTCTTGCTTGGTCAGTCTTTTGTTCTATTTAGGACTCCAATTGATTGGATGATGCCCACCCCCATTATGGAGGGCTATCTGTCTTACTCAAAATCCACCAATCTGAATGTTACCCTCATACAAGAACACCCTCACAGAAACATCCAGAATAATGTTTGACCCCATTTTTGTCATTGTGGTGCAACCAAGTTGACACATAAAATTAACTATCACAACCAGTTATAATTTCTACTAAATAAATACAATTGAGATGTAAGAGAGGACAGAAAATTAAATTATGTGAAATGCTCAATTAAAACTATAGTTGGTAGAAAAAGAGGAGGAAAAATAAACAAATAATAATTCAATGAATAGAAGACATTTACAAATGTGGCTGGCTTTAACAAAATATATCAGCACTCCCTTTAAACATACTAGATGTCCCAACGAAAATAAAGAGGTTGTCAGTATGCTTTAGAAAATGAAAAACAAAATCAACATATATATTGTTCATAAGATTCCTACTTAAAATATAATGACGCTATAGGTTAAGAGCAAAGAGATGGAGAAATATATATCACCCTAACTCTAATTACAACAGTAGAATTAGCTAGGTTAATTACAAAGAAAACTTCAGAACAAAGACAATTATCAGCATTAAAGAGGGGCATTACATAATGAAACAGATGTCAATTATCCAAAAGACACAATCGCCCTTAATGTGTGTGTGTCTAATGACAGAACATCAAAATATGTGAGGCTAAAACAAGTAGAACTGCAAGAAGAAATAGATAAATCTGCTACCATAGTTGGAGACGTCAACACCCTTCTATTAAAAATGGACAGATCTAGCAGGCAGAAAATCAGTAAGGGCATTGTTGAACTCAACAGCATCATCAATCGAGGATATAATGAACATCTTTGGATGACTTAATCCAACAACAGTAGAATACACATTCTTCTCGAGATTGCGTGGAATAGTCATCAAGATAGAGCACATCCTGGGCCATAAAACACATCTCAACACATTTAAAAAAATAGAAATAATACGATGTCTGCTCTCAGATCACAATGGAATTAAACTAGAAATCAGTAACAGAAAGATAGCTAGAAAATCACAAAATATTTGGAGATTAAACAATACATTTTTAACTAACACATGGGTTAAAAAAAGAAGTCTCAAGGGAAATTAAAAACTATTTTTAGATAAATGAAAATTAAAATACAATTTATCAAAACCTGTGGGATGCAGCTGAAGTAGTGCTTACAGGGAAATTTATAGCATTAAATACAGATAGAAATTAAGAAAGGTCTAAAATAAATCATTTAAACCTCCACCTTAGGAAACTAGAGAATGAAGAGCAATTTAAGCCTAAGGCATGCATAAAGAATGAAATAAAGCAAACATCAATAAAATCCAAACCGGGAAAACAATAGAGAAAATCAATGAAACCAAATATGGTTATTTGAAGACATTAATGAAATTGATAAACCAGTAGCTAGACTAACCAAGAAAAATAAAAGGCACATTTTACCTACATCAGAAATAAAAGAGAGGCCATCAGTTCTAGTACCATGAGCATTAGAAGGATAATAAAGAAACACTATGAAAATCTTACACCCACAAATTTGATAACATAGATGTAATGGACTAATTCCTTGAGAACACAAACTACCAAAACTCACACAAGGAGAAATAAATAACTAAATAGAATGATACTTATTAAAAATTAAATCAATAATTAGCCTTCCAAAAATAGAGCATTAACCCCAGATTGTTTCACTGGTGAATTCTACCGAACATTTAAGGGAGAAATGACACCAACGCTCCACAATCTCTTTCTCAAAATAGATACAAATTAACACTTAACTCATTGTATGAGGTCAGTATTATCTTGATACGAAAACCAGATAGAGACATTAAAAGAAATGAAAACTACAGATCAATATCTCTCATCAACATAGATGCAAAAATTCTGAGAAAATGTTATCTAATCATATCCAACAATGTATAAAAAGAATACTATATCACCAAGATATAATGCTAAGATCCAGGTTATAGTAAGATTGCTAGTAGTTTTACATTGGTTCTGCAGTGGAAAAACAACAGGCTGAAAAAATTCAGATTTTAGCTTTGGTTGTGTAGGAGCATTAGGGCTGTGGTGGCATTTCCTCTTTCTTCTCTTTTCTTCCTTGTCTCCCTCTCTTCCTTCCTTCTATAAAAATTATCTTTTAGTTACAGTACTCTTATATGAGAAAAATACATTTACAGTAGAAATAGAAAACAAAGAATTTCTCATAGACCGTCATTACATAGATATCGAATATGTGTATTTATATATGATATTTAAAAATGTCATGACAAGAAGAAAGAAAAGCTTTAGAAAATAAAATTAATTTCATAAGTCTTGTTATATTGTACTTAAGAATACTGGACTAAATGTTTAAAAAATCATAATGACACTCAGAGACTCACGTTAACAATTTTCCTCAAGGCCCTTGGTTGAAAGCTTTAGACTTTATTGAGGCTACGTTGAAAACCATTGCTCTACTTCCCTTAATAATTCTTTGGCTTCCCAAGGAAGCATGTGCACTCATACCTTGCCTTTCTCTTACTGCTTCTTTGGCCAAGACAGTAGATTTTGCACAACTCCAGGGGGCATCTTTCATGTTGTGTTCTAAGGGCTCCACAATAGGGCATTCACAGGGACTACAATGTCAGTTGTGTCCCCAGCATAGTACAGGGGCTGAGTACCACCGCTGAGTAGGAAGGATGCTGTCAGCTTCAGTCCCTCCATCTGGAAGGGGCCTTGGAAAGAGAATGAAGAGATACTGGCTTGGTCTGAGAACAGTGACTTGGAGTTAGAGCCACTTTTCTAGACAAAATGGTTGGCCCTCCTTCATCTGGGTACTGTTGGTACAAAGGATTTCCACCAGAGATGTAAGACAAGAGGACAGAGCAGGATGCTCTGGGAGATCTAGGAGAAATAATATAGACTGCCCCTGAGGCATCTTGGAAAATGTGGGAGCTTCTGTGAGTCACTGCCACCCTAGTCCAGAGATGATGGAGGACCAATATTTAGTCTGAAAGATCTTGTTAGTGTCATTATTCAATTGTCCTGTTAGAATGGAATGAACGTCAGGAAATGCTTACAGGACACATACATTAGCTGAAATACTAAAAACAAACAAAAAACAAACAAACAAAAAACAAACAAAAAAACTCACTCTCTCCTTAAAAGAAGTGCTCCTTCACAGTGGGACATACTAACCCTCTCCTGCATAGGTGTTCTACTCTGGACTCTCAAAGCTTTCACCTAGCTTTCAGCACTCTTACCTCACTCTTACCTCAAATTTCTTTTTTCCCACATGATATTCCACGTGGTCATTGTTCTCTTGAAACTCAGCTTGTCAAATCTGAACTCCTGGTCCCCTAACCAGCTTCTTCTCCAAACTTCCATACTTCATGTCTTCAGCACAACCCTTCTTCTGTGTGAGAAGATGTTGAAGTATGGTGTTGTTTTGCGAGACAGCAAGTAAGATGGACAGACATTGGCAAGCTTTTGGGCGAGGTAAACGTGTTCAAATCCAGAATTATCCACACATCATGGCTATAGAGAGAGTGAAAAATTATCCATGGTGCATCCCTGGCCTTAATGTTTCCTTGCAGTCTCCCTCTACTCTAAAACAGAGACAAAATCTTGCTGATTTTGCTCTTTAATGACTCTTACTTTGTCTTTTTATCCTCTGATTTGAACTCTTACCATGTCACAACTGGGCTGTTGCAGCAGTTCCTTCTTGGTTTGCCCTGTATTTACCCAATCTCGTTTATGCATGCATGCATGCATTCATTTAAAAATAATTAATGAACATTATTCATGACATAGGTGCTAGGGAGGTGACAGCATCAAACAGAGAAGAATCTTTCTTCTAAAGGATTTGGTAGTTGTAGGGGAAGGATGTGGGGAAGATAATAACAACAAAAGTAAGTCAAGTCCATTAAAATATACTGAGATAGTGCTGGGGTTTTCAGAGGAGAGAGAGAAACTACTCTGTATGCAGTGGATAAGAGGGCTTCTCAGAGGAATGGCCTTCAGGCCATGACTTTGAAGGATGGGCAGATAGGATGGCTCGCCTGAGCAAGATGGAGGAAGGACTAGTTTCAACAAAGGAAAATACAAGAACCAGAGAGTACATTGTGCATGCTGGGTTTAGTAAGCTGTTTGGTGTAGTGAGAACACAGGGTATGTTTATGGGCATTAATGAGAGGTGAGGTGTGCTAGGAGTTTCCAGTGTGGGCTGTAAATGTCTGGCTCAGAGTTTTGATTTAGTTGGAAGGCAATGGGGAACTTTTAAGATTTGGAGGCAGCATGACAGTGTGAGATGCTTCACCAACCTACACCCTAGTAAAACTGGTGAAAAATATTAAAAAAAAAAAACAAAACCATTCAGAGTCCTAAAATGGCTGTAAAAGCAAACAACAAGTGAAAAAACATCTATCCAAGAAAATCTATGAAAGTTCAGTAAGAAAGATAAGAGTGTAGTATATGAACCAAAATCCCTTGTTCCCTTCCCCTCTAAGCTCTGTGGGTAGAGATTACACTCCAGACTGGTGCAGCTAAGAACACAGAGCTTCCTCTCCTCCCAGCTGCCAGTCAGTGGGCTGTCTTTCCAGGAGGGTCAGGACTTCAGTGTGTCTCATCCTGCCCCCAGCTACCTGTTGCTAAGGTAAGCTCCAGACAAGTGCAGTCAAGAGCAAGGAGGTGGGGAGTTTAAGGAAGGGGAAGGGGAGAGAAGAGAAGAGGGGAAGTGGAAGGGGGCTCACTTCTGCCCAGCCCCAGTTCATGGAATGGAGCCTACCTTGGATGTGGCATGCTGAGAACACTAGGGCTCTTATTTCCTTTGCCCAGGCTCTGGTTTCACACCAGAAGAGGCAAGCCAAAGGACATGATCCTCCCTCCAGGAAGTACTTAGCTCTCAGAGCAGGGAAATCATTTAGAGAGAAGATTGTCATTGTCCCTACCCCCAGTCCAGAGCCCTGACTCAGAGATTTTTGCCAGAAGGGAGATGCAGGACATGAAACAGGTAGCTCCCTTCTCTTCTCATGAAAACTAACATCATTTGCAGGAGAACCTGGAGAAGTTTAAATCTATGGGCACTCTCAAGAAAGTGGAGATTGTAATGACAGGCAATTGGAAGGGGATTTATAGATCTAATGAAGATACAGCCGGGACTATAGCCCAGCTAGTTTGCAGGAGAGAACTGAGGGATGACAGCTGGGAGGAGTCCTCTTGGGTACAGAACAAATATCAGACTCTGGGATCAGAACAAATATCAAACTCTGGCTTCAGAAACTATTCCTTCAAATGAGCTACAGTTTGGAATTTGTGCCCAGGGAATTGTTGAAAACAATACAGGAGGCCATTGGCAACCAGTGGAGTTTAATAGCTGGGCATGGCCTGGGAAGAGGAAGAGAGTCCTACCTGTGCCACTGTCATCCCAGGGTGCCTGTGGACATACCCATAGCAAAGCAGCCTTAGGAGGAACATCAGCTGCTGAACCCTGGTGGTGGTGAGCAGGAATAGTCTTCACTAAAATAATTCAGCCAATCACTAAAAAACAAACAAGAAGTAGCAGTACCAAGCCCTGGTGAGGGAGAGACCAGGACCCAGAAGTGTTACAATATACAATCTAAAATGTTCAGTTTCCAATAAAAATTATGAGGCATGCAAATAAATAGTAAAGTAGATCCTACACACCAGTAAAAAAGCAGGCCGGGTGTGGTGGCTCACAACTGTAATCCCAGCACTTTGGGAGGCCGAGGCGGGTGGATCAAGAGGTCAGGAATTCGAGACCAGCCTGACCAACATGGCGAAACCCCATCTCTACTAAAAATAAAAAAAAATTAGCCGGGCGTGGTGGCGCATGCCTGTAATCCCAGCTACTCGGGAGGCTGAGGCTGGAGAGTCGCTTGAACGCGAGAGGCGGAGGTTGCAGTGAGCCGAGATCGCGACATTGCACTCCAGCCTGGGCAATAATTGCAAAACTCCGTCCCAAACAAACAAACAAACAAACAACAACAACAACAACACCGGATGGCACAAAGTACTTTTCAGATGCCAGATTTAACAAAAATAGATTTCAGAATATGAAATCTATTATAAATATGTTCACAGACTTAAAGGAAAACATGATTAAAGAAGTAAAGAAGGGTATGATGTTGCATCAGATAGATAATATCAATGCAGAAAAATTATGAAAAAAAGAGAACTAAATGGAAATGCTGGAGTTGAAAAGTACAGTAACTGAAATACAAAATTCTCTAAAAGGAGTCCATGGTAGATTTGAACTTCCAGAAGAAAGAATTAGTGAACTTGGAGATAGGTCAACATATAAAAAGTGAAAACTTTTCAACTCATTTTATGAGACTATTATTACCCAGATACCACAACCAGACAAAGACATCAGAGCAAAAGTATAGATCATATATCTCTTATGAGTATGGACACACAAATTCTCAACAAAATGTGATCAAATTGAATACAGCAACATATTAAAAGAATCTTGATCAGTGGGGAATATATCCCATGATCAATGGGATTTATTCCAGGGGTGCAAAGTTATTTTAGCATCTGAAAATTAATTAATTAAAATAATATTAATTATTTTAGCGTCTAAAATTTAATAAAATTAATCAATGTCATAGGATAAAAACAAAAAAATTACATGATCGTCTCAGTAGATGCAGAAAATAATTGACAAACAAAAATACCCTTTTATAATAAAAATATTCAGCAAACTAGGAATAAAAGGGAACTTCCTCAAGCTGATGAAAGAGATCTAGGAAAAACCCACAGCTGACATTATACTTGATGAAAGACTATAGGCTTTTTGCCTAAGATCAGGAACAAGACAAAGATATCTGCTCTTGCCACTTCTACCTGTACTGGAGAATATATTCAAGAAAAATAAATAAATGGCATTCAGATTGGAAAGGAAGAAGTAAAAGAAACTCTATTTGAAGATAACACCATCTGCTATTTAGAAATCCCTAAGGAATATACTAAAAGTCCATTAGAACTAATAAATGAGTACAGCAACATTGCAGGATATGAAATCAAGATTAAAAAACCAATTATATTTCTATATGCTTGCAATAAACAATTCAAAAATAAAATTAACCAATTTTATTCATAATAACATCAAAAAGAATAAAATATTTAAAAATAAATTGAAAAAAGAAGCGTAAAATTTATATTCTGAAAGCTATAAAACACTGCCAAAAGAAACTAAAGAGGCTCTAACTAAATGGGAAAATATTTCATGTTCATGGATTAGAAGACTTAACATTGTCAAGATGGCAACATACCCCAAAATGATCTACAAATTAAGTGTTGTCTCTATTAGAATCTCAGCTGACTTCTCTGACAATCTGACTTTAAAATTCATAATGTATGCAAAGAACGCAGAAAAGCCAAAGCAATCCTGAAAAGAAAAATACAAAGTAGGAGGACTCATACTTTCTGTTTTCAAAAATTACTACAAAGTAATGGTAATGAACATAATGTGGTGTTGGCACAAAAATAGACAAGTTGAGAGTCCGTTGACAAGCCCATACATTAATAATTAACTGATTTTCAACAAGGGTACCAAAAGTAATCAATAATCTTTTCAACAAATGATCCATAGGCAAAAGAGTGAAGTTGGTCCCCTACCATATACCATAACAACAATTAACTCAAAAATCTATCAAAGACCTAAATGTAAGACCTAAAACTAAAAAACTCTTAGAAGAAAACATAGGGGTAAGTCTTCAAGACTCTGAACTCGGCAAAGATTCTTAGATATGATACCATCAGCATGAGCAACAAAAGTATAATAGATAAATTGGACTTCCTCAACTTTAAGCCTTGTGTGCTTCAAGTGACACCATTAGGAAAGTGAAAGACATCCACTGAATGGTCAAAAATATTTGCATATCATATATCTTATAAGGGACTGGCATTTAAAATATATAAGAAACAATTACAGCTCAACAATATCAAGACAAATAGCCCAATTAAAAATAGGCAAAGGGACTGAACAGACTTTTCTTCAAAAAAGATGTATTAAATGGCCTATAAGCACATGAAAAAGTCTTTGGCATTATTAGTCATGAAGGAAGTACAAATCAAAGTTATCACTTCACATCCACTAGGATACCTAGAACCAAAAATTCTGATAACAGTAAGTGTTTATGAGGATCTGGATACATCAGAACCCTCTTAGAATACTGGTGGGATTGCAAAATGGTGCAACTGCTTTGAAAAATAGTCTGGAAGTTTTCCAAATGTTTAAACATAGAGCTACCATATGACTCAACAATTCTGCTCCTAGGTGAATGCCACTTCTAGGTATACGCCCAAGATAAATGAAAATGTATGTCTATTCAAAAACTTATATATAAATGTTCATAGAGGCATTATTCACAATAGCCAAAAGGTGGAAATAAATCAAATGTCCATCAATGGACAAACGGATACACATTTGTCAATTGTGGTATATCTAGACAATGAAATATTAATCAACCATCAAAAAGAATGAAGTACTGATAATGCTACAACATGGATGAACCTTGGAAACATGCTAAGTGAAAGAAGCTAGTCACATGCAATTATACATTATAATTCCATTTACATGAAAGTGCAGAATAGGGAAATCTATAGAGACAGAAAGTAGATTAATGGTTGCTTAGGGCTGGGAAGGGAGGATGGAGGATGACTGCTAAAGAGTTCAGGGTTTCTTGTTGAAGTAATGAAAATGTTCCACACTTGGCCTATGGTGATGGCTGTACATTTAAAGCTATACTAAAAGCCATAACATGGGTGAATTTTATGATATGTTAATTCTGTCTCAATAAATTTGTTAAAAAGAAAGATTTTTCAGTAGGAGCAACTCTGTCAGTGTTGAGATTTAGAAAGAAGACTCAGGGAGCAATGATTGTCATGGGATTTGAGAAGATAAAGGAGATTAGAAAGCCAGATAGAAGTTGGTGAAACTTATTTATGTTGCAAATGCTGAAGATCAAAGGAGATTAGAAAGCCAGATAGAAGTTGGTGAAACTTATTTATGTTGCAAATGCTGAAGATCAAAGTAGAAGGAAGCAGATTGGGGTACACAAGGGACGGAGAATCAATCTCTGGAAAGAATCACCTGTGCTTGCTGACTCCACCTTCTCTCCTATTCTCTTTTGAACACTTCCTAATCAACTGCAAGCACTGATTATAATTGGTTTATAACACACTCTCATTATTGAGCCACGCCTGGTCCTCTCTTGTTTATTTGTTCTATTTTTTAATAGTGCAATAAAGATCCATCAACTACCCATCCAACTTAACCAGAATTCTGACAACCTATATGGAATTAATCACTCACTGCTTTTCTTTGCATATGTTTTATCTATATCTATTTTTTAAACATATATTTTTATTTTAGATGATTTCAGTTACTTTTTTAACATCATAAAAAGTGTACCATGCAGAAAATGATCTTTAGGGACTTGGCTTTTAAACTGATGCTGTAAAGCTGCCAGTCTCTTGTTTTATGCAGCTGCTGTTTATTTATTTAGGCTTCTACAGGGTCGTCTCTCTTGAAAATACACCACAGTTTATTGATCCAGGCTGCTGATGATGGGAACTCGGTTATCTTCAGGTTTTAAAAAATTGTCTACAGTGCTGCAAAAATATTCTTGTACATGTGTGTACATGTATTTCTTAGATTAGATCCCCAGAAGGCAGATACTAAGAGAAAGACTCAGGGAAGCAACTTACTAGGCAGCGTTCTCATGAAAAATCAATATGGTTATGAGGAAATGGGACCCAGAAGGTGGGAAGGCCAATCCAGGCCAAGCCACACTGAACTCCACAGAAGTTCAATTCATCAAGATAGGGAGGGTCACACCTCAGAGTGGCTGAGGCAGGGCAAAGGGAGCTGGTATTTCATGTTCTCTGAGATGATTTTACATTGTCTTTTTTTATGTTGGTTGTCACTGGTAGACAGAAATAAAATTCACATTTGCATATTTTTATACCTGGCCATACTGCTAAATACTTTTATTATTTATAATAATTTGTAGATTCTGTTATTTCCATGTAAATATCTGCAAGTAGTGACAGTATTTTTCAACTGTCAAGTCTCTTTTTTATCTTACTGTACAAACTGTTACTGTTCTCTCATACTGTGTTGAATGGAAATGGTAAGAGTGAATATCCTCGTCTGATTTATTATTTTAAAGAGATTGTTTCTAATGTTTCTCCATTTACAATGGTGCTTGCTGGGTTTTGTTCTTCAATATATACACATCATCAGATAACGGGCATTCCCTTGCATTCTTAATTTATTAACAGTTTTTGTTGGGTTGAATTTTGTAAACTGCTTTTACTGTTTCCATTAAATATCACTTCTCTCTTTAATATATTGTGATATATATATATTTATATGTTTTCTAATATTAAATTATTTTATATGCCTGGAGTAAACCGCAGTTGGAAACAGTGTAATGCTTTTAATAGGGACTATGGAGTTTGCTTTATTAATGATTTCCTTGGGGTTTTTCATTAATGAGCAAAATAGGCCTGTATTTGTCTTTGCTTGATTTTGGCTTTGGGGTTATACATACTGGTTTTGTAGAATAACTTGAGGTATATTCTTTCCTTTTACAGCTTCTTAAAAAGTTTTTGTTGAATTGGACGATCTGTTTCTCAAGCACTTGGTGTAGAACTTAAATAACTTGGTGATTTGTGAGAATGTTTAAACTAGTTGACCATGCCCTCACTTTTAAAGACAGTTTATCTGGGTATAAAACTCTAGCTTCTAAATTATTTCCCTCATCTTCCTGTGTCTAGAGTCACTCTTTAAAAACGTGGTGTCAACGGATACTCATTTCTTTATCTGTGATATGTTCTTTCTGTGCTGAAACTTTGCTATTTTAAGATTTCACCATAATTTACCAAGCAATGCTTTTGAAATTATCTCTTTTTACATTCTATGAGGTCTTTCAATATAAAGTCTTCCCCTTTTTCAATCCTAGAGAAAATTATCTCTGTGATTTCTTTAGGTATTTCTTAAGACTTCTGTTATCTGTAACGGATGCAGAAACGGTTCTGTCCTTCATTTCTCTCAACTGATCTTTTGTATTTCCCAGTCATTATTCTTTCTGCTTCCTTCTAAGAGAGTTCCTCCACTTGTTCTTCCCCTTTACTAAATTGTCCTTTAGCTGTAGCCATTCTTTTTTTTTTTTTTTGAGATAGGGTTTTGCTTTGTCACTCAGGCAGGAGTGCAGCGGCACAAACATGGTGGGCTCAAACAATCCTCCCACATCAGACTTCCAAGCAGCTGGGACCACAGGTGCACACCATCATGCCTGACTCTTTATTTTTATTTTTTGTAGAGATAGGTTCTCACCATGTTGCCCAAGCTTGTCTCAAACTCATAGGCTCAAGTGATCTTCCAACCTTGGCCTCCCAAAGTTCTGAGATTACAGATGTGTGCCACTGTGCTTGGCCTAGCTGTTATCATTTTTTAAAAATTCCATCTGCTTTATTTTTCATTTCAACTATTAGATATTTCATACTGCTATGGCTTGAATGTGTCCCTCCAAAATTTGGGTGTTGAAACTTAATGGCCAATGTGATGGTAAGAGGTGAGGCCTTTAAGGGTGATTAGGTCATGAGAGCTCCTCAATAATGCATATATCAAAATAGTTCTAAGAGAGGATTTTGAATGCTCTCACCACAAAGAAATGATAAATGTTTGAGATGATGGATATACTAATTACCCTGACTTGATTATTATACAATGTATACATGCATTATATACATGCACACTGTACCCCATAGATATGTACAAATAATCATTTTGTCAATTAAAAACAAACAAAAGAGTAACCTTCTCAATGAGGGCTTCCTTGGCTAGCTTTTCTAAAAATGAAAGAAAGGAAGGAAAGAATGGAAGGAAGGAAGGAAGGAAGGAAAGGAGGGAGAGAGAAGATGAAAAAAACCCCTGCATTAACAATACTTGACACTTCACATTTCTCTTTATTTTTTCCCCATAGCACTTAACACTATTGACCACCCTATCTATCCCACTGACTAATCTTGTTTATTGTCTTTATTTACAAGGGCAGTGATTTTATATGGCTTGTTCACTGCTATGTGCCCTTCTAGAACATAAAAAGTAGATAAACAATTATGCCTGAATGTGGGACAAGGAGAGAAGCCAAGACAATTTCCAAGGTTTGGGAAGGTGGCTGGACCAGGAGGTCAGGGTTCTATACTTCTTGGAGATGACCAGTGGGCTGATGGAAATGTAGGCTCATTGCTCATTCATGAAGTAGAGGCAGGGGCATAAAACATGCAGCAAGTTTTTCTGAATGAAAAGAAACAAATCATGTTCACTGTGGAAATTGTTGAGATTGTATCAAAATAGAAATAAAACAAGGACATTATCTACACTCACATAGCCAGGGTTAATATTTTGGTGTATTTTATTTTGGTTTTATGTGTGTGTGTACACAATATAATTGCATTCTGCTTTTCTTTTAGCCCACCACATACATTTTTCTTGCTGTAACTCTTATTCAAAAACATTTTTAGTGGTGGCATAATATTTCTTTGTACCAATGCATTTCAGTGTAAAATGCCCTTGTACTTAACTGTCTGTGCACATCTCTGATGATGCCTGTGGGATTTGTTTCTCCAGTGGGATGACTAGTTCAAGGAGTTTGATCAGATCAGAAACATCCCTCTAGACAGGCTGCCACAGCAGAGAACCTGGAATCCCATTAGGGTACCCTCATCAACAATGGTGATTTTTATTTTTCCTAAAGTGTGTTGATTTGATAACTTAATCTTAGGAAGCTGTTGTTGTAGCACCTGCATCACCTTGACTCCCATGGAGGAGACCACCCTTACTTGTTCATTTCTGTGTGTGTCTGCGTGCAGGTTGCTTGGGTACATGTGACCTTAGGGGTTAGTGGAAGCAAAAGCCCCAGGGAGCAGAAGTTGCCTGAGGAAGATGGCAGAGGATCAGAAGAGGCCCCAGGAGTCTACCTGGGAGGCCAAGGCAGGGAGGTAGAAGAACTGGAGGGTCCAGAGGAGAATGAGAGTATGCAATTTTAAGGTATTTCCTGGAAGTGGCAGGAGAGCATTTAGAGGGAATAGTTGATCATAGGTATTGTCAGGGTTTCCCAGAGAAACAGAACAGGTTATATCTATCTATCTATCTGTCTGTCTGTCTATCTATCTATCTATCTATCATCTATGTATCTATCTCTGTCTAATCTACCTATCTAATCTATCTAATCTATCACTCTATCATCTATCTAGTCTATCTACCTACTTATCTCTAATTACCCACCAAAAAAGACTTATTACAAAAAATTGGCTAAGTATGGAGGCTAAGTCTCACCATCTGTAATCTGCAAGCTGGAGAACCAGGAAAGCTGGTGGTGCAATTCTGCCCAGGCAGACAGAAAAAAGGCACAAACCCTTCTTTCCTCTGCCTTTTGTTCTATTCAGAACCTTAATGGATCAGTGGATGCCTGCCCACATTGGGGAGGGCAATCTATTTTACTGAGTCCACTGATTTAAATGCTAATCTTACCTGGAAACACCTTCACAGATACTACGCTCACAGTATCACCCTCACAGATGCTGTACCTGGGCACCCCATGGCCCAGTCAAGTTGACACATAGAATTAATCATCATGAAGTGTGGGAAGCAGCAGAAGTTAGAGGTTAAGAAATGAGGACAAGAAAGGGCACATGAGTTGGTGGCTCCCAGGAAAACAAACCCAGTGGGCTTAGAAGGCAAGCATTATTTTGTAGCTCATAGCTCTTCAGCAGCTCCCAAGAGGTTGCCACGTTCCGGTCCTGGATTTCCAGACACTTGGCCTCGCTCCCCAGGTGCTCCAGGATTCTGCCGCACAACTCTCCGTGACGCTTGGTGCCTGCTCCCTGCAATGGGCTCCTTCTGCTCACTGTCTCCCTCCATCCTCACAGCCTTGCAGTCACAGCACCCCCAAGGGGCCTGCTTTCTCATTTGTCCTGGTTTCTCATGTGATCAGCCTGAGACCACACACCACAATACCAGTCCTCTGAACACTTACAGAACCGACTTGCTGCTCATCACATACAACACGTGATAAGGGTATCATTTTAGATGTTTCATCAACAAATCAGACATGGCGCTAGACAGGAGGTAACTCGACAGGAGGTAACTCTTCGACTGCAGTTTATCCTTGGATGCCCTGAAGCCACAGGCTCAGTGTTTTGTCTAAAGTGGCTTTGACAAGTAACAATTGTTCCAAGGCTGCAGATGAGGGGGCTTAGATCCCAGAACCCCTTCTGCTTGGAGCAGAGAAGGGCCACTCTCTGACTGGAGATGGGAAGGGGACAAAGCGGTAAAGGACACGAGACTGAATTGCTGAGTGTCTGTTCTGGTCCTTCCCTGCTTGTCTCTGGATGGCTGCTAGTGTTAGATGGGACAATACAGGACACAACCCAAAAAAGGCAAGGACCAGTCACATAGGTGCACATTGCTGACCTGATCAAACCTGGGCCATAGACTGTCCCAACAACACAACCTCCTAGAATTGGACCATCTTGCAGATATGACCCAATGCCTCCATAGGCTTCCCACAAAGCCATGGAAACTGACTTGGGTTCTTTTGCTAAAAGGGAAAGCAGGGAAACATTTGTGGTTATGAAGTTTTCCACTACAGCTAAAATATTTTCCCCTTTCAGGATTTTATTATAATAAAATAACTATTATATAATAAAATAAAATAATTAGTGATACAAAGCCCAGAGATGGTCAATAACAAAGGGAAAGATTTTTTTTAATGGTAAAAACTTTATTTACTATTTATAAATACATTGCAAGACAAACTTCTCAAAAATACTTTTCCCCCCAAAAAATTAAAAAAATAAAGAAAAGCTAATAGGTAGGCAGAATGTCTTGAGACCCCTCTGTTTTCAAGGAGAGCTCTATGCAGCGTGTGTCCACACCGAGGGCTGCAGCAGGGCAGAGTCTCCCTGAGCCTGACTTTGCCAGACCTTCTTGGGTTCGGCCTCCGGGAGAGCAGCCCAGTCTCTGGGCGTGAGCTCCTTTCCTCAGTCATGGCCACAGTTGTATCATATAGCATCTCTAACATTTCATCTAGGATTATCTAGTATAGATCTTACTATATTTGGGGCTATGTTGTATACAATGTTAACAAGAACATATCTTCTCTGCATATATGTGTGAATTATAAAGAAAAGCATGAGAATGACTCTAAGTTCAACAAACATGGGTGAATCTCTATGTGCTCCCAGTGTCCTGGATGGGCTCCCCAGCAAGCCATTCCTCCTTCCTGTTCTGATATTACTATTCTTTTTTACATTGTGCTAAGGAGGACAAAAGATGAGAGATGAAAATAAAGCTTTGCCTTTAAAGAGCTTATCCTCAGAAATAAGCTTCGTCTTGAGTTGTTGAACTACAAAACACTATTTTCTGCAGTCATCCGAAGAATTGTGCCATTACTTGTGATGCCTCTGTATGTGGAGGCTGACTCTCCCTGTCTCTCTGTCCCTCCTACCCCACGGGGCCGCAGCAAAAGCCATCCTGGGCCTTCGACTGGGCCATGTCTTCAGGAAGATTCCCGAAGAGGAGGGCCCGAAATACCTGCCTTTATAGGTTCCCAGAGTGCCCTAGAACATTCTTAGATACATATTTTTTAAACAAGTAGGACTCCACCTTATTTACTCCAATAGTCCCCAAGCAGTACAGGTCACTTGAAGACATAAACATTCTTCTTGGTTGAGGGACCCAGGCCCTTGTTTCAAAAATGACACCACAGAAGGCTGTGAGCTCCAGGAGCATGCGTTGGGATGTCCGGATGACCAGGGTTTAAAGGTTTTCCTATTCTCGATAAAGCCTGTGCGCACTGTACAGGGAGTGGGGGTGAAGCGTGTTCTCTACATAGGCAACACAGCCGCCTAAGTCACAAAGTCAGTGGTCGGCCGCTTCGACCAACATGTGGTGAGCATTCCACGGGCGCATGAAGTCTGGGTGCTGTGCTCGAGTCTCTGAATATTTTGATAGGAAGCGACAAGAAAATTCAAACTGCTCTTTGCTGACTACTGGAAAGTGAAAAGATGCTCAAGTTTACCATTCGAAGAAACCATAGGCATTTCAAAAACCTCTTTCTAAACTTTGGTTTAAAAAAAATCAGTTCACCACAAACAGAAATATAAGTCGAGGCTGTAGCCAGCTGCTGGTCATGTCCTTGGCAGTCTTTTGTGCAAAATAAGGCATATTTGAGCTCCACATTAACTAAAACAAAAAGAAAAAGAAATATATTGAAATAATCCCCCCAAAATCAAAAGGGCTCGACTCTTGCCCTGAGATATCCAGCACAGCCTGCAGGCTAATGGCACTAGGCCTGCAAGTGCAGGGCTGGGGTCTCAACTCATGTTTTCAAACAAAGCAACGAGTACCAGATGCTGCTCACAGTGTTCATTGTCAAAGAGTTACCCTTAAATTAGAATTATTTTTTCCAACTTGTAAGGAAAAAAGAAACCCTTATAACTAAACATGCAAATTTCTTCTGCTTACTAAATTTGTCTTAATAAAATGAAAGAAAATGTATTTATTCCTTTCCCCCAATAGTTCCCTCATTTATTAAAAGAAAAAAGAAGACTGGATATAATAGCATTCTCTAAAATTATCGTTTAAAATTTCATTTTTCTATCAGATTTAAATTAACTTTATTAAAATTATATTAGCCACAGACTAACAGAATATTCATCATATATTTTACAGAAAAAAAAAAGCTGCATCTTCAAACTGATGCTCTCCCAACTGAGCTATTTCAGCTGTCTCACATTCACATCTTTAATTTAGAAACATGTATCTTTAGCAGGTTCTTGCGGATTAAAACGGTTTCTCTGTGAAGATAAATGGACCTCCAGACCTCACGGGTAAAGCCTAACTTTGAAAATCTTCACTTTGTGCGTGGATGAATGATAGCTTAGGTGCTGTAAGGTATCTGAGATAAAGCAGAGTGTCCCTGAGGCGCACTGGCCGGCCTCCTTCCCCACACTTGTTTGGTTGGGTTGATGGGGTCTCCCTCTCCCTGCACCCTTCTGAGGGCTCTGTCCTATTTGCTTTGCTCTTTCTGGCCCTGAGCTGCAGCTCCTGGGTCTGTAAGCCTGGGGAAGGGCCAGTGGCCACGCCCAGCCCCTGAGGCTGGTCCAAGGACAGTGAGGCCCTGGAGCCCCAGGCTGCCCCTCCTGAGTACTCACCCTTGCGGCAGGCGTCTACTTGCTCTGCATGCTGTAGCAGTGCACGTCCTCCTTCCCCTTGGTGGTGTAGCCTGGGAGAGGCTGCCCATACTTATCCACACACCAGCAGAAGCCCCGCTTCCTGCCTTTGGAAGGGCGACACTGTGGGAGAGAAACAGAAGACAGAGAAGTGAATGCTCCTGGGTCTGGTGTCAGGTCGGTGGCCAGGGCGCATGATGGTTTGCCAGCGTGACTCTGCTATGCTGAGAAAGCACAACAGAAATTTCAGCTAAGGCAACATAAGAGCCACGCGTGCCTAGGCCTGCTGAGTGTGCGCCTGTGCATGCGTGTGGGTGTAACTTCCTGCTCCAAGAAAGCGGGAGTGGGGGCAGTTTTGTGTTTCTAGGAGTGTAAGGTGGACACCAGCCCTTGTAGAACCTCTTGGCTGACTTCTCTGCCAAATGTGGGACTGAGAACATCCCCGCTGCCTGCGAATGTCACAGCTATGACTTTGGAGCCCACATCCAGCCTCACATGACACCTTCTCAGTATGACTTTGTTGAATGAATATGACTTTGACAGAAAATGTGGGTATAAATGAGCAATGGCAATGGAGGAAAGCTTAGGCTTTCTGACTGTGGCCACTACTATGAATCCTAGTATATGGTCACCCTGAGGCCACTGTGGCTCACTTAGGTCTCCAAAGGCCAATTCTGTAGATAGCATAGTATCAATTGTCCAATTAGAAAGCCAATTGAAATAGTGCCATCACATAACACAAAGTCTATAGAAGCATATTTATTACAGCTTAATATTACTACATCTTAAATTTGTTTGATCATTTTCAGGTTAATTGGGATTTTAGGCATATGACTACATTTGGGGCTGATGTGTAGCCAGGATTCTCACTCCATTCCTTTTCCAGGAATGGGAATATGTTGCAATATAAAGATTTTGAAAAGACTATTGTTTGATGTTGATGACTCTCATGCCTTCTTCTCACTTGGACTTTCTAGGGAAATGCCAGTGAGTCGGAGGAAGACCACAACATGGCCAGTTTGGAGAGCCTGGCCGTCCCCAGCATGGACCGAGTGTCTGATTTCAAGTTCCATCCCCTCCACGCCAAGACAAACACCTGGTATGTGCTGGGGATGGCTGGGCTCTCCAAGCTGGCCATGCTGCAGTCTTCCCCCCACTCACTAGCATTTCCTTGAAAAGCCCAAGGGAGACAGAGACACACGAGTCACTAACATCTAGCAACAGCCTTTTCAAAATCTTAATATTGCAACCTGCTCACTATCGGGAAGGCATCAGTAGGAAAGGGGATGATTGTGGGATTTCAGGGTAAGCTTTTTGTGGTATGACCTCATGTCACACTTGGAAACTGACTATAATAGTTGTTTGAAATGTCACTCCCTGACGCAGCATTAACAAATGTGTCAACATGTCCACTTGCAGTTTATAAAGGGTGCCACTGGGCAGCATCTTGTCTGCCCTGTGGGTGAACCATTGAAAGGACAGGAGTGGGAAGTGGGTGGTGGAAAGGCACTAGGGTTGAGGATTATGGCCAATATAGCAGCACTCAGAGCAACAAGTCAAAGCAGCCCTTGGTCTGACCTCCTGAGACTGGCACCAAGTCCTGGGCACTGGTGCTGCACAGGCTCAGAGTTAGAGCTATGGCCAGAAGAGCCTGGGGGCTGGTGAGATGGGTTTCTCCTCTGTGTCAACAGAAGAGGAAGAAAACAGACTGAGGACCTCACTTACCTGCTTTTTCTTATAAAATCCCTTCTTGTCGCAGTTGGGAATGTGTACACCCCTGGGACTCAGCACATTGAGGAACTTCAGGTGATTCAGTGTGTCTTCCATTTCTCTACGGCAGGGACCCTGGGGATCAGGAAGGACCAGAGCAACAGAGTCACAGTTTTTACTCTAGAACGTGTGCTTTAAAAATCTTACGATGCCGCACAACTACCAAAAGTGGGACCTGTAATTTGCTCCTCAGATACCTTATGTCTGATGTAGCACGAAAGTCCCCCAAATAAGCTAACCATCACTCCCTGTCTCCCTTTTGCTCTTCCCAGAGTAAGGCACAGAAGCTGGTATGGAACCAATAGCAGGTCAACAAGCATAGAGGATGAAGTAAATAAAACTATCTTTATGAGAATATTTTTCATTATCTGCAGAGGTCTTTATGACATCCCATATGCTTTTAAGAGTGTTATTTCAGCTTGATCCTCATAAGATTCTCCAAAAGGGTCAATATTCTTTATGTAAGGAGAGGAGAGAGGTAGGGCACAGAGGGGCTAGGGGTTGCCCACCCATCAGCCAGACGCTGGGGTTTGTTGAGTAAGAATTGCCCTCAAGAGGCTCTGAGTACCCAGGCTTGGCAGGTCTTGCCCTCCTCCTTTAACAAGAGGAAAAGCTCTCACATATTCTGTCTCCCGCTTGGACTCGGAGGAGAAGTTCTGGGTATCTGTGCTCTGAGACTCGTAGTCAACTTTGTAGCGCTGGCTGTCTTTAGCATGCCCTTTCTTGATGATGATTATCTTTGAATGGAGGGGGTGGAACTTGGGATCAGACACCCGGTGCGTGCTGGAGACGGACGGGCTCTCCACACTGCCGGCGCTGCGGTCTTCCTCCGACTCACTCGCATTTCCTTAAAACGCCCAAGAGAGACAAACACATGAGAGTCATCAATATCTATCACAGTCTTTTAAAAATCTTAACGTTGCAACCAGGTCACATGTAAATGACAATATTAGTTGACAATCCAAGTGAGTTTTTTTTTTTTTTAAATACCTCGATGAAGTATTATTCCATCATACTACTCACTACATGGTGGTTGCTCTACCTCAAGAAGTTATCTGTTTGAAAGTCAATCTGACAGGTGCTCTTCCTAAGTAGCTGCAACTAAAGAAGGCAGACAAACGCTTCAGTGCCCCTCAGTAGGTGAAGGCAGTATGCTTCATCTTCCACCTGCAGGGGGCAGACCTGAGCCACAGGAGGCTGCTGCAGCGCCGGCTCAGAAATTTTGCAGTCAACTCCAAGTGTGGTCCTCCCACCCGCGGGAGCAGCGGCAGCCCGGGGACTTGGAAGAAATGCACATTCTCCACTCCGGAAACGCTGGAGTGGCGGCAGCAGTCTGAGTTGTAACAAGCCCTTATGGGAATTCCAAGGTTGACCAGTACCGTCCTCAATGCTACCAGGTAAACACGCTTATAAGAGCTTGGTGTCCAGCTCAGATGGGAAAACTGAATTATTACCTGCAAAGCGTTTTGCCTCAGGGGCTCAGAATCATGCAAGCATGTTGGTGGCTTGTTTTCTAGGTCCCCGTTACATCTCTAAAACTCAAGGTCTACACAGACCCTGTGCATCTTGCTGGTGCCTGCCTAAGTGAGTCCTTTTCACCCCGGGTGAGCACAGCAGCACATGGATGCAGACAATGCCAAAGTCCCACTCACGGCTCAGACTTCTAAGTGCCAAAGAGCTTTTCCTTCCCTGGGTGGGGGTGGGGTAGGAGAAATCCCCCTCCAGCAGATCTCCCTTTTATAATAAAAAGCGCTAAATGAAGAAAGTCTGATGCTTAAAATGGATGCTGGAATGTTAACAGTTGAATTGGAATTTTAAGTATATGACTAAATTCAAGACTGGATCTGCAGCCAGGATTCTCACTCCATTCCTTCTTCAGAATGAACTTGGAGGGGCTGTAAGACCGCTATGGGGATCAAAGGCTACATTCAGAGCCCATGCTCCCAGGGCCTGTGGACCATGCCAAGGTCTGGAGGCTTCGGCTTAAGTCCACAATTGAGAGTCATGAAATTTCTCTACTACAACAAACAGGGCTATAATGTGTAACCCTAGCAGGGAGCTCAGGTGGCCCATCTGGTCCACAGTCTATTCTAGAAAGCTACCCGGGGCTGCAATGATTTGGCTGCAGATGCTCTGCTCTCCCCTGGAAGTGGCTACTGGCAGGTCACTCACCAGGGCCTTAGGAAAGTCCCTCTCCTCTCTGGGTCTTAGTTTCCTCACCTGCCAAACAGCTCACTGAGGTCCTGCTGTAAAGTTCCCCAAGGGGTTTCATACCTTGGGAAGCACACATTCCCAGGGTCCAGCACAGAGCCTCACAGAGGAGGTCCTTACCTGCGAGGATTTGGTTTCAATTTCTTTTAATCTTAGCTTGCTTCCTTTTTCGAGGAAATACTGAGATAAAAGAGATACTAAGAATGTAAATACTCTAAGAACATGTAAATAAACGTATTTATACTTCTTTTCTAAGAACCTTGAGTAATTTCTTAAATTTCCTTGGTTTCTTCTTAATGCCTGGGCTGCAGACTAGGGCATGAAGAGAAAACAGTTCTATTTAAGCAACAGATAACTGTGACTTTTGACTATCGAAAATTTACTTTTGTCAAATGGATTCTAGAAGTCACTTAGGTCTTTTTATAATCTTATAACTCACATCAACCTATACTACAGTGCTACTAAGGTGGTAATCATGATGATTGCTAAAGCCTAAGAATGACGATGTGTATCAGTATTTCTAAGATCACTTTTTGAATACCCCAAAATGCACAATAATGTACAACACTTGGCAAATGACATAAATTTGCCCCGAGAGACAAATGCCTCCAGCAGCTTTAACAGCTGACCAGAGCCAGTGTATGTTTCAGGCATCTTGCCTTTCCATGAATCCAGCGTTTCTCAGGGGTGAACAGAGCCAGCCTTGCCGAGCCAGAAAATAACTTCACCCGGGCGTGGAACTCTACAGCTACATAAATTATAAAGGGACTGTTCATCCTGCTAGCCCTAGATGGGGGCCTGCCCAGTGACATCTGTCCAACGTGATCGTTGGGGAGTTCGGGGAATTAGGACGGGGAGAATTCTCCCAGCCTTCAGCTGTGCAAGGCAGGAACTTTATTTCTCATATAACTAGGTGAGGCTGGCTAAGAATGCTTGAAAGAACAGCTGCCAAATCCATTTAAACAACCCCCGCTCCTTTTTTTAAGGGAACAATGTGATGCCCTTACCAGAGTCGCTGCCTGCCTGATACTGATAGTGGCTAAGCCAAGAGGGTAACTCTGCCAAATGTTTGCATTTTTCCTCTTCTGGGGCTCCCCTTAACATCTCATTCCCCCCCATTTCAGGTTAAGAAGGGAGACAGCCCTAGGACTGATTCCAATTCCCTTCCGTGTCATTGAAATGGACTTAGTCCACATTGCCCGCACCCACCACGCACCTGGAAGTTTGTTTGAGGTCGGCGCAGGTGCAGGGGTGGCCCGAGTTGTAAGAATGGTATGGTACTGAAAGTGGCACGCAGAGTTCAGACCTACACTCTGTTGCGGCCGCTGGGTAACCTTAAGAAGTTACTTCTTTTTCAGCTTCAGGTTTTCCAACCGCAGAAGATATCAAAACCCGAATCCACTTTACTTGTTTTTGGACATACCGCGACTAGACATTGCTTTGCAAACCAAAAGGCTGTGCAAAGTCAGTATTTTAAAAGAGAGGTACTATTTCCTACAATGTGCCTGCCCACCTTCCTTGGTCCAAATCCGCCTATATCCCCCATCCCCAAGCATCCCTGGGATTGCAGTCCGTGTGCACCCCCGTGCGGGGCGAGGAGAATCTCCTGTGTCCAGGATCTTTCCAACAGCTAAACATCGGTACCGCTCCCCTCAGCTCCGGAAACCTTTAACCCATTTTCACTGAAAGCGCTTTGCAATTTACAAGTACTCTGCACTTAGAGAATCGAGCAAGTAGAGGGCCGGCTGGGGAGGGTCCCTCCGGCGACCGCCTTCACCTTTCCCGGAGCGCCTTCAGTTTCCCCACATACTATCTCCAGTGAGAAGAAAAGCGGAGTCTCCCGCAGCGGCACCCAGCAACCCCCAGGCCCTTCGGCGCCAGTGCGCCGGGTGCTGCACGCAGCGCACCTGGCGCGGGCGGCTCACCTGGAGCTGGCGGCGCTGGCAGCAGGTAGGCGCGCAGGCGGCTGACGGCACTAGCGTTGACGCAGAGCCCGCGGCCGTCCAGCAGCGCCTGCAGCGGGCGCGCCTCGTCGGGCGACGGCTGGCAGCGAAGGCCGGAGCCACAGCGCTCGGTGTAGATGCCGCACGGCTGGCCCTCGCTCAGTGCGCACGTCAGGCAGCAGCCGCAGCCCGGCTCGCGCACCAGCTCGGCGCACACGGCGGGCGGAGGCGCGCACTGGGCCAGTGCACGCGCGTCGCACGGCTCGCAGCGCACCACGGGACCCAAGCCCGCCGAGCTCGCGCCAGCCCGCGCCACCGGCGGCCCGCGGAGCAGCACCAGCAGAGTCAGCGCAGCGGCCCAGAGCGTGGGTCGCGCCCGCTGCATGACGCCCGCAACCGGGGCACGCTGCTTGGCAGGCTGGGCGCGCAGGGATGGGGCGACAGTACGCGGCGCGAAGCTGTGGAATCCAAGGCAGGAAGCGGCTGATCCTTAGCGTCCAGCCGCAGTGCTCGCATCTGGGCGGCCCGGGCGCGCCGGCCGCTATATAGAAGCCGGGGTGGCCCAGGACACGCCCCGGAACGGCGCGCCCAGGAGTGGGGGTTGGGAGGGGGGCGGGTCGGCGCAGGCACGGCTGCGGGGGCGCGTGCCTCGCCCTGAGCAGCCGGGGCCGAGCTCGGGGGCGTGCAGCTCGAGACTCGCCCGGGCACCTGCTCCTCGTGCGCACGCCCGGAGCCCGCGTCACCTTGTCGTCTACAAGAACCAAGGTGTGCCGGGCCACCCCGGCACTCCAGGCCACCTCAGCACCCCCGGTCACCCCAGTCACTCCTGGTCAACTCAGCACCCCCGATCTCCTTGACCCCGCCGCCCTTCCCCCTTCCGCTCTCGGGGTGAGGTCTCCCTGCGGCGAGCCGGTGTCGGGGAAATTGGCATACAGCGCTCCGCATTCGTGTGTACCTCGTGGAGCTTTCTAAAATTTAATTCCGTTGGCAGGCGAAGTCTTGGGACATTTCTGACTTACATTTGGGTCTCAGGGAGCCGAGGCACTGCGGGGTTTAATTTACACCCGCTGGGCTGTTTGTATCCCCGGGGGCCCACAAATACGCATCTGAAGATGCGCCCGGGGCCTTCGCCCCTTTCCAGGCTTGCTTCTCAACGCAAGAAGACTCACACGTGTTGCTACACCACAAGTCCCCGATTAAGAGTGGACCGGCAAGCGAATGCGTCCTTAAGGCAGGGCTTTTCAAATATTTTAAATGACAACTGTTCTTGTCTTGAGTATTCTCCCTGATTATGTTTTCAAATAGAGTTTACACCCACGACAAAAGAATAATAAAGACAATAAACTGGGCACTGCTGAAACGTAATTAACCAAATAGTCCTTTAATAGGCAATTTTCATTGTCATTTTTTGAAGGCGACTTCGTATTACTGTATTCTCGATGCGTTGGGATTCTAGCTTATCTCTGCAATCTAAACACTTTTCAGTAAAGTTCGGGGGCGCAATTGCGCGCTGAGGTCGCTGTAACTCCTGTCGGCCTTCTCTGGCACTCGAGCTTCTTCAGTTTCGTCTGCGCACCCCCTCCCTTCGGTGACCAATAGAGGACGCTGGTGGTCCAGGATTGGATTGAGGATTAAATTTTTCAAGGCACTTTTCCAAAGAGTTTGTGGGGGTGGAGTGGGAAGCGGTGAGACCTCCGCGGGAGGAGAGTTTCCTGAACGCTGTTGAAATTGGACGCTTGCCTTAGGAGGTGGATAGGTGACTTGAAGGAGCCCTTTGCAGTTTGGAGTAGTAATAGCAAATCAGGAGCTCCTCCATTCCCCTCCAGCACGAAGCCTTGGGTGAAGTTAATCTTCATTCATCATTTCTGTCTCTCCTAATCGATCTCTCGCCCAGTGTCTCTCCTTGTCCCTCTCCCTCCCTTTCTCTCTCTCGTCCTCTCCCCTTTTCCCCCTGTCCACCTCTTCCCCCATATCTATACATCTTCCTTTTATACATATATACTCTCCTTTTAGAATGGAAAGATCAATTTCGTTCCCTCTTGTACTAAATAAATAAATAATTGGACCTCTACAAATAAAAAGAGACCAAAGACAAGAACAATGGAGGGCCCCGGGGTGACGAAGGCCCAGCACCGTCATTTTCTTATGAGCTGTTCTCCCACAGTGCTCAGGCTGTGGCTACACTCAACCTTGTTTACAGGAAACCGTGCCGTAATCGTCGCTTGCTGTTTCCTTTCTCTTGTATCACCTCCTTCTAGTATCTGCGTTGACACCCAAGAACAGGATCTCTGATTTCATTGGAAAATTGAAGGAAACAAAACGAATCCCCCAGGTTTACATCCGTTCCTTAAATACTCGCAGAGACCTTGACTCTGAAATTAGAGCTGGGTTCGGCATCAAATGCAATTCTTGAGGTCCCAGGTCTGCAGTTCTGGTTAGTGCAATGTTGCAGCAGAGCCTGGACTGACCACTGGTTAGTGTAGCACTTTTTATTCAGCTTTATCATCTGGAGAGTGGACAGGGGAAGATCAGAAACAATGTCTTTTTGGAAAGGATTAAAAAATATGTTTTATTCTTGATTCTCTTCTTTTTTCCCTCGCATTGCAGTTGGAGAAGCTTGTTCAGTGCCGAATGGCTAGGGGGCGCCAAAGCTCCAGGCGTCCAGCCCGGCCTCAGGGACCACGGGACACACGTAAAGACTAAGTCACACTTCAACTTTCAAAGGCTATTCCAATAACAATGTTTTATATAGATTGCCATCACCTTTATCATGACATCTTGCAACAGCAGAGTAAATTTGAGGCAGTGACACGGGGAGAATTGTATTTTGTTATTTAGCCAGTTTTATTTGATAACTGCAAGCTCCCTGCCCCTCCCGGAACATAATTGTTGCAGGAAGGATTTGGACTGGATAAAACTTAATTTTGTGACACGCTCGTTAATTCTGTTAAACTTCCAATTCATCTGGTGTTTGTAGTTTTTAACATAAACTAGTATTTAGTGAGAAAGATGTTTACCCCCTGTGAAGGTGCTTGGCATACAATTGCTAATCATTGCAAAAGTAGCGAATAACCATCCGAATAGAGGTCAGGAGGCTGCATAGATCTCTTTTCACTAACTGAGTCCAGCTGACCTGATTATAATTAGTGTTTCCTTTGGTCAGCCTCGTTATTTTCACCAGGTGACCTAAACCACTCATTTCTTTGAGCCCACTCCTGCTGCTAAAGGGCACCTTGTCGCTGCGTGATACTGGCTCCTTTGCTTTTCTTCTGCTCAGCCCCCGGCTGGACAAGCCACCCTAGGGTCTCTCTCCTTCTGACAGCACTACTGTTTCTCAGTGTCCTCTGGGGTGTGGCTATCAGGCTTACTGACCACCAATAGACTTAGAACAGAAAGAGCCAAACTTCTAAAGGCAAGCAATGTTGGGGACCCAGTTGCTAGGACTCAGTGGCTCTCACCCTATAAGCTTCAGGTTTTTTTTCCCCTTTAGGGGAAGTATTGGTGGGGACAGGAAACCTAATTTTCTCTCCATCAGATCGCCTGCTGGGTGAGCCTCCCGGAATTACATATACTGGGCTTGGGGATGCATTGGGGACCATCAACTGCCAACATCACGGTGGCTAACAACACTGCAAATGACTTCTACTCACAAATAACATCATTAAGAGTTCATCTGTCCACTTAGTCCAAGAATGATTACTAAGCACCTCCATGTGCCAGCTGCAGGATTTCACAGGCTGGCTGGAGTGACTCACCAGAGTCCAGACAGTGGTAGGCAGTGTGACAGCAGAGAAAACAGAGAGGTTCACCGGGTGCATTTATAACCCTGCTGGAGGTATGGCAAACCTGTCCGTGTGGTCAGAAAAAACTTCTGAGAGGTGGTGGCATTTGAATTGAGTCTTAAACAATGTGGGAGAGTCCAGCTGAGAGAGGCAGGCAAGAAGAAAGTATGGGCATCCACAGAGAGTCATTCCGTGTGTCTGGAGGGACGAGGGGGAGGGCTCAGAGGGGATGGTGTTGGCATTGTGCATGTGACCTGTGGAAGGCATAATTCTGAGATTTGGAAGAGAAGAGAAGGTAACTGGGTATACTGGATGGGGACAGTGGTACCTGTGGCAGTGGAAATCCATGGTCCAGAGACAGGGGCTCCTCAGAGTTAGTGCTGTCCCGTGTTGTCAGACAATCTGGAGTTAGATGCTCCAGAGAAGGGGCCTGGACATTGGGAGCCCACCCCATGGAAGGGAGGTTTCTGCTCAGGACAATGATACTCCTGTCATGGCTTTCTCTCACAATAGTGCTACCTTCTACATGTGGGCACCCACGCCCTTGCCTACACTGTTAGTCATTTACATGATAAGAGTTACCTCTCTGTCTCCTGGTCATTCAAACAGAGGCAATTCCTGACTCTGTCTAACATCCAACTTTTCTTCAAGGTTGAAGCTTCAGAACAATGAGAGAGACTGGGGACTTCAATCACAGTAGACTAGAGTTTATTCTTAACTGCTTGCTCAGTTCTCCTCTCAATAGCTTTCTGACATTGGGCAAGTTCTGCAACTCAATTCTAGGACCAGGTAAGTGCACTAGTACCTATCTTACAGCACTGATGGAAGGATGAACTCTTAGACACAGTGTTGCCTGGTGAATGGGAAATAAAGGTTCATCCTTGTGTTCACATAGCCACCTGAACAATCTTAAATTAAAGGTTTTATTCTCAAATGAGTCCTAGCACACAGCCCACATACCTTGTCTCCTTAGTTCAAATGTCAACATGCTAACAATTGAGTCTACCTGTGGGCATGACATACAGTCTTCAAACTGGCCAACAGTCTAGTATGGTCTTTCCCTGCCCAGTGAAGTCTTAAAAGGGGACAGGAAAGATTTTAGGAGCACTTTTCATTCAGCTGGTTTGTCCCTGGCACCAGTGTCAATCCTGTGTCTTTACCCAAGGGCATCTTTGGTGCCACTTCAAGCTCCTTTTCCAGCTTTGCAAGGCCAGATAGAAAGGAGAAGATTCCCAGTAGCTCTCCTATCATAGCTAGAAGAGTCCTGAGAGTCCTGTTCTCTATCCCTTTCACTGGAGATGGAGAGACGGAGGCAGACCCTTTTTGCTGGATTTCCTAGATCATAATCCACAGATTCCATGGTGCCTCTCCAATTTGATAGACAGAGAGATAGATTTTTCTTTTTCATTGATGTATAATTCACATACAATATACTACACAGATTGGAAGTGTATGATTTGATAGGTTTTGACATATGTGTACATTTAGGAAATCGCTAACATACAAATGAAACTTTCCATCATCCTCAAAAACTTCTTGACCTTTCATAATCTTGAGCCCTCCTTTTCTCCATTCTTATCTCCTGGAAGTCGCTGATCTCCTTTCTGTCACACTAGATTAGTTTGTATTTTCCAGAATTTTATGTAAGTGAGATAATATGGCATCTACTTTTTTTCTCCTGGTTTCTTTTACTCAGCATGATTATTTTGAGATTCATCCCTATTGTATGTGTAAATCGGTCGTTCCTTTTTGTTGAGTTGAATTCTATTGGATGGATATATCACGGTGTGTTTATCCATTCATCTGTTAATGGACATTTGGGTTGTTTTCATTTTTTTGTGGCTACTAAACAGAAATAAGCTGCTATGAATATTTGGGTAGAAATCTCTTGAATATTTTTGTGGAAATCTCTGCATGGATGTATGCTTTCAATTCTCTTGGGTAAATACCTGCTGGTGGAATGTCTGGATTTTTAAATTATAAATAAAAAGCACATATATATGCTTTATTTGAAATATGTGTTATATATGTGTGTGTGTGTGTGTGTGTGTGTGTGTGTTTGGTGTTTTCAATAATGTTCAAAGTGTATTGTACCATTTTACATCCTCATCTGCAGTATATCAGAGTTCCAATTCTCCCACATTCTTGGCAATACTTGATATGGACAGTGTTATTAATTTTTTTCAGTGTTATTAATTTTATCCATTCTATTAGATGGGTAGTGGCATCTCATCTTGGTTTTAATTTGTTATTGGCCTCATGACAAAGAATGTTGAGCAGCTGTCATGTGCTAATTTTTTTACCTGTATATTTTCTTTGGTGAAATGTCTGTTAAAATTTTTGCCCACTTAAAAAATTAAGACATTTGTTTTCTTATTGAATTTTGAGAATGCTTTGTACATCTTGGATATAAGTCCTTCTTTACTAGACATGTAAATTGCAAATATTTTCTCCTATTCTGTGGCTGGTCATTTCAGTTTTTAATGAGGCCTTTGAAAAGTGAAGATTTTAATTTTGATATGGTGCAATTTGTCATTTTTTTCTTTTATGAATCATGCTTTTGGTATTCTATTCTATTGTATTCTATTCTGTTGTATTCTATTCTATTGTATTGTATTCTATTCCATTCCATTCCATTCCATTCCATTCCATTCCATTCCATTCCATTCCATTCCATTCCATTCCATTCCACCCTGTTCTGATCTATTTATTATGCCATCTGTTTTTATGCCACGGTTACAGTTTTCATTATGATAGCTTTATTATAAATCTTAAAATTAGGTAGTGCTACTCTTGCACATTTGTTCTTTTTCAAAGTTGTTTTGGCTCTTTCAGGTCTTTGAATTTCTGTATGGGTTTTAGAATCAGTTTTTAAATTTCTACAGAAAAGGCTACTGAAATTTTGATTGGGATTGTATTGATTCTAAAAATGAATTTAGAGAGAATTGACCTCTTAACTATACCGAGTCTTCATACCCATGAACATGACATGTGTGTTCATTTATTTAGGACATCTTTCATTTCTTTCAGCAATGTTTTGTAGTTTTCAGTGTATAAGTCTTATACTTCTTTTGTTAGACATATTCCTAAGTATTTCATATTTTTGGTGCTGTTGTAAATACTATTTTTTTAAAGATTTAAACTTCTAAGTTTGCATTGCTAGTATATAAGAGCACAGTTGATTGTGGAATACTGATCTTGTAGCCTGAAAACATGCAAAACTCACTCATTAGTTTTTGTAGTTTTATTGTGGGTTTTGTCATCTGTGAATAAAGACAGCTTTACTTCTTTCTTTCTAATATGGGTGCCTTTATTTCATTTTCTTACCTTATTACACTGATTAGGACTTCTAGTATAATGTTTCAGAGGAACAGTGATGACATCCTTGTCTTGTTTCTGACCTTGGGGGGAATGCATTTGGTCTTTTACTATCAAGCATGATGTTAGCCGTAGGTTTGTCACAGATGACATTTAGCAGGATAAGAGAGTTACTTTCTCTTTCTATTTTGCAGATAGAGCTGTTGATCAGGAATGGATGTTGATCTATGTCAAATGCTTTTACTGAATAGATAAAATGATCATATAATTTTGCTTTTAAGGTTATTAATTTGGTGAATTACACAGATTAATTTTTTGAATGTTAAACCTTCCTATATTCCTGAGATAGAGTGACTACACACACTTGGATCAGGATGTATCATTCTATTCTTTTAAAAAATATATTGCTGAACTTAGTTTTTAAGACTTAAAAAAATTCTAAAAAAATTTGCGTTGGTGTTCATGAATGACATTGATCTGTAATTTTCTTGTAATGTCTTTTTCTTGAAGAGATATGCAGAATTCTTAATTTTTCCTTTACATGGTTGGTAGAATTCACCAGTGAAGCCATTTTGGACCAAAGTTTTCTTTGTAGGAAATTTTGATTTTTGTGCTTGCTTTTGTTTTGTTTTGATTTTGCCTCTGCAGACCCAGAGGGTGAAGCATTAAGCAACAGAGGAGTGTCGCTATGTCTCGAAACCTAATGTAATCTTTCTTGCTAGGTTCTGAATTTTCTTGGAACACATAAATCTTTTATTCCTTCCAATTTCTCCCTTTTGGAATGGGACACCCTATGCTATGCCTGTCCCACTATTGTGTTTTGGAAGCAGATAACATGTTTTTGAGTTTAGAAAGTCCACAGATGGAGATGAGTTTTGCCCCAGGTTGGATCGTACCCAGAATATCACCCATCTGGGCTACTTAGACAATTAGATGATGAGATTTGGGAATTTTGAAGTGATGATACTTAAATGAGACTTTAAGAGTTGATGTCATAGTAGGTTCTAGGGTTGTTGGGGTACGGTGAATATATTGCACATGTAAGACACATGTCAATTTTTGGGGACTTCCAAGGGTACACCATAGTGCATTGAATGGTACCCCAAAAGATACGTTGAATGTGACCTTATTTGGACTAGGATCTTTGGAGATGTAATTAGTTAAGATGAAGTGATACTAGATTATAGTAGGTCTTAAATTCAATGACTAGTCTCCTTACAGGGAAAAAAGAGTTTGGAGACACACAGACACACAGAAGGAAGAAGACCATTTGAAGACGGAGGCAGAAATTGGGATGTTGCAGCTACAAGCTGAGGAAAGCCAAAGACTTCCAACAATCCCCCAAAGCCCGGAAGAGTAAAGGGTGGATTCTTCCCTAGAACCTTCAAAAGAAGCACAGCCCTGCCATCGCCTGGATTTCAGCCCTATATCCTCCAGAACTGTGAGAGAATAAATTTCTGTTCTTTTAAGTCACCCAGTTTGTGGTAATTTGTTATGACAGCCCTAAGAAATTAGTGCACATGGTAATTATCACCACAATCAAGATACAAAATAGTTCCATCACCCCCAAAACCTCTCTTATGCTGACCCATTTCAATCACATCCCTACCTCTCCCCTAAGTCTTATTAACTAGTGATCTGTTCTGTCTCACCATAGTTTCATGATGGCCTTAAAATGTCATGAAAATGGAATCATACCATCATGAAAATAGAATCATATAGTACCTTTGAGACTGGCTTTTATTTTGATTCAGCATAATGCCTTTGAGATTCATCACATTGATACATATATCAGTAATTAATTCCTTTTTATGGCTGACTAGCATTCTGTTTTATAAAAATAGCATAGTTTGTTGATCTATTCACCCATTGAAGAACATTTGGGTTATTTTCAGTGTTCAGTAATTATGGAAAAGCTACTATAAACATTTGTGTACAGGTTTTTTTGTGTGTGCAAACATAAGGTTCCACTTTCCAAGGTAAATATCTAGGAATGCAATTGCTGGGTTGTATGGTGAGTGTATGTTTAGCTTTATAAGAAACCACCAAATCATTTCTCAGAATATGTGCCATTTGCATTCACAGGAATATATGGGAGTTTTAATTGCTCTGTATTTTCCTCTGCACTTAGAATTGTCAAATTTTTTGTTTGTTTTTTAGCCATTCTGGTAAGTATGTAGTGGCATCTCACTGCAGTTTCAGTTTTCATTACTGTAATGGTAATGAATTTTAACAACTTTTTATGTACTTATTTGCCATTTGTATATTCTCTTTGGTGAAGTGTCTGTTCATGCATTTTAACTGATTCTAATTGAACATTTTCCCCTTTACTCTTTTATTTGAGAGTTAGTTATATATTCTGCATACAAATTCTTTGTCACATCTGTGATTTGCAAATACTTTCAGTCTGTAGCTTGTCTTTTCAGGCTCTTAACAGTGTCTTTTAAGCAGCAAAACTTTTGAATTTGATATAATTTAACATTATTTTCTTTTATGGATCATGCTTTTGGTGTTATCTCTAAGTTCAGATCATAGAATTTGCCTCCTATATTTTCTTCTAATAGTTTTATGGTTTTACATTTTATATTTAGACCTAGGATCCATTTTGAGTTAACTTTTAAAAGGTACAAAGTTTTTGTCAGGGTTGTTTTTTGCGTATAGATGTCTATTTGTTCCAACATAATTTATTGAAAAACTATCATTCCCCATTCAACTTCTTTTGAGACTTTCATCAATAATAAAATTGTTGTATTTGTGTGAGTTTATTTCTGGACTCTATTCTGTTCCACTGATTTATTTATATGTCCTTTTATGAAGATCTCACTGTCTCAATTACTACAGTAATCAAGATTACTATATAGTAAGTTTTAAAATTGGATAGTGTGATTCCTCTAAGTTTATTCTTTGTTTTAAAAATTATTTTAGTTGTTTTTAGCCTTTTCATATAAATTTTAATCTACAAGTTTTCTGTTGAGATTTTAATTGGAATTGGGTAAAGTCTTTATATAGATGTGGAGAGAAGTAACATCTTTATCAGTCTTCCAAACCATGAACATGGTGTGTATCTTTATATATTTAGATATTTTAAAGTTTACTTCATTAGGGTTTATCATTTTTAGCATAAAAATTTTATAGGTATTTCATTACATTCATACCTAAATATTTTATGTTTTGGAGCTATTTGGAATGATTTTTTTTAGTTAAAAATTCAATTGCTCATTCTGGTATACAGAAATATGATGGAGTTTTCTTTGTGTTGACATTGTATCCTATGCCCTTGCTACACTTATCTATTTATTCTATGTTTTTTGTAGATTCTTTGAGATACTCTACATGGAGAGTCATACCATCTGCAAATATAAACACTTTTATTTCTTCCTTTCTAATCATTCTGACTCATTTATTTTCCTTGCTTTATTGCAGTGGCTAGAACTTCTAATACAGTGTTTAATAGAAGCTGTGAGAAAGGACAGCCTTGCCTTGTTCCTGATCTTAGTGATAAAGCATTCATTCTTACACTATAAAGTATGATGCTAGCTGTAGAATTTTTATTGATGCTTTTATTAAATTGAGGATGTTCTCTACTGTTTCTAATTTGATGAGAAGTTTTATCATGTTTGTATGTTGAATTTTGTCAATTTTTTTCTTGTATCAATTAATATGATAATATTTTTTATTTCAAGTCTTAATATAATAAATGACATTAATTTATTTTAGAATATTGAATCAGCCTTACTTTCCTAGGATTAAACCCCTTGATCATGGTGGAACTTAAAAAATACATATTGCTATTTTTGATTTGCTAAGAATTTGTTTAGGATTTTTGTTGTTATACTCATGAGGGATATTGGTCTATGTTTTTCTTTTTTGGTTTTATTTTATTTGTAATACAAATAAAACAATTACATATTTATGGGGTACAGTGTAATGTTTTACTATATATATAAATTGTATAATTTTTTAGTTTGTTATAAAGCCCATCCTGGCCTCGTAGAATAAAATGGGATGTATTCTCTTATTTTCTAGAAAACAATATGTATAATTTGTATAATTTTCTTCTCTTTAGAATTCACTCATGAAACTTGGAGATTTCTTTTTTTGAAAGGTTTTAAACTATTAATTTCATGTATAAATAATGAGTTAGTATGGGCTTTCTATTTAATCTTGGGTGAGTTTTAGTATTTTGTGGTTTCAAAGTACTGATCTATTTTTTTAAGTTGTTGAACATATGTGCGTAGAGTTGTTGTAGTATTCACTTATTATTCTTTTACTATCTGCAAGGTCTGTGGTGATATCTCCTATTCTATTTTTGTCATTGGCAATTTGTATGTTCTCTCTCTTTTGTTTGTCAGTCTTGCTAGAGGCTTTTTAGATTTTAAAAAAATCTTATTGCTATTTTCATTGCATGTTTAGATCAGTCTTTCTGTCCTGTCCTGTGTGTGCGTGTGTGTGTGTGTGTGTCTGCTTTCTTTCTTCAACCTTCTGCAGGGTTATTTGAGCCTTTTGTTTAAATATAACATTTTAATTTTCTGATTTATTTTTGACTTTATCTTTTTGCATAATTTCTTCTTAGTGTTTTTTTTAATTGCAAAAGATGTACTTAACCTTTGGTAGTCTAGTTAGAATCAATACTTTACCACTTAAAGAGGAATTTACAATATTTTCATCTTATAGGTTCCATTACCCTCCCCTTTTTATGTTGTAGTTGTTTTATGGATTATATCCATATGCATAAAAAACCCCATCAGATGATGTTTTTGCTTTTGAGTATTACATTTATTTTAAAGAACTCAAGGTGTGAATAGTCTGTTATATTTACCTAGATGTGTACTATTTCTGTTGAGCTTCATTTATTTATCATTATTTACTTAGGATTATTCCAGGTTTCCCTCTGATAACACTTCCATTCTGTTTGAATGACTTCCTTTAGTAATTGTTTAAAGTAGATGTGCTGACAAGATCCTCTGTTTTTCTTCACTTGAGAATGTATTAATTTCACCTTTATTTCTGAATGATATTTTTCCTAGAAACACAACTCTCAGTTGACTATTATTTTCTTTATTTTTTTTCTTTGGGGCTTGTTAGGCTACTTTATTATGCAAGTCTATGTCTTTGATTAAATTTGAGACATTTCTGGGCAATATTTCTTCAAGTTTTTTTTTCTAATCTACATTCCTTCTCTTCATCTGGAGAATGTTAGACTTTTGTATCACCTACAGGTCTCTGAGTCTCTGTCAACATTTTCTTTATCTTTTCCCTCTTTTTTCTGATTAAATAATATTTATTTATCATCCAGTTCACTGACTCTTTCCTCACCTGGGTGGCTTGCCACCCACACTCATTCATCTCCATTCTGCTACTAAGCACATCTAGAGAAATTTTTACTCTGGTTATTGTATTTTGAAGTTCTAAACTTTTTATTTGGTCCTTCTTTATAATTTCTATTGCTTTTCATGCAAAAAGTTTTTAAATTTTTTCCATAGGTTATTGGGGTACAGGTGGTGTTTGATTATACAAGTAAGTTCTATCATGTGATTTGTGAGATTTTGGTTCATCCATCACCTGAGCAGTGTACACTATACCCTATTTGTAGTCTTTTATTCCTTGCCCTCTTCCTACCCTTCCCCTTAAGTCCCCAAAGTCCATTGTATCATTCTTATGCTTTTGCATCCTCATAGCAGCTCTCACATATCAGTGAGAACATATGATGTTTGTTTTTCCATTCCTGAGTTACTTCACTTAGAATAATAGTCTCCAATCTCACCCAGGTTGCTGCAAATGCCACTAATTCATTCCTTTTTATGGCTGAGTAGTATTCCATCGTATATATATATATATATATATATATATATATATATATATATATATATACATACCACAGTTTCTTTACCTGCTTGTTGATTGATGGGCATTTGGGTTGGTTCCACGATTTTGTAATTGTGAACTGTGCTGCTATAAACATGTGTGTGCAAGTTTCTTTTTCATTTAATGACTTCTTTTCCTATGAGTAGATATCTAGTAGTGGGACTGCTGGATCAAATGGTAGTTCTACTTTTAGTTCTTTAAGGAATCTCCACACTGTTTTCCATAGTAGCTGTAGTAGTTTACGTTCCCACCAGCAGTGTGGAAAGTGTTTCCTGATCACCACATCCACGCCAGCATCTACTGTTTTTGATTTTTTGATTATGGCCATTCTTGCAGGAGTAAGGTGGTATTGCATTTTGGTTTTGATTTTCATTTCCCTGATAGTTAGTGATGTTGAGAATTTTTTCATGTTTGTTGGCCATTTGTGTATCTTCTGTTGAGAATTGTCTATTCATGGCCTTAGCCCACTTTTTGATGGGATTATTTGTTTTTTTCTTGCTGATTTGTTTGAGTTTGTTGTAGATTCTGCATATTAGAACTTTGCCGTATGTAAAGATTGTGAAGATTTTCTCCCACTGTGAGACTTTATATTTTTGTCTTTGTTTAATGATTGTTATTCCATACTTTTCAGAGCACTTTCATAATAGCTACAGAAAGCCTTTCTCTTATTATTCTAATACCTCTGTCATCTCTACATTGGTGTCTGTTGACTGTTTCCCACTTGAGTTGATTTTTGGTATTGTAAATAATTTTGGATTCTCTCCTGGACGTTTTAAATATTTTGTTAGGAGACTCCGGGTCTCATTTAAATTTTTTAAAAAGTTCTTATTTTTATTCTAGCAGGCCATTTACTCAGTTGAGTTTAGGCCAGTTCTGGCCAGCATCATTTAAGCTATGGTTTTAATGCCCTTTCCATTTTCCAAGCCTTTGCAGTACTGTTGGGATTTGTCCTGCATATGCATCACTAAGTGGCCAGTGCAATTTCAGTGTGAGCTCAGGAGCTCATAAACGACTTTATGGGGTTGACTTCTCAGTGTCCTCCTTCTTCATGATGTCTCACAAGCTCTCCAGTTTCCTGAGCTCCCTATTTTTTGTCTTCTAACTGGAAAGCTGTGGCTTTCTTCACTCTGGGCAGAAGGGTATTACTACTGTATATGTCCCACAATTGTGCCCATGTCTAGGCAAGCAACAGGTGACTGATGGGAAAAAACTCAGGGTTTTAGGTACCTGCCCCTGCAATTATCACTGACTCTGTTACTATGGGGTTATCTGAAGACAGGGATATGAGACAACAAAAAGAAAAAGTGGGGGACTTCCTTTACTGTCTCTGAGGGATTAGCTTCTTTCTTGTTTCTCAAGCTAGACCCAGAGGATTTATCCTAGAAATTTCTCTGAGCTCCAGGGCCCAATTCTAGATTTGGGGGTGCCTCAGCTCTGGGTCAGGAGATCTACCAGAGGAAAAATGGGAAATTTACCACTTACGTAGCTTAGGATTTAGAATTCTGGTCTTCCTTCCCAATTTGCTTGCTACTGTTTCCTTATTAGAGTCCTCAAATATCTGCTCCATGCATTTCATGCTAGTTTTATTGCTGCATTCCATGGGAAAGACAGGGTGGAGTGTTCTTGCTCCATCTTACCTGGAACCAGACCATTCTTTTCATGCTCACAGCCCCCTTGCACGTGTGGAAGTACAGCGCTGGCTGCATTGAAGCATAGGTGGCTGTTGCTACTACACTGGTCATTGAATTTTATAAAGGGATGTGGGCAAGATTGGCCCTCTGTGAGTTAAAGGCACACCATTTGCACTTGTACTTCAAGTGCAAAGCAGCTTGTGCAGCCCTTCCCTGGAACTAAGCTCATTTTTTCTTTTCTGACACTGGTCTTGGAAACCAGTGACCACCCATGCCTTGATCATCACATGGAGATGTTTTCTTTCTTTCTCTTTTTTGAGAGACAGAGTCTTGCTCTGTCACCCAGGAGTACAGTGGCGTGATCTTGGCTTACTGCAGCCTCCACCTCCCAGGTTCAAACTATTCTCCTGCCTCAGCCTTCCGAGTAGCTGGGACTACAGGTGTGTGTCACCACACCCGGCTAATTTCTATATTTTTATTAGAGGTGGGGTTTCGCCATGTTGGCCAGGCTGGTCTTGAACTCCTGACCTCAGGTGATCCACCTGCCTCGGCCTCCCAAAGTGTTGAGATTACAGGCGTGAGCCACCGCGCCTGGCCGAGATGGTTTTCAATTACAAATTAAAATATATGTATATGAAATTTAGCTTATCTATTGATTCATTTTGTGTGCCTAGATTTTTACAGTTTGTTTAATTGAGATGTAATTCACAAACTATAAAATTTATCCTTTTATAGTGTACAATTCAGTACAATGTAGTGTGTTTTCGTATATTCACCCTTGGTCTATTTGTGCAGGCTGTCAGGGGACCAGAGCTCTGAGACCAGTTGCCTTCAGCTGCAGTCATCCTTGTTTGTTTATTCTTGTGTTCTCACAAATATTAGCATTTCCTATTTATAATTTAAAGTGTAAAAGGCTGGGAGTGTCACTCTAAACCTCCTCCAAAGTGCCTTCCCACTCTGCGTCTCCATGTCTCCATGGACCTGTGTTTCCTGCCTTCTGGTTGATTTCTCTTTCTGCTGTGCCTTCATGGCATTGTGTGTGGTGCCACATTGCAGGTGAAGGAGTAATGGCCTGGGCTGACCCAAGTACACTGATAAAAACAAGTAGGCAAAACCTAGTGAAGATGCAGATTCCCAAGCTGCTGTGATCTACCCACCCCACTACTCAGTCTACACTGAGGGAAGTTCCAGTGCAGACACGTAAGGAGACACACAAGTGAATGCACGAGGGAAGTTCCAGTGCAGACACGTAGGGAGACACACAAGTGAATGCACAGTACAGCATGGTCTGCAAGAGCATGCATCCCTTAGTAAGCAGAGAGCTCTCTTCAGACACTGGCAGACTGTGCCACAAACAAGAGGAATGAACCAGCATAGGTATCACAATGGGTACATTTGAGAAACATCAAATAAGCAAGAAAAGCAAGTTATTGAATATGTTCATTATATCAAAGACAGTAGGGGTGGAAAACAATAGTCTATGTTGTTACGGAGAGATGCAAAGTCTTCAAAGAAGGGGAACATGCATGTCAAAGCTGCAAAGTAATTTTGGGAAGGTGGTCACCTTTGTGGAGGGTAGGAGAGGAATGGGTCATGTAGGGCATCCAGGAATATAACTGGTGTGCCACACATTGTAATGAAACAATGACATCATGGCAGAAGGTTTGATGAATTGCAGGCTGGGTTCTGGTCACACAGGCACTTGTTGTGCTACTTTTTTTTTTTTTAAACTTTTTTTGGAAACATTAAAAAACAAAACTAAGCAATGAACTGAAGGGCTCCATGTCAAGCACTTAGTCCTCGTCCCAGCACATGAAGCTCCCATTGAACTTGAACTGCTCACTGCATCTTCCCAGACCTCCTAGAAGTTCATGATTTCACAGATGGGAGACAGGAGTGCTGCAGGGTTGTGTGGAGGGTCTAAGGTTGCACACGGAGTCACAGGCAAAACCAGATGTGACCCACGTCTCTCTGAAGCCAGAGTGGGACCCTCAACACCACTCTGGTCCACAGGTTCTTGGGATGCTCCTGAGGCTGAGGGACCAAATAATGGGTGACATCAGTCCCTCTCATGGCCAGCCCTCTGGGATTGTCTAACCAGGGTGAGTGGTTAACAGCAGGCACTGCCATCCCCTGAATGGGGCTGTGCTGTTTTCTTAGTCCCAGGCGTGCATCTGCTAAACAGCAGCAGGGCGTTTGCCTCCGGCTATTGTGCAACATGATCTTGATTCCTCTTTTAAGGGGAGCTTTTAAGACGAGCTTACTCATGTCAGCCAAAGCCCAGCATCAGGCTGAACCATGACAAGCCCCTCTGGACAAACCTGCCAGGGCAGCTCAGAGAATCAGTCCCCAGCCTCGGTGGCACTTGGTGCAGACCTGCCAATTGTCCCACAAAAGCTGGGAGCCTTGTGATGTCCCCCACTGCCCACATGGCCTCCAACCTCTGTGTTCTCCCCAGGATCTGAGGGCCCGATTCATGTCTGGTCCCCTAGCAACTGGTGCGCGGCCCTGGACAAGTCATTCCCTCTTAAAATGCTCTGGTTTCTTTGTTGTGTAATGAATGGGTGCAGTCAGCAGACTCTTGGGTCTCTACCACCTTCAGTATTTTATGGTGAGGAGCGAGCAAGCAAGAAAGGTTATTAGCAAGCAGGAAGCACAGAGGAAGGTGGTGTGTGTGTTTTGTGTGTACTGTGTGTGTATGGTATGTGGTTATGAGCTGTGTGTGCTGTGGTGATCTATGGGTGTTGTGTGGATGGGATGCGTAGAATGTGTGTGTTGTGGTGTATGTTGTATGTTGTGGTGCGTGTGTGTTGTAGTATGTGTGTTTTGTTGTGTTGGGTGTGAGGTGTGTGTTGTGAGCTGTGTGTGGTTTGTGCGCCGTGTTTTGTGTATTGTATATGTGTTGTATGTGTGAGATGTGTGTGTGTTTTGGTGTGTGTTGTGTTGTGTGGTATGTGTATTGGGAGCTGTGTGTGGTGAATATTTGTAAAACTTGCACACAACAGGAAGTGCCTTCTGGATCTCAAACCTGGTTGCTGGCTACCAGGGGAAGGGAAGTGTCTGATTAATTCAAAGGTCTCTTGTGAAAGTTGAAGATGCAGAAGACTTGGGGTGAGAGGAAGCTTCACTGAGAATAAACCTAAGAGTTCCTAAAAATCCAGAGTGCCAGCACCCAGCTCGGGATTGATTCTGGATGCCCCGCCCTACAAAAGTCTGTGCTGTAGGTTCAGTAGGAGGAACACTGCCCTACATCATTCAGGAGACACAGTTCACTGTGCTGTCTTGCTGCCCAGTCAGTGTCACCAGACATGCATGCGTGGGTAAAGGGCTGGGTAACTGAGAGGTGAGAGAAGTCCACTTGCCAAGCGAGCCCCCAAGTGTCTCGGCAAATCCTCACACGGTAGAACAATTCGTAATCACCTGGAAGACAGGCATGGGCCTAAATAAATCATTTTCATCTCAAGCTTGGTCTTTTCCAGGAAGGAAGAGGCGCAGTTTCGCCATTGCCAACCACAGAGCAGCCGACCGGTGCATCACCGAGGCCGGCTCCGTCAGTTCGGTCAGCTCGGGTGGGCTTATTTCTTTGAGTGGAGGCACCACTCAGTTCTGAGTTCAGAGGAAAAAGAATGAGTGGACAATGTTGCTGTTGTTGTCTGCACAGAATGCTAGGGGAGTGAAAGGTGTTTAAATAGAGGAAGGGAAAGTTCAGAACAGCTGCCAGGGCAGAGCAGATGCTGGGAGGGCGGGAAGCGGTGAGAAGGCTGGGGTACAGGATTGCTCCCGAGACCCGCCCAGGCACTGGATGCACCTGCAGCCTGAGAGCAGCAGGGGGCGGGGTGCCGGGAGGAGAGGGATTTCAGATCCCCTGTGCCCTGTGGACGTCAGAAAGCAGGACTTTCTCTTCCGAAACCTGGGCTAGTTCTCAGGTGCAACAGGCCCTGGGTGTGATGCTCTGACCAGGCGCCCCGGGTGTAAGTACTCAGGCTTCTCGTGCTTCCTCTTCATACTACACCTTTTGGAACCCAAGAACCTCGCGGCTGCTCCTTCTGGCAATGGAAATGTCAGAAAGCAAAGGAAATTTAAGCTCCACTCAGAGAAAAGAGAAGATACCAAAAAGTCCAGGGCAACAGACTGTGGTAAGATGAATGTGTCATATATGCTGATGGGGCTGAAAGAATGATCTGGAAAGCCAGGGCATGGTAATCAGAGAGTGGGGTCCATGATGAGACCCTGTCAGGGCAGGGCTGGAGTTACTGCTTATGGAAGTCTGGGAGTGGAAGGCCGAGGTGGGTGCAGGACAAGGTCCTGGGAGAAAAGAAGGTCAAGAAGAAAAGGAGGTCAGATAGGACAGACTTGTAGACAAGAATTAAGGTAGCCAGAGTTTTGGAGAAAATGGCAGAGGCACTGGAGCTAGACTCACCCAGGAAAGAAGGGGAGAGGCCCTGTGGGAGGGCAGAGCAGCAGCAATGAGCAGTAATGGGTGAGGGACTCCACTAACAGAAGAGCGGTTCAGCCAGGAGCAATTGTCAGCGAGAAACAGGAGTGCACCTGCGTCCTCTGCAGGTGGAGGGGGTGCAGGAGCCGGGGCAAAACAAATTACAGTGGAGAGGCAGCAGCACCCTCTGGGGGGACCGATCCCCTTCAGAGTAGGAGTCAGCAAACTGCTGCTCAGGGGCCACATCCAGCTACCCGTTTTTGTAGACAAAGATTTATTAGAGCATGGTTGCCCCCATTCATTGGCAGTGGGTTTTGCTATTTATGGGATCAAAGTTTTCTTAGTATGCTCTGAGAGGGTTACTGCAATAAATAAGATGACTATATTTTTGTTTTTAGCAGAAAGGTCATATGATTGTGAGAGGTGAAGCCCGCTGGGATTCTAGGTCAGGTGGGGACTTGGAGAACTTTTCTGTCTAGCTAAAGGATTGTAAACACACCAATCAGCACTCTGTGTCTAGCTAAAGGATTGTAAATGCACCAATCAGCACTCTGTGTCTAGCTAAAGGATTGTAAATACACCAATCAGCACTTGTAAAAATGCGCCAATCAGCACTCTGTGTCTAGCTAAAGGTTTGTAAATGCACTAATCAGCACTCTGTAAAAACAGACCAATCAGCACTCTGTAAAACAGACCAATCAGTGCTCTGTAAAATGGACCAATCAGCAGGATGTGGGTGGGGCCAAATAAGGGAATAAAAGCTGGCCACCCGGGCCAGCAGCAGCAACCTGCTCAGGTCCCTTTCCGTGGTGTGGAAGCTTTGTTCTTTCGCTGTTCACAATGAATCTTGCTGCTGCTCACTCTTTGGGTCCGCACTAGCTTTATGAGCTGTAACGCTCACTGCAAAGGTCTGCGGCTTCACTCCTGAAGTCAGCAAGACCACGAACCCACCGGAAGGAAGAAACAACTCCGGAAGCACCACGTTTAAGAGCTGTAACACTCACTGTGAAAGTCTGCAGCTTCACTCCTGAAGTTAGCAAGACCACAAACCCACCGGAAGGAAGAAATTCCAGACACATCTAAACATTGGAAGGAACAAACTCCAGACACACCATCTTTAAGAACTGTAACACTCACCGCGAGGGTCTGTGGCTTCATGCTTGAAGTCAGCCGGACCAAGAACCCAGCGGAAAGAACCAATTCCCGACACAATCGTATGTAAAATTTTACTTCCTGATGTGGGAGTTCATGAAAATGAATTTAAACCTAATTTTAATTATGCTTATATTCTTACCCCCTCCTGTTGCCATTCCGTCCTATACATGACCCCAAACCAATAAACACTTGAATTGTTTATTTTTAATTACACCGCGAGGCTACATTTTTATTGTTTTACAAGGCATAGGTAAAAAGCAAGGAGTTGAAAGCAAGTGGACTGGGGCAGGGAGGTGGTACTGGAGCGCACTGCAGTCAGAACCCTGGGTTGGAGGTTTTGTTTCTGTCTCTGCCAGAAGCCGTCTGTCTTAACTGTGGACAGATCTTGTTCCTGAATGGACGCTTTCAGTATTTCTTTCTGAAGTCTGATATTTGCTGTAGATTTTATTTTTTTCTGTGGCTATAGATACCCTTTATCTGGTTAATAAAATTATTATCTATTACTATTTTGCGAAGTTAAAGAAAAGCATGACTGTTGAAATGTATCACATACTTTTCTCTGCACCTACAAAGATGACCAAATGAACTCACCATTGGTTTATTAATGTTGTGAATGACATTGATTTTGCTCCTAATGTTTAACCAATCTGTGTTCCTGATCATGATCAAACCTGGTCTTTATTCTTCCCCTTTTCTTTTTCCTGCTCCTGCTGCTTCTCATCCTTCTCCTTTTCCTCCTCCTCCTTTGAATATTACTACATTAAGTTTGCTAATTATTTAGTGTGTGATTTTTGGGTTTACATACTTTTCTTTCTTGTACTACTCTTCACTCTTTAAAAAATGTTTATTTTGAAATGTTAGATTTCTAGAAGAGTTATAAAGATATACAGAGAATTCTCACATAACCGTTCACTCAGCTTCCTCTCATTCATCTGACATGACCATGGTACATTAAGATTAAGAAATTGGCCAGGCGTGGTGGCTCATGCCTGTAATCCCAGCACTTTGGGAGGCCAAGGCGGGTGGATCATCTGAGGTCAGGAGTTCGAGACAAGCCTGGCCAACATGGTGAAACCCCATCTCTACTAAAAATACCAAAATTAGCTGGGTGTGGTGATGCGCACCTGTAATCCCAGCTACTTGAGAGGCTGAGACAGGAGAATCGCTTCAACCCAGGAGAGAGAGGTTACAATGAGCTGAGATCACGCCACTGCACTCCAGCCTGGGTTACAGAGCAAGACTTCATCTCAAAAAAAAAAAAAAAAAAAGAAAAAGAAAGGTTAAGAGATTAACATTGGTACAATGCCATTAACTAACTGCAGACTTTATTCAGATTTCTGCATTTTTTTCCTCTAAGATATTTTTTTCTGTTCTGGGATCCCAATCTAGTATACCTTGTTGCATTTAGCCATCATGTTTCTTTATTCTCGTCCAATCTGTGATAGTTTTATGGTTTTTCCTTTTTTAATGACTTTAATTTTTTAAAGAGTAATGATCAGGTGTTTTGAAGAATGGCTGTCAATTTGGGCTTGTCTGTTATTTTCTCATAATTAGACTGGGCTTACAGATTTTAGAGGGAAATGTCATAGAAGCGAACTTCTCTTCACATATTATATCAGAGTGTCATTACCGGCATGTTAACTTTGATCACTGGCTGTAATGTTGTCTTACAAAGTTTTGTTCAGGTTTTTCTAGCCTGGTAAAATAAGTTAGGGAGTATATCTTCTCTTTCTTTTACTGTAGAAGAGTTAGTGTAAGGCTAGATCATTTAAACATTCTGGAATTCACTGTAGAACCATCTGAAGTTGGAGTTTTCTTTGTTAGAACATTTTAAATTTCCGATTGGATTTCTTTAAAAGTTTTAGGAATATGTGTTTTCTCTTTCTGCACTTGTCAATTTTGGCAGGTTATTTTCCCTTGAAATTACTCTTTTCAACTAAATTGTGTATTTATTGACATAAAAGTTGGTTACAATATCTCCTTGTTGTCTTCTTAACGGGGACAGGATCTCAAATAATGTGTTCTTTTTCATTTGTGTTATTGATTATGCCATCTCTCTTGTTAAACAGTTTTGCCTGAGGTTTTGAGTTTTATTATTAGTTTTTGCAAAGAATAAACTTTCTGATTTCTTTTGGCTCTTATCGTTCTATTATTTATTTTCTGTTTCGTTATTTCTGCACTCATTTTTTATTATTTGCTTCTTAAAGCTTATTTTAGTGTTCTTTTTTAATCTTTGGGGACATACGTTTAGATTGTTAATTTTTAGCTGTTCTTTTCACACACGCACACCATACACACACACATATGGTAAAATTCATGTCCTACTAAGAATTATTTTAAATTCATTACTCAGTTTTGATATGTAGTGTTTTGTTTGTAATCTAGTTCAAAATATTTTCTGTGACCCTCACGTTTTCTTCTTTGACCCATCTAATATTTAGAAGCATGTTTCTTAATTTTCAAATACATGAAATATGCCTGATTTTAAAAATGTATTTCTAGCATGATTACACTGTGATTGGAGAACTTTCCCTGAATGATTTCAGTTCTTTAAATATTTAAAGGACTTCTTAATGGTCCTGTATATGGTTAATTTTTTAAGAAGCTTACGTGAGTTTAACAACAGAATGTACTCTATAATTTTTGGATGCATTGTTCCTAGGTCAAGTTTATGAATCATGTTGCTCAGATTTTAGATAAGATCTGTATTTTTTGTGTGTTTTATTGTTACTTAATGCGAGATATGTATTATAATCTTCCACTCTTGTGAGTTTGTCAGTTTCTTCTCATGGTTCTGTCAATTTTTGTTATATATTTTTAGGCCATGTGAATTAAGTACATATACATTTAGTATCTTCCTTGTTTAGCAAATCATTTATCATTATAAAACAACTGTATTCATCTCGAGTAATTCTTTGGCCTTCTTTAGAATTCTTTGCATCTATTCTCTTCTGATGTTAAATAGAACTACCCCAACTTTCTTTTGGTTAGTTATGTATGCTATCTACACAGTTATTTACTCTTACAGCTTTCAATATGTACCCAGCAAATTTAAGCGTGTCTCCTTCGCACAGCACAGCATTAGATTTTGATATTTAAATCTAGTGATTGATATTTCACTCAAACATCCAGTCTACTTACCATTACTGTACTTACTAATATATTACGGGGTAAACCAACCATCTAATTATGTGTTTTCTATTTGTCTGGTTTTATGCCTTTTCTCTTTCTTGCCTTCTTTTTTGGGTTGATTATTTTTTTCTTTGCTCACAGTAACACTCACTCTTTTTGGTGTACAGTTACATGAGATTGGCGAATGCATGCACTTATGTAACCACAAGGCAGCGTCATCGCAAAACTGTCCCCTGCGCTGCCCATTTGCACTCAGTCATCTCATCTCCACTCTCTGGCAACAACCAATGTGTTTGTGTTCCTCTAATTTTGAATTTTCCAGAATGTCATATAAATCAAATCATAGTTGAGCATGGTTTCCGTCAGTTATAACGATGTGTTTGAAATTCATTCGTGGTGTGTGTGTGTGTGTGTGTGTGTATAATAATAATCCATTCCTTTTTATTGCCAAAGAGTATCGGCCAATAACATTAACTTTGGATGCACCACAGCTTTTTTACCCAGTTGCAAGTTAAAGAACATTCAGTTGTCTAAGCTATATTCCAGGACCAGGCACACCCTGAGGGGATATCTTGGAAAAAAAATAATGGGGAAAATAGGGGATTCCCATGTACACCCGTTTAGCCTCAGGAGCCCTTTTCTTGGTTTCTCAGGCCTAACACACAGAATCCATGAATTCTTAACCACCAATGTTGAACAGTCTATGATTAGGACTGCCTTTGGATCCATGTTGTAAGAGAAAAGAGAACAAACAAAACTAGAAAACACCTCCTTTTAGGCTACTTTTCCGTGTTTTGACTCTCCCCACAATTGTTGACTTTTGTTTACTAGATATTTTAGTTGTAATCAGTGATTTTTGTAGCTGTAGAGGTCTAATCCTAGCTAGAAGGAGCTTTCCTAGTTGATTAATTTTATGATTTTATAATGCTTCTTCCTGGTAGTTTTGAAGTGTTTTTTTTTTTTTAGTCATCCTGTAGTATTTCCTAGAAATTACAATAAGCCTTCTTAATTTATAAACTTCAAATATTAATTGATAATTGTACTCTAGTCCTGTGAAGCAAAAGCACACTCAGACATTTCAGTTCTATTTGTCCCTTTCCTGATTTCTATGCTCTCGTTGTCATGTATTTTAATTTCACCTGTATAATCTACATCCTAAAAATGTTAGTGTTCTTGTTTTAATACAGTGTTCATTTCAATATAGTCTCACAATTCTTTTGATCCCTTTCTGCATCTTCAATTTTTCATCTGTGATAATGCTCCTTCTGCCTGAAGTACATACTTTTTTACATTTTTTAGTGTTCTATTCTATTGTATTTAGTATTCTGTTCTAATAAATAAGTTATTTCAGTTTTTGTTCATCTGAAAACTTCATGTTACCTTATTTTTTACCAACCAGCCAAGTGTCCTGTATAAAATGAAAAACATGCATTGATTGTAGTAGTTACTGGCTAATGTTATATAGAATAATTAAGATTACTTTATTTTTTCTGTGAAATAAGCCTCATTTTTTGATCCTTTAAATTGAATTGCAAGAGCCAGATGATGTGATCTATTTCTTTTTTGTAATATATTAATATATCAAATTATTTAAGCAATCTCAGTTTCTTTTCTTTTGCCTTTTCACTTTGGTTCATTTCATAAAATAGGTGTTATTTTCAGTTTTGCTGGTACAAAGTTAATTCATGATTGCTTTATGTTTTTTGCACCATGTCATTTTCAACATTTATTCATTTCCCATCATTTATATGCTGCAAAGTGTTATCACTAACAATGTATTTTTCTGTTTGCTTGCTCTTAAATGTGTAGACTTCTAGTTAGGTGTGGTGTTTTTTACATGAACAGTGAATAATGACTTTATAGGTTTCCTCATCATTCTCTTCGAATACCATTGTGGATCCTAAGGTTCAAGTCTTGATGCCAGTTTAGTGGGTGGAGGGAGGGAGCTAAAGCTTTGATTAATTTTTGGAAAGGAAATTTGCTTCTCTGTCTGTGTCTTTTCTCCTCTGGGTTTGGCAAATCTCATTTTTTTTTTTTTTAGTACCAGTCTTGACATGGCTGAGTCCCATTCCTGGTGGAGGGAGGAGAAGCATATTCCTTTTTCTCTTTGGAGAGGAGCTAACTCCCCACCTTGCCTGTTGCCTTCTCCTGCTGTTTGCATAAATGAAGAACTCTTGCAGTCCTGGGAAACTGTCCTGGGAGACAAAGTCCCATAGACCTGAGCCTTTTCATCACTACCGACAGATTCCACTGCAATGGCCGTCAAAGCCATCTCAGATGTAATTTTCATTTTCTCCTCTACCCTCCAGTTTGGGGGTGCATTGGAGTCTCAGATCTTCGTTTGTATCCTTTGGGTCCATACTGCTTCTTCAGTGTGGTGAAGTTTCGAAAAGTTCCAAGAGTTCTTAATAAACCTGGTCCCATTTTCACTGTTCCTAATAAAAATTCTTTTGAGTTTTGGAATTTTTTGGCTTCCAGTCTTAACATTTCAGTTTGCACATTTTCCTCATAGGATTCATAATTAATATATAACTTCTTTTTTTGTATGAAGGTGGGAGAATGAAACTTACCTCCTAGATTTACTATATTTTCCAAGGACTTTGTTTTAGGTGACTTTTAGAAATTTTTTCTCTCTCTTTATTCTTTATTTCATTAGTCGTTTTTTCTGATCAAGTAATCCATGCTTATATAAAACAATGTAGAAAGTCAGAAATAGTGTAAATCAGAAAATATTATCTTAGACTTTGTTGTTTAGTAAAGAATCTATCTGGTCTTTGTCCTTAGTTCATGGGAGGCAGCCCCTAAACCTTTGGAATCTTCCAAGTGGTAAGAATGTCTATTTTTTTTTTTTAAAGGGCTAAATTTCTTTAATATACAAAGATCTCTTACAAGTCAATAAGCAACAAATAGGCAAAAACCACTCACATCCAGATACTGAAATGAAAGATAATAGCCTATTGACATGAGTATATTTAATATCTTCACAATTCAGAAAATGCAAATTAAATAATAAGGATATAATTTTCCTTGTGTCTGATTGACAAATTGAACAGATTAACATTTAATATGGGGAAGGATGTGGGAAAACAAATATTTTGTTGGAACATAAATGGAATTAACCCTTTTAGAGAGCAATTTGGCAAAATATATCAAAATTGTAAATGTGTATTTCCATGCGTAACAATTTTATTTACACCATTTTCTATGAGTGCTTGAAAATATTAGTATATTCCAGGTAGAATCCCTAAGGAAAAAAAAAAAAAACCACTAGTACAATGAACTTAATTATCCCAAATGCTAGGGAAAATGGATATGGAATTTGTGGTCTGAGCAAAGCATTCAATGCTTTTCTTCTTTTCATCCTAAGTTATAGTTGGTTACTTCCAAATATAAAGGCTAAAGCTTGGCATTACCGTGTTTTCAGAGATTCAGAAATTCTATTTTTTTTTTTAAATTATACTTCAAGTTTTAGGGTACATGTGCACAATGTGCAGGTTAGTTACATATGTATACATGTGCCATGCTGGCACGCTGCACCCACTAACTCTTCATCTAGCATTAGGTATATCTCCCAATGCTATCCCTCCCCCCTCCCCCCACCCCACAACAGTCCCCAGAGTGTGATGTTCCCTTTCCTGTGTCCATGTGTTCTCATTGTTCAATTCCCACCTATGAGTGAGAATATGCGGTGTTTGGTTTTTTGTTCTTGTGATAGTTTACTGAGAATGATTTCCAGTTTCATCCATGTCCCTACAAAGGACATGAACTCATCATTTTTTATGGCTGCATAGTATTGCATGGTGTATATGTGCCACATTTTCTTAATCCAGTCTATCATTGTTGGACATTTGGGTTGGTTTCAAGTCTTTGCTATTGTGAATAATGCTGCAATAAACATACGTGTGCATGTGTCTTTATAGCAGCATGATTTATAGTCCTTTGGGTATATACCCAGTAATGGGATGGCTGGGTCAAATGGTATTTCCAGCTCTAGATCCCTGAGGAATCGCCACACTGTCTTCCACAATGGTTGAACTAGTTTACAGTCCCACCAACAGTGTAAAAGTGTTCCTATTTCTCCACATCGTCTCCAGCACCTGTTGTTTCCTTTTTAATGATTGCCATTCTAACTGGTGTGAGATGTTATCTCATTGTGGTTTTGATTTGCATTTCTCTGATGGCCAGTGATGGTGAGCATTTTTTCATGTGTTTTTTGGCTGCATAAATGTCTTCTTTTGAGAAGTGTCTGTTCATGTCCTTCGCCCACTTTTTGATGGGGTTGTTTGTTTTTTTCTTGTAAATTTGTTTGAGTTCTTTGTAGATTCTGGATATTAGCCCTTTGTCAGATGAGTAGGTTGCGACAATTTTCTCCCATTTTGTAGGTTGCCTGTTCACTCTGATGGTAGTTTCTTCTGCTGTGCAGAAGCTCTTTAGTTTAATTAGATCCCATTTGTCAATTTTGGCTTTTGTTGCCATTGCTTTTGGTGTTTTAGACATGAAGTCCTTGCCCATGCCTATGTCCTGAATGGTAATGCCTAGGTTTTCTTCTAGGGTTTTTATGGTTTTAGGTCTAACGTTTAAGTCTTTAATCCATCTTGAATTGATTTTTGTATAAGGTGTAAGGAAGGGATCCAGTTTCAGCTTTCTACATATGGCTAGCCAGTTTTCCCAGCACCATTTATTAAATAGGGAATCCTTTCCCCATTGCTTGTTTTTCTCAGGTTTGTCAAAGATCAGATAGTTGTAGATATGTGGTGTTATTTCTGAGGGCTCTGTTCTGTTCCATTGATCTATATCTCTGTTTTGGTACCAGTACCATGCTGTTTCAGTTACTGTAGCCTTGTAGTATAGTTTGAAGTCAGGTAGTGTGATGCCTCCAGCTTTGTTCTTTTGGCTTAGGATTGACTTGGCGATGCGGGCTCTTTTTTGGTTCCATATGAACTTTAAAGTAGTTTTTTCCAATTCTGTGAAGAAAGTCATTGGTAGCTTGATAGGGATGGCATTGAATCTGTAAATTACCTTGGGCAGTATGGCCATTTTCGCGATACTGATTCTTCCTACCCATGAGCATGGAATGTTCTTCCATTTGTTTGTATCCTCTTTTATTTCCTTGAGCAGTGGTTTGTAGTTCTCCTTGAAGAGGTCCTTCACATCCCTTGTAAGTTGGATTCCTAGGTATTTTATTCTCTTTGAAGCAATTGTGAATGGGAGTTCACTCATGATTTGGCTCTCTGTCTGTTGTTGGTGTATAAGAATGCTTGTGATTTTTGTACATTGATTTTGTATCCTCAGACTTTGCTGAAGTCGCTTATCAGCTTGAGATTTTGGGCTGAGACAATGGGGTTTTCTAGATATACAATCATGTCATCTGCAAACAGGGACAATTTGACTTTCTCTTTTCCTAATTGAATACCCTTTATTTCCTTCCCCTGCCTAATTGCCCTGGCCAGAACTTCCAACACTATGTTGAATAGGAGTGGTGAGAGATGGCATCCCTGTCTTGTGCCAGTTTTCAAAGGGAATGCTTCCAGTTTTTGCCCATTCAGTATGATATTGGCTGTGGGTTTGTCATAGATAGCTCTTATTATTTTGAAATATGTCCCATCAATACCTAATTTATTGAGAGTTTTTAGCATGAAGGGTTGTTGAATTTTGTCAAAGGCCTTTTCTGCATCTATTGAGATAATCATGTGGTTTTTGTCTTTGGTTCTGTTTATATGCTGGATTACATTTATTGATTTGCGTATATTGAACCAGCCTTGCATCCCAGGGATGAAGCCCACTTGATCATGGTGGATAAGCTTTTTGATGTGCTGCTGGATACAGTTTGCCAGTTTCAGAAGAAATGGTACCATTTCCTCCTTGGACCGCTGGTAGAATTCGGCTGTGAATCCATCTGGTCCTGAACTCTTTTTGGTTGGTAAGCTGTTGATTATTGCCACAATTTCAGAGCCTGTTATTGGTCTATTCAGAGATTCAACTTCTTCCTGGTTTAGTCTTGGGAGAGTGTATGTGTCCAGAAATTTATCCATTTCTTCTAGATTTTCTAGTTTATTTGCGTAGAGGTGTTTGTAGTATTCTCTGATGGTAGTTTGTATTTCTGTGGGATCGGTGGGGATATCCCCTTTATCATTTTTTATTGTGTCTATTTGATTCTTCTCTCTTTTTTTCTTTCTCAGTCTTGCTAGCGGTCTATGAATTTTGTTGATCCTTTCAAAAAACCAGCTCCTGGATTCATTCATTTTTTGAAGGGTTTTTTGTGTCTCTATTTCCTTCAGTTCTGCTCTGATTTTAGTTATTTCTTGCCTTCTGCTAGCTTTTGAATGTGTTTGCTCTTGCTTTTCTAGTTCCTTTAATTGTGATGTTAGGGTGTCAATTTTGGATCTTTCCTGCTTTCTCTTGTGGGCATTTAGTGCTATAAATTTCCCTCTATACACTGCTTTGAATGCATCCCAGAGATTCTGGTATGTTGTGTCTTTGTTCTCGTTGGTTTCAAGGAACATCTTTATTTCTGCCTTCATTTCGTTATGTACCCAGTAGTCATTCAGGAACAGGTTGTTCAGTTTCCATGTAGTTGAGCGGTTTTGAGTGAGATTCTTAATCCTGAATTCTAGTTTGATTGCACTGTGGTCTGAGAGATAGTTTGTTATAATTTCTGTTCTTTTACATTTGCTGAGGAGAGCCCTACTTCCAAGTATGTGGTCAATTTTGGAATAGGTGTGGTGTGGTGCTGAAAAAAATGTATATTCTTTTGATTTGGGGTGGAGAGTTCTGTAGATGTCTATTAGGTCCACTTGGTGCAGAGCGGAGTTCAATTCCTGGGTATCCTTGTTGACTTTCTGTCTCGTTGATCTGTCTAATGTTGACAGTGGGGTGTTAAAATCTCCCATTATTAATGTGTGGGAGTCTAAGTCTCTTTGTAGGTCACTCAGGACTTGCTTTATGAATCTGGGTGCCCCTGTATTGGGTGCATATGTATTTAGGATAGTTAGCTCTTCTTGTTGAATTGATCCCTTTAGCATTATGTAATGGCCTTCTTTGTCTCTTTTGATCTTTGTTGGTTTAAAGTCTGTTTTATCAGAGACTAGGATTGCAACCCCTGCCTTTTTTCGTTTTCCATTTGCTTGGTAGATCTTCCTCCATCCTTTTATTTTGAGTCTATGTGTGTCTCTGCATGTGAGATGGGTTTCCTGAATACAGCACGCTGATAGGTCTTGACTCTATCCAATTTGCCATCTATGTCTTTTAATTGGAGCATTTAGTCCATTGACATTTAAAGTTAATATTGTTATGTGTGAATTTGATCCTGTCATTATGATGTTAGCTGGTTATTTTGCTCATTAGTTGATGCAGTTTCTTCCTAGTCTCGATGGTCTTTACATTTTGGCATGATTTTGCAGCAGCTGGTACCAGTTGTTCCTTTCCATGTTTAGCGCTTCCTTCAGGAGCTCTTTTAGGGCAGGCCTGGTGGTGACAAAATCTCTCAGCATTTGCTTGTCTGTAAAGTATTTTATTTCTCCTTCACTTATGAAGCTTAGTTTGGCTGGATATGAAATTCTGGGCTGAAAATTCCTTTCTTTAAGAATGTTGAATATTGGCCCCCACTCTCTTCTGGCTTGTAGAGTTTCTGCCGAGAGATCTGCTGTTAGTCTGATGGGCTTCCCTTTGAGGGTAACCCGACCTTTCTCTCTGGCTGCCCTTAACATTTTTTCCTTCATTTCAACTTTGGTGAATCTGACAATTATGTGTCTTGGAGTTGCTCTTCTCGAGGAGTGTCTTTGTGGCGTTCTCTGTATTTCCTGAATCTGAATGTTGGCCTGCCTTGCTAGATTGGGGAAGTTCTCCTGGATAATATCCTGCAGAGTGTTTTCCAACTTGGTTCCATTCTCCCTGTCACTTTCAGGTACACCAATCAGACGTAGATTTGGTCTTTTCACATAGTCCCATATTTCTTGGAGGCTTTGCTCGTTTCTTTTTATTCTTTTTTCTCTAAACTTCCCTTCTTGCTTCATTTCATTCATTTCATCTTCCATCGCTGATACCCTTTCTTCCAGTTGATTGCATCGGCTCCTGAGGCTTCTGCATTCTTCACGTAGTTCTCGAGCCTTGGTTTTCAGCTCCATCAGCTCCTTTAAGCACTTCTCTGTATTGGTTATTCTAGTTATACATTCTTCTAAATTTTTTTCAAAGTCTCCAACTTCTTTGCCTTTGGTTTGAACCTCCTCCCGTAGCTCAGAGTAATTTGATCGTCTGAAGCCTTCTTCTCTCAGCTCGTCAAAGTCATTCTCTGTCCAGCTTTGTTCCATTGCTGGTGAGGAACTGCGTTCCTTTGGAGGAGGAGAGGCGCTCTGCTTTTTAGAGTTTCCAGTTTTTCTGCTCTGTTTTTTCCCCATCTTTGTGGTTTTATCTACTTTTGGTCTTTGATGATGGTGATGTACAGATGGGTTTTTGGTGTGGATGTCCTTTCTGTTTGTTAGTTTTCCTTCTAACAGACAGGACCCTCAGCTGCAAGTCTGTTGGAGTACCCGGCCGTGTGAGGTGTCAGTCTGCCCCTGCTGGGTGGTGCCTCCCAGTTAGGCTGCTTGGGGGTCAGGGGTCAGTGACCCACTTGAGGAGGCAGTCTGCCCGTTCTCAGATCTCCAGCTGCGTGCTGGGAGAAGCAGTGCTCTCTTCAAAGCTGTCAGACAGGGACATGTAAGTCTGCAGAGGTTACTGCTGTCTTTTTGTTTGTCTGTGCCCTGCCCCCAGAGGTGGAGCCTACAGAGGCAGGCAGGCCTCCTTGAGCTGTGGTGGGCTCCACCCAGTTCGAGCTTCCAGGCTGCTTTGTTTACCTAAGCAAGCCTGGGCAATGGCAGGCGCCCCTCCCCCAGCCTCGCTGCCACCTTGCCGTTTGATCTCAGACTGCTGTGCTAGCAATCAGCGAGACTCTGTGGGTGTAGGACCCTCCGAGCCATGTGTGGGATATAATCTCCTGGTGTGCCGTTTTTTAAGCCTGTCGGAAAAGCGCAGTGTTCAGGTGGGAGTGACCCGATTTTCCAGGTGCCGTCTGTCACCCCTTTCTTTGACTAGGAAAGGGAACTCCCTGACCCCTTGCGCTTCCCGAGTGAGGCAATGCCTCGCCCTGCTTCGGCTGGCGCATGGTGTGCACACCCACTGACCTGCGCCCACTGTCTGGCACTCCGTAGTGAGATGAACCCAGTACCTCAGATAGAAATGCAGAAATCACCCGTCCTCTGCGTCGCTCACGCTGGGAGCTGTAGACCAGAGCTGTTCCTATTTGGCCATCTTGGCTTCTCCTCAAGAATGTCTATTATTCATCGGAGGCCCCTGGGATAACACCTGAGTTTAGACTACTAGAGTAACCCATGGTAGGCCCCCTCTGTATCTTCAGGTCAGGTCAGAAAGACCAACAAAGTGATTAGAGGGTTGGTGCTTTAAGCCACATCACATCATCCCAACATCTGGGTAGGAAAGCTGGAGACTGAGTCAATCACATGGGCAGTGATTCAATCATGTCTTGCTAATGAAATCACAATAAAAACTCTGGACACTGAAGCTGGGGTAGGCTTTTCTGGTTGATGGTACACATCAGTGTGCACAGAGGGTGCCTTGTCCTGAGGACATGGAAGCTTCACATTTGAGACCTTCCCAAGGGTCATCCTACAGGTCTCTTTTTTTGGCTGGTTCTTATTTACATACTTTTTTCTGTAATAAAACTATAATCATAAGTATATGACTTTCTTGAGTTCTGTGAGTTGTTTTCTGAATTATTGAACCTCAGTGGATGGTGGAAGCCTCTGGATTTGTAACCAGTTGGTTAGGGTTGCCTGGGAACCCCAAGCTTGTGGCTGGCATCTAAAGTGAGGGCAGTCTTGTGCTAACTGTGCCCTTAACCCGTGGAATTTGAGCCACCTTAGTTAGTGACAGGATTGCATTGCAGAATGCCACCCCTCAGATCCCCTGCCTATTTACATGTTGAAATACTTTAGTCTTTATGAATTTTTCTTCCTTATAATTGAGATCACCCCATCCATACAATTTTCATATCCCTTTTCTTGTCATTGGAGACTTCCAATTTGAAATAAGGTGTACAAGATGTAACTTTACGTACTTAATTTTATATTTGTAAATTAAATCTTGTTCCTCATCGTTAGATGTTATTTCTTGAACTTATCTTTTATGGCTAATTCCATTTTTCTGATATACTGAAATTTATTTTATTGCCTCCTTATTGTTTGACATTTATGTTGCTCTCAAATTAATTATAAGAATATTTTTACAACTCCTTTGTACATAAAGCTTTTATCACATTTTGTATTTTTCCAATAGATACCTAGTAGTAGAGCTATTAATACTTTATTAAAAGGCATATCAGTTTTAAAGCTCTTTGCCGAGACTTTTAAAAATTTGCAAAGTACCTCTTTATTGAGGTATAATAAATCTGTGCATTTGAGATCTGTGCATAGAGGAAAATGCAGAGATCTTAAATATATACTTTGCTGGATTCTGACAAATGTGTACACCTACCTAACTGTAACCCACCACCTGTCAAGATGGAATATTTTCTTCACCCTAGAAATTTCTCCTATGCCTCTTTACAATCAACGCTCACCCCCAACATCCTAGACAAAACCTCTATTCTGATTTTAATTATTATAGTTTTTGCCTATTCTAAGCTATTAATGGTCATCATAAATACAACTTATTTGAACATTCTTTTTTTAAAAATGAAATTTTTATTGTGCATATTTGAGATTTGCAATATGATGTTATAGGATACATATAGGTAGTAAAATGGTTATGATAGGCAGATTAACGTATCTCTCATCTCACACAGTTACTTTTATATAAACATTCTTGTACAAACCTTTGTGCAGACATGTCATTTCCTTTTTCTTGGACCTCAATTAATCTATATATTCCTTCTCTATTTTTTCATTGAGTTGTATTTTTTGAAGAGTCTGGATTCTTTATCTTGCCTTTTCCCAAAGTCTGGAGTTTGCCAATTGTACCTCTAAGATGTTAACATGTTTCTCCATCTCTTATAATTTTTCTAAATGGGTAGATGTGCTCAGAGGTATTTCATTGTTTTTTAGAAAGAACTCTTTGTAGGTGGTAATATTTCTATTAGGAGGCATAAAATGGTATTTCTGATATACCAAAATTTATTTTATTATTTTCTTATAGTTTGACATTTATGTTGCTCTCAATTATAAGAATAGTTTTACAATTTCTTTATACATGAATCTTTTATCATGCTTTGTGTTGTTCCAATAGATACGTAGTAATAGAGCTATCATTACTATTCAGACAGCCACAAAGGGCTGACAGAGCTATTCAGACAGCCACAAAAATGCTGTCTCCTTTTTGTGATATTAGTAGGCATTTATGAACATTGCTTAGAACCAGTAATTTATACCAACCTGAAAAGTGGTGATATTTCAATTCTATTTTCTTAATTTATTAGTCAGAATACCCTTGTGAAAAAAAGCTCTTAAGTAACAACCTTTCTGAGAGACACTAGGGCAGGTGACCACTGGCAAGTGGGACACCACTACCATTAGCAGCACAGTCCTGGTGGCTTCCTCGTCCCAACTGGCCTGAGACTCTCTTTCCCCATGGCCCACTGGAGAGCCCCATCCATCCCCTCAATCAGCAGGGATAGCAGTAGCCCCGGTAGTACAACACCAAGGAAACAGAAATAAAACTACAAGAATTGGAAAGTAAAATTCTCATTCAAACCAAAGCCCACAAAACTAAGCTAGCACCTGTATGATACATCTAAAGAGGTGACTGGATACTGAAATAGAAGATATAAATGGACCCAGAGCCTCCAAAAGTTGACATGCAGTATGATTCCATTTATATTACATTTTTGAAATAACAATTTTAGAAATGGAGAGCAGATCAGTGATCCAGGGTTAGGGACAAAGGAGGGGAAGACAGGAGCAAGGTAGGTGTGGTTATAAAAGGGCATCAGGAGGGGCTCTTGTGGTGATGGAATTGTCCTGTGTTTTGACTGTAGTGATGGATACATGAATCCACACTTGGGATTTAATTTTCTAGAATGAAATACACACACACACACACACACACACACACACACACACGTTTTTAGAAGTAAAACTGGCAGAAATTACCTGAATTCAATTGTTGGATCTATGTCATAATATATTGGTTTTATAATATTGTACTATAAATTTCAAAATGTTACCACTGGGGGGAGTTGGCTAAAAGGTACATGGGGTCTCTATGTATTATTTTTTACAAGCGTATGTGAAGCTACAATTATGTCCATAAAATTTTCAGTTACTTCAATCAATGTTACCAAAACTCAGTTTTTTGGAAAAAAAACAAAACAAAACAAAACCAAACCGAACCAAACCAACAAAGCTCAGGAACTAACAAGGGGACATTATTACAGATCTTACAGACCTTAAAAAAGTTATGACAATATTATGTAGCATTTTTTGCAATAAATTCAACTACTTAGATGAAAAGAATAAAATTCTTGATTGACAAAAATTACTAAAGTTGACACAATAAATGACAGAAAACTGACACAACAATTTAAGTTCTAGGTATATATATTTATGGCCCATGAGAAAGGAGAGTCTCAGACAAGATGAAACAAAAAGGCCTCTAGGACTGGGTTTCTAGTTGCAGTGGTATTCCAATTGCCAGTGGTCTCATGCCCCAGTTTCTCTCAGTGTAGGTAAGAAGAGGCCTCATGAATACTCTCCCAGTGTCTCTTCATGAAGAGAAGAGTATGGGCCAGGCAGAGAAGTGCATATTACCTGGCCCCTCATTATTAGAGGGCTTCCAAGCAATCTTTTTTGCTGATGGTACCTGACTCCCTTGTGTTGTGAAGAGACTTCTGTTAGATCCAGGGGAAGATCTTACCTTAGATGCTCTAATGGTAGGTTAGGGGTTGGAAAGTGCCAACTATGGGTCACCTTCTATTGGTGGGAATCATGAGATATCCTGTCACTGTGCTGTTCTTTTAGTCTGGGGAGTGCAAACCAGTTCTCCTTCCTCTTACTACTTTTTAAAGTTCTCCTTTGGTTGGCTCTTGCATTACTTCCAGAGGTATAGTTATATCTCATGGAGAGGAGCAGGGAAAAATAGTCTGTTCCATCTTTTCCTGATCAGAAGTTGTTTTGATTGATTCTTTCTACTCCTATTTAATTTCTATTTCTTTGATGTCTACTTTTAATTATTTTTCTCTTCGTCCTAACTTTAGGTTTAACTTGCCTTTTTCTGGAACTTTTTAAGGTATAAACTTAGATCATTGATTTAAGCTTTTTTTTTTCCCGATTTAAACACTTCAAGCTATAAATTTCACTCTAAGCACTGCTTTAGTTGTTTCCTATTTTGATATAGTGTGCTTTCATTATAATTCAGTTCTAAATGCTTTCTTATTTCCCTTGTGATTTTTGTCATTGAACCAAGGATTATTTAGAACTGTGCTACTTAATTTCCAAACATTCATAAACTTTCTTGTTATCATTATGTTATTGATTTCTAATTTAATGCCATTTGGTAAGATAAAATACTCTGTTGATTTCATGACTTTGTAATTTATAGAGGCTTGTTTTGGAGCCCAGGAAGTGGTCTCTCTTGGTGAATGTTCCATATGCATGTGTAAAGAATGTGCCTTCAACAGTTGTTGAATGTAGTGTTCTGAACACGTCTGCTGGTTATGTTAGTTTACAGTGTCTTCGTTATCTACTGCTGCCTAATGAATTACTCTCAAAGTCAGTGACTTAAAAGAACAAATATTTATTATTTCACATAGTTTAGGAGTTTCAGGAATCTAGAAGAAGCTTATCTGGGTGGTGTTGGTTCAGGGTATCATGAGGTTGTAGTCCAACTGCAATCCAATGGGGCTGCAGTCAGCTTAAGGCTTGGTTGGGTCCAGAGGACCCACTTCCAAGATGGCTTAGTCATATGGCTATTGACAAGAGGACTTAGTTATTTACCACGTGGGCCACTCCATGAAGCCACTCGTGATATGCTGATGTCTTCCCCACAGTAAGTCATTTGAGACAGACAGAGCAAGCAAGATAGAAGCCATAGTGACTTTTTGTGACCTAGTCTCCAAAGTCACAATTTTTCAATTCCATTACTCTATTCATTAAAAGCAGGTCCAGCCCATACTCTAGGGGAGGGGAATTGGGCTACACATCTTGAAGGAAGGAATATCAATCAATTAACTATTAAGAGAATAATATTATAATTTCCAGTTACAACTGTGGATTTGTTTATTTCATCCTTTATTTCTATTGGATTTTGCTTCATGTATTTTTAAGGTCTGTATTAAGCATCTATGCATTGAACATTGTCTTCTTGATAAATTGATTCTTTTTTAAAAATGAAATGTCTATATTTATATAATTTGTATCTTTAATATAAATAACTTAATAGAAATTTTAATATCTTTAATGTAGCTTAATGGAGCGACCCACATGGTGAGAAACTGAGGCCTCTTGGCAATAGCTATGTCACTAAACCAACTTGGAAGTGGGTCCTCCAGGCCAACCAAGCCTTAAACTGACTGAAGCTCCACTGGGTTGCAGTTGGACTGCAACCTCATGGAAGTTTCTGCCCTGGGTACTTTTCTTGTCATCTACTTGAGGTGGTATTAACTACTTGGTATGTATATTTCATCATTTAAATTTTAACCTAATGGTGTGTTTATGTTTAAAGTTTCTTTTTTTATAAATATAGTTGGGTCTTTATTTTTATTTTTAAACCTAGTCTGATAATCTTTGTCAGATTAATTGGAGTATTTAGTTAATGTAAATCTAATATAATTATTCATTTAATTGGGTTTAAGTCTACCATCTTGCCATTTATTTTCTATTTGTCCTGTTGAATCTTTGTCCTGTTTCTCTTATTCTGCCTTCTTTTGGGTTTATTATCTTTCAATATTCCACTTTATGATTGCTATTGATATTTAACTATACGTTTTTGTATTGTTTTTAGTGTTTAGAGATTACAATTACACTTTAAACTTTTCTCAGCATACCATTATTTAATAATATACCGTTTCTCAAACAACATAAGAATATTAGACCATCATAATTTTATAATTTGACTTACTATGACCTCTAATCTTTGTGCTATTGTTGTAATAATATGTTATAAAACACACAATACAATATTCTTATATATTGCGTGTATGTTATAAAACATACAGTGTTCTTACACTGTGTGTATGTTATGCAATACAGAATACAATGTTCTTATTTTTTCTTTACAGAATCAATAGTCTTACATGTTTTGAATTTTATCTTTATTATATCTAAACTCACTGATTCACTCTGGTGTTCCTCATTCCTCCCTGCAGATCCGTGCTTTCATCTTGGCTCATTTCCCTTCAGCCTGAAGATCTTCCTTTAGTATTTCCTTTGGTGTAGACCTGCTGATGATGATCCTCTCCGCTTCCTTTATTTTCTGAGAATGATATTATTTCATCTTTATTTTTAAAGAATATTTTTGCTTACTGTAAAACTTAGGGTTATAAATGTTGTTCTTTCCACACTAAAAAATAATTGTCTTAATTCTGGCATTCCTTGTTTCTAAGGAAAAGTTACTTGCCTTTCTTATTGTTGTTACCCTGAATACAATTTGTTTCCTTTCTGTGTGTACTTTTACCATTTTCTCTTTATTCTTGGTTTTAGAAAGTTTGACTAGGGCATACTTTGTTATAGATTTGTGTGTGTGTGTTTATCTTTCACTGAATTTGTTGAGCTTTTTGAATTGTTGGGTTGATGACTTTAAACAGCATTGGAAAATTCTCATTTATTATCTTCAATTATTTTGCTTCATTATCTCTCTCCCCTTCTGAAAATTTAATTTCATCCTTATTAGACTTTGATATTGTCTATATCTCTCTGATATGCTAGAATATCTCTTTTCTATCTTGTCCATATTTTTTGTACTTCAATGTGAATACTTTCTATTAAGGTGTTTTTGAGTTCACTAATTTGTTTCTTATTGTCTTATTCAGCCATTTTTTTAAACCAACTGAATGTATTCTTAATTTTACCTATTTTTTTCATTCTAAAATTTCCATTAGGATTTTTTAAAAATAGTTTTTCTTTTTTTGCTTAAATCATCTCTTTTTAAATACTTTTTCATATTTTTCTTTAGTATTTTAGTATATGTATCACAGTTATTTCAAAGTCTTTGTCTGTTAATTTCAGAATCTGTGTCATCTTTCAGTGTGCCTCTACTACCTGCTTTCTCTCGCTCTCTTTTTTTTTTTTTTGACACAGAACCTCTTTTGTGGCCCAGGCTGTAATGCAGTGGCGCAATCTCGGCTCACTGCAACCTCTGCCTCCCAGGTTCAAGTGATTCTCCTGCTTCAGCCTCCCAAGTAGCTGGGATTACAGGCGCCCGGCACCACGCCCAGCTAATTTTTGTATTTTGTAGCAGAAACGGGATCTCATCATGTTGGCCAGGCTGGTCTTGAACTCCTTACTTCAGGTGATATGGCTGCCTCAGCCTCCCAAAGTGCTGGGATTACAGGCGTGAGCCACTGTGCCTGGCCTGCTTTCTCTCTTTATTATGGGTCTCATTTTCTTGTTTCTTTGCATGTCTTATGATTTTTGATTGTATAGTTGACTTTGAATATGAAGAACAGTAGAGAGGACATACCTTTTCCTTTGTCAAGCAGCTAGAGTGAGGAGCTAATCACTTTCCTACAATTATGAAAAGAAATTGAGCCAGGCCATGGCTGGTTTGCAGTTTATTCGTAGCTCATTCTGGTTTGAAACATCTTCAGGGTGACACACCAGGTTCTTCTCGGTAGTAGAAGATTTGGATCTAAATATTTGAAAACAGTGATGTCTCTCTCACTCTCCTCTTTGAGGTCTCACTTCCATCCTCTCAACTGGGAGAACAGGCAGGATAGGTGAGCTAGCTCCATGTCTGGGAGTCCTCCAGATTCCAACCCAACATGCCAAGCCAGTAAATCTCCTTACCCCAGCAAAGTTGCTCATCTTATATTCTGCAATTGCCCTCAGAAAGGAAAATGGCCGTTGACTTTTTCTTACCTGGAAAGGGCTTATAAGCCTTCTGGAATTTAGTAAATTTAGACTTCTGTGCATATGCAGATCTCTGATGGGTCTAAGTAAAATACGATATTTTAGAAGTTTATCAGCTTATCTTCTTTTCTCATTGCTTTGGTGAGAGCGATGTCTTGTAGTTGAACATTCTATCTTGAAGCAGACATCTTAGTTATTTAAGTATGATACTCCATTAAGTGATTGTATGATCATTTGTTTAATAGTCCCCTATTGATAAACATTTTGGTCATTTCTAGCGTTTTCCTTTTGTAAAACAGCACTACTATGAGTAATCCTGTGGATGTCTTTCCAAATTTTTGCCAGTATATTCTTAGAAGTGACATTGCTGAATTCAAAGGGTAAATGAAGTAGTGATTTAGTTATATCCTCCTCCATAGGATCTGTGTCACTTTGTATTCTCACTAGCTATAGATGAGGAAGCTTCCCCTTGTCTTGCCCATGTTATAGGTCATCAGTCATTTGGATTTTCTGACAATTTGATACGTGAGAAATGGTAACTCAGTATACTTGGAATTGGCATTTCTATTATGAAAATAGTTAGTTGAGCATCTTTCATTATATTCAAAAGTTATTTGCAGTTCTTTTTTTGTGGCCTGTCTGTTCATACCTCTAGCCCATTTTTTTCTGTAGGATTCTTATTCTCTTTTCTTCTTTAAGAAACTTCATATTTTAAGGATATTAATCATTTTTATATAGGTTGCAAATGTTTTTCCCTTTTTGATTTTTTCTTTCTTGTAAGATTAAGCATAGATTTTTATTTATTTATTTATTTTTTTGAGACTGAGTCTCACTCTGTTGCCCAGGCTGGAGTGCAGTGGTGTGATCTCAGCCTACTGCAACTGCCGCCTCCCAGGTTCAAGCGATTCTCCTGTCTCAGCATCCCCAGTAGCTGGGACTACAGGTGTGTGCCACCATGCCCAGTTAAGCATAGATTTTTGAAGATTTATTTTGTAGTATAATTGTTTAAGACACCAGTTGTCACTTCAAATAGAAAGGTATTGATACAATTTTTTTTTTTTTTTTTTTTTTTTTTTACTTATAACATAGATTACAGACTTATTTTGGTATCCCGGAAGGTTCCCCTTGGTACCTCTCTGTCTATCTTTTGCACATTGTTGATTGGATTGGCCATACTGAATTATGTCTTGAAGATATTACACTGTTTTCTGCCATTTTGTGTAAGCTCTCAATGACATTTTCCTTTCTTAGAGCTTCAAATCAAAGTTGAAAGGTCACCGTTTCTCTAAGTCCTGCCTGATGCCTCCAGATTTTTCATTACCTTTTACTATGATTTTCTTGTGCTCTATTATTGACCTCTATAATGGAGCTTATTCCGCTTTTAAGAAAATTGATTTTATGTCTGTTTCTCCTCTTCAAAGTCAGGGACCAGGTCTTACTTTTTTTTTTTTGAGACAGAATCTCCCTCTGTCGCCCAAGCTGGAGTGCAGTGGCGCGATCTCGGCTCACTGCAAGCTCCACCTCCTGGGTCCACGCCATTCTCCTGCCTCAGCCTCCCGAGTAGCTGAGACTACAGGGGCCCACCACAACACCCGGCTAATTTTTTCTATTTTTTTGGTAGAGACAGGGTTTCCACTTTGTTAGCCAGGATGGTCTCGATCTCCTGACCTCGTGATCCGCCCGCCTCGGCCTCCCAAAGTGCAGGGATTACAGGCGTGAGCCACTGCGCCCAGCCTCTTTCACCTCTAATCCCAATTCTTCCAGATAGGTGCACTATGGATATTTTAACAATGGAGAAAACCCTGTTCATGAGCTATGATCCCTGGGAAGCTGGGCTGCCAAGTGTTTAAACATGTAATGATGGGACCAGGTGCCTCAGTGGCTGGGAGCTGGGGTGGACATAGAAGTCATGAGTCCCTGGAGACCAAGCTGGAGCTTATGGCTTTGGAATCAGGATCAGGATGGAATGCTGCTGTGGCCCTCTAGCAGCCAGCCACATAAAAGCAAGACCGATCATTCATTAAACACTTATTAGATGTCAGTCTTTACACTAGGCATTTCATGTAGTTTATAATATTTAATCCCTACAGCAGTTACATTATGAGGATTTTACAGATGAGGAATCAGACCCAGGAAGCCCTTTTTGAAAATGTCACTTCAATGGGCAATGACAGCATAAGAACCTGTTCATTTGAAGATTTCCTAGCCCTGAGGTGCATGCCCTTCTCCACTGTGCTGCCATGCCTTCATTTAGTATTGTTCTCCAATGCAATTTCAAATAACTCTACTCGATTCAGAGATGATCATTTTTGCTACATAGATGTATGAATTATGCAGTTACTTTCTGAGTTTGAAGACCTGGTATAAGAAAAAGAAACCAGATATTTGATAGAATCAAACCTGGTAAGGTATTCAAAGGCCAGGGGTTTACAGAAAGTGTGGGAGAGAAAGAGAAGGATGTCTAGGTAAATATTTCAAACTAGAGATTTAAGAAAATAAAAACTTCCCCTGTTGTATAAGCATGCCATCTCCTTTTAAAGAGTTGGGTGGAATTTTTGGAGGAAATCCTGTTTCTCAGTAAGGCAACAGAAGAGATTTCTGATGATCTGAGATACATTTCTTATTCCATTTAAAACAGCCTTTCCCTAAGGATTGTGTATGTTTGGGTGAACTTGTGTATGTGGACATGTGCGAGAGCGTGTGCACACCTGTGAGTGTATGTACACGAGTGTGTGTGTGTCTGAGTGTGAGCGTATGTGAATCTGAATATGAGTTTTTGTGTGTGTGAGTGTGTTTGATGCAGGCACAAACTCACATTTTCTCATTTTATCACTTGTTTTTAGTTGAAGAAAGTATTAGCTAGAGGCATAATGAAACAATAATGATCAAGATTGGCAGAAATACAAGCATCAATTCAATTTGAAAACAACTTTACTGGCCAAAGATAGGTTGTATTTTGTTGAAATGCAGAAAATAATTTTCACTAATTTTAGGGTGGAAGGGTTCAAAAAATAAAGCCTTTTGTAAAGACTTCTGAATATCCCCCCTGAAATCACCCAATTATATGAGGATGATTTAAAATGTCATTGTTAACTTCAAAAGTTCAGAGGCTTCTGAGCATGCCCCAGAACATATTGAAATATGTGAAAAAAATTACGAATGAGAGCAAGTAACTTTTCTAACAAGCCGCAGGCAAACAAGCAAAAATCCCAGTTCAACAGGGGCAGGCCATGTAGGCGGAAACCTCAAGCTGTACACAGCCTACTCCCTACTGTAAGGTTTGTAGAGTGTTGATCCACCAGAGTATAGAGATTGGGCTTGGAAGAGCCTCCAAACCTTGCCTAATTTCCAAACGTGTGAGCTTTTTCAATTCTAGTTAGCTTGATGAGGAAAAGGTAATTAGGCAAATCCCAAATACTCTGGTAGCACCCTTTGTGGTGTGGCCTGTCCTGGGAGGTGTGGACTCCTGGCCTAGAGGGCGTATGAGCTATGTGGCCCTCCCTACCTCTGTCAGCTCTCTGAGCTCAGGCCTGGGATCTGCCTCCTTGGGGTGGTGCTGGCATGATTCTCTAACTTGGGACACATTAACAGGTTTAGGGGCTCTAATCAGGGTGGTGGACACGATGCTTCACCTCCCCACAGGGTATTCAACAGAGAAATAATTCTGAGATCTCTGTAATGAAGCATAGAGATGATTTTATTATGTAGATGTTGACCCCTTTTGCCAATACAGCTTGGTACAATATTTGGGGGTTTCTTGGTGGGTCAGTTTGGTTTACTCATCCAGAGTGGGACTGAGTGGCCTGGTCTCATAGGTTGACGATCAGGCTGGCTGTTACCCTCTGCCTGGGCATGGCCCATATAGGGGAGCAAAGGCAGAATTTCAGAGGCAACGTACTAATGCTGGGGGTTGGGGGTCTTTCCCACTGACACCCTCTCTTCCCCTGCTCTGCCCTCCTGGCTGGGCCTCGGGGTGAATCTGCCTCTTCCCCACCTGGTTAATGTGGCTCCGCAAGTGTGTCATTACATTTGTGTGGCTCTGCTCATCCAACCCCATGCTGGGCCTGGGTTTTGGTCTCCGTGAGAGGCCCTGTGTGGGCAGACCCCTAGCCAGCCGATGGGACCCCATCTGGGGTGACAGCTTGCAAAGACGGCACCCTGACTCTGAGTCTGCACAGTGTCTGTGTGGTCTGCAGAGCTAAGTCCTTCTCCATTTGCAAGGACACAAAGCGCACAGGAGAGTGAAGACACACTCTGTATATGTTTGCTTTAATGCTTAAAGGCCTGGTTTGGGGCTTGGTGCAGTGGCTTATGCCTCTAATACTAGTATTTTGAGAGGCTGAAGTGTGAGGATCACTTGAGGCTAGGAGTTCAAGACCAGCCTGGGCAACATAGTGAGACTGTGTCTCTCCATGCAAAACAAAACACAAAATCTAAACCAAAAAACTTAGCTGGGTGTGGTGGCATGTGCCTGTAGTTCCAGCTCCTCCAGGAGGCTAACTGGGGAGGATCCCTTGAGTCCAGGAGTTCAAAGCTACAGTGAGCTGTGATCACACCACTGCACTGCACTCCAGCTGCGTGACAGAGAAAGACCCTGACTCAAACCAAAAAAAGGAAAAAAATATCTAGTTCGACTTCCTTTGAGAGTCTTTTCCCTGGAGCTGTGGAGCTGGCAAAGCCTTCAGGAGTCCTGAGATATTTTCTCCCTGAGAGTCCTAGGACACCCTTTATCATTGGAGCCTGCAGAGCCCATAAGGAATGTTTAATTACAGCTTCGGTCCTTAGAAAAGAAGGTCCATCTCCTGGGTCTGTCCCTGCGGTTCGAACCCACCATGCAGGTCTGGGCGCGCATGACCACATGTTTCTACAAGTGCGTACTCATATCCAACTTCCCAGTTTAAACAAACAAACAAAAAATACATCAAGGAAAAGTTATTTTATACTTAGCAATCCACACTATCAAAATTTTTCAGTCAGAAAAGTCCTTAGTATGTGAATCAATTCCATCATTTTATAAAACCGATGTTACACACCTTGTCTTGTCTCATAGAACTGAGCCTTTTTATCAACCTCTTGCTGTTAGAACCTGGCCTGTTTCCTCTGCCTGCCTGGCATAGCTAGAGACAGGACACATTTTGGTTCTTTGTCCCCTTTGTAAGATCCCCATGAGGTCTTGAGTGTGAATCTCAGAAAACAGTTTTGCTCAAAAACCAAACACCCCCTAAGATCCCAGGAAGTGGTGGTGACTTTGCACTGTTTTCAGCAGTGCCTGTTCCAAGGAAGGTTGTTAGCATTGGGTTAAAACCATCAGAAAATCCATCATGAGGGCGTTTTCAGCTTTACCAGAAGCAGGAAGTTACAGAAATCTCTGAAGTAGAGTCCGTCCTGGTGCAGCCCGGCTGACTCAATGGGTTTACATGTTTTGGTTGTGGTTTGAGGATATAAACCTGTGGATGGGATGTCAGGTGAACCTGCAGTTTGCTGATGGCTAGTAGGGTTTGAGTATTTCTCTGTATGTTGCTAGCTGTTAGTGTGTGATGCTCCTTTCCAATTTTGTTCTTCCAGATCCCCTCCTCTCCTTCAAGAATGTGTGGACTTGTGCTGCTATCTTCTCAGCCCTTCGCAGAGCTGGGGGTCTCCTTTGTATTTTGCGATGTTTCAGAGTTTCTGGGGCTTTCTGGGTTGGCCTCCCTTTGCCTGAATGCAGGCCATTGTCTTGTACGCTGACTTGCCCCAACTATTGTATGGCTGTTCCCGAAAAGTAGACTTCACAGCTCACTTTGTTAATTCTACCAAGATGTACTCTATAAAATCTTGGGGGAAACAGCTGAATACGGAGGATGACATTACCTCCCTAGAACCGGCTGCTGGTAGAACCACACATCTGGATCTGGCCCTAACATTTCCCAAAAGGAATCTCTGCACTTTGGGATCCAGGCCTAATGTGCTGCCCCCTCTGTCCTGCAAGGAGAGCCTTATTCCAAGTTGCAGCATGGTCAACCATGAGGACCTCTGTTTTCTCAGGGATGATCTTTTCCTGACCCAGGGGAATTGGGACCTCAAAGAGCTAGGGCAAGGTCATCATAAAATGTAAGTTTACTTATATTTTTATATATAAGATGGAAGACTCCGTCAGGCTTCCCTCCCACTGTGGGCGCTCTCTCAAGCCCTTCATGCTGCCTCTCCATAGCTGGTCTGGCCCAGTCTCCCCAAAGACTTTGCCTCAAATTCTCAGTGAGAACACACTTGAACCAAGAGAATAGATTCATAAATTCATAGGTCATAAATAGGTCATACATTCATAAACTGGGAAAAGGAGTAAGTTCTTAACCTTCCAGGGCTGTGGTCTTCCTATTCCAACCACAACACAGAAGTGCTGTATCCTCCCAAAGGAGGATTAGAAGGGATCCTGTGGCTCAGAATCATGCACAGAACGCTGCAAAAGTTTACTCCAGGGCAATCCCAGCCTCCCTGAGACTCACTCACAGCCTTTCCCCTTCAGAATGGACCCATTGAGCCCTTAGCTTTGACTTGAACCTGAACAAGGTGACCTTGGGCAGGTGGTCTTCCCCAGCCTGAGTCTGACCCTCAAATGTGGAGGTTGGAGGTGGCCAGGTCTGCCCCTTGCTGCCGTCCTGTGCTCTCCCTCACTGCTGGAGAGGGGATTTGCTGGGGCACGCTTGCTTTTCTGACCCAGGCAAGCTGCTTTTTGGTGCCTTTCTCTAACAGATAAAAAAATGGTAAGAGAGAAGAATTGAGCACCTGTGAGATGCCTGCCCATTCCCAAGGGTTGGGGAACTCAGCCTGACTCCCACTCCCTGGGCGGGCCTGGTTGCCTCACCCCCAAGGTCCTCACAGTCCAGGCCACAGAGAGCGAGGGCTGTGGCTGTTCTGTCTTTTTCCTGTGTCATCTCAGCAAAGGGGGATCCTGCCAGTTAATGCAGGAAACAGACTGGAAAATATAGCAAACCCAAAGGTAAGGGTGTCCTGCCAGAGCTCCCCAGGGCTCAGGAGACTTCCCACCCTTCTCCTGAGGGTGGGCCTGGCTTTCCTGCCTCTCCCACCCCTGGTGCCTGCTGCTCGCCCGACAAGACCCTATTTGGTCAGTGCCCACATCCTCTAAGGCACACAATCCTGGGCCTCCAGGCAGGGCCTTCTCCTTGGATTGACAGGCGGGGCCTAGGGGAAGGAGCTTGTATTCTCCCACTCTCTCTGTCTCTTCTGATCCTTTTTTGTTTTTCAGAGAAACTGTTCCAACAACACAGGAATATACAGACTCAGGTGTGCTGGTTCTCGCTCACCTGCCCTCCCAGCCCTCTCTCCCCGCAAAGGTGAACAGAGCCATTGCCTGGTGAGCCCCTGCGGGCTCCATAAGTGCTGCTTCCATGCCCTTCCTTTAAATGGGCCAAGGGCGGGCTCTATTGATGTAGCAACTTGCTTTCCACAACGTGTCCCGGCTCTTTCTATGTGGATGGACACACATCTCTTTCATCTTTCAAACTTGCCCCCTTTGCCCAGGTATGGTAAGTGTCCAATGGCTACAGAAACTTGATGAATAGACTGTATTAAGCTTCTGATGAGCTGTAAATCCTTGTGCTTGGTGTTGGAGATCTGGGGTAGTATCTGTTGCATGCTGACCTTCCCAAGTCAGGATTTCTCTCCCTTCTGATTTGCCTTTTTCCGATTAACGTCCAAACGTGAGGAATATTCAGTTCTCTTTAGATGAAGAATCTCCTCAACTAAGAGTCATCTAGATGGAAGATTTTGAAAATTTAGTTGCAAAGAGATGAGGCTGTGTCCTGTTTTGTATTCTGCTTTCTCTCTTGTGGGAATGTCCCCACCCTTCACGGAGCTGCGCTCCTTCCTCGAGGCCGGCAGGGCGGATGCCAAGTGTTCTGGAGAAACTGAATTAAGTACACATTGTTTTCTACCCCTCTGTGCACTCATTTTGTTTCGTATCAGATGATATCATTTTGTTTGGATATATATCGGATTATACCATTAAATCTGAGGGGACCATAAATATCGCAAAGTGAATCCCTGGCTAACATTCTGACCTTGCTTACCTGCCTGGATTCTACACTTAACAGAAAGTAATTTATTCCAGGGGTGACAGGGAATTTCCATGGTGCGAGTGGAGAAGAATTCTGAAGGCTTGCCCATGTTGGCAGGAAGGAGTGTCTTAATGATTAATTATGTCCTCTAGTCACTCTAAGGCCAGTGACAAAGGGTGGGCAAGCATTTGCCATCTTCTGGAGTGAGCAACTGTTGCTACCCTCTTTGGCCCATCCAAAAAGAAACATCCAAGCTCCTGAGGGACAGAGAGATGCACATCACATAAGCCAGTGGGTGTGCACTTTATCGCTTAGTGCTTAACCTGGTCATCTCCCTGCCAATCAGCTGAAACATACCAATCTACGTGGGAAGCTTCCATTCGTACAGTCCTGCCACTTCCTGTGGCCGCTGCATATTCGATGCTCCTTGCTGCTTATTTCTGGAGTTGAGGTGGCCTCGTGCTTTTATAGGACAGCAATTGACACATTTGCCCTGGCAGCTGAGACAGCCCATGAGGAAAGAAGCTTTGGGGTCCACCTGTGCTATTTAGAAACAGTTACACAGTGAGTTAATTTCCAGATGCTGGGTTCATTTTCAGAAAGTCTTTTGGAAGCAGGGAAAAGAGTGGTTTGGAACCCTTGTTCTTTTGGAGTTTTTGGGGGGAATGGAAAATAACCTCTGGGCAGTTCTCTTTGTGTCAGAAGCCTTGTATCAATCACCAAATAGTTATCCAACATTTACCCAGTCTGGAGTGTATGGGGCTCCGGGCCAGAGCCCAGGCACAGAGCCCTAGTTGGGAGGAGCCCACGTTCAGCAGGGCACATGGCAAAAGGTGGTACTCGTTCAGGTCAGGGCTGGGAGATCAGCAGTATAGAGAGACTGGTGTGGCTGCCCAGGCAGGGGGTGGTTGTGCCTGCCTGGGGCATTGGGAAGGCTGCCGAGACCCAGTGACACTTGGGCCTGGCCTTGAAGGTAACTAGGAGTTTGCAAGCTAGAGAGTGAGGGAGAGGAGAGGTTGGGAAGGATGCACAGAGGCTGTGTTTCGGACTTGGGGAGAATTGGTTGGGTTGAGGGAATGTCCAGAGAGAGATTTGGCAAGGACACTCGGAGACTGGTGTGTGGGTGGCCTCCTGGGCTGCCTTAGACCCTCATCTTCATGCCCTGCTGCTATGAATTTTTTATTATTGTATTTTGTTTCATTTTGACAGGATATTTTGATAGACTTCTAAAAATGGACAGGACTGTTTTTCTAGCCTTTTGTGATAAAAGTGCCCTTTGTGCTAAAAATTCTAGCCCATGGTGTGTTGCATCTGTAGGTCTCTAGCTTGGCCAGGCCTGCTTCTGTTTGGGGTTTCTAGAGCTGATATTCCTCTGCTGAAGGCTTTATAAGCTCAGATGGCATTTCCTGCCCTGAATCCAAGTCTGCCGCTTAAGAATACGCCATTAAAGGCTCACTGGGTTTGGGTTGGAGTGTGGAATTCCCATTCCACTCAGAATGAGCACGGTTGGGCACAGATTGCAAGACCTCTTTTAGATTTGAAGGTCTCAGCTCTTGCACATGGAAATGACTGAGCTCCTGGTGCTGACCTGAGAGCTAACATTGAGACAGAGGAACTGTGGGCACCATCCACATTCACCTGGATCCTGAGTGTGGCTTCTCTTTTCCTCTGCCCTTCTCAGTTTGAAGTTTTTGAAGCTCTCATTTCTTCCTCCAGTTCTGTTTACTTTGCTTTTTATTTCATTTCCTTTATCCAGTCTGTTTCTCCTATTTCTGTGAGAAACTATCCTAGTTCAATCTCTCATTTGAATTCAGTGAAAGCTGTCTGCCTACAGACTCCACGTCTCTTAAACCTCTGTTCCTTGGAAACCCAGATTCCTTCTTCCCTTCAGAGCTCAGTTTCATCAGCACTTCTGGGAGATTGCAATGTTGTCTGCACAGAAAAATGACCCCTTTATTTCACGGCACTCCTCTCTACCTTCCAGAAGCACGGTTTTGGGTGTGAGCTGCCAGTTACAGTCCTTAGCATGGTTTGCTACGGTCTGGGCCTGGGCACATGATCCATCCCAAGCCAAAGGCAATCCTTCCCTGGGACTGCATCTGGAGCTGGCGTGGGGCATATATGTTTCTCTGTGGTCCTAAAGCCGCAGGGTCATCGATTTGGAGATGCTTCCAGCCTTGGGGTGGATGAAAGAACTCCTCCCTCAGAGAGTGAATCCATCACCAACCAGGAGAAACACATAAACAAGAGACGTGGGCCTTCACCTTTATATCTAGGCCCATTCCTTTATTGCTCAGTCCTTCAATTCACCGACTCTTTTTACCTTCTCTCCCCCAAACTCTTGCTACAGCATTACTCCTTTGTGGTACGCTCTTTGGAAGATTTCTGTTGAAACTAGAATGAAATCTCGACTCTCATGTGGTCAACAGGCCTGGCTCCTGCCTGCCTCCCTCCCTGCTCCCTGGGTGTCCTAGACCCATCTTGCAGCATGTTCCTCCCTCAGGGTCCCTTCCCAGCCCTGTTCAGAGAGGCCTTCCCTGGCATGTCCCTGAGGGAAGCCACCCTCCTCACTCTGAATCATCAGGTCCCAGAGATTTCTTTTTAAAGTACTTACATCATTTTATATCTGTACCTGCCTTGGAAATTTACTTGCTTTGTTCCCTCTTTGTCTGTCCCACAAAGAGTTCAGCACCACGGGGAGCCCATCTGCCCAGGACACTGTATCCCTAGCGTTTGGCATGGGTGGGCTCCAGAAACTGCTTGTTGAGTGCACGAATGAGAGTGAGAATACTGGAGAACATCCCCCTGTGGCCAGGGGCTTGTCCCCTAAGCCAGCCAGCTCTGGCTTTCCCAAGGTTACGCTATGTGCACCAATAGCGTCTGGGTGCCATCCTTTCCTGTCTCACTGTGGTAAAATGTGGGTTAAGAAGAATGAATTTCACTGGGTGTGGTGGCTTATGCCTGTAATCTCAGCACTTTGGGAAGCTGAGGCAGGTGGATCACTTGAGGTCAGGAGTTCGAGACCAGCCTGGCCAACATGGCGAAACCCCATTTCTACCAAAAATACAAACATTAGCCAGGTGTGGTGGTGTGCACCTGTAATCTCAGCTACTTGGGAGGCTGAGGCAGGAGAATAACTAGAACCCGGGAGGCAGAGGTTGCAGTAAGCTGAGATCGCACGACTGCACTCCAGCCTGGGTGATAGAGGGAGACTCCGTCTCAAAAAAAAGAAATAAATAAATAAAGAAAAAAGAACAATGAATTTGAGGGGTGTAGTCTTTGGGCTGGGCCCTGAAGGGCACATGGGATTTGGGCCCAAGAGATATTCCCAGCTGGGTGGGGTCTCAGACCTCATAGCCGTGTGAAACACCTGAGTCTTAGGAAAGGCCTTTCAGTACACCCCATTCACATTGGCTGCCACTCCCTTCCCCTACCCTCTGATTTATGAACTTTGGCCTCACTTGTTATCTTCCTGATATGAGAAAGCATCTTTTGTTCATTTCCTGCATGGTTGGACCCAAGGTCCGTGAGACCAAAGACAAGGTCCAGCCCAGGATGTGGAACGGCCACAGAGGATGATGGTGACAGCTTGGGGCTGAGGGAAACCGCGGGAACAGAGCACCCACGGTGTGGGCTGGGCTCAGTCCCCAGGCAGGGCGACTGTGCGGCTGGGATGTAGGAATGTCAGGTGCTAGTTGGCTGGGGAGGCACAAGCCCCTGTGGGCAGGGGGAACGCAGGCAGCCCTATGGTTGGTTTATGGGGCCCTGGAGAGCTGTGGAACAAGTGAGGGCATGGTCAGGCTGCATTTGGGGAAGACAAGTGGAGGGGGAAGACAGAAGCTGGGACAGGGCAGGTGGCTGTTGGTGTCGGTGCAGAACTGGGCAGACACCCCAGGTCACTTGTGACCAAGAGTCTTTTCGGAGGTGAGACCCAGGATGTGGGTGTGAGTGAAGAGGGCTGAGCCAGAGGAAGTAACTCTCCTGTTTTCTGAAGGAGCTGCCTGATTTCCTTTCCACTCGGTGTCTTCCTGCACCTTTCCTATTTCCACCTGTGCTTTTCTCATTCAGAAAAGAGCATAGACGTGGATGCCACCCACAGCAGACGGTCCCGAGGGGCCTTGAGAAACACCAACTGCAGCTTCTGCTGTCCTGGGGCTCCCCCACCCCCAGAAGCTCCCCCGCCTCACAGAGTCCTGAGCTAAGCACAGAATATTCTGGAACATTTTCCCTGTACACCCTGGGGGAGTGGACACAGAGCTGGAATTATCACGGTTCATCTCAAAAACGGACACATAGTTTGTATTCTGTTCTGTAATACGTTTTTATTTAAAATAAATACAATGCTTTACATTTTTACCCTAGAGAAAATTTCATGCTGCAGCATCTCATTTAAACTACACTGCAGCACCTTCGAGTGGGTTCTAGTGTTATTATTACTATGACTAAAAGTTCCATTTGACATTGATGTAGATTTTGGGAGACTCAGAAAAGTGAGGGCCTATCAGCACTCAACGCCAGAACCGAACCTTAGGTTGTTGGCCAGGTGGGGATCCTGAGGAGCCAGTTGCTGAGGATCAGGACCTGGGAGGCACCCACTGCACAGTTATTTTATTCATGTGATTCCATCTTCTCAGCAATGCCGTCCACAGGCACCGTGGCTGTCCTTACACCCTCAAGGAGGAACTGGAGACTTAAAGTTGCCGGGATCCTCTAGGGAGGCCTGCCTTGGAGATGGATGGGATGCTGCCGCTTCCACCGGCTGCTTCTCCAGCATCCACTACTGTCTCCTGGGCGTGGGCCTGGCCTTGGAGAACCAACTTGATCCCTTGCCCCCTGTGTCCCCTCTGTGGTCATTTGTTAATTGTGCTTTCCTTTCCCAAAATTAACAGAACAATGCACAAAGCCCCTTTCATTCTGGAGAGCCTATTTATTTGTTTAGATAGAGCTTCAGAGAGTTGGCAGCCCTCACGCAGCTGCCCGCTGCCCATCCCAGGCAGGAAATGGAAACCCCCACACAATCGGCCTGTTGTGTAAAGCACAGTGATGACCATCAGGAGGTGGCTTAGCCTCCCGGGATGGGGGTGTCTGCTTGCTATGCAGCATCTCCAAATGCTCCCTAGTTACTAGAGTCAGTGTGCTCTCCCCCTCCGGGGGTTTCCTTAACAGCCCATGTGCTGACACATGGTTCTCAGCATTTTTCTGCCTCCATGCTACTCACACTAAACCCTCTGGTCAATGTCAGTGTCACCTCTCTGATGGTCAGTGATGCTCCTTTTTTCCGTGGGGGCAGCACCCAAGGAAGGGCTGGGGAAGTTCTCTCCTCCCAGAGTTCCTATTCATAGGGAGTCATGGAGAAGGTCCCAGAATAGAAATATCCTACACCCCCACATACCAGCCACATAGCTCCCCCTGCCTGGGGACTGAGCCCAGCCCACGCCCTCGGTGCTCTTCTCCCTAGGTTTAAATTCAGAGCCCTGTTGCCTGAGTTGACCCTGCTCTCACCTTGAATGCACTGGCAGATTTCCATGGGCTTCCAGCACCTCCTCTGTGCCCACTGGCGCCTGGTTCTGGGGATGACAGCAGGAGTGAAGAGGGGATGAAAACTGTCCCTAAAGAGCCAAGTGATGTTGAGTGCATGGGGAAGGGAACAGCATGATCTGTGGGTACACACAGACCATGGGGAGCTGACAGGGAAGGATATGGCTGGGCTCCTTGGAGGTGCATGAGGCACATGGAGCACAGTGCTCAAAGGCCGAGACACCAACGATGAAACGGGTGCGTTTAACACACTGACAGCTTTTAAAATGTGCCCTGAGGCAGGTGGCTGAGCTTATGTGTGATATTGATCCCTCCAGGGGTAGATGAGGCAGCACCACAGACTGAATGCTCACCCGGCATCAGCATCACGCATCCTAATTCTCGAACTCATCATTCGAGTGGGGTTGTATCTACTTTTTAAAGATGAGGAAATTCAGTAATGTTTTTGCAGACATGGTAGAGCTAGTGGATGGCAGGAGCCCCTATCTCTGCTCAAGGGTGTCTGTCTTAGTCCATTTAGTGTTGCTATAACAGAATGCCTGAGACTACGTAATTTATAAAGAAAAGAGGGTTTTTTTTTTTTTTGGTTGGGGGATTGCTTTCCAGCAAAACCTGAAAAGCCTGCTAGACAAATTCTAAAAGAGCTCTAACACTTAAGAAAAGAGGTTGATTTGGCTCATGGTTCTGGAGGCTGTGAAGTCCAGGAAGCATGGGGCTGGCTTCTCATGAGGACCTTGTGCTGCACCCTAACATGGCAGAGAAGCAGCAGGGGAAGCAAGCATGTGCAAAAGGCCAGCCATGAGAGGCTGCCTCAACCTGCCACAAACTGCTCTTGTGAGGGTGAGTCAATTCCCGTGAGAACTGACCCAGTCTTGTGAGAATGGCATTAACCCATTCATGAGGGTGAGTTCTCAAGACCCAAACACCGCCTGTTAGGTTCCACCTCCTATCACATGAACTTTTGGGGGACACACTCAAAATGTAGCAGTGTCCTTGTCCTCAGGCACCCCTCCGGTGGGGTGAAGGCTGGGCACAACAAAATTGGTGTGAAGACTCATCCCAAATGAATGGGGCACCCTCTTCCCTGCAGGAGCGTCCACATAGCAGCTCCAAGCACTCAGCTTCCAGGGCCAGCAAGCTGCACGGGCGGCACCACTGGGCTCCCGAGAGGGCTGGGGGCTGCCAATGACATTTGCACTTCCCTTCAAAGCACCGAGGCACCAAGACTCTGAGGATGATGCCCAGGGGGAGGGTTTGGATGAGGTCCAGGAAGAAAGAAAGCTGAAGCCTCTTTGGGCAGGTGAGGGAGATGGCAGGAGCTTGTGGTTTTAGAGGCTGTGTGAAGTGAGATTGCACACTCAGCTGGGTCAGCCCAGAGGCTGGGTCCTGAGGTTGGTCTCAGGGCAGCTCCGGGAGACTCCACGTGTCCCTTCTGCAGGATGCTTCCCTCTCCTCGAGGCCCATCAGTATGGAGTGGAGCATCCACCAGGGCCCCCAAGAACTTGGCACTGAGGGCACTGGGAATGTTCAGCAGGGCAGTGCCCAGCCTCAGCATGACAGGCTCGATGGCCCCAGGAGGATGTTCCAGCACCTCCCCTGCCATCCTCACCAGGGCTGGGAGGTGGAGATAGGCACTGGTGCTGCCCATGCAGTGCCCTGGGTTCTACATCTGGATTTCCCAGCAGGATGGGGTTTCAGGAGTCCCCTTAGAGAACCAGCTAATTTAACCTTATTAATCAGATGGGAATCAAAGGTCCTGGGTGGGGAAGTGAAGAGCTGCATGCTACAGACACATGGAGGTGATAGGGGCTCCTCCATCCACCCGGGAAAGGGCTCTGGGTGGGAGCCCTTGCTCTGCCAACCTTGGGAGGGCTTCATCCATCTCCTGGACACTCCCAGGGCCTGAGGAATCCTTGACGTCTCCTCTAGGTGCAACCCATGTCCCTGTGTGCATCCCAGGGGTCATCCTCAAATACTACCGTGGTCTTGATGTCCAGAATCTTCTTAGCAGGTGGGGCTCTCCTTTCTTCACCAGCCTGTTGGGATCAGCTCAGCCAGTCTGGTTAAAGGACAAGTGGCTCTGAGCTTTATTGTAGAACTTACTTTGTTTTCCTCATAACTTTCTCTTTCCATGTCTGCAGCTGCCATTGTGTGGGGCTCCTTGAGGATGGGGACCCCCTGTTCTCTCAGCTCCACTCCCCAGCATGAGTCATGGTCTCTCTAAAGACCCCCTGGCCTTAAAGCAAACATCACCAGGTGCACCCAGCAAGGCTGGTGTCGTCTCTGGATTCTCTTCATAACGCTATGGGAACACAGGAAGATAAAGCTCAAAGTGGAGGGAAATTTTTGGTGGCTTTGGGTGTTGGAAGTGGTGCAGTTCCCCAGGACCCCAGCCCCTCAGCAAAGCCGCCCTCAGATACTGTGTATGGGCTGTAGCAAGTCTGTTGATTTCTCATGGGGTAACGCCCTCCTTGGATGTTACTCTTTGCAGTTCACATAATACTAGACACATATTATTTTCTTTTATCTTCATACAACCCTACATTTTCAGCATTCTGGGAATTAACCACAGGCCCCACTATCTGGTGCCCAGAAAGACATGGGACACCCTTGGAGAGGAGCACTTGGCCTCTTTGCTGTCCTCGGACTTAGTGCAGGGTGGTAGGTGCCGGGTGCGGTGGATGGGGCTGGGCAGCAATGATGGTGCCCTTTACTCTTCTCCATTTACCTCCAAGGTTCTTCATGGTCTATGACTCCAAGGTCTGAAATGATCTCATTTACCCCACATGATAGATGTGGCCCTTCCAGATGAGGAGTTCAACAAGACTACATGGTAGAGCAGCCAGAGAACCCACTGGAAGTAAGGCTCAAAATAAGGAGTAACCACAAAATAAGGTGATTTATAAAGGTGCATTAACTTATTTCACTAGAGAGGCAGCATTTTATTGAGTAAAGAGCACTGGGTTTTTAATCTCAGAGTCAACTATAGGGTTCTGCTGTCTGTCTAAAGATCTTGGTCAAGAGTGTCTCCTTTCTTCCCTTGTAAAGGGATGAATGGGAATCCCCACCTTAGAATCTCTATGACATTATGAAGCTGGAAGTAAATAAGGGACATAGACAACCTTTCAAAATCAGCAAGGGTTGTCCCAATAGGGTGTTGGCTACAAGAATTATTTCATGAAAGACTATCTCAGGGATCACAGTTGAGCTGAATCTGGATCATTCTTTTGACCTGTACTGAGGAAAAGACAGGAATTTGAGTGCATTCAGGGTGAGCTGGCATTTTTCAGTTCTCACCTCTCCATGCAATGATGCTGTCTGCTGGCCCCAAAGGCACTGTGTTTGCCATCTCTCACCAGAGCCTTGTCAGAGCCTGCTGCAGCCAGGGGCTGGGCTTGCCTAAGAGCCGGGAGCCACTGTTCCCAAGTGGGCATTACAGGGTTAACTTGTGTCTGTGGCCAAGGCACAGAATCAAAGTAGGATGAGTCACCTCTTGTGCATTTCTTACTTCAGCCCTCCTGCCACTTTAGAAGTTTCTGATGTTTAATTTCCTCGTTTCATTCCAGAGACAGAGAATGCTGATTCACTATGCAGTGAAACATGCCTAACGTGTCGACAGCTAAATGCCCGGTGACAGTGTGGTTGTCTGGGCAACAGAAGAAGTCACCCACGCAAACACTTAAAGGTGAGCTGTGAGAGTTAAGCAAGCGGGAGCTTTTCACTGAGTGAACTCACGTCCACACAGGGTGCGTGTTCAGACTCACGGGGCAGCTCCAATTATGGGGAAGGTCGGAGAAATTCCAGGCTCCGAGGAGTCCAAGACAGCATTCCAGCTCATTCCTAGTTTTATATTCAGGTTCCTTAAAACAAAAACTTCACTATGAGACATTCAAACCCTTTGCATGTTACAGTCTGCAAAGTTTGAAAAGCATTTCCTTCCTTAGTGTCTCTGAGTTGCCCTAAATACTTTCTTTGAACCAGCAGGATAGGGGACAGTAGGTTTTTGTGACTACTTAAGTCTTGGCAGCAAGAATGGGGCCCCAGAAGGCGCTAGTGTTTCTGGAACAACTGATATCAGGGCAGATGTCTTGTGCTTGGCCCCTTGGTGGGCCACTTGCCTGGAGTTATGGGACAGGGATGAGCATGTTCCTGCCCCTGAGGAGTTCATGGTCAGTAGGGGAGGCTGCATAGACAAAACTCAACCCCTGGACTATGGCTGTGGCCCTGGATGGCCCAGAGGCCCAAGAAAATATTGGGCCAGAGTACCTCTTTTCTTCCTCTGTAAAGGGAGTAATAGGAATTCACACACTACAGTCATTGTGACAGAATGCATGGGTGGGGGTGTGCAGGGGACTTGAAGAGGCCACTGCATCCCAACTTTCTCTTCTGCTGATTATTTCCTTTAAATAACTTCTTGTGGATATTGCTTATGAGCAGATGCCTTGCTAGGTGGGAAGGGGGATGGAAGTGAAAATACATAAATCATCATCTCTGTTTGTGGAACTCGAGGTCAGGTGTGGAGAGGGCTGAGCAGGTGAAACTGAGTCTCCAGGTTGGGGCACGAGCCGGGGGCTGAAAGGGGCTCTCCCTGTACTAGCAGGGAGGATTCTCTTCTTCCCTGCTCTGTGGTTGCATGTGGCCTGGCAACCGTTTCTCTGTCACACCATGATGCAGTCATGGGTTGTCCACCCATTGATCTCAGGCATCTGTGGTCCTCCTCAAGGGAGAACACATGTTGGGTCATCTTTGTCTCTGATCTTTGTCCCTGCTGTGCCTGACCATGCTGGAGGTCAGGAAGGAGCTAGGCTCACAGGTGTGCCCAGGTGTTTGGCAGGGCAAAGGCCTGGGCTGAGACTCTACAATCTTGGGCTTGAGTTTTCCCATCTGTAGGACAGGAGCAGGGCCAGCATCCTAGGTTTGTGGTGAGGACTGGTTGAGGGCCACACCAGGCTCCTGGATGTGGCCGGCTGACCAGGGCTGGGTGTCTCACTGGCTCGCAACAGGGAAGAACAGAAATTGAGAGTAAATCAATGTGAACTTTACAGCAATTAGGCAGAGTAATTTCATATTTGTTGAATCTAACAAAAGATGGGATTTGTGTTTTGTCTTCATTTCATTTTTCTAGGACCTTATTTATTTTACAAGAGGAATAGTTTTCAATGGAATGGGTATTAAACACACACCTGGATCCCTTTACCACAGGTGCTTTGAGAGGCACCATCAAGGACAGTGAGCTAACGCAGGTAACTCAGGTAACTCAGGTAACAGGGCAGTGAGCTAATGCAGGTAACACAGGTGACAGAGTCATGGGCTAATACAGGTAACACAGGGTAGTGAGTTAACTCAGGTAATATAGCTAAGCCAGGTAACCCAGCTTACACAGCCAACACCTGGCAGTGGGCTAACACAGTTAACTCAGGTGCTCACCTCGGACACATCCCCAAGGCCCCTCGTGAGGTGGTCTGATGGCTGTCTACATGTGCCCCTGGACATCTGTATCCTGATGCAGGGGAGCCTGGCAGGAGAGGGGACCCTCAGACTCTCCCTCAGCCACATAGGGCAGACATCCTCCACGTGGCTTCAGCTGCAGCTGTCAATTGAGTGGTGGGCAAGGCCATGCTCTGGATAGTCTCCCTGGTCCTCGGTGAGGCCCAGCCCCACTGACAAGCATTTGGGGTCTGTTTAATTGCTCAGCCTGTCTGCTGCTATTTGTCACATGCTAGTATTGGTGTGGCAGCTGCTTCTCTGAGTTCTAGAGCAGGAAAGTCCTGGAGACGAGGCCACTGCCAATGGGGGACCCTGCAGCCTGGAAGGGAAGGTGCCTGTGTGGTCCAGCCCTAGTGGCAGAAACTTGGGTCTGCTCTGTGTGTTGCGTCTATAAGTGTGTCTGCTTGGCTCCTCACTGACAACTGGAGTCTAAGAGATTCCTAACAACTGACTAAACAACGCAGAGTCTGAGCAAACATTACAGAAATGGGGGAAATTGCAATGAAATTCTGGAAAAGGAAACAGGCACAACTGAGACAACATGGAACCTTGCTTCTGAAGGAAGGGGTGGGGTGCTGTCTGGAAAGTTCTAGAAGACAAAGCACTAGCAAAAGGCAAGAACATATTGTGAATGACTCAGGAGAGGGATTCTGCAGTTTTTTTTATCCACTAGGACAATCCTGTACTGAAGAGAGTGGGGCTCTGGGCAAACCCTTCTCTCCCCCGAGTCTCATTATTTTCAGTCTATAGTAGGGCAGTAGTGGGTAAGATGCCACTAAAGTCCCTTCCAGGACCAATGCTGGGAGTTTTCTTTGAAGGGACACAGTGGCTGCTCGTTTCCACCCTGATGGCTTCCTCATGCCTCTTCCTTCCTTGCCAACCCACATCATCTCCCTGGGACTTTGCTTGCAGTCAGCTCAGAGGCTGCCTCCACGCCTGCATTCCTACTGTGCTGTAAACACAAAGGATTCTTGCCAGATAGGGTGGAGTGGGGTGGGTCTTACCCCTCCTGAGGGAAGCCTATGAACTCTGACTCAGTGAGTTAAGGAGAAACACTTCTCAGGTGTGGAGAACACATACGCTGCTGTGTTGAAGGTGGTGCCGGGCAACACTTAAGTCTCCTCCAGGAGCCCCGGGAGCAGCCTCTGGGGGATGACCTGCACGTGGTCCAGTAACCTGTGTCAGGTTTGCAGGATGTTAGGGCCTTCAAGTTGATTTAGCTCAAAAATATTCAAACTTCCTTAGCAGCAAAAATATTCTTTCTCAAACAAGATCTTATATGAAGTCCAAATATATAAAATTTCTATATTAAAGACAGCATTTTGTAAATTTCTTTATAATTTCTCATTGATGATGCTTATTTATTTGTAATTAAGCCAGTCAACAAAAATGTAAAGGACATTTTGGTCAACCTGGATACTTTCAGTTGTTTCAATATTTTCCTATCTTGATCTTCCTCATGTGGTTCCAAAAAATTCCAATTCATAAAGATAAGTAGCAATATAATAATTTCTATAATTTTCTTGAATAGATATGTCCAGTTTTGAATTTCAGGGAAATAAAAGAACCTCCTAATCAAAGACATGCCTGAAAGAATTTGACTCGAACTCAAAATATCTGAGATGATTGATAAGCTAATTACCCAAATCTGACCACTATACATTATATGTGTGGAAGCTTCACTCTGTAGCCCATACATATGTATAATTATTATATGCCAATTAAAAAAAGAAATTTGAAATATGCTTGTGTAAGAGTCATGAAAGAAGTATTTTTTAAAATTGAGGTAAAATTCACATATCATAAAATTCACCATTTTAACCATTTTGAGGCGTACAATTCAGCGGCTTTTACATTCTCAGTGTTGTGCCAGCATGGTCTCTATCTAACTGCAGAACATTTTTATCACCCCCAAAAGAAAACTGACCCTATTAAGTATGCATATTTTCACTTAAGTTTTGAAGTAGTTACAATATATTAAAATGAAATGAATGCAAACCAGAAAAACCAAGATGGTTTTAGGTCATGATAAATTCCGTGAAGGGAAAGTGATAACGAATGAGAGGGAAGAAAGACACTTGATTTAAGACCCAGATAATGGGAAGGTGTCAGCAATGGAAGGGGCAAAGGAGGGGCCTGAAGAGGGGAAAGAGAGGGTGTGCAGAAGCCCTGAGGCAGGAATGAATTCAGCAGGTTTAAGTATAGAAATGAGGCCTGTGTGCTTGGAAGGGAATGTGCCCAGGAAGGATGGGGGAGCCAGAGTGGGCTGCTGGGGTTTGGGGTGCACTTTAGAATCCCCTGAACAATGTGGGAGCTCCTGGCCTGGGGCCTAGCCATGGTCACTGGCAAGCTCTGCAGGTGATCCTAGTGAGAAGCCGGGACACAAATACCTGATGGCCGCTGACGGATTTGAGAAGCAGATACGCAAAAATGGTCTGAGTGTCAACCATAAAACTCAGGAGTTGAGCTTGGTTTCTTCTCAGTCTGCATATAACACCTTTAAAATGTTTCTTTCTGACAGTATGAATCTTGACTTCATGAAACTAAGAAGAAATATAAAGAAAATAAGCTATTCTGGGTGAAATGTTTTCATGCTGGGTCATTAGCAGTTACAGAAAAAAAACCCCATTATCTCCTTGCTATTTTCCAACAACATTAAAGATTTTATGACATTTATTTTATTGAAAATAATTAGTGCCTGCTGGCCTGGCAGGCAGCTGAGAGGAAGGCACTGTCCCCAGAGCCCTCTGCTGCAGCCTCTACCCAGGTCCAGGGGCTGCCGTTCCTGCATCTGCGCTTATCCCCGCAGGCACTTTTGTAGCGGGTGTTAGTGTTAGTGGTTCTTGGCTGATTAACAAAGATAAGTTTAATTTTACCCTTAGATGGGAAAACGGAGATTCAGTCTTATCTGATGCCTGCCAACTTCAGGCTCTTGGGTCTAAATTATGGGAATTTGGATTTCCTTGGCTGTCCACCATCAGAAATCAGTAGATTTCTGCAAAGGAAACCAAACAAGACTCCAGCTGTCCAGGTACCATCTGCCAGAAATGGGTTGATGCTGCTTCTATTTACAAAAATACTGGCTGTGGAGCGTGTGTCTGTCCCACAAATCCAAGGCTTTCTAGCCTGGCCCTGGGGGTCCAATGTAGGGAGGGAGTTCAGCTGTGAGGCGCAGGCCAAGCCTGTGCTGTGCCTGGGGGAGATGCTCAGGGACCTGGCAGCCACTCATGGAAACTCTGCATGGCACATCCTCAGGAGAAATCCAGGCCACCCACAGCCTGTGGGGCTGTAAGTGGACAATTTGCTGCTTTGAGTCTCAGTTTCCTTGTCTGAAAAAGGGCCTGATGATAGGGCTTGCTTCTTAATTTCAGCTGTGTTTGTCCTATGCTCTGCCACATTAACTGGGGCAACTTGGTTAGAAGCAACCCTGGCCCCGACCTGATCCCCCTCACTGTGGGGCCCTGGCCAGTTCTCTGTGGGGATGGGAGCCCCCAGCCAGGCTGATCCACAGCTGCCCTCATGGGATTGGTTGAGTGATGCAGCACTTTGGCCACCATCCCCTGACCACGCCTGGCTCCTAGTGCCCTTGGGGGTCCTGAGCTTTTGGCTGTGGGAGCAGAAGTCCCAAGGGAGGCTCTAAGAATAGAGTCCTTTCCAAAACTCTCATTTCCAAAGTCTGAACTGACTTTGCAATACTAAATAAATATTGAACGAAGTTGACCTTCTCTCTCCTGCCAGAATTTTCAGCTTCTTTTTCTAAAATCCATGCTAATAGCTTCTGAACCTTTTCCTCTGCGAGAAACCCCCTCTTTTCCAAAATACTTGCTGAAAAGTCGATATCTCGTAAAAGACAAATGCATGAAACTACCAGGAACTTAGGAAGTCCAAGGGAGTCTGAGAAAAATCATAACTTGGTAAGAAAATCTTAAAAAATATTTTTATTAGCTTCTTGAGTAATGGAATTTAGTCAGGACTTCAGACAGAGCCAAATATGAAATTTGTTGTTATTTAATATTATCCAACATGAAACTGCTCTCCATTTTAAGCAATGGTTTAAATGTTAATTTTCATTAGAGATCTTTCTGCTTTCAGGAAAAATAACAGTCAAACCTAGCGCAAACTTGATTAGGTGATTGTTTTGCTTAAAATCCCCAGAGATTTAAGGTTAGAGATTTCATTCTCATTGTCCTTTGGCTCTGACCGAGGCTTCTCACCTTTCAGTCTTGCTGTTGACTACTGTCTACTGTCTACCTGCCTCCATTCCGTGCCTCCACAACTGCCCCCAACCAGTTTCCAACTGGAGGGGACTGGCTCCTCCATGGAACCCTGGAAATCTTGCATATATCCACCAGGCCATGTGGCAAGACTGTCACTGTGGCTAAATCCAAATCTTTGCAGAGTGTCTTGTGGTCCTCTTAGACCATGGGATTGATCATGGAGGCTTATGAGAAGCTGCCATTTCTCAGTTGCTTCCCTGGGATTGAGGAGGCTGTGGTGAAAGTTTCTCATGGCCTCCTGGCTTCTGATGAGACCTCCCTTTGGGCACAGCTACAGGTGATAGAGCTGCTTTGCCACAGGGTGGCAGGGTGTCCCATCCCTCATTCCTGTTGCTGTTGTTTGTGCGCTGTCTTGAACAGGGACCTGGGGAGCTGGCACGTGCAGCTCCTCCTCTTTTTGCCGTTCATGGGCCCAGTAAACTCTCCCGGCCTGAGAAGGGCTCCTTGTTTCTCTGCCTGCTGAATCAGTCCTGTCAGCCTCTGCTTTGTCTTGTTCTTGATATCTCCTCTCCTCCCTGCTCCTGGCCCCCTCCCTGAGATTCAAGTCTGTGTCTGGGGCTCTTCACTTGCTCTGTGGCACCTCTTTCTGAGATGCTGCTTGCCTATCCTAACTTCAAACTGTGGAGTGGTCTGTCTTCTCTGGAGTGTCTTTGCTCTGCCCTGCCCAGCTATGGGCTGGAATCTCCAATGTTTCAAGTGATGAAAGTGGTAGAATATGTCACCTTTGAAAATGGGGAAACTGCCCTGTCTCCCTCAGCCACACAAAGCACCAGCAGGGGCAGGACACCAGGGGTCTTGGCTGAGGTCCTTTTCAGCTCTGAAAGCTCAGTATCCATCCAGAAGCGCACCAGTCTCCTTGGGAGCTTTAGAGCAGATGACAAGATTGTTGGATACAGGTGGCCAAAGGAGCCCTTTTTTCTTGGGACATTGAAGAAACAGATTAAAATGCTACCTGCACATGTGCTACTTAAAACCCCGCTGTGCTCCTGAATTCCCTCATTCGTAAAATAGTAATACCAATATTTATCTCTCCACCTGTTGAGAGGACCCCAGAAAGGTGTCTAGGAGGACACTCTGCCCCTCCAGGACCTGCCACCACATGTCCTATGGGAAAAGCACAGACATGGGATCCGAAAGATCCTAGGTCTTGCTCTAAGTCTCTCCCTCAACAGGTGGGAGAAAACCTTAGTTTTCTTATGTACCATATGAATGTAGCATTAATAGCTAACTTATGAGGTTTCTGTGAAGATCAGTGAGATTATTAGCAAAAATATATATGAAAGTTCCCAAGCCATAGGAGGTACATAATAAATGTTAACTGAATTGATGTTTGAAGTTGTAGGCTTTGCACATCCTATTGGCTTAAAACTAATTAGAGATATGTGCTCTCACCAGGAAATAAGTGCCTAACACTCTTACCACATCGTCTTAGGAAGGCAGTGTGGAGCTGCTTGATGGCCTTCTGAGTCACATTTCTTCCCTAGAAGCTTATTGGCCAGAGTTGCAAAGTTCTGCTGCCTGAGCCATCTTGAGGGCTGTGTCTGCTCTGCTGGTGCCCATCCATGTTGGAGCAGAAAGGACCCTAGCTGAAGCTCAGAGGCTGTGACTGGAGCCACGACAGGAAGGCCAGGCTGCTGCTTCTGCAGAACCAGAGGCCTGGGGGAGAGGCCCCAGAGCTCAACACAAAAGCCCCAGATGAAGCCCTAGTGAGGCCAAGTCCTGTCTGAGACTCTGCCATTGGGGTTGCCTGTGAGTGGCTGACACTGACCCCTGCCCCCAGCCCCTTTATTGGGATTCTGCTGTTCTCATCCCTGTCCCCTGGTGCAGCTACACACATTTGCTCAGAAAGAGAGCCCCCAGCAGCTTAGATTTCAAGATTTTCTTGTTGGAAAAACACAACTTTTGGAGAAAATAAAAATGGCAAAATGCTAAATGCTGGTGTGAGCCAAGCATGTGTCAGGCGTGTGTCAGGCACGTGCCACACATATCAGATCATCCTCTGTGTTGTTTCTATGGTTCCTTTCCACCACGTTGTGAAAGACGCATCATTGTTCCCATGTTGAAGAGGAAATGGAGGCCCAAAGGGTAAAGTGTGTGTCCACCTTGCATAGCCCATAGAAGGCAGGCCCAGGATGGGTGGCCCTGGTCCTGCAGACTCTGAATTTGCTGTGCTGTGATCACACCCATTGTAATCATGATGCCATAGCCACTGGCACTTGCATTGCTCTCAGCCTTAGAGACTGTTCCCCTGACACTACGTCCTTGGATCTTAACTTAGCCCAGTTGGTAGACAAGCTGGTCATACCCATCAGAGGATTAAAGAAGCCCATGGGAAGTTGGCTGCCCTGCCCTGCCCCTGCCACCTGGGGAAAGATTGGGAGGAGAGGACTGTTGGAGCCACCCATAGGAGAGCCAGGTTGGGACTGCCAATGCAGACCAGGTGTGGTGATGCTGTGTGGAGAGTGCCTCTTCCTCCAGGAGAGTGGCTCCGTGTTGAAGAGGACTGAGAATGTGGCTGGGACAGGCAATGAGAACCGTTGTCAGCAGGATGTGCCCACGCTAGGGAGCCTGGTCCCGAGCCCAGGGGTGCGGGTGTGCGGGGAGGGGAGGTGCAGGAGGTTGGAGATGGCAGAGGAGATGGACCAGCTCCTTCACTGCATCGGTGGTCCCAGTGGTCGACAGGATGGGCTGGTTGGGACTGGCAGTGGACAGAGAGAGGAAGTGTGTCTCCAAAGGGCAGCACAGAGCCATGTGCCCAGCCGAGGGGCATGCAGGATCCTGAAGCCAGCCCAGAGATGGTGTGTCTGGGTAGCAGGGAACTGGGGCATGTTGCAAAAAACAAAAAACAAAACAAAAAAAAAAACAGGAAGTGGGGCATGCAAGAGCCTGGATGGCAATGATCTATTAAAGATGGAACTCAGGGCTTCTGATACATGACCTGGGTCCCGGAAACATTTGGGTGCCCCACAGGACAGAGCATGGTGTGGCAGGGCTGCTTGGGGAGATGACCTCGAGGGGAGGGGAGGCTGGAGAAGGTGAGATTAAGCTGTAGGAAGTCCCTGCGACCGACAGCTCCAGGTGTGAGGCTTGCAGTTCACAAACGGGTTCACACCTACAGCTGCTTTCACCTGGGTCCCAGAGGACCCTGAGGTTCAGGAAGTCTCCTGGAATTGCCTGGGGTCACAGGACTTGTAGGGCCAGAGGTCACCAGGCCTGGCTGTGCCCTGTCCTCCCATCCCCTCTACCAACTGGACACGTGATTTCCTGTCTACTGCAGAGGGACATACAGGGGGAGGGGCAGGGGTGCAGAGACTGTGGGGTGGAGGGTGCTTTATGGCACGTTTACCCTCACATGATCAATAAGCGCTTTTACCTTATTCCCGTTTTTTTTTTTTTTTTTTTTTTTTTTGCAACATGCCCCAGTTCCCTGCTACCCAGACACACCATCTCTGAGCTGGCTTCAGGATCCTGCATGCCCCTCGGCTGGGCACGTGGCTCTGTGCTGCCCTTCGGAGACACACTTCCTCTCTCTGTCCACTGCCAGACCCTCGGAGGCATTTCAAAAACAACTTTCCCAGTGTTAAAATGAGTGAAGTCAGAAGCTGAAGCAGGCATGTCCGGGCTCCCTCCAGTGTGTGCGTTTTCCTGGCGTCACTGGGCTCCTTGCCCTGCTGGCAGCTCCACACCAGCCCCTCAGCCTGGAGGCAGCAGCCCCAGTGGTTGAGCCAGGGGTGCTCCCCAAAGGACCCTGTGCATGTCCAGTCTAGGGAGAACCAGCCTCCAGTCTAGGGAGAACCTAGGCTGGCAGACGATGAAGTCACTTCTATTTCTATTAAATACTGTGTGGCCTGGAATAGGGACACATGTACAGATTTTAAAACCACACTCAGCCAAGACGGTTCAATGATGTGTCAAAGACATCTGACAGGGGTCACCTGTGAGAGCAGCTGAGGTTGACCTTTGATGTTGGAGAGTACACAGGACACTTGAGTTTCTTTTTACCGATGACACAAGTTCAAACCCAGAGAGAAAGTTAAGCCCATTTTAGTCCTTCCTAGTTTATAAGCATGGACCTATTTTCTTCTGAGCTGGGGGAAGCAAAAGATACTGCAGAATTTAGCTGGGAAGCGCACATTCTCTGAGGTCTGATTGTCCACTCTGGTGCCAAGGATGCTCATGAGCACTCTCTGGCTGTTCCGTAGCCAGCTTTGACGTGGGGCATTCAAGGACATCCAGGGACACGGCTCACCTTTGAGTGTCAGCCAACCTGGGTAGCAAAGATTCCCCAGGCAATGCAACTGTTAAGTCCCATCCACAAATGCTTACTGAACACCTTCTACAATTAGTCATTGCACCTAATGGAGTGACAGGGACGTGAGGAATCCATAGCCCAGGGGTCTGGGGGCCAGGCATACATGTGTGTGTGATGTTAATGATCGCCTCAGGAGGTGGAGCAAACTCCTCACTCCTCAGGTTGGGGCACACAGAGCAGCTTCCATCCACAGAGCACAGCATGGAAAATGGGAAGGGAGAGGCACTCTATGGTGGAAAAACTAACAGGACCTCCTCCCGGTGGTCAAGGCCAACACCCATAGTGATGAGTCACACTGACAATGTGTACCATTTATGTGATGTGAGGCCATTCACCGCTGTGGGCTTCCTCCCCAAACCCATATTCCAGTCTAATCCTGAGAAAACCATCAGACAAACCCTATTTTGGAGACATTCTACAAAATACTTGACCAGTCCTCCTCAAAACTGTCAAAGTTGTCAAAAACCAGAAAAATCCTGACAGCCAAGAACTGCCAAAAGAGATATGACAACTAAATGTCCTTGGTATCCTGGCACAGGAGAAGAACGTTAGGCAAAAACCAAGGGAACCTGAGTAATTTATCAATATTGGTTCATTAATTATAACAGACGTGCCATACACATGTAAGACATTAATGATAGGGGAAACTGGGTACGGGTTACGTGGAAACTCTCTTCACTATTTTCATAAATTTTATTTACAAAATTTGTGACTTTTTAATCTAAATCTGTTCCGAAATTAAAAGTTTATTAAAAAAGACCACTCCATCCAGTAGGCAATAGCAGGTGACCTGCCAAAGAGGTGGAGCCAGTTGGTGGCTGGAGGCAATCGAGATGCTCAGGGGATGGTGACAGATGCATCTAAGACATGACAGTGATGAGGCAGTGTCCCAGACACCAAGGCCGACACCCCCAGGAACGTGGACCCTTTACGATGGCTGAGATCCTTGCAGGATCAGTACAATGAGAGTTATTATGGCTACTCTGACCCGTCAGTAACCAGGCTTGTGAGATTGGCAGGAACCTGGGATAACATAAAGCTATGAAGGCAGAGGCTCAAGAAACCTGAAGAGTGTAGCCAAGGTCATGTTGAGATCAGAGCTCACAGCTAACAGATAACAACACAGCAAAGGCATGAAGCCCAGCACGAGTGAGGGGCATCAGTGATGCAGACACCAAGACGACAATAGAAGGGGTCCAGAAGGGTCGTCCTGAAAATTAAGTTGATGTAAGTGTCTATTGGAGAATTTACCTTTCCTTTGTATCAGCAATCAGCATGCTTGCTCTTTCAGACATAGGGATTCAAGTTCATTCACTAAAACCAATCTTAGACATAGGAGAGGACTGCTCTTTCTGTCAGATGAGTCCCACTAGAGCCTGAAATAAAGCCGAAATGCAAGTTGGCAAAACTATGGTTTGGAGAGAGACAGACTGCACACACACTTGATAGTGTTTAGTTCCTGGATGGAGCTGTTCCTGAAGTCTACACCTGAGCTTGCAGTATAACTTTTGTTTGTATTTTGCTTAAGCCAGTTTGAATGGGATTTATGCTACTTACAATAAAAGGGTCCTGAGAATCTTTCTACTACTGAGAAATATCGCAGAATAGTGAGTGCTTCTGTCCCCAGAGGCAGTCCTGGGAGGCAGTTTGCAAATGCATTGGGGAGGAGATGAGATTTTCTGAAGTCAGATTGTGGTGAACAGGGCATATCCTCAGGAAAGTACAGAATGCCACAGCTAGCCAGGCTGTGAAAGGCTCTCTGGAGCCTGGAATGCCATCATTGTTCTGAGGTTTTGCATCATGTCTAAAGTCACTGTCCTGTCCTCCTAACAGGAGAATAGAGTCCCAGAAACCTAGGAGGAGAAGACAAAGTGTCAGCCTCTCGGCATCTGCAGTGTTGCCAGGAAAAGAGCTCTGATCCCAGGGGCTTACCCACTTCCACAGGTAGGAAGCATCCCTGAGAGGACTGGAACATTAGCATATCTCAGATCCATCTGCAAAACTTTTGCAAACATGGAACTCCCTCGTTCTAATCTTATCAGCAACTTCCAGAGCTGAACCTTGATTAATCTGGATACAAAGAGGATTGAAACACCACATAGTAAGCATTAACAGGAGGGTGTTTCCTTTATCAATGAAGCTTGATGGATCCATGATGATCTAGTGCATTCTCCTCCCAAAAATCAGGATCATCCTCTGCATATGAAGCAACAGACAAGCCCTCAGCTCTACCACTTTGGAGAGAGGGGGATTGGACAGCATGAGCCTTCAATTGTATCTCTTGGATGACCAAGGAAGGCTGGATTTCTGCACCTAAAAAATGGAAGCACAAACTGTACAACAAATACTCTCCATTCAAGTTGAAGTTCTCAAATAAGGTATCCAATTAACCAATGTATTAATAACATTGAAAATAATAATCTCATAGCAAGATTCCAAAAATTTCTGATTTTATATCTAGCAAAAACTTCATGCACTATGTTTGATTTGTATGTAGAACTCAGGGTGAACATGCCAGTGACAGTGGCAATGAGAGGGGTAACTGGGGGCCAGAAGCAGTCTGAGGGAGAGGAGAGGAGGGGGCAGAGTACGCTCAGGGAACCATGAGCCATGCAGGATAAGCAATAGGGCAGAAATAAACAGGACATACCCATCTGTTTATTCTCTCTGTATAATGTTTTGATTCTCTTTGTACCCTAACTAACCAAGGCACAGCTCAGGAAGTTGCTGCCAGGATTAGAAAAAGGGAGTTGCACATTCTCAAAAAGCAATAGTACAGTGCAAAGAATGGTAATTAATCCCCCAGCACACTTGACCCAGCCCCTAAAGAACTTTGTGACCTTGGGCCAGGCAGGCAGCTCCCAGGCTTCTGTTTTGTCATTTTTGACCTCTTCTGGCTGCAGTGATTCATTTCCAGATATAGGTTGCTTCAGCTCATCTCAAACTCTTCTTGTAGCCTGTTCTTTTAGAAATGGTAATATATCTCTTGAAAAGTTGCTTTTTCTTGCAAAGTCACCCAATTCATGAGTTAATGAGGTCCCACCAGTGATACGATTGCAGAGTCACAAATATCACTAACTGAAAGGAGTAGAAGGAAGGTGGGAAATGCAGACACACCATGAGTGGGTGGCTTCCAGGAGATACACGTAAGACCAGCCCTGTGGTGGGCCAGGTCAGAAGGACTTCTGCTTAGACTAGGTGGAAGCTTCTCAGCATTCTGAGGAGTACCACCATCTGACTGGCAGTTTGAAGGTATCACTTGGGCTGCTGTATCAAGAATAGACTTCAGAAGACAAGTTGAACATAGCAAGACCAGTGAGAAAGGTGTCATAGCAGTCCAAATGCAGGGTGGCAGTGGAGATAGGAGTTATATTAAGGAGAGAGTCACCAGGATTTGCTGATGGGTTAGGTGTGGGCTGTGGAAGAAAGATCAAAAGTCAAGAATGACTCCAGTGACATTGTCCTAAGTGATTGGAATGATGAAATCGTAGTTGTTGAGATGGGGAACCTGCACATGGAGTGAGTCTGGAGGAGAGATTAGTTGTTTGGCTTTGGACATGCTGAGTTTCAGATGTGTTTCGACACACATGTGGAGGGGTTACGCTTGAATATCTGAGTCTGATCTTTGTATTGAGATGTTCCTATCCTACTTCTTCCTACCTCTACCCTGCAAAGGACGACCATTGTATCTTCAGTGCCCCCACAAGGCTCTGTGCAGATTCCTGGTATGTCACATTTATTTCAAATGGCTTTACTGAGATGTAATTGATATATAGTTCACCCATTTAAATTGGACAATTGAATGGTTTTTAGTATATTCACAGAGTTTTGATCATGTGTAACATGGTCTATTTTTAGAATATTTTTGTCACCCCTTCCCCTCTAAAAAACCTCATAGCCATTAGGAAACATTCTCCACTTCCTAGCATGGTATTTTAAAATAGTGACAATTCCTATTTTCAAGTCTGTCAGTAAGCCTCTTAATGGTAGGGACTTCCATGTTATTTGTTTTTGCATTTCACCCTATAACAATTACTCAAAAAAGCTGTTGTATGAATGAACTACAGTTTGAAAAATACGACCCCCAAGACTGTGTGTCTTTAAGAGAGAACCAACCCTTTGCATTCCGGTGCTCTTCGTATGGCTGCCTGTAGCATTTTTCAGATCTAGTTGAGAAACCGATGGGAGAATATGGAGATAAGTCTCATTACTCTTTTCTTTCTTGGCTATACTTCTCTAGCATCTGTTGTAAACAAAACAGAAAAGAGTCTTTCTAAACCTGGTGAAAATATCTCAAATGCAAGGAAGCCAGTGATGAAAAATGCAATATCAAAGTTCGGGCTGTTATAAACACATGGCATAAATCACATCTGCTCATTAAACTTATTACAAAGAATGATAACAAAAGCAAAGAGATGTCTGAAAATGTCTTGGGAAAAATAAAGTAGCTGATAAATTCTTGGTTTTACTGTTTTATGTCGTAAGGATGGATATAATTTCATTTGGGACAAATGTTTCTGGACTCAGACTACAGACTACAGGTTTGGAGCTGAAGGCCACTACCAAGGCAATCTCCTCTAACATCTTCATTTCAGAGCTGATGAGCTAGATAGTCATGCCCTGTGACCTCTCAGCTGGTTATGGCAGAACTCGCCCAAGAGCAAGGGGCATAATGTATTAATTAGTTTAAACTGATATGCGTTATGTACTAACAGGGTCTGGGCAGAACAGTAGCATCTAAATATTATTCTAAGGGTCAGAAGCTTTTTTTCCAACAAAGCCTTATGCTGAAAACAATAATTATGGCAGAATCCTTCTGATGGAGCCTGGTGGGTGGACTGCTTTTTCCCTCTGCTGCTGCAGCCCTGACATGGTTTAGTGTGTCCTGGGACTATCCCTTTGACATCCCTCCTCTGTGTTCTTCTGAAATACAGGACCCATCCACCGCGTATAGTCACAAGTTTACTTGCTTCTCTTCCCTCCTAAACTGTGGAATCTCTCAACATAATGATTGTGTCTTACACAAAACTGTATATCTCAGTTTCTGAACTCAGGAAATATTAACTTTGTTCTTTGACTTGCCAGGTTCTTTTCAAGGTGTTGGTGACACAGATATGAGGAAAACAGAGTTGACTCAGGGTGATGGAGCTTACATTCTATGGGGCAAGAGTGAGCAGAGGGTAAATCATCAAATAAAGAACCTACTATAGACACATATTGTGGGGAAAATACAGCAGCAGAAGATAATAGGAAGTGTCAGGACATTTGGAGTGGCTAAATTTGCTGTTTTTTTTTTTCCAGAAGGTGGACAAGAAGACATCTTCAATAAAGTGACATTTATATAGAGACATAAAGAAATGAAGGGGGAGCCATGCATATCAAGGAACATAAGTGCAAAGGCCTTGAGTTAGAATCCTGTAGGGTGATTCGTAGGAACAGTAAGGCCAGAGAGGAACACAGCTGGAACAGAGTGAATTAGGATATGTGGACAGAAAGGTTGCAGGGAGTCAGGTTATTTAGGACTCTGTAGGCCATTGTAAATATTTGGGATGGGACACTGGGCAGAGGAGTAACATCATCTCATTTCAGTTTTGAAAGGTTCACTCTAGCTACTCTGTTGACAATGGATTATAGAAGACTGAACATGGAATCCAGGAGACCAGTCAGAAAACTTCTTCAGGAATCCAGCACAGTAATGGCAAATTCATCCTTCCCCTTTATTAGGCCTCTCCACTCCACATTTTTCATTGCCTACATTCCAATCCATCTGCAAATCCTTTGGCTGTACCACCTAAATATGCTCAGAATCTAATCACTTCTTATCACCTCCACTGTTCCCCATCTAAGGCACCCTCATGTCTCATCTCATTATTGCCATTAGCTTCCCAGCCTCAGTCCTCTCTATTGCTTCCTCTTAACACAATAGCCTGTGGTTCTTTGAAAATGTCAGTCAGAAGCAGAAAATGGCAGAGTAGGGAACTCTAAAACGGTTTCTTCACTAAAGCAACAATAAAGTTGGCATAAACTATTAGGTTAACTTTTTAAAACTAAGGAATCTAATAAAAAATATACAACAATGAAAGAAGTGTTTCACAAAGAAAGAAGCTCCTAAATTTCAGCAAAAGAGTATTGTGGTGCTTTAACTTAGCTATACAATTTACCACTTTCCAGCTTGGTGGTAGCTGTGGGGCTGGCTGCCCATGTTATTGACATAACTTGATGGCCCCAGAGGAGGCACTTAGTCTCAAACAATTATGATTGTATGTCTGTCTGGTGGCTCCCCGAGTGATTGGTGAGGGAATTCTGTATGTTTCACATGCCTCTGAACTTTCTCAGGCCTGAAACAGCCTCCTGAGTGGCATTTAAAGAAATCATTTAAGGCAAACATACTCACTGCTGCTGCCTGGGGAAGGTTATAACAGATAGCAAAAGCGGCAGACAGACTAGAAAGGTTAGGAAAAGTCAGGGAAAGAATATAAATGTGAGAATAAGTATTTTAATAGATTCCACATAATTGGATAACCTGGAAGTCCACACAAATGCCCGGGACTAGATATGCTCTGAAAAGACTGGAGAACACCATGAACTTTCATCTCTGGCTCCTGTCTTTAGGCTCCCGTGAAGCTGAAAGTGGACATTAAGCAAAGGTAAATGGCCTAGCTAAGCATTAAAGGAGTGCTCAAACACATAGCCAGTCCACAAAGACTTGAAGTATTTTTTGTTACGTTGGGTTTAGGCATTTAAGAAAATCTCTGTTAAATCACCAGCTGACCAGTAAGTTAACAGCACTGGAACTTTGGTGACTACGCATAACAGAGAAAACAGTCTTATAAAAATAATTTAGAAGAGTCACTAAACAACTACAAACTACAAGTAGCAACAGCAAATCCTGGGGAGAAGAAGATTATGATTTCTAGAGTTACACATTATGATATTCAAAATGTTCAATTATCAAAAATTTACAACACATGCAAGGAAACAAGAATGTATGGCCCACTCACAGGAAAAAATAAATGAACCAAAACTGTCCCTAAGAAAACCCAGACATTGGATTTACTATAAAAAGACTTTAAATCAACCATCTTAAATATGCTTAGAGAGATAAAGAAAAACCATAGACAAAGGAGACCATAAATATGATGCCTAGACAAATAGAGATTACCAACAAAGATAGAAAATATAAGAACAGATCAAACAGAAATTCTGGAGCTAAAAAATGCAATCTGAAACTAAAGCTTCACTAGAGAGATTCAGCATAAAATTTGAACAGAAAGAAGAAAGCATCCTCAAAATTTCAAACTAAACTTAAGATAGCTCAATGTAGATTATTCAATTTGAGAAGCAGAAGTGGAAAGAAATGAAGAAAAATGGACATACCTTAAGAGACCTGTGGGACACTGTGAAGTGTACCATTATATGCATAATGGAAATCCTAGAAGAAGGAGAGAAAGGAGCAGAAAAGTTATTTCAAGAAATAATGGTCCAAATTTTTCAAATGTGAGAAATAACATAAATCAGCATATCAGGGAATCTCAATGGACTTTTAACCGAAAAAGCACAAAGACTCCATTACGCGTTATAATTAGACTTTCAAAAGGAAAAGCCAAAAAAGAATCTTGAAAGCAGGAAGTAAGAAGCAACTTGTCATGTTTTTGTACAAGGAATCTTAAATAAGAATAAGAGTCAACATCTCATCAGCAAGCATGAAGGGCAGAAGGAAGTGGGATAAGATATTTAAAGTGCTGATAGAAAAAAAACTGTTAACCAAGAATTCTGTCTGGCAAAACTAATCAATGAAGAAGAAATAAAGACATTCCCAGATAAATAAACTTTGAAGAAGTTCATCACTAGTAGGCCTGTCCTACAAGAAGTGCTGAAGGTATTCCTTGAGGTCGAAATAAAAGGACACCAGACAGTAACTCAAAGCTGTATGAAGAATTAAAGAAGACCAGTAAAGGCAACTACAGAGATAAATATACAAGCTAATATTATTGTATTTCTGGTTTGTAACTTATCTTTTCTTTTTCTTTTTTCCCCTATATGGTTTAAAATTCAAATGCCAAAAATAATATAAATTTGTGTTAATGGGCACTCAATGTGTAAAGACAAAATCTGTGACAATAATAACATAAAGAGATGGATGAGGCTGTATAATAGCAGAGGTTTTGTACACAATTCAGGCTAAGAGGGTATCGATTCAAGCTACATCGTTATAAATTTAATATGTTAATTACAATCTCCAGATTGTGCAGTAGAAAATAAAGAAAATAACTTAAAAAAGTGAAGAAAATAATTAAAAACTATGCAGAAAAGAAAATAAGAATTGAACAAAAATGGACTAGAAAAAATCAATTACACAAAAAACAAATCCATAATGAAGGAATTGAGAAAAACATATACAAAATCTATGGAATATAAATAGCAAAATGAGAGAAGGAGGCCTTTCCTTGACAGTAATTACTTTAAATATAAATGAATCAAACTATTCAATTAAATGGCAGAGATTTTCAGTATGTATTTAAAAACGTGATCCAACTATATACTATCTAAAAGGGACTTATTTTAGCTATAAAGACACAAAAATGCTGAAAATAAAAGGACAGATAAGATACTTCATGCAACTACTAATCAAAAGAGATCTGGAACATCTCCACTATTATTAGACAAAATAGACTTTAAATTTCTTTTTTTTTTGCTTCCAAAAGCTTTATTTTAATTTGATCCAAGGCTTGGGAGAGTGCTCCAGGGTAGTTAAAAAGCTGCCCAGTGGCTGGAGGGAGAGGCTTAGGCAGAAGCCTTGTTACTTTGCAAGGGGCCCCCCAGAAGTCCCTGGGCTCAGTAGGCTCCTAGTTGTACTTGAAGGTGAGCCTTTCAAAGAGATACTCGCCCAGCCCAGCCAGCCTGTGGAGGTTGGTCAGGTGGTCACCCATCTTCTTGATGAGTTTAACTTCCTCATCTAGGAAGTGACTCTCCAGGAAGTCACAGAGATGGGGATCTGTGTAGGCAGAACTGAGGGCATGAAGATCCAAAAGGGCCTAGTTCAGATTTTTCTCCAAGGGCATTGTGGCTTCCATGGCATCCAAAGTTGTACCCCACTTATCTTGAGCCGGTTTCTGGATGTCCTGGAAGACAGCATGCTGCCACACTGGTTTTGTATCTTTGAGCGATGCTCGGTGCTCTCATGCTTCTCCTCAGCTGATTTGCAGAAGTGGCCCATGCCTTCCAGAGCCACATCATCATGGTCAAAATAGAAGCCCAGAGAGAAATAGGTTTAGAAGAGCCACAAGTACAAATTGACCAGGTGGTTGATGGCTGCCTCCACCTCAATGGAATAATTCTGATAAATCTGGGAGCTCATGGTTAGTCAGCAAGAAGGAGCTAACTACAAAAATGGTGTTGGCTGGTCCCAGAAGCAGGAGATGACCGAGAAGATGTTCCCGAAGGTTGAAAATGGAGAGAAGATTGGAAGGTAGCTGGAGACTGGAAGAAAGAGAGTTCCTGGATCTGTTCCATCCAAACACTGTTTAAGCAAGAGACAGATCCACAGGACTGCTGAATGTGCTGCCTAGACTTTAAAATGTATCATAGAAGACAAGAAAATTGTGTATTCAAAAAAGGTTAATCCATCAAGAATATATGACAATGATAAACATACCTGAACATGAAACAGAACCCCCAAGACACACGAAACAAAAATTGACAGAAATAAACTGAGAAAAAAAATTCTACAATAATATTTGGAGACTTTAATATCCCACTTTCAATAATGAATAGAACAAAGAGACAAAATGTCAGTAAGGAAATAGAAGACTTAAACAACACTATAAACAATTGGAATTAGTAGACATATAAATAACACTTCACTACCACAAACACCAGAATATGCATTCTTCTCAAGTGCACATGTAACATTCTCCAAGCTAAATCTTGTTAGGCCACAAAACAAGTCACAGTAAATATTAAAAGGTTGAACTCATACAAAGTATTTTCTCTGACTACGAAGGAATGAAACCAGAAACCAGTAACAGAAGGATAGCTGGAAAACTCAGAAATATGTGGAAATTAAACAACATACTCATAAATAAGCTCTAAGTCAAAGAAGAATTTAGAAAATACTCTTTTTTTTTTTTTTTCAGGATGGATAAATCCCTCTTAGGAAGCAGGCAACAAACAGCTGCAGACAAAAGTATACCTTATAACAACAATCCAACATGCTAGAAGATTTTCCAGTTTAAAAGACACAGAATCCTAAAATGTGAAACTGCAGAGGAACTCAGAGGCCACTGTCCAAGTCTGTCACAGTCCTCCATATGGCAAAGATGAAGAAAACTGGCAATCTTTTTAGGGGTACCAAGGATCTCCGTTTGTATGGTCTTTATAAATGCAGAGCAGGATGTGGCTTTCCTGCCCCAATTTCACCTCAAGGCATCTACAGCAACCCCACATGGCTCCCCTCTGTGCTCATGAAATAACTTGAGGTCAGGGTCTCTCAGCTTTAAAGCCTTGGAATCCTACGCATTGTTTGTTTGTGTGTAGATATGCTGTTTGAAGGGTAGCTTCTGTAACAAGGTGTTGAACTCCACAAAAGTTCAGAATCATGTCACTGGATCCCTAGTCCGTCTCCACAGACCAGGGTGCCAGTCAGGTCAGTTGCTGTGGTAACTGCAGCAGATGGTCCCTTTAGAGATGGAGTCCAGGGATGTCATGGCCAAGGCACAGAGTTTTATATCAACTGAAGAAAGTGAAGACCAGCTAGAGAGGCTGCAGTTCAGGGAATCCAGAGGCTCCTCCCCCACCGTGATACTAGGAAGGTCTATCCCCAGGGTGACAGAAATAAGGCACTGGACTGATTCAGGCATGCTAGGTTCCCAGCAGAGGAGGGTGAGGGAGGAGATCCAGGGGGCCTGGCTCAGTCATCTTATCTGGTGCACCTTTCTCCCCCAGAGATAATTCTTTCAAAAAAGTTTGGATCCTACACAGACCAAAAATGCTGGTGTCAGGGCTTTTACAAAGTGCCTGTGGTGCTGTAGATCCTGCAGCAAGGGGCTCTTGGCAGGCACCCAGTACAGTTCTGCCCTGTCCTCATCCTCAGTGTAGACCTCCAAATTATCAGGGCAATATTTTTGCTCTAGGTCCCAAGAGGGTGTTTCACCAAACATCACCATTAGATGATCAATAAACCTGGAGTCCTCATGAAAAGCAGAGATGAAGTCCGATTGGGCATACTCTGGGTACAGAAAGAGCACAGGCCAGCTCAGTCTGCCCTGGTCATCTAGACTCAGTCTGGCTCCATGGGGGTTCTCAGAGCTGAGTCCATCCAGGAAAAGCTCACCTAGACCTTCTGAGGCTGAAACTTCATCCTCACAGGCAGCTTCAGAGAGCCTGATATTCCTAGCCTTGATATCCTGGAGTAAAACTTCATTCTGATTCCTCTCCTTTTCTTTCAAGTTGGCTTTCCTCACATCCCTCTGTTCAATTAGCTTCAGCTTGTCTACTTTAGCCCTCATTTCCAGAAGCTTCTTCTCTTTGGCATCTATCTGCAGTCCCTCATCACATCAGTTCACAGCCTTGGCAAAGTGTTTCAGTTCCAGATGGCATAAGGCACCTCTTATTATTGCTTTGAGGTAGCACGGTTTTAACTTTTTGGCAGCTGTCACATCACTGAGAGCAGAATGAAAATTGCCCAGATAGTATTGTGCTGCTGCCCGGTTGGTATAATGGACAGCATTCAAATCAGGATTTGCACATTTCTTCTTTAATCCTTCAGTGTAGGAAATTACAGCTTTCTTGTAGTCTTTTTCTTTAAAATAATCATTGCCCTCATCTTTATAGGTCTTGGCCTGTTCTGGAGAATGCTCCTCATCAAAAATAATTGACTGGAGAAAAGCCAAGTCAGGATTCTCCCTGGGATCAATTTCTGATGGCACTTTCTTCATAAACAGGGGGACCTTTTCAAATTCCTCTTCCCACTGATTCTCATGAAAGCCACCACGGTAAGGCTGGCTCTGGAACTTTTCCAGGAACGAGTCCATGGCATCGTCTGAGGTGGGGTCCTGCTCAGGTTACTCCATAACTGATGCCCTGCCCTCCAGCCCAGGTCCCGGCACCGTGAAGTGTAGAAAATACTCTACAATGAATAAAAATAAAATACAATATTCAAGATTTATGAATGCAATAAAAGCAGTGGTCAGAAGGAACATTTAAGCTCTAAACACATTAAAAAAGAAGAATGATATTAATAGAAAATCTAATTGTATATCTTACATAACTAGAAAATGAAAAGCAGTCTAAAGCCAAAGCATGAAGGAGGTAGGAAATAATGATTAGAGGAAACATAAATGACATAGAGAATAGAAAAACAAGAGAGAGTATCAATGAACCTAAAATTTGGTTCTTTAAAAAGATTACCAGATTTGACAAACCTTTAGCTATACTAATAATAGAAGACTAAAATAAATAAAATTAAAAATGAAATCATAGACATATTATAACTGATACCACAGAAATACAAAGGATCAAAAGAAACTACTAATGAACAATTATATGCCAACAAATTGGATTACCTACAGGAAATTGATAAATTCCTTACAACATGCAACCTACCAACACTGAATCATGAAGAAATAGAAAATCTAAACAGACCAATAGTGAGTAAGATTGAGTCTGTAATCAAAAATCTTACAAAAAAGAAAAGCTCAGTATCAGACAGCTTCACTGATGAGTTCTATCAGTCCTTTAATGAAAATTTATACCAATCATTGCCAAACTCTTTCATAAAATTGAAAAGATGAAAATAGTTCATAATTCATTGTATGAGGCTGGTATTACGTAGATACAAAGCCAGACAAAGACATTACAAGATTGTCTCTTTTAAGTATAGATGCAAAGCCTCTCGATAAAATCCTATCAAACTGAATACAGCAGCATATTAAAGGGATCATACTCCATGACAAATGGGATTTATCTCAGTAATGCAAGAATGGTTCAACGTATGAAAATCACTCAATATAAGAAATCACATGAATAGAATGGAGAAAAAAGACCCCAAAATATTTGAACATTTCAGTTGATGCAGAGGAATCATTTGATAAAGTTCAACATTCTTTTAAAACACTCAGTAAATGAAGAATAAAAGATATCTTCCATAACACGATAAAGGTGATATATGAAAAACCCACAGCTAACATCACACCCAATATTGAAAGACTCAGAGCTTTCCCTTAACAATGGGAACGAGAGCAGGATTCCTACTATCGCTATTTTTACTCAATATAGTAGTAGAAATTCTAGCCAGAGCAATTAGAGAAGTCAAATAAATGAAAATCTTACAAATTGAAAAGAGAGAAGTTCTCCATTCACAGATGACCTGGTCTTATGTGTAGAAAGCCCTAAGGATTTAATAACAAAACTATTAGAGCTGATAAATGAATTAAGCAAAGTTGTAGGACACAAAATCAATAAACAAATATCAGTTGTGTTTCTATACACTAGAAATAAGAAATATGACAAGGAAGTTTTTTAAAACTTTCTTTTTATAGTAGCATCTGAAAGAATAGATATTTAGGAATTTAATCGGAAATTAAAGACATGTACTGAAAACTACAAAACATTGCTGAAATAAAGAAGGCATAAATCAATGGAATGTGTTCATGGTGTAAGATTTAATATTGTTAAGGTGATAATGCTACTCAATTTGCTTTGCTAATCAAAGCAATCTACAGATTGAATCCAACAATTTTTTTTTCTTGTGGAAATAGAAAACCCATTCTAAAGTTCATATGAAATCTTAAGGGACCTTGCATAGCCAAAACAATCTTGAAAAGAATAAATGTGGACAACTCACATTTCCTGATTTCAAAACTTATCACAAAGATACAGTAATCAAAACAGTGAGGTACTTGTATAAAGACAGACATACAGACCAATAGATTTGAATAGATATTCCAGAAGTAAACTCTCACATACACAGACAATTGATTTTTGACAAGGGCACAAAAGCCATTCAATGGGGAAAAGGACAATCTTTTCAACAAATGGTGCTGGGAAAACTGTGTATCCACATGTAAAAAAATGAAGTCAAACCTTTTCCTCAAATTATATACAGAAATTCACCAAAAATGAATAAAATACTTAAATATAAGAACTAAAACTATAAAACTCTTAGAGGAAAACATACAACTAAATCTTCATGATATTAATTTCTTAGATATGACACCAAAAGGATGAGGAATAACAAAAATAGATAAACTGAAGGGTAGAAAGCAAAGTGATAATGGAAGATGAGAGTGGAGTGATGTGACCAGGAGCAAAGGAATGCCATGGCCTCTAGATGTGGGGAGTTAAGGGACCAATTTTCCCTGGAAACTCCTGAAGGAACTTGCCATGCTGACACCTTGATTATAGCCCTTTAAGATACATTTCGGACTGTTGATCTCCAGGATTGTAAGATAATACATTCGTGTTGATTTAAGCCACTGAATATGTGGTGATTTGTTACAGCAGCAATAGTAAACTGATACACAATCTCAATGAAAGTAGGGATTTCTGTCTTCCCACACCCTGCTCACTTCACTAGAGAATTTATAGCACTTAGTGTATTCTTCGATAAATATTTGTTGAGTAAGATGAATGAAGCCAGACTTTAGAGTCAGATTACACTTGGTTGGTTAACTGTTGTGAGGAAAGCAGTTGAAAGTTCTCTTGGCCTTGCTTCTACTTGCACTGGGAAGCACTGTCATCAATGAAGGGGTTGCTGTGGGTTTCAAGAGAAAAGAAAAGGTGTGAGAATCTCCCAGGTACAGTGGGAGCTCATCTGGACTAGGGAAATAAAATAGGATTGCTTGGTTATTGCTCACTTGGTCACTAATATAACATGAATTGAGACAGTATGGTTGTATATTTTTCTCCAATTAAGGTTATGGGGAGGCATGGCCTAGGGGAAGTTACTTATTTTGCAAGGGTGATTTGATAGAGGCAGCAAGCCAGGTAGCTGGGGTGTTTGCAAGGGCATGATCATAATGGTGTACCATGCAATTTAAGCAGGGGCAGGTGGAAATAAGGACTTGATGTGATATGTTCAGATCCATGAATAAGACATCATAACAGGAGTCACAGTATTGTCAGACTAGAAGTACTGGAGGAAGGGAGCTGGACATTTGAAAGAGATGGGAGGGTGGAATGTTTGAGATTGAGTGAACGGAGGTGCTGTGGTCATTTGGTCATGCTAAGGTCTTGGGGTGGCCATGGGAGGGGTGGGTGGCTGAGATGGGGCAGAGGACAGACTCATCTGGAGATGATGCAATAAATGAAGGGGAAAGCTAGGCCCTGCAAGGAGCTCTCTTGTGTGTATTAAAATCATCAAAAACTGTGGCAGGAGTGATTGCAGAGATCCTAGTGACCCATGATCAAGGAATGAAGAGGAAGACCAGCGGTCTAGAGATTACTGCACATGTGGGGTGGGAAGAGGGCGGTAACAGATGACAATCATTAATTTGATAAAAAAGTATTGAATGCTCTATGCCAGGCACATGGTGGTAGGGTCTGATGGGAGGTCAAAGGGAAGAGAGGTGGATAATGATCTGGAGATTTCAATGAGCAAGAAGAGTATTTACCCCACATCGAGGCCCAACAGATTGAAGCCTTAAAAGAAAACAGCAACACCTGAGAAAGATGCCAGGAAATGAGTCCTAGGTGTACACGTGGAGTCAGCTGGAGCACACCCAGGAAGAAGGACAGAAGAAAGACTGTGAAGGACTTGAGTCAGGGAGGGGTGTGAGCTGAGTCAGAAAGGGTGATGCATGGGTAGGCCATGGGGTGAGGGATGAACGGGAGTCTTGGATTTCCTGTGGTCACTCAGGGAAACCCAGCAGCTAAAAGTAAGTGATTTAAGCGAATGGACAGATGAATTAATGAATAGACTAAAGATGGCCAAATGCTTCCACCAGCCTTGCTTCAGGCCCTATTTAGAACTGAAGTTGACTTGCTCTTTCTTTTAATAGCTGCAAAAATGATGAATTTGATTTTCGTCTCTAGAAGCAATTTCCTTTTTAAATCAGGTGAGGATCTTGGCAGATGCAAAGAATCTTTCAGAACCTGCATGTATATGAGAAAGGGATATGACAGCATGAAGTTCTCCTGTTTGAAGAAGATAAATGGAGCCACTTTTTGACTCAGTTGACTGGGACCTGGAGCTGGTGCACTCTTTGAATTGCATGGTGTGCCTGCCGCTGCCTTTTGACTTCTCCAGCCTGTACACCTGCCTTTCTGGGGAGAACTGTGGTAACATATGGGGAGGCGTCCTGTATTTTCTGCAATATCCGACAAAGAAAAACTAGTTGGTTCATATGTATATACAATCTTTCAACAAGAACGTCAAATAAATGTCTTCACTCCTTGGGGAGAAGCAGGTCAGAGCCCCACTGTCTCAGCTAGCTCTCACTTGGCTGTCTTGTTTTGGGGCTGGAAGGCCACACTGTGTTTCCTGGGGTAGAGGTGGAGTCTGGGCATTGTCCCTTTGTAGCTGAGAGCTAAGAGCAGTTGTGTCTGCTTTGATAAAATAAAGTTATTTTTTAGTTTAGTCTGATCTCCAAATCCTTCCCTTTCAGATACCTCTGCCATCCAAGATCAGGGGATACTAAATTTTCAAAGCATTTTCTCAGGAGTTGCATGAGAAAACATACACCTGCTCTTGTTTTCAAGGGGTGTGGGCAAGAAGTAAAAAGGACAAACTGTTAATGAGAACACTTTCTGTATTCCTCCCTCCCCACCGATACATACTAGTACCATAAAATTTAAAATGAGTCAAATGACTGCAGTAAGACTTTACTTTGGTATACGAGGCAAAATGTTGGACATGGGTGCTAATTAATCATCAGAGAGTTACAGGGGAACCTGGACAAATTAAGACTGGGGCAAGAGACAGCTCATCAAGGATCTTGCCCTGTAGCTCAAGAAGAAAATGTTTAACTTAGTGCCTGGACACTCTGAGGATAGAATGAAATGCTGTATGCGGCCTGTTGGCCTTGGAAGCCGGCATGGTTTCAGCACCCAGGGTTGGGGTGAACCTTCTCTCCCTCACTGTGTCAGGCATCTTAGTCTGCCCCAGGATGTGCAGGCTGCCTGTCCCTGGCCTCACATCCTGCTGTAAGTGGGGTTGTGACCCCCTGAAATGCATATGTTGAAGCCCTAACTGCCTCTGTGATGGTATTTGGAGGTGAAGCCTTTGGGAGATAATTAGGGTGAGATGAAGTCCTAAGGACCTCCATGATGGGATTAGTGTCCTTACAAGAAGAGGAAGAGACACCAGAGCTTCCCCTGTCTCACCTGTGAGGACAGAGGCAGCAGGTGGCTGTGTGCAAACCAGGAAAGGAGCCCCCACTAGGGAACCAGTTGGCTGGTTCCCTGATCTTGGACTTCCAGCCTCTGGAACAGTAAGGAACAAATGTTGGCTGTTTAGGGTGCCCAGGTAATTTGTTATGGGAGCCCAGGCTAAGATATGCACCTTCTCAGCACCTGTGTGCGACGGAACACAGGCTTTGGTGCCAAACATACCTGCACTCCATCACATACCTTGTTATGTGGCCTGTGGTCAGGCACTGCCCCAGGGACACCCCACGTGGATTAGAAAGTCCTTCTCATGCCACATGTACTCCCTGTGCCATGGGTGGTTCCCACTGTGGTCTCTAAGGCCACCAGCCATTCAGATGCTTACACAGCAAGTGTGTGGGGCTGTGGTTGGGTTCCTCTCCTCTCAGTGGTCAGGGGCATGAAGAGCCACCTCTCACCACCTTCCATTCTGCTATCACATGCCTTTTGTATTGAACTCTTGTAAGTCTGTGTTATGAGCCAAATCCTGTCACCCCAAATTTCATATATTGAACTAACCCCCAGGAGCCCAGAATACACCTAGATTTACCAATTAAGGTAAAATGAGGTACTTAGGGTGGGTCCTGATCCAATATTACTGGTGTTCTATTAAGAAGAGGAAATTAGGACTCACACACGCACAGAGAAATGACCACATGAGGACACAGGGAGAAGATGCCCCATCTACAAAACAGGGAGAGAGGCCTCAGGAGAAACCAGCCCTGAGAACACCTTGATCTCAGACTTCCAGCCTTCAGGATGGTGAGAGAATACATTTCTGTTGTTTGAGCTGCACAAGCTGTGGTGTTTGTTACAGCAGCCTGAGCAGACTGATACAGGCTGTCACCACTCAGGGCCTTCAGCTGTACTTGTCAGAATGCCATTTCCTTGGTCTCCATGGAGCTAATTTCGATTCCTTTCTCAGGAATTCACTTGGGCATTCTTAAATGCTCCAGGAAGGCTTCTCTGCACCCCTCAGGCTGGGCTGTGCCTTCAGGGTGCCCCTGGCTCCCTGGGCGTGCTGTGTTTGCAGGGCTGATCCCAGTGTGCTGTATCCCACTGTGCTTCTGGGGTCCTTGTTTGACCGCAGATTTCTCTTGTGTCCAGTTGTTATCTTTGAATTGTGTCCTCAGTGCCCAGTACTGTGTTTGGGATATTGGCCATACTTAATAAATGTATGTTGAATGAAGAAATAGATGAATCACAGTGGTAAACCAAGGTGAAAATCTGAATGATAAATTATCAAAGAAGCACAATAGACTACTATAGTCCAACGGAGCCATGCCATTGGTGCTTTCCTGGCCTTTTGGTTTGAATCAACTAGTAATCATGTTGATGGTCTACTTCACTTTGTGGTTTTGACATGACTATCATGTCACTCAAAGATAAACAGATCCGCTCTTAGGGAAGAGTTACTTGAACTGAGGCCAGGAGAGATATATTCTCTTGTTTTTGATGTCACATTGACTATTTTTCAGAAAGCAAGGATAACAACACAGCCTCTTGAAACTGTTATTGAGGATTTTCAAGGGATTTGTAAATTATTTTTTTAACCAAGTAGGGAAACAGCTTTTTTATATACTGCAAAATTGTGGAGATAAAAGTTTCCTTGCTTGTGTTTCCTTTTAAAATTATCAAGGCAGACCCAGCTTACAAAGGGAGAAATAGCATGATGTAGAAAGAGGTGCGTGAGGTGGGCTTTTGTATCCTCTGCACCCTGCCTTTTACACAAGCCCCAGAGCCCCTTCTGCTCAATGAGGGACCCCTCGGGTGCCAGGCCTGGTTGGCCAGGCTGGGCTGCAGCCCGTTCATAAGCTTCTAGTATGACAGTGTTGTTAAACAGCTCTGTTTTTTAAGTTTTAGGTTCCACTTGGAGTTTGTACATAGAAGACATTTGGAAGAATAAAATCCATATAAAACCATGTTTATCCAGCCTACTTATTCTTGTTATTCCTCATTCTTGGAACCTGTGTGGAAATCTTATAATAATTAATTGCTTAAGATTTTATTTCCTTGTCCTGTTGTTTTGGTGTTTACTGCCCGTTTCCCGGGATACTGACGAGGAAATGGAATGAAAGGCCCTTAACACGCTCTGGACATGGCCACCCTGAGTTGTACTTGGCTATGGGAGCTCAAGTTCACAGCAAGAGAACAGAGGCCAGAATGGCCAGCTCAGTTTCTTGGCTGAATTATCGTGTGAACTTTTCCCTCCCTATCAGTATTAAACCTTTTCCCAGCTCTACATGGGACATGCTTTGTCTCTGGGGTCAATGGGGTTGTTGAAAATAAAGACTGTGATATTATGAGTGATGTGCTGCTGTGGGAGAGGATGGATCTCAGTAGCAAGAACTACCCCCCCCAGTGACACCTCATCTCATCGTCCTGGACCATCGCTGGTGTAGAGTCATTGAATTTTGTGTGATGTTAACATGGATGGCTCAGATCAGTAACACAGAGGCAAGGAAAGAGGTACCATGAATGGGAACAGTTCAGGGAAGCTTTATCAACCTCTCCAGACCTTATTTCTCCATCTAAGTGAAGGAAGAGTGTGATGTGAAGATGTCATGTGTCAGGTGCCAGCTCTAGTGCCAGTCATGTGTCAGTGCCCAGCTGAGGCTCACTCTTCCTCCCTTTTCTTGCTTCTCAGCTTCCAGCCTAGAATCCTTGTTCTGCATGCTGGGGGAGAGCACCAACTTTGGAGTCCCCCAGCCCTGAGTGTGACTATGGGTTCTTGCTTTTCATGAGTGTTTTCGGGCAAATTTTCTCACATTTCTAGGCCTCAGTTTCTTCTTCTGTAAAAAAGGAAAAGCACTTATGTCATTGTGTTGTTTTGAGGATAGAAAAATACTGTGAAGCATTTAGTATGTTTCGAGCACATTGTATGCACTCAATTCATGGTCACTATTATTTTATTTACAAATATAATATAGATATAAATATAATAAAATGCTTCCCAACTAGTCCTCAAAAGAAGACTGCCTGAAAGGTATTGATATTTTTCTTTTTGATTTCTGGAGCTGTCATATGCCAAATGCTCTTGGGATGCAGAATTCTATTTTTCTGGAAATGAAGTCATGGGTCGAATGATTGGCAAAGAAAGTCATAGTTCATTTTGTTTTTTATTCTCACAAAGTATGAAGTGGATCATTGGCAACCCTAATTTAAAATAGTGCTAAATAGAAAGTATATGTAACAGTACTTATTTATTCTGGAACTTTAAAACTATAGTGAAAAATTTTCTAGACCAGGAGTCAGCACACTTTTTCTGAAAAGGACCAGATGGTATATATTTTAAGCTTTGCAGGCCTTCCTGTCTCTGTCACAACTACTCAACTCTGCTGTTTAGTGCAAAAGCAGCTGTGAACAATATAGAAATGATGAGTGTAGCTACGTAACAGTAAAGCTTGAGTGGTGTGACATTGACTTGTCAGATTCTCCCTCTATATCTTGCTTTCCTCATTACAAAAGGAGTATCAGTCTGAGGATGCTAAACAATGTACTTAAATGTACCTAGCACAGTGTCAGGCATGAACTAATGGAGCTCACTCTGGCCTTTTATGCCATGGGTCCACAGTCCATGTGCTGTTCATGGTTAATTTAATTTTGGAGTGGTGAAGGAATTTCGTGATCTATCTATCTGTAGCAACTGGGGTGCTGTGTTGAGAACGATTCTGGGACTGTCTGGGCTTGGCTGAAAAGTATGTGGTGACGTCCATTCCTAGACTAGGCAGTGTTTCTTCTTTTCTTGTTATGTTCCCTGTATTTCAGCCATTTTTTTCTTCTGGTTTCTTCAGTCTAGTTTTTTTTTTTTTTTTTTTGCAATCTCATATCACCCCTTACCTTCACTCACAGTGGGAAGTGGGTATGTCTATAGTTCTGGGTTGGAGAGGAGATGTTGACATGACTATTTCTTTAAAATTTTCTATGGTTTAAACTCTAATTTTAATCTGATGATTAAGCAAAATGTACATTTTAATTGATTAATGTTTTCTTAAGGTATAGGATAAAAGTATTTCCACATGTCTGTCTGTCTTTCTTTCTTTCTTTCTGTCTGTCTGTCTTTCTTTCTTTCCTTTCTTTCTTTTCTTTCTGTTTCTTTCTCCCTTCCTCCCTTCCTTCCTTCTTTCTTTCTTTTTCTTTTTTTTTTTCTTTTTGAGATGGAGTCTCCCTCTGTTGCCCAGGCTGGAGTTCAATGGCATGATCTTGGCTCACTGCAACCTCTGCCTCCCAGGTTCAAGCGATTGTCCTGCCTCTGCCTCCCAAGTAGCTAGGATTACAGGTGTGGGTCACCATGCTACAGGCTAATTTTTGTATTTTTAGTTGGCCTGGCTGATCTTGAACTCCTAACCTCAGGTGATCTGCCTGCCCTTGGCCTCCCAAAGTGCTAAGATTACAGGCATGAGCCGCCGTGCCTGACCTCTACATGTATGTTTTATGTGTGAGATGTTGTCAGTCTTAATTTAGGAAAAATCCTTTTTAATTTTCTAAGGTTTATTTTTTCTTTTTTTATACCCCAGGATTGTCATATAAATCTGTCTTCTGCAGTGGAATGCAGAAGAGGAGATTACAGCTCTGAAGCATCATTCTCCACACCTTTCTCTTGCTGCCCTCCCAGCTGGAGGTGGACACCACCCCTGCAGAGCAGAGCAGGGAGGCTGGCCCAGTACTGCAGGGGCTTCATGTGCAGGCTGATTCCTTTCCTGTGTTTGCAAAGTTGGAGGCAGTCCACAAGGCAGCTTTCTGCACCATCTGCAGAATTTGTAGGTTCTTAAGGTCACCCTCAGGTTTGATAATTTGCTAGGTGAGTTCTTACAGAACTCACTGAAAACTGTTATACTCATGGTTATGGTTTATTTGAGTGAAAGTATACAGATTACCATCGGCCAAGGGGGAGATGCAGGGCGGAGTTGACAGCTTTCCAGACGTGGAGCTTCTAGTTGTCCTTATGGTGGAGTATGGACAATGTCAGCTTCTGCTGGGAATGGTATGTTACAATGCTTGTGGGGTATTGACAACCAGGGACAGTCACCTGAGTCTTGCTGTCCCGGGTTCTGATTGGTGCTTGAGCAAAAAGACAGGGTTGACTGCCCAAGTCACTGACTTTTACTCTCCAGCCCCTCTGGAGGAAGAGTGAATACTGCATGGCCCAAAGCCCCCATCATAAATCACACTGCTGTTAAACTGCCCAGTGGCCAAAGCCCCAGGCTCAGGTGAGCTTCTTGGTTGGAGATACTATGTTTATCTTAACACATGTCATCCCTTGAAGAAATTTATGCCGTTTGTGAATCCACTGGACAATGACACCTGGAAGATCTGCATTTGGAATCCTCTGGGACTCTGCCCCACGTATCTCTTCCCTTGGCTGATTTTAGCCTATGTCCTTTCATTATAATATAACATTCCATAAATATGCTAGTTTTTAGAAGAATTCTGTGAATTCAGTGGAATTCTGTAGCTGGAGAAGGGAGTGAGGGTGGAGGTGTATGAGAAATACTTGTACAAAACATACCATGAGGCATAGGCCAACCAAAATACTGAGAAATAGTCAGGAGATGAGAAAATGCCCCTCCTCCTACACCTTATCACCATGCTAACAAGCCACCAGTAATAAGTGGATTACAGCTGAACAACTTGTGAGATAAAGACTCTCTCTGAGAACGTTGTATAAAAGAGGGGTGAAAAAAAAAGCAAACGGGTGGAAAATTTTTAAAAGCAACAACAAAAGCACTTACTGGAGGCATTTGAAGTTTTTAGTGGCTACAGCTACAACAAGCATTAAACATATCTCAACTCCTAGACATATCAAGTTTAACATAAATCTTGATATATATTAAATAATGATTATTTAACATATGTTAAATGAAGATTTACCATAAATCTTCATGTTAATGTCCTATTTATCTCAATAACTATTATCCTAGGCAACACGGCTGGCTTTCAACAAGAAATTACAAAGAATGACAAAGGCAAAGTAAACAAAAAAGGCTTCACAATCTGAAAAGGCAAAATAAAAAGAGAGAAATAATCAGAATCAGACTCTGATATGACACAATTGTAGGAATTATCAGATAGGAACTTTTAAATAACCATGTTAAGAGCTAAAATAATATAGTAGTAGTAATAATAATAATATACAAGGCCAGGTAGACAATGTCAGAAGAGAAATTGAAACTATAAAAATGTACCGAAAAGAGGTGCTAAAAATAATAATAATAATAAAACAGTAACAGAAAAGAAGGGTGCCTTCAGTGGAGTCATCAGGAGACTCAATATAGCTAAAGAATCATGGAACTTGAGTTTAGGTCAACAGAAACATCTAAAACTCAGATGCAAAGAGAAAATTAGAAATAATAATAATAATACGGAATAAAATATCCAAAAACCGTGGGGTAATATAAAAAATTACAACATATACACAGTACCAGAAAAAAAAAAAGAAAAAGAGAATGGATGGATAGAAAATATTAAAAAATATAATAGCCAAGCACTTTCTAAGTTTCACGTTTTATTGATTGAAACTACAATAACATACAGGTCCAAGAAGTTATACATATTATATTCAAATTGTAGAAAATGAGAAACAAAAAGAAAATTTTCAAAAAACCAGGGAAAGAATATACATCACTTATAAAGGAACAAAGATAAGGATTACAGCAGATTTGTTATAAGAAACCATGCAAACAACAAGAAAATGAAATAAGTTCTTTAAAGAACCTGTTGAAAAAAAACTCAACCTAAAATTTTATAACCAGTGAAATTATAGGTGACCACTTCTTAAAAGTGGAGCAGAAATAAAGGCTTTCTGAGACTAACAAAAAAATGAGAGCATTCATTGTAAACTGATCTGCCTTGAAGGAAATTTTAGAATAAATTCTTCAGGCAGAAGGAAAATTATATAGGTCAGAAACTTAGATCTATATAAAAAAGGAAAGGCATCAGAAAAGAAAGAAATGATGATAAAATATACTAATTTCCCTTATTTTTAATTGATCTAAAAGATAACAGTCTCCTTAAAGCAACAATAGTAATAATATTGGAAGTTTATAGCATATGGATAAGTAATATGAATAACAGCATTGTCAGAAGAATTGAAAGGGGGAATTTGGAAATATTCTGTTTAAGATATCTTCATTACCCATCAATATATATAAAGTATTATTTGAAGATAAATTTAGATTATTTAAAAATGTGCATTATAAACCCTTGAGCAACCACTCAAGAAGTTAAAAAAAAGTACAAATTATATGCCCAGAGAAGAGATAAAATGGAATCAAATAAAATGCTTAGTTAAAATGAGAGAATGCAGAAAAGGGGAAAAAAGGGAGAAGCAAAGAATAAAGCAACAAATGGAAAATAGTTAGAAAGATAGTAGATTTTTGTTAATAATCAACTTAAAAATGGCCTAATTGTAACAATGAAAAGTTAGAGATTATCAGAGTAGATTAAAAAAAGAGACCCAATCATATGCTGCCTAACCATTTTAAATATTAATATAAAGACTCAAGTAGGTTAAAAGCAGAGATGGAGAAACTTATGCCATGCTAACACTAATCAAAAGAATACTGGAATAGCTATATCTGTTTCACACAAAACAGACATTCGAACAAGGATGATTTATCAGTATAAGGAGGTATCTTGCATGATGATATAGAGACCAATTCTCTAGGAAGACATAATTTCAAGTATGTATGCACCTAACAACAGAGCATCAAATAGATGAGGCAAAACCAAATAGAACTGAAATGAGAGGTAGGCAAATCTACTATTATAGTTTGAAACTCCAATACCCCTCTATTAATAATAGATAGATAAGGTGAGGAGAAAATCAGTAAGGATACATATTACCTGATCTGCACCGTCAAGCAGACTGAGCTAATTGGTATTTATAGAGCATTTTATTCAACAAAAGCAGGCTACATATTCTTCTCAAGTACATATGGAACATTCACCAAGATAGCCCATATTCTCAGTGAAAAAAAACCACAACACTTAAATGGAGAGGAATAGGGAAATTATACAAAATGCATTCTCAAGACACAATGAAATTAAGAAATCAATAAATGAAAAATAGGAAAATATCAACATATGTGGAAATTTAATATGTTTTTAAAAAAACCGTTGGTTAAAGAAGTCTCAAATGAAATTTTAAAAATTAAACTGAATGAAAATTAAAACAAAACTTATAATTTATAGGATACAGCTAACACAGCACCTTAAGGAAATTTATAACATTGAATACATATATTAGAAAAGTAGAAATATCTACAAACCCATTACCCAGGCATCAGTCTTAGTAAGCTGGAGAAAAAAGAACAATTAAGTGTAAAGCAAACAGGGAAAACAACCAATAAAAATTATAGCAGAAATCAATGAACAGAAAAAATAGGGAAAATCAATGAAACAAAAATTTGGTTATTTGAAAAGTCCAGTGAAATTGGTAAACCTCTAGCCAGACTAACCTGTAAAAAGAAAATAAAGATATATATTTCTAATATCAAGAATGAAAGAGGGGTTATGACTACTGATTCATAGATATTGAAAGGATAATAAAGGAATACTACAAACAACTTTACACCTGTATATTTTATAACTGAAATGAAATAAGCCAATTCTTGGAAAAACACAAATCACAAAAATCCAATTAAGGAGAAAGGGGTAACTTGACTGTCTCTATATCTACTAAAGACGTTAAATTGTCAATTAAATTCTAAACAATTTGCCAGTGAAACCACCTGGCAAATTATATTAAATATTTGAAGACATAATACAAATTCTACATAATATTGTCCAGAAATACAAAAGGAAGGAAACTTTTCAATTCATTTTATGAGACCAAGATTACCCTAATTACCAAAATCAGATAATATTACAAGAAAATTGCAAATATATCTCATTAATATAGATGCAAAAATCCTTAGCAAAATGTTAGCAAATAAAATCCTGCAATAAAAAGGATAATACATTACAATCAACTGGAGTTCCTTTCAAGAATGAAAAGCTGGTTCAACATTCATAAATCAAAAAATTTTATTCATGATATTAAATTAAGAAAAACTGTAAGATCATATTTTGTGTATATGTGTATTTAATTTTTCAAAAAAAAATTTTAAAATTACTACTAAGAGATCTGACTAGGAGGCTGGTATGATCCATGGAAAGGAAGGATGAACAGTGTGGTGTGGGGCCGCCCACCTGAGAGCCACATGGGGCAGGGGAGCCCCCTCCCCCCAGCCAAGGGAGGCGGTGAGTGAGGGTACCATGCTTTTTCCATGGAACTGTGCAACCAACAAGTTGCACAGTTGGAACTTTGCAAGTGGAAAATCCCACTTGCAAACCCACACCACCAGGGCCTAGCGTCCCAACCACAGAGCGGTGCAGATTCTCAACAGCCTGTCAGCTGGAATCTGCTTAAGCCTACTGAGGTCCTGGGGGGAGGGGCGACCAGCACTACAGCTGCAGCTGCTGTCTAAGCGGTTTTTCTAGCTCCTTTGGGGAGGGGCAGCAGCCAGCATTGGCACTCACAACTGCTTAACACGCTAAGCTCCGTGGGTGGGGGGAAGGGCGGCATTCATCTCTATAGCTCCAGACTGTGCTTTTCCCCTGCTGGAGCCAGGGAGGCTGGACGGCTTGGTCCCAAGACATGTTCCCCACAGCCCAACACACCAGCTGTGGCAGACTGCGGCCAGAGTGGCCAGAGTGCTTCTTCAGGCCTGACCTTGACCCATCCTTCCTCATTGGGTGGGGTTTCCCTTCAGGAACTCCAGTAACTCCAGCCAGAGGCTCAGGGACAGAACCTGGACCTCACTGAGCCTGAGCCCCTAGGGGGAGGGGTGGCCACAGTCTCTGCGGACCAGCCAACTTAGCCTTTCCTCCTGGTAGTTCTGAGGAATCTGGGCAGCCCAGATGAGTGGGTTTCCCCCAAGTGAAGCACACCCCCTCCACCAAGGGACAAAGTGCTTCATTAAACAGGTCCTGTTCCCTGAGCCACCCAATTGGGTGAGACCCTTCAACAGGGGTTGTCAGACCCTATATAGGAGCAATCCTACTGGCATCAGGTTGGTGCCCCTCAAGGTCAGAGATCCCAGAAGAAGGTGTAGGCACCCATCTTTGCTGTTCTCTAGCCTCCCTAAATGACATGTCCAGGTGCAGGAGCAGACCAGATGAATAGGGCCTGACATGAACCCCCAGCAAACCACAGCAGCCCTGCAGAAGAGGGACCTGACTATTGAAAAACAAAAACAAACAGAAAGCAACAGCAACAGCATCATCAACAACAAAAGCCCCCGCAAAAATCCCATCCAAGGGTCAGCAGCCTCAGAGTGAAACTAGACAAACTCGTGAAGATGAGAAAGGATCAACAAAAAAAACGCTGAAAACCCAAAAGGATACAGTGCCTCTTCTCCTCCAAATGATTGCAACGTTTCTCCAACAAGAGCGCAGAACTGGATGGAGGATGAGATGGACAAATTGACAGATGTGGGCTTCAAAAGATGGGTAATAAACTATGCTGAGCTAAAGGAGGATATTTTAACCCAATGCAAAGAAACTAAGAACTTGATAAAAGGTTAGAGGAGCTGCTAACTAGAATAACCCATTTAGAAAGGAACATAAATGACCTGATGGAACTGAAAAACACAGGATGAGAACTTCGTGAAGCATACACAAGTATCAACAACCGAATTGACCAAGCAGAAGAAAGGATATCAGAGATTGAAGACCACTTTGCTGAAATAAGGCATGCAGGCAAGACTAGAGGAAAAAGAATGAAAAGGAATGAACAAAACCTTCAAGAAATATGGGACTTCATAAAAGGACCGAACCTACGATTGATTGGAGTACCTGAAGGAGACAGGGAGAATGGAAACAAGCTGGAAAACACACTTCAGGATATTATCCAGGAGAACTTCCCCAACCTAGCAAGACAGGCCGACATGCAAATTCAGGAAATGCAGAGAATATCACTAAAATACTCCGTGAGAAGATCAACCCCAAGACACATAATCATCAGATTCTCCAAGGTCAAAATGAAGGAAAAAAAATGTTAAGGGCAGCCAGAGAGAAAGGTCAGGTCACCTACAAAGGGAAGCCCATCAGACTAACAGTGGACCTCTCAGCAGAAACTCTACAAGCTAGAAGAGATTGGGGATCAATATTCAATATTCTTAAAGAAAAGAATTTTCAGCCCAGAATTTCCTATCCAGCCAAACTCAGCTTCATACGTGAAGGAGAAGTAAAATCCTTCCCAGACAAGCAAATGCTGCAGGATTTCATTACCACCAGGCCTGCCTTGCAAGAGCTCCTGAAAGAAACACTAAATATGCAAAGGAAAAATTGGTACTAGCCACTGCAAAAACACACCAAAATCTGAAGACCAATGACACTATGAAGAAACTGCACCAACTGGTGTGCGAAATAACCAAATAGCATCATGAAGACAGGATCAGATTCACACATGACAATACTAACCTTAAATGTAAATGGGCTAAATGCCCCAATTAAAATCCAGTCTGGCAAATTGGATAAAGAGTCAAGATCCATCAGTGTGCAGTATTCAGGAGGCCCATCTCACATGCAAATAAACACATAGGCTCAAAATAAAGGGATGGAGGAAAATTTATCAAGCAAATGGAAAGCAAAAAAACCCGCAGGCATTGCAATCCTAGTCTCTGACAAAACAGACTTTAATCAAAGAAAGGTCAAAAAAGACAAGAGCATTACATAATGGTAAAAACAACAGTTCAACAAGAAGAGCTAACTAGTTTAAATATATATCCACACAATACAGGAGCACCCAGATTCATAAAATAAGTTCTTAGAGAACTGCCAGGAGACTTTGACTCCTACATAATAATAGTGGGAGACTTTAACACCCCACTGTCAATATTAGACAGATCAATGAGACAGAAAGTTAACAAGGATATTCAGGACTTGAACTCAGCTCTGGATCAAGTGGACTTAATAGACACCTACAGACCTTTCCACCCCAAATCAATAGAATATACATTCTTCTCAGTGCCATATGGCACTTATTCTAAAATCAACCACATAATTGGAAGTAAAACACTCCTCAGCAAATGCAAAAGAATTGAAATCATAATGAACCATCTCTCAGATCACAGTGCATTCAAATTAGAACTCAGGATTAAGAAACTCACTCAAAACCACACAATTACATGGAAATTGAACAACCTGCTCCTGAATGACTCCTGGGTAAATAATGAAATTAAGGCAGAAATCAAGAAGTTCTTTGAAACCAATGAGAAGAAAGAGACAATGTACCAGAATCTCTGGGACACAGCTAAAGCAGTGTTAAGGGGGAAATTTATAGCATTAAATTCCCACATCAGATTCATGACAGAGGCATGGGCAAAGACCATGACGAAAACACCAAAATTGCAACAAAAACCAAAATTGACAAATAGGATCTAATTAAACTAAAGAGCTTCTGCTCAGCCAAATAAACTATCATCAGAGTGAACAGGCAACCTACAGAATGGGAAAGCAATTTTTGCAATATACTCATCTGACAAAGGTCTAATATCCAGAATCTACAAGGAACTTAAACAAATTTACAACAACAACAAAAAAAAACCCCATCAAAAAATGGGCAAAGGATATAAACAGACACATCTCAAAAGAAGACATTTACATGGCCAACAGACATATGAAAAAAAGCTCAACATCACTGATCATCAGAGAAATGCAAATCAAAACCACAATGAGATACCATCTCATGCCAGTCAGAATGGCGATTATTAAAAAGTCAAGAAACCATAGATTCTGGTGAGGCTCTGAGGAAATAGGAACACTTTTACACTGTTGGTGAGAATGTAAATTAGTTCAACTATTGTGGAAGACAGTATGGTGATTGCTCAATGATCTAGAACCACAAATACCATTTGACCCAGCCATTCCATTACTGGGTATATATCCAAAGGAATATAAATCATTCTATTATAAAGATACAAGAACATGTATGTTTACTGCAGCACTATTTACAATAACAAAGATATGGAACCAATCCAAATGATAGACTGGATAAAGAAAATGTGATATGTATATACCACGGAATACTATTCAGCCATAAAAATTCATGAGATCATGTCCTTCACAGGGACGTGGATGAAGCTGAAAGCCATCATCCTCAGCAAACTAACACGAGAACAGAAAACCAAACACCACATGTTCTCACTCATAAGTTGAACAATGAGACCACATGGACACAGAGAGGGGAACAACACACACCGGGGCCTGTTGGGGGTTGGGAGGCCAGGGGAGGGAACTTAGAAGACGAGTCAACAGGTGCAGCAAACCACCATGGCACACGTATACCTATGTAACAAACCTTCATGTTCTGCACATGCATCCTGTTTTTTTTTTTTTTTCAGAAGAAATGAAAACAAAAATTAAAAATAAAATTACTACTAACGTCATATTGAATAGAAAGAACTACAAGATATGCAAATTGGAAACAGAAATTATTTTTATTTTAAGATGACAAGCATTTCCATTTTGGAAATAACTTAATAAAAATTTCCTGGAACTAATAACCAAGTTTAGCAAGGTCACAAGAACAAGGTCGATCTACAAAATTAATGTACCTTAATAACTGGAATAACAAATTTAACACAATGACAAATCACAACAAAACCAATACGTATGAAGTACTTGTTTATAAGTCTAACAGTATATATACAGGATCTGCATGAAAAAATCTAAAAAACATTGGGGAAAGAAATCACAAAAGATATAAATAATGGAATGATATTCTCTATTCATGGATTGAAAGAATTAATTAATCAAGATGGCAGTGTATTGGTGAAGAAAAGAGATCAATGGAACTCAATAGAAAGCCCAGAAATGAGCATACACAAATATAGCCAACTGATTTTTTTTTTACAAAGATGTAAAGTAAATTTAATGGAGAAAGGAGGGTTTTTTCAATAAATGGGATTGCTACAATTAGATATCCACATACAATAAAATGAACCTCACATTTATACAAAAATTAACTCAAAATGGTCATAAATGTAAAACACAAGACTATAAAACTTGTATTCAACAGATGATACATTTTGAATGGCTTTTGGTTTGGTGATTGGTTTTTGGAAACAACACCAAAAGTACAATCCCTGAAAGAAAAAAAAAGGACAAGTTGGACTTTATTAACTTTAGTAACCTTTCTTTTGTTGAAAGCACTATGAAAAGAACAAAAAGACCACAAACAGACTACCGACAGGGTGAAAATATTTGCAAGTCACATATCTGAGGAACTTTTATATACAACACAAATAATTTTTAAAACTCAGCAATACAGAAACAAACAACCCAATTTAAAAATAGGCAAAAGATCTGATCAGCTATCTCACCAGATTACAAATTAGCATATGAAGTGATGTTCAATATTATTTATTAGGTAAATGGAAATTAAAACAACAAGAGATACCTGTTAGAATGGCTAAAAAACAAGAGCAAACCAGAAAACAATACCAGTGCTAAATGCTGGTGAGGATGTGGAGCTATAGGAACTTTCATTCATTGCTGCTGAGAATGCAAAACAGTACAACTACATTGGAAGACAGTTTGGTGGTTTATTACAAAAGTAAACAGTCTAACATATAATGTAGCAATTATGCTCCTAGGTATTTATGCAACTGATTTGAAAACCTCTATCTTTTGTATACAAAACCTGCATGCAAATGTTTATAGTAGCTTTATTCATACTTGCCCCAAATTAGAAGTTACAAAGATGCCCTTCAGTAGGTGAGTGAATAAACAAACTGATAGACTTATGTTATAGAATACTATTCAGTGATCAAAAGGTATAAGCTATTAATCCATGCCACAACACAGCAGTATCTTAAATGCATATTGCTAAGTGAAACAAACCACTCATAAAAGGTTATATGCTGTAAGATTCCAACTATAAGACATTTCGGAAAAGGTAAAGCTATAGAGATGGAAAATAGATCAGGTGTTGCCAAAGATTACTAAAGAGCTGCAAGAGATGACAGATGACCTATATTAAACAGCTATGAGATTGACAAGACTGTTCAACAGTAACAGCAGAGGTTAGAAGACAATACAAAATGTTTGCAAGTGTAAATGGATGCTAGATACCAATTGAACATTTTATATCTAATAAATTTTCATTCAACAATGCAGGTAAAATAAATGCATTTTCAGGCAAAAACTGAGATAATTACACTATTTATTTCCCTAACATGTCTTCTAAAAGAATTTAATCTAGGAAGAAGCAGCTTGAACCCAGAAGGGAGGGATGAAATGCAAAAAGCTTTGATGATTAAAAAAATGGTCAATATGTAATAAACACTGATGATGTTGAGTGATAAAGACTTTATAAAACAAGATTAAACTACACAGCAATACTAGGTCAGACAGGAGAATATGATGAGCTAAGGTGTTGCAAGGTACTTCTACTATCCAGAAGTTAAGTGCTGATACTAGTAAATTTTATACTTAGTCAGGCTTTATTATTGAAACTGTAAGAGTAACCATTGAAATAATATAAATAGACGAGAACGCTAAACTATTAGAAGTTAAGGCAATGAAGAAGTGTTATTAGGAATGAAGAGGGAGTTATCACATAATGACAAAAATACTTTTTCATAAAGCAAAATTGACATGATTTCAAGGAGAATTTGAAATACAATCATAATGGAAGATTTTAACACATCTTTCAAATTAATTGATAGAAAAATCGACAAGATATAGAAGATTTGGATAATGAAATTAATAAGCTTGAGGTAATATAGAGCCCTGCGCACCAACTCAACTAAGAATGAATGTAAAAACTAGTAATATATATAGAAGATTTACAAATTTGACCATAATCTTGGGCACAACATAAACTTCAATAAATAACAATATAAAGAACAGAGGCTGTTAGAAATTAGAAATTAATATTTTAAAAGCTATTCATTTCCATGCAGTTAGAGATTTAAAAAAATCCAAGATTCATGGGTCAAAGAAGAAATCATTTTGGAATTTTTGAAATAGTTAAAACTGAATAATAATAAAATTCTACATATTTTAATTGGTAGAATGCAACTAAACCAGTATCTAAAAGTTAATTTAAATCTTTAAATGACTGTTTTAGAAAGTCCAAAAAATAATGAATTTAACGAGTTGTTAGGAATAAAATAGAATAACTTCCCATTAAAGAAAGAAAAAGGAAAGTAACAAATATTGGTGGAGTACTTAGTGAAACAGAAAATAAATAATAGATAATCCAAGAAACTCAAAGCTGATATTAGAGAAAAATAGAAAGATAACCCATCTTTGTGTCCATGTGAACTCAGTGTTTAGTTCCTGCTTATAAGTGAGAACATGCAGTATTTGGTTTTTTGTTTTTGCATTAATTCACTTAGGATAATGGCCTCCAGCTGCATCCATGTTGCTGCAAAGGACATGATTTCAGTAACTTTCTCCTGATAAGAGACCATGGCCATGGGCTGGTTGTGACTGGTTTACAGAGGCTGAGCACTGAGTGCCTGCATGCCCTGCTTCATCTTTTGATCTATAGTACTTAATTGCAATACATTTAAATGTCGTTTCCACTCCAAAATGAACATAGGTGCTTTTTTGCTTATTATGCATGTGTGTGTCCCCGCTTTGTGAATATTCATAGCTCTTCCTGTAACCTGTTGAATGTGTATACCTGGCCGTCCTGTTCAGCACAAATCTCTCTTCCACTCTCCCCTCCCTTGAAGCACCTGTTAATGGTCTCTGCCTGAGACTACACTTCCCAGCTTGTCAGAATGGCCACATTGCAGGCTGTAACCCTTTATAAGAAATAAAGCTCTCCTTTCTAAATTTATAAATCTTGTGATTTTTAAGTTGACACCTTCACCACTGGGAGAGCTAGTTGCCTCTCCTAAATTGATCAGAGTGAATATCTCTGTCTTAAAGACTTTTAATATATTGTAAAATAAATTTATTTCACCCTAATGAGACTATGAACTTATTAATATCATTTTTATGTTTAAGCAATTTTTATCTCTCCAGTAACTATGTGTGGCTTGATATCTAGCAAATATTCAGTATATTTATTTTATGAATATTTGGGAGTTTCTATCCTCAAGTTGTGTGTGTCTGTGTGTATGTGTGGGTTGTGGTTCTCTGTTTGTGTATCACTGTTGTGGAAAGTAACTCTTTTTTCTGCTTCACTAATCCAGACCTATAGATGTTGATATTATTAAATTCTGATCAATTTCCCCTTATATTCTCTTATTACTAATGCCTCAGTCAGTTTCAAAGCATATTTATTTTGTATTAGTCAAGTAGAAAGTGCAGATATCAATTGTTTGACATTACAAATGGTGAAACTGAGGCTCAGAAATTTTAAAATGCACTAGTTAAGAGGATCATTAGTGTGGAAACATTCCAGATAATAATTCCATGCTTGAATTTTAGAGTCAAATACTTCACATATGTCTGGATTTACAGATAATTAAAGATTTGCATGTTAATATTTCTGTGCCTATTCTTAAATAACATTTCTACCCTTTTATACCAAGTCTAATTGCTATATTAAATTTAATAGCTTTGCTTATATATTCTTTATTGAAAATGCAAATGAAATCGTAGATGCTGTAAGTTCTTATCACAATCAAAATGATCAGCAGTCATATTCAACCCAAGTTTCTTTAAAACAATAAATTGATCTCCATGGGGGTTCTGGATCCTGGCAATACTCTTATTTCTTTCCCCACTTGGTGGCTTCTCAGGCATTTGTTTATGATTATTCATTAATCCACTTGTATATTTTACTGCCTTATGTGTGTCATATTTCCAGTATAAAATAAATAAGTTTAATAAAGTAAATCTTTTAAAATCTCTTATTACAAAATTGATATATTTTAGAACATTTCAAAATAGCACTATAAAAAAGAAGAAAATAAAAACCTCCCATAAGCCCACCATTTGCCTGATATCTGCTGATATAGAGACTTAAGTTGCCTATGCTTCCACACATTAGTTCAAACAGACTTACGGAGAGATACATACATGCACCCACCCCCAACCACGCCACCTACTCCTGCCCTCAACTCACTCACAGACTTTTTAAAGTAAGAAGTTAGTATTGGTATAAAACTATTAGCTAGACTGCAGACATTATTTGGATTTCACCTGTTTTCCCACCTGGTGCCATCCAGGATCCTCTCTTGCATTTAGTTGTCATGTCTCATTTGCAGGGTGACCAGCTCATCCTAGTTTGCTCTATTTGTCTCAATTTTAAAAATAAAAGTTTTGCATTCCAGGAAGCTCATTTGTCCTGAGTCAACTGAGACAGCTGGTCACTCTACTCCTTACTCTTTTGCGATCTGTGGCAATTTTTAGTCTGTTCTCATCTTTCATGACCATGGTTCACTGCTAAAGGGTGCTTTTTGGTATGTTGTAGAATGTTCCCAGTTTGGGTCTGTCTGGTGTATTCTCATGATTAGACCCAGGGTTATGGATCTGGGGAGGAATATCACAGAGGCATCTTGTCCTTCTTATCATGTCACGTTGGGGGTGCTGATGTTAACACAAGTTATTACCGTGATGTTTGTTTGGATCACTTGGCTCAGGCCGGTTGGCCAGGTTCCTCCACCGTCATGTGACCTTTACCCCTTTCTGTAGTCTGTTCATTAGAGCCACTAAGTCCAGCCCCACTCAAGGGCTGTGGAATAATTCCAGCTCCTAGGAGGAAGAAGGAGTTTTGAGTTTGTGGACATATGTTAAAACCACTCAGTAATTGATAAGTATTTTGGGGGTGAATACTTTGAGGTTATGCAAATCTCCTGTTTCTCCTTAAAGTTTCACCTATAACTGCAGGGGCATCAGTGGCTTTTACCTGCAGGGTTATTGCTGTGGAGTTCCAGTGATAATTTTCTCTTTCCTTCATTACTTCTGTATTTATTAACTGAAATTCCTCTGGAAGGAAGATTTGTTCCTTCACTCCCACTTACTTATTCATATTAGTAAGGATTTAGGGAGATTTAATTGGTGGGGGGGAGTATCATCTAGTACAAATTTTATTTAATTCGTTGCTCAAATTGTTAAAGGCTTGGCCACTGGGGGATCTTTAAGTTGACTCCTGTATCCTTTTCAAGTACTCTCATTGTTTATTTTTTTAAGCACTTAATTACTGGCACTGCTAAGCTCTTCAAACTCATTTTGTAGTTTCCCTGTCCCAACCCTAGAAAACGCTATTTCTCTAAAAAGCATTGGTGCCCTGGTTCCTTTTACGGGAGAATGGTAGTTAAATTTAGGCTTTAGTTACTTGTTGCTACCAAGTGTTGCTGCTTCTAAGCCCTTTCAGTAAACAGAGCTAGAAAATATACCTATGTATGCTAACCCACACATATACACACAGCATATTTATTGTGACTGCGCTGTTTCATATTAAAATAAACACGAGTTTATACAGATTTCTCTAACTACAATTTACAGTCACAGAGTTTGTTCTAGCCTTCCTTCTTTCTGTGACAATGAGAAGCCTGGCTCTAATTTTCTACTCTATATTTAATAATTTGTTCAATCCTAGTATTATCTTTTTACATAATGCTGGATTTAGTTTGCTTACATTTTGTTGAGGAATTTTGCATCTGTTTATAAAGGATATTGGTTTGTAGTTTTCTTGCAATGTTTTTGTCTCCTAAAATGAATTGGAGAGTGACCCTTGCTCTCTCATTTTCTGGAAAAGTTTGTGTATTGGATGGGTGTTATTTCTCACCAGTGAAACCATAATGGCCTGAAATTTTTCTTGATGAGATGTCTTTAAGAGTTTAGTTTATTTAATTGCTACAGGGATATTCAGGTTATACATTTATTCTTTAATGAATTTCGGCAGTTTGTATCTTTGAAGGGACTGGTCCACTTCGTCTAAGTTGAATTTGTGGAGGCAGAATTGTTTGTAGTATCTCCTTATCTTCCCTTTAATGTCTGTGGGGTCTGTAGTCAGTCTGCTTTTTCATTTATGATACTGGAAATTTGTATTTTCTCCCTTTTTGTTTCTTGGCCAGTCTTGTTAAAGGTTTGCCAATTTTACTGATTATTTTTTAAAAAGAATCAATTTTTAGTTTAATTAATTTTCTTGTTTTTCTGTTTCCAATTTTATGATTTATGCTCTAATATTTATTATTTTCTTTTTTCAACTTGCTTTGGGCTGATTTTGCTCTTCTTTCTCTACTTTCTTAAAGTAGATGTTAGATCTTCCCTTTTTATAAATATTTAATACTAACAATTTCCCTCTAATATTGCTGTGGCTGAATCCAACATGACTTAAAAAATTTAAAAATGCAGTCATACTATTTTGAAAACTATTTATTTAACTACGTACCATGAATACATTTCATACATATATTCTTCTGTAGCAGCCTTTTCATTATTTAGTGTTTTCTAATAATGAGGCATGAGGCAAGAGTACATATTTTAACAAATAAGCAACCATTGCATAAATGACTCTGTGCTACACACAGTGGGCAGGAAAATATAAAGGTGAGTAAATCACACCCGTAGGTAAGAACATCCAGGCATTCAACATTGAGTGGTATGACTGTGATAACACATGGATACTTAGAAGACAGGTTGGGAAGGGGGTGCTGGGATAGGGCTGGTGGGCATCAGAAAAGCTAATTCTGATGTAAGGCCTATAGGTTCTCATTGCAGTGGGGTACATATTGCTCTCATTTGGAAGAAGGCTGGCAGTCCCCACCATGGTGTATTTCAAAGGCAGTGGAAATATTTAGAGCCAGGAGGTCAGCAGAAACTTACTTTTGGAAAGTGAGTTCTTATGGCTTACAAATCTATCCAGCAGCAGCTGGAGTTAGAGAACAGAAAGTGCTGAAAAGAAAAAATGTGTCATCAGAGAAAAGTGCCCTCTCACCAGTCAGACAAATGGGTTTCCCCATTTGGGAAAAGTGTTATTTCAGCAACACTGAGAGTCTTGAATTGGGAATAAAACAACATTTCTAGTGGATGTATTGGAGGAACACGGCCAGGGAAAGAAAGGTCAGTAACTTAGCGATTACCTGAGTTCTTGCCAAGTTACTCAATTCTTATCCCGGAATGGCAAGACTGAAATGCAGACCAGACAAGGTGGTAGCTGAGCATCCAATGTTCTTTTTGGTTTGGTTGGTTTGGCTTATCAAGAGGCTGGGCTGTCAGTGGATAGAATTAAATTGGAAGGAGATGTGGGAGACTTTTATCCCTATGAGACTTCCAGATATTATGTAAGAATGAGGAGTCAGTACTGAAGACCAAGGATAATGACTGCAAGATGTCTGAAGTCCCAGAATAATGGCTACTTACCTGTGGGGTGGAGGGCCTGTCTCCTACTTTTTCTCTTGTTTACACATTGTGTTTTCTAAACACACGTAATTCTACAGTATAGATTCATGTTCTTACTCTAGCGATAGAAATGGGGTAAAAATTTGCGAAGACAAAGATACAACTGAAAAGGCTTTGGGGCAGGAGAATAGCAAGAACCTATAGAGGCAGGGATGGCTTAGAAGAGGTATTAAAGAAAAGCTCTTCAGGAAAGGAGCTGTACAGAAAAGCTGGCTGGTTTCCCCAAGGAGTCCCTGTTCAAGAGTATTTCTAGCCCAGTTGCTAAGGGACTAGCTTAAGATCTTTTGCATTTGACCTATTACCTTCCTTCTAGATTATGTGGAATCATTTTTACCTATGTGGATTTGCTCAAATCAAATGCAATGGTTACAACAGCTTACTACTTCAAGAGGAGAAAATGTCTTAGTTTTTAATGACTTTCTATAGCAGGAATACCAGGAAGGCCAACTAGGAAGGGAAAAGGGTCAGCTCCAGGAAGCGTTAGCTGTCCACCTGTCTGTCTCACATCTCTCTCTTTTCAGCCATCATCTAATGCCCGTCTTCGAGGGTGGGGCCAAGGCACAGAGCTCAAGGACCTGTGTTTTGATGGGAATCCATAGTTCTGCTTTGGCCAATCCAAAGATATCCCATCACGAATAATGTTTAGTGTTTATTAGGACCGTCTGTTATTAAATTGATACTTCTCTTCTTATTGTTTAATTTAACAGGGGAGAGGTGCTATAAGTTGTGTTTATTAATTTATTTATTGTAACAGGTTTCCAAAGAAAGCTTCAAACCTATAGATTTGCTGAGAACAGGGCCCACAGATTGGTATTTTTGACAAATTCTACAGGTGATTCTAATCCAGAAACACTGGTTTATGATATAGTACTTCCCCCAGACAAGGCTTTTTGAGATGGACCAGGTTAGGAACAGCCAAGACCAGGAAATGTGTTCAGGAATTCTGGTGTTTTTCCCATAATGAACAATCTCATTCTGAGTCTCTGCCACTGGAATGTCCCTATAATTCCTCACACTCATCACTAATATGTTTTTGGTATGTTTGATGGTGTCCCAAAGTGCTCTTAGGCTCTGCCCATTTTCTTCGTTCTTTTCTCTTTCTGCTTTTCAGGTTGGATAGTATCAATTGTCCTATCTTCAAGTTCACAGAGTATTTCTTCTGTCAGCTCAGATCGGCCATTGGACCTCTCTAGTAAATTTTAAAACTTCAGATTGCACTTTTCATCTCCAGAATTCCAATTTTATTCAACTTTATAATGATTATCCCTTTATTGATATTCTCCATTTGCCAAGACATTGTTCTGATTTCCTTTAGTTCCTTGTCTGTGGTCTTTCTAGCTTTTTGAGCATATTTAAGACAGTTGATTTAAAGTCATTGTCTAGTAAGGCTGATGCCTGGGCTTCTGCAGGAATCATTTCAATTCATTTATTTTTTTCTTCATGACTGGGACATACTTTCTTGCTTCTTGGCATACCTCATACATTTTGGTGAAAACTGGATACTCTGAATATTATAACATGGCAAGTTTACAAACCAGGCTCTTTCCCTTCCCTGAGGTTTGTTGTTGCTGCTTGTTGTGGGTAGTTGCTTGCTTGTTTGTTTCATGATTTTCTGAACTTTTCCCCTAAAGCCTATCTTCTTTATTGTGGTTGCTGAAGTCTGCATTTCATTATCTTAGTTGTCAGCTAGGTTTTTTGAGTTTCCTTACATGCTTAGAATGCACATTCTCCTGGTCATTGCAGATTGGCTCTCTGTGGGGGCACTCCTTCAATGCCTAGCTAGGCCATTTTCAACTCTGCATCAGCCTGCACTTCCTGTTAGCATGAAGGTATGCTGGAGGTGAAAGCCAGATAACCTTAGGGCCTTCTGAGGCCTTTTGTAAGCATGCATCTAGCCCAGAGAATGCGCATAGCATTCCTTATTGCCTAGCCTACAGAGCAGCTCCTCTTAAAAGCTCCTATCTCCCCATATGTCTCATTTCCCAGCCTCTTGCTTCTCAGGCTTTGTGATCTGTCTGTTACTTGTCCTAATTGTTATCCCTTTCCCTAGGCTTCCACAGCCTATATTTTTGCCTTTAAATGCTTTTGGAAAATGCTGTCCAGAAGGCTGCCACAACCCTGGGAACTCTCTGAGTCTAATGAAACAAAGGCCAGCTCTTGTGCTGGTGTTTCGGGGACCTCACCCCATCAGGCTGGAGAAGACATCACAATTGTTTGAGAATAAGGTTTGTTTTGCTTCCTGTGGCACCAGCAACATGCACCATGAGCATGGGCTGGAGTCTTCATGACTGCCACTGATCCAGGGAAGCAGGCTGGCGGGAGGGTGATTTCAATGTCACCACAGCCTTTTACCACAACACAGTGGCTTCTTCTTAAGTATCTCTTTGGTTGTTGTAAGTTTTTGACTAGATTCCAGAATTCTGCAGAATTCTGACAGTTTTTGTCAGTTCATTAGTTGCTTTTGTGGAGGAAGGAAGATTGGGGATTTTCTAGTCTGCCATTTTTCAGTGATGTTTAATATATTTTTAACTTTGATTATAGAAAATTAATATAAAACATGCTTTAATGACTATTGTCATCAATGGAATGATATACAATTTCCATTTTTGAAAATGTTTCCAATTCTATATTCTTTACTCATGTATAGACCTTCATGCTAAAATACTCAATGTATGTCCTTCAAGTCGTTAAATATGCATTTATATACATATACGAGGATCCTTGAAAATGCATACTTTGCTTTTGTAGCATCAAAAAATTAACACAGATGTTTCTCCCTTTCCCACTGACTGGCTGCAGCATTTAATTCATTAAATATTTCTGACTTTGTGGTAGGGCCTTTGACCTTGCTCCATCATTGTTCTTGGTCCTGGAAAACCACATTCATGATGGAACATGTTTTTGTCCACAGCACAATATATATGTATTTTTTCTGTTCAGAGAAGAGACTGCAGCCTCAGAGATGTTTATGTCTCAGGACTTTCTTGGGAAACTAGGGCTTTTAAACTTTCATCTACATGGTGAGGAAAAGCAAGGGAGTGTGGGGTGGCCACAGACAAATGTGGAAATGCCATTTGGTGTCAGAACATGCAAGTTATCTTAAGGCATGTCAGGGAGATAGGAGTAGCCCTTGCAGCTCTGTGGAGCACAGAGTCTAGCTGGGAGAAGCTTGATGCTGAGGCAAAAGAGGAGCCGATGCCGCTGTGCCACTGAGAGGGGCCAAGAGCAGCCGCAACAGAAACAAAGAGCAGGACACAGACTGAGGAACCCTGGGGAGGGTGGCAGAGTCTGCACAATGTTGCCAACAATTAGAGGTTTTCTCCAAGCTCAGAAACACGGTGAACAGAACTGTCAATTAGTGTCAGTACATGTCACAGCTTGAAATCTCCAAAACTTCACTTACCTTGTAAAAACAGGTCAGCCACCAGCATTATTATAGGCACCATTACCATAGGTTGAGAAACTGGAGGCTGGAGGGAATCATTTCAGTTTGACATACTGCTTCTGATGTCCACTGAGCGTCAGGCACTCCACTGGAGTCTGGGAATATGATGATGAAAAGACTTGTTTTCTACCCTAAAAAGCTGGCTGTAAAGTTAGGAGTCATCTTTAGCTTGAAGTTCTCCCTGTATCTCCTGTAATATTCGCATAGCACAGATGGCCTCCTGTAGCAGATGTAGCAGGAGAAGCCACAGACAAAACTCCTCAGACACCGAGTTAAAGAAGGAAGAGGTTTATTCGGCTGGGAGCATCGGTAAGACTCCTGTCTCAAGAGCCGAGCTCCCCAAGTGAGCAATTCCTGTCCTTTTTAAGGGCTCACAACTCTAAGGGGGTCCGTGCAAAAGGGTTGTGATCAATTGAGCAAGCAGCGGGTACGTGACGGGCTGCAGGCACCAGTGGTCAGAGTGAAACAGAACAGACCAGGAAGTTTCACAATGTCTTTCTATACAATGTCTGGAATCTATAGGTAACATCAGTTGCTAGGTCAGGGGTCAAATTTTAACTACCAGGCTTAGGTCAGGCAGGCCCAGGCCTGGTTTCTGGTCTAGTTCCTTGGTTTCTGGTCTGGTTCCTAGGCACTGGGCTACCTGCCTTTAGTTTTGCTTCTCTTTCCTTTTCTGAGTATAAAACAATATAAAACAATATGAGAGGGTCTATCTCTCTTCTCTCACTCCGAGTAAAGTCCTAACGTGGGTAATTTATGTCTTCTTTCTTCTTTCCTTGGTTGGACCATGTAACAACATGCAGACTTAATTTTCTTTGCTAAACATGTATACATTTTTTCTACATATGCTTTATATGAGTTTTCAGTCTCTGAAATAGCTAGCAAAAATTAGGCCATAAAATCAATGAATACGATTTTAAATATATGATTTTCCTTTTGTAAACTGTAATGAGACACAATTAGATAAAAATGTCATTTTGAATTTTAGTCCCTATTGGTACCACTAATTATTATTATTTTGTTAATTTGTATTCAAGTGTAGAAAATAAAGGCATACAGTGACTTGGATCCAGGAAAAAAGATAATGCGATTGGAAGAAAATACACAGGCAATTTAAATCCAGCTGTTCTGAGCTTGAAATCCTTGAGTGTGGGAACAAATGATTTGTAGTCATTGAATTCTCAGATTTCAATTCATTACGGCAGAATTTGAGTGTGAGCTTGAGATGATCAAGGGAAAGTCTATAAGGGGAATTAGGATTACGTCAAAACGTTTGTAATGTTGGACAAAGGCAAGTTCCCAAGGCACAATTTTAGCTTCCTAAGTAAGTCTTTCTCTGAAGGACCTTAATTTAGGTTTTTTTTTTTTTTTTTTTTTTTGAAAAGAGTCAATGCTTTTAAAGTTAAGAAAGAAAAATTGTAGTTGTAGTAGGGCAGGATCAATAAGAATGTTAAAAATGGAAAAGTAAGCCAAAGTTAATATCACAGTGTGATCAAAGCATAAAAATGTTTAAAGCCTTTTATATGCTACTTCTGGGTCATCTGAATGCCAGGGCCAAGTCCAACCAATTAGCCAATACCATTTTGTAAACTGTTTTTCCCATTTCCTTTCTATATTTGCAGAGACTTAAAGTATGCTGTTTAACCGGAAACAATGATTCTTAATGGGTGAGGTCACAAGAGCCAGCCTCTTTGGTCAGATCCATTAACTAGAATGGGGTGGGTTTTCCATGATATGCAGGTGTTCGTAACTTGTGCATCTTGAGCACGGGGCCCAGACTGTTGATGACAAATTATGTAGAGTGTTTTCAGAGATCGGATTTGATAACACTGCTTTGAGTCTGGACAGAAGATAAGGTGCCTTCCTTAAGTGGCTTTTTCAAATGATACAGAAGGAAGTGCATGGAAATGGGATGTGCAAGTTCCAGCTTTTCTACTCGGACCAAAGACTAGCCTGTTACCTTCTATGAACCTTAACTTTCTCACATGCGAAATGGGAGAACTCACCGTCACGTGGCTGACCAGGGGCAGGTGCTCCAATGTTCATGCGTCAACTCAGTGAGGTGTTGAAGGTGTACTCTGTGCCCTGCGCTCTTCCAGGGAGATAGTGGCAAGCAGGACTGTGGCCCTTTTTTCACCTCACTGAGTTTATGCTCTCACTGAGTGTGAGAAAGCGGAAAACAAACAAACAAAAAAAACCCAAATAAATACTTAAGATATTTTCAGAGGTGACTCAAGACAAGTCAGACATGTGCCAAACTGGTGGGAAGAGCATTTTAAGTACAGGAAACAGAAACACCAAAGGCCCTGAGGCAGGAATATACTGAGAGTACATTTGGATTAGGTCAGTGGCTCTCATACTTTGCTGCCTTATTATCCCCTGGGGCCTTGCTAAAACTCTGAATCTCCACCCCAAGGTTTAGACTCAGCACATCAGGGTTAGGGCCCGAGAATCTGCATTCTTCATTGGACTCCCTGGTGCTGCTGGCATTGGCTCCACGTGTTGAGAAGCTTGGATTAGAGGAAAACACAGAAGTCTAGTTCGGCTGACTGGGAAGCAGCAGGTGGAGAGTTGGGTAGGGAGATCTGTGAGGGAGGGGCTTGTGCAGGAAGGAGTTTAGGTTTTACTGATTGAAGTGGGAAGCCATTAGAAAGATCGCCCTGGTGCTTTGTGGAGAACAGTTCACAGCAAGAAAGCAGGGAGACAGGTTAGGGGCTCTCGCAGCGATTTAGGCCAGCAGTTAGGGCAGGTTGGGCTAGTAGTAACAGCGGAGGTGGTTGTTTTCAGTTATCTCTTGGAAGTAGAGGTGTCAGGCCTTGCTGATGACAGGATCTGGGATGTGAAGGAGAGAAATGAGCCAAGGACAGCAACCAGATATGAAGCCTGGGCACCCTGCAGCTGGTCAAATGTGTGTAAGGACCATTGACAGTCATGTGGTGGGGCTGGGCAGGGGCTGTCTCCCTTCTCTCCCAAAAACGGCTTGTAATAATATCAAGACATTTAAGGTGCGGTGAGGTAAGTCAACCAGGGGCTGGGCACTTTTCCTCTTTAAGACCCCAGCCTGCAGGTGGCCGGACCTTCTGCGAAGCTCCAGTTCACAAGTTAGTTTTTCTCATGTGGTTCAATGACAGGGACTGACAGAGACATTGTTTTGACAAAGTCTGCTCTTTTTGCTGTAATATTCCTTCTCCACATCAGAGTTCTGAGGATGGATAGCTCTAATACCCACCCTTGGAGATTACTGGAAATAAATTTATGTGGGACAGTGTAACAGAGGAAAAAGCATGGTGTTTGGAATGCCAAACCTAGAATTGTATCTTTATTCCCTCCTCCAGACTGCAGGCATATTACTTAACTTCTCACTGTCTTCATTTTCTTGTTTGAAAAATAGAGATAATAATGTCAAGTGATTCGCAGCTTTTTGAAGATGAAAGAAGATAAATCACGTGGAGGATTTTTTCATCTAAAGGTCTATGTGAAAATAAGTTGTTTTATTATTATCAATGTTTTCATTAGGATGTTGCAAAAGTACTTGATGAATTGCAAATGACTCTGTAAATGGATGATGTTGCTATGAGTTTACAAAATGTTCATAAATGGATGATGTTGCTATGAGTTTATAAAATTTTCAGCCCAATTCGTGAACTCTTGACTTGGGACTGTTCCTGTGTCTCATAGTTCACACATGCCCCGTCAGACAAATTGTCTGGTAGATTTGAATTTCTGCCATGGGTAATGAGTAGGTTTTGGAGAGTGGAACAAGGCTATCTTGGGTTTCACATTCCTCTGATTTCTCCAGAATATTTCCTGAGGACTGTGAAAGAAGGTAGTTCTAAACGCAAAGAAACTCTGGTATTGAAATGGTTTTGACATTCCAGGGAAAATCCACCAAATTAAGACAAGAACTGTGGTAGAGGGTGTACACATTTTTATTGGTTGAACTGCTATAATTCTGGATACAGTTCATTTAAATCTGCAAATAATTTTAGGATTTCATTTGTAAAAAAAATGTAGTAGCATGGGAAACCTCATTGGACTCAAGAAACAAAGGAATCACAAAAATGATGAATTCTCTGTTTATTATGGAGGGATCAAGTCTGGTAATAAATTCAGGTGGACGTGCAAGATAGTCAGTATCTCACATGATGCTCAATGATGCCAGCCTTCACACAGATGCCTTCTTTCTGAAACTGTTGTTTCTCTTTGGTTGGCCCTTTGTGGGGAACTGCCTATCATCATGATAACCACCTCTAACTGAAACTCACCATATGCCCGTGGTGACCACCATGCTGAGCTCTTTCCATACTGTTTGGTTTTTCTCTGTACTATTGGTAATCCTGTCACTAACCCTGTGAATTAGGGACCAGTACAAACCTCATTTTAGAGCTGAGCAAGCAGAGTCTCCAATAAGTTGAAGAATTTGCTAATGAGAGGGTTTGCCTTGGTCTGCCTGACTCAGACCTCTCTGATCCAGAAAATGGGATCCAGGTGAAAGGCTTATTTTCTTCTTAGTGTGGCACATATGAAATATTAGTCTTTATGTTTCTCTCTTTGGAGCTGGAAACCTGTGAATTACCACATCTTGTAGCTTCATACTCTTGGCCAGGCCCTAGTAGTGCCTGTGGCAGGAGGGGCAGCAGGGAGGGGTTCCTTGCTTAGGGTTCTCCTTGCAGACTATGACTTGGCCCCTTGGGTCCTGATCTCTTCCTCTCTGGCAGTGTTGGCTGTGAATCCATTGGGAAACAAGTATCTGTGGATATGCATGTGTATGTGTAAGTCACATAGAATCTTGGAGTCAGTACCTTTCACTCTTAGAATTGATGTGTTCATTAAGAGATTTTCTTTTTCTTTTTCTTTTTTTCTTTTTTTGAAACAGAGTCTTGCGCTGTCACCCAGGCTAGAGTGCAGTGGCATGATCTCGGCTCACTGCAACCTCTGCCTCCCGGGTTCAAGCGATTCTCTTGCCTCAGCCTCCCGGGTAGCTGCGATTGCAGGTGCCTGCCACTGTGGCTGGCTAATTTTTGTATTTTTAGTAGAGATGGGGTTTCACCATCTTGACCAGGCTGGTCTCGGACTCCTGACCTTGTGGTCTACCCACCTCAGTCTCCCAAAGTGCTGGGATAACAGGCGTGAGCCATCGTACGCAGCCTGAGATTTTCTTCTCATTTCAGTTTCCCTTACTTTCCAGTCCAGTACCCTAAACCTCCTGGGATTGGAGACTCAGGATGTATAAGGTAATCTTTTTTTAATTTTTTTTTTTAGACAGAGTTTCACTCTTGTTGCCCAGGCTGGAGTGCAATGGTATGATCTCGGCTCACTGCAACCTCTGCCTCCCAGGTTCAAGTGATTCTCCTGTCTCAGCCTCCCAAGTAGCTGGGATTACAGGAATGTGCCACCACACCCAGGTAATTTTGTATTTTAAGTAGAGACGGGGTTTCTCCATGTTGGTCAGGCTGGTCTCAAACTCCCGACCTCAGGTGATCCACCCTCCTCAGCCTCCCAAAGTGCTGGGATTACAGGCGAGAGCCACCGCACCTGGCCAAGGGAACCCTTTTAAACTGTGAATGACTCTGAATGCTCCTAAGTTCTTTTTATAAGTTTCTGTTCTTGGCAAACTTTCTTATCTTATGTTTTATTTATTTCCTTGAATATGTTAAATCGACAAAAATCCCCAAAATAAACAAAAACTGTTTATCTTCTCTATTTTAGTTCCGTGAAAAAGTTGGTTCAAATCATTCAGCCTGGCATTACTGGAAATCTCTAACAAGATTTACAGCGGTGCCACCCCAATGAATTCCACCCCACTGAACTCATTGTTCGTTGAGAGAGATTAGAAAATGAAGATACCATGCCCCTTGGCTTCCCTGCTAAAGGAGACACTGGGAAAGGAGAGGTAAGTCTAGCCTATCATTAGTCTCTTAATTTTCTCATATTGATTTAGTTTGAAGAGTTTACTTAATTTCTTTAAAAATTATGCCCTTTTTGTTAAATTAGTTTAATTTTTAAATTGAAAACTGTATATTAAACATGGAGGAAAAAACACGTGCACAAAATGGGAAAGCCTCCAAATAACAGCAACCTGCCTGCCTCTGTTAAGCGGTGTTTATAGCCATATCTGTGCCTGTCATCCACACCAGGGTGGGTGATGTTGCTCTTGACACACTCATCCTCTGGGATTGACTCCACTCCTGGGACAGGCTGCAATGAATTGGAGGCAGCAGCAGCAGCACCAACAGGGAACTTGTTAGAAATGCAGGTTCTCCACCTCCCCCTTCACTAGGAATCTCACACTTTGGGGGTGCGACCCAGCAATCTGCACTCTGTCAAACTCGTGAGGTGATGCCCATGCATGCACAACTTGGAGCACATCGTCTGACCTCAGGTAATCACGGTGATCCCAGCTGCATTCATTTCTTGGGGCTGCCAGAACAAACTACCGCAGACGGAACGGCTTCAGAAGAAATACGTATTCTTTCCCAGTTGTGGAGGCCGGAAGTCTGAGATCAAGATGTTGGCAGAACTGGTTTCTTGTGAGACTGAGGGAGGGATCTGTTCCAGGCTTCTCTTCTTGGCTTGTAGATGGCCATCTTATCCCGGTGTCTCTTCTCATTGTCTTCCTTTAAGTGTGCCTGGGTCCAGGTTTTTCCATTTCATAAGGACACAGTCACAATAGAATAGTGCCTACATTCATGATTTTTTTCTTAACTAATTACATCCACAACAATCTATTTCTAAATAAGGTCACACTGGGGGTTAGGACTTCACTGCAACTTTGAGGGGACACATTTCAACCCATAATGCCATCCCATGCCAGTGGGAAGCTTAAGGACCAGGCAAATGCTTAGCAGAGCGTGGCTTTCCCTGAGTCTACGGTTCTTGGCTGGGCAAGTGACTTAGCTACTTAGCTTGCACCTGGCAGGTGTTGACTAAAGGCATGCTCACTTTTCCCTCTGCATGTGAAGGAATAAAAACAACACTGAGAATTCTACAACTTGTTTGGTATGTAGTGGTGAGTCTGACATTGTGTGGAGCAAGGCTGGAAGTCACCAAAACCTGACTCTTTAAAAATCTCTAAGTTCCTGGACCAGCAGTTTTCAAACCGCTCATGCCCTCTGGAGTTGCGATTAATGCCCTAAGAGTCTCTATTTTATACAACAGCTTGAGCTGGGGTCTGGAATCTGCCACTGAAATTTGCTGCACACACTTATATAGATATAGGTATTTTTGAACTTGTATCATGCCAACATATTCTTTTTTAGCTTGATTTTATTTTTTATTTAGCAATATATTATATGCTGAGACCAGCTCGGTCGGGGAGACCCTAACCCAGCGGCGCTAGAGGAATTAAAGACGCATACACAGAAATATAGAGGTGTGAAGTGGGAAATCGGGGGTCTCACAGCCTTCAGAGCTGAGAGCCCCAAACAGAGATTTACCCACATATTGATTAACAGCAAACCAGTCATTAGCATTGTTTCTATAGATATTAAATTAACTAAAAGTATCCCTTACGGGAAACGAAGGGATGGGCCAAATTAATTGCAGCAGGAAAACACCCATAAGACACAGATCACTCATGCTAATTGTTTGTGGCTTAAGAATGCCTTTAAGTGGTTTTCCGCCCTGGGTGGGCCAGGTGTTCCTTGCCCTCATTCCTGTAAACCCACAACCTTCCAGCTTGGGCGTTATGGCCATTATGGACATGTTACATTGCTGCAGAGATTTTATTTATGGCCAGTTTTGGGGCCAGTTTATGGCCAGACTTTGGGGGACTTGCTCGCAACAGTTATACACTTCTTTAAAAATCGATAAATATTTTTGGGATTTTGGTACTGAACAGACACTCGAGGATTCATGCACCTCCTGATTTGTATGCATATTCTTGTGTATGCATTCATAGACTGAGGGTGTGTATCTGCTACTTTGACACTTACCATATCATAATTTATTTAACATTGTTTTTTCATTTGGAAAATTTATGTTATCATTTTTTTCTATTAAAATTATAAATAGTAAATTTTTGCCTAAGTGTACTGCTGTACTTTTGTGAACACTTCTAATTGTATCTTTAGGAAAACTTCCAAGAATGTAAATTTGCAATGAAAAAATACACTTGAATTTAAGTTTCCAGATGCAGCATTAACAGATGTCCACCCAGAAAGCCTGTGCCAATTTGTGTCCCTTTAAACAAGTAGTATATGAGAATGCATTTTTATTTTCATACATGTTGGACTTTATTCCTTTTTCACTCTATACCAATTTGCTTAGCTAAATAAAAAAGATCTCATTTTTATGTGCATATTTTAGAATAAGTGGGCCTCAATTTCTCCTATGTGTGCTGGCCATGTGGACAGCCTATTTCTACACTTTGCCTATGATTCTATTAGGACAGTTATCTTTCCCTTGATTTGTGAGAGCTTTTTTACATCAAATATTTATCACAAATCTGCATCACAAACTTATTTTCTTTTTGTTTTCTGTTTTAATTTTGCTACTTTGGCAATATGTAAGATTTTGTTCCTTTTGCAAAAATGCTTCAAAAGGCATTTCTCAGTCTATATAGAATAATTTTAAAAAACCATCTGGCTATTTGTTAAAATTACTCAGTTATTTTATTATAATCATAAGTTTGAATAATAATGCGTGAGAAAAGTTCTAATAGATTTTCATGAGTTGCTTTTGAACCACACCTCTTTGGACTTTATAAACATCTGCTACAATAAAAGCTTGACACCATTAGTTGGTCATTAAGAAAATAAGTAAAACCTTCATGCCCTTAGGTTATTTGATGCAATTCCATTAAACTGAAAACCCCACGCTCCTATCAAACAGATCAGATGCTTTTAAAGTGGGAAAAATACTTCTTGTGGAAATAGTAGATCTGGTTTGTTATTAGTGAAAAGAAGATCATTTCTGTTTGAATATGTTGACCAGAGGTCCTGCAAGATGTGCTTTGCTGAGCAGAAAATTGCTCTCAATGAACAGATTATGGATGTCGATTCTCAAACTGTTTCACCAAAGAACTTCATCAACAGAGCAGAATCCCATGGGGAGTCTAGATAGGATAGGGGAATATCTGAAACAGTAGAATAAGAGTGAAATTTTTATTCTCAGGTGTGGCGTGTATGTGTATGTGTGTGTAGCTATGTATAGATATGGAGATATTGCATATATGTATACATATACACACATGGACAGATATCACATTAGGGGTTTTTTAAATAAAACATTTGTTGAAGCAGAGTAAGGACCCATGTTTTGTTGTCTCTTCCTCAGCCTCTAGTACAGCAGTGGCTCAGAGGAAGTTTTCTTTAGATGATGATGGGATGAATGAATAAATGAATAAAACTTGCATAAGTAATATTTTACCTGGTTATAAAATACTATGCCAAATACAATTTATTTATAGTTTATAAAGTTTAGTTTATAAAGTCTCTGAATGCAATTGAGCAAAGCCCTTTTGCAGATAGAGGAAAGAGTAGGGGAGAGCTGGCAACGCTGTCCTGGCCTTGCAATGCAATGTTCTTCTCTTGTTACTGGAGTGGCTGCCTCTCCACTGGCTATCGACCAGCTCAAAGACCAAAGACAAGGACGGTTGAACTGTCTGTGTCACCATTATGCCTGCTGTCAGTGAAGGCCCATTTCCCATGCGACTTTGGGCAGATAATTTTGTGTCTTTGATTGATTCGATGGATTATACACACACATTCATGCACACAATTTACGAGATCAGTTGATCACTTTGGTCTAAGAAATTTAATTGACTTCAAAGCCAATTGAAATGCAGCGTCAAAATGATTTTTCACTAATAATGGATATTCCCGAGTTTTCCCTGGTGCAACAAGGAAACAAACAAAATCACAGTCTTGCTTTCATGAGGTCCTACCTGCTACTAATAGCAGCTGCATTTTATACTGCCTTTGTCAGCTGAAGCCCTAACTGCTACAATTTTTCACTGGAGAGCACTCCAAACCACCCAGTTTGATTATGCTTTATTGTTTTTTTCTGGAAATTTCTTCTGTAGTAATGTTGGTTTCAAGCTGCCAAAAAAGCATGCCAAAAATCATTCTCGAGGCTTCATTCTTCTGAATCTGTATCTCTAATTTGCAGCAGCCATTATTTATCTTTAGGAGTCAGAATCACACCTGGAGAAGCAGGTTCTACACTTAGTGCACGTGGCATCTGGGGTCTCTCCAGAGCTGCCCATCCAGGGAGCCAGTCTTGCAGTTCTTTCAGGAAGTAACGCAACGTAAACTCCATGACTCCCTTTTCTGAATGTATTCCATGTGCTTCTACAAATGCCTGGGCAGTAGCTCCGACTGGTGCTTGGCCTGTCTCCATTGTTTCTGTTTCCAGGTTCATTAGCAATGAAATTTCCATACACTAAAGTGCAGCACAACATATGGATCACCAGGGTAACTGAAATGCAAAGGAAAAACCGCTCATGCTTTTGAATTGACTTTAAAGAAACAGTGGAGCCTCAGTGAGAGACGGGGACCTGGAACCGCTGATCTTTGCTGTCACGAGTGTGGGCTGACTGTCCGAGGTCTGGAACAGTTCACGTCTGAAGCTAGGTCAGACCCCTGTCTAAGGATTGCTCTAAGAAGTTCATTATTGGCATTTACTTTTTCCAGATCACTTTTACAGTGCTGCCGTGTGGCAGCCAGGTGCTCAGAAAGCGTTTCTTGGATGAGTAGATGGTGCAGCTTATTTCTTGTCAAGAAGCGGTTGGAAACATATTCATGTAATCGTTGAAAATGTCAAGATGAATCCAGCCCTGTAAAGAGAAGGACACTAACGCACAGTCTCAGCCTGCTAGAGCTCCTCAGAGGCCAAAAGCAATCAGTGAATCAAACTATTTTTCCAAAATGCATTTCTTGAGAATTAGTTTCATAAACTCAATTCCTATCAGAGATTGAAGGTTTGGGGGCAGGGAGAGGTTCTCAGCAAAATGTCAGAATATGTAAGGGTGACCAAAATGTAGTGAGGCAGTGACAGCGTGGCTTCCAGGAATAGTCCATGGCTCTAAGAACAAAGCCCTTCCTGGCTCTCCGCCTCCCAACATGAGTATTTAGAAACTGTGTTTCTAAAGCACATTCCTAACCACTCTACCAGCACCCCAACCCCTGCCTGTGTCCTTCAGGATACATTTTAAAGTAAGTTATCCTTTAAATTGTGTTTACCTAACTGTGTAAGTGCAGGTGGTGCAAGGAGTTAAAAGTTGTCTTGTCCATTCCACCTAGGAGCTTGCATTCACTCTAGTGGCTAGTGCTAACAAGTTAAAAAAAAAAAAGATACATTATCACCTATGTATCGAGTCACATACAGAAAACTGAAGAATTCTTGATGCACAATGAAAGTTCACCCATCTCAGATTTAGGGCCAAGGAATCTTCTTGGATAAAGTGCCTTCTAAGCTGAGCCTACATGCTGGGTTGGACTGAGTCAGGAGGGTATGAGTGTCTGGAAGGAGTCAAGTCTCTTTCTCTCCAGGGCTAGCCTGGAACCTCTCAGATTTGCCATTATGAATAAGGGTTTTCTGCTTGGAGATATGGACCAGACCTGCATCCCACTCTATGGGGCTATTCAGGCAACTGTACCAGGGGAGGTGGCTGTGGTAGGTGGATTTGGCATCTTAAATCCTCGGGGCCGAACCGGCTATCCCACATACCATCTACGTGAATTCCAGCAAATCTCTGCTGCGTTTAGTATCTTAGCTTCCTCATCTGCAAAAAGTGAAAGAATTGAACCCCATAATTTCTATGGGGATTTCCAGCTTTTACTGGCATCATTTGGAAATGTGAACTGTGACATTGGCTGCTGGAGCTGCCAGGCCTAGAACTCTTTCTTTTCCTCGGCCTTGGGCTGGGGTGATGTACTTAAGAGTGCAAATGGCTACTTTGACACTAATTGTATGTATAAAAATCAAATTTAAAATTGTTCACTCATATCTTCATCTTAGAATGAGGGGAAGAGACTTTTGTCCTGGATTAGACTTACACTCACAGATTTTCAAGTGGGAAGAGCTCAAGGATGGTTTCATCCAATGCCCCATTCACAGGTAAGGAAATTGGTATAGAGGCAACCTGGGCAGAGACCAGACAAGAGATAAGCCTGCAGCTCCTGGTTCCTTCTACAGGGAAAACAAAACATGTTCACTTACATATTATCTATGTGATCCTTAAAACGTATCTATGACATCTTTAGGAAAATCTTGCTCCTACCCCGTGGACATCAATGCCTGCAGGGGCTGAGAAATGTGCCCACATCCTCATTCACAAGCTGTCCAGGGGACCCAGCTCTCCTGAGACAACTGTCTATTCCTTTAGCCACTTTAATATCACTTTAGACCATATGTTTTGCTTAAAATGTAATTTAAAATAGTTTTACTTCTGCTTTAATGTCATGATTTACAGCTATAACTTGAATTTCTATTTCAAATTGTTTTCTCCTGTCACAACTGTCTGAAATTATCCAACTGTGTAAGCCTGTGAAAAGCCATTGTTGTATCCCTAAAGCCAAAATATGGTTTCCATTGGTTTAGAAAATGAAACATGTCCTTTAATTTAAGCCCATATGTGGAGCATAAAAATGTGTTTCCCTTGAGCTGGCTTTCTTGGAATTCTCTTTCGAGTAATGCTCAATTCCAATTATACATGGATGCTTTTTTCAGGAGACTCCTTTGAAAGTTTAATTGGAGATGCAACTCCAAATGAATGAACTCACGGCTTCAAAGACTTTGGAAAATATGTAGTGAAGTCCAAACAGCAACTCATAACGAGCTTGATTATGTGACAGGCTAGAAACAAAGGCCTGGCCTGAGGCGTCTATTGGTGCCACAGAGGCATATAAGGACATATGCACTAGGAAAAAAGTGCTCTGGGTTTTTATTCACACGGATCTGTCTAGTTCAGATAGAACAAACCAACAACTGACTGAAGTCTCCCCTAGAGGCTGGAGTAAATGAGATGAGGGAAAGCACTTGAAAAAATTTTTGTTCAGTTGTTGGTTCATTCTATCTGAACTACTTAGATCTGTGTGAATAAAAACCTGGAGCACTTTTTTCCTCAATTTTCATTTTGAATTTGTCAAATAGGAGATGAATGAAAATCTGGAAAATGAATTCACATTCAAAATGAAAATCTGGAGAAGGAAATTGACTCCCTTGGGTTCACATTGTAAAGTAATGCCTCAGCCAGGGCTCCTGGGTTCTGATCCTACTCCTCTGTTACCCTGCAATTTTTTCCTATTTATGCTAATCCCATCCCAAAGTTGGGGAATAGTATAGAATCTCTTCTTGTTTCCTCAGACATATAATTCATATGAAACAGATTTTTAGGGAAAGGGGGAAAATTCTGTACAAAAGGTAACAACCACAGGCTGCTGTGAACTAAGTAATTTCAGCTGATCGAGAGCACATGGAGGGTGACTGAAGGCTGACAACTTCTCATCTACAACAGAGTCTTTTACAAGGAAAACAGTGGTGATGTTTCCATGGTATCTCTAATACCTCCTCAGTGCTAGTGCAGGGAGAAGGGCAAGCAGGAAGGTTAGATGAAAGAGCCCTCTGGAGTAGAAGCCCATCTAAGAGGGGATGGGAGTGTCAGCTTCTTGTCCATCTGGGCTTGGCAGGGCCTCTTGCCAATTGATAACTTTTTTTTTTTTTTTTGATGGAGTTTTGCTCTTGTTGCCTAGGCTGAAGTGCAATGATGCTATCTCAGCTCACTGCAACCTCCACCTCCTGGGTTCAAGTGATTCTCCTGCCTCAGCTTCCCAAGTAACTGGGATTATAGGCATGTGCCACCACGCCCGGCTAATTTTTGTATGGCTAATTTTTGTATTTTTAGTAGAGACGGGTTTCACCATGTTAGTCAGGCTAGTCTCGAACTCCTGACCTCAGGTGATCCACCCATCTTGGCCTCTCAAAGTGCTGGGATTACAGGTGTGAGCCACTGCGCCTGCCCGCTAACTCTTTATCTCCCCCTTGGTCATAACCATGGAACCGCATCTCTAGGAAGGAACCCAAAGAGAAAAGCCACAGAACCGATAAAAATGCACTTTAGTATTAGAGGAGATGTTTCCAGAAACATTGATTTACTAAAAGAAACTATAGAAATTTTTAGAGTACTTCAAGTTAAAAATCCTAGTTAAAAAAAAAAGAATTTAAAAGTTAGAATTAGGAGTGAAAATTAGAATTCAAAAATTAGAAGATGAGATTAGGAAAGATGGATTGAGATCCTAAAAAATGAGCGAAGCAGTGAATGCATAGCAAATTGAAGACTGCAGAAAATATAATTATTGAAGTTCAGTACTAAAACTAAGTATTAAGAGTTAAAATATTTTTTCAAAATATTTTTGGAAATAGAAGGTATATATAATGTAAACATATTAATAGTGGTCCAAAATTCTGTATTATACCAATAAGTATTGAAATTTAGAAATTGGAAAAAAATTTCAATTTCTAATGTTACACAGAAAAGATATCATAGAAAAGATTCAATTATTCTCCATATAAGGGGAGGGAGTTTTCCCCCTTGCCTCTTACTCTGAATAAGAGTATTCTTATTCTGAGTATTCAGTTTTTAGGTGTACGTTTGTTTATAATGATTATATCCTCTGATGGATTGACATGTTTAGCACATAATGACCTTTTTCGTCTCTAGTGAGAATTTTTGTCTTAAAATCTATTAGTAAAGTCACTCTAGCTTTATTTTGACTGTTGGCTTCTATGGCTCATCTTTTTCCATCCTTTTATTTTTAACCTACTCGTGTCTTTAAATCTAAAGTATTTTTCTTTTAGATAGCATATATTAAGAGCCTTTAAAAATCTATACTGCCAGCCGGGCGTGGTGGCTCACGCGCTTTGGGAGGGCGAGGCGGGCAGATCACGAGGTCAGGAGATAGACGCCATTCTGGCCAACATGGTGAAACCCCGTCTCTACTGAAAAAAATACAAAAAATTAGCCGGGGGTAGTGGCGGGCGCCTGTAGTCCCAGCTACTCAGGAGGCTGAGGCAGGAGAATGGCGTGAACCCGGGAGGTGGAGCTTGCAGTGAGCCGAGATCGAGCCACTGCACTCCAGCCTGGGCGACAGAGCGAGTCTCCGTCTCAAAAAAGAAAAAAAAAAAATCTATACTGCCAATCTCTTTCTTTTGTTTAGAATGTTTAATTTATTAACATTGAATGATGTTACTGATAAGGTAGAATTTAATTTTGCCATTTGCTCTTTGTTTTTTATATTCTATGTCTTTTTGTTCCTTGATTCCTACCTTCTTTTGTGCTAAATATTTTCTAGCATACATTTTAAATTTCCTGGTTGCTTCTTTTATTGTATTGTTTGAGTTATTTACTTTGTGGTCACTTTTGGAATTATAATTAGACTCAATATAATTTGGTTAGTAGCTTAAGTTAATAATAATTACAAGGGTATACAGAAAGTTTGCTTCAATATATGTCTGTCTCATCTTTTGTGCTTTGTGCTATTATTGTCATAAATGACATCTTAATAAAGTCTTCAATACAGTTTTATAATACTGCCTTATGCTTTTGTCTTTTAAAGAAGGAGAAGAAGAGTTATGCTTATGCTGTCTTTCATAATAAACTGTATAGTTATTGTTACCAGTGCTGATTATTTTTATGTGTGTATTTGAACTGCCATTTGGGCTTTCATTTTAGCTTAAAGGCTGCCATTTAGTATGTGATAATAACACATTATCTCATTTTTTGTTTATCTGGAAATGGCTTAATTTCTTCATTTTTAAAAGATAGTTTATCTGGATGTAGAATTCCTAGCTGATAGTCTTTTTATTACAACACTTTGAAGATGTCATCCCGTTGCCTTCTGAACTCCATGGCTTCTGTGAGAATTGGCTGTCCAGTTGAGATCCCTTGTCCATGGCTGGTCTCTCTTCTCTTGCTGCTTTCAAGATTCTTTCTGTGTCTTCGGTCAATTTTGTCAATATGACTGTGGTATGAATAGGCATAGGTCTCTTCGAGCTTATTTTCCTTGTAGTTTGTTGAGCTTCTTGAATATGTAGATTAATATTTTTCATAAAATTTGGGAAGATTTCAACCATTATTTCTTCAAGTGTTTATCCTATCTCTCTTCTCCTGGAACCCTCATTATTCATATGTTTGTATGCTTGCTGGTGTCCTGCAGGCCTCTTAGGATCTGTCCATTTTTCTTCATTATTTTTTCTTTCTGCTCCTCAGTCTGGATAACCTCATTTGACTTTTCTTCAAGTTTGCTGTTTCTTCTTCTGCCTGCTCTGTTTTGCTATTGAACCTCTCTAGTGAATTTTATATTTGAGATATTGCACTTTTTAGCTACAGAATTTCTATTTGGTTCCATGTTATAATTTCGGTCTCTTTATTGATGTAAAGTAATGCCTCTGTTTGGTGAGGCATTACTTTCGTATTTTACCTTATTTCTTTAAATATGATTTCCTTTAGTTATTTGGAAATATTTATAATAGCTTACTTTAAGTCTTTGTACACTAAGTCTAAACTCTAGGTGCCCTTCGGGATATTTTCTGTTTGTTACATTTTTCCACATAGTTAGAATACTTCCCTGTTTTTTTGCATGTCTCATATATGTTTTGAAGACTGGGAATTTTGGATATTACAACAATTTAACAATTGTGTTATAACAACTTAAAGACTGTGTATCAGATTTTTCCGCTCCTTCATGGTTTGTTTTTTGTAGCTGCTTTTAGTTTAGTTTAGTTTAGTTTCATTTTGTTGTTTTTTTTGTTGCTACCTATTTGTTTAGTGACTTCCTGGACTAATTTCATAGATTCTATATTTCTTGCAGTGTGGGACCAGTGAGTTTTTCACTATCTTTTATTTTAAAACTTCTTTAAAAAAAATAAGACTCGCTTTCTAGGAGTCACACTGGGGTTAATATGATTTAGTGGTCAGTTGATGATTGGTCGTATTTCCTTAAATGCTTTGTCTATGTTTTTTCTAAACTTTGCCAAGGGGGTCTGTGTGCAAAGGCCTTCAGACTTCAGGCATTTTCCAAGACAGCATTAGCTGTCACTTCCTGCTGTTATAGAGCCTCAAGGTCAGCCAGAGGTGGTGCCTTTTCCTTTCCCAGGATTTCCCTGGTCATACACGTAGCCTAGATAGCTAAGAATATGTTGCACTTGTCAAAGTTTCCAATGGTCATCGGTTTCCAAGATTTGTTTTAAGATTCCCAGCCAGGCTTTTGTTTGCCCCAATTTAAGTCATGGCCTTAGGCAGTTGACATGTCTCCAGTAGCTACCCTTGTTTCAGTAATATCCTGTGAGTGGGTCCTTCACCTCTGCTGAACTGAGCTCCAGGTCAAATCAAACACCCATCACACTTGAAACATATAGATTATCAAGGGAGCTGCAAATTCAGACAAAATACTAATTGTGAGCTTGGAATAGTACTTTTCAAGAAGCTCCAAAGAGGTCAGAGCTGTCCTTAGTCTGCAGTGCCTCTAGGTTTTGGCTACCTCACTACTGTTCTGGAGAGGGAGAGAAGTGAGAAAAGCCTCAAGTTAAAATGTCACAGACACTGTTGTCTTACTGAGGGCTAGTAGCTTCTCTTTGACGAATGATTTTCATTATGTTCTGAAGCTTATTTAATGGCCAGCATTCCAAAATGGTTAATTGTATTTCTTTGGCTGTTAGTTTGTTTTGTTCGTGAAATACACATTCATCGAGTCTTCACTCCTCTATTCTGGAAGTCTATCACAAGATGCATTACTTTATAATTGGAGACATATGGTAATTGCAAAAGGGACTATTAATAAATCAAAGGAAGTTCTTTCTCTGTCTACTTTGCTGTGTTGATATTCATTATCATAAAAACTACCAGAGCCCATAATTTACTGACAGCATTAAAATGATTAGCATGACATGGGGCTACACAGGTGTAGTCTTCTTGGGTTATTTCTGGCTTAAGGCTATTTGTGTGTATATTCATTAATTTTATTAACATCCATTGACAAGTGTGGAGTCTCCAAATTAGACAAAAAATACGGTCCTTGCCTTCAAAGGGCATAAATAAAAGTTGGCAGGAGAATTAGAAAATTTTTGACTAATGCAACTTTTAATGCACATTGGACCCCTGGGGTTATTTTATAAGATTGGAAACATTTAATTCACTATAACTAAAAGTATATATTTTTAAACATTAAAAACAAAAGCATCCACAATTTCATCACCTACATAACTATACATGACATAGCATGCACATGTTTAGATAATATGAACTGTACAACTTTTAAACTTGTCCCTAAACCAGGGTCTTTTTCCCCAAAAGTAAGTGTTATTAAGGATTCGTGGAATAGTTCAGATTAGTTTAAATGTAAATATCAGTATATATCTTAATACTATTTATGTATGTCTCTTTTTCTCTATATATCAAGAGAAAGGCACAAGAGAAATGAAACTTAAATCTGTCCCATCCTCATATTCTGTGGTGAAGGGACAGAATGTTCTAGCTAGAAAGTAGAAATAATGTCGAATGTTAGGAAGGTTATTAAGCAGCCCACATGATTGAGGATAGAACATGTTTAATTTTGTTCTCAAAAAAAGAAAAATGATCTCCGTAAAGTCACAGCAGCTTGATGACGGTCTGGCCGCTTTGGAAGCTGGTAAGTCCTCTTCTGTCCAGGAACAGGGTAATGTCTGCGCTCAGAGCAGCAGTTCTCAAATGTTTTGGTCTCAGAATTCCTTTATATTCTTAAAAATTATTGAAGACCTCAAAGAGCTTGTATTTAAGTGAATTATATCAATAGATATTTACTGTCACAAAAATTAAAACCCGATTTTAATATTATTAATAAAAGTAACAGTACATTTACTAGCACATACTGTGAAATGATAAAAAATATATATTTGGTCTCTGCCCCCAGTTTCTGGCATTTAGCTCCTAAAACTCTTGTAATTTCCTGGGTGATAGGAGAATCTTTTTTTTTCTACTGAGGGTACTCTTGGTGGGCTCCTGGATGGGGTCTGGTAACCAGAAAGACCAACACATGATTAGAAGCTTGAAATTTTCAGCCATATCCCCCAACCTCTGGGAAGGGGAAAGGGGCTGAAGATTGAGTTAATAATTGGGTGTTTTATTTTGCCTATTTGATGAAGCCTCCATAAAAATCCCTGAACAATGGGGTTCAGGGAGTTTCCAGGTTGATGAAAACACCCATGTGCTGGGAAGCTGGTGCACCCCAAATCCATGGGGACAGAAGCTCCTGTGCCCAGGAGCCTTCTGGACCATGCCCTGTGCATGTCTTCGTCTGGCTAGTCACCTATGTCCTTTATCATATCCTTCAAAATAAAGCAGTAAACATAAGGAAAGTGTTTCCCTGAGTTTTGTGAGCCATCCTGGAAAATTACCAAACCTAAGGAGGGGGCTGTGGGAACCCCTGATCTATAGCTGGTGGGTCATAAGTACGTGGTCTCAACCTGGGGCTTGTGATTGGCATCTGGGGTGGGGGGCAGTCTTATGGGATTGGGCTCTTAACCTGTGGAGTCTGTGCTCACTCAGTTAGATTCAGAGCTGAATTGAATTGTATGATACACAGCTGGTTTAATGTGAGAAACACCACCCCTACCGCCTCATTTTGGTGACCAGAGTGTTCTGTGTTGAGTGCATAATAAGAGAAAACAGTTCTGTTTCTCCATTAAACACATACATACATAATGTATTATTAACACAAATACATTTTCTGAAAAACATAGTGACAAATGGCATTGTTTTCTATTTTTTGCAAGTCTCCTTAATGTTTGGCTATGTAGGAGACACATTCTCATAGCTGCTTCTGCATTCGTCTTCTGTGATGTCGATTCAGGTAGCTTGTAGAAACCTCCAGTGTACACTCCTGAGTTAATAACACTGAACAAAGCAAATAACATCTCATTATTATTACAAAAGTAGTTCTGATTTAGTGGACTCCTTAAAGGTTTACTGTGAACTCCACCGAGGCTCTTGGAACACACTTTGAGGACCCCATGTCTAGAGTGAATTCAGGAAGGAGATGCTTAGAGATGACGGGACGAGAGGTTCTTGGGTGTCTACTCCATTCCTCAGGGAAAAATAATAATCAGATTTTTTGTATATTAGTATCAGCCCAAATAACTGTTAGATTACTTTACATTTTCTTTTAACCCTTGGACAAACAATTTACATCTAAATCCAATAACTTTAAGAAATGTGTTCATTTGTATTGCTACTAGAGCTGGCTAAATTTGTATAGATGTATCAGTTGAGATGTAAGTGATAATTTTTGGAATAAAAGTTATTTTATATCTTTAATAGCAGTAAAGCACATGTTCATCCTATGACCAGAAGGTTTTCTGAGAACAGTAATCACATTCTGTCTCCACATCTCCGGGGTCCAAACCCTTTACATTGGGCTTCATTGAAAGGATAAATTGGAGTTTGAGTTGATAAAAAAGTTATTTTAATGCTTTTACTTCATGTACCTTTTCTAAATTTTTCTTAGAGGATCGATATTAACACTGGAGCTATTTTAGGTAAACAATCAGATTTTGAAAATAATTTATTTTGGGGAACAATTCTAGTCCTATTAGCAATATTTCTTGTTTGGAACTTCATTAAGGTGGCTTTGAAAAGGAGCTTTGACTGCCCTGTGTGAGGCTGTTGGCACCCACTGCTCAGTCTCCAGCCTGAATCTCCCCAGGCATCTCTCTGTGTCCTGCTTCTCCCCAAGACCCTCTTTGCCTTGGAGTCTTCTGGGGTGCTGTCCCTAGCTCCAAGACAACATTTATTTCTCTCTGTGGTTTCTACTTCCCATTGTGAAAGCACAAGACTTAACCCTAAATCCATTAGTGACACTGATAATGAAGCAATGACTGTGGACCCTATCCTGAAACAAGCCCTGGGGTGTGGGGTGCACTGAGTTGATGTCAGGTCTTCTGTTGTGGGTGTTTTATTTTGTCAAGTCATGGACCCACCCCTGGGCTCCAAGGACATTTGCATTATCTGGACACACCTAGAGGATGCTTGGAGGTAGAAAGGCTTTAAAGATTAGCCCTAAACCTCATGTTACCAAGCTAATAAAATGGTTAGCCATGATGCTAACTCACTTATTTACAATTTTAGAAAACAATATTCAATGTTCAAACAATATGTATTTGGGCCCTGTTATGACTGAATTATGACCGTTTCTCAATTCATATGTTGAATTCTCAACCCCTTGCACCTCTGAATATGACTGTATTTGGAGATGAGTCATTTAAACAAATGATTACGTTTAAGTGGGGTAATTGGGATGGGCCCTGATCCAATATGACTGGGGTCCTCATAAGAAGAGGAAGTTAGAACACACACACACAAGCACACAGAAACACACACGAAAAAGCATGTGAAGATACAGGCAGAAGATGGCCATCTACACATCCAGGAAAAAAGCCACAGGAGAAACCAAGCCTGCCAACACCCTGACCTTGGACTTCCAGCCTCCAGGACAGAGAATATGTTTTCACGGTTTAAGCCACCCAGGTTGTGCAGTATTTGCTATGGCAGCCAACCAGGCTGATACAGGCCTCTGTGCCTGACACTGCTCCAGGCCCAGGGAACACTGTAGTGTGAGCCACCCTCAGGAACTTGCTCTAGTGTGTTCTCTCAGATTCATCCTATGCACAAGCTGGGCCCTTGGGGTCAGCAAGGCACTCTCTTTGCCAAGAACCTGTGGGCTAAGGGGCACACAAGGCTATACTTTGAGAATTACTAGAACATAGTCATTTATATCAGAAGAGATGGTCACAGGTAAAGCCAGAGTCTGCATAACCAGACAAGATGCATTAATCAATTCATTTATTAAATATGTATTCTGCAGTGTGGAATAGATGTGGAAATAGAGTCTGAGTTGGGTCCTCAGAGACATGATGGTCCAGTTGGGAGCCCAAGAGTCAGCACATTAACAGTGAGGGAAGACATAGTCAAGATGAAAGGGATTCCTGGGAAAGACACAAAGAAGTGGGCTGAGCCAGGAAAGAGTATGTTTAGGGGTCCCTGTGGCTGATCAGGGCAGAGTCCCTCCGGAGCAGGATCTTAAGTGCAACCTGAGGACTGGAAGGGCCTTGTGAGGAGCAGGGCAAGAGTCTCCCAGGCAGAGGGACCAGCAGTGCAAAGGGCCTGGGGTGGTGAAGGGCTTGCTGTATTGGAGCTGCTGGGGGAATCCCCTGTGTCTGGCCTCAGAGAGAGGAGCAGCAAACTGTGAGGCAAGGGTGGAGAAGTGAAGGGAACTGGGTTCCCAGGGGCCTGTGGGCCATGGAGAGGCATCTGAATTTTATTCTAATGCATTGGGGACACATTGAGGCCTGGTGAGCTAGTGAGGAATGTTGTGATTCCACAGAATTTTGGAAGAACCCACTGACTTGGTGGAGCAGCGGACTGGGGGGAGGAGTGCAGGAAGCTGGGAGCTGCTTAGCCTCTGTCCAGGCCACAGGGGCCAGCAGCCAGTGCTAGAGCAGCAGCCTGCCTTTCCTCTGCCTGTTGGCTCCAGGCCCCAGCCCGCAAGCCCCAGAACAGGCGTGGCTCTCCTCGAGTCTTAATATGACCTAAAAAGGGGGATTTAAAACATCTATTCCTTTCTATTGAAACGTAGTTTTTTCCAACTGGGTTTTTTTTTTTTTTTTAGATGGAGTCTTGCTCTGTCTCCCAGGCTGGAGTGCAATGGCGTAATCTTGGCTCACTGCAAGCTCTGCCTCGCGGGTTCAAGCAATTCTCCTTCCTCAGCCTCCCGAGTAGCTGGGATTACAGGCACCTGATTCCACACCCAGCTAATTTTTGTATTGTTTAGTAGAGATGAAGTTTCGCCATGTTGGCCAGGCTGGTCTCGAACTCCTGACCTCAGGTGATCTGCCCACCTCGGCCTCCCAAAGTGTGAAGATTACAGGCATGAGCTACTGCGCCTGGCCGCAAGTAGTTACTTTAATAGCTGACATTCATTCAAGACTTACCAAATGCCAGACATCATTTTGCACATTTTCTGTACAGGTTGTTGTGTTATCATTGCAATAGCCATGGGATGTAAACATTTTCTTTTTTTTTCATTTCTCAGGTGACAAGGATTTTATGGGCCTTAGTTTCTTTTTCTTTCTTTTTTTTTTTTTCGTTTTGAGACGGAGTTTTGCTCTTGTTGCCCAGGCTGGAGTGCAATGGCGCGATCTCAGCTCACTGCAACCTCTGCCTCCTGGGTTCAAGCAATTCTCCTGCTTCAGTCTCCCGAGTAACTGGGATTACAACCATGTGCCTCCACACCCAGCTAATTATGTATTTTTAGTAGAGATGGTGTTTCTCCATGTTGGTCAGCCTTGTCTCGAACTCCCTACCTCAGGAGATCCGCCCACCTTGGCCTCCCAAAGTGCTGGGATTACAGGCGTGAGCCACCACGCCTGGCCAGTTTCTTTGTTTTTAAAATAAGAGTATAATATAGCAAAAGTCCTGTTGTTACATAAAGGGGCACACGAATGTGAATACACATGTACACACAGATGTGCACATACTTGCACACATGGCAGCCATGAGTGATGTTCATGGATAATTACAAGATAGTTGGAACATAAATTATGTTGTGTTTTTCATAGCACTCTGTATGTTTTAAAATAATGAGTGGCTAAATAGTGAATCCATTTTTTTAGATACTACAAGTTTCAGAGATTTTATGGAAGATAAAAAAGATGGAACAATAAATGCAAAGCACGGTTTGTTATTATGATGAACTCTTACATTGTGACAGGTTCACATATTCAGGAACATCTTAATGTGATTGCTATATGATATACCCATTTAATAAAGAAAATGATAAAAGAAGGGAACATTAACACAAAGTAAATGCCAAATAATGTTAAAAGTTTGAACAATGACACCACACTTATTTAATATGAACATTTATCATTTCTACAGTGGAGGCTGAAAACTCACAAATCAGGCATTGTACTATTTGCAAGCTTAATCTTTCATGACAAATGGTTCAGACATAGAAAAATGTCTTTCAGTTTTCATTGCCATTGCTTGAATTGTTCAAAACATATTTTCAAGTTGGGCCTTCAGTGCACATTGCCTCTGCTAAGTTCTTTTCTTTTCTTTTCTTTTTTTTTTTTTTTAACACTTGCTTGCCCTGGTTTTGGTTTTACCATCGACATTGATTTTGCTCCTGCTACTTCAGTTGCTGATTCACTCTCATCTCATGAGAGAGCATTTCACAGCAACTCTCATGTTTTCTCCATAAATTTCTTCCACTGAAGCACATTTTCTCTTAAAAATCTATCCATTGGTGATCTTGCTAAATCAACAATTTCATTTTTGACTGCAAAAAAGTTGTCCTTTCTCACTTCATATAAATAGCAAGCTTAAAGCAAGTTCATGCATCACTCACAACTTCGTAAAGTTCCCCTTCTATAAATGACTGACCTTCAGCTGCCACAAAGCAATTTTATTGATATGGACTTTTTAAAAGCCTTTGGATCATTTTTTATAATATATCCATTTAGTATCCAAAATGACTTATAATTTTATTTTTTTCATTCTTGAGTATTTCTTTCTGCAAAAAAAAAACTAATTCTCATGAGAGAATGATTTAAAGAGCTTTATAATTTTTCTTATATTTAAAAATTGTGGCAGAGGCATCTTACAGATGATACTGCTTAGATTTGACCCACAACCAGATCAGAGTTATTGTTTTCACTATTCTGGTTTTTCAAAGTTGTAGTGCATTCACTTCTGCTGCTGTTTGTTTTTCATGTTTTGTCCATCAACCTCCTATTGGTGTAAGATACTTTAGTCACAAGGTGAAATGCATGCTCATCAGTGATAACTTTCTGAATTTGTCTGTGATTGTGCTGGTAATCAGTGTTAGTAAGCTATGACTGTGTAACAAATTACTCCAAAACCTAACAGTTAAAAAAAAATTAATTATCTCACAGTTTCTGTGTTCTAAGTGGTTCTGGCTCAAGTCTCTCAAGGGGCTGCAGTCAAGTTGTTGGCTGGGTGGGAGGGGAGGCATCTTAAGGCTCAACTGGGAGAGGACCTGCTTCCAAGCTCGCTCATGTGCTTGTTGGCAGCCTCAGAAGATGCGCTTCTAGGGTCACCCACATGGTGCCTTTGCACAGGATTCCCTCACAGCATGGCAGCTGGCTTCCCCAGAGCTAGTGATCCAAGAGAGAGCAAGAAAGACAACCCAAAACTGAAGTCTTTTTTTTTATAACCTCTTCTTGGGAGTGACCACTCATCACATTGGCCATTGGTTTAAAGCAGGTCACCAAATCTGGCCCACCCTCAAAGGAAGGGGATCACTGGGAGCTATCTTAGACACTGCTAACCACACAACAACATCTGCTTCAAGTTCTACTTCAAAAGTTTCTAATCTTTTCTCAAGTAAAGACAATAGTTTTTCTCCAGAATAGTTCCTATGAATTCTTATTAAACCAGGAGTCAATGAAGTTTCAATGTAGCATGCATGAACATTCATGTATCTTTGATTCTGATAACTGGCCACTCATCTACCTAAATGTTTATTTTCTTATTTTCGCATTTGAAAGTGCCAAATTGATATGCAGGTGTTCCATTGTATTGTAAAAGTTATGTATTAACGCAATAATTGATGATGGACGTTTTGGCCATTGCAGTCCCTTGCTTAAGAAACTTGCCCTAATAAATTTAGTTTCTTTTTTTTTTCTTTCTCCAAATCTTGTCTTTTTCAATGGTGTTCTGGGATCAGCTTGTGAACCAACTCACGTCATCTCTTCTCAACTCCGCAGTCAGTGACATCATGTTGGTAGCTTAAAGTTGGCCACTGTGGAGGATATAGCTACATGTGGGATTTGGCAAATGTTACAGACCACCATTTCCATCCCTACTGTATTGTTCCTTAAGAGTAGTTGGCATCAGCTTATGAGTATTATTTTTAGAGCTTTATTTTGCCAATAATGCTATGACAATATCCAAGGTGCTGAAGTAGATGATGCTTTGCTTTGCAGTGATTCAAATATATCTGGTTATGAGATAAATGACTTCCCTTATCTCTTATGCTTTCAACATTTTTGTACTCTTTATTATGGATATCTCAAAATTACCTAATAAATAATAAATTACAATGTAGTACTATGACGTAGTCTCTAACAAACAGTGAATATGCACACCCTGGAAAACATGAGCAAATATTATTGGGTAGTATATAATACCTAAGTCAGCTACCAAAGTTAACAGTGCTATATAGAATTATGTGTACAATTGTGAAGTTAAAGAATTATTTTGTTTTAAAAACTTATTTCTTGTAACATCACTTGCAGGGTTTGTATAAAATACACGATGCATATAAACATATTTATACTTATTTCAGAATGACTTACTGTTAGCAGCAGACAGGGCTGCGAACACACTAATGGTATAGCAACAACTATGAGAAACACAGGCTGATTAGATTACAGAAATTTCTGTCCTGTGCACCTCTTAACCTTCGATTCCTCATGCCCACGTTTCCTGCTCTTGCTTTTGACTGGCCGTGGGTGGATCTTTTCCACCCACCACCACCTCTATGTTGATTGTTGAGCTTTAATTTACTCAGAAGAATGAACAAACTTTTCCCAATTTTTCTCATTTTTCAACTTATTTTTCTTGAGATTCGGGATTTGAAACAACAATTTCCCAAAAAACGCGGGGAATAAATTTTTACATGGAAAGGTTATCCCTACTTACCTTCCTCTCTATAGCTTGACTCTTGTGAGATATGGCCCATCTTGGTTTCTTTTCCTACTACAGCACATCAAATTATGCTCTATTTTATTTTATCTATATACTTATATAAATATATATGGCATAAATTTTAAAAGGCTTGGACATTGTAAATATAGAAAAGCATAAACTTTATAAATAAATAAGCCTGGCCCCATTCTTTTTCACTTTATATTTATATAACTTAGAGAGCTTTACTTGGTTTCTTGAGATGCAGTTTTCTTAGCTAAAATGGGCAAACGTTTGTGGTGGGGATACATTGATATAGTATGATTTCCCTAATTTAGCACAATGCATAATAGCTAACATGTTTTTCCCTAAAAATGTTTAATTAAAGTATAATAATAAAAACAAAAAAAGTGTTCAATTGATTGACATTCTAGAAATATGCATGCCACTATTTTCCACTGGCATTTCTAAATCTCTTCTAGTCAGCGTTATTTAATACATGTTAATAATGTAGAAATATTGAGGTGGAGATGTACAAAAAATAAGAAAACAACACAAAGAAAACCCTCAACAACATTTTGTTTTAGCTTTTCTTTCCAAAAAATAGACATAAAAATAAAGTTAAAGCAAAGCAAAACACAAAATAAAATTCTTATAAAAAGAATAAACAGGAAGAGTACCAGATTCTAGCAGTGAATCTGACAGAAAGGCTTAGTGAAGTCTCATGGAGGAAGCTTAGGATATTGCTTCTTTCCCTGTGGTTTCTGAACCCAACCAAATGGCCACATTTCCAGCTGGTGACCTTTTATTCTATTTCCATAATTATGTAATTGTCTGTGACACAAATAATTTACTGTGTGTGGAGAATCATTGTGCAGTGGGTTACATATATATAAATATATTTTTGCATTTTCTACATATATATATTTTTTATTATACTTTAAGTTGTAGGGTATATGTGCACAACATGCAGATTAGTTACATATGTATACATGTGCCATGTTGGTGTGCTGCACCCATTAACTCGTCATTTAACATTAGGTATATCTCCTAATGCTATCCCTCCCCCCTCCCCCCACCCCACAACAGGCCCCAGTGTGTGATGTTCCCCTTCCTGTGTCCATGTGTTCTCATTGTTCAATTCCCACCTATGAGTGAGAACATGCAGTGTTTGGTTTTTTGTCCTTGCGATAGTTTGTTGAGAATATGATGGTTTCCAGCTTCATCCATGTCCCTACAAAGGACATGAACTCATCATTTTTCATGGCTGCATAGTATTCCATGGTGTATATGTGCCACATTTTCTTAATCCAGTCTATCATTGTTGGACATTTGGCTTGGTTCCAAGTCTTTGCTATTGTGAATAGTGCCACAATAAACATACGTGTGCATGTGTCTTTATAGCAGCATGATTTATACTCCTTTGGGTATATACCCAGTAATGGGATGGCTGGGTCAAATGGTATTTCTAGTTCTAGATCCCTGAGGAATCGCCACACTGACTTCCACAATGGTTGAACTAGTTTATAGTCCCACCAATAGTGTAAAAGTGTCCCTATTTCTCCACATCCTCTCCAGCACCTGTTGTTTCCTGACTTTTTAATGATCGCCATTCTAAGTGGTGTGAGATGGTATCTCATTGTGGTTTTGATTTGCATTTCTCTGATGGCCAGTGATGATGAGCATTTTTTCATGTGTCTGTTGGCTGCATAAATGTCTTCTTTTGAGAAGTGTCTGTTCATATCCTTTGCCCACTTTTTGATTGGGTTGTTTGTTTTTTTCTTGTAAATTTGTTTGAGTTCAGTGTAGATTCTGGATATTAGCCCTTTGTCAGATGAGTAGATTGCAAAAATTTTTTCCCATTCTGTAGGTTGCCTGTTCACTCTGATGGTAGTTTCTTTTGCTGTGCAGAAGCTCTTTAGTTTAATTAGATCCCATTTGTCAATTTTGGCTTCTGTTGCCATTGCTTTTGGTGTTTTAGACATGAAGTCCTTGCCCATGCCTGTGTCCTGAATGGTAATGCCTAGGTTTTCTTCTAGGATTTTTATGGTTTTAGGTCTAACATTGAAGTCTTTAATCCATCTTGAATTAATTTTTGTATAAGGTGTAAGGAAGGGATCCAGTTTCAGCTTTCTACATATGGCTAGCCAGTTTTCCCAGCACCATTTATTAAATAGGGAATCCTTTCCCCATTTCTTCTTTTTCTCAGGTTTGTCAAAGATCAGATGGTTGTAGACATGTGGCATTATTTCTGAGGGCTCTGTTCTGTTCCATTGGTCTACATCTCTGTTTTGGTACCAGTACCATGCTGTTTTGATTACTGTTTTTTACTGTAAGTGAGCACAAAACTTTGACCACGGATGACTGTGTTTACTTTTCCTAATGGCTCTACACAAGAAAGCATAATGATAGACATCCCTAGAAGAAATCTCAGGGAATTGGGAGAATATAAATGGGCTCTCCATTGTCTACACTCAAGCTACTTTGGTTATGAAAAATATCATATATATATATGCATGTATATATATATGTATATATATGTATGTGTGTACATATATATATATACACACACACACGTTTGGAGAAGATATATATTTACTCTTATGTATACTTACTCTTCCCATATTTACTGCCTATATATTTACTCTTTTCCATATGAAGAAGAGTAAAGTTAATCTCCTTCATAGATGTATTATTTTGCTTCAGCAATTGTCAATTTATGGCCCATCTTCTTACCCACTTCCCTATCCCTGAATTATTTTGAAGCAATCTCAGACATCTCAGGAATCCCAGTTACCATTTTACTCACATATATTTCTCAACGTATCTTTAAAAAATAAGAACTAATATATAGAGATAGATATATATAAATATAGATATTTATTTTGGTTGATATTTTGTCTTCGTAAATTTTCAGGGTCACTCCTCTGTTCCTCTCCTCTCCCTCCCCATTCTTCATCTCTCTTTTCCTCATCCCCCATCTCCTTTTCCTCCTCCTCCTCCTTTTTCTCCTTATTTTTTTCCCCAGTTTATTGATAAAGAAACTAGATTGTCCTATAGAATTCCCCACACTGGATTTTGCTGATTGTGTCTCCTTGCTGTAATTTAATATGCTCCTTTTGTTTCCAATATCCCCTTTCTAATGGCCAAATAGAGACTTTATCAGATGCGAATTTGATTTTGTGGGAAGAATCTTGCAACATGGTCTCATGAGCATACAGAAGGAGGCACAAAATATCTGTGGTGTTTGTGAGAAGTCAGCTCTCCTGAAGAATATTGCATAATTTTTTTTTTTTTTTGAGACAGAGTCTCACTCTGTCACCCAGTCTGGAGTGCAATGGCATGATCTCGGCTCACTGCAACCTCTGCCTCCCGGGTTCAAGCGATTCCCCTGCCTCAGCCTCCTGCGTAGCTGGGATTACAGGTGTGCACCACCACATCTGGCTAATTTTTGTATTTTTAGTAGAGACTGAGTTTCACCATGTTGGTCAGGCTGGTCTCCAACTCCTGACCTTGTGATCCACCCTCCTCGGCCTCCCAAAGTGTTGGGATTACAGGTGTGAGCCACTGCGCCCAGCCTATTGCATAAATCTTTTATATCAGTAGAGGTTGCAAAATGATATTTCCTTCCTATTATTCTGATTTAGCTAAATATTCTAAAGATAATCTTATCTATATAAGTTTTATTACCCTGAGTTATGTTCCTTTAAAATAAAGCAAGATGAATAGTTGATTTTCCCCCTTTATATCCTAATTTTCAAAATGAATAATTGGTTACCTAGCATCATCCCAAAGTGACCAATGAGGGTTTTGTTTTTCAAACATTATTTAGATTGCATGGGTTTAAACATTATCAATATATTTTAATTTATTTTAGTCTTTATCCTCATTGGTGCTCCAATTGTCCCAACTTTGGCAATAGGAGTTACTGCCAGGTGGCTCCTGAATCTTCCTGACATGACCTCATTGGTTTTCAGCAGCTGCTTTACTTCCTGTTAGAATTAAGGGCCATATTTTAAATGCCCTGCTTTATACCTGGAATCACATTTTTCCACAAGAAGTTAGATTTTTTGAGGTGGAGGGTGCAGCAATGAGTTTTTATTTTCTGAATACATAACTTCTTTGAATTAAGCTTTAAAATTCAGATACTTGTGAATTCCCATGCAGTTGTAGGAATTAATATAGAGAGGTCCCATGTACCCTTCACTCGGTTGCCTCCAAAAGTAACATCTTGCATAACTATAGTGCAATGTCAGGACTGGGAAATTGACGCTGACCTACCCGTATTTCACTAGTTTGACATGCATTCATTTTGCCTGTGTGTATTTAGTTATGTGCAATATTATCACATGGAACAAGTTGGAAACAAGGGTTCATCATGCTACTCTCTCATAGCCACAGCCACCACCCTATCCTGATGCCCATCTCTAATCCCTGATAAATGCTAATTAGTTCTCCATCTCTGTAATGCTTTTATTTCAATAATTTTATATAAATTGAATCATCTCATATGTGACCATTTGAGATTGGCTTTTTTCCCTTGATATCTTGAGACCCATCCCAGTTGTGTATATCAATAATTCCTCCTTTTTTTTTCCTCGTTGGATAATATTCCATGGTATGGATTTTTTAAAACCATTTGTTTAAGCATTTACCCATTGTGGGATATTTTGCTTGGTTCTAATTTTTTCTATTACAAATAAAGCTGCTATGACCATTTGTGTACAGATTTTTGTGTGAGCGTTTAAATTCTTGCTTCTCTGTAATAAATGCCAAGGGTGCAGTGGCTGGGATATATGGAGAGTGCATTTTTAGTTTTGTTAAGAAACTGACAAACTATGTGCAGAGTGATAGTGCTATTTTACATTCCTACTGGCAATGTATGTGTGGTTCACTTTTCTCACATCCTTGCCAGCATGTGGCACTCCAGCTATTTTTTTATTTTAGCTGTTTTGACAGGTGTGTAGTGATAACTCTTTGTGGTTTTAATTTTTATTTCCCCCATGTTTAATGATGTCAAACATCTTTTGACGTGCTCGAATGTCACCTGTATATCCTCTTTAGTGAACCTCTTTAGTGAAACATTGGTTCCTTTCATTCTCTCATTTTCTGGTTTGATTGAATGATTTTTACTACTTCATTTTGAGAGCTCTTTACATATTCTAGACAAAAGATCTTTGGTGGATATGTGGTGTGCAAATATATTCTCCTGGTTTGTAGCTTTTCTCTTAACTCTTTTAATAGGGCATTTTGCAAGGCAAAAGTTTTCATTTTGATGAAGTCCAACTTATAAAATTTTCATTTTATGGATCATGCTTTTGGTGCCGAGTCTGAGACCTTGCCAAGTCTTAGATCCTAAAAATTTTCTTCATTTTCTTTTCTAAAAGCGTTTTGCATTTTGTTTACTTTTAAGTCTGTGATTCATTTTGAGTTAATTTTCATATAAGATTTGAGGTTTAGGATGAGATTTTTCTTTTTGTTGTTATTTTTTCTTCTGGATGTCCAGTTGCTCCAACATCCATTTATTGCAAAGGTTGCTCTTCTTTCATTGAATTATTTTTGCACCTTTGTCAAGAATCAATTGACATGACAAAACAAATTCTGGCAAGGATGTGGAACAACAGGAATGCCTATTCATTGCTGGTGGGAATGCAAAATGGTACAGCCATGTTGGTAGACAGATAGATGGTTTCTTACAAACTAAACATACTTTTACTATATGATCCAGCAGTCATGCTTCTTAGTATTTATCCAGAGGAACTGAAAACTTAGGTCCACACAAAAGCCTACATTGGACGTTCACAGCAGCTTTATTCATAATTGCCAACACTTAGAAGCAACCAAGAAGTCCTTTGGTAGGTGAATGGATGAACAAACTGTGTTACATCAGACAACAAAATAGTATTCAGTGCTATTTACCATGAAAAGACTTGGAGAGAGCTTAATTTCATGTTACTAAGTGAGAGAAGCCAATCTGAAAAGGCTACATACTGTATGATGCCAACTAATTATATTTTGGAAAAAGCAAAAGTATGAAGACAGTGAAAAGAGTATTGGTTGCCCAGGGTTAATGGAGAGGGAGGGATGAATAGGTGGAACACAGAGGTTTTTATAGGACAGTGAAACTATACTGAATGATACTTTAATGTTGGATACATGTTATTACATATTTTATTCTCATAGAATTTACAACACCAAGAGTGAACACTAATGGAAACTGTAAGCTCTGAATAATAACGATGTGTCAGTGTAGGTTCATTGATTGCACCTAATGTACCATTCTGGCGGGGGAATACGGACAATGAGGGAGACTGTGCCTGTGTGCCAGTAGGGGGTATATGGAAAGTCTCTGTACCTTTCATTCAGTTTTTGCTGTGAACTGCTCTAAAAAAAGCCCATTAAAAATCAGTTGGACATATGTGTGTGCATTTGTTTCTGGCTTCTCAATTCTGTTCCATTTTATGTGTCTCTGCCTCCAGCAATACTATACTGTCTTGATTACTATAGCTATACAGTAAGCTTTAACAGCAGATTGAGTGATTCCTCTCAGTTTATTCTTGTTTTATGAAATGTTTTTGCTATTGTAGGCTCTGTCCTCTCCATATAAATGTAAGAACGAGCTTGTCTATATCTGTAAAAAAATTTGCTGGGATTTTTACAGGAATTGTATTAAACTCATAGGTCAATTTGAAAGAATTGACATATTTCTATATTGAGTCTCTTATCCATGGGTGGTATCTTATCCATTGTATGGATGTCTCTCAATTTATGTAGGTAATTTTTAATAAAAAAATTAGTACTTAAAATTTTCCACATATGATTCTATATGTTTTGGTAGAATTATACCTGAATATATACATTTGGAACAATTGTAAATGGTATTGTGTAATCCATCTGAGATTTTGCACATGGTAGGTCCTCTACTCTCAGAATTTTAATAAAAGCCAATATAATTGCCTAGAAGACAATTTTCTGAGAATCACTTTTCCATTATGAAAGTGCATTGAGCCTTTAGAATTCCTGGGAGTTGAGAATTGTGGCTTTGTGGTTCCTATTCAAGCCTCTTTCTAAAAATTACAAGCTACTGTCCTTGGGGAAAGCCGGTGAGTTGGACTTCTTCCTAGTTGTGGAGGTCAGCCACTTTTTCCTATTGGTAGATTTAGCGATTTAGATATAAATATGGCTTGAATGTAAGCCTCATGAGGGCAAAGCCCCTGAGTCACTGCTGGGCTTTCAACAACAAGGGGTGTGGCTAAACACAGTAGCTGCATATGATGGACTCAATGTTTCAGCATTTCCCCAAATTCAAGTGTTGAAATCCTAACCCCCAACATGATGTTTGTTGTTTAAATAGGATGCAGCCACCTGGAGTCCACACTCCAGGAGAGCTGAGGGTCCCTGGCTGAGAGCCACAGAGTGGGCAGCACCCTGTCAAGCTGTGAGTGAGACACGGCTGCCCCAGTGCATCCAGAAGGCAAAGCATCAACCCAAATAATTATTCTTGAAATTTAAGATTCAATGTTGTTTGCCTTGTTAGGTTTTGGGCTTCATTGAGGCCAACTGTCTCTCTTTCCCTTGCTCTTTCTCCTTTTGGTATGGGGAGGTCTATTTTATGCCTGATCCATCATTATACTTTGGAAGCACACGACTTGTCTGGTTTCACAGGTTCACAGCTGGAGAGGAATTTGCCTCAGGATGAATCATACTTTAAGCCTCATCCATATCTGATTTAAATAGATGAACCTCAGACTTTAGAATTTAGAGTTGATGTTGAAACAAGCTAAGGCTTTTGGGGTTGTTGAGATGGAATGAACATATTTTGCATGTGAGAAAGAGATGAATTTGGGGACCTGGGGGTGAAATTTTATTAACTGAACATTTGTGTTCCCATAAAATTGTTATGTTGAAATCCTAACCTTCAATGTGATGGTATCAGAAGGTGAGGCCTTTGGGAGGAAATTAAGTCATAAACATGGAACCCTTATGAATAGGATTAGTGCCCTTATAAAAGAGACTTTAGAGAGCTCTCTTGCCCCTTCCACCATGTGAGGACACAGCAAGAAGGCACCATCTATGAACTAGGAAGCAGGTCTCTCCAGATACAGCGTCTGCTAGCACCATGATCGTGGAATGATCAGCAGAGTGAAGAGTGCTTAGAAGGGTTGTTGAGGAGAAAATCAAAGTCAAAGCAGTGAGTTTGGAGATGGTACCAGGGTCCTGGGTGTTATTCACGGAAACTACATGATTATGGGCCACAGAAATGACATTTACTCATGTAAAATATAACACCATTCAAACACCTGCACATTAGGAGAAGGCTGAGTTAGGTGAAGTGTTCGCAGTTCTGCATGTCCCAGTGACAACACACACTACTCTGGGTAGGTGCACATCTCTCGTTGCTGGAGTTAAGGCAGGGAATTTGAGTTCATGTCTCCATGGACCTTATGTACAAACCATATCATATTTAAGTCTGAGAAACTAAAATGTTCTTATCAGGTATCTTCATTGGCATGATTCCTAAGTGCTCACATAGCCAGCCAGACATACTCAGCCTGGACTAGAGGGAGACCAGCTTGTCCAGGTTGCCAGCTCTCAAGTACATGAAAATTGAGGGGTTCTTCCTAATATCTAACTCTCTCTCAAACCACTCTTCTCCTTCACTCCTGGGACTCTTCTCCTTCACTCCTGGGACTTCAGTATTGGAGAATAATTCAGATATTTTTGATTATTCTGTAGTAAATTTGGTTAAAGAAATATTCAACAAGGCCAGCTTCCTTCATCTTTCCAATGGGTAATTGAAGTCCTTAATAGGTCCATGTTAGTTCTTTTTCTTTAACTTTTTAGTTCTGAAGATATTTTGGATAGAGCTACTATTTAGGGGAGTCTCTTCAGTATAGATCATTAAAGCCAAATCAAGCAGGAATTAATTGTAAACTTTCATAGGTTTGCGCCTATAGCCATACTATTAGAAGGTAGATAAAAATATGCAACCTAGTCAATTTCACATTTTCTCATTTTCTCTCATTAAATATTTGCCAAGTTCTAAGAAGAAGGCTGTAAGATTTCATTCTGGATACTGGAAAGCAAATAGTGGTGTGATGTTAAACTTGTTCTCTGGAAAATAATCAATCAAGCAAGCAAGTTTGTTTTGTTTTCTCTTTTGTTTTGTTTCTGTTGTGTTTGGCAATTTGCCTGGTATAAGTACTCCATCATGACTGATTTCAAGAATTCAAGGTACCAAAGGTTTCACAAGTGGCTAGCAAAATTCCCAAGTATTTAACAATGGGCTCTCTTGAGTTATAACAAACCAGCTCTAGCACATCACTGAGTCTCCCTGCCACCAACTTGTGGTATGACATTGGGCACATCAATGTGTGCCACCCATCTTATAAGGTCAACATTCTAAACTCCAAGTTTTAAAAAATTTCTGTGGGATAGAAACATTGAATCTAGCTGAATTTCACTCCACCAGCTATTTCAAATTTTGAGTCCTTGAACATGAAGCAGTATAAAACAACAACAAATTAATTTTAGAAAACTTATTTCAGCTGATGTTGTTTAAAGGCCAAAGAAAAACGTTTTGTCTTTATTGAGATTTAAAAATGGACAAACAAAATGAGGTTGAAGCAGTTTTGTCTAGTAAGTAGCCCAGAGAGAACAGGCACTGGTATAACCATGAAACCTCACATAAGCTACAAAAACTTCCTGTGTTTTCATTTCCTTGTCTGTAAAATGATAATAGAACAGATTTTGTAATTTCTGTTGCTATTAAATGAATTAATATAAGTGAACTCTCCATTGTCAGGCTACCTCAAAGGAGATATTTGACCACTGTGGCTGTTATTGATGATAAGAATTATTGACTCTACTTCCCACATTTCACTTTTAAACCCCTTCAAGAGGGAGAATGCCACCTGACTCCAACCTGTCAGGCTGCTGGGCTATGCGTGTGTGGCTGAGACAGCACTGGGGTGACTTTGCCTGTATAGCTGCATGTTCCATAACTCACCACACTTCACATTTAATGGCAGAGATATTGTCCTTTACCTTTGAGAAAAATTGCTTAGGTGGTTATTTTCATGACTCACAGCAGTAGGCAAATGGGGATATGGTGAGGGATCTTTGGCCGTTTCAGTAACGTGGATCGTCGTTTTTTCAGATGGGTAAAGAAGTGGCAATTTGATTACAGGTGAGCTTCCCATTCTGATCTTACCATCAGGGCACGGCAAGGATCTGATCTTCACGTCCAAATTTTCTTGTCCATTTTCTGTGGTGATCCAGACCTGTGTAAAAGGGTAACTAGTAAATCTATAAACAGAAAAGACATACTTTATAATTTACAATAGCCTAGATGTAGAAATGTCCTAAATGTCCATCACTGGATGAATGGATAAAGAAATTGTAGCATATACGTACAATGAAATATTATTTGCCCTTAAAAACAAAGTGAATTTGCCATTTGTGACAACACAGCTGAACCTGGAGGATGTGATGCTGAGTGAAATAAGCCAAGCAAGGGAGGACCAAAACTGCATGATCTCACTTCTATAGAGCATCTGAAATAGTTGAAATTATGGAAGTAGAGTGTAGAATTATGGCTGCCAGGGACTATAGGTGTGCTGGGAGGAATGGGGAGTTGTTGGCCAAAGGTCTTACAGTTTCAGTTAGACAGGATGAATGGGTTCGGAAAGCTAATGTAGAACAATGTGAATATATTGAACAATACTGTATTATATGCTTGAAATGTGCTAAGAGGGTAGATCTTAAGTGTTCCCCCCAACCAAAATAAAGTTGATAACTATGTGAGGTGATAGATACGCTAATTAGCTTGATTGTGGTGATTAATTCACAATGTATACCTATATCAAAACATCAAGTGGTATACCTTAAGTATATATCGTGTACATTTGTCAATTGTATCTCAATAAACCTGGAGGGAAAAAGACACACTTTAGTCCAAGTAAAATTAATCTGCTATCCAGTGATTCTGATTGAGAACTTGAGAATGCAATGAGTCAATGGGAAGACAATTTCTGATACTCTATAGAAGTGTTCTTTTCCCCAGCTCAGTGTGAGTTCTGCTGTAGACTCAGGCCCACATTTAGAGAATTTCTCAGATTTCTATGGGAACAAGTCAGTATATTGTTTTCCCTTTAATCTGTTGTAGCCCAAAATTTTATAAGACATAATAGAAATAAATTACTAGAACAAAGAAATGAAAAGACATAAGGAATACAAGCCCTGCTATTCATTTGTTTTCGTTTTTGATTTTTTAGATTCAACAGCCATAAATTCCACTGGTAAGTCATACTCAATTTTCTAAGGGTTCACTTTCAATTCTGGTGTTTATTTCCTTGCAAGCTGACCACAGAGTCCTGACATCTCAAAAATAAAGAGCCCTTCATGTCACAGACCCTCCAGAATATAAATTCTTTAAAGGACCCTGAGTGGCCAGGCTGGCAGCTCCTGCAGCTGTCAGGGATGTGCTATGGACCCTCTCCTTCCTGGTGTCCTCCAGAGAAAAGGGGCAACTTCCCGGGGCCAAGGAGACAAAGACACTGTTGTGCAGAAGTCCAGGGGCTGATGCACCCCAGGGTGCAGATGCCTTGCTGAGGTAGCAGAGATGCCATGGATTCTTGCATCATCAAGTCGCATTTCCCCACAGTGCTCAATGCCTGCTATCTTGCTCTTCTTCTCCTTCAAATTCCCACCTTTGGAGGCATATGAATGACTGTGGGGTTCGGAAAGTTGCACATGGAATCAAGGAACATTTTAAATTATTAAATAATTCATATTACTCTTAAGTAGCTATCTACCTACTAAGACACAGCATGTGAAGCACAATATTGATTTTTTACATTGGCAACCAGATGGATGAATGCTAACATCACATTGTGAACGTTTTGATTTTTCTTAAATTATCTAATAAGGTCTAATAGAATTTTTCAATAGAAAAAAATCTCAGCATTTTAAGTAAAATTATTTTAATTTAATATTCAAAAATTTTTTTGTTTAACTGACAAATCATAATTGTATACAAGTATGGGATACAACATGATGTTTTAATATATGTATTCACTGTGAAATACTTAGAACAAGTTAATTGATATATCTATCACCTGACTTATGTTTCTATTTTTTTGTGGTGAGTCATTTGAAATTTACTCTCTTGTCAATAGATCTAAGTCAGTCCATGTCAGAATTCAAATAAGAATAAAATATTTTTCTGCATGACTTCTGGATCTTATGTAAATGAGGTTATGGGAGTAGATAGTTGAATGTACATCACTTTCTCTCCCATAGCAAGATCTTAGTTTCAAATACGGCTCACCCAGAATACCTCACTGCAAGCCTGCCAGTCTTAGATGGAAGCTAAGGGGGCAGTTTCCTGGGAAGGGATTTGGAGGCAGAAGAGAAAAGACAGCATATGTTAATATGCTTAGTGCTCATCTTCCAGTGAAGGAATGTTAAAGAGATATCACTTCAAGAATAAAAACTCATATTGTAGTTCATAAATTTTTCTTCAGCCATAATAAAAGGGACTAGATTTACCATCCTGCCATAAAACTCCTACAAAACCAGCCAAATTATATAAAACAAATTGTTTTCAGATTATGGAAAATAGGCAGCTCAAGAAATGTATCCTCAAGAGAAGGTGAGTTGAGCCTCACGAGTGCCCAGTTAAGTATTTGAAAAGAGCTTCCTGGCCACAGGATGGAAAGGGACAACCCAAACACAGCCAAGCATTTCTGCTGAATTAACGAGGCAGAGATCAGAGTTTTAGGTGAATAACGATAGTAGAGTTTGTGAGTTTGTGATGTAGATTGTTTAAGCCAAGAAGGAACTGCACACACACACACACACACACACACACACACACACACGAGAGAGAGAGAGAGAGATAGAGAGACCGAGGGAGAGAGAGAGAGAGAGAGAGAGAGGTTGAGAGAGAGACAGCAAGCACTGGAGATCAACAGGCTCACTTCTGGCTGAGTCCTGGTCTGTGAATATGTGTGAAGAAACTCCAAAGGACAGGGAAGAAACCAGCTGGGAACATGTCTAGAGTTCACACAAGACAGAATAGTTTGTGACCCCACCAGATAGAGTAGAAATATTTCCTAATAATGTCCCATGGGTAGAGTTCTTAGAAAGGCATTTTCTCAGTAATGGGGCCAAATCAGCCCTAAACAAAAGGCTCTTCTGGATCTTCCCTAACCAAGATCAAAAACAAAGCTCAAAAGGTTTCTAAGTAACTTCAGCTCTAAGTAAATTAATTGTGTTGCAGAGCACAGCCCCAAGATATTTAAAACAATATGAAGATATTCATCATCCAAAAATGTAAAATGTATGATGTCTGATATCCAATAAAAAATTACCCGGCACAGAGGGATTGGGGCAAAAACAAAACAAAACCCATCAATCAATAGAAACAGACCAAGAAATGACATTGATGATAGCATTAGTAAACAATAACATGAAAATAGCAAATGTAAATACACTCCAAATGTTCAAGAATGCAGAATAAACATGGATATGATGATGAAAGAAATAGAAGCTGTAAAAATATTCTAATAAAACTTTTGGAGATAAACTAGTAAATTTCTAAATAGGAAAGTTACACTGAATGGGATTAAAACATATTAGACACTGAAGAAGAAAAAAGTTTAATGGGCTTAAAGGAATAGCAATGGAAACTATCTAAAATGAAACACACAAAGAGAAAAAAAGGCCTACAACATAAAGTAACAATGAGCTAGTGAACAAGTCACCTAAAAAATGTGTCATCAAATTCCCAGAAGGAAAGAAGAATAACAGAGAAACAAACAAAAAACTGAAGAAAGAGTAGTTGAAATTTTTGCAAATTCAGTGAAAACTATATTCCAATTCCAGAAAGCTCAGCAAACATCAAGCAGAATAAAGAACAAAAAAATTATACTAGGCAGCATCACAATCAACTTGCTGTAAGTCACTGATAAAGAGAATGTATTAAAGGCAGCCAGAGGAAAGAAGGCATATTATGTATAGAGAAACACATATAAAAATGAGGATGAATATCAGAAACAATGGAACCCACATCTTTAAAGCACTGAGAGAAAAAAGCTGTCAAGTTTATAATCCTATATCTACAAAAATATTTTTTCCCCAAAATGAAGGCAAAATAAGTATCCTTTTCTTCCCAGGCATTCAGAAACTTGCAGAAGTCCCTGCCAGTCAACCAACATTACCAAAAATATTAAAGAAGTTCTTTAAGTGGGAGGAAAATGATTCCAGATGGAAATTACAGTACACACAAATAAATGGAAGACATTGGAAACTATAAATATGCTAGAGGGGGATAAAAATACTTTTTTCTCATTTTAAAATTTCTTTAAGTGCTAATTGACATTGTACAGTAAATAAATATAATATATTTTAAATAAAATTTGTGCCATTAGGGAGGACTGGAAGGACATGAAAGTACACTTTTGTAAAATTCTCACACTGTTTATGAAACAGCACAGCATAGAAGATAGTCTGTGATAAGTTTAAGATGTACATTGTTAAGCCTAGAAAAGCATTTAAAAAGAGAGGGGAAAAAAGAGAGAGGGAAAAAAAGAGGGAGCATTCATACTAATGAGCCTATAATGGAGTTAAAATAAAATTAGAAAAGAAGTACTTGATTAACACAATAAAACTCAGGAAAGGGGGAAAACAGAAGCAAACAAGAGATGGAAAAAGGGAAAACATAGCAATTGCTAGGTTTAAACAAAACTGTATTAAAAATCACATTAAATATAAATGTCCTCAACGGCCCTAATAAAAGACAAAGATTGTCAAATTGTATGCAAAAAGCAAGACCCAACTCTATGCTCTCTGTACCAACTCACTTCAAATATAACATCTCAGATAGATTAAAAGTAAAGAGATGAAAAACATATCAAACAAACACTAATCAAAAGAATACCATGTTAGCTATGTTAATATCAGGTGGATATTAGAGAAACGAATACCATGAGAAATTTAAAAAAGTTATTTAATGATTATAAAGGGGTTGTATTAGTTTGTTTGTGCTGCTATAACAAAATATGTTAGACTGGGTGATTCATAAAGAACAGATATTTATTTTCTCACAGTTCTGGAGGTTGGAAATCTGAAATCAAAGTTCCATCAGGCTTGGTTGTCTGGTGAGGGTGGCTTTCTTCTTCTAAGATGACACCTTGTTGCTGCATCCTCCTGAGAGGAGAGATGCTGTGTCCTCATGTGGTAGAAGGCGCAACAGAGCCAAAAACTGCACGAAGCCTCTTTTATACAGGCCTTCATCCCATATCTTCATAGCCCATAGTAGTAAGGCTATAAGAAAGGAGCCCTCATGGCCTAATTACTTCTGAAAGGCTGCAGCTTTTATTACTATTATATTGGCAACACTTGAAATCTGGAGGAGACACATTCAAATTATAACAGGGGTCAGTTTGTCAAGAGGAAGCAACAATCTTAAATGTTCGTGCTATTAATAACAGTGCTTTAAAGCATAGAAGCAAAACTGATTAGAACTGTAAGGAGAAACAGACGGATGTTGTTAAACAGAGTATCATGCACTGATTATCAATCCCAAAAGAGGACCATAAACGTGCTAATTTCTGGTAAGGACCCTATATCTGGCATGTCTTGCACAAACCCATCTGCTAGAGATATTGCACAAGTCCAACCGCCATAGTATGAGTCTGGTGAGACAGAACACTCATACAAGTTAGAAAAGCAACTTTATTTCTCAAATATAGACAGCAAGGATTGACAGAATCCTGGAATCATGGCCAGTCAGACCCTAAGGCTTGGGAGAGTTGCACAGGGCAGACGGAGTCTCATAAGTGCATGTCCCACTTTGCACCACAGCTGGGAGACACTGGAAGCATTCCACTCTGGGTTTTATACCCTGAGGGTAACTGGGCCACAAAGCTAAATTTTTGCAGGACATTCTGCTCTGGGTTGGATAAGGACAAAGCCTCGTCTGTTCTGGACAGTTTCTTCTTATCTCAGGGCACTACATTCTCAGTACATTCTACAGTTCTTGAGAACGATAAGGAGGCCGGGAGGAAGAACTGGATTGGCCAAGATCATCTGGGAACCTGTCTTACTTGAAATGTATAATTAACATCAGAAATTTTCAGATTTTTCTCCCTATAACTGATAGATCAAGAAGACAAAAGGCCAGGCACAGTGGCTCACGCCTGTAATCCCAGCACTTTGGGAGGCCGAGGCGGGTGGATCACCTGAGGTCAGGAGTTTGAGACTAGGCTGGCCAACGTGGTGAAACCTCATCTCTACTAAAAATACAAAAAAAAAAAAAAAAAAATTAGCTGGGCATGGTGACGGGCGCCTGTAATCCCAGCTACTCAGGAGGCTGAGGCAGGAGAATTGCTTGAACCCAGGAGGCAGAGGTCGCAGTGAGCCAAGACAGTGCCATTGCACTGCAGCCTGGGCAATGGAGAGAGACTCTGTCTCAAAAAAAAAAAAAAAAAAAAAAAAAAGAGACAAAAAATCATTAGCAAGACAGAATGCTTGGATTAAGCTATCAACCAACGTGACCTCATTGACATTTATAGAACATTTTGCCCAATGACAGTAGAATACACTATGTTCAAGTGCATATGGACATACAACAAGACGGAACACCTTCAGAGCCATTAGTAAATATAGAAAACTTCACATTACACAAACAAGTTCCCTAGCAAAGATAGAAATACTTTAGATATCAATACATTTAAAATGCCCAAATATTGGAAGCCAACCAAACCATCCAACCAAACAAACAAACCCATTAATACATTGTCAAAGAAGAAATCATAAGGGAAATTAGAAACTGCAAAGTTAATATGTGGATTTTCTACCAAATATTAGTCTACAGCCATACCACCCTGAACGTGCCCTATCTTGTCTACCAAATATTGGTTTAAGCTAGTACTAGTATTTTCAACCCATCGAATAGTAGTAAAATGTCTTCCTTTTCCTAGCCTGGCATCTAGAAAGGTAAACTTGTTCACCCATTTAGATATTAATTAAGTACTTATTATGGGCAAGGTGAAGAGTGAGGAGTATCCAGAGCTGTTTCCACGCTGAATCCTTTTTTTTTCCTAAGAGACAAACATCCATTTGTCACTTGCTAGTGCTGGACAGTGGTCTATGGTTTACAAATACTAACTCATTTCACTTTATATTAACCTAATTAATAGATTGGCCCATTAAATCCTCCTTCTACTTATTTTTAGTACTACTTTTTATGGTAATTACCCACTTACAGATCTGTCTCCTTCCCTGGACTGTGATATGCTGAAGGCAAAGTGGAGATGACTCATCTTCGTGCCTTCCGAACCTGGCACATATGTTTTATTTATTAAATGAATTATTGGATGCATGTGTAAAATTGTAGCTCATACACAAGGTCCAAGGGCTGAGAATTATGATGAGTCACTCATCGTAATGAGTGGTTTTAATATTCCACATTCTGAAAACAGTATTTTTCATCATTATTATTACTATTGTTGCCATTATTACTATTATTAGAATATGGAAGTCCTTTCTTCCGAAATAATAAAATATACTCTCATGTTATTATTATAATTTGTGTAATTGTAACATTGAACTCACAATCCCTAAAGTGGACCGTATTTGTTTTTACTCTTACAAGTTTTTTAGCTCCAGGACATTTAATTATTTCTTTCTGAATCTGCATTTCTCAATTGATATTTATAAATCTTTGTTTCTGTGCTTGCCTGAAATTAGAAAAGTTCACAGTATGATTATCTGGTTGTTTTACAAGAGAAATAATTCTATGATACAAGTAAAGAAATACTTTAAACTGATGGCTATTCAAAGTCCTGCCTTTTATGCTGACTGCTTAAAATAGGCTTTTTATTATTTACTCAAGATAATGTACAGATATTCTAATGTGTATCAAGCCTTAGAATAGGCACTGAAAAATGGAGATCAGTAAAACACTTCTTATTTTGGGAGCAATTTCAAAATGGAATAAAATATTGATAGGTGCTAACATCTGGAATAGCTGAGTAGGGAGCTTGGAATAGCTCCTTCACAAAAAGCAGTGATACAACTGGACACACTTGTTTAGCCTGGGGCTGCAACCATTTCCCCCACCCTCATCCAGAGTTTGTGGCATAAGTTACACCAAGTGATGGGGCATCCCATGAGGACTGGCAGCTTTGCTGCCACGGGAGGATGACTTGAAAATCTCCAAGTCCCCAGGGGCATTGTCAGACGATGATATAAATCTCAAAGGTAACCAATAAACAAAATTTTGTGGTTGCAATAATGATTAGGACATGCAGCAAACTGGCAGAACAGCAAGAAATATAGCAGGGAGTTCTGGGAAATAAGATAGTGAAAGTGGGCTTTGATAAGCAACTTTATATTCATACCATAAATGATATTAGGGTGACAAACATGTTGAAGACTTTACACGTGTTCTGGAAAGACAGAGAAAGTCTTAACATCCCTGGATGAATGTGAGATCTTGCACATGCAGAAAGCAAAAGCTGGGCAGATATGTAAACTTCACAGACTTAGAATGCATTTCCCAAAGCAAATATAGATCCACCAGGAAAAAGCAGAAGTTGAACCGGTTCAATGTGTTTCAGCAAAACTTCTGACAAGTAAGCTTTGCTAACTCAGGGCCCACTCCTACAAGGCTGGGCTCAAAACAACAACAATCCCTCACCCCCCACAAAAACACAGAATTTAAAAAGCACTGGGCAGATACATCAGTGACCACACAGCAGCAAAGACAGATTCTATAGATTTGGTCTGGGGAAGTCAATAAACCCGCCATAAGAACAACAAGCTTCCAAGGGGGGAATGAGAATACAGGGTTGCTGCCATATGTTATTTACAATGCCCAATTTTCAAGAACAGTAACAAAATATGAGCCACTCAAAGGCACAGGACACTGTGACACATCCACTGGAAAATGGATGAGCACTAGGGAGCCAGATGTTTTTATTTAGCAAATCATTTGCTATAAATACGTTCAAAGCATCAAAGAAAGCCATGTCTAATGAAGCAAAGGAAAGCATGGTGATAATTATTTATCAAAGAGACTATCAATTCAGACACAAATTATTTTAAAAATTAAGCGGGAATTTTAAAGTTTAAATGTATAATAGCTGAAGTGAAAGTGTTACTAAAGGGACTCGAGAAGAGATTTGAGCTGGCAAAATAAGCAAACTTGAATATAGACAAACAAAAATTATGCAACCTGCAGAAAAGAAAGAAAAAGAAATAAAAAACAAACAACGCCTCAAAGACTTGTAGAACACCATAAAGCATGAGAAACTTTTACCAACATATCTAAGAACCTAAACAAATTCTGAGTAGAACAAACAGAAAGGGATTCATACTGAGATGTATTATAATCAAACCATCGAAAGACAAAGACAAAGAAATAATCTGAACGAGCAAGGAGAAAGCAAAAGATTTTCATTGCATACAGAGGAACCTCAAATATCAATAGCTGATTTTTTACCAAAAGCCAGGGGGTGGAAGACAGATCAGATAACATATTCAAAGGGTTAAAACGATAGCAGCAAACACTCTTGTCAACCAAAAATTCTATTTCTAGCAAAATTACTCACCAAAATTGAAGGCAAAATAAAGCTATTTCGAAGTAAACAGAGATTTAGAGAATTTAGTGATAGCTGACCTACCTTACAAGAAATAACAAGGAAATTAGTTAGAAAGGAAATGACACCACTGTTAACTTGAATCCACAAAAAGAAATAAAGAACATGGCCAAATAACTATTTGGGTAAATAGAAAAGACAGTATAAACATATTTTCTTTTCTGTTGTTTTAACATATTGGAAAGACTTTTCATATAATAATGACTATAAACTTATATTGCTAAGTTTTTAAAATATGAATTATGAAATATGTATGTACATATAAATATGTAACATATATAACAATGATAGCATAAGAATCATGAAAGAAATTCAGCTATATTGGAGTTTAATTTCTACATTTTGCTGAAATTAAGATTGTTTTTCTTATACATGAATGTTCATATCAGCATCATTGATTTGTAGCCCCAAAGTTGAAACAACCCATATATATAACAACCTAGTAACAGGTAAACACAATGAAATATTATTCAGCCATTAAAAGGAGGTAAGTCCTGATTTATGCCACAACTAGATAAACCTTGAGAACGTTGTTAACAATGCCAGACAACACAAACGCTACATATTGCCTCATTCCATTAATATGAACCGCCCAAAATAGGCTTATCCATAGTCATAGAAAGCAGATTACTATTTTCCTGGGGTTGGAGTGAAGGAAGGGAGGAATAGGACCTGACTGCTCATGGGTACAGGGTTTCTTTCTGAGGTGACAAAATGTTTCAGAATTAGATAGTGGTAATGATTGCATAATTTCGTGAATTTACAAAAACAACTAAGAACTGTATATTTTAAAAGAATAAATGTTGTGGCATGTGAATCATATTTCAGTAAAATACATCAGTTGAGTCAAGTTAGTCAATATTTTTCAAGTCTTATATACTTGCTGATTTTTTACAATTTTAGTTGTTCTATATTATTATTGAGAGTATTGTATTAACATATGCATCTATTATTGTTGATAGTGTATTTTCCCTTCAATTATAGTAGTTTTGCTTCATGTACTTTGCAACTATATTGCCAGATCAACATATGTGTACAATTCTTATGTCTTCCTGATGAATTTACATGTTTATTATTATAAAACCTACTTCTTTGTGTTGACTAACCATTTTTGTCTTAAACTCTATTTTGTCTGACATTAGTATAGAGGCATCACCTTTCTTTTGTTGACAGTTTTCAGGATAATATCCTTCCCATCATTTTATTTTTATCCTATTTGTGTCTTTGAATCTAAAGTGTGTCTCTTACAAAAGCATTTAGTGGGATTATTTAAAAAATTCATTCTTTCAATACATATGTCATATGATTGATGTTTTTAATCCATTTACATTTCATGTAGTTACTGATATGAGGGATTGACAAGTGCAACTTTATTAGTTTTCTATGTCTTAAGTTTTTTGTTTCTTTATTCCTTTATTAGTACCTTCTTTGAGAAACATTGATGTTTTCTATTGCACAACTTTAATTTTTCTGTTGTTTCACTGTATTTTAAAATTATTTCCTTAGTGATTGCCTTGGAGATTACAGGTAACAACTTTTAACAATATAGTTTGAATTAATACCAACTTAATTTCAACTGGGAATGTATACGTTACTCCAATATACCTTCATTCTTCATGCCCTCTCTTTTGTGCTCTCATTATTATACAAATTACATCTTCATAGATTTTATGCCCCCAGCACAAATTTATAACTATTGCTTTATGCTATTATCTTTTAAATCAGATAGCAGAAACAATTATCAAAAACAAAAAATACACCTATATACTGTCCTTCATATTTACCCATGTAGTTAGCTTTATTGGTACTTTTTATTTCTTAATATGAATTTAAGTTAGCCTAGTGTTCTTTCATTTTATCATGAAAGTCACCTGTTATTATTTCTTGTGGGCAAAGTCTGCTAGTGAAGAATTCTGTCAGTTTTCGTTTTTGTGGAAACATCTTAATTTCTCTTTCATTTTTGAAGGATAGTTTTGCTAGACAGAGAATTTTTGATTGACAATATTTCCTTTCAACACTTTATTTTTTTAAATTTTTTAAATTATACTTTAAGTTCTAGGGTACATGTGCACAACATGCAGGTTTGTTATATAGGTATACATGTGTCATGTTGGTTTGCTGCACCCATCAACTCATCATTTACATTAGGTATTTTTCCTACTGCTGTGCCTCCTCCAGCCCCCCACCCCCTGACAGGCCCCAGTGTGTGATATTTCCCACTCTGTATCCATGTGGTCTCGTTGTTCAACTCCCAAGTATCAGTGAGAACATGCAGTGTTTGGTTTTCTGTCCTTGTGATAGTTTGCTGAGAATGATGGTTTCCAGCTTCATCCATGTCCCCACAAAGGACATGAACTCATCCATTTTTATGGCTGCATAGTATTCCATGGCATATATGTGCCACATTTACTTAATCCAGTCTATCATTGATGGACATTTGCTTGGTTCCAAGTCTTTGCTATTGTGAATAGTGCTGCAATAAACATACGTGTGCATGTGTCTTTATAGTAGCATGGGTATATACTGAGTAATGGGATTGCTGGGTCAAATGGTATTTCTAGTTCTAGATCCTTGAGGAATCGCCACACAGTCTTCCACAATGGTTGAACTAATTTACACTCCCACCAACAGTGTAAAAGCGTTCCTATTTGTCCACATCCTCTCCAGCATCTGTTGTTTCTTGACTTTTTATTGATCGCCATTCTAACTGGTGTGAGATGGTATCTCATTGTGGTTTTGATTTCCAGTTCTCTGATGACTGGTGATGATGAGCATTTTTTCATATGTCTGTTGGCTACATAAATGTCTTCTTTTGGAAAGTGTCTTTTCATATCCTTTACCTACTTTTTAATGAGGTTGTTCGTTTTTTTCTTGTAAATTTGTTTAAGTTCTTTGTAGATTCTGGATATTAGCCCTTTGTCAGATGGGTAGATTGCAAAGACTTTCTCCCATTCTGTAGGCTGCCTATTTACTCTGATGATAGTTTCTTTTGATGATAGTTTCTTTTGCTGTGCAGAAGCTCTTTAGTTTAATTAGAACAAATTGGCTATTTTGGCTTTTGTTGCCATTCTTTTGGTGTTTCAGTCATGAAGTCTTTGCACATGCCTATGTTCTGAATGGTATTGCCTAGGTTTTCTTCTAGAGTTTTTATGGTTTAGGTCTTACATTTAAGTCTTTTTTCCATCTTGGGTTAATTTTTGTATAAGGTGTAAGGAAGGGATCCAGTTTCAACTTTCTACATATGGCTAGCCAGTTTTCCCAGCACCATTTATTAAATACAGAATCCTTTCCCCATTTCTTGTTTTTCTCAGGTTTGTCAAAGATCAGATGGTTGTAGATGCATAGTGTTACTTCTGAGGCCTCTGTTCTGTTCCCTTGTTCTATATATCTGTTTTGGTACCAGTACCATGCTGTCTTTTAGCATAGTTTGAAGTCAGGTAGTGTGATGCCTCCAGCTTTGTTCTTTTTGGTTAGGATTGTCTTGGCTATGTGGGCTCTTTTTTGGTTCCATGTGAATTTTAAAGTAGTTTTTTCCAATTCTGTGAAGAAAGTCAGTGGTAACTTGATGGGGACAGCACGGAATCTATAAATTACCTTGGGCAGTGTGGCCATTTTCACAACATTGATTCTTTCTATCCACGAGCATGGAATGTTCTTCCATTTGTTTGTGTCCTCTTTTATTTCATTGAGCAGTGGTTTGTAGTTCCCCTTGAAGAGGTCCTTCACATCCCTTGTAAGTTGGATTCCTGGATATTTTATTCTCTTTGAAGTAATTGTGAGTGGGAGTTCACTCATGATTTGGCTCTCTGTTTGTCTATTATTGGTGTATAGGAATGCTTGTGACTTTTGCACATTGACTTTGTATCCTGACACTTTGCTAAATTTGCTTATCAGCTTAAGGAGATTTTGGGCTGAGATGACAGGGTTTTCTAAATATACAATCAAGTTTCTGCCGAGAGATCCACTGTTAGTCTGATGGGCTTCCCTTTGTGAATAATCCAACGTTTCTCTCTGGCTGCCCTTAACATTTTTTCCTTCATTTCAACCTTGGTGAATTTGACATTTATTTGTCTTCGGGTTGCTCTTCTTGAGGAGTATCTTTGTGGTATTCTCTGTGTTTCCTGAATTTGAATGTTGGCCTGCCTTGGTAGGTTAGGGAAGTTCTGGATAATATCCTGAAGAGTGTTTTCTAACTTGGTTCCATTCTCCCCGTCACTTTCTGGTACACCAATCAAACGTAGATTTGGTGTTTTCACATAGTCCCATATTTCTTGGAGGCTTCGTTCGTTTCTTTTCACTCTTTTTTCTCTAATCTTGTCTTCTTGCTTTATTTCATTAATGTGATCTTCAATCACTGATATCCTTTCTTCCACTTGATTGAATTGGCTGTTGAAGCTTGTGCATGCGTCATGAAGTCCTCGTCCCATGGCTTTCAACTCCGTCTGATAATTTAAGGTCTTCTCTACACTGTTTATTCTAGTTAGCCATTCGTCTAACCTTTTCTCAAGGTTTTTAGCTTCCTTGCAATGGGTTAGAACATGCTCCTTTAGCTTGGAGAAATTTGTAATTACTGACCTTCTGAAAATTACTTCTGTCAACTCGGCTAACTCATTCTCTGTCCAGTTTTGTTCTCTTGCTGGCAAGGAACTGCGATCCTTTGGAGGAGAAGAGGTGCTCTGTTTTTTGGTATTTTCAGCTTTCTGCTCTGGTTTCTCCCCATCTTTGTGGTTTTATCTACCTTTGGTCTTTGATGTTGGTGACCTACAGATGGGGTTTTGGTATGGATGTCCTTTTTGTTGATGTTGATGCTATTCCTTTCTGTTTGTTAGTTTTCCTTCTAATAGTCAGGTCCCTCAGCTGCAGGTCTGTTGGAGTTTGCTGGAAGTCCACTCCAGACCCTGTTTGCCTGGGTATCACCTGCGGAAGCTGCAGAACAGCAAATATTGCTGCTTGATCCTTCCTCTGGAAGCTTTGTCCCAGAGGGGCACCCACCTGTTTGAGGTGTCTGTCAGCCCCTACTGGGAGGTGTTTCCCAGTCAGGCTACGTGGGGGTCAGGGACCCGCTTGAGGAGGCAGTCTGTCTGTTCTCAGAGCTCAAATGGCTTGCTGCTGAGAGAACCACTTCCCTCTTTAGAGCTGTCAGACAGGGATGTTTAAGTCTGCAGAAGCTGTCTACTGCCTTTTGTTCTACTATGCCCTCCCCCAGAGGTGGAATCTATAGAAGCAGTAGGCCTTGCTGAGCTGTGGTGGGCTCTGCTCAGTTAGTGTTTCCCAGCCTCTTTGTTTACACTGTGAGCTACTCAAGCCTCAGCAATGGCAGACACCCCTCGTCAAGCTGCAGCATCACAGGTCCATCTCAGACTGCTGTGCTAGCAGTGAGCAAGGCTCTGTGGGCAAGGGACCCACCGAGCCAGGCATGAATGGTTATCTCCTCATTTGCCGGTTGCTAAGAATTTCCTACTGTGGGAAAAGCGCAGTATTTGGTCAGAAGTGTACCATTTCTCCAGGTACAGTCTGTCACAGCTTCCCTTGGCTAGGAAAGGGAAATCCCCTGACCCTTTGTGCTTCCTGGGTGAGGCGACACCCCACTGTGCTTCAGCTCTCCCTCTGTGGGCTGCACCCACTGTCCAACCAGTCCCAATGAGATGAACCAGGTAACTCAGTTGGAAATGCAGAAATCACCCGTCTTCTGTGTCGATCTCACTGGGAGCTGCAGACCAGAGCTGTTCCTATTTGGCCATCTTGGAAGCAGCCCTTTCAACACTTTAAATATGCACCCACTGCCTTCTGGCCTCCACTGTGTGTGATAAGCAATAAACTGTCTTATTGAGGATACCTTGTATGTGAAACATCACCTCTCTTGCTGATCCCAAGAGTCTCTCCTTGTCTTTGTTTGTTGATAGTTTTGTTATGATACAGGTAGATGTGTGTCTCTTTGAGTTTATTTTACTTGGAGAGTAAATTTTTAGGGTTTTTAGATTAATGGTTTTTTATCAAATTCGGAAAATTTTGGTTGCTATTTTTTCAAATATTCTTTCTGATTCTTTATATCTCATCTTTCTTTTCTCATGGTGTAACTCATATTGTACACATATTGGTTTGCCTTATGATGTACCACAGACTTTTGAGGCTCTTTTCATTTTTCTTTGTTATGTTTTCTTTCTGTTCCTCAGATTGCACAATCTCAGTGGACTTACCTTCATGTTTGCTGATTCCGCCAGCTCACATCTATTGTTAAGTGCTTCTGATAAAATTCATCTCAGTTATTATACTTTTCAATTCCAGAATTTACAAACACACAAACACACACCCCATTCAACAGAAATAGAATATAGATATATTTATTATCATATTGTAGACTATATATAGAATTGAAATAAAAAAGCTTTTTTGATAGTCTCTATTTGGAAGAATATTCTCATCATTCTTATACTTCCTTTTAGTTTTGTTTTCAACAGATATGCTCTTTTTTCCTATTTTATTTTTAAAATTATTTTTATTTATTTTTCACTCTCATTTTAGATTCAAGGATGCATGTGCAGGCTTCTTATACAGGTAAATTGTGTGTCATGACGTTTTGGGCACACATTATTTTTTCACCCAGGTAATAAACATAGCACCTGATAGGCAGATTTTTGATCTTCTCCCTCCTCCCACCCTCCACTATCAAGTAGGCTCCAGTGCCTGTTGTTCCCTTCTTTGTGTCCATCTGTACTCATTGTTTAGCTCCCACTTTTAAGTGAGAATACGCAGTATTTAATTTCTGTTCCTGCATTAGTTTGCTTAGGATAATGGCCTCCAGCTTCATCCATGTTGCTGCAAAGAACATGATCTCATTCATTTTTATGGCTGTATAGTATTACATGGCATATATATAACTACATTTTCTTTATCCAGTCCATCATTGATGGGCACTTAGGTTGATTCCATGTCTTTGCTATTGTGAATAGTGCTGTGATGAACATATGCATGCATCTTTATGGTAGAACGATTTACCTTCCTTTGAGTATATATTCAATAATGGGATGGCTAGGTCAAATGGTACTTCTCTTTTAAGTTCTTTGAGCCATTTCCTAACTACTTTCCACAATAGCTAAACTAATTTTTATTCCCCTCAGCAGTGTATAAGCATTCCCTTTTCTCTGCAACCTCACCAGCAACTGTTATTTTTTGACTTTTTAATAATAGCCATTCTGATTGGTGTGAAATGGTATCTCATTGTGGTTTCTATTTGCATTTCTCTAATAATTAGTAATACTGAACATGTTATGCTTATTGGTCACATGTATGTCTTCTTTTGAAAAGTGTCTGGTCATGTCCTTTGCCCACTTTTGAATGGTGTTGTTTGTTTTTTGCTTGTTAACTTGTTTAAGTTCCTTATTGACTCTGGATATTAGACCTTTGTTGGATGTATAGTTTGCAAACATTTTCTCACATTCGGTACATTATCTTTTTACTCTGTTGCTAATTTCTTTTGCTGTGCAAAAGCTCTTTAGTTTAACTAGGTTTCATTTGTCAATTTTTGTTTTTGTTGCGGTTGCTTTTGGCATGTTCATTAGAATGATATTTAATAGGTTATCTTCCAGTTTTTGTACTTTTAGGTTTTACTTTTAAATCTTTAATTCATCTTAAGTTGATTTTTGTGTATGGTGTAATGAAAGGGTACAATTTCAATCTTTTGCATATGGCTACGCAGTTATGCCAACACCATTGATTGAATAGGGAGTCCTTCTCCCATTGTTTGTTTTTGTCACCCTTGTTGAAGATCAGATGGTTGTAGGTGTGTGTCTTTATTTCTGAGCTCTTTACTCTGCTCCATTCATCTATGTGTCTGTTTTTGTAATAGTTTCATGCTGTTTTTGGTTATTGTAGCCTTTGTGGTATGGTTTTAAGTTGGATAACATGATGCCTCCAGCTTTATTCTTTTTACTTGGAAATGCCTTGGCTGTTTGAGCTCTTTTGTGGTTTCATGTGAATTTTAAGATGGTTTTCTTGAATTCCTTGAGAAGTATTTTGTTTCTACATTAATTTTAGAATAGTTTTTGCATAATTCTACAAAAAATGACTTTGCTAGTTTGATAGGAACAGCAATGAATCTGTAAATTGCTTTGGGCAGTATGGCCCTTTTAACAATATTGATTCTTCCTACCTGTTAACATGGGATGTTTTCCCATTTGTTTGTTTCATTTTGGACTTCTTTGAGCAGTATTTTGTAATTCTCATTGTAGAGATCTTTTATCTCCATGGTTACCTGTATTCCTAGGTATTTTATTCTTTTTGTGGTTATTGTGAAAAAGATTGCATTTTGTTTTTGGCTCGGCTTGGATGTTGTTAGTGTATAGAAATGCTACTAAGTTTTGTACATTTATTTTGTATCCTGAAACTTTGCTGAAGTTGTTTATCAGATCTAGGAACTTTTGGCCAGAGACTACGGGGATTTATAGGTATAGGATCACGTCATCTGCAAGCAGAGATAGTTTGACTTCTTCTCTTCCTATTTGGATATCTTTTATTTCTTTATCTTGCCTGATTGCTCTGGCTAAGACTTATGTTGAGTAGGAGTGGTGAGAGTAGGCATCCTTGTCTTGTTTTGGTTCTCAAGAGGAATGCTTCCAGTTTTTGCACATTCAATAAGATGTTGGTTGTGGGTTTGTCCTAGATAGCTCTTATTATTTGGAGGTATGTTTCTTCAACGCCTAGCTTGTTGAGGGTTTTTAACATGAAGAGATATTGAATTTTATTGAAAGCCTTTTCTGTATCTATTCAGATGATCATGTGGTTTTTGTTTTTAGTTCTGTTTATGTGGTGAATTGCATTTATTTACCTATGTTGAACCAACCTTTTATCCCAGGGATAAAGCCTATTTGATTGTGGTGGATTTGCTTTTTCATGTTGCTGCTAGATTCAGTTTGCTAGTATTTTGTTGAGGAGTTTTGCATCCATGCTCATCAAGGTTATTTGCCTGAAGTTTGTGTGTGTGTGTGTGTGTGAGTGTGTGTGCTTTCAGGCAGGTTTTGGAATCAAGGTGATGATGGCTTCATAGAATGAGTTAGGGAGGAGTCCCTTCCCAATTTTCTGGAATAGTTTCAGTAGGAATGACACCAACTCTTTATACCTCTGGTAAAGTTTGGTTGCGAATCTGTCTTTCTGATTGGTAGGCTTTTTATTACTGATTCAAGGGATTCAGACTCACTGTTGATCTATTCAGGGGTTCAGTTTCTTCTTGGTTCAATCGTGGGAGGTTTTATGTTTCCAGCAATTTTTCTATTTGTTTTAGGTATTCAGTTTGGTGCATAGGGGTGTTAATAATAGTCTCTCAGAGTTTTTTGTATTTCTGTGGGATCAGTGGTAATGTCCCCTTTGCCATTTCTGATTGTGTTTATTTTTATATTCTCTCTTCTTTGTTAGTCTAGTTAGTGGCCTATCAGTCTTATCTATTCTTTCAAAAAACCAGCTCCTGGATTTGTTTATCTTTTGTATGGTCTTTTGCATCTCACTTTTGTTCACTTCAGCTCTAACTTTGGTTACTTTTTGTCTTCTGCTAGCTTTGGGGTTAGATTGCTATTGCTTCTCTAGTTCTTCTAGGTGTGATCTTGGTTGTTAATTTGAGATCTTTGTAACTTTTTGATGTGGATGTTTAGTGCTATAAACTTCCCTCTTAACACTGCTTCAGCTGTGTCTCAGAGATTCTCATACCTTTAGTTTGTTAGGTCACAATTTCCTGTTTTTTTCCTTTCTTTTTTTTTCTGAGTCAGATTCTTTCTCTGTCATCCAGGGGTCTCACTCTGCCACCCAGGCTGGAGTGCAATGGTGCAATCAAAACTCACCACAGCCTTGACCTTTTGGGCTCAAGTGATGCTCCTGGCTCAGTTTCCTGAGTAGCTAGGATCACAGGCAGATGACACTGCATCAGGCTAATTTTTAATTATTTTTTTCTACATACAGGGTCTTACAATGTTGCCCAAGCTGGTCTTGCACTTCTGGGCTCAAACGATCCTCTTGCCTTGGCCTCCCAAAATGCTGAGATTACAAGTGTGAGCTACTGTACCTGGTCTTCCTTAATTTTTGAGCAATTCAAAATATAATTGGTACAAAGTATTTGTCTAGTAAGTTGAAAGTTTGTGCTCTCTCAAGAACAGTTTCTATTGGGGGCATTGTTCTTTATTAATGGGTCATATTTTTTGTTTTTTTTTCATTTCACACAGTTTATGTTGAAAAATGAACATTTTAAATAATATAATGTGTCAACTCTGAAAATCAGATTCTCTCCTTTCCCTAGCATTTGTTATTATCGTCATTTGTTATTGCTGTCACTATTGTTTACTACAGACTTTTCTTAACTAGTTCTTTAAAATATGTATTCTTCATTGTATGTAGCTACTGAGGTCTCTCCTTGGTCAGCTTAGTGGGTAGCTAATCAATGGACAGATATTTTTCAGAGTTTCCTGGAACTGATAAATCTCCCCACCTTGGCAGAGGGTCTCTGTGTGCATGTTGGGACACACCTTCAATGTTCAGCCAGGTAGTTGAAAATTACCTTAGTCTTCACTTCCTGCTTGTGCGGAATCTGAAGAACAGACAAAAGTGAGAGCTTAGGGCCTTCTTGGGTATGAGCATGAAGGTAGCCTTGGACATGAACATACCTCTATACATGTGTTTGAATTTACAGAGTCCAGGAATACTTTGAGGCTTTTTAAAGATTTCTCTGGATATTCCATTCACCAGCTTTTCTTTTCCAGCTTTTTGGTTTACCTATTGTTGGCTTCAACTGTTGTGTGTTGCTTCAGAGAGCTGAAACATTAAACAATTGTCTCTTACGGCTTTTGCCAAATGTATCTGGGGAAAAGCTTGTTTGCCCTTGCAGAGCTTTAAATTAGGTCAAATAATGAGGGCCTATTAAGTGGGTTCTTCCAGGGAATTCCATTACAGGTAAAACAATGAAAGTTTCTTTAGTAAAAGAGCCTTGATGGAGCTCGAGAACTATTCTGCTTTTTCTATTGGCTACCAGGCTCATAGTTTTCACTGTGGTGGTGAGCTCTTAGTTTTGAAGACTATGGGAAAGCCATGGAAGGTAGAATGGGAATACAACTTAAAATGCTACATTGCTTGCTCTTCTTAGAGAGATTTCTTTTCTTGAATAAATTCACCTTAATTGCTTCAAGCCTTTGATTAAATTTCAGAATTTCAAAAATGTTGATTTTGACGATGTTTTGCCAGTGTTCTCATGCTTTTACGAAGGAGTAGATATTCAGAGGTTCTTACTCTGCCATTTTTACCTGGCCTCCTTAGTTAACATTAAAATATGCAACCCAATAACTGTAATAAGTATTCTTTTCAAGTTCCAATGTGGTGTATTCTCCAGGATAAACCATATGTTAGGCCATGAACCAATATCCAGTAAATTTAAAAGGATCAAAGTCAAGCAAACTATGATTACCAACTGCAATGAAACTAAATTAGAAATTAACCACAGAAGGAAATTTCAGAAATCCACAATATTTGGATATTAACACCACATCTCTATATAGCCTATGTGGCAAAGAAGAAATCACAGGTGAAATCATAAAATATTTCAAGCTGACTAAAATTAATATGCAATATATCAAAATTTAAAAGGCAAAATTAAATCAGTACTTAAATCAAAATTGATAGCTATAAACTTCAGTATCAGAAAGGAAGACATATATTAGTAACAAAATGTACAACTTAAAAAACTAAAAAATAGAGAATAAAATAAATCCAAAGAAAACAGAAGGAAATAATACAAATTTGAGTGAAAACTAGTGAAATGAAAAACAGAAAAACAATAATTAGTAAATCTAAAACTGATTTATTTAAAAAGATATAAATTGACAACTATTTATCAATAATGAACCTGAAGAAAATGAAGGATGACAAAAATGATCAAAATCAAGTATGAAAGAAGGCACTTAATGACAAACTTTTGGAGGAAATCAAATCATTATAAAAGAATACTAATAAAAAGGTGTTTATAACTTTACACTAACAAATTAAACAACTTAGATAAAACAGGACCATTTCCAAGAAAGATACAAATTACTAAAACTGACCCCCAAAGAGAAAGCAAATCTAAATATTTCTATAACAAATACAATTATTGAATTAGTAATTAATTAGTTTTCACAAGAAAAAGCCCAGGGTCATGTGTCTGCACTGATTAATTCTAATAAACATTTAAAGAAGAAATGCCACCAGTCTTGAACAAATTGCCATAAAATTGAAGAGAAAGGATAACTCCCCAACTCATTCTATGAGGCCAATATTATCCTTGTGCAAAAGCCTGATGAAGACATCACAAGAAAAGAGAACTACATGCCAGTATCTCCCATGAAAATAAATGCAAAAACTCTTAACAAAACATTATAAAATAATGTAATCCAACAGTATGTAAAAGGATTATATGCCATGTCCATGTGATGTGGCATCTGAAAAACAGTTAATATAACTTACCACATTAGTAGAAAAATCACATAATCATTGCAATAGATACACAGAAGACATTTGACAAAATTCATCACTTCTTCATGACTAAAACTTTCAACAAACTAGGAATTAAAGGAGAACTCTCCTAAACTGATAAAGAGTATCTATGAAAAACCAATAGCTAACTTCTTAGTGGCAAAAAATGGAATGTTTTCCTTCAAAGACTGGGGAATATACATGGATGCCTGCTCCTACCACTTCTATTAAGTATTGTGGCAGAGCTTCCAGTGAGTGCAGTTGAGCAAGAAAAAGACATAAATGGCATCTGGATTGAGAAACAGAAATTAAAACTGATTTTATTTATTTATTACATGATTTTCTACATAGAAAACCCTTTTAAAATTTTTGAAAAGCCAAGGCTTTTCTTCTTTCTTTTAAAAATTTTTTAAAAAAATTTATAATAGTTGTAGATTTACAGCAATATTGCAAAGATAGTACAGAATTCCCATATACCTCATACATAGTCTCCCCTATACCTCATACATAGTCTCCCCTATATTTACTTATTTATTTACTTTAAAATGTTTATTTTAGGTTCAGGAGTACATATGGACGTTTGTTTTACAGGTAAACTAACATGGGGGGTTTCTTGCACAGATTATTTCATCACCCAGGTACTAAGCTTAGTACCCAATAGTTATTTATTTTTTTCTTGCTCCTCCTCCTCCTCCCACTCCCCCTCCTTCCATTCTCCACCCTCAAGTAAGCCCAAGTGTCTAGTTGTTGCCCTCTTTGTGTTCACGAGTTCTCATCATTTAGTTCCCACTTATAAGTGTGAACATGAACGTGAAGTATTTGGTTTTCTGTTCCTGCATTAGTTGGCTAAAGATAATGCCCTTCAGCTCCATCCGTGTTCCCACACAAGACATGATCTCACTTTTTTTATGGCCGCATAGTATTCCATGAAATAGTGTATATGTACCACATTTTCTTTATCCAATCTGTCATTGATGAGCATTTAGGTTGATTCCATGTCCTTGCTATTACAAATAGTGCTGCAATGAACACTTGTGTTCATGTGTCTTTATGGTAGAATGATTTTTATTCCTCTGGGTATATACCCAGTAATGGGATTCCTGGGTCAAATGGTAGTTCTATTTTCAGCTCTTTGAGGAATTACCACATTGCTTTCCACAATGGTTGAACTAAGGAACTTTTGAAACACTACTGGAACTAATAAACTACTTCAGTAAGGTTAGAATATACAGAATCAACGTATAAATACCAATTACCTTTCTATATATCAGCAGCAATGAAACATATGAAAAAGGAATTGAAAAAATAATGTATTCATGACAGCATCAAATTCAATGAAGGAATTAGAAAATAAGAGAATTGCAAGGCATGCACACTGAAAACCAGAAAACATTGCAGGCCAGACGTGGTGGCTTGCTCCTGAAATCCCAGCACTCTGGGAGGCCAAGGCAGGTGAATCACCTAAGGTCAGGAGTTTGAGACCAGCCTGACCAACATGGTGAAACCCCGTCTCTACTAAAAATACAAAAATTAGCTGGGTGTGGTGGCACGTGCCTGTAATCCCAGCTACTTGGGAGGCTGAGGCCGGAGAATTGCTTGAACCTGGGAGGCAGAGGTTGCATTGAGCCAGGATTGTGCCACTGCACTCCAGCCTGGGCTATAGAGTGAGACTCTGTCTCAAACGAACAAACAAATAAACAAACAAAAAAAAATGCAGAGATAAATAAAATAAAATCTAAAAAATGAAAAAATGGACCATGTTGTTAATTGAAATTTTCAATACTGTTAAGATAACAAATCAAACTATTGATTGAATGCAATCTCTATAAAAAAAACCCATGAGAATGTATGAAAATGCAAATAACCCAGAATAGCAAGACAGTTTTGTAACGTAAGAACAAAGTTGAAGAATTTGCACTTTCAAAATGTACTATTAAGGATAGACATACGTATAGGTCAATGGAATAAAGTTTAGAGTTCATATGGAAATCCTTACATTTCAGTCAATTTATATTTGACAAAGTATTAAGGTGATTTAATAGTGAAAAAATAGTCTTTTCTATGTATAATGTATTGGAGCAATTTGGTATTTACATGCAAAAAGATGTATCATACACAAAAATTTACTCAAATTGATCTCAACCCATATGTAAGAGTACAAATATAAAACTTTTAGAGAAAACATGAGAGAAAATGTTCATGACTATAGGTTATGCAAAGGGTTGTCAGATACGCACCAAAAAAGAAAAAAAAAGGTAAATTGTGCTTTCTCAAAATGAAAATCTTTTGAACTTCAAAAAAAAAACCACTAAGAAAATGAAATGAAAAGACAAGCCATATGCTTGCAAATCACAAATATAATGAATGATAATTTTCATATAACAACTATATATGTTTAAATGAACAAATTAATAAAATTCAAAATGCATTTCACAAAATAAGAGACACGATATCTAAAAAGTAAGGCACATGGGCTGTGCTCTACAACATTAGTAATTAGGAACATTATAATTAAAACGGTAATGAAATACTGGTTCACCTACCGTAATGTTGGTAATCAAAAACAAAGACAATAAGATGTGTTGCTTAGAATATGGAGAAACTGGAGTCTTCATACATTGCTGGTGGGAATGTAGAATGATGCATCCACCATGAAAGACAGCTCCCAAAACATGCTAAGTAAATAAGTCAGGCACAAAAGACTACATATTTTGTGATTCCATTTATATGAAATATCCAGAAAAGCCAAATCTATAGAGAAAGAAAGTAAATTAGTGGTTATATGGTGCTGGAAGAGGGAATGAGAATGAATACTAATGCGAATGAAGGATCTCTCTGGGGTGATAGGAGTGTCCTAAAACTGAACAATGGTTGCATAATTCTTTAAATTTATGAAAAATATCTGAATTGTACACTTAAATTGGGTGCATTTTATGGTATATAAATTATACCTAAATAAAGCTCTTTTAAAAATATAATAAGCATTGAGTTCCTCATCACTGACAATGTGTATGCATATGACTAATAATCACATGCAAAGGGAGTGTTGGAGGGGATCCACTCTGTAGTTAATGGTTGAACTTCATAATTCCACAAATATTTTTCAAAACACATATTTCATGAGTCTATAAAAATCTGTGTGTGCTTTACAGGTAGTGTGCAAAATATTTAAACAGCATCTTATCATGGGTGTTGAAGATTTTGCTCTCATAAGAGATGAATACAGCTTTAGTAGCAACATTGCAAGAAAAAGAAATAATTTGTAGGTTTTATTCCCATGAGCAATTCTGTCCACAAATTGCCTTGGGACTGTAAAGCCTTAGCTCTGAAGTAAAAGAGATAATTTCTCAAAAGTATCTGCTACAGATGGAGTAGAAGGAGAGCACTCAAAGGTTTCTAAAAACAGACACACTTACCTTCAGACACTGCTTAGAAAACCAGTAAGCTGTATTTTGGTTGGCCAGATAACTTTATCCTAGGAAATACTAGAAGACTGTATATTTTTCCTCCCAAAAGGAAGAATGCTCACATTGTATTACAAAAATAAACAGAGACGGTTTATGAGGATGCTTGAGAAATTGGATTAAAAAGAGGGAGAATGGGATCATTAGTAATGCAGATTAAAATAAAACAAGGAATAAAAGAAAATGTAAAAATTAACATATAGATACTATGCCTTGAATATTTTATTCCAAATGATCATGACTGATAGCAAGGGCTTTACAGATTCTTCAGTAGCAGAGCTAACTCACTCATAGTCACAGACATCTATGAATGGATTCTGAATTTGGCTTTCATTATTGCTATTGCAAAGACAGTTATCATTCTTCTTGCCACTCTTTTGAAGGTAATATTTTTTTCTCTACAATAACTTTTTATCTTTGAATTTTAGCAAATTGACTATGATATGTCTCAGTTTAGTTGCGTTGTGTTTGTTACTTCTTCAGTATCACTGAACGTTTTAGGTTTTAGGTTTATGACTTTCATCATTTATAAAATTACTTAGCATCAGATCTTCACGTATTTCTTCTTTTCTGATCTCTCCTACTGGGATTCCAATAATATTTGTATTGAATGTTTTTACTATATCCCACAGGTTTCTAATTCCCCTACTCCCCTCTCCCCCACCATTCTTTCATCTACCTATCACTTTATTTGGGTGTTTCATATTGTTCCTTTTTCCAGCTTACTATTTCTACCTTAAGTTATATCCAATTAATGATTTGGGGTGTTGTATTGTTCATTTTTAGAATGTCAAATTACTTCTCTTTCTTTGTAGATTCTTTTTTTTGAAGCATTTTACTTTTCATCTATTTGTCCTGCTTTTCCTCTATCTTAATAAACATTTATCATAGTTATTTTATATCTTTGATATCTATATCACTTTTAGGTGTGCTTCTGATGTCTCCTTTTTAGCCTATACCCCTTTCTTCTCCCACATGACTGTTAATTTTCTGTTGAAACTGAGACATTTTGTATACATTAAAAGAAAAAAAAATTGTAGAGGTTCCGGATCACGTTATCATCTACTGTGAGAACTTCTCCATTTCCCTGATTACCTTAATTCAGTCATAGAGGAGACAAAGTGAAGGTTGGATTGCAGCTGTGGTAAGCGTCAGTATTCCTTTGGTGTACTCTAATTCCAGATTGTGGACTTCTTGAGCTATCAATCGAGAAGTTGGCATGCCATTGTCCCTTCAGGAAGAAGACATTGTGAGAATATCCACTGCAATTTTGAAAGATTAGAATAGCTAAGTAACTAAATTAAAGTTATTTAGCTTCTCAATGTGTACACTTTCATGCTTTGGTAAGATTCTTGAAGAAGAGATCAGGTTTGAGGTTTCTCCAGCTAACAATTGCATCATTTTGTTCTCAAGGACCAAAAGCTCTGTTTATTCCACATTCCCCTAGCAGTTGACCTCTGTCAGGGTTCAGGCTTGAGTTCCCAGCCTCTTTAGATAGAAAAAGTAGCTAAAAGGAAGATCTTCTTCTCTTTAAAAAAAAATACCCTAAAACATGAAGAAAGATCAAAACAATGTGACGCCCAACAGGAATGCAGGAACATGTCTAAAGAGGACTCTGATGACCACAGGTTCAAAGAAGAACATCCAGGCTATAATTCTTCAAGTATGGTGGCACCTGGAGTGACAAAACATTATGTGACTTGGTGTTCTGGTCTTCTCTAAGCACTCTTAGGTGGCCTGCAGAGGCAGAGTAGAAGAGATAATGACGTGAGTGGAAGAGATAATGGTAGCTGAAATGCTATCATTGTGAAGAGTGCTCAAATAAGAAAGGACAGGGGAGAGCGGTACCACTTTGATTTAAAACTAACCTTGAAGTTACCTATCTTGGTTAGCATGGTGGATACTATGAATTATAATTCACAGAAACATAACTTGGAAATTCACTTTGAACCAGTAAGAATAACTGCTGTCCTGAAACACTGATCCACAGCCCTCACTACAGAAACTTTACCAGGAATAATTCAAAGATGAGTAATGATCTGAAGGTGTTAGTACTATCCAAAAATCCCAGCAAAGCTCTATTCAAATTCTACGTGAGAACTAACATTCAGAGAATTGTCTATCTAAGGGCAGAATAGACATTCTTCTCACACACAAGTAAAATATTCATCAAGATAGACCACATTTTGGACTACAAAAATACAACTTAGCAAACTTAATGAATAGAAATTATACAATCTATGTTCTTAGAACACACTGGAAATTAAGAAAAGAAAGTTAGCTGAATTTGGAAAATAAACCACACATTTTAAAATAACGTAAATTAAAGAAGTATCAAATTTAAAATATTTTAACTAAAAATGAAAGTACAACTTATCAAAATGTGTGGAATACATCTAAAGTAGAGCTTAAAGGGAAATTTATAGCATTAAATGAATATATTGGAAAAGAAGACATATATAAATTGATAATGTAAGCAGCCATCTTAGGATAACAGAGAATGAAGAGTAAAATTAAACCTACAGCAACAGAAAAAGGGAAATGATAAAAATTAGAGCAGAAATCAATGACACAAAACAGGAATAAAGACAAAATTCTTAAAAACCAAGTTATTTGAAAACATCAATAAGAATAATACAACTTTAGCCAAACTAACCAAGAAAAAAAAAGAAAATATATAAATCTCCAATATGAGGAGTAAAACACATCATCGCTATTGATCTACATCTTAAATTTGATAACTCAGATGAAATGTACCAATTTCTTAAAAGACTCAAATTACCAAAACTAACTCAAGCCAAAACAGATAATCCAATTGTCCCTACATCTGTAAATGGAATTAAATAGCAGTTAAAAGCTCAAATAGTTTCTCCGATGGCTCTAACAAACATTTTAAAAAGAGGGCTTGGCATGGTGGCTCACACTTGTAATTCCTGCACTTTGGGCAGCTGAGGTGGGAAGGTCATTTTGAAGCAAGGTGTTTGAGACCAGCCTGGGCAACACAGCAAGACCCCCATTTCTACAATTTTTTTAAAACTAGTTGGGCATGGTGGTGTGCACCTCTAGTCCTAGCTACTCTGGAAGCTGAGGTGGGAGAATTGCTTGGGCCCAGGAGTTTCAAGCTGCAGTGAGGTTGAGCTATGATTGTGTCATTGCACTCCAGCCTGGGGCGATAGAGCAAGACCGTATCTGAAAAAAAAAAAAATACAAGAAATAATGCTAATTATACAGGATCTCTTCCAGAAAATAGAAGTGAACACTTTGCAGCTGATTTTGTCAGGCCAGCATTACCCCAGTATCAAGATCAGATAAATGCAAGAAAAACAACAAAACTACGTACTATTATATCTCATTAACATAGACATAAAAATCCTTAACAAAATATTAGCAAATACAATTATATTTTAAAAAGGGTAACACATCATCATCAGTTGCTATTTATTTCAGTAATGCAAAGCTGATTCAACATTTGTGAATCAATCTATCATTATATTAACAGACTGTATAAGAACAAAACATAATAAAAGCATTTATCAAATGTCAGCACTCATTTATAATAAAAGTTCTCAAAAAAATCTCTGAGAATAAAAAGAAACTTTCCTGAGGGGAGTATTTCAAAAACAAAAACCAAACTAAACAAACAAAAAATCCCTTAGAACTGGCATTGGGTTTAATGGTGAGATAATGAAAAGTTTCTTTCTAAGATTGAGAACAAAGCAATGATTTATTTTCTTACCACTAATTTTTGACATCATGCTGAAAGTCTTAGCTAGAATAATAAGATAAGAAAAATAATAAAAGATACACAAGTTTAAAATATAGAAATGAAACTATATTCTATATATCCAAAGGATATATACATTTTCCAGCAGAAAAATAACCTAAGAAATAAATGGCAGAGGAAGATCACTCAGCAGAGGAAGTAGTTTTGAAGCAGATAAAAATGGTGACCCATGATCTTTCTATCAGACAAGTTTAAATTCTGGCATTGAACATCAACAAGCAGCAATGCATAATGCAGAAGAATCAATACACAATAAGGATATAAGAGTAAAAATTAGCCATGCACTGAGAAACAAAATATTAAAATTCATTAAAAAAGAGAATTAGAATATAGCAGAAGCAGAAGACTTTAATTCATTCAGAGTTAAAGTGGAAAAGAATAAGGAGTTTGAATAACTAACGAACATATCAAGGGAGATATAACTGATATATGTATTGATTTACGCAGCTCGAGAATAGAAAGCCCATGGCAATTCATGATAATGGACCACATATCTAGTCAGTACATTCCATATTGTATAAATAGGTCAGGAAATATTCTCTTGACACAATGCAATACAACCACAAGTTAATCAAACAATTTTAAACAAAAGCTTAATTTAATAATACTACTGTCTTGAAATATTCCTTGAAGAATGAAATCATTTTATATAATATTTTTTAAACAAACAAAATAATGCAAAATATGGATATCAATATTTTAAATAAAATTTATATTATTAAATACTTCCATTATTGTAAAAGGAAAAAATGTATATAAATATATTGAGAATTCTACTTAAGAAGTTGGGGAAGAAAAGTAACGCAATAAGTATAAGAAAAATAGGATGGAAAAATTAATAAAGATACAAATGAAAATCAGTGAGTTACAAAAGAGAAAGAAATTCTTTAAAAAATAATATAAATGATTTAGGGAATTTAAATAAAAATAAAAAGGAGAAAGTAGCAATTTTGTAATGTTAGTGAAGTCAATGGAAAGTAAGCAAATCTACCGAGAATTTTAAAAAATATAAACTCAATTCTATGCAAACATATTTGGAAACCTAGGTCATATTTTTTATTTTTATGAAAAAGACAAAAACAATTCTATAAGAGTTAGGAAAGTTGAACAAATCTGTTGTCATAAAAAAGATCAAATACTCACCTAAAAAGTCTCAGAGTAATAACACATCTTAAAAACAGGACAATCTTAATGGTGTTCAAATTATCATAAGATCAGAAAGAAATAAAGCACTCAAAAAATTTTTTAAATCAGTGTAATATTGCTATCCAAATTCCCAAGTTCATAAACTAATTCCAACTTAACTACATCCAATAGCACAGTAAAAATACATTCTAACTAAAAGAGTTTTATTTCTGGAATATTTAAATATAATAGTATAATATGTTAGCATAATACATGTCACAATACAATATGTGGTTCTAATTTACCATGTAGAACAAAATAACATCATCCTCATAGATGTTGAAAATACAGTGAAAATATGCATCCCTTCTTCACTAAAAAGGAAGCAAAAGTTTTAATTAAATTAGAAAAAAATTATTTTTCTTTAAAATGGTGATATGCTTAGGGTTATGTGTCCAGGAAAACACTTTGAGCTATTTCAGAAATGTCCTAAGGTTGCTAGTGAGAAAAATAAATTAGAATAAATATTGAGTTATAAAAATTGGAAAAGGAGTCAAATTTTATTTATTTGCACATGATATAATAGTATGCCTGGAAAATTTTAGTGAACTTTCAGTTATACCCATTTTCAATTGTAAAATATAGCATACCATATAGACAAATAGCTTAGTATTAATATATAATATCAGATCTCTCCTGCATAAAATGCATTAGTTAGAAAATGTATAAAAGCTTGTATTTCATGTATAATAGAAAACACATTTTAAATAGCTAGAAAAATACTGAAAAATAAGGTTGTAATAACTATATGAAAAAACAGAAAACAACACTGGAATGGTGTAGCTCCCCTTGAATATAAGAGTTTAAATATCCCTAAGACCTTATGACTTTCCTTGGTAACTTATACATTTAATATGATAAAATACTCATTGTGATCACAATAAAACACTTAGTTTGCCCTCCCCATTTTTTTTTAAACTGGGCAAGTTGGTCCTAAACTTCATGCTTAGGTAATAAGTAAGAATATTCAAAAATATCTTGAAAAATGGAGTAGAAAAAGAGTACTGACGTCATGCCAGTATTAAAACATATTATCAAGTTACGTAATTAAATCAGTGTGGTAGAAATGCATGAAGAAGTAGTCTGAACAATGGAATGGAATAAAGTCCAAAATAAACAACACAAACAGAAACATATCGTCTGGACTATCAGTGGGGAAATGAGAGACTTTCCATAAATGACATTGAGACCACCTTGTGGCCTGTTGGAAAAAGGAGTTTAGTCTTGTAACAAAATAAAATTTAAATATAAAGTTATGGTCGAAAAGTACTAGAAGTAAACAATGTAAAAACACTGTCTTTAACAATTGTATAGTGAAGATAGCATGTATTTGCCTACAAGCCATTCTAGAAGAATTTTATAAATTTGACTACATAAAAAATAAAATGTTCTTCATGGTTAAAAGAAAAAGCCCAAAGACACATGCAAATGCAGAAAATACATTTGCACTTCTTATTGCAGACAAAGAGTGAATTAACTAGACATTAAAATGTCCCCTGGAAAAGGAAAAACCAAACCTTCTAGACACATGTGTAATGAGCAGGAGCAGACAGCTTGCAGAAAAGACACAGAAACATTTAAGTACTTGACAATAGGCTCAACCTCAAAACAGCAAGAAAAACTGCTTTCTTTTTTAACACCTAAGAAATTGGTAGAGAAAAAGAATTTATTGAGAAAAATAGCATTATTTTTTAAAAAGCATTATTTTTTAAAAAAAGCATTTATTGAGAAAAAAATAAATTAGATCCTCTCATAAATTTATGTATAAGTTGATAAATTATCTATGGAGAGTAACTTGATAGTATTTATCAAAGCAAAAATACCCTATTTTGCCACAATTTTACCTTTGAGGATTATCCTGTAGAAACTTTTAACTCATGCCTGAAATGACAAATGCATAAGAATACTAGTGTACCATTGCTGTCAATTTCATGGAGTTAAATTAGCAATGGAACAGCCATTAATAATGTTATACAGTATGATGCAGCAGGGAAAACGTGTGAAGCAGTTATTATGGAATGATATGGAATCTTCACCAAGATTTATTTGTTAAACAAACAAACAAAAAACAAGCCACAATAGGTACTAATATTTAGCTTGAGACATAAAAAGAGAAAGGGAACTGTTACTTGTTTGTCTCTGCTTAGACTATATCTCTAAGGACACAGAGAAAGTGGACAGTCATTGATGCTTCCAGATGTTGTTCTGAGAAGCTGAGGACCAGGGTATGGAAAAGACTTAACGCAGTGCTGGCTGCTATCTAGTTCTGAATTTCTCCCATATATATGTACAACTCATTAAGGTAACAAATTAAGAATGAATCTTGAAAGGAATGTTGAGGAGTACATGTACTCTCTCTCTCCTTGAACTTTCTTCAGGAACAAAATCTAAGAGTTGGAATAAACAACCCCTTTTCAGGCAGAGACGAAATCATTGAATGTATGATTAAAGATTTAAGTAAGGTATAATTTTATACACTTTTCTCAAGTCATTTAATCTCTTTCCTTTTCCTTTGCACAAAAGAGAATTATCAATCTTCAAATAACCTTATTATCACCCTGTGCCTAGCATCTTTCCTCAGATATAACAGTTTGGCATAAATGTGTATAGAAGAAAATGCAAATTTCTGCAAAACAGCAAATCCAAGGCAGTGGATCAGGTGCATAGAGAGTCACTTTCCTGTATATGTGAGCTACTGTATTCCTAAATATTCACGGAATAGCTTCCATGTCCTGCGTTCTGTTCACATTGTTTCTCAGGTTTGACTGGGGGCCACTCACCACAGCAAAGCTAAGCGCTCCTCTTACGGGGACACTGATAGTCAGTGGGGTCGTCAGTGTCCTTAGACTGACCTCAGAGGAGCAGAGAAATTCAGACCACGTTGATTTTTTTAAAAGACCAGTTATTTCAGATGACAACTAGTGAACAGAAACCTGCTTTACTGGGTACAATGAGAAGAACTTACTAATAAAACTGATAACAAGCAGTCTGAAAGTCCTACTACTGGAAGAGCATTGGGAGGGCATGAAAACGTCTAGTCTGGAAGGATAATTTGTGATAATCATTGCCTTCTAATTTTTTCTTTGCAATTTCCAAGGGCAGAGTGGACGGTTCAGAGAGCAATGGGTGCAGCTGGTGCTGGGAGAAGGCCAGTCTCAGTTGAGGGTGTGGAAGTATTGATCCCACAATGGAAAATGCTGCTTAAGAGGAAAAGAATGCTCAAGGGAGAGCGGGAAGAGTGCATCCAACCTCACTGCCACTGGGGTCCCGGAGGGAGAGGGCCTTGGAAGTGCTCTTATTTGGGGATGTGGATGACATCTCTGAGGATTCCAAGGGCAAATATGCAGAAGCCCAAGAAGCACAGGGTCAATCTGGAGGCTGCAATCTGAAGACAAGAACAAATATCACGTGAATAAATCAGGACACTGAGACGGTCCTGGGAAGCTGAGCTGCAGGACAAAGGGCAGCTTGCAGCATCCCCAGGGCTATTCCACCAGTCTGTGGAGACTCAGCTTGACAGTGAGTAGAGACTGGCCAGGCACCATGCCTAGGGCTTCACAGCCCTCGTCTCATCTGGGTCTTGTCATCCCTATGAAAAATGACAGAGATGAAGAGTCTCAGGGAGCTGAGAGTCTCGCTAGAGTTACCTGGCCAGCAACTGAGAAGTAAGCCCTTCATTCTACAACTCCTCCATGTAAAATCCAATGCTGTAAATACAGCTCCCACCCCCAGCATAAATTGTGTGAGGTATGTACATGTTCCTACCAGCAAATGTGAGCTGACAAAATCACTGCTCTTCTTAACCATGTTTATTGTATAACTGTTAGTAGATAATATCATTTTACAGCATTATTTTCAGGACATTTTTTTCAGCCACCAAGTGCTTATAACACATTTTAAAGGACGCACTGATTGGTTTATTCGACAAATATGTATCAAGTAACTTCATGTAGGAGGTGCTAGAGCATAGCCCCAATCCCCAAATTCATGCCTCAGGTGACCTTCCCTTTTGTGGTGGGAGGCAGAAACGAGACACCTGAATAAAGTGTCTGGCCAGGCTCCTTACTGTGCAGACCAACTAACAGGACACAAGGGAGGGCCAGTGGATGGAGAAGGGCTCTTTCGGCAGACAGCCCAGTGAAGTGGGGAGTAAACCTTGCGAAGGGTGGGGAAGACAGGCTCCCAGAGGAAGGAAGTGGTCAAGTCCCCAAGGCAGGAATGAAGTTGGCAAGTGGCCCTTAGTCCTAGAGAAGGCCGCCATGGCTGCCCCAGAGGGAACCGGTGTGACGAACACGTGGCCCCTGAGATGGCTGCTGTCCCTTTGTGGCCATGCTGGCTCTGCCTGCCTGCTTTGAAGGCAACTGGATGATTCTGCCTCTTTGTCACTCACAGAGACGCTGCCATCCCTCTAGGGAGCTCCTGGCCTGATCCTGAATCCTGCAGTCAGAGTCAGCTCCATCCACCTGTGAGAGCAAAGGACATTCCCTCCCCAGCTCGGCCGCGTCTTTATTTCCTGGGTGAAAACTTTTCTTTCTAAGGCCTTTATTATTGTAGTGTTGAAATCGTGAGATTTAGAGCATCTTCTTCCTCCTGGGATGAGCTGTGGGGTCAGGTTCCCAGGAGCGAGTCTGCTAGCAATGGTCTCTCAGGACCAGGCGCTGGAAGCTGATTGTCGCAGCAGCAGTCTGCTCCCCTGAGTTCTGAGAGGGGCGAACCCATTCAATACCCACAACAGAGTCCCATCCTGAGAGGGTGTCAGGTGTAGATCTGCTCACGTATGCTTCTCCTGTCCTGTACTTAGTGTTTAACCCGCCATGAGGACGGCACATTCATCCACATTAAGGCTCTCCTATTGTGAACTGATGCATTTCAACATGGGAATATCATGACTCGTCTTTTATCTGTTTTCCTATTGTTATGGAACATCTGAATTTCTTCTTTTGTGAATTGTCTGTTCGTGTTCCATTGCCGGGTTTTCTCCTGGGAGATCCTTTTTCCTGTTGACTTGAAAATTATTCATCTTTTGTGCTGCAGGAGAACAACTGGAATCTCTTAAATTACCTGTTCTCAGCAGTCTTGCTGAAGTTCACTGTGCAATCATTGAGCCTCTAGAGTAATTGTATAATTTCTTTCATGGTCACTTGTTTTCTGTATTTTTCTGCAGTTTTGGAAGTTTTGGTCACGGGTTTTCTATATTTTTCTGAATACATTTTGGAAGTTTGTTCCCCGAAAACGTATCTATTTCAACAAGATGTTAAAGCGTATTAGTGTAGCAGGTGTGAACATACACTGCCAAGAAAAGATGAAAATCACTTTGCTTTTATAACCATGTGAACTTCTCCCTCCCACTTGTGTTCCAACACAGCAGCAAATAGCTTTAATAATAATGCAATCTAGTGACGTCAGTGCTGTCTGTTAACTTTTTAGTGGCTTTCAGTTGAGAACTGTATTTCTTAGGCAAATGGTTATCCCAATGCAAGTATTGTTGTTACCAGGCACTGTCCACTTGAAGTCATTTTTCTGCTGTATCCTTTGAGACTAAGCTTCTCCCCATGATTCCTATAAAAGTGATGAGAAAGAAGAGAGAGGTTTACATCCAGCCTGAAGTAGCGAGGAGCCTCTGCCCAGGACTGTGCCCCTCCTCTGCAGACTGCCTGCCCACTCTGCATCACTGTTGTCCAGAGGACTGGGCGGGTCTGTGCCTCAGAGGCGCCATGTGGACAACCCTTCAAATACCAAATACCTGGCCTCTTCCTCCCTGACTTCCGGGAGACGCTTCCCTGCAATTGACTTGGATGCTTCATTTTGCCAGGTGGCTCCTTGGGACCTGTTCCCCTGGGCCTTAGGGAAATGTGGATATCCCTGACCAGTCTTGCTCTGCAGGCTTCACTGGCATTAGTGCCCTCCACCCCAGTTGTGTGGTTGCACAGTCCTTTGTGCATGTTTGGCTCAGGACATTTATGAGCCATGGACTTAGGAAGTCTCTGCAAGAGACGTGGGCATACCCACGCCATCCTGGGAGGTATTTTCAGGGCCCTCTGACTTTGGGCAGTGTGTGAATTTTCTTGGACTGTTGTAACAAATTACTATTATACAAACTGGGGGCTTACAACGATGAAATTTTATTCTCTTATGGTTCTAGAGGCCAGAAGTCTGAGATCAACTTGTTAGTAAGGCCATGCTCCTGGGGGCTCTAGGGGAGAATCCGTCCTTGCTTCTTCCAGCTTTGTAGTGGCTGCCAGCAACCCTGGGGTCCCTTGGCTTGTAGACACATCCTCAATCTCTGCCTTTGTCTTCCCATGGCCTTATTCTCTGTGTCTCAATCTCCCTTTTTTTCTCTTATAAGGACACAAGTCATTGGATTTAGGACCCATCTGTGTAATCTCGGACGATCCCTTTTTGAGATCTTTAACTTAATGACATCTGCAAATACTCTTTTTCCAAATAAGGTCACATTCTGAGATTACAGGGGTTAGGTCATGGACATGTTGTCTTTGCTAGGGTCGGAGGGGATGGTTGTCACATTTCAACCCACTAAAGTGGGGAATGATATAATGTTTTCCCCCATGGAGGGAAAAGCAGAAAAGGCTCCAAATCCTCCAGGAACTCTGCCAGCTCCAACAGGACCCTATTTCTTCCAGGTCACTTCATGTAAGAGTTGTCCAGCCCTCGAAAAGACACTTATGTTGATTTGCTCTGGGTTCACTACGTCTGCCGAGGTTTCCACAGAGCTTGTATGTTGTCCACCTGGGATTTTACTTCACAGTGAACTGAGTGGGAAATTATACTAAGAGAACGTAGAACTTTATTTGTTATCAGAAAATTGATATTTTACTACTATATTATAGAGATCTATACATATATGTAATATTCTTTGGATTTTTTGGTTGTCCGCTTATTCACTTCTCAGTGTTACACATTTGTATCTTTTCCATTGTTCTCATGCTATTTTGTGATATAGTATTGTTTTGTGTTACTTTTGTGCTTTTGAACAAGCCTGTTCTTAGATCTATTGATTTATCTATTTTCCATTTTCTAACTCATTACTATTTTAGTTTAGTTTTAAAATTCTTATTTTTTTAGTGAATTAAAAAAATTCTAAATTAAAATTTTTAGTTCATTCATTTAAAGCTACTGTTGTTTGTTAGTCCAAAAAAGCAGTAAGGTGATTAATTTTTCTCTGAACATAACTTTGGTCACTCTAAATTTTTCTATGTAGCATTTATGGTTTATCTCAAATACTATTATAATTAATTAAATTGTGTACCATGCATCTTCTCTTTTCATATTTGTGACCATTTACTTGTGTTAGAACATTTTGATTTCTGTAGAACTTAATTGTGCTTTGCCCATTACTATCCATTTTTATAAAATATCTTTTTGAATTCATTATTTTATTTTATTTCACCACCAGCTAGATAATTTCTTTGAGAATTTTCTTTTCAGGGTGAAACACTGGCACACATAATTTCAGTTTTTCTGCACATCTAAAGCTGTCTTCCTGTTGGGTTCAAATAAGTAATTTAAGAATACTTGTATCAGAATATTTTTGCTTCAGCTTGGATAGAACTGGAGGTCATTAGTCTAAGTGAAGTAAGCAGAAATGGAAAACCAAATACCGTATGTTCTCACTTATAAGTGGGAACTAACCTATGAGGATGCAAAGGCGTAAGAATGTTGTAAAAGACTTTGGGGACTGAGGAGAGAAGATTGGGAGGGGGAATGAGGGATAGAAGACTACACATTGGAAAAAAGACCACACTGCTCAGGTGATGGGTGCACTAAAAATTCCTAGAAATCACCACTAAAGAATTTATCCGTGTAACCAAAAACCACCTGTACCCCCGAAACTATTAAAATTTAAGAAAATTTAAAAAGTATTTTTGCTTCAAAATTCTTTAAGTATTGCTCCGTGGTCGTCCACATTTGAGGATGTTTGACACTGACGTTTGATATCTGATGTTTGAGGATGATGGTATCAATACAGTTGCTTTCCTTTGCAGGTCACTTTAAATGACCAGTGAATTGATGCATTTGTATATTCCAAGGACTTGCCAAGTTTCACTTAACCTTAAAATTGGAACATTTAATTAAGGAACATCTAGGTTTGGCTACTCCCCATTAATTCCATCTAGAATATGACAGTTCCTTTGAATCTGATATTTTCAATTGAGAGATTATTTTCCCATATTTGTAATTTGATTACTCTTTCTTAACTATATATTTTTGTTTGTTTAGTTGAAATTACCACATAAATTGCATTGGCTTTCTGATCTCCCTGTATTATTCTTTATATACTTACTTATCTTATAATGTTTATACTTTTTCTCTTTGTTCTGGGGTATTTAGTAATCTGGTATTTCCTTTCTTTTTCTCTGTATCCTAACCTGCTATTTACTGCCTCAACTTCATTTGAGAAATTTGCTAGTTTTCACCAACATTAAAAATTAATTCATGGTCCAATAGTTTTTTTTCACCAAATCTCAATAAAATGTTAAGCCTTTCTCTAGTTTTCTCCTGTTTCTTCAAGTAAATCTGTTTTATAAGGGGGCATTTGTTCTTTTTCTCCTTGAACTCCCATCTTACGATGTGGCTAGGATTTTTATCTCTTTGCTCTTTTTAATAAAAGTAAGAGGAGCTCTTTGATTGTCTGATATTGGAGATTGTGCAGGATCATATCAAGCTTGTGTGTTAGGAGCTGGTAAAGGAAAAAAAGTTTTATTTTGTTGGAATTCGTACAAAGCCAGAGAGCTTGTTTAGAGACTATTACTTTTAGGAATGTAGTGCCTTTCCTAGGAGGCCTAATTTCTCCACATCCTCGCCAGCATTTGGTGCTATTTTTTTTTTTTTAATTTTAGCCATTCTGATAGAGATTTCTCACTATCAGGGAAATTTGCATTTCCCTAAAGGCTAGTCATTTTGAACTAGTTACAACTAGACATAAACTCCTGCATTATGTGTTTATTTGCCATCTGTATTTACTTTTTGATGCAATGTCTCTTCATGTCTTTTTCCACTTTTTACCTGGACTGTATTTTTTTAACTGTTGAATTTTAAGAGCTCTTTTTATACATAAAGTGATTAAGAGCTTTTTTAAATATGTGGTTTGCAAATACTGTCTCCTAGTCTCTACCCTGTCTTTTTCTCCTCTTTCTTTCCTGATGCCAGTTTTCAAATTTAAATTTTTAAATTTTTAATTTTTGTGGGTACATAGTAGGTAGGTATGTATATTTATGGGGTTCATGTTTTGATACAGGTATGCAAAGTGAAATAAGCAGACCATGGAGAATGGAGTTTCCATCCCCTCAAGCATTTATCCTTTGAGTTAGAAACAATTCAATTACATTCTGTCTCTCTCTCTCTCTTTTTTGAGACAGGGTCTCACTCTGTCACCCAGGCTGAAGTGCAGTGACACTATCTCAGCTCCCTGTAACCTCCACCTCTCAGGCTCAGGTGACATTTCCACCTCAGCCTTCCTAATAACTGGGACCACAGGTTCACACCACCAATTACACTCTTGAAGTTATTTTATAATATACAGTTAAATTGTTACTGACTATAGTCACCCTGTGGTGCTACCGAAAATTAGGTCTTATCAATTCTTTCTATTTTTTTGTACCCATGAATCATCCTCACTACTCCTCTATCCTACCCCAAATTTTTAAATTTGATGAAATCTAATTTGTCAAATTTTAGTGAAGTCTAATCAATTTTTTTATGAATTGTGCTTTTGGTGTCAAGTCCTAGAACTGTCACATAGGTCTGAACATTTTATAGTTTTATATTTTATACTTAATTCCATGACATATTTTTAATTTTTGTACATAGATGGTGTGAGATTTATGTTGAGGTTATCTGCCTTTTATCTATTTATTGTCTATCATCTATCTATCTATCTATCTATCTATCTATCTATCTATCACCTATGTATCATCTACTTACTTGTTTATTTTGCCTATGGATTTCCACCTTTTCCAGCACCATTTATCGAAAAGACCCTTCTTATATTAAATTACTTTTGTCTGTTTGTCAAAACCCAGTTGTTATCATCTGTTTATAAGTTCGTTAGTGTGCTCCATTGACAGTCACATTGGTGCCTGTCTTCAACAATACTCTACTGTCTTAATCATTGTGGTAATACAGTAAATCTTAACATCCTGCTACTTCATTCTTTTTTTTCTTTTTCCAAAATTGCTTTAGCCATTTTAGTTCCTTGGCTTTCTATTTATGTTTTACAATAAGCTTGTCTATGTCTATAAGAACTATCACTGGGATTTTTTATAAGAGTATATTAAACCTGTAGGTCAATTTGGGCAGAAATGACATCTTTGGTATATTGAATCTCTTAACCCATGCTCCTGGTATGTTTCTATATTTATAAAAATTTCTTTAACATCTTTTATCAGTATTTTGTAACTTTCGACATACAGGTCCTATACTTGTTTTGCTAAACCTCTAGTTAGTTCCCTTCTCTCTCTCTCTTTTTTATTAAGCGACAGTAAATGATATTTGCTTTTTAATTTTGGTTTCCTCATGTTTGTTGTTTGCATATACACATGCAATTAATTTTTGTGTGATGATCTTTATTCTACAAACTTACTGAACTTGCTTATTAGTTCTAGAGGGTTTTTGGTTGATTCCTTGGGATTTTCTAGGTAGACAAATCATGTGAAAATAGGGACAATTTTATGTTTTCCTTTTTCGATTTGTATGCCTTTTATTTCCTTTTCTTGCCCTATTGCTAGGACTTCCAGTCGGATGTTGAATAAGAGCAGTGAGAGTGGGTATGCCTGGATTTTTGCCACTCTTGGGGGAAAAACATTCACTCTTTCACCATTGTTTATTATATTCGTTGTAGGGTTTTTTAAATAAACATTTTAAGGGACAGTATTCAGTTTATGGTAAACTTGTAAAGATGGCTAGAAGAATTCTCTCACTGTTTTTCCTAAGATTATCTTATATTAGAGTGGTATATTTGTTGTAAGTAATGAACCAATACTGATAGATTATTAACTAAAGAACAGATTTCATATGGATTTCCTTAGTTTGTATCTAATGTCTATTTTCATTTCCAGGATTCCATCTGGCTTCCCACATTACATTTAGTCATTATGTCTCCTTAGGCTCCTGTTGGTTGTGACAGTTTCTCGGAATTCCCTTGTTTTTGATAACCTTGACAGTTGTGAGGAGGACTAGTCAGGTATTTTATAGAATGTCCCTCAATTTGGATTTCTGATTTTTTTCTATTAGACTCAATTTATGCGTTATTGGAAGGAAGACTACAGAAATGGTTATTTTTATCACATCATATCAGGGGCACATCACTTCAACATGACTCACCACCGTTGACATTGACCTTACTCAGCTGGCTGAGGTCATGATTATCAAGCCTCTCCACTGTGAAGTTCTTCTTTCCCCTTCTCGAAAGCATACTCTTTGGGAGGAAGTCACTATGTACAACCTGTACTTGAGGAGTGGGAGTCAAGCTTCATCTCCTTGAAAGTGGACCCTGCATAAATTATTTGAAATTCTTCTGCATGTGAGATTTTCCATTTTTTTTCTATTTCTTCATTAAATCATGGATCTCAGTATGGACTTATGGAAATCTATGGTTTAGGTTATCAAAAACTTCTTTATTCTGTTGCCCAAATTGCTTTACATTTGGCTACTGAGAGCTCTCTCAGGCTTTCTTTGCTCTTTTTAACAAGCTCTCATTTTTTTGGTCCACTTTCTTCCTTTCTGGCTCCAGGCTAACAGATGCTCCAGGCTCATCTTGTATATTATTTGCTATGGACATGTAATCAGCCAATCCTCCAAGGAGGATTGGATTATTGGAGACAGTATTGGAAACCAGGACCTGGTGTTAAATGTGCTCATTGCTACTGGGATGTAGTTGCTGCTAGGTCCTCTCAGCTGATAGCACAAGAAAATATAACTGAGGATACTAACCTATGTGTAGACACACATAAACGTGCACGCGCATGCACACACACACACACATTTCTATATGTACCCACTGAGTCCACATTAAGCTAAACTATGTTCCTACTGATAACTCTAAATCTAATCCCTCACCACACCATCATTCTAACCCCCTCCCCTTGCTTATATGTAAATTCCCACCTAAGAAACCTGGTTTTCACTGCCCATATTCATTTATTTACTTGCTAAATTTCAGCATACATGTATAGCAGTATTAGACTTGTTAACCTATACTTTCATGGGCAACAACTTTATTCAATAGAGTACAGTGCTTTTTTTTGCCTTTATTATACAGACTCCATTCATTTTAAAGTAACTTAGGTCAGTATTTCTCCCCCTCAGTGACATTGTTTCAAATGTATGTAATAAAGTTAGCTGGTTTTGTCACTTCCTTCATTCCATACTGAGATTCCCGGATCTATAAATCATTTAAAAAATTTTGCGTAACCAAAGTGTGATGGTTAATACTGAGTGTCAACTTGATTGGATTGAAGGACACAAAGTGTTGATCTTCGTGTGTCTATGAGGGTGTTGCCAAAGGAGATTAACATTTGAGTCAGTGGACTGGGAAAGGCAGACCCACTCTTAATCTGGGTGGGCACAATCTAATCAGCTGCCAGCTCAGCTAGAATATAAGCAGGCAGAAAAATATGAAAAGAGAGACTGGCCTAGCATCCTATCCTACATCTTTTTCCCATGCTGGATGTTTCCTGTCCTCAAACATCCGACTCCAAGTCCTTCAGTTTTGGAACTTGGACTGGCTCTCCTTGCTCCTTGGCTGGCAGACAGCCTATTGTGGGACCTTGTGATCCTGTGAGTTAATACTTAATAAACTCCCATATATATATTATATTTATATTCCATTAGTTCTGTCCTTCCAGAGAACACTGACTAATACACAAGGCCTACTCATTGTGTTGTAAAATTCAGTGGACTGGACAAATGCATAATTTCATGTATCCATAAATACATACTACAAAATAATTTTATGATAGTAACAAAAATCCACCATGGCTTGCCTATTCACCCTACTTCACCATTCCCTCCAACTTCTGGCAATCATTGATCTTTCATAGTCTCCATAGTTCTGCATTTTCCAGAATGTTACATAATTGCAATCATTCAGTATGTAGCTTTTGAGACTGGCTTCTTTCCAGCTAAGTGGCTTCTTTCACTTGAGAATATATATTTGAGATTCAACCATGCCCTTTGTAGCTCCTTTCCTTTTTTCTCATTAAATAATATTTTGCTCTATAGATAATACCACAGTTTTTAAATCCATTCATCTATCGAAAGATATCATGGCAGCTTCCATTTTTTGGCAATTATGGATAGAGCTGCTATAAACATTAATGTGCATGTTTTTATGGATATATGCTTCAAAATCTTTTGGGTAAATATCTAGGAGTGTGAGTGCTGACTTGTTAAGACTATGTTTAGCCTTGTAAAAAATTGCCAAAATTTCTTTCCACTTAGCTGTACCATTTTGCATTTTTTTTTTTTTTTTGGTTTTGAGACAGGGTCTCACTCTGTCCCACTGGCTGGAGTGCAGTGGCATGATCATAGCTCACCACAGCCTTTGCCTCCTGGACTCAAGCCCATCCTCCCACCTCAGCCTCCTGAGTAGCTGGGGCCACAGGCTCATGCCACCATGCACAGCTAATTTTTTGATTTTTCTTAGAGATGAGGTCTCATTATGTTGCCCAGGTTGGTCTCAAACTCCTGGGATCAAGCCATCCTCCCACCTTGACCTTTTTAAGTGTTGGGATTATAGGTGTGAGCCACTGTGCCTGGCTTCAGTTTGCATTCTTAACAAGGAATGGAATTCATTCAGTGTTCAACAGAGTTCCTGTTCTCTATATCCTCACCAGCATTTTGTATTGTCATTTTTTAAATTTTAGCTATTCTAATATTTTCTCTACTTAATGGCAGCTGATTGTGGTCTTAATTTGTAATTCCTTAATGACAAATGATGTTGAAAATCTTTTAGTATGTTCTTTCCCATCTTTCTGGCTTCTTCATTGAGGTGTCTGTCCGTATTTTTACTGTTGACTTTTAAGGGTTCGTTGTATATTTTGGATATGACTTCTTTATCAGATGTAAGCTTTGAAAACATTTTTTCCAGGTCTCTCACTTGCCTTTTGATTCTCTTACCAGTGTCTTTAGCATAGCAGATGTTGTTAATTTTAATCAAGTTCAATTTATCAAAATTTTTTTCATGGATCATGCTTTGGTGTATCTAAAAACTCATCTCTAAACCCAAGGTCATCTAGACTTTCCCATTTTCTCCCAGAAGTTTCATGGATTTGTGTTTTAGAATTAGGTCAGTGATCCATTCTGAATTAATTTTGTGTAAGTTCTATGCAAAATCTTGTGTAACATCTGTGTCTAGGTTCATTTTGTCGTTGTTAATGTATTGATACTCTATTGCGCCAACAGCATTTGTTGAAGACTCTCCTTTATCCATTGAATTGACTTTGCTCCTTTGTCAAAGATTAATTGACTATATTTGTGTGGGTCTATTTTTGGGGTCTTTATTCTGTTACATTGGTCTATGTTCTCATTGTTTCACCAATACCATGTTGTCATGATTATTGTACCTTTATAAATCTTGAAATTGGGTAGTGTGAGTCCTCCAACTTTATCTTCTTCAGCATTTTGTTGGCTATTCTAGGTATTTGACTTTGATAATAAACTACAAAATCAGATTATTATCTACAAAATATATTGGTATAATTTTTATTGAGAATGGATTGAGTCCATAAATCAAGTTGGAAAGAATTAGCATCTGAAAGTATTGTCTTCCAATCCATAAAATGAAGTATTTAAACCTTCCTTTATCTCATTAGATGTTTGCAGTTTCCTCCCTAGTAGATCCTGTGCTTATTTTGTTAACATTCATATCAAAGGGTTTCTCCTTTTGAATACCATTGTGTATGGTATTTTAAATTTCAAATTCCAGTGGTTTCCTGCTTGTATATAGGAAAACAATTGACTGTTGTATATTACTCTTGTGTCTCTGAACTTGCTATAATCACTTATTTCTTACTAATTCGAGGAGTTTTGTCGTTATTGGTTCAATTTTTTTTTAGATATTTTACATTGACATTCATGATACCTACAAACAAAAACCATTTCACTTCTTGCTTTTCAACTTTTATTCCTTTATTTTATTTTGTTCTCATTTGCTATGAGCTAGCTAGCTCTTAAAACATGATGTTGAATAGGAGTGGTAAGAAAGGACATCCTGTCTTGTGTCTATTTTCAGGTGGAAAGTGTCCTGATTTTTAACATTAAGTGTGTTAGCTGCAGGGTTTTGTAGATATTCCTTATCAAAATGAGAAAGTTCTTCTTATTTTTCTAGTTTCTTTTTTTGAGAGTTTTATCATGAACGGGACTTGGATTTTATTCAATTATTTTTCTGGTCAGCTGGCATGACATAATTTTTAAATTGTGTTTATGTAGTAGATTACTTTGGCTAGTATTTGAATGCTGAACCAACCTTGCATACCTAGAATAAATCCCACTAAGCAATGGAATATAATTTTTTCCTATATTGCTGGACTTGGTATGAATTTTTTGGGGAATTTTTGCACCTATCTTAGGGATATTAGTCTGTAGTTTTTGTTTCTTTTGATGTGTCTGTCTGGTTTGGGTATTAGGGTAATGATGGCCTCAGAGAATGAGTTAGGAATATTCTCTCTGTTTCTATTTTCTGGAAGATGTTGTGGAGAATTGGTATTATTTCCTTTTTAATTTCTTGGTAAAATTTGCCAGTGTAACCATTGATGGTTTCCTTTTCAGAAAGTTTTACATTTTTTATTTAATTTTTAAATAGATACAGTTCTATTCAGGTGATCTATTTCTCCTTTTGTGAATTTGGATACTTTGTGTCTTTCAAGGAATTGGTCCATTTAATTTAGATGATCAGGTTTGTAGGTATAGATTTGTGCAGAGTATTCCTGATTATTCCCTTAATCTCCATAAAGTCATTAGTGATGATCTTTCTTTCATTTTTGATGTTGGTAATTTGTATCTTCTCTTAGTTGTCATAGCTAGGGGTTTATCAATTTAATTATCCTTTCAAATGACCATCTTCAGTTTTGTTGATTTTCTCCATTGCTTTGTTTTCAATTTCACTTCTTTATGCTCCAATATTTAGTATTGTTTTCCCTTTGCTTCTTTAAGCTTAAAATGATCCCCTGGCTGGGTGTGGTGACTCAAGCCTGTAATCCCAGCACTTTGAAGGGCTGAGGTTGGAGGGTTGCTTGAGGCCAGGAGTTGGACCAGCCTGGGCAATGTAGTGGTCGCTCATTAAAACCACACTCAGTGACCATTAAACAGAGAAAGTATTAGAATAGCTAAAATTTTTAAAAATGACAATACAAAATGTTAGTGAGGATATGGAAAACAACAGGAACTCTGTTGAACTCTGTCTCTACAAAAAAATAAAATAAAAAAATTTACTGAGCATGGTGGTGCATTCCTATAATCCCAGGCACTCAGAAGACTGAAATGGGAGGATTGCTTGAGTCTAGGAATTTGAGGCTGCAGTGAGATCTTACTGTACCACTGCACTCTAGCCTGGTGACAGACAAGACCCCATCTCAAAAAGCTCTCCTGTTGCTAATTCCCTAAGTGGGATGTTGGATTAATTCTCTTGAGACATCTTTTTTTCGCATGCCCTCTTTAGAAGTGTGTTGTTTAATCTTAAAATATTTGCAAATTTTCCAGGAATATTTCTGTTAATGATTTTTAATTTAATTCAGTTTTGGCCTGTGAACATACCCTGTATGGTTTCTATTTTTGCAACATTTGTTCAGGTTTGTTTTATGACAGTTTATTTCTTGTTTACTTTTGCAAGATAATTTCACTGGATATGGAATTCTAAGTTGGTGTTTTTTCTTTACTTCTTTCAATATTTTAAATGTTTTATTCCACTTTCTTCTTGCTTGCATGATGTAATTCTTATCCTTGTCCCTGTATAGATAAGATTTGCTTTTTAATGGCTTCTTTAAAGATTTTCTCTTTGCCTTTGGATTTCTACAGTTTGAAAATGATATGCCTAAGTGTAGTAAATATTTGGTATTTACTTTGTTTGGCATTTTTGAACTTTCTGTATCTCTGATTTGATGTCTGTCATTTAAAAATATTTATTTAATTGACAAGAAAAAATGTACATATTTATAGTGTACAACAGGTTTTGATATATGTATACCTTGTGGAATGGCTAAATCAAGCTACTAAATATATGTATTACCTCATATGCTTGTCATTTTTTGTATGGTGAGAACTTTTAAAATGTACTGTCTTAGTAATTTTCACAGATATAATATATTGTTATTAACTGAAGTCACCATAATTTACAACAGATCTCTTGAACTTATTTATTCCTCCTGCCTAACTGAAGTTTTCTGTTTTCTGACCACCATCTCCCCATCTTCTCCTTCCTCAGCCTAGGGTAACTACCATTCTACTCTCTACTTCTGTGAGTTCCAATTTTTTAGATTCCACATATGAATGAGATTATGTGGATTGTCTTTCTGTGCCTGGATTATTTTACTTAACAAAATGTCCTTCAGTTTCATCCATGTTATAACAAATGACAGGATTTCCATCTTGTTAGAGGCTGAATGGTATTCCATTATACGTATAGACTACATTTTGTGTGTGTGTCTTAAGCATCCATTTGTGGACATATGGGTTGATTCCATATCTTGGCCATCATAAATAATGCTGCGATGAACATGGGAGTGCTAATATTGCTGCAAAATACTGATTTCATTTCCTTTGGCTATATATTCAGTAGTGGAATTTCTATGTCATATGGTAGTTCAACTTTTAGTTTTTTTGAGGAACTTTCACACTGTTTTCCACAAGTGCTCTATTAATTTATATTCTCACCAACAGTGTGCAAGGGTTCCTTTTTATCTCCTATCCTCTCCAACACTCTTCTCTTTCATCTTTCTTATAGTAGCCATTCTAACAGATGTGAGGTGATAATCTCATTGTGGTTTTGATTTTCATCTCCCTGATGATTAGTGATGTTGAGCATTTTTTCATAGATCTCTTGGCTGTTTGTATGTCTTCTTTTGAGAAATGTTTATTTGGATCCTTTGACCATTTTCTAAGGGGGTTGTTTATTTCCTTGCTGTTGAGTAGTAGTTTGAGTTCCTTGTATGTTTTGGATATTAACCTAAATATTTTGTCCCATTCTGTATGTTTTCTCTTTACTCTTTTGATTGTTTCCTCTGCTGTGCCAAAACTTTTTAGTTTGATGTAGTCCCACTTGTCTATTTTTGCTTTTGTTGCCTGCACTTTTGGGTTCATAGCCAAAAAGCATTATTTCCCAGACCAATATCATGGAGCTTCCCCCCCTATGTTTTCTTCTAATAGTTTTACAGTTTCAGATCTTATATTTAAGTCTTTAATCCATTTGAGTTGATTATTGTGTATGGTATGAGATGAGCGTCTAATTTTATTATTTTGCATGTGGGTATGCAGTTTTTCCTATGCCATTTATTGAAGAGACTGTCCTTTTCCCATTGGGTGTTCTTGGTAACCTTGTCAAAAATCAACTGACTATAAATGTATAGATTTATATCTGGGGTATTTACCTTGTTCCATTTGTCTATGTGTATTGTTTTTATGCCATTATCATGCTGTTTACTATAGCCTTATAGTAGATTTTGAGATCTGTAGGTAGTAGATGTGATGCCTTCAGCTTTTTTTTTTTTTTTTTTTTTTTTTGCTTTGGATAATTAGAGGTTTCTGTGATTCCATACAATTTTTAGGATTTTTTTCTATTCCCTTAAAAAATGTCATTGAAATTTTGATAGGGATTGCATTGAATCTATAGATCACTTGGGGTGGTATGGTATGAACATTTTAATAATAATTTTTACAATCCGTGAACACAGGATATCTTCAAGTTACTTGTGTCTTCAATTTTTTAATAAATGTTTTTTAGTTTTCAGTGTGAAGACCTTTCATATTCTTGATAAAATTTATGCCTAAGTATTTATTTGCAGCTATTGTAAATGAGATTGCTTTCTTGATTTCTTTTCCAGATAGTTCATTGTTAGTGTATAAAACACTACTGAGTTTTGAGTGGTGATTTTGTATCCTGTGAATTTACTGAAGTCATATATTAGTTCCTACAGTTTTTTGGTGGATTTTTAGAGTTTTCCATATATAAGATCATGTCATCTGCAAACAGAAACAATTTAACTTCTTCCTTTCTGATTTGGATGCCTGTTTTCTTTCTCTTGCCTAATTGCTCTGGCAAGGACTTCCAGTACTATGTTGAATAGAAGCGGTGAAAGTAGGCACCCTTGTCTTGTTCCCTCTCTTAGAGGAAAAGCTTTCCACTTCTCTGCATTATGATGGAGTATGATGTTACCTGTGGGCTTGTTGCATATGGTCTTTATTTGGTGTCTGTCATTAATTTTGAAAATCTCAGGCATGATTTCTTCAAATATGTCTTGTCCTCCTCTCTCCCTTCTACTTTCAGCATTTCAACTGGCTGCGTATTACATCTTCTGCTATTTTTGCATGCTTCTCGAATGTTTTGTTCTTTTTGATTTTTCTTTAATCTCTTTTTCTCTTTGCATTTCAGTTTGTGCAGTTTCCCTTGACATTTTCACAACCACTAAATCTTTCTTCAGCCAAGTCTAGACTGATGAACTCATCAAAGGCACTCTTCATTTCTGTTCCATGGTTTATTTTGACTTGTACATTTCCTTTTGACTCTTAAGAGTTTCCATGTCTTTGCTTACGTTATCTCTCAGATCTTGCACATTCTACTTTTTCATTTTAGTCCTTAACACATTCATCATAGTTTAATTCCCATCCGATCATTCCAAAAATCTCTGCCACTTCTTACTCTGGTTCTTATGCTTGCATTGCTCTTTTCTGGCCTTTATGCATGCCTTGTAATTTTTATTGAAATCTAAGAGGCATGGTCTGATGGTGATCTCCCAGGCTCCATCCTCTGCATATGGGTGAAAATGCTTACCCAGCCTAGCTCACCTAAGTTTTTATGAGAATCAGCTGAGAAACTTTATGTGAAAGTGCTTTGTAACATGCATAATAATATTCAGGCATCATCCAGATGCCTGAATCTCTGGTCTTCTGGTCTGGGAGAGCTCAGTAAGATCCCTAAAATATAAATTTCATGGTTGTGGAAGCTCCAACTCCTCCTCTCAACTGTGCTAATTTATTTCTAGGCCCCTCTGCTATTGCTGTTGTCTCTCTTCCTTCAGTTTCTGTGCCTGATCTGTGCATGTCAGCCTGATACAACATTCCCTGGTCTCTGCATAAAATGAAGTAACTAGTCAAAATAACAGAATTTACTGAGGTTTGCAGTGTTACGGGTTGATAATCCATCTCATATTGCACAGGTAACAATTTACAAAATAAATCCTCTTTCCCCCGTTTTCTTGGGCCTTCCTCCACACCAGCATAGGTGGGTTTATAGCCCTGAGCTCTAGGGAGCTTCTGTCTATAAACAAATGCTCTCCCAAAAAAAGAAATTTATTTTAAATATATAGACACAAGATATGTGTGTGTGTGTGTGCATGCGTGTGTGTGTGTGCATGCATGTGTGTGTTTGTGTAGTGAGAGAGAGGTGGGGAGAGAGAATGGGGGACAGAAATACAGATATAGATATATAGATGTGGATATCAAGTGTCACATTGACATAAAGGTAGACATACATGGTAATAGAACAGAATACATAATCTAGACATAGACTCCCATATATAAAGCCAATTGATTTACAACAGAAGTGTCACAGTCATTCAATTGGATAAGAATATTCTTTTCAATAGATGGTGCTGCAGCAACTGGATATCTGTATGAAAAACATACCCCTGTATGTTTTTATCTCACACCACAGTAAAAAAGTGAACTTGAAGTTGGTTATGCACCTAAATGTAAAAATCAACAATTATATAAATTTTAGAAAAAAACAGAAAAATCTGTATGATCCTGAGGTAAGCAAAGATTTCTTAGATAGAACACCAAATTACAAACCCTAGAAGAAAAAACCTGATAAATTAGACTTCATTGAATTTAAAAGTATCTGTTTTTCAAAAGGCACAATTGAAAAAATGAATATCCAAGTCACAAACTGTGAGAAAGCCTTCACAACACACATATTAAAGATGTGTGTCCAGAATATACTAATACCTTCTACAATTCAATAATAGGAAAACAAACAGTCCAATGTAAAATGGGCAAAATTTGAATGGTCACTTAAGAGGGAGACATGTGAATGATCGGTAAGTTGTATGAAAATGTGTTTGGCGTCATTAGTCATCAGAGAAATGTACATTGAAACCACTGTGGGATACCGCCTTACATCCTTAGAATGGCTAAAATTAAAAAGTCTGGCAAGCCCGATTTAGGATTTGGAGCAACTGGATCTCCCCTACATTGCTGATGAGAACATAAAATAGAACAACCACTTTGAGAAAAGGTCTGGTGGTTTCTTGTAAAGTTATAAATATAATTCTATGGTATAGTGCTTCTACTCCTAGATATTTCTACTAAGAAAAATTTAAATACATTTTCTCAAAAATAGTTGTATAAGAACAAAGAGCTTTGTTTGTAATGACCCCGAACCTGATGAAACCAAATGTTCCACAAGAAAATTGATAAGTGACTGTGTGGTATGTCCATCCCATAGGATATTACTCCACAATAAAAATAAATGAACTACTCATACATGCGGTGGCATGGATAATTCTCAAAAACACACGGAGTAAAAGAAGCCAGAAACTTCATGATTCTATTTACATGAATATCAAGAACAGACAAAAAAGTTATGGTTATAGACACCAGAAGATTTGCTGCCTATGAGACGTGGGAATTGATTGGAAGAGGACATGTGAGAACCTTCTGAGAAGACAGATATTCTATATCTTGATAGGAACATGGGTTAGACGTGTACACATTTACCAAAACACATTTAATTGGATAGTTAATATCCATACATTTTAATACATAAACCTTTACATCAACATAAAATTAGAAAGATTTTTAGTGTCAACCACCTAGTGTCCCTGTTTTAGACCCAGGAGTCCAACTCTTCCTAGTAGGAAGACCTTGGCGTAGGATATCTGCCAAGAGCATGCATCCAGGTCTGTTTGTAGCAATGCTATCATTACAATTAAATCCCAGGTCTGAATTTCAGTGCAAGTGCAAGATACCTTGCAGCTGTAAAAGATAAGTGTCTTTCTTTACCCTGCCATGGAGGCTGTGTGAACTTTCACAACATGCCCTGAATAATTAGACTAGTTAGTTAGTTAGTTGACCTAAGCCTATTATTTCTGTGTTTACCCAAGACTTCTAATGCTGGTAAGAAAAGCTAGCCTTTCCTCTCTCTTTATAATTCCATTGCCTCTATGTCATATACATGCCAAACTTACTCTGTAAAGAGTCAGTAGGCATGAGAGGGAAGAAGGGAGAAAGAGTTGGGGAGGGACTTTTACATCAATTTTAAATTTCTAACAATAATTTCATTGCATTGGATAGTAGCTAACTCCCTGTTCCTGGAAGAGTTCAAGCCAAGATTTATGATGCTTGTTAGAAACCTCAGGGGAAGGAATAGAACACATAAGCAGAGATTAAATAACATGGTCTTTATGGTTCTTTCCAACTCTCATTCATTCACTTATTCATTCCATCAATTCCATTATTCATTCCTGTTTCTGCCACTATGCCAGGCTCTGGTAGATGCAAATGATTCTCCTTAGCCCTCAAATGTACAGCCATTTAAAACCTTGGTTCTGGAGGCCTATTTTTATCTCAAATGTGCACATCTATTTGCAGGCAGAGATGACAGGTGTGGCTGGCCTTTTCAGCTGCACCTTTTCATTGCTGCTATCTGATGACACATTTTCCCTTATGCCTATAAAGTGAATTCCTTAGAGATGATGTTGCTTTTAGCTTGAGGTTTCTAGATGGAATCAGCACTTGTTTATTTGTTTGTTTGCACGTAGAAGTCTGAACCTCTTGCTCTCACCTATTTTTGAAAACATCCCACAACCAAAAAAAAAAAAAAAAAAAATCTGGTTACAGGAGCCCAGAGAAAGCCACCCTGATGAAGTGAGGCCTTGCCTAGGTGCACGGTATCAGTAAGGGAGGCACTGTGTTCCTGCATAGGAAAGAGTTCAGGCTGGCTGCCACATAGACCTGAGTTCAATTCTGATGGTGCCTCTCGCCAGCAGTAGGATTTGGGGCAATGCACTGATGCATCCTACGCCTCTGTTCCCACAACTGTAACATGGACATTATGAATGTGTTCCATCCCAGGTCAGCAGGATTGTCCAATGAATTCACATGCCTTAAATGCTTCAAATCTGCCCCTGGCACTGTGTGTTCTCTACCTGCTGATTACTTTTTTATTATTCGCAGCATTGTTATGTAAGTTAGAATCATAGAAAGGAGTTGGCATTAAACTGTGACTTGAGAGACAATTGGTCCTCACTCTATTAGAAAGGAGCTTGGTGATGATGGTGAGATATTCATTGGGCCGCATTGTTCCTCATGTGTAAAATAGGGAGATGAATTTGTGGGTTTGACTCACATCGCATGCTGCTCTTTGAATTGTATTAATTCCCTTCTATTATTTAATACTTTATTCATTATCAAAATTAAGACAGTTCTGCATTGTATCAACTCCAATTTTAAGCAGACATAACCTTTAAAAAACACAGGAAAAATTAGTAGTGAACAATGCACCTTTGAAATTGGGAGAAAGGAAACATGTTAATTCAATTATATTCCCTTCTTGCACCAGGAGTTCTACAGATGTCCACCTCTTCTTCAACTCTGGACACTGGCCAACATGAATGTGTACCAGTTGCTTTGAAGAATCGTTGAATGATGCAAGTGTGAATTTAATTACCAGATGCTCTGCTAATTAGAGGTCTAAAAGGTAAGGAAATAAGTGTGAAAGCAAAAATTTAAATATAACATATTAACGTATTACCATAGCTAACAGAGAAATCATACAGAAACATATTTCTTGAAAAGAATGATCCTGGTATTTGATTGGCATCTGCATGTTTCTTACATAGATCATTTTTAATTTTAAATATTATGCAGATAAAATACTATTTGTTGCTAAGATTTATATTCAATGATTCACATTTAATCAATCTTTCTTCTCTCCTTCTCTCTCTATCCCTCCATACTCCCCTTTTCTCTCCCTCTTTGGTTTTTTCCCCCTTAAACCTTCACTGAGGAAAGCTCACATGACTTCCTAGTGACAACTTTACTTCTAGAAATGAATGAGATGGAGTCCTGAAACTCTGAGGTCTCAGCTCCCAGGCAGGGCAGGGGCAGGGAGAGGCTGCATGAGGGGAGCTCAGGGCTCTGGCCACAGTAAGCACAGGTACCTGCTCCTGCAGAGCACCAGGCAGGGTTGGCAACTGCTGCAGTGGCTCCATCTTGGAGTGATCCCCAAGTCTAGCGAGAGTTCACCAAATGTATATGAGAAGGAGTGGCTTTCCTAAGGGAACTGATGCAGAGAGTAGGATGCTCCAAGATGGACAGTCCCATGGGAGGATGACAAGGAAGGGGGTCGTCAGAAGCCCCGGGGACCATGCTGAGGAGTTCTGCTTTCATCCGAGGGGTGGGGGAAATCCCTCTGAAATTCTTTTTTATCTTCTATTTTATTTTAAATTATTTTTTATGAAATAGACATGAAAATTTATGTAAAACCTACTAATGCCGTTTATGGAATAATAATAAGATGAAAACCAATGGTCCAAATGTCTAGTTTCAGAAGCATAGCCTTAGCAGAGTTTTTGGGAGCCTATCCATAGTTCTTCCCAATTACTTTCCTTACCCCCTTCCTACATTTTGGGTTTATCTTTCCTTGATATTTTAGTTTTATCACATATGCACGGGTCTCTAAGCATAATATTGTTTTGCCTTTTGTGTTGTTAAGACATCCTGCTCCACATGTCCTCTGATTCTCGTGTTTCAACAGCGTGGATATGAGGTTCATTCTGTTCCACATGTCCCTCTGATTCTCATGTTTCAACATGACATCCTCATGATTCCACATGACATCCTGCTCCACATGTCCCTCTGATTCTCGTGTTTCAACAGTGTGGATATGAGGTTCATTCTTGTGGACTTTGTAGCTGAGGGACATTCAGATTCACTACTGTACCTCATGCCCCTGTGCTAAGGATCACAAGCTACTTATCATTCTACAGTAGAGCTGATGAGCATTTGCATTGTCTCCAGTTCTTGGGTTAATTAATGTGCTGTTCTGAGCATCCTTTCTCATTGCTGCATCTCACTTTTCAGCTGTACTAAAGTGATGGGAAATCATTTCGCGAAGTGGTTGTAGATCCCAACAATACTGCAGAAGAGTTGCTGTTGTGAATTATTCAAATTCTCTTTAAGCAGAGGAATGAGCTGTAGAAAGATCATTTTGGCTGCAAGATGAGGGATGGGTTGGAGTGGGGCCAATTTAGAGTCAGAGACTAGAAAAGGGGCTTGAGTGTGGAGGGTCTGAAACCAGGAGGCCCAGGGTCTCAGTGGAAACAGTGGCAGGGGAAATGGAAGGGACGGGACGCTTGGAGAAATCTTAGCAATCAGGCCTGCATATGGATTTTCTGGTTTGAGGAGTCACAGTGGAGGCCATGAAGATCCTGAGGTTTGCAGCAGACACCTGTGGATGGCAGCACTGGCTGCTGAGGTACAGGGTCCTGGAGTAGGAGATAAGTGGGCCGAGGAAGAGGAAGACATCATTCCCTGAACCCCAAACTCTCCTAGCTGTTCAGTTAAAAAAACACATTAAATATATTTTCAATAGATAAGTACCCTTTTCCTCAAGCATTTGTCCCATTTCCTGGAAAGTAGGCGGTATTTAATAAAAATGGATTGTAATTTGTATTCTCATGATGTCTTAAGAGAAGAAATATTGCCCAAAATGCATAGTTTTAGTTTCTAGAGTTCTTGAGGAAAAACTGGGGAAACGGGTCCTTCAGTGAACACTCACAGCCATCTGGCCATTCAGGTGTATAGTGGTCTTCACACTTGAGCCCAAGGACCACTTGCAACTTTGTTCTTGATACGTGATTGTCTTTCCAGAGGATGATTTTCTGAAAATGGTTTAGAGTTGCTAATTGCTCTATGCTTTGGTTATTTGGGTCATGGTCATATGAACTTTTTACTTGTTTAGCTTAGACTGTCTTAAGTGACATATATTTTCTGAAAACAAACCAGCAATCACAATGCTTCAGCCTGCATAGGAGTGAGTGGGCAGCTTATTTACTAAGTAGTATGGAAGACTTCTGAAGACCCAGGTCATGACTGCAAGTTAAACTCAGACCAAATGGGACTGGCTCAGTCAACCCACTTTCATTCACTCTAAGGTCCTCAGAACAGGGGTGTCATGAAGAAGCCACCACCACCTCCTCCCCACTCCTGTGGCATTCAGCCTCTTCCTCATGTGTTCCCCTCTTCTCCGCGGCCACCACATCATGTTGTCTGAACTTGGGGAACACTCCCGCTTTCATCTTCACTCCACCCTCCTTTCTTCTGCCTGATTTCAGATTCACTGCTCTTTGACCCTGGACTATCGCACCAGTTTTTCCACTGTTCCTTCTGCCTCCACCCTCTGCCTGCTTATTGGCCCCTGTACTGGCTGCCAGTCATTGTCCTAAAATTCAGAATGGATGGATCCTTCATTACCATGCTTAAAAAGCCTATAGGCTAGTCCCTCTTGTCTCCTCCCCACCCACCCATAGAATGAAGTCTGGAATCCCCAGACTGAAAACAAAGCACTTCGGTTTGGGTGCTGAGCTATCTTCCTTGCTCATTCCAACCTTCATAAAACCCAACCTGTGGCTTCTTCTCACATCTCCCCTGTTCCTGACTGTGTCACGCCTTTCTTTTCCTCTAGGTTTTTGCAATGCTCTTTCTTTATACTTACTGTAGGCGATGTCTGGTTAATATTAATATTCCTTAATGTGATCCCAGGACCCTAGTATATTAAAGTTAGTCTTGGGTTGAAATCTTAGCACTGATGTTATTTTACTCCTGGACCTTGGCAAATTATGTAATTCATCTTGCTTTCTTATCTGTACAGGTTCAGCATCCCAAGTCTGAACATCTGAAATCTGAAGTGCTTCAATATCTAAAAATAAATTTTAAGCACCATGATGATGCTCAAAGGAAATGCTTATTGGAGTAAATATAATGCAGATATTCCAAAATCTGAAAAAACTCAAAATCTGAAACACTTCTAGTCTAAAGCATTTTGCACAGGGGATACTCAACTTGTAGTAAGAAGGATAGTGGAAACTGCTACTCTAGATCGCTAACAAAATTAGATGGGGTACTGCAAATATAAGTGCTTAATATTTACTCATTCATTTGACAAATATTTAATGAGTGCCTATTTTGTGCTAGATATTAGGTTAAAGATCTCTATGGGGCTTTATAGCTCCAAGAATAATACTTATACAGAAAAACATAATTCCATGTAGTGAAATAAACATTTCACTACATTTTTAGAGTGCACAATGAACAAAAGCTTCAGGGCCAGAGAGACATATAGAAAGGGACTTCACTTAGTCTGGGGGAGTCAGAGAGGGATATGATTTAGGGCTGGGGACAAATAAACCCAAGTTTTCGGTTGCTTAAAATTCAAAAAGTATGTTTGTCTCTTAGTCCAAGGCTAGCATTTCGGGAGGCAGTCATTCCTCATGTGGTTGCTCAGAGGCCTGTGGTGATAGCTGCTGTCTCATTTCCAATGTGTGGCTTACCCACTGCCTGGGTGTTTCTGTCACTCAGAAAGGGAAAGGCAAGGAAGATCACCTGGGAACTTTGTATGGGCCAGTGTGGAGTGAACTCATCACACCGATGAGCAGTTCTGGGCCTACCAGGATTTGGTTGCCTGGCCATTCTGAGCTGCTGGGGATGCTGGGCCATGTGGTTGAGGCAAGCCATGTGTGCTGAGCAGGAAGAAGAAACGGACTTGGTTCAGTCTGGATGGGATGAAGAAAATGTGTTTCATCCCTGCAGGTGCCCAGAAACAGGGAAGCACATTCTGGCAGAGTGAGTCCTGCTGTGAGCTTGAGCAGCATGGAGCCCGGGTATTAGAGAGTGCAGAGAACTATTCCTAGGGGGTTAGTTGTCCCAGAGTCCACAGGAATGTTGAACCTTGTGTGAAGAGCAAGGCTTTCAAACAAGAGATTTCCATCGGCATGTTTGTGTGTTCATACTCCCGCTGTGGCTGCAGCCTGAGAAAGCAGCACAGAGCTGGGATACTGTGTCAGTGCTGTAGTGAGGTCTGGAGGTACCCGAAGCATGAAGGCAGCATGGGCTGGGGCCACAGCTGGCAGCACAGTTCACTTGCTCTCCACACTGGGTCAGTGGCTGCGACTTTTATGCATTGGTTATGTTAAGGTTTATGATTCCAAGATGTTAAACATCCTAAGTAAGCTGAGATGCAAACAAATGAAAAGACAGAAGAAACGCTGTGAAGTGAAATGTGTTTGAAGTGTTCTTCCTCTGGGTAGAACTTTGAAGAAAGGCAAAAAAATTTTAAGTGTATAATGACTGCTCTGTGACAATTTGTAAGCTAATATTACAATATTCTCTGAGAGTGCAACACACTTTTACAAAACAATTTGATAACATATAATGCTTTAATGTCCTCCTGAAAAAAATAACTTTAGAACAGTCAGGGTATCAAATAGATATGTTCTAAATATTTTTTGTGGTGGAAAATGCTATATTTCCCTTGATTCTTTCTTTGAGTCCTGCCCTAGGCTGTCCCTGCTGTCTGACTGTGTTTGACTTGAGCCGAGTCTTAGATTTCTCTTCCTCTAGAATCACTCTACTGGCTTAAGAGGATTGGGCTGGGAAGACTTCCTCGTGCTCAGCTCCAATACCACAAGAAAGAGCAGCCTGGTTATTTTCTTAGTCGATATGCCACAAAAATGCTCTTTCCGTGGTAATAGGGTTTACGTACAGGACGGCTGTGGCATAGCCTCTGCCTGGGAAGAAGATGGATTTTCCATTTAGGCTCGTCAAAGGCTTTGGAGGCCCCTTCAAAGTTAGCATGTTGGCTCACAACTCAACTACACCAAGTTGGTTTTAAAGCAGTAAGATTGTCATTCATTCTTTTGCCTTGGGGTGGATTTGAAACGATTGTTAATATTTTACAAGATCCCGCCTTACTGGGATCACAGCAATAGCAATGACCACAAAAGTGAGCAAAGAGAGAGGGGGAAGTTCTGCAAGGAATCACCTACTCTGTCTCCCTCCTCCTCCTCTCCCTCCTCCTCCTCCCCCTCCTCCTCCTCCTCCCCCTCCTCCTCCTCCTCTTTGACGATGTAATTCCAGACATTTTGTATTTTTCTAATATTTGGTATTTTTCATCGTAACAGCACCTGTGGCCACTACAACAAGCAGTGCCTGTTATACAATGTGTCAGCCCCAAGCTCTCATCAGTGCCCAGGAGAGCCAGGCTCTTCTTCTCTTGCTGTCCGATGGCTGGCGTCTCTGGGGCATGTAGCTCAGTCATCGCCAGCTGCTGTGAGTTATTCCCATCCAGCCACAAAGTCTCCCAGCTGGACTCACTTCTGAAACATCTGCCCAGTCCCCCATGTGAGCTGTGGGGCTGCATCCTGTGAAGGAAACAAGCTCCCACCAGCAGGTACTCCACTTGACCCTTGATCTTAGCCAAAAGGCTGAGAAGCCATGACTGAGAAGCCATGAGATATTCCTCTTTAATTATGTTTTATCCTACCGTGACTGACAGGACCCATCTGCTTGGTGAGGACACAAAAGACACCAGATCCCTTCATGTGGGATGGGAGAGGGTTGAGCCAGGCCAGTGTCATGGGGAAGACAGGAATCATACAGATCAGGGAGCTCGGTCCAGAGTCAGCCACCATGCACCTCTGGCGTTCTCTTCTCTCTGGAGCAGTTTTGCTTGTTTAGTTTATCCACTCTTCTACTCGTCTGTCTAGCTACATATTTTTAACTTATCTAAAAATATTTATTGACCTCTCTATTCTGAAACACACTTGCCTGGACAGAGAAAACAGGGAAAAGGAACCTTCCCCGCTTCCCCACTGTAAGATTTGCCAAAAGGGAGAAAAGAACCAATGGTCACAGCCCCAGCTCTGGACCTCCTCTTGCCGGACAGCTCCATCCTGTACCACTGGGTCCTGGTAAGTGCTCCTGGAGGCCCCCATCCCTACTTCCTGTGCCACCCAGGGCACACACAGGGGTACAGTCCATACTGGGGAAGGTGTCTGGCGTCTCAGAACCCAGAGTGTGGTCTAGGAGGGAGGGGACGCAGGCACAGTGCGGGTCTCTAGCCCCACAGACTTTCTGTCTGGCAGCAGGAGGTAGGCCAGGGGCTGGAGCAAGGCTGCCTACAGCATTGGGAGCAAGAGGCCTCTCCAAGAAGCCCCAGTCACAGGCCTCTCCTGTGTGCACAGGCACTGTGTGTTGCCCAAATGGCTCTTCCCTTTGTCAGCCCAGAGCACCTGCCCTCCTGTTCCTTCAAAAGCCCTCCACCGAGACTACTTGCAAATTGTCAGGATGTTCTTTGGTGTGTGGAAAGCCTCCTGGTTAGGGATCTACCCCATCTGCACCCTACTACAAACACAAGATGAAAGTGAAAGTTCATGCCCATGACATGCATTGGGATCATTGACCCATCTTTCTTAATATTAATTCCCATTACACACACACACACACACACACACACACACACACACACACACACACAAATTCAACCTTTATGTATTAGTCTGTTCTCACACTGCTAATAAAGACATACCCAAGACTGGGCAATTTATAAAGGAAAGAAATTTAATTGACTCACAGTTCCACATGGCTGGGGAGGCCTCACAATCATGATGGAAGAGCAAGGGACATCTTACATGGCAGCAGGCAAGAGAGAGCTTGTGCAGGGGAACTCTCCTTTATGAAACCATGAGATATTGTGAGACTTATTCACTATCATGAGAACAGCACGGGAAAGGTCTGCTCCTATAATTCAATTACCTCCCACTGGGTCCCTTCCATGACACATGGGAATTGTGGGAGCTAAAATTCAAGATGATATTTGGGTGAAGACACAGCCAAATCATATCACTTTACTTGGAGAAGCTACTGCATTGAAGTATAATGTATAATAGACATATGATAAAGTATATTTATTTTAAATGTACATTTGGATGAGTTTTAATAAATTCATAAACCTGTGTACCTACCACAACAAAGAGGATAAAAAATATCTCCAAGACCCCAAAAGTTCACTTTGCCCCCTCTCAGTCAATCCCCCACAATTCCATCACCAGGCAACTGCTGGTCTCTTTCCTGTCACCAAAGATTACATTCCCCCTACTGTTTTAATAAGAATGGAATTATACAGCATGCAGACATTTGTGTCTGGCTTTTTGCTTTGTCAGCATGATGTTTTGAGATTTTTTCATGTTGTGTGTGTTCCTGTTTTACTCTATTTGAGCTGCTATAACACAAACACTGAATATTGGGTGGTTGATACAACAGAAACTTATTTCTCACAGTTCTAGAGGCTAGAAGTCCAAGATCAAGGCATTGGCTGATTCACCATCAGGTGAAGGTTGGGTTCCTGCTTCACAGATAATGCAGCCTCTCTGTGTCCCATAGGGTGGAAGGCATGAGGGAACTCTCTGGGACTCCTTTTGTAAGAGCACTAGTCCCATTCAGGAGGACCCCACCTTTATGACCTAATCATTCCAAAAGGCTGTGTATTTTAAGAACATCACATTGGAAGTTAGGATTTCAACATATGAATTTTAGGGGAACATAAACATTCAGACCCTAAGAGTTATAGCATCACTTTTTTTGTGCAGTTGTTAGTGTTCTACTGTGTGACTGTACAACAATTTGTTTATCCATGCGCCTATTGTTGAACATTTAGGTTGTTTCCTGTTTGGAGCCATGATGAAAAAAGCTGCTATGAACTTTTGTGTGCAAATTTTAAGTGGATATATGTTTTCATTTCTCTTGGGTAAATACCTAGGAATAAAGTTTCTGGATTGTATATTAAGTAAATGTTTAACTTTATAACAGACAGCAAAACTGTCTTTCACAATGAAGTACCATTTTATATTCCCAACAGTCTTGAAAACATATAATCTCTGCAACTTTGTTCTAATTTTTCAAAATTATTTTGGTTATTTTATATCCTTTACATTTCCATCTAATTTTAGGATCAAATTGTCAGTTTCTCAACAACAACAACAACAACAACAACAACAACAACAACAACAACAAAAGACTCCGGGGATTTTACTTTGGATTATTTTGAATCTCCAGATCAATTAGTAAAGGATTGAAATCTTAATACTGAGCCTTCCAATGCATAAACATGGTATATCTCTTTCTTTCTTTCACTGGTCTGAGTAAGGTTTTATACCATGCACATATTTTGCTAAATTAATTTCTGCTAAATAAATTGCATTATTTTGTATGATGTTTTTAAGGGTACCATTTTTTTCTTTTTTTTTTTTTTGAGACAGAGTCTCGCTCTGTCACCCTGGCTGGAGTGCAGTGGCGCCATCTCCGCTCACTGCAAGCTCTGCCTCCCAGGTTCATGCCATTCTCCTGCCTCAGCCTCCCAAGTAGCTGGGACTACAGGCGCCCACCACCATGCCCGGCTAATTTTTTTGTCTTTTTAGTAGCGACGGGGTTTCACCGTGTTAGGCAGGATGGTCTCGATCTCCTGACCTCATGATCCGCCCGCCTTGGCCTCCCAAAGTGCTGGGATTACAGGCGTGTAAGGGCACCATTTTTTAAACTTCAAATGTAATTGTTCTTTCCTAGTATGTGCATATATTTATTTGAGTTTTGTGTATTGACCTTGAATCCTGTGTCCTTGCTAAACTCATATGTTAACTCTAGTAGCTTTTTTTGCAGATACCTTAGGATTCTCTATGAATTTGAACATTAATTTGTTAACAGACGCAGTTTGATTCTTCCTTTCTAATATATATAATGTTTATTAATTGGTACTGCCTTATTGTCCTGGGCCATCAATTTAATAGAAGCAGTGAGTAGACATTCTACCTTTGTCCCTAATTTTAGGGGAAAGCATCTATATTTGGATATATGGATGGGTAGATGAATAGGTAAGTAGGTAGATAGATAGATAGATAGACATGGATAACATTTAGCACATAGCCATGATTTAAAAAAATCTTGGCTAACTAGGAATAGAAAGGAACTTCCTTAACTAGATAAAGGGTATCTATGAAAAACTTAACTATCTGTAAATAGATAGAATCATTGCTCATGTATATGTGCATGTATGTATCATATATTTATGTGTGTGTAATGTTATATTACACACATACACACATCTGTAGTAATGATCATAAGATTTTTCTTCTTTATATTTTTTAAATGGTGAATTTCATTTCATTGCTAGACCTTGTATTCATTGGTTAAATGTCTTTAGGCCATGATGCAATATCTTTTCATAATTTGATAAATTCTATTTGCTAATATTTTTTCTTTTTCCATGTCCCCCATCCTCCCATTCAAAGTACAGACCAGGCACGGGGCATGGTGTATCTGAGGATAGGTTAATATTTTACAAAGAATTTTCCTGTGACTTTTTTCATGAAAGTTACCGGTCTCTAACTTTCATTTCTTATGATGTCTTTGTTTGTTGTTGGTATCAGCCTAATGCTGAGCTTCTGAAATACGTTGGGAAATATTCCTTTCTCTTACATTTTATGGAGAAATTTGTGTAAAATTGCCATTACTTCTTGGTAAATGTTTGATTGATTTCATCAGTGAAGCCATTGAGATCTGGAATTTTCTTTGTGAACAGATCTTAATTACAAATTAAATTTCATTAATACAGAGTCACTTATATTCTCTATTCTTGGGGAGTCAATTTTGGTAATTTATGTCTCTCATTGAAGTTGCTATTTTATTAAAATGCCAGTTTTATTGGCAAAATCTTATTCATTGTATCCTCTTAAATTTTTTTGTCTGTCGAATCTGTGAGTGTATCCTCTTTTTTATTCTTGAATTTGTATTTTCTGTCCTTTTTATTGAATTAATCTGACTTGAATTGTGCCAACTTACTGATCTTTTCAAATAACCAGATTTTGGTTTCATGATTTTCTCTATTGCTTGTTGTCTATTTCATTGGTTTCAGTTATCATTGTCATATCGTCTCCTCTATTTACATGGTGTTTAATAGACCTCCTCCTAGATGGAAGCTCAGGTAATTCACTCATTCAGCTCCTCCTAGATAGAAGCGAAGATGCCTCCATTTTTTTCTCTGAATGTTTTTATAAACATGTTATAGTTTTACTTTTTACATATAAGTCTGTGATTCATTATTAATTAATTTTTGTATAAAGTATAAGACTTTACCCTTAGCTTGACATTTGTTCATTTACTTTTGCCTATTGATATTCAATTGCACCAGCATCATTTTTTGAAAAAGGCTATCTTTGCTCTGTTGAATTATTTATATACCTTTGTCAAAAATCAGTTGGGCCTATTTATGTTTATTTCTGTTCATTTTTAAAATCTCTGTCTGTCCCTCTACCAACATCAAATAGTCCTGATTACTATAGCTATATAAAAATTCTTAATATTGAATAGACTTGTTTATCCCATTTTATTTCTCTTTTTCAAAATGATTTTAGCTATTCTAATTCATTTGCCTTTCCTTATAAGTTTCAGTATAATCTTGTCTATATCAACAAAATTCCTGCTAAGATTTTAATAGAGATTTCATTAAATCAGTATTTAAATTGACAACTTTACTGTGTTGAGTCTTCCAGCTCATAAATGTGTTATGTCTGTCACACACATGCCTTGTTAGATTTACATCTAAATATTTTACATTCCACTAGTGAGAATGCCTAGCACTATGTTGGCTAAGAGTAATGAGAGGAGACATTCTTATGTAGTTACTGATGTTAGGACACATCCAGTCTGTCATCATTAGGTGTAATGTGAGCTGTAGGTTTTGTGCAGCTGCTTCATATCAAGATGAGGAAGTTCACCTGCACTCTTATTTTTCTGAGAGCTTTCACTATGAATAAGTGTTGAATTTTTTTCAAATGCTTCTTCTGCTTTGATTGCTAAGATCATGTAATTGTTCCTTTTTTGCCTGTTGATATGGTGCATTATGTTGATTGATTTTTGAATACTGAACTAGCTTTGCAACCCTGGAGTAAATGCCATGTAGTTATAGTGTATACTTCTTTTTATGTATTACAGCATTCTATTTGTTAGTATTTTGTTAAGGAATTTTGTGTCTGTATTCATGAGGGATATTGGCCTTCTTTCTTCCTTTTTTGTTTTGCTTTTGTTTAGTTTTGGCATCATGATAATACTAGCTTCATAAAATGAATTGGCAAATGAACCTCCTTTCTTCAATTTTCCTGAATAGATTGTGTAAAATGAGTGTTAATTCTTCTTTAAAACTTTGGTATAATTTTCCAGTGAAATTGTCTGGGTTTAGAGATTTCATTTTGAAAGTCAAATCTTGATTAAATTAAGATTTAATTAAAAAATTCTCAGCACAATTTTCCTTATAGTGATAGGGCTATTGAAATAATCTACTTCTATAGTTTGTAAACGTTTTTTTCCATTTTGTGAGTAGTTGCTTTACTTTGTTGACTTTTTTTGATGTCTAGAAGCTTTTTATTTTATTTTTTATTTTTAAGTTATTTTAATTATTTTTTTTGAGACAGAGTCTTGCTCTGTTGCCCAGGCTGGAGTGCAGTGGCTCAATCTCGGCTCACTGCAAGCTCCGCCTCCTGCGTTCTTGCCATTTTCCTGCCTCAGAAGCATTTTAATTTGATGTAATTCCATTTGTCTGTTTTTGCTTTTGTTGCTTATGCTTTTGAGGTCTTAGCTAAAAATTCTTTGCCCATACCAATGTCATGGACATCTGCCCTGTATTTTCTTCTAGTTCTTTCACAGCTTGGGGTCTTACATTTAAGTCTTTAATCTATTTTGAGTTGATTTTTTTTTCTTTTTTTTTTATTATACTTTAAGTTTTAGGGTACATGTGCACATTGTGCAGGTTAGTTACATATGTATACATGTGCCATACTGGTGCACTGCACCCACTAACTCGTCATCCAGCATTAGGTATATCTCCCAATGCTATCCCTCCCCCCTCCCCCCACCCCACAACAGTCCCCAGAGTGTGATATTCCCCTTCCTGTGTCTATGTGATCTCATTGTTCAATTCCCACCTATGAGTGAGAATATGCGGTGTTTGGTTTTTTGTTCTTGCGATAGTTTACTGAGAATGATGATTTCCAGTTTCATCCATGTCCCTACCAAGGACATGAACTCATCATTTTTTATGGCTGCATAGTATTCCATGGTGTATATGTGCCACATTTTCTTAATCCAGTCTATCATTGTTGGACATTTGGGTTGGTTCCAAGTCTTTGCTACGGTGAATAATGCCACAATAAACATACGTGTGCATGTGTCTTTATAGCAGCATAATTTATACTCCTTTGGGTGTATACCCAGTAATGGGATGGCTGAGTCAAATGGTATTTCTAGTTCTAGATCCCTGAGGAATTGCCACACTGACTTCCACAATGGTTGAACTAGTTTACAGTCCCACCAACAGTGTAAAAGTGTTCCAAGTTCTCCACATCCTCTCCAGCACCTGTTGTTTCCTGACTTTTTAATGATTGCCATTCTAACTGGTGTGAGATGGTATCTCATTGTGGTTTTGATTTGCATTTCTCTGATGGCCAGTGATGATTAGCATTTTTTCATGTGTTTTTTGGCTGCATAAATGTCTTCTTTTGAGAAGTGTCTGTTCATGTCCTTCGCCCACTTTTTGATGGGGTTGTTTGTTTTTTTGTTGTATGCAAATAAACTAGAAAATCTAGACGAAATGGATAAATTCCTCAACACATACACTCTCCCAAGACTAAACCAGGAAGAAGTTGAATCTCTGAATAGACCAATAACAGGATCTGAAATTGTGGCAATAATCAATAGCTTACCAACCAAAAAGAGTCCAGGACCAGATGGATTCACAGCCAAATTCTACCAGAGGTACAAGGAGGAACTGGTACCATTCCTTCTGAAACTATTCCAACCAATAGAAAAAGAGGGAATCCTCCGTAACTCTTTTTATGAGGCCAGCATCATTCTGATACCAAAGCCAGGCAGAGACACAACAAAAAAAGAGAATTTTAGACCAATATCCTTGGTGAACATTGATGCAAAAATCCTCAATAAATTACTGGCAAAACGAATCCAGCAGCACATCAAAAAGCTTATCCACCATGATCAAGTGGGCTTCATCCCTGGGATGCAAGGCTGGTTCAATATACACAAATCAATAAATGTAATCCAGCATATAAACAGAGCCAAAGACAAAAACCACATGATTATCTCAATAGATGCAGAAAAGGCCTTTGACAAAATTCAACAACCCTTCATGCTAAAAACTCTCAATAAATTAGGTATTGATGGGACGTATTTCAAAATAATAAGAGCTATCTATGACAAACCCACAGCCAATATCATACTGAATGGGCAAAAACTGGAAGCATTCCCATTGAAAACTGGCACAAGACAGGGATGCCCTCTCTCACCACTCCTATTCAACAGTGTTGGAAGTTCTGGCCAGGGCAATTAGGCAGGAGAAGGAAATAAAGGGTATTCAATTAGGAAAAGAGGAAGTCAAATTGTCCCTGTTTGCAGATGACATGATTGTATATCTAGAAAACCCCATTGTCTCAGCCCAAAATCTCCTTAAGCTGATAAGCAACTTCAGCAAAGTCTCAGGATCCAAAATCAATGTACAAAAATCACAAGCATTCTTATACAGCAACAATAGACAAACAGAGAGCCAAATCATGAGTGAACTCCCATTCACAATTGCTTCAAAGAGAATAAAATACCTAGGAATCCAACTTACAAGGGATGTGAAGGACCTCTTCAAGGAGAACTACGAACCACTGCTCAAGGAAATAAAAGAGGATACAAACAAATGGAAGAACATTCCATGCTCATGCATAGGAAGAATCAATATCGTGAAAATGGCCACACTGCCCAAGGTAATTTACAGATTCAATGCCATCCCCATCAAGCTACCAATGCCTTTCTTCACAGTATTGGAAAAAACTACTTTAAAGTTCATATGGAACCGAAAAAGAGCCCGCATCGCCAAGTCAATCCTAAGCCAAAAGAACAAAGCTGGAGGCATCACACTACCTGACTTCAAACTATACTACAAGGCTACAGTAACCAAAACAGCATGGTACTGGTACCAAAACAGAGATATAGATCAATGGAACAGAACAGAGCCCTCAGAAATAACGACGCATATCTACAACTATCTGATCTTTGACAAACCTGAGAAAAACAAGCAATGGGGAAAGGATTCCCTATTTAATAAATAGTGCTGGGAAAACTGGCTAGCCATATGTAGAAAGCTGAAACTTGATCCCTTCCTTACACCTTATACAAAAATCAATTCAAGATGGATTAAAGACTTAAACGTTAGACCTAAAACCATAAAAACCCTAGAAGAAAACCTAGGCATTACCATTCAGGACATAGGCATGGGCAAGGACTTCATGTCTAAAACACCAAAAGCAATGGCAACAAAAGCCAAAATTGACAAATGGGATCTAATTAAACTAAAGAGCTTCTGCACAGCAAAAGAAACTACCATCAGAGTGAACAGGCAACCTACAAAATGGGAGAAAATTTTCACAACCTACTCATCTGACAAAGGGCTAATATCCAGAATCTACAATGAACTCAAACAAATTTACAAGAGTTGATTATTTTTAAGTAGTGAAAGACAGGGTATCCAGTTTTTTTCAGCAGCGTTTATTAAAGAGACTGTTTTTTCCTCACCTTTGTTAAAAATTAGTTAGCTCTAGGTGTGTGGATTCCTTTCTGGGCTCTCTATTCTACTCTATTGGTCTATGTGTCTGTTTTTATGCAGGTGTCGTATTGTTTTGACTATGATAGCTTTGCAGTATTGCAGGGACCAAGGGGAGATTTCCCCCTTTGCCCTCAGAAGATTCATTGGAAAATCAACTTGCAAAATATAGATTAATAAAGGCATACACATTTATTTAACATGTGTACACAGAGACCTACAGAATGAAGACCCAAAGATTCAGGGGAAATTGTCCACTTTTGTGCTTAGGTTCAACAAAGTACGAACAGTTTTGAAGAAATACGACTGGACAAAAAAGGACATGATCTAATGCTAATAGATGGAGTGGGGAAACCCAACAAGGCCTGTCTGTCAATATTCCTCTTGGCCTCTCTGAGTGGCATTCCTTCCTTCTGGGTATAAAGCAGGACCCTCTCTGGAATGGGGGGTCTTATGACCTATAGTCAAGCAAGGTAGATCAGGTAACTTTTTTCTTTTTAAGTTATTTTTTTACATGGCCAGTTTTTACATAGAAAGGTGGAGAAAAAATTAGAGTACTATTTTTAGGTTTTATGACTGTCTTTGGGGAAAAGAGATTCTGGTTTCTATGAGCCACCTTACAGAATGGGAATTCTAGTTTCTATGGCAAGCCTCAGGGGAGAATGGGACTGAGAGACAGGAAGGCATGAAAAGTCAAAGAAAATCTTTTGTTTCTGAGGCTGATTCTGAGGCTTTCATTTTGGGCTACTGTTTTCTGAACCCCAACAGTGTATTTTGAAGTCTGGTAGTGTGATGCCTTCAGCTTCAGCTTTGCTCTTTTTGCTAAAGATTGCAGTAGGCAATTACAAATACTCCTGAAACAAATGAAAAAAAAAATAGAAAGTGGAATCAAAGAAAAGAAACTGTGAAAGAGAACTGAAAGGAAATGATAGAACTGAAAAATACAATGACTGAAATTTAAAACTTACTGTATAGGCTTGTTAACAGGATGAATATAAAAGAAAGAATCAGTGAACTTGAAGATGGAGCAATATAATTACCTAATACGAACAACAGTGAGAAAACTGTGAGACAGTAACACAGATCTAACATTTGTACCATCAGAGTCCCAGAGGGAGGGCAATAAAAGGGTGGGGCTGAGAAACTAACTGAAGAAACAAAGGCTGAAAATGTCTCAGATTTGACAAAGAATGTAGAGCAACACTTTAAAAAAGCTGAGTGTTCTCCAAACAAGATAAGCCTAAATAATTACAAAACAAAACACATCATAATTGAACTTTAGAAAACTAAAGACAAAAAAAGAAAAAAAAAAGCATTGATCCTTGGGCACCCATGGATGAAGAGGCTCCGAGAGATGCTGCATAGGTGGAAAAACCAAGACCAGGAGTGGGAACCAGGTCCAAAGCTGAACATTTCAGAGGAGCCTGAGTGTCAGATGTCCAGGGCAGCGTTGCTGATGTTCCCCAGGACTCTGACCTCAGGGACGGTTCAGAGAAGCTGCAGCTGTACGACACAGGGAAGAAAACAAAATTAAAGAGCAGAGAATTTAGGGTTTTGACAGCCCAAGGTTATAACCCTCCACCATCTAAAGAGGAGATAGCCAAGAAATTGGGAAAAAGTGAAGTCAGCACACACCTCATTGCAATTCAGAGCATTGCTAGGATGCAGTTGTTCCATACATGTAGCAAATATTTCAACTGACATTCAGATCTTCACAAGCACCACAGGATCCCTGCTCATGAGAAGGTCTACAGTGGAAAGAAGATGGGAAAGGCTTCAGATATGGGTTGAAATAGTCATGGCACCAGAAAATCCACACTGGGAAGAAGCCCTGCTCACATCAAGCATGTAGACAATGCCTTCATTGGGCATTGGGAAGGAGGAAAGAAAGGAGGAAAGAAAGTCCTTCCTTCTGCAACATCAGAAACTTCTTAATGGAGAGAAGCCCTAGAAATGTGGGGACTTGGGGAAAACCTTCAGATATAATGGAACACTTATTCAGCATCAGAGAACCCACACTGGGGAGAAACCCTTTGAATGTAAGGAATATGAACATGCTTTTCGGTTCATGAGTGTGCATTCACACTAAGGAGAAACCCTACAAATGTAAAGGGTGTGGGTGTAGTTTTAGTCTTCCTCTGTCCTGATTCAGCATCACAGAGTCTACAGGGAGAGAAATGTTATGAATGTAAAGAGCATGCAGGGCCTTCTGCCAGAGGTGGGTAATTCTTCAGCACCAGAGATTCCGTGCTGGGAAACCGTCTGTGAACTTGGGGAATGCTGGCAAAGGCTCCCTGTGTCTCTTGCTTCATAGTGCAGCAAGGAACACACACTGGGGGAGAATTTCATGAATGCCAGGAATGTGGGAAAGCATCCAGTTGAAAAATCATCTAGGTTCTGCATCAGAGTTTGCACTGGGGAGAAACTTTATGAGTGTAAGGTGTGTGGGACAACAGCCTTCCAATGGGGCACAGCTTTCAGTTTTACTCAGCATCAAAAATTGCACTTTGGGAGGCCGAGGTGGGGGAATCACAAGATCAGGAGTTCAAGACCAGCCTGGCCAAGATGGTGAAACTCCATCTCTACAAGAAATATAAAAATTAGTGGGGCACGGTGGCAGGCGCCTGTAATCCCAGCTACTCGGGAGGGGAGGCTGAAGCAGGAGAATCACTTGCACCCCGGGGGCGGATATTGCAGTGAGCCGAGATCGCACCACTGCACTCCAGCTTGGGTGACAGAGTGAGACTTGGTCTCAAAAAAAAAAAAAAAATTGCACAACAGGAAGAAAGGCACCCATGGTTCTGGGCTGCTCTTTTCTGTCCCCCTCCCCTTCGTGCCAACGCTTGTGGTCTGCCCCAGTTGTGACCCTCTCCCCTCCTCCCCACCTCTAGTGCCCCTTCTCCCTCTATGCCCCTTTTATGCTATTCTTTTCGTTTGAGTACATCTCCTTCAGGACCTTGCTTCCCCTGGAAGTCACTCCTCATAGCCTGAAAGCTTTGTCTCACTCCCTATGAACTCCTTTATGTTTTCAATACCCATCAATAATGGCCCAAAGTGAGCAGGGTTCTCACTGCTTTCCCATCCTGTCTTTAATGACACTTTCCTGGTCTTGCAGAAGTTATTATCACTTTCCCAACTCCTTTTCAATTTCTCACATTAAAGACCACTTTTAATGACTCTGACTCTATCCCCTGGGAAGGAAATGGACTATCTATTTAGTTTGCCCTGCTTTGGGGGTTACTGGAGTTGGAAGAGTTTGTAGAAGATTTGGGGTTTTAGGAGATTGTGTCATCACAAGTCACAGACCATTGTAATTGGAGAAGCCTTCTGGAAGAGGCCATCAGAGAAGGCACCCAGTGGTTGCCCTCGGGATGGATGATGGGCCATTTGGTTGGTCAGGGGCAAGGCTCATTGTGCGGAACCGGAGTCTTGGTATTTTTAATTGCCCTCATAATTTTTATTACCAGTTATGAGTATCCTGGGTGACTATGTCATAGACCAAGAAAATAACCTCTGAACAGAATGTGAGTGATTAATTTAAAATTATGGCTTTAACTTGACTGGAAGGGAATGTGGTTTTTCTGTTTGGATTTCTTTTCTATTCTTATTCAGATGTCTGTTAACTTCAGTGTTCACTCCAATCCATAGATGCCAAGAGTGAAGTGGGCTGGGGCATTTCATTTCTAAAAGTACACATGGCATGGAGTCAGCAGCTTCACTCTGGGAAGTGCCCGAGAAAAGGGGAGGAGCGATGCACCCCTGGCCTGCTGAGAGGAGTCTGTGCCAGCCTCACTTCTGATGCCTCACAGCTCTCTGACACGATTGCATCCCCCAGATGCCTCACGGAGAAAATGTGAATTTGGGACTGGTGACACGTCAATTAATTTCACAACACCAGAAAGCACACTCAGGATGCTGGTCTTATCACGTGTTGGATCTCACTGGATTAGCTGTTTTCCCTCCAGTGGCTGGAGCCTAGGACCATCCTGGATGGCAGCATCTCAGACTCAGAATAGTGCAGCAACAGGGAAAGCTATTCAAAAAGTATATCCAGTGGGAAGAGAGTTCTCAAAAAATTGTATATACACTATTATTGTAACAGCATGATATTATGTCTGTGGGGCAGGGCACGGGGAGATGTTTATTGTAAATGTATTTTGGTCAGGTTTAGGAATTTATACTTTAAAAAGCCAACTTTTAAGTGCATATTTTAATGAGTTTTGAGAAATGAATACAATTGCATAGCCAAGATGCAGAAAATTTTCACCACCTAGAAAAGTATGCTTGGTATCTATTGTTCCCTTCTTTATGTCCATGTGTGCTCTATGTTTAGTTCCTACTTATAAGTGAGAATATGTGGTATTTGGTTTTCTGTTTCTGTCTTAATTTGCTTAGGCTTGCAGCCATTATCCTGAAAGGACATAATTTTGTTATTTTATAGCTGTGTAGTATTCCATGGTATATATGTACCTCATTTTCTTTATTCAGTCCACTACTGATGGGCATCTAGGTTGATTCCATGTCTTTGCTATTGTAAATAGTGCTGTGATCAACATATGCACGCATATGTCTTTGCAGGTGAATGATCTATATCTCTTTGGGTATATACGCAAAATGGGATGGCTAGGCTGAAGGGTATTTCTGTCTTAAGTTCCTTGAGAAATCTCCAAACTGCTTTCCATGGTGGCTGAACTACTTTACATTCCCACCAGCAGTGTATAAGTGAGCCGTATTCTCTGCAACCTTACCAGAATCTGTTGTTTTTTTAATTTTTAATAGTAGCCATTCTGACTGGTGTGAGATGGTATCTCATTGTGGTTTTTAATTTGCATTTCTCTAATGATTAATGATGTTGAGTATTTTTTCATCTGCTTGTTGGCTGAGTATATGTCTTCATTTGAGAAGTGTTTGTTCATGTCCTTTGCCCATTTTATAATGAGGTTTTTTTTTGTGTGTGTTGACTTGTTAAAGCTTGTTATAGATTCTGGGTATTAGATCTTTGGTGGATGTGTAATTTGCAAATGTTTTCTTCCATTCTGTAGGTTGTCTGTTTACTCTGTTGATAGTTCCTTTTGGTGCAAGCATCTGGAAAGCTCTCAAGTACCAGGCAAGTTATAGGGATGTATTGCTAAATGGAGATTTGATATCTTTTATTTCTCCCATGATTTTTCTGCTGTTATTTTTTTAAGTCAGCAGTGATTGCTTTTATTGGTAAGGATATCCAGATATAGAAAAGTATACCAAATAGTACAGAATAAACATCCAAATATTTATATCAACTGGAATTTGCTCTGTGACATTGGATAAGTAGCTGAATTTTACTGAATTTTTTCATAGTTAAAATAGGAACAGCACTCTTGCCAGGAAGATCAAATGCGTAGATAGACATAAAAATGCTTCTTCACTTCTCTTCCCTCTGAATCTCCATTTCTCTTTCTATTTACTTGTTTTTAAATAGACTATTTTATAATAATTTTATTTTATAGAAAAATTTATTTATAACAATCATGTTATAATTTATATTAATTTAATTTATATAATTTTTATTTATAAAGATAAATTTTATGATTTCTAATTTTAATTTATAATTAAAAAAATTTTCCATAAGTTACTGGGGTACAGGTGGTATTTGGTTATATGAATAAGTTATTTAGTGGTGACTTGTGGGATTTTGGTGCACCCATCATGCGAGCAGTATACACTGCACCATATTTGTAGTCTTTTATTCCTCACTCCCCTCCTACTCTTCCCCCCCAAATTCCCAAAGTCCATTGTATTATTTTTATGCCTTTGTGTCCTCATAGCTTAGCTCCCATATATCAGTGAGAACATACAATGTTTGGTTTTCCATTCCTGAGTTACTTCATGTAGAATAATAGTCTCCAATCTCATCCAGGTCACTGCAAATGCTGTTAATTCATTCTTTTTATGGCTGCATAGTATTCCATTGTGTATATATACACACATATATATATATATCACAGTTTCTTTATCCACTCATTGATTGATGGGCATTTGGTTCATTCTATTTTATAGAAAAATTGCAAAGATAGTGCAGAGAGTTCCCATATACCTGTTTAACACCTTATATTAGTATGGTACATTTTTCACAATTAATGAATCAACGTTGCAACACTATTATTAACTAAAGTCCATACTTTATTCAGATTTCCTTAATTTTTACCTTATGTTCTTTTTCTGATCCAGGATCCCACTGTGGATATTGCATGGCATTTAGTCGTTATGTCTCCTCCAGCTCCTCTTGGCTGTGACAGTTTCTCAGAATTTTGTTGCTTTTGATGATCTTGACAGTTTGAGGAGGACTGGTTAGGTGTTTTGTATAATGTCCCCTAACTGTTATTTGTCTAATGTCTTTCTCATCAACAGACTGGGGTTATAGGTTCTTGGGAGGAAGGCCACAGAGATAGAGGGCCATTTTCATCACATCCTGTCAAGGGTAAGCACTGTCAGCATGACTTCGCCCTGTTAATGTTGACCCTGATCTCTGGCTGAGGTTATGTTGGTGATATTTCTCCACTGTCAAGTTACTTGTTTTCTTTTCATACTGTACTCTTTGGATGGAAGACACTATGAACAATCAACACTTAAGGGGTGAAGAGTTTACTCCATCTTCTAGAGGCCAGAGTTTCTACATAAATTATTCGGAATGCTCCCGCCTAGGACATTTTTCTCTTCACCCCCATTTATTTATTTATTCAATGTTTTATTTTGATCAGTATGGACTCATGTTTATTTATTTCATATTTTGAATTATCATCCAATGTTACTTTTTGTTTTTCAAATTGTTTCAGTTTTGGCCATTGAGACCTTTTCCAGTTGGTTTCTGTGTTCTTTTGACATGCCCCCACCATGTTTGTTTTGGGTTTTATTTTCAGCACTTGCTCGCTTTTTGGCACAGTAAGATGCTTTGGGATCATCTCGTATACTTCCTGTTCCAGTCCTAGAATCAGCAATTTTTCTGAGAACCCCTGGCTCCTTTCATGAGAGAATGATGTTAGACACCAAGATCTGGGTGCCTGTGCTTGCTGGTGCTGGGGTATAGTTGCTTGCAGGCACTTTCACCTGACAGAGCAAGAAAATACATATGCATACCAACCTGCATGTGTACACATTTCTATGTGTGCCTATCTCTACATCAAGATAAACATGAGTTCACAGTGATGTTTCCAAGACTAATCCACTACCATATGGGTCATTAGAGCCTCCTCTCTTGCTTATTGCCTCTCCCACAGTGAGAAACCTGGCTCTTACCACCTGCCATTCATTTACTTAATTGTTCAGTTGTAGTGTACATGTATAGTGTTTTCAGAATCATTTTTTTTGCTTACTCTATAAGCTAACCATTACTTTCTGCCTCAGCTCAGTGCTTTTGTGCTTGTGCCTTACATTCACTACTGTAAATCCACAAAGACAAGATTTGTATATATTTGATTCTCCTTTATTTCCATTGTAGAAGAAGGAATTTATTTGTCTCATGATTTTTTAAAGAAATATTTTAGATTCCTTAAAATAGGGCCATTTTAGGAGAAGGAATTCTATGCATGTGTGGGGACAGGTGGGTGCAACTTGGAAGTTCTGTTAACAAGAAAAGCTTGTGATGATGGGTGTGAAAATGAGTGGGAGGTGGCTGTGGTGAACAAGATGTCTCCAGACTAAAGAATTACAGGAAATTATCCAGGTGGATTCAATCTATAGTATGTGTCATTGCCACATGGAATATGGGATGACCAGATTCTAACTCAACGGTTCTAAGTCATGTTGATTTCTAACACAAAGAGCAGTGACTTTTTTTCTGGGCTCATGAGATAGAGGAGTCTAAAAAGCAGAGAAATGAAGAAATCACTGGGGTGAGGAAAAGGCATTTAAAAGAATTATGGGCCTTTTGGCAGAAACCAATTTTCAAGAGTTTGAGTGTAGACTGATATTTTTCCCTTCTACTTTTTCTGTATCTTCTAAATGTTCCCAAACAACAACATGTCATCTTTATAATGTAAGAAAAACATTTATTTTAAAAATATTTTGCTCAGCTGTATCACTCTGTTGCTAAAGGATATAGCTTAATTTCTATTCTTTAACAACAGTGGCTATTGGGAAGACAAAAAAAGTGCTTAAACATTCTTCTGTAACTCCATGTTGCAATTGTAGAGAAGCTGCACTTTTTCTATCAATTTTAATATCATATGGCAAAAAGAAAAAAAGGAAAAGAGAAGTTGTATTACTTTTGAGTGTTCTACACACCAATATAAAGGAAGAGCTCAATGAAGCCTTAGCTATGTAACACCATGATGCAGAACCTTAGCTCCCTAAACCTGACTCATTCTTATGTTGTTGATATAGTGATTGAGGCTGGGGAGCCATCCTACAGTGGCAGTGTGTTCAAACATAAGATTCTGTTATTATTATTATTATCATCATTTCAAAGAGCATGTTATATGCTAGGTGTGAGACTTGAGAGTATAAGAAATGGAAAATGAGAGGCTCCAGTTTTTGGTACCTTTGCTATAGCAATATTTGACTTACATATCGTGAAACCAAGCACACAAGTCATACACAGTCATGCATCTCTTAACAACTGAGGTGCATTCTGGGAAATGTGTCATTAAGCCATTTTGTTATTGTGCAAACATGACAGGGTATACTTATACAAACCTAGATGGTAGAGCCTACTACACACCTGGGCTATATGGTATAGCCTATTGCTCTTAGGCCACGAACCTGTACAGCATATGACTATACTGAATATTGTAGGCAGTTGTAACACGATGGGAAGCATTTGTTTATCTAAACATAGAAAGAGTACAGTAAAAATTCAGTATTATCATCTTCTGGGGCCACTATAATATAGTCCATAATTGACTAAAATGTTGTTATGCAGTACATGACTATTTATATGTAAGTTGACGAAAAGAGTGGTATAGAAGTAGGAGCACTGGCCAGTGTGGCTGGAAGCTGCCCACCAGTCTCCATGTAAACAACTCAAAGGAATCTGTCCAAGCTGGACTTGTCAACAATGTTACTGAGGATTCCAGCATGACTGTAAATGCTCTGCTTTTAACTGTTCAGTTGAATGAAACTTGACAAATATTACAGTGGTGAAACTGTGACAAAAATTAAGACATAGAGCATTCCCATCACCTCAGAAATTTCCCCTTTACTGTCCATCACCCAACTTGTCCCAGCCCCAGAAAGCTGCTGATTGCATTCAGTGACTACACATTCACTTCGATGTTTTAGATTTCCTAACAAAAAATTATACTGTATGGAGTTCTTTATGTCTGGCTTCTGTCAAAAAACAACACTCCATGAATATTTTCAAGTTTTTGCATGATCTGGGCTTTTAAGCAAAAAGTCCTGGCCACCTGGGCTGAAGGATGATTGATGGTAACCATGTCTGGGAAGTTAGAGATGGGGAGTTATTCCAGAAACACTATGGTTCATCTGCTCTGCAGCCATTAGCTTACATTCCAAAGGCAATGGACCTGAAGACTTCTCCTTCCCACCCGAGAGGATCTGTTTATGTCAAAAAAAAAAAAACAAAAAAAACAAAAAAACCAGGTTTCTCTCTTTCCTCCAGAGGGGGAGCCAGGCAGCTGTACCAGCCACCCACATAAGCTGCAAGATTTATGATTTGGAGATCCTTCTTGTGGCACAAACCAAATCGCATGTGTAGGTGCCCACTGCTCTTCTTGCATCGTCCCATGGGGAGGGGCTGCATGGGGAACGGACACAAGATGCTCTGTGAATCGTCAGGTCTGTCTTGGATCCAGAACAACATGCTTCCTGTCAGAACCAACCAACCAACCAACCAACCAACCAATGCATACATGTAGAAAAGACTTCACGGCTTCTTTCCCTCAGCCTTGTTTTAGAGACCCACCCACATTCATGTGTGTATCAGTAGTGGCTTTCGTTTTATTGCTGAGTAATATTGAATTGTGTAGACACACACAAAAAAATGTCAACGGTAGACCACCATAAAAATTTTCTAGGAAAGTTCAAAACTTATTTTTAATATACACACTCACACGCACACACACACATGCCAATACACACAAACACACACATTATGGTGGTCTACCATTGACATTTTTGTCAATACTTTCATTTTAATGCCAGTAGACATACTCCTCTTGCAAATCCCACTGGCTCTAAGAAAAGCATATTCAGCTTGCATGCATGTGACCCTAAAAGTCAGGTGAAAATCTAAAAGGAAAAGCAGGTACTCCTGTGTATTTGCCTATGTTAGGGGGAAGAAAAACTTGGAGACTTTAGCAAAAAACAAACAAACAAACAAAACAGAACAAAACAAAAAATCCTTCTAAGGATACATTGTCATTTCTCCTAAACATTCGGGCCATTATCAGCAGGCTGTGGTGTTAAGTCTTGTTTTTTCCTTTCTCACTTCCATTTTTAGCCCACAGAACTAAATCTAACTCATTTTAGGTAGTGCAATGTGAGACACATCATTTGATGCTTCTGACACTGAGGTCCCACAGCTGTGAAGGGGTGTCGTGTTCCCTGGTCCACCCACCATTTAGGGCATCAAATCCTGGGGCTCTCTACACAAACAGATCTTTTAGATCTACATGTTTCTGACAACTATGTTGCAGCAGATAGCAACTACTGGCTGGAGGAAGGGTGGCTTTTCTAATGCATTGCAAAGGCAGTTTGGGCTGGTTGTGGAACAGAAAGTGCTGTGTGGACTGGATGACTGTTCTAGCCACACACTGTGGAGGGTGAGGTGCCCGCTCCTCCCACAGTGTCACATGTTGATGTCAAGCCTGCAGAGCAGAAGCTGTGAAGCACCTGCCTCTCCTGAGGGCAGCCTGGAGGCATCACCTGCTGAGTTGTCTCTACCAAGCTGAAACATACACAGAAACCTCCTTTAGCAATTCTCCACGTGGACCAGTCACTGGAATTGCAGTGCCCTGGGCAAGAGATTAGTGAGATTTCACCAGGTAAGCAGGGCTGGGCTTTAGTAATGCTTGTTAGGGGATTTCCAAATGGAGTGGGGAGAGAATGTGTAATGCCTTCCCCACCTTTTGAGTGATATCACCTTTGAGTAAAACATAGTAAACAAAGTAAAAAAATCCTGAGGGCAAGCCAACGAGGATTCTGGGGAAGGAATTTCTACTAAGCAGGGTAATGCTTTCTCCATGGCCCTGAATCACCTGGCAGGGACTCAGCCTTGGAGGTTTCTTACACCACAAGATCATCTGTCTCAAACGTAGCCAGGGGGAAGTTAAGGGCAAAAGCTGATGTCAGAGGCCCCTATAGAGTAGTGGCTCCCAGTTGCTAGATGACCGCTTTGTGCACTGTTCCTCAGGACACTCTACTTAGGATGTTTAGTTTGTATAAACCAGTGACCTTTCCTTCTGCTTAGGCCACATGTTTCTGGGTAACTTTGCCACCCATGTACATCGTACAAAGTTCAAAAGTTGGGGCATTTCTCTGCCTCCTCCTGTTGCCTCATCAGGGATAACTCTGAGTTATCATTAAAACATAATGGATACATTTTAAACAAATTTTAAAATGAGATTTTTGTATTATCCTATTTTTATAAAAATATCATTTGCAAATCTAATTCTCATTTTCCTGATTGTATTTTTTTTTTCCATTTCCAAGCCAAAAAGGATTAAAGAATTTTAACTTTGGCTTCTTAAAAAGAGCTAACTTGTTCTGGAGCACTATTTGCCTTTTTGCCCCTCAGGTCGAGACCACTCATCTCAGGCATGCAGAGGCTGTCTGTGACTATCCCAATTAAACAACTCGCAAGATCCTTCAAGCCAGAATTCAGGGTCGGCTCCAAGTGGGGGACACTTCACTGTTCTCTCCCACAACCAGACTATCATCTCCGCCCTAAGAGGAGCTGACAAGTCCACCTAGCAGACTAAAGAGTTGTGTACCAGGAGTCTCAAAGCTGTCTTCTGACGACCCACAGCTACCTTTCTGGGGGTCCTGGGGAGGTCACTTTCCTCATCTAGGTCTTAATCCCTTTTTATGAGATTGAGAGTTCTGAATGAGAACTACAAAGAACTGTTTAATTCTTACCATCCAATGGCTAGAGGAGCATTCGGTGTGTGCCAGATATTCCCCGCTGGCCCCAGGGACCTCCTTTGTACCCCTTTCTGCCCTACTGTGCTCCCTAACAGGCGGACCTCTACCAGTGTTATTTCTGGGTCCCCTGCCCTCCAGCCTCTGGTTGGGGGTGGCCAGTAAGATTCACTAGGTATTAAACCCAAGAGACAGATATTTCTTCACTGTTAGCAAAGTCAGTCAGGCACCAGGAGAATGTCTCTGTGGGTGTCACTTAAGGGACTTTGGACACCTATGCTTAGGCTTGTTCAAATAAATGACATGTGAGTACTTTGCAGTTTGATAGTTCTATGAATCATGAATACAGTGCAATGAAAACGTCAACCTATAATGTTTCCAGGGATTAATTGCTAAGGATTATCATCCTTCTCTGCCTTGCTTTCTGCAAACATAACATTATTCCTTAAAAAACATATACACTTATGTGCACAAACACATGCACACATGATGTTTTTAGACTAATTAACATAATTAAAATTTTCTAAAATAGTTAAGCGGAATAGACTTTTTTCCAAAAATGACAGTTTCTTTTCCAGTGAAGAAGAAAAGACACCCCATAATTTAAACATTTCATTTGAAAATATATTCTCAGAAATGTATAATGTAGATATTGCTTTAAAACAAGCTCATCTTATGAATATTTCTCCAATTTGTCTGTAAGTTTGCCAACTTTTTCTCCTTGGGTCAGGGTGCAGATATGTAGTGTGTATCAATTAGCATGATATATCTGCAATGTTTATATTAAAAATTACGAAAAACATGCTTCTTGAAACATGTAACTAGATACCAGTTAAGGCAGTCTCTGGTAGCCATGAAAATTGCACTCAGGGGACCCATAAGGTTAGCATTACATTGGAACAGATGATTGCCTAAGATTTGTAGCTGTGGGGACAAAGCTTTTGTCAGATCATTAAATCATATAACATCATAACCCCTTCTGCAGGAAGTCTGGGAGCCAAAATGGGATTGCTGAAATTTATGAGCAGAAGCACATGCAGTTTACTAGATAACTTGAAATAGGTAGAGCAAAATTGGAACCTCCCGACTCACTGAACTTGCTCTCCCCAGGCAGCTGTTGCAAATGGCCATGGTTTCCATGAAGAGTGCACAGATGGCTCCGTCCTCACAACTTCCTTAGAAAGATGGAAAATGGAACTTGTCTTGATGACAGTGTCTGCTAGGTTCATCAACTTCTGAAATGTGGTGACAGAGCATAGACTACAACTCATGGGTAAAAGGACATTGCTTAGAAGCAAATAGTAATATTTGTCAGGGAAGATCTTGAAGAGTTCACTTATTAAAACATTGAGTTGACATCTCTTATTTTGATCAAAATAAATGAAAATAGGAGTCAGCATTGTAGTGTATTCTACCTTTAATTAGCTAATTAATTTTTGAGACAGGTTTGAGACCTACTCACTAGAAAGATACATGCATAGAATTTCACATACCCAAAGGAAATGAAGTCAGTATTTCAAAGAGATAGCTACATGCCTGTGTTCATTGCAGCACTATTCACAGTAGCCAAGATATGGAAGCAACCTAAATGTCCATCACTGAGTGAATGGATAAAGAAAATGTGGTTTATAGACACAATGGAATACCATTCAGTTTTAAAAAAAGCAGGAAATCCCGTCATTTGTGACAACCTGGATAAATCTGGAGAACATTATGCCAAGTGAAATAAGCCAGATACAGAAAGACAAATACTATATGATCTCACTGATATGTGGAATCTTAAAAAGTTGTAATCACAGAAGCCGAGAGTAGAATGCTGGTTGCCAAGGGCTGGGGGCAGTGGGGAGGAGTGGGAAGGGGTGGGGCAGATGTTGATCAAAGGAAATACAATTTCAATTAGATGGAAATAAGTTCAGGAGATTTATTATACAGCATGGTGACTACAGTTAATAACAATATGTTGTATATTTAAAAAATGCTAAGAGGGTGGATTTTACATGCTCTCACCACAAGAGTAGGTAAGTATGTGAGGTGATGGATGTGCTCAGTTGCTTCATTTAATCATTCTGCAGTGTGTACACATATCAAGATATCATGCTAGACATAATAAATATATGTAATGATTATTTGTCTACTAAAAATAATTTAAACAAAACTTTTGGGGGTTCACAGATCTGTTCATGTTTCTACCCCCAATTACGACACTTCCTCAGAGATTCCTCTGCTGTGATGAATGACGCCAAGCATGTGTTCCCTATCATGATTGCCTAAGAATGGCTTTCCACCTCTGGAGAGCTTTATGCTCTGCTGTTTTGGACTTTTCCCTTAGCATTGTTGAGGATTAGAGTAAAATAGAAATTAGTATAACCAAGTATGGCATCGATTTGTTTACTGCTTTGTCTTAAGTGGGGTGCAAAGCTGTATATTTTATATCTTTTCTCAAATGATTCCTGAAAGTCCTAGCATGCATCTGGGCTTTCTGAACTGTCTCCCCATTTTTTCCCCTGTTAATTTGAACTTTACTCCTTTTCTTTACAAAATATTAAGGTTCTTCTTCATTTGGAATCCCACAAATCACAGTTTCCACTTGATGGAATCTGATGTTGTCTTGGCTATGACTTGGAGCACTTGCTTGTGAGATTAAGCCTTATTGTACTGTTTTATTATATTTTATTATAAAAGGACTCATGCATCCCCCTAGGGAACCATGGTATCCCTGCTGTGCTGACCTCTGTCCTGCCCCAGTGCAAGCATCCCTGCCTCTGGGCTTTTGCACCTGTCCCTCCGCCTAAGGCTGTTCCTAGCATGTTTGCAAGGTGAGTTGTTGGCTCCTTCTCACATTCATATTTCAGCCCAAATGCCATCTCCTTAAGGGACATTTCTTTTCCCTTGATCTAAAGGAGCCTTGATGGACCACCTGAGATGGCTGCTTTCTTCATTCCAATCATAATAGTCCTGCAGTTTCTTGTTTATTTGTTACTCATTCCCCTACCCTGCCAAACAAAAGGCTTTGTGAAGAAGCCCCTGGTCTGTTACTGTGAAGGCCCCATCCCAGCACCTGGCACCTAGCAGACCCTTGAGAAATGCTTTCCTGCCTCAGAAACTGCCCTGAGAATATTTTGAAGTTACTAATGAGACGTCTATGTATATTTTAATGTGCAAAACTTGCATACTTACCCTTGCAGAAATGTAGAATGCTAGCTTATTGAGAAAACAAATGAAACACTTCACTCATGATAAATTCAACTGTGCAAAGTGCATATGCAGTGACAAATATTTCATAAATTACGAGTGTGGCAACAAAGATGGATGGAGCAGGCTTAATTTTGACGTGGATTGACAGTTGAGAAGACCAGTAATTACTTAGATTGGTTTTTTTCTGCCTCTTTCTCCTGACTGATATATTTCTTATAAATTATAAGAGAAAGGTAATTTTTAAAAATAAAAATTATATTGCTTACAGAATTTTCCTCCAAATGGTCATATAAAAATCCCCCTTGGCTGGGTGTGGTGGCTCACACCTGTAATCCCAGCACTTTTGGAGGCCGAGGTAGGTGGATCACCTGAGGTCAGGAGATCGAGACCAGCCTGGCCAACATGGTGAAATCTCATCTCTACTAAAAATACAAAAATTAACTGGGCGTGGTTGCAGGTGCCTGTAATACCAGCTACTCAGGAGGCTGATGCTGGAGAATCGCTTGAACCCAGGAGGCGGAGGTTGCAGTGAGCTGAGATAGTGCCATTGCACTCCAGCGTGGGAGACAAGAGTGAAACTGTCTCAAAAAGAAAAAAAAAAAAAAAACTCCCCTAAGCTGCAGGCCAATATAGAGGTGGAGGTGTTTGGGGACCCAGCAATGATGAATTTGAGTCCATAAATATGCGGGGGAAGTCAGTGATGTTTTCTCCTCTAAGACAGATTCATGGTAGTAAAACTCTCAAGGTTAGGACGAACCGCCCACCTGAATCAAAATTCCACATTCCTCACATTGCACAACTCAATTTGAACCCTCTAAAACTCATTTTCATTATCTACAACATGTGCTTATATTCTTTTTCTTACAAGATGGCTGTTAATAGCAAATAGTAAGATGCATGGGAAAGTTCAGCATGAAGGTTAATTACTTCATTGTCCCATGGATATAACAGTGCTATGAATATAGTAGATACTTAATGAAGAGTTGTTTATTATTGCCTTTATCTCTTTCAATGGATATTCTGAAGCATTTTCTAATACTTGAATCAAACATTGGAGAAACTGGTATCAAGTTTTGAGGGGCAATAATAAAGGAGAGATTCCCTGAGTAGGATGCAGGTCTAAGTGCTTTGGGTCTAAGGGCCAATTTTAAGCCCTATGGTGAAGCTGCCCTTCCTACGTGCCCCATTGGGAACAAAAGTGGGGCAGGCTGAGGTTTCCTCATTTGTGTCTTACAGGCTCCCATGGGGATAGGTTTTGGTCACAGCCAAAGGTCCTGCTTTGCCCACAGCCTATTAATTTAAATGTTAATCTCATCCAAAACACTCTCACTGACACACCCAGAATAATGTCTAATCCCATATCTGGGATCTGTGGCCCAGCACATTTGACACATGCAGTTAACTATCACATTGGGCTTCTGGGGAACTCTTCCGTTTAGGCGATATTTTTCCGATACAATTGCTTCCTCTCACAGTTCACTCCTTGACTCTCCGCCAATGTCATTGGAGAATGGTGCACCAGCAAGAGGAACAGCAGTCACTCTGTTCCTCAGTGGACATGGGAGCAGTGCTGTCATTGCTCCTCAATGGCTGTTAGCACGTGCTGGTTCTCTTCTCCAAAGCATGCCACGCTGCAAGGGTTCTGCTCAAATAACCATCGTGACTGCCAGCTGGGGCCTGGGACTCCAGGACTCTCCATTTACAGACAGGGAAAGTCACAGGGGAGTCAGGATGGCACAGGGATAGAAGCCAAATCTCTCATTGCTGGTCCACAGTTACTTCCTCTGCATCGGCCTTGACTTGGCATGAAATCACTGATGAGACTTCCACGACATGGGTTGAGGACTCCACTCCTTAGATTTGTCTGATGCAATAGAGAAGAACTAAATTCACCAAGTGTCAGCACTCCATTATCAATACAACTTGAAAAATTAATTCCAAAATCTGTACTATCCCTTTGTGTTCACTTTATGTGCTTGATACCTGAGGAAATACATCGTTGACTAAAAAAAAAAAGGTTCTGCCCCCTCTCACTCCTTAAGAACAAGGTCTAGGTTGGTTGCCAAGAGTGAAGAAAGAACAAATACAGATACAAAGACAAACTAAAATTTAGTTACAGTTTAGATAACTAAAATCCTGTCTAGAAGGCTTGAGGAAGAGGGTCCCTGGGCCCATAGTTTGAATCAATGCAGTGATAGAATGTATTGGCCATTTAATCTGCAAACAGGAGTGAAGGATTAGTGTAATCAGGGTAATAGATCGATTTCAGTCTTTTCCTTCTTTAATTAACATCTGGTTATCTGTGAACAATAGCCACATAGTGCAAAGTACTTACTCTGCTTCTTCAAATTTGCCTCCTTTGCTGTCTGAAAATGGATTGATGTGACTAACATTCAGTTACTATGTGGTGTGCTGAAATAGTCATCTCAAGATTTTTTTTCTCCAAGATCATGATTAATGGGACAAATAACATCAAGTCCTGCCCTGGTTTGCCCACTGGCAACGGGAGCATGAGCAGTGCCCTTGCTTGTGGATGACGCACGACTCAGGCACCCAGAGCTGTGGCCCTGCTTGTGCTGCCAAGCCGAGGCCCTGGGCTGGGGCCAAATTTGGCCATGAACATTTTCACTTTGGGAGATGTCAGGACAAGTTGGCAGGCAGAGGCCACAGTAGGAAGGCCGAGGATCTGATGGCCCAGGCCCCGCTGTTGAAGGGGCCACCAAGGGCTGATGGGCAGCATATGGTGAAGGTCGCAGGACCCAAGGTTTTAGTCCAGGGAGTTAGTTTAAGTCAAGAGGAAAGAAGAGGCATGGAGCGTGGAAGGCGAGTCTGTCCGGTAGCAGAAATGGCTTGATTTCATTTTACGTCAGTTCTTAAAACTTTTGTTCTTACTACTTATTTTTTATTTGACAGTAAAATTGTATATATTTATGGTGTACAAAACCATGTTTTGAAATATGTACACACTGTGGAAGTGCTGAATTCAGCTAATTAGCATATATGTTAGCTTACATAGTTGTCATTTATTTGTGGTGAAAGCTTTTCAAATCTACTCTGTCAGTAATGTTGGAGTGCACAGTATGTTGTTATTAAGTATAGTCACCATGCTGGACCATAGATCTCTTGCTGAATACTTTTGGCTCTTTCTACACAGTAAGCCCCACCTCACAAGGCAATCACAGGCGCACCACAGGCACCAAAGTAGTTCTGGGCCCAGAGGGCAGGATGGAGCTCTGTGCTAGGTGCTACTAGCTGCCAGGTTGGGGCCATCTCCTAAATTTTCAGAGTCTTGTTTCCTCATCTCCACAGCAGGAGTACCGAACTCCACTTCTAGGGCTGCTGAGAAGATTGAGCCAGAAAACAGCCAGGCCCTGGCACAGAGCTCAGTGTGTGGAGTCTGCTGAATCCACCTTGTAACCGAATCTGCAGGTGATTCTCCAGAGAGAGTGCCAGAAAAATGCTCAACACTTAGGGCTTAAGTCAAAGATGTAACAAATGATGCTGGAAGGGAACATTCGTATCTTGTATCCATTTATCCAATGGGCTTGGATCCTTACACCACCCCACCAAGTCCTTGTTGTGACTTTATTTGAATGCTAGTGAGCTTGTCATCCCTCCTTCTCCTCTCCCTTCCTTTTAATTTTTTTTTCTTAGCTATTTATTAAACACTTACTACCTGCCAGACAGAGTTAGGCACAAGAGATATCATGGCAAGAGAAACAGAAGTGTACAAATCCACAGGCACATTTGGAAGGAATGTTAATGTTGCGAGACTTTTCCTTAGCTCAATTAAAGACAGGGTCCTTGTCACACAGCCAGGAAAATTTAGGCTTGTAGATGATTTGAAGAGTGAGAAAAATGGGATTTATTGGGCAAAAAGGGAAAAAAGGGGTAACAGAGACTCTCAGTGAAGCAAGAGAGTGTGCTTTTCGCCTGTGCGCTTCCCGCCTCACAGATTGAATCCCAGGTTCCACCCAGGAAGAGGAGGGGCCAGGCTTCTCCCTGCTGCAAACAGCACAGAACTTCTGTGGCTCCACTCTAGTGCACAGACTGGTTGGAGTTTCTCTGGGGGCCCCTTCCCACCTGGCTGTCTCATTAAGGGATGCATTGTCTCTGGAAGAGGGCTTGAGTCAGCCGAGGTAGTGAGCGCTGGGCAGCTGAGATGAGCTGAGTGTGGGTGGAGCTTGGATGTGATGCCAGGCTGCAGCGAGCCCAGAACTTGAATCCCCACTCATGCTGAAGCCCAGCAGTTCCTGACGTAGAGATGCTGGCTATTTGGAGAAGGCTCTTGGTGTCAGGTAGAAAAATATGTTTAGCATGCTGTTTAAGGGGAATTCCCTGGTCTCTTGATGTGGATTCATGCACCTGGTTGAAAGTGGCCCAACTTAGAAGTAAGTCTGGGACAGGAGCCAAGTGCAGGAATTCTGCTCCCAAGGACTTTTTAATCTGCTTGATTCTGCCTCTTCCCACCTGGGGTCAAGCACACACCCTTTGTTTCCATGGAGGGGCACTCTCTGTCAGGGTGGGATGGTGGCAGCAGGCTGACTCTGTCCCTCACTGCTCACTCCCCAGCTCAAGGACACCAAGTCCTGGTCCTGGACTCAGTGGCTCTGCTGCCACCTCGGACGGACAGATGCAAACTTATAATCCTTCTGTGACCTTCGCATTTTCTTTGTTGGTGTTTTTATTGCAGATGAGCTCGGCCTTCTTTCTGTGTCAGTCAAGGAGGTGTCTGTCTTCATGTCTGAGCATCCATCAAGGCCCCATTCCATCCACTTCCTCTCTGTGTCCTATCTGCTGACATGCTTTCTTTCACATGTGATCATGAGTTCCTCCCAACTGGGGTGCAGACTTTGCTGTGTTCACTGTTGTACTCCCAGCACTTAGGATAAAGGCAGCTGGCACATTGTAGGAACTGTGTAAATATTTGCTGAGCTAGTGAAGCACTCTGGCTCATAGCTGCCAGCCTGAGACCCACGGTACCCTGGTGACTGGGCTCATCCATCTTTACATCGTCTTCCTCTTCTGCAGTGAATGCAAAATGATCTCTGCTCACACACCCTCAAAGTCTAGGGAGGCAGAAAAACATGAACACATCATGGTGAAGAATAAGTGGCAGGAGGGATCCTCAGAGCCGAGGAGGCATTGAGCTGAGTCTTCCTGGAGTCTGGGCTCCGGGAGGGGACTTGCTCTCCCAATAGATTTGCATGCTCTCCATCAGAAATAGGATGAGGGATTACCTTTCCTTACCACTGATTCATTTCAGAAAATACCTCTGTCATTTCTTTTCTCAACAAATGGATTGGTTTGGGGTGGACCCTATGTTCCATCGATCCTGCTATTGCTCCTGTTAGGGCATCGACCACGCTCTCAGCTGTAGGATGGGGTTTTGGGTGTGTGCATCCTGAGGACCTCAATTTTTTCTCTGAACTCTGTGCTGATGGTTTAGCCTCTTGGCTGCTCAGTCCTTCTGAAATTGTGGTCACCAGTCCAGCAACATCAGCCTCTACTGGGAACCTTTTGGAAATGCCAGTTCTTGGGCCCCTCCCCAGGCCTGTGGAGTCTGCGGGACTGTCAGGAATCTGGGCTCTGATATAGGCCAACCTTAAGAATGCCTTTAGTAGCTGTGCATAGGGAGGATGGATGCTGGAAACAGCAGGGAGGGGATATCTGAAGTTGGGGGCCCTTGAAGTTAGGGGCTCCATTCAAAGGCTGTTAATTGCTCAGACAAGAGAATGCGAGGGCCCAGACCAGGACTGGAAAGATGTGGGTGGGTCTATGATATGTTTATAAAAGTAATGGCCTACCCTTGGTGATGGGAGGACAGCAGGGCCAGTTATTCTTGGACTTGCTTACAGCATGACTGTAAGGGACTGTGCTCCTGCGGGGACTCCTGGGTGGCTGCTCAGCCTCATCCAGCTCCTTCCAGCTTCTTCATCAGGATCTGCCACTATCTTTCTCCTCCAGCTTTGCTCAGCAACTTGACTAGGAATCGGATTCCTACCTGCTTCTTCCCCCAACGTGGAGTCTATGTGCACGTGTGAGGAGGGATTAATTTGCTTTGACCCAGTCTTAGGGTTTATTTTCCCAATTGCCACACCTTGTCCTCCTGTCTGTGCTTGGCCTTCTTTCTGAACTTCTTCTGTCCACACTGCTGTAGGTTTCTTTTCAGCACTCACAGGTCATCAGGGCTAGAAGGGAAGTGCGGTATTTTCTTGGAAAATAGTAATAATCCACTTTGTTTTCCATTATCTCTGTTTCCACAGTTACCTCATAGGCATGTTGAGATAACTGTATTTTAGGCTTGCAATTAATTTGTGAATTATTAAGAGACTGGTGATCATAGCTCTCTCTTGATAGTTCTCATAAATCTCTCTCTCTGACATCTGGTCAGCTCTTGGAGTCTTCTTTCTGGACACATGAAAAGAAAGGACAGAGTTGGATGCAATGTGTCAATGGTTAGGGGTTGGGCTGGGATATAGGTCATCAAGATTTAAGTGTGCCGTTGTTTTGAGTTTTGATTGCCCTAAAAGGGCAAAGAAAAAACAGGTTTTCTCATGGGATTTTTGCCATTAGCACACCAAATTAAAGCCAAATCTGCTTTTCTGGGGGAGGACTGACATTTATGTTTCCTCTCTTGGTCAGAAACCAGAATTTTATTTAATTTCTTAAGGAATTAAAGTTTCTGTAAAATTTGAAAGAGAATGGTATAACTCAACTTAGTTTCTTGACATGGGCAAATGTTTGAGAGTTCTTTGTGATTTAATCAATTAATGTTTTCATTTTAATTTTATTATAATAAAACAAAGGAAAAAAACCCCAATATTATAAAAATGCATATTCCCTCTGACCAAGGAAGTAGATTCCTGAACAATTACAGGAAAGAAACCTTTCCCCCCACCTAATACATTCTTCACTTGTTACTCTAAAACATTCAGGCACTCCCAAGCTCTGAAGAGTGGGAGAATGAGTGAGAGAAAAGTCTACACTTCATGCAAGGAGATGCTGAAGTTGACCTCATGTGTGGTGCATGAGTGTTCAGCAATCGTGTTTCATCTTTACTGAGCAACAGAAAGACCCTGAGCCCTGGCATCGCTATTGCCAGTGTATTAGTCCATTCTTACACCTATCAAGGTGGGCAATTCATAAATGCATAAGTTTATACATTTATAAAATGTATTAGTTCATTTGCACATATTACCAAGACTGGATAATTTATAAAGGAAAGAGTTGTAATTGACTTACAGTTCTGCATGGCTGGGCAGACCTCAGAAAACTTACAATCATGGCAATGGCAGAAGGGGAAGTAGGCACCTTCTTCACAAGGCTGCAGGAGACAGAAGTGAGAACACGGAAAAATAAAACTACCACTTTTAAAACCATCAGATCTCATGAGACTTCACTCACTATCACGAAACAGCATGGGGGAAAACACCCCCATGATCTAATCACCTCCTTCCCTCGACATGCGGGGATTACAATTCGAGATGAGATTTGAGTGGGGACACACAGCCAAACCATATCAGTCAGTATCTCCCATCACTGCTGGCAGTAATGCAGCACAACAGAGTCTTGGCACTGTGGGTTTGCTTTCCTGCACACCTACATGAACCCTCTCAAATGTGGGCTGATGTTAAAGCTTGGGAAGCTTGCATTTATATCTTACCTGTGATATCATTGTGTTCTCTAACACATTTTTACTGAGCACCTGTTTTATAAAAGCCTTTGTTGGAGGCTTTTATAAGCCTCCAACATGTGGAATACGTTATTGAACAAAAGTCATCCCCACTTTTTATAGTTTAGATTCTAACAGGGGAAAAAGCCCCCAAATCATAAGAGTAAGGCATGAAGGAATTACACGGTATTTAGAACAGATGAGTAAAAAGGAAAAGAAAGGGTAAGATGAAAACATAGAGCTGGACAAGAGGGAGGCATATTTACTAGAAATGATCTGATTAGTTCTCATAGGAAGCTGAGACTGGAGCAAATACTTGAAAGAGAACAGAGAGGGCACTCTCAAGCTCTCTTCAGGTGGAGGGTCCTAGACAGACCAACCAGAGAGAGCAAAGGGCAGCAGGTAAGTCTGAATTGCTGGGAAAGGGGCATTGCTTATTCATGCATTCGTTAAGATTCAAGATATATTGCATGGGACATATTTATATTCACACACAATTACTTTTATCTATCTGAAATAAATTACAAATCTCTGTTACCTCTTTAATTACATCTTCCTGATGATTTGGCTTCCCTTATCGATTCCTTTTTTTTGCAGAATTCACTCATAAAATTCCTTGCAGATACAGTGTGTTTTCCATTCCATTGAAGTGTATCTTCTGGGGCAATCACTTTCACATTTGTTTCTTTTTTTTTGCCTAATGACTATGCATTACTAAGAAAATGATCAATATTTGCTTTATGAACTGTATGCTGTCCATGTACTGGCATAAAGTTACCCCTTCTGAAAACTGCTTTTCAGATTTGATTTGTTGAGGAGCATAATACCACCTTCTATGACATAAGTTGCTTTTCCATTCTTTGGGATTTCAATTGCATCTCTTATTCAACTTTTAAAAATGTTGCCCATTGCCAAAAAGAAAGCATCCACATTTATTTTATTCACTTTATCTTCAACATTGCACATGATGGTCTCCTTATTTCCAGGCTGGAAGTGTATTAGTCACATCCATAAAAAAGCAAAGAATTATTAAGGTGTGAAATCCATTTCAAAGGTAGGCTCAGCAAATGCTGTAATAATTGTCCACTTTGTGTCAAAATTTCTTTTTCTGTTTATAGGTAATGTTGTCCCTTTTACTACTATTGTTGATACTTAGAGTGATACATTATTCTTCAATTATTTCTTTAATACCTTCAACAAGCTTAAGTATAAAAATGATACTTTTTTCAATTTACATAATTCTATAACTGAAGATATTTATAAAAGTAGTCAGAAGCATAAAGGCTTTATTCAATGAATCATATAAAAAGTCAACATGGATTTTGGGGGCTTTCTTTTTTCAAAATTGAAGTATGATTTCACTGCTTCAAATAAACAGAAGATTTTTTTAAATGAGATGTATGAAAGAATATAATGAGTTTTTGACAGTGAGATAATTGAACATCACTAGTTGAACGAAATCATAAAAGTCCTTTAATTGCTCAGTTTGAATAGCTAAAGTTTGAGAACAATTTCATAAGAATAACTTTGATGTCAATAGAAAGAACACCACTGCTGCTGTTGAACAGCATTGCATGGAGCACGGGCAGGACAGCCAACTCGACCACAGAATCATTTTTGCTTTCTATTGACTCTGAATAAATATCATCTGCACACTTATACAAACATCCACCCCCAAAATTGTATTTGTATTATTTCTATCTAAAGCAGTACAATTGTTTTTATTTACTCCTAGTTCAATAAGGGAGTCTGTGGAAAAATTTCTGTTCTTTCTGAAGTCTTATCTGGGAGAGTATTTACTCACAATAGTCTTTTTCTTTTTTCACAAGAAAACATATTTCACAAACAAAAGAAAATTGTTTAATTTTCTTTAAATTAAATTTAAAGAAATAAAATTTAAATTAAATTAATTTGATTAATTGCACTTGTGGCTATACCATAAAAAGGTGAGGCATTAAAATCTTTGATAATCTATGCAATGGTAAATGGGGCTATTGCATTTTTAATTATTGCAGTAATTAAAGTTTTGAAGTTTTGCACCATCTATCATGGAGAAGAGGCTTAGTTCTGAAACATATTTGGGCAGCTCTTGCTGAATGATTAGCTCACACACAGGTAGCTGTGCTGTAGTAGTACAGTTGTGGGTTGTTTAATGATGGGGATACATTCTGAGAAATGCCTTGTTAGGCAATTTTGTCATTGTGAGAATGTCACAAAGTGTACTTACATAAACCTAGTGCACCTGTTATACACTTAGGCTATACCATTGTATATGTGGTCTGTCATTGACCCAAATGTCGTTACTCAGCTCATGACTATATTTGATTTTGGCTAGCATGGGCTGGGCAATCTCTTCCAGCACTGTGGCTCGGCGATCACATGGATTTTTCACTTACAACATTCCATGAAATGCAAAGAGAAGAATTAATGGGAGAGTCAGAGGTATTTTCCAATTTACATAGCTCCATTGTTGAAACTTGTATGTTTTCTCTTAGCCTCAGTTAGCTATGACACACAGCCATGCCTTACTGCTCTGAGTGATGCGTGTGTTATCCACAGCCTCACGTGGCCAGCTAGACTGACTCAGGCCTCGGCAGGTGCTTGGGATCTTACTGTTCCTTTCCATGCCCTTCTTCGGGGCAAATGCCAGGAAAGATATGCTATCTGAGAACATTAGAAAAGCTGTCACTGCTCACAGCTTAGCGCTTCTGGGAAAATCTGGTTCCTCTCCCTGATCAAGAACACCTGCCGGTTCCACATGCATTGTCAGAAGGTGAACCTGTGAGTCACAGTGAGGCTCCAGGCTCCACATGTGAGTGATCGTGCAAGCACCGACTCCTAGAGATGAAAGAGGTCCAAGAATACCTGATCCAATTCTCCTCAGGTGCGAGAGTCTCTCTCTGGCATACTGTTAGGCGGTGCCACAGTGCATGTTTGAAATGTAGGTTCAGAGCTGTGCCCTTGGATGTCATTATCACTGTTGATAATTGTGGCTAGAACAACTCTACAGGGCGCCATACACATGCACCCTCTGGAGCTGTGCCACAACCTGTGGCCCTATCTGATGTCTGTGACTGATATTATCTTCTAAGATCCAAGAAGACACTCAAGAAGATGTTTATGTCTGAGTTGAAGACCATCTACCTCCATGACCAAAGTGTCCCTGGAGAGTGCCCAAAGTCAAGTTTCAAATTCTCTGTAAGAATTATTTTTATGTTTTATCTAACCATAAGGGCCAAGCTGTTCCTCACCAGTGTCTTGAGTGCCTCCTCTGACAGAGAAAACATTATTCCTTCTAGCCATGAGACCATGGGAAAGGCAGTTCTTCCTCACGTTGAGTCACACACACTCAATTTGCTTGTGGCTTCCCCACATTGGTCCTGGTCCTGCCCTTTGGGGCTTGCCTTGGATTGGGATCTCAAAAAGCAGAAACACACTGCACTTTCAAGCATTTGCTCACTTTCCCTTTTCAACCCTAAGACAAACCTATGGATGAGCAGGCATGAGATCTCCTCCCACCTTATGAATGGAGAAACTGAGGCTCAGAGCAGGTGCCCCATCCACAGGCCAGGTGCCTCCCAGTTCCTGTGGCTCTTGGCCCTGGGGACTGCTCTCTCAGCTCAGCTTAGGATCGGCGGAGGGAAGGAGGGTGATATGGTTTCGCTCTGTCCCCATCCAAATCTCACCTTGAATTGTAGCTCCCATAATCCCCCACGTGTTGTGGGAGAAACCCAATGGGAAGTGATTGAATCATGGGGGTGGGGTTTTCTGTGCTTTTCTTGTAATAGTAAATAAGTCTCATCAGATCTGATGGTTTTATAAAGACGAGTCCCTCTGCACATGCCCTCTTGCCTGCTGCTGTGTAGAATGTGCCTTTGCTCCTCCTTGCTGTCTGCCATGATTGTGAGGCCTCCACAGCCATGTGGAACTGTGAGTCAATTACACCTTTTCCCTTTATAAGTTACCCACTCTCGGGTATGTTGTTATTAGCAGCATGAGAACAGACTCATACAGAAAGCCTTCTGTTAAATGTTCTGTGCCAGCCCTTCTTGATGGTTGGTCGCCTGCAGGGGCAGTCTGCTTCATCCCACTTGCTGTGCAGTGGCCCTGAGAGGGTTCTGTAGGAAGAACGGTCTCTGTGCTTTGAAAGGGTCTCTCGCTTAACATCAGTAGCTGACCCCCCGGGAGCCGTGAGAGAACAGAGATCTGCAGGCAACCCTGCTCAGACGGCTTAGTCCTATACAGAAGCTGCTGGGCAGTCTTCCACCTGAATTTTATGCCTTAATTATTTACTTTGTATATGATCTTTTTTCACAGTTATATTTATTTTATTTTCACTTTAGCATTTGACTCCAAGGTGTTAAACTTGGAGTGTGAAGCTATGAGAGATGGGTCTGGGATTATGACTATGCGGTCCTAATGCTTTCTCAGTAATGAATATGCTCTGATCATAAGTTTCTTGCCTAGATTCCATTGCTGCTTTCTGGATCCAAATGTTTTTGTTTGACCAAAGAGTGGGTGCCATTTGACTTTCAGGAGAGCATATAAAGTTTCAGGAGGATGGAAAATAAATTCCCTTATGTAAGAATTTATAGGGTTCCAAATTAGAAACCAAAAATGGAATAAGTGGTGATTTTTACATTGAAGTAAACTAACTATTAGACATAAATTTTTCTACAACGTCAGATTTTTAGTTATGTACTTGTAGACAGGGGATCAGTTATCAACTGATGTGTAATAAATGACTCCAAGGTTTAGTGACTAAAACAACAGCCATTTACTTTGTCCTGTGCTTCAGGATGTAGACTGCAGTCAGCTAGACATTTGTTTTACTTGTCTTGCTTCCAAAGAGATGTCTCCCGGGCCTCTAGCCACTGGCTACATGTGGTTATTTAATTTTAATTATGAATTAATTTAAGAAAATAAAATGTCTGATCCTCAGCCACACTTGCCATGTTTCAGGTGCTCACTAGACATGGGAGTGGAAGATGCCCTGTAAAACAGCAGAATTATAGGGCATTTCCGTCATCACTGTAATTTCTACTGGGCAGCACTAATCCAGACCCTTGCCTGTGGCTGGACAGTTTAAGATGACCTCTGTCATGTGTCTGGTTGTCAATGCTGGCTGTCCACTGGAGTATAGATCTCCATAGACTGGTCTGGCTTCTTCTTACGGAGTTTGGTTTCAAAAATTGTAAAGCAAGAAGGTGGGCCCCCATGCCAAGGTCTTTGAAAGCCTCCACTGACATCACATATATTGATGTCCCATTGGCCAACACAGATCGCGTGACCCGCCCAGAGTTAATACAGGGGGAGCCCGAGCACGGTGCACACCCCAAAAGACACAACTCAATGAGGGCATTGAAAACTACCACATGGTGAGACGTACATGTTATTTTGGAATAATTAGTAAGCACTCAAAGCACAGTGTATTTTGAAAGCATCATTTAGTTCATGATCTCCATTGGGCTCACATCAGCCAGTTTTGCAAAACTATACCACAATAACAAAGATTGTCAAGCCTCAGCAAAGTATTCACATACATATTCACAGACAACTTTGTGTCTAAACTTACTATAATTAAATTAGAATTTTCACCACACTATAACTCTTTGCCTTGATGGTAGAAGAATCAATATTCAGTAAATATCTGTTCAATGAGACAGTGCAGGTGACGTAAGTACAAAGACAATTATCATCTCATTTTCTTGCTGGAAGAAACAAACACTAAAAATTATAAATATGGAAAATTTATAGCCATGTGGTACATAAAGGAGAAAAAAAAACCAATAGTCAAAAGTAATCCAAGAGCCTGGTAATAACAGCTTCTAATATGGCATAATCTTCCACATGGCACTGTATTTCTTACATGCATTTGCATGTTCTAATTAGTTTAATAGGCTCAGCATCATTTCATCACTGCCTGCCATCACGCTCTGCCAAATAGCACAGTGAACAAGAGGGATAAAGACTGCTGCTTTGTCCTGCAGTTACATATTTTTGTGGGGAGAAAAATAAGGTTAAATAAGTAAGTAAATGATATGGTAAGGTGGAAGAAGAATTAGATACAAGAGGGTTGACTCAGTGGTGTTGGAATGCCTGAGGGGGCAGGGATTCAGGTTCCTGAGTTCAGGGTGGGCCTCTTCAGGGAGGTGAGGGGGCAGCCTAGCAAGTGTCCTGGGGAGGAACCCTCACATGGGAGCAGCTCAGGGGGTCCAAGAGCAAGTATAAGGAAGCCAGATGGAGAGTAAAGAGTCAGGGAGTGGGGTGTAGTGGTCCAGGTTCTCCAGAGAGGCAGAACCAATAGGCTACATGTGCAGAGATATCTATGGGAGGGAGGGGATTTATTAGGAAATTTGGCTCACACAATTATGGAGGCTAAGAAGTCCCATGACAGGCCATGAGTAAGCTGGAGACCCTGGGATGCTGGCAGTGTGGCTCAGTCCAGGTCTGAAAGCCTCGGTGCCACGGAAACCTGTGGTGTAGCTCTCAGCTTGAAAAGGCCTGAAAGCATGGAGGGATCTGATGCGAGTCCAGAAGTCCAAAGCTTGTAGAGCTTGGAGTTCTGATATCCAAGGATAGAAGAGTTTCCCAACTATGGAAGAGAGAGGGTGAGATGTCAGCAGCTTTCTGCCTTTTTTTCCCATCCGGGCCCCCAACTGATTGAATGGTGCCTGCCCAAATTGAGGGTGAATCCTCCCCGCTCAGCCCACTAACTCACATGCCAATCTCATCTGGAAACACCCTGGCAGACACACCCAGGAATAACACTTTACCAGCTACCCACGTACCCCTTATCCAGTCAGGTTGACATAGAAAATTAACCATCACAGGGGGCTTAGATGTTCTCCCTCTGAATGAAATGCGGGGCTACCTCCAGGTCTGGAAAGAGTGGTATTGCTTTCCTCCTGTGCACAAGTTTCACTAGGGATGGGGGTGAGCATCCTATCTGTAGCTATAACTGTATCTGTATCTGTGTCTATATTTAATCTTATCCTTTTCGTTCTCAACATCGTATTAAAATCATGTTCCTATGTCAGGTAAACACTCTTTGCATGTACACCGTGATGACCACAGAAAACACTCAACAGTTTGGGTGTTGGGAGGTGGCCACAGCTTTGTTTGTGGGATTGTATGTCCAGAATTGTGTTTAGGGTTACAGAACCACTACCGCTGGCAGTAAAATGGGTGGCTGTGTTTCCCTGAGCCTCGGTTTCGCCAGCTGTGAAAGGCGCTGATGGCCACACACCCTATACTGGTTAAGTGAACTTGGGGACAAACATAGAGGGTAGAGAAGCAGAGCTGAGAAGCCTTGAGTGCAGGCTCGCTATGGATGCAGGTTGGGGTGGGGGGTGCCATCAGTAGCATGGTATTAGCCATCACCAGGTTTCTCTGAGTTGGTGAAGGAAGAGATGGGCTTCGTTGAACAGCAGGAATTCTTCCAGAGGAGAGTCAGTGAATTGTGCGGCCCCTCCGGCCTCTGTCTGGCACCTGAGGACACATGGTTCCCACATTCCAAGACCAGCCGCATTCACAGGTACTAACACACACAGGCGCTCCTGCCAGTCACGTCCCACTGCTGTTGACGTGTGTTTCTGTTTTTGCAAGAAGTGATTTAACATGAGCCTCTGTGGTTTTAAATCAAGTTTGTTTACAAAAGAACGAGGTTTAGATAGAAGGCGGGGAAAGAGAGAACAATTTAATTCCTTCTCTCAAAGGATTAGTGCCCTTGATAAAAGTGAACAGAGAGGCTGGGGGAGGAAATTCCTCTCCTAGGGTTGATAGCAGCCCAGACACAGAGGCCAGTCTGGCTTCCTTCCCACCACACACCAGCCATGGCCAAAGGCCCAGTCGGTATCAGCCTCAGCCCTGGCTCTGGAGTGAGGATGGTGCTGACCTGCATGGCCTGACTGACAAGCACACAGAAAAAGGCACCAATGAAGTAGAAGACCCTGGAGTAGGCATGTCCAGATGGCATCACTTGGTTAGAGATGTGCCACAATATCTTCATGTCCTCAAGGTTGTTGGCATTTTTGCTCAGGCCCCTGTCACAGGCACTCAGCAGCATGATGCTTTTGGGAGTGGAAATGAAGACAGTTTTATAAGAAAGCAACTTTCTCTTGTGAGAACACAGCTGGCTCTTCAGCCATGAGTTCTAGTTTGAATCTGCCAACCCTTCCCATCTGTTTGACATTCCACAGCTTTGTGGGTGGAGACCAGGCATTTTTGAGTGGAGTGTCCCCAACCCCTAACCTGGAACTTGGTGCAACATTGGAAGGTAAAGGTGGAGTTTCCAAGAGAACAGCATTGAAGGAGGGCTGGGAAAGCACAAGACAGGAAGAGTCTGTGCCAAAAGACTCTGGATAGGAAGAAACACAAGAAAAAATTTATCCAAAGTCAAGATTGAGTGGGAGCCCAGAGGAACATTGCATTCAAATGGCAAGTGTTCTACTTAACTTAGCATCTTGTAATTTAGTATCTAAAGCAATTTGGTACCTTCTTTTAATTTAGTATCTTTTTTCTATAATGCCAAGTTACATATATAAAAGCATGTATTTCCTTATGCTCAGAATAATGAATACATGTTAATTCTTACCATGACTCAATAATCACTTTTTTTGGCAAAAGTTAGCAATATCCATTTTAATTTTAAAAGTTAGTTTATAGAATCTTCAAGAAAATGTGCTTTGCAGACATATTTTGGATAACTTTTTTCTCATAATACTTTTCTTGGTTTTTCCAGAGGGATTATGTTTGTGCTCCATTGCCTTTCAATGGAAAATTGACTAAAGAAATTGAAAATAAGGCACAGTGTATGTAAAATTTGGTATTTAAATGCCCCATTTGATGAAATTAGATAATGCTAAGATTCAATTTGAATGACTTGCAATTTCAAAAACTTAGAGCAAATAATGTATTTTTATTGTTTCAAGATGGAAACAAAACTCTCAGTTGCCTGGTTTTGGCTTTGGATGGACTCTACAGATGTTTCATGTGACTTGCCAGTTTAGAGGCTCCCCTTAACCCCTGCCCCTCCCAATAAAGCCGTTGGCTTTTCCCACCAATCTCAGCACGTCTCAACTGACTGCATCATGAATGCCTGCTTACAGCACCTGATCAACAAGGGTTGTGGAAAATAAGTGAGTGAATGAACACAATTGTGCTGTCCGATGGCATTTAGAGAATCATGAGTTCATGGCTGGGTAGCATTTTTTCTTTTCTTGTGTTATGCTGTGACCACCAGTGCATGGAGCCAGACATGGGAGTGCCATGAGAGCCCAGACTGGGAGGCAGCAGAGCCTAGACTGACATGGGCCTTGGGGACAGGATGGTCATTTCCTGTGGTTTCAGCAAAACTCAGTGTGGTTTGGGAATAATTCCCCATTGAAATTAAGTTATCTTAGAAATCTGTCAGTGGTTTAATATTTTCAACCCATGAATGTTCACAAACATATCCTTTAAATTTGAGCACTGTGAAGCGGAGCTATCCCTGGGGCTCACACGAGGAGTCACTGCTGGGGGACTCTCCTTGGATAAGGTGCTGACCCAGGTGAGAACATTGTCCCTCAAGATTTGGGCACCTCTCATGGTTGAACGGCTCTCCCTGGGCTTCTGTTTGGCTTCTCCCCCACCGCCTCCCCACTCCCCTGGTGCAGGGGTGAAGGAACCTGGAGGAAGTAGGTTCCTGGATCAGCCTTGGGGAAATCTGATGACAAGGATGGCTGAACTGGAGGGCCATAGTGATTTCCTCAGACCCCCTGTTTCAGTATGAGAGATCCTAACAGCTTCATAAGGTTCTGAAGCCATCATATCTTTAATAGAATCAGATTTGGTATCCCTTCTTTATGTCCCCTTGGGGTTTCTTTAAAACCAAAGAGGCTGTGGCCTTGATTCCCAGACTGTAGGGAAGTTCAGAGGCATGGGAGTGTGGAGAGAGCATGAGAAGGGATCTTCAAAGTCCCTGGGAGCCTGTAGGAAGGAGTGACTGTGGGACCTCCCTGGGGTGGACACATTTTGGACCAGGCACAGGGGCACTGCCCAGCTGCACTGGGGGCTGACGTCCATGCAGACAGGCACTGTACTCTAATGGCCTGCTTGGATGGTGCATCTTTTTTTTTTCACAAATGTGTTGTGTAATGGATTAAGGACGATCTGCATATCTGCTTGTAGTAATTTTTTTATGGCATCAATAGAAATCAAATAACAGTGATTAATACTTCTTGTTCCCTAATAAGGACATCTGGTTTGGGGAAGTTCAGTAACACACCTGACACCATACAGGTGTTAGTGGTAGAACCAGAACGCACTCCAACCTGTGGCTGATCCCACACATTCCTTCCATACCCTGCAGGTCAATTGCAATGTCTGAAGAGCATGGAGATGCAGAAAAAAGGCTTTTTTTTTTTCTGTAAAGACAGTTATTCTACACTTAGTTCAGGCATATTTTGATATACACAGTGAAGGAGAAATGTGGGTTATACTTTGATGTTATGCACGGACAAGTCAAAGATGTGATTTTCCTGATTTTTGGCCAGAAACCTTCCCACATGCAAGAAATGGCTCAATTGAATATTCAAGTAACAAAAAGATAGTTAACGTTTGTTAGTGACTAAAATGTGTTTGAAGCTTTAGATATTTTCATTTTCATTATTTCAATTAATCACCTATAATATTTATTCCTTCATTGATTTCATTCATCCAGTCAACAAATGCTTTCTAAGACCTTTCTCTGGAGAAGAACTGATTATGTGCTGGGAGGTCCATGATATACAATACATATAGATCATACATTTAGGGAGCTTCCGTTCAAATATGAAAAAGATTCACTAATTTCAGGTGGTAGTAAATACAATGAAAACAACAGGGCAATGAGATAGAGAGTGGCCAGACAGAAGGGACTTTCATCTCATCTCATCATGATGACAGCAAGATTCCTGCAAAAATCCTATGAAGAGAAGTGGTATGGGCAAAGGCCCTGTGGCAGGAAGGAGATTGCTATTTTCTGAGTTGACATGTTTGAGGAATGGAGAGAAAACCAATGCAGTCAGAGAGTAAGTGAAGGAAAGTACACAAAGAAGGCAAAAACAAATCTTACTTTGCAAATGAAAGAGCCTATATTTAGAAAAATAGAGTAAGTTTGCTAAAGTCACATTACTGAGGAAACTTTACTTCATTTCTTGCCCCTGTCTAATACTAGATTTCCATGTCCTTTTTTTTTTTTTTTTTTTGAGACAGAGTCTCACTCTGTCACCTAGGCTGGAGTGAAGTGGTGTGATCTCGGCTCACTGCAACCTACACCTCCTGGGTTCAAGCAATTCTCCTGCCTCAGCCTCCCAAGTAGCTGGGATTATAGGTGCCCGCCACCATGCCCAGCTTATTTTTTGTATTTCTAGTAGAGATGGGGTTTCACCATGTTGGTCAGGCTGGTCTCAAACTCCTGACTTCAGATGACCCACCCTTCTAGGCCTCCCAAAGTGGTGGGATTACAGGCATGAGCCACCATGCCTGGCCCCCATGTACTTTCTAAATCTCTGCACCTCTTGCCTTCATAAGACCTTTTGTTATCAATGATCCCTTCTTTCTACTGTATCTTCAACCTTACCCTCCTTCCTGCATTTGAACACTCCAAACCTCCTTGATTTTAAACAAATCCTTGCCAGCTTGAGGGTGTCTCTAGTGCGTCAAATATAAACCAATTTCATGAAACTTGCTATAGCATGAATGTTTATGTCTTCCTAAAATTCATATATTGAGGCCAGGCAAGCTGGCTCATGCCCATAATCCCAGCACTTTGAGAGGTCGAGGTGGGAGGATCACTTGAGGTCAAGAGTTTGAGACCAGCCTGGCCAACATGGTGAAATCTCATCTTTACTAAAAATACAAAAATTAGCTGGGCATGGTGATGTGTGCCTGTAATCTCAGCTACTCAGGTGGTTGAGGCAGGAGAATCACTTGATCCTGGGAGGTGGATGTTGCAGTGAGCTGAGATGGCACCACAGCACTCCAGCCTGTGTGACAGAGTGAGATTCTGTCTCAAAAAAACAAAAAACAAAAAGAAATTCATACGTTGAAATCCTAACCCCCAAGGTGATGATATTTAGGAGGGAAGTCAAGAGTACTTGAACACAGGATGGATGGATGAAGTGAGGCTTTGGAGGTGATTAGGTCATGAAGGAGAGACCTCATGGATGGAATCATCCCTTTATAAAAGCACTTGCCCCTTCCACCTTGTCAGGACACAGTGAGAGGGTACTGTCTATGAGCCAGGAAGAGAGCCCTTGCCAGACACCAAATCCACTGGTGCCTTGGTGTTGAACTTTCTAGCTTTGAGAACCATGGGAAATAAATTGTCATTGTTTAGAGGCCACCTGGTTTGTAATATTTGGTTGTAACAGCCAAAATAGACAAGACAAAATTCTTCCCCAGATATGGTCCCTTGTCAAGGTTTCTTGTTGCCTCCATGGATAGCACCCTCACGCACCTGTTGCACAAGTCATAGTTTCAGAGTCATACTGGACATCATACATCCAGCCTGTGTTCAAGTACACTTGACTTCCCTCCTAAATATCTCTCAAATCCATTTGTCTTACTTTACCTCCACTACCAGATCCTGGTCTATGCAGCTATCATCTTCAACCTCCATGTCCTTAACTGCCAATAGCACTGTCTCCACCTGCTCCTTAGAGCACCTCCCCAATCCAGTCTCCACTTGTCTCGGAAAGTCCTCAGCCACACACATATAACATATATTCACATGTGCCCACATATATAAACTCATATTTCCTTGCTGTAAGTTCCAAGAGTCTGGTATTACTTTTCATAGGCTCACCTTAGGTCCTAATTGCATGGTTTAGAATGATTCTCCCTCTCTAGGTCATCTTTTCTCCCTCACTAGTTTATACCCATCACATAGATTGAGATTAAATAAATTAAAAGGTGTGTTTCTTCAGGCACGGTGGCTTAAGAATGATGTTGTAATTTTTAAATTTAATTTCTGTTTTGATCTGCTGACTGGACCATGGTTTTTGTGCTAAGTTGAAAGCTTTCTTGGAGTAAACACTCTGACAGTAGAAATACTTCCCCACCTCCAGAGCAGAAAGATTCCAAGGGGTGCCTTAACCCTGGCATTGCTGTGTCTGCACTGGGAGGGTGTCTGCTGCCTCTGGCCTGCTCACCTGGTAGAGTCATTAGGGAGGCATTTGCATGGCTTGCTCTTTGTTAAATCATTCAATAGAACTGGCAGCATCTGGAGCTGTATGTACCATGGAATATTTAGACAGCAGGCCTTTGGGCCAGAACTTTGATATGTAAATGATTTCCAATCATTTGCTCTCCCAAGACCTGTTGGCTGTGCTGACTCAGATCCAGGATGCAGAGACCAAAATGAGAAGCCCTGAGTGTTCTGCTTGGGGATTCTCATGTGAGTCATTGTCAGAGTTTTGGAAAAGAAATTATATTTGTTTCTGTTTCTAGAAAGCCAAGAAGCATCCCAATTTTAAAACCTTCTGTCTTTTTTTTTTTTTTGATTTTCACATTTTTTTTCTCCTAAATCTTCCCCACACAGAGTTGGGGTCAAAGCTGTGAGGCTTGGCTGGGGTGGGAACCCTCCTGACCCCTAATTCACATTTTCCCATTTATTCACCCCTCACCTGAAAGTGCTCAATTCTCAGGGAAGTTTTGTTCCTGTTAACTACCTCTGACCCAACTTCTGGGTAGAGTTCACATTGTGTATGCTCACATAATCATTGGGGAGAGCAGTTCTCCGCTCCTCAGGACTAGGAACAAAACCTAAACAGGGCTTAGCATGACATTGAACTGGGGTTACAAGATACTGACTTGCAAGATGCAGGATGCCACTCCCCAGCAGCACTGAAGATCATGTGTCTCCGGGCTGAAACCAGTCTGTGTGTCTGGAACCTACTCTGACAAGGCCACTGCATCTGTTGCTTGGGCATTTCCCAAGGCCTGTGGATTGAGCCATCTCAGGAGTGTGAAAAGGGTGGAGCAAAAGCCATGAGGAATTTGTTGGTGATTGAATGGTGAGGAGCTAGAAGTAGTGGTCCTGGATGCAGGTGCCCTGTCTGTTTCTTGGTGGCAAGGTGACCCCAGGGAAGAAACTGTTACTGGACCCTTATGCTTTCATCTTTAGAGCAGGATAAGGACACCTACTTAGAGATTTACAGTGAAGCAGCAGCTGGGATGATGTGAAGCACTAGAATTATTAATACTGGGGAATATTTACTGTGAGGAGGTGGGAGATGCTGGAAGAAAAGGGGGTCATTAATGTGCAACCCTGGAGCGGGGAGGGCAAGGATGTGGACGAGGGATGGTGGAATCCCCAAACTCTGCCAGTGGGATGGAAGATGCCAGATCTTCATGGGGCTGAGAGATCCTCAAGGCAATGTGTCTCTTTTCCCATCTTTACAGACAAAGAATATGAAGCCGATAGGGATAAAGTGAGTAACCCAAGGTCACAAAACAAGAGAGCTGGTCCAGGACAAGAACTTGGTGCTCATGTCAGGTTCTCTCTGCCACATCTTGAGAATACGTGCATCCTTTGTGAGTAAATGCTTTACTGTGATGAAGGAAATAGAAGAGACATAGTGAAATGTTTTCATGCTTTGTATCTGCACTCTTGATTATCTCATTAATTCTCTGTGACAAGTTTTGCTAGCAATGCATTTTGTTGTCTTGGTGTATATTATTATATACATCAGAAAGCCATTGAGAAGTTATCAACAAAATATTAAAGTATGCTGTGCCACTCCAGAGACAAAACCACAACTGACACACAGGTTTGTTTTCTTCTGACCCATAAGTGCACACACATATGAAAATGAAGATAAGGTTTAGAGCAAATGTATAGCCTTTTGTCTTGTTTTAAAAACATCATATTGCTTAACTTGTGAGCATTTTTGTAAACTGCATTTCTATCTCTTTTTGTGTATTAATCTATCTATCAAAAGTTAGGCTATAAATAAAGGCTAACAAGGCTAAACTGGATAGTACACTAATATAAGAAAGTAATATAGCAGAGCCAAATTTGACATTACACGTTTCTTTGATTGGAGTCAGAGATTATGTTCAGAATGTTGTGAGATTTCTATAAATTCATTTATTTACTTTGTTTCCTCATTTTGATAATACAGAAAGATATTCTGGATTATATAGATAAAATATCTATATTCAGTATAGCCTTGCAATTTCAATGACCAGATTTTTGCTTCTGTTTAAGGTTACTTTGTTGCCAGGTAGTATTCACTTAATTAGAATCAACCATTTAAGAAGAGAAGGGGTAGAATAATAGGTGCTCTTCCAAGTGCAGTTTAAATGAGGGTGGGATTATATTCAGATTCTAAAAAACTCAATTTTTAAGGAGCAAGCTCAAAATTACATTTGTTTGGCTGGTTTTTTATTTTGTAAATTGATGAAGTTGGGTAGGAGGATATGAGCTATAAGCATACATTGTTTTTAGGGGTTTGTTTGTTCTACTTTTTTAAAATAAATGATTGCAGAGTAACTATATTTGTCCATTCTCATGCTGCTAATAAAGACATACCCAAGACTGGGTAATTTATAAAGAAAAGAGGTTTAATTGATTCACAGTTCCACATGGCTGGGGAGGCCTCAGGTCATGGTGGAAAGTGAAGGAGGAGCAAAGTCATGTTTTACAAGGCAGCAGGCAAGAGAGCATGTGCAGGGGAACTCCCCTTTACAAATCCATCAGATCTCATGAGATGTATTCACTATAATGATAACAGCTTGTGAAAGACCAGCCCCCATAATTCAATTACCACCCACACGTGGGAATTGCGGGAGCTACAATTCAAGATGAGATTTGGGTGGGGACACAGCCAAGCCATATCACTAACTTCATGGAAAGTGGCCAAGACAGTACAAAGGGATCACAGGTACCCTTCACCCAGTTCCCCCCATTGATGACATCTTACATAACTGGATTACAGTATCAAAACCAGTAGATGACACTGGAGCAATCCATAGAGTTTATTCAGATTCCACCAGTTTCGTGTGCACTCATGTCTGTGTGCACTGATAGTTCTATAAAGTTTCATCACATATGTAGATTTATGTAACAACTGCTACCATCAAGGTACAGAACTGTTCTATCACCACGAAGATCTCCCGCATGCCATCTTGGTGAATGTTCCATGGGTGCTTAAAAAGGGTGCATATTCTACCATTGTTGGGTGTAGTGTTCTATAAATATCAATTAGATTCTGTGGGTTGACATTGCTGTTAAGTTAAAATTATCCAATCTAAAATTCCAATAATGCAGAAGTGGAAACATTTTGGTCTAATATATCAGTTGGCTTTCTCTGGTTAATAAAGCAGGAAGAATCTGTGGCTTGTAACAAAAACAATTTGTTTCTTGTGCATCTGGGGGCTTCAGTTCTTCTAAGTTTGTCTTGGCTGGGCTCACCCATAGCTCCGGTGATCAACTGAGGTTTGACTGAGCTAGGCTAAGTTCAGCTTGGACTGGCTCTGCTGCACATGTCTCTCATCCTATTGCTGAAACCAGTGGGCCACCATGAGCATGTGCTGCTCCTGGTGATTGCAGAACAGGATCAGGAACTCTCTGCTGGGGAAAGTGTTTTCAGCAGGTTGCCTTTCCATAGATTCAAGAGTGTCATTCTTCTTTCAACTGCAGGATCTTTTTGTCATAATTTTTCATCATTACAGAAAAGGCTCTGGGTGTGTTTAGTACTGGGTTGTAGCCCCATGGGAGCTGAGAGGTGGGCCAGCCCTACTTTCTGGCTGGTGAAGGTGTCCACTCAGAGCCTATCTGTGCCTTCCCTCTGCCAGATGGGGCAGGAAAAATTGGGCCAGGATGCTGAAATTGCCCAGTGCCTCAGTAGGATCCAATTCTTCCTAGGTCACAAACACAAGAGGTTGCCCTTGTTTGCCCCCTCTCCTGCCTCATCCTCCAATACCTTCATGAATAGCCTAATTTATTAATAGTTTGGGGCTTCATTCTCACCCTCTTTGAAGTTCTTCAAATTGGGTCCACATGCACTTTATCTGGCAGGGGTTCTTTACTGTTCCTGGCATGTGAGTGGCTTGTTCCTAGCATTGTTTTAAGTTTTTCTATATCATGTATTCTGTTGTTCATCTCAATGTCAGTCTCAGAAGGGAGTAAGTAGAGAAACACATGTTTCTGCTTCTATCTTGCCAGGAATTCTTGCCCTTTTCAGTAGAAAGCATCGTGGGAAAACATACAGAGTGGAACACAGGTAACATGCTCAGAAAATGATTAATAACTCCCAGAATTCTGTCGTCCTGGAAACAAGTTCTCCTGTCATTTGCACAGGTCTGTTCTACAACCTGGAGAAGAATCTCCCTCTCAGGTCCCCCTTATCTTCTATAGCATGTGGGTTGTTGCAGCATCGATGTACATCTAGCTCACCATGCTCTGGCTGTAGTGTTTATTAGCCTCATTATGTCTATACCAATCCTACATTCCCTGAAGATTCAATTCCAGTGGAAGTTTCTGTATGAAGTTGTCTGCCTCCCCTCCCACTGACAAGAATAAAATCCAGGGAGATGGCTGGGAAAAGTCTGTTCCCTGCTACCAATACTATCTGGGTATTCCTTCATTCTTCCCTTTTAAGATCGGGCAGTAATGATTTCTTGATGTGAAAAGCTCTCACTTTTTTCCCTCAAGATAGAACCGATGACAGATACTTGAGGGCCCAGTTAACCATTTTGGAACAGCTTTTGGCATTCCTGCCATGCAGAAATTGGGCTTCTAACCCAAAGACATAACAATACTCTGCCTAAAAGGTATAAATAAGTAATGTTTCATGTGTTTATTGCCAACATTTCAAGTACTTAGGCAGAATTAGGAGTTTTCCTTTGTTCTTTTTTTTTTTTTTTTTTTTTTTTTTTTTTTTTGAGACAGACTCTCGCTCTGTCGCCCAGGCTGGAGTACAGTGGCACGATCTCGGCTCACTGCAAGCTCCGCCTCCCGGGTTCACGCCATTCTCCTGCCTCAGCCTCCCGAGTAGCTGGGACTACAGGTGCCCGCCACTACGCCCGGCTAATTTTTTGTATTTTTTTTAGTACAGACGGGGTTTCGCCATGTTAGCCAGGATGGTCTCTATCTCCTGACCTCGTGATCCGCCCGCCTCGCCCTCCCAAAATGCTGGGTTTACAGGCGTGAGCCACCGCGCCCAGCCTCCTTTGTTCTTTTTATATCTGTCAGTTAGTTTTTTTCCTATTCATTGCATACAATATTGTTGGCTTGTTAATTCGATCATTATTTTTAGAGTTGTTTAAATGAAGAGGAAACCTTGTATTATAAGGCAAATCCTGATGTATATAATATCAGCATAAAAGTACATTTGTAATCTTTCAAATTCAGTGCTTTTTAATGTATTTTCCTCATTATATACGTCTTACATACATACATAAATACATAAATATATATATAAATCCATAAATATATGTATGTTTCCCTGAATAGACATAAAAGCATATCTTCAGTATGTCTTCTAGAATGAGAGAAAAATTAAGGGTAGAAGATACCTTAGCACTCATGTGAGGGAAAAACAGAGGTCCCCAGAAATGAACTGCTTTTCCCAGGGTCAAAATGACTCGTGGCAGACCCAGAATTAACAGCCTGGCCTCCTCATGTCTATTCCATGTAGGATGCAGCACAACTCTGCTGGGAGATGTGCAAATTGGTACCACCACTTCGAAAAACACTTTGGCATTCTCCGATAAAGACGAACACATGCACACCCTCTGAGTCAGTTACTGTAATTCACACGTGTAATCAACAGGTTTGCAAACCCATATTCACCAAAAGACATTACAAGACCAGCTATGGTACACTGGCTCTCAGCTGCAAAGGAACCAATTATCTGTCAACATTTAATGGATGAATATGTTTTGTTATATTCATTCAATGGAAAATAATAAACCTCTGCTTCACATGATAACTTGCATGATTATCACAAACGAAATGTGCAGTGAGAGAACCAAGCTGTATGATTCCATTTATTTAAGGCTCAAAAAGTCAGAAACGACTGTGTCAAAAAGTCAGTGACTCTGAAAAGCAGTGGCCTCTGAGGAGTCTGTGAAGGGTGGAGGTAATGCTAATGTTCTATGTCCAAATCTGTCTGTAGAGAGCTGCTCACTTACGAGTTGTGCACTTTTTGAGTGGATATTATACTGCACATACATGTTTACAAATATAAATCCACACAAAGTATTCACTCTGGGCTTTTGTCAACACTACCTCCCTTTCCATCTGCAATGTTCCCATCTGTAAAATGGAACAGATCAATGAGATGCTCTCTCAAGGCCTGTACTGCTGGAACTTTCCCTGGTTCTCTGCTCACAGTCTTGCTGCAGCACTTGGTGAGCTGGGTGAGTACCCAGGAGTTGAGGGTCAGAAGAGGTGGAGGGACAGACCTGGCAGCAGGTGAGCTGCCCTCAGTTTAGTGCTTGAATCTCTTCCCCAGAGGTGGCCATTGGCTGGTGTTGGGAATTGCTATGGAGTGGGCAGGCACTTCTTTATTTTGGAGGGAAGTCTGTTTCATTCCAGAAATGTTCTAATTGTTGAAAATTCATCATTTATCAACCTGGAATCTTTCATCCCCTCACCTGCTCTCTGAATTTATTACATCTGATTTCTGCCCTGCAGCAAAACAAAACCTGCTGTCTGCAGCCTGGCCAGAGTTGGCCACAGGCAGCAGGTTTCCTGCCATGTCCTCTGAAGGGAAGGTGCTAGGATGGGTCAGTGGGACAACGACCTGCACGTTTTCTCCCAGGCTGCATCCCTCGTCCTCATCTACTAGGCGCTGTCCCACTGTGGGGTGGGTGCCCATGCTTCCAGAACATTTGGACTGTCTTCCTCCACCTGGATGGCACTGCCAGACATCTGCCTACGGACACCCTCACTTTTCTCATGGTGCAGCACAAGCTTCCCTCTGCCACTTCCTGGAGTCACTTCACTCTCCCATGTCTGGCTGCCCATCTCATTCATCTTCATCAAATCCACATGTGGAATGTAAACACAGGCCTGGGGTATGAAGACAGTGAGGAAAGCTTGTTATCTTGTGCCATGGATGGTATGGCTGTGCATACACATGTTCGTATGTGCATATGTATGTGTGTATATATGTGCATGTGTGTGCATGTGACTGTGTATCGTGCATGAGTGTGTGTACTTTTGTACGTGTACATGTGTATGTGTGTACATTTGTGTATGTGCACGTGCTCAAACAAAGCCAATGAGGCACCATTCATTTGTGTACCATCTTCCCTGGCATGTGCCCAGCACAGTACTTGACCCAGAGTTAAGCGGTAGTAAAGACCTATGTGATTAAATCTAATACTGCACAGTGTGATTCATGTGGCCTATTTCTCCCTGTGTTGGATTACAGAATCCATTAATTTTCATATAAAAATTTACTGAGGGAGAAGAGTTGGTGTGTCTTGGCCCAGACTTCCCTTCCACCATGAACTGCGGATTTCTCTCTGCTCTCCCAGCCTCAGTTACTCCCTCTGTTCTCAATGAGACGGTTTCCATGCTTCCTTTTCATTCCATGCACTCAGTGGCTAAACACAAACTCTGGTACTATGATTGGAATCTTATCAAGATGTTGGTTACTGTGGTTATAAAAAGTAACATCTTAAAGAAAATAAAAACAGAGAAGATAGAGCATGTAGTGCCTAGCTTTCTCTGGTTATATTTTTAGTCCAAAAGTTAGATATCCTGGCTCTTAAGTTGGTTGCATGTGGCTATAAGGAGAGGGTCAGTCAGGTTGTGATGGCTTCAACCACAGAGACAGGTGCACATTTTGGGAATTATGTGGTCAGCCAGAACCACCTTCATAGGCCCTGGGAAGCTTTGTGTCTGAGCACCTTTTCCTGTTTACATCTCAGATGGGAATCTGAGTGAAGGCTTTGTTGTCTTCCTTTAATAACACATTATCAACTAGAAAGTTGTGCTATTAAAAATATTGCTTTAAAAAAGTAACACCTTTTAATTATCCAAGGGTCCCTTCTGTGATGATTCTGTGCTCCTATGCAGCGGCCTGCTTAGGCTAGGAAGGCATGACCTGGCATTCAGGGGTCTGAGGAGCATTGACCACCTCTGGACCTGGACTTGGAGCTTTCCTGAGGATCTAGTGCTACTTCTCTTCGAAAGGTCACTGTGAGTAGATTTAGTGTTTTGATAACACAATTTCTTTTAATTCAAAGAAGGCTTGCACTAAATCAGATTTTGGATCAAGGGATCTGATAGTTTAATTTATCCTGTGGAACATAGTTGTATTAGGCTCTTCTTGCTTTGCTCTAGAGAAATATCTGAGACTAAATCATTGATAAGAAAAGAGGTTTAATTGGCTCATGGTTCTGCAGGCTATATAGGAAGCATAATGCCAGCATCTGCTGCTGGGGAGGCCTCAGGGAGCTTACAATTACCGTGGAAGGTAAAGCAAAGGCAAAGCAGGACAAGGCACATCACATGGTGAAAGCAGGAGCACAGGAGAGATGGGCAAGGAGCCACACACTTTCAAAGCCCCAGATCTCACTCACTATCATGAAGACCGTACCAAGTGTGATGGTAATAATCCATTCTTGAGAAATCTGCCCCCATGATCCAGTCACCTCCCACTAGGCCCCACCTCCAACATTGGGGATTTCAATTCAACATGAAATTTGGGTGGGGACACAAATCCAAACCATAACAATAGGCAAAAAATAACAAAAACAAAAATAAACAAAAACAAACAAACAACAACAACAATAAAACAACTCTACTATAATTTGGGTCAATTGTAGAACCTGTTCCCTAAACAGCAGGATCGTAAGGTTGGGGGAAATATGATTTTGTTGATTGCATTGAACATAGGGCTGTCAAAACTTCAGTTAGAATGTCAACATGAATGCAGAACGGCTCTCTGGATGCAAGTAAAATGGCCTAGAAGAGTCACTTAGGAAGGTAATGCCTGGCACATCGCGACTTTCCTTTGGACTGCCACGCCCACTCTGCTTTTCTTGGCTACCCCAGCGTGGTCTTTCCCCTGCCAGAATGGGCCAGGCCCTCCCTGGAAAGCCTTCAGTGTCTCCCCATAGTTTCGGAATAAAATCCAGACTATTTCCTCAGCTCTACTCAGCCTGATCTCCTTCCTCTGTCCACTCTTCACTCCACTGAACCTGCTGCATATTTTAGGTCCAGTACCAAGGTTTGCCATTTCTTGAATCACACCTTTAACTTTCCCATTTCTGAGTGCTTTTATGTTTCTCAGTTCCAGAAAGTGCTTGTCCATCATCTACCACCACTATTCCCATCCTATCCCTCCAGATGCTATTCCCAGACCTTCTTTAACTTTGTGGTGGAGTTCTGATTGGAATCATTCATATCCACATCTGTTTGCCCAGCAGACCAAGTCCTAGATACTACTTACTTAAAACAATGGCTTTTATATCATCCATACCCAATAAATGTGAAGGACATCAGGAACAACCCACAGTGACATTTATGTTTCACATCACAGTTTACAAAACTGTTCTCACAGGAGTTGTGTGAGTATAGTTTTATCCTCACTTCACTTGGTATGGTGACATGATTTTGCTCAAAACGCACATCTAGGTCTCTTGATTTCCAGGTTGCCTGTACACATAGCTATTTTGTGTATCCTCAGACCTGGGTACAATTCAGGGTGGTGCTGGCTTTTTACTACCTTAATCTAAGGAGGTGTGAGGACACAGTGGTTCACACTGAGGAACCTGGCTTGTTTCTACCTCCTTGGCTCTGCTAATTTCTGCAAACTGAAAGAACTGTCCGAAAGCCTCCAAGGAAATCACAGATTAGACAGTGATCTGGAAATAGCCTCTAGTTTATGTTTTAACTCTGGACAGAAAGATACCAAAATTAACTCAGGTGAGAAGAAGTCATTTTGAAAAGTCCCTAAAGAAGCATTCTGTAGTCTCTGAGTAAGATGAGTGACTTTTTTTATAGTGAGAAAAGTATCAAATTCCATGTTAATTTCCTTACATCTAACTTTATATATTTCAATTTGTATTTTTGTACTTTTGATATTTTTATTTTTTAGTCATTATTAACATTAAAACTGATATGTATAATAGTAAATAAAAGTTAAACTCATCCCAGAAATTCCTTATAATCCCTATATCTTAAAACAACTATTATTATCATCTTTCTCAGATAAGCATATATTTCATACAATTGAGAAGGAGAAGCACACACCAGTTTGTAACCTGTTTTCATCTAAATGATATGGTAGACATTTCTACATAGCTTTTGTAATTCTCTCTTCTGCCAAAGTTGTAGCTAATTCTTCCCAGCAGAGTCCTCACTTCCTCTTCCTGGGGTGTTCCTGTGTTGCAGCACGCATTACCATGCCTTGTATTTATTTACTTAGAGTGATATTCTCACTAGTCTGAGATTGGGAGCTTCTCCAGTGTCGGGACCAGAGCTTTCTCCCATTTCTGTCTATGTTCTACACTCATGAGCTCTTCCATCATTAGGCTTCAAAACAGATGCAACCCCTGGGCACTTAAATCAAACTACCTTAACCTCCGAGCTCAGTGCTTGCAGTCCAGGCCCCTGTGGTACTGAATGAAGGAATATACGGCTTGGGGGTCAGGGGGACCTGTCTGTCATTTAAAAGAGTCTCATAGCATGTCCTGTTGTTTGAGCAGTGATCATCTTTTTTTGGTGCTTTTACGGTATGACTATATGTAAGCATGTATCCATCCATGTGATGCTAAACAAGATGCAGGCACTTGCTAAAACACAAACATGTACTTTTGAGCAAATGAATGTACTCCAGTTTGATCAAGAAAACATCTGGAGGAAAAGAGGAAATTTAAAAATCATCACAATGTTTAGTCTACTTGTTGCCACACACCCTGACGTGGTCAGATGTGTTTTTCTGTTTGCGTGATTGTTTTGGCACAATGGACCTGAACTTGGAGGGACACTCTGCTGTGGCTGTTGTCTTCAGCCTCACCGTGTTGCCTATCCTGGGCATCTTCAGCATGGAACTGACATGCTTTTCTCTGTGCTGGGCTGACCTTCTCCGAGGGCTGCCCCTGCCTTCCTCCTATCAGAAGAAGGTGAAGGGGAGAAAGACACTCTGCCCTACTGGCCAAGCCCCATGCCCAGTGCCTGATATTCACAGCCAACACTACTCCCCAATTGAAGCATTGTTGTTACTTAACTTTTAATCTGTCTATATTCATTGTGGAATAGGTCAATTTCGGATTTCATATAGATTCAACGAGTGACCATTTGCCTTTTCCTCTTAAATGAAGAAAGAATTTTAATAAGTAGGAATATTTTATTGGGAGCAAGGGCAAACCTAACTAACTTGTGTCATATACAGAAACTACAGAGAGACAAGACACCTGCCTCCCACCGAGGGTCCTGTGTTTCCCCAGTCACTCCTGAGCTAAAAAGGAAGCCAGCTGTATCCAGAAGCACAAAGGAGTCTGATGCTAGACACCGTTAACGTGCTCTTTCCTTCAGCTGATGTGCTTCAGCTCCCCTAGTCTTCTGGGAACCTTTGAAAATATCCAGCTTCTTGAATTCCCACCTCAGACATCACCTCATCCAGAAAGTCATTCCCCACAGTCTGTCAGAAAGAATTCAAACCTCTTCTTCCTCTGTACCTCTGCACCAAGTCCGCTTAGCTCGCTCTGGTTTTTCATAGACTCTATTAATATGCAGCATATTATGACATTTACTTATTTGTTTTACTTATTATGTATTACCCTCTCCCAGAAAATAAGTTTTAAGAATAAATCTTTTTTTTTTTTTTTTGAGATGCAGTCTCACTCTGTTGCCCAGGCTGGAGTGTAGTGGCACAATCTCAGCTTACCACAATCTCCATCTCCTGGGTTCATGCAATTCTCATGCCTCAGCCTCCCGAGTAGCTGGGAATACAGGCATGTGCCTCCATGCCTGGCTAATTTTTGTATTTTTAGTAGAGACGGGGTTTCGCCATGTTGGCCAGGCTGGTCTCAAACTCCTGTCCTGAAGTGATCCACCCGCCTTAGCCTTCCAAAGTGCTGAGATTACAGGTGTGAGCCATCATGCTTGGCCAAGAAATCTATGTTTTTGTTGCTATTGGTTTATTGATGAATTACAAGTATCCAGAGTAGTGCTGGGCACATAGTAGGTGATCAAAACTATCTGTGTAGTGAACACATCTACCATCACATCCATATGGATCAATTCTGTGATTATTGACTGACATGCTTATCACCTGAAAGGCAGTGAAAGCCATGTGAGGACAGAGGCTGTGTTTTATTCATTGCTCTACATAGAGCACAAACTGCAGTACTGGGCACAAACTAGTGTTGATGAACATTCCAAAGATAAGTGAAAAATCAGAGTACTGTGCAAATCTGTGCAAATCAGAGTACTGATTTTTTTTTTAACAGCATGACTGAAGGGACCAGGTAAACAATAACAACAGCTCAGTAACTTACAGGGAACGCATCACCTCCTGAGTTTCTCAAACCATGGACAGGGGAGAGAGACTCCTCTTGGTACCTGGAAGCTGTTGAAGAAGGGCCCCTTACTGTGGATGTCTGCCCACCCAACCAAATTCTCAAGAGAAAATATGAGTTGCCGCTGGTGTCCTGGGATACCATTCCTCCCTTTCACCATTGCTGAGTGGTAAGGCAAGCCTTACTCTACACACACCACAAGGCACAACACTCTCCGCTCAAGTCTCCGTCTCATAGAGAGTTCAGTGACAATCAATAATGTAGCTTCCTCCCAGCCACTGGAGATTTACTTTCCGGAGAGGGTGATGCCTTATATCAGACAGAAAGGGTACCACAATCACCTGGAGAGGGCAATGGTCTACATCAGAGACAAAGGGCACCCAGTCACCTGGGGAGAGTAATGGTTTACCTCAGAGACCAAGGGTACACACCTCTTCTAGAGGGAGTGATGCCTTGCATTCAAGACCAGGAGCCTCCACCTCACCTGAGAACAGACTCTCCACCCCCATCCTATACCTACTGAATCAGCATCTGCAGTTAACAAGGCCCTGGGGGTTTATATACCACTGAAGTTGAGGTGCAAACCAGTTTAATGCAAGCTGTACCATGCGACACCTCTCACTGCTTCATCAGTTCGAACTAGCTAACATCCAGGTTCACTTTTATCAAGTTAAAGACTTCTCTTCGCTGTCAGGCGTGTACTTGGAAACATATGCATTGACATGTGGAAAACACAAAAACAACATTGACAGGGACACACAGGTGGCCGTGCAGGTATAAAGGAAACAATTCAAATGAGATCAGTACCTGGAGTCACATTCCATACAAACCATAGAGCAGGGGTATTCTTTGTAATAGGGAGTGGTGAGTGAGTTATACGTTTCTAGGATGGGCTAGGGAAAAATGCTTTCCTCTGTTTCAGTCAGGAGAAAAGGATGCGGATGTGGATTCCAAGTAGTTGAATAATTTGTCTGAAAGAATTGTGGTTGCAATCATCTAAACCGAAGGCTTAGGGTAAAATGTACACCCATCTAAATATAAAAATTCCTGGGTCCCATTGCAGACCTACTAAATTAACATCACCATAGGTGGCCTAGGAATTCGTATTTCTATGCAGTATTTCTGTGATTTTAATGTGCAGACTGGCATAGGAAGGTGTAGTGAATTGTCATAATTTTGTGTGGCTTCAATATCCACTTTGAATATAGGTTTAACTTCCTTGTCACCCTTGACATGGTGCCTAGTTCTTTACCTGCTCCCAGTTCCTGAGTGTGGTTGACCTGGATATCTGCCCTATAAATCACCCCCTGGTGACCACTTTCCTATGAGACAGCTGGATACAACCTACTTGACTTACCTCACTGACTCCCACCCCCAGCATGGATCTCACAGATGTGCCACAGTGATCATGTCTCAGTTGCAGCGTGACTCCACAGAGCTGATGCCTGCTGGCTCTAATCAATTAGAACTCCCCTTGGGAAGCCTGCTCGGATAATGCCTTGGACTCCAGTGAACACTTTGGCCCACAGGTCCCTTGTTCTCTCTCTTGTTGCCCATCCACTGTTTGAACGTTTGTTTCCCTGTTGGCTCCTCCTTTCCCACTGGCCCTGTGAAGCATGCTGCCTTCTTCTCTCTGGGATCTGTGAGAATCTGCTTCTGTGATTTCATGGATTTTGTTGAGTTGCCTCCTCTTTCTCATCTGATCCATAGACCAGTGCATAACTTCTCTCCTGGGCAGGGCTTTCCTAGACATTGGCTATCTTAGTAGGAATAAACTGAACACAGGTGAGACGTGATCCACAAGGGCAGTAAAAATCAGTTTCTGTGAAAGTGATAGCTGGTCACAAGTGACACTTAGGTATCAGCCCATCCACAAGGATAAAGAAGTATCTTATGAAAGGCACACTGCAAACATCTATCACCAAATTCCTGAATCAGGGAAGTGCTAGAGTTTATCGCACTCATGTGAGAGAGACCTAAAGACTAAATTAGAAAGAAAGAAAGAAAAAAAAACAACACACACACAACAGAAGCACAAATACAGTCTCCCAGTTTGGCACCCACCCTTTGAGTGAGGTACCTGTATGACAACACAGTCAAGAACTTGGGCAGCCACTGTTTTCAAAGTGCTGGTGACTTTCCAGGCAGCCTGCTACATCCTCCTTTAGCAGTGCTTTCAAATGTCATGCAAAGTTACAACTTGTCACCTTTATTTTCCCCAGATTAATAACGTCCTACCATTTAACACCGTCAGAACAATTCACATTCCACCTTCTTCTCTGCTTCATAGTTGTATATAAAGTTGCTTCCTTTCTCCACTAGAAAATGGGCCAAATTGAAAGATAATTAAAAAAGGAAACTTTTAATTTCAGAATTAGTTTATATTACAGAAAGTTTGCAAAGAAAGTTCTTATATATTTCACACCCATTTGCTCCATTATCAGCATCATATATAAAACCACATCATATATATATTCATATATTTATATACATGAATTCATATATATTCATATATTTTTATATATGATTTCATATATATATTCATATATTTATATATGAATTCATATATATTCATATATTTATATATATGAAATCATATATATAGGGCATGTTTATTTGTTACAATTAATGAATATTTTGGTAAGAGGATTTTTTTTTAATCATGAACGGGTTTTGGATTTTATCAAGTGGTTTTCCGCATCAATTGATATAGTAATATGATTTTTAAAAAAATTTAGCTTATTGATGTGATGGATTAATTAATTGATTTCAAAATGTTGAGCCAGCCTTGAATATATGGGATAAATCCCACTTGGTTGTGGTGTATAATTCTTTTGATACATTATTGGATTGATTTAAAGCTAATATTTTGTTTGAAGTTTTGCACCTATTCTCATAACAGATAATTGTTCCTAATTTTCTTTACTTGTAATGTCTTAATTTGGTTTTGGTATTGGTGAAATGCTGGTATCATAGAATAAGTTATGAAGCATTCTCTCTGCTTCTATTTTGTGGAAGATATTGTGGAGAACTGGTATTGTTTGTTCCTTAAATGCTTGATAGGATTCACCATTGAAAAAATCTGTGCTGGTGTTTTTTCATTTTTTTGGAAGGTTTTTAAACATTGATTCAATTAATGTAATAGATATATGTTAGTAGATCACACTGATTGATAGTACTATTCAGGTCATTTGATTTTCTGTTTTCTTAATCTATCCATTATTGAAAGATGGGTATTGAAGTCGGCAATTATAATAATGGATTTGTCTCTCCATGTATACATATGGTAACTCAATGGAGCTCCTCACAGTGCCGGTGCAATGATGTTTGCAGAGAAAGACCTTCTGTTTTGAGCCTGTGATTGGTTATGAGCCAGCCTCCAGAATCTGGGAGACTTGTTGAGAACTAGGATGCACATGCCCAAGAGAACTTCTCTGAAAAGTAGAGGGGACAAAGCTAAGTGCAAGTTGGGGACAGGGGAAGAGAGAGGGGACTCTACCTGGCAGAGTTGATAGAGATTTAAGACTTTGGAAGGAATACTTGTGGTGAAGAGTTTAGATGTGACACTCTGGGCCCCATGCAATGAGATGCCTCCTATAGAAATCATTGATTAAATATAGAGAAGGAAAACACTTCATTCTGTTCATATCTCATGAGTCACAGAATCAAGGAAATAACTAGTTCACTTGATTTTGAGTCCCAGGTTCTTTGCAAAGCAACACTGTGGCCTCACAATAACTATGACATTTGCCTCTAAATGAACACCTTTCCTGAGTTACTTTCACGGCTTACCAGTACAAACTGACTTTTATGACAAATTGAGCGATAACTTAAAGACTACTTTTCCAGCATGTTTTAAGCTACTATGTTAGCAGTGCTACACCAAAGTACTCCTATAACTTAAAAAAATATGCTTAAAAAGCAAATATTCAGATATCTTATAATGGCCAATACTGCAATAACATATGGTTCTAATTTTATTTTGTTTTAGACACAAATGTTCATAGCAGCTTTATTTGTAATAGCCCAAAACTGGAAACAACCCAAATGGCCATCAATAGGTCAATGAATAAACAAATTATGGCATATCCATTTGATGGAATACTACTCAGCAATGAAAAGGAATGAACTGTTGGTATATATACAACAACATGGGAGAATCTCAAAGTAATTATGCTGAGTGAAAGACACCAGACAAAAAAATAAAGGAAAATTAATCCAAAGTGACAGAAAGCAAACCAGTGGTTGCCTGTGAAGGGCCAAGAGAAAGGGATTATGGAGGGGCACAAGCAAAGTTTTGGGGTGGGGACTGTTTACAATGAGAAGGGAAAGAATGCCAGGCCAGGATGTCAACGTGGGTGGCTCTAGAGAATTCTGAGCCCCTGTGGCCCATGGAATGCAGGTTGCACCTGCTTTACCATCCCAATGACCTCTCTTGTGTCTGAGACCCACTCATTCAGCAGCCTTGAGAAGCGCAGGCAAATGCATTTCCAGATCCAACCCCTGTCTTCAGTTGTAGTCACTCATGACAGTCACGAAACCAAGGTGGGAAGAGTTTGCTTCACTCTCTAGTGTGTTTCTCCTCTGTCTGCCAACTGTGGGATATAAGAGCATGTGGGCTCCTGTTCCATTCACTTTAGTCCCAAATGCTGTTGCATCACAACAAAAGTAATGGCTGGGCTGCAGTGGAGCTGTTATCCTGAATTCCAGCCCCCACATCTCCTGACATTATGCTGTCTCAACATTCTTCCAAGTTCACAAATTAGAAGCTGAGGTCTAGGAAGACTAAGCCTTGAGGCAATGCAGCTACTCATGAATAGATCAATTTCTTCCAGTTCTAGTTAGTGTCTTTACATTCTATGATTCAAGATTATACCTTATTTTTAGAAGAGAAGATTATACCTTATTTTTAGAAGATAAGGTCAGTTTTCACTGAAGCAATTTTGCTTGGAGCTGCCACCTCCCTTCCCTGCACTCTTGGTCTTGAATTCCAGCTCTTTAAACATTGACCTGGATGTTGACCATGTTCTCATCCACCCTGACACTGGCCCTGCTACCCTGCCTGCTTCTCTGACCTTGAACTTGCTTCCCACTTTGTCCTGAGCATTCCCAGCTGGCTCTCTAGTTTTCTTTCAATTTACACATATACCTGCATTAATTCCTTATTTTATTTTATTTCAACTTACTCTACGCCTGGCCTTATGTTAGAGCTACAAAAATGCACGTGCCACAGTCCCAGAACTCAATCCTCGGGTTAAAGCACACACTGGTGGTAAGAGCTCTCCTAGAGGTGGGTATCCCTAAAATGCTTAAAGATCAAGAAGCAGAGAGACATTGGCACTGTATAGAGTCACACATGAGTCTTCACACTCAAACCCAGAAAGAAGAGTGTCTGAAGGAAACTGTGGGGAAAGTATCTTAGAAAAAGGAGAGAGATTAGCCAAGCACTTGGAAGCATGGAAAGGTTAGGAATGTCTTTGGAGACATAAGCTACAAGCCAAGTAGATAATCAAGTGTTTTCCCCTACAGATGAGGCATTCTGAGGACTAACATTTCCTCCCTTTCAGTTGGTGGTACTCGAAATAAATACACTCAGGATGAGCCTGTGTCACATTCAAAGAGAACAACTCAGGTGGAGTCACATTTACTTCTGCATCACATTTAATAGACCCAAACAACATGCAAATAGACCCAATGCCTCTGCCAAACCCCTCCTTCCCCTTCAGGGCTCACCCATACCTCCATCACTGCAAGGAGCCCCCTGTGGTGTAAGTGCTGTTTTAAAAGTCCCTCCCTGTTTAGACTGAGCTTCACATGGAATGGGGTTGTCGTATTTTCTAGGTCACAGCAACGGGACTGAATATATACAAGACAGCATCTAAACTAAGCTATAATTTTTTTTTTTTTTTGAAACATGGTCTCTCTCTGTTACCCAGGCTGGAGTGCAGTGGTGAGATCTTGGCTCACTGCAACCTCTGCCTCCGGCTCAAGCGATTCTCCCACCTCGGCCTCCTGAGTAGAGTAGCTGGGACTATAGGCATGCACCACCACGCTGGGCTAATTTTTGTATTTTCAGTAGAGACAGGGGTTCCCTATGTTACCCAGGCTAGTCTCAAACCTCTGACCTCAAGCCATCTGCCTGCCTCGGCCCTTCAAAGTGCTGAGATTACAGGCGCGTGCCACAGCGCCGGGTCTAAGCTATCAATTTATAAATGTTTAATTGGACAAACTAGCATGGAAGGACCCTCGATTCAAAGTTGAGGGAGCTATAGCAGTGGCCCCCACAGCCAGAGTCCCAGGGCCTTCCCTCCAGTCCCTGCTCCCACCTCCTCAAGTCAGTGGCATCCGCTCCATGCTGTTGCTTACCCCGCTCCAGTCTCTCACTGCCACTAAACCATCATTTCTCAGTAGGAAAAGGGCAATGACCTTTGCCCTGTCCCCATAGTTTCCCTGGATTTGTGAGTGAATAAATGAATAAATTAATGACTAATGACAAAAACGTCTTTCAAACTTTTATTCATAATAAAAATTTTCCTACATCTTTACCTCATTAGAATCTCTTCCCTCTGCCCTTCCTCCTGCCCTGACTCTTCTTGCAGGGGTGCCGTCATCTGTCTGAAAAAAATATTTCCTCTCCTTTATTCCATCCCTGATTCCTGCCCTGTCCTGACGGTTAACCATCCTCCTCCAAAATCAAGGCCATGTCGTGAGTCTTCCAGGTACTTTTCCAATCAAGAATCAGGTGCCTGCTTTGAAATTTCAATGATACTTTGTTTAAATTCCCCATCATTCCATGTCAATGCACCCTTGCTTGCCAAAACCTTGGCACTGAATGCTGGCTCCCGCTTTGTGGAGTAGAATGTGCTGCTCACATTCTCCTCAGCTCTGGAGAACACGTTAATGGGTAAATGACTCTCACTGGCCTGTCTGATGAGAATGTTCTGCCTTCACGTTGACGCAAGCAGAACAACTGATTTCTCCGGTTTTGTGCTTGTCTCACCATCAGGTGACCAGACAGGGCCTCATCAGTTACCCCCAAAGATCCTGAAATTCAGATATCTTTTGTGTTTAATCTGTTGTTTTGACTGGTGTAACTCACAAACAATAACAGCATGGGAGAGCGGAGGGGCCACAGCTTTGCCTCTAGACAGAGAGCCATCTGAGCTGCTGTAGAGTTCCAATACTTAACCTCTCTGAACTTGGCCTTATTCATCAGAAAGTGAAGAATAACAACTTAAATCTTGCACAAGGGTGGTGAGGACTAGCAATGGAAATAGAAAACAACCTCACACATGGGAAGGGCTTGCTACTTCATTCAGTAAAAATAAACAACCACTATCACCACCACAAAATAAAACAACAAACATCGACAATAGTTTCTGATAGCAGCAGAAACTAATATTTGCAGGAGGAAATGTATAGTATGGGAAAAGAAATCATATTTGCTTTTTGCTTTATGAAATATTTCTGTAGCTAAAGACTGATCAATCAAGAAATTTTTTTCTTATAAATGTCTATATATAATGTTCTATTTTCCCACTTTATTTAAAAATGAAAGATATTACTTATATGATAGAAGTATTTAAAGAAGAAAATGTATATTAGCTTAATTTAAAAACCATTTGAAAGTGACTAGTGTATCTTTTTCTGTTAAAATTAATCATGATGAATTACTAAATTACTAAATACATGCTAAATTATCTAGTTATTTCTGAGTTATGTCTCCTCTTCTACAAAACTCAAAACAATAACAGGAAATACAGCCTGGAAATCCCCCAAATATTATCAAGTGTTGCCTCAGTGTTCCATAAACATAACAGTCTCTGAGTAGCTCATATTTGGTTTCCTGGGATCTGATCTCTCTCCTTATCTTTCCTTTCTTTTTGTCTTTACTTGGCTGAATTAAATAGGCACACAATGCATTGGCTAGTATACTATTTGCTGTACATGATATAAAAATAATCGGATATGACTTCTGCTCCTAGGGCATCTGCACATAAATTGTAGAAGGATATAAGGCCTAAATTACCTGTTAGACTTTTTAAATTTTTTTTTAATTTTAGCTTTTTCCAGCTTTATTGAGGTATATAAGAAAATAAGAATTGGAATACAGCCTGGAAAATAAGAATTGCATATATTTAAATAACATTTGTATACATCTAAAGTATACAATTTGATATATATATACATATATGCATTGTGAAATATCCAACATAATCCAGCTAATTAAAATTTTCATCACCTCTGTCACCCAGAGCAGCTTTCAATACACTGTGTTTTGAGGCATGAGGGTATCATAGAGGATACATGTTACATGTTTTGGAGTGCAATTTGGACCCACTGTCAAAGAAATCAGGGCAACATTGCAGAATTTAACATCTTTTGGAGAGCTACAGTGTACATTTGCATATTAAAACCTCCAAAATTTCCTACTCTAAGGAACGTGTTTGGTTTTGCTTTACTGTTTGTTTGTTTTGTTTTTGTTTTTTTGAGATGGAATTTCGCTCTTGTTGCCCAGGCTGGAATGCAATGGCGTGATCTCAGCTTACCACAACCTCCGCCTCCTGGGTTTAAATGATTCTCCTGCCTCAGTCTCCTGAATAGCTGGGATTGCAGGCATGCGCCACCATGCCTGGCTAATTTTGTATTTTTAGTAGAGATGGGGTTTCTCCATGATGGTCAAGCTGGTTTCACACCCCCGACCTCAGGTGATCCACCTGCCTTGGCCTCCCAAAGTGCTGGGATTACAGGCGTGAGCCATCGCGCCAGGCCTGTTTTTGCCTTTTTTTTTTTTAAGAATTGTTATTGATCTCATAAACTTGTCCAGATTTTGGCTGTGGAAAGCAGAGCTCATACCCAATCTGTAGCTACACACACTCTTCGAGCGTGCCTAGGTGAGCCAGGGTTGAGTACCAGGAGATTCCTCAAAGATTTGGAGTAATAAAGTTAGGAATAGGATATGAATAGGAGGAATGATTTCACTAGTAAGAAATTACTTTTTATATTGTAAAATAAAATGCAAAATTTATATTTTGGGTTATTTAATGGACACTCTGTTTGCTGTGTGCCAGGCATTGTCCTAAACATATCACAAGTACAGAGTTGTGTAATCTTCACCAGCCCCTATAGAGTGTATTGTTATCCTCATTTCCCAGATGAGGAAATTGGAGGTACAGTTTTTAAGTCATTTCCCAAGGTTTCACAGTATCATGTGTTAGAGAGGCACCAGCACCCGCCTATCTTATTCTGATTCCTTGCTCTTAGCTGCATTCTCTTGCCCTTGTGCAATATTGAAATAAGACATGAGGCTGCTAGCACATTCTGCCTCTTAGAGGACTTCTCCAGGCAGTTCCTCTCACCCTCATGACAATGTGTGAACTCTCCCCAATCTCTTGGTCTATTTTAGTGTTTATGTTGGAGAAGCACTAACCCGGAGCATTTCTCTTTGGTGTTTGGAAACATCTGTCTTTCTTTAGAGTTCATTATGCCCCTTTCTCCTCCCCAGGTGATGGTATAATCCCTAAGGACAAGAGCCTTATCATAATCTTTGTTTCTCTCTTGATCAGCTCACAGGATGCCTGTGTGTCACCATGTACTTGTTCACCATGGCCTGAGTGAAATTGAGGTTGTCAACAGATAAGGAATCATCTCACTTGCAGATGTCTGTGGATATACTGTATAGTTGTGAGACATCTAGATTCTGTGTTGAAATATCTAATTATTCCAGTTGATAAGTGCTATGGTTTTAATGTGTCCCTCAAAATCCACATGTTGAAAACTTAATTTCCAAAGCAACAGTTTTGAGAGGTGTTTGGGTTATGAGAACTCCGCTCTCATGAATGAATTAACGTTGCCTGTCTGAATATGTTTTCTGTTGCTTATAACAGAATACCTAAAACTGGGTAATTTATAAAGAAAAGAAACTTATTTCTTACAGTTTTGGAGATGATAAGTCCAAGGTCCAGGGACTGCATCTTGTGAGGACCTTCTTGCTGGTAGGGACTCTGCAGAGTCCCAAGGTGGCACAGGGCACCACATGACAAGGGGGCTGATTATGCTAGCTCTGGTCTCTTTCCCTCTTCTTATAAAGCCACCAGTTCCATTCCCATGACAACCAATTAATCCACTAATTCCTGAACCCATTAATCCATGAATGGATTACTCTTTTCATGAAGGCAGATCCCTCATGACCAATCACCTCTTAAAGGCTCCACCTCTCAATACTGCCACATCGGGGATTCAGTTTCTACATGCATTTTTGAGGGGACAAAGATTCAAACCATAGCATTGCCATAACAAGGGCTTTCAGGAGTGAGTTCTCTCTCTCCCACTCTTCTACTATGTGAAAACACAATGATCCTCCTCTCCAAAGGAGTCAGGGATCAAGGTGCCACCTTGGAAGCAGAGAAACTGGGTCATAATCTGCAATACCTTCATATGGAACTTCCCAGCCTCCAGAATTGTGAAAGAATAATTTTATATTCTTTATAAATTACCCAGTTTTATGTATTCTGTTACAGCAGCACGAAATGGATGAAGACAGTACATATGATGGTTAATTTTATGTCAGCTTGACTGGCCTCCAGGTGCCCAGATATTTGGTCAAATATTATTCCGCATATGTCTGTGAGTGTGTTTCTGGCTAAGATAAGTATTTGAATCCATAGAATGAGTAAAGTACATGATCCACTCTCACCGATTTGAGTGGCCATCATCCAACACATTGAGGGTCCAAATGGAACAAAAAGGCTGAGTAGGAGGGACAACTCCTGCCTGACTGTTGAGATGGGTATCTTTTCCTGTATTCAGGCTTGAACTGAAACATTGACTCTTCCTTGGTTTCAAGCCTACTAATTGTAGATCTTGGCCCTGTCAGCCTCCACAGCCTTGTGAACTAATTTTAACTATCTATCTATCTATCTATCTATCTATCTATCTATCTATCTATCTATCTTCCAAACTTGCTGCGTTAGTCAAGTTAGTCAGGGACCTCCAGGAAACAGACCAACAGGAGATATTAGGAGACAGATGGTTCTGTTTCTGAGAGAGGCCTGACTAATACAGCAGCTTTGGAATATTGTTGACAGAGCGCCCATCCGTCACCTCTTCACTTCCTCCTTTAAGAAGCCATGACTATGTTGGAGACTGAAGGCAACTTAAAAGTAACACAGGGGATGTGAACAGCCCTAAATACACCTCACCTAATATTCCAAGGTGTCAAGAATTACTCCAGTCCAAGCCTGGCTGAGAGAGAAAAAATTTCGTGAAAATTGTTAAAGCTGATTTCATAATTATCATGTCCATCTTATCCCAGAATTCCTTTTGTCTCAGAATATTTTATAAAAAATGGATATTTCTAGTTTGTTCTTTCATAGATTCCAGTGGTCTTTTATTTACCACAAAGCTGGTAAGTTCAGCATGAAGCAGAGAATAGCCAGTTACACTATATTGGGTTTCACAGGCCTTAATTCAATCAGATAAACTGCGGGTCATGTGGGCACTCTTAAGCAAGGAAAGACGCAGTTGGAAAGAACAGAAGCTGCATGCCCATGCATTGACAGTGATTCAGTCCTGGAGACCTCAATCTGCAGGGGTGAGATCACGTAGAAACTTTTACAGTTGGCCCTCTTTCTGAAGGCTTTTAGCCCCTCATCTTAATTTTAGGCCTAAAGGATTCTTAATATGGGAGGGACAATCACTGACTGAAGAGAAATAGATATTGTTATGAGTGCAGGTTTCCTTTGGACAAGATAAATTAGGCTGTCATATTCTTGCCCTCTGGGATGTTTTTGGCAATTGGGACTTCTGCAGCTAATTTCATTTTTGTGTTTTGTTGCTGTTTGTTTGTTTTGCTGTTGTTGCTGTAGTTTCTACTTCTTTGCCCTTTTGTCTTGATTCTTGGAAAAACTCTTTCCCTTCTTTCAATTTACTAATTTGTTTTTTTGCATTGCTTTGTTCTTTTTTTAAAAGCTGTTTTTCAGCCCATCTATTGATTTTTTAAAAATACCTTTTTAATACCTGCCCATCTTCTCAAATCTCTTTGAAGATACTAATCTTAATTTAAATTTCAAATATATTCCTACTTATTTGTGTTGGTTTCTGATATACATGTGGTGACTTGCGTGTGTGTCACTTCTGTAACCAAATATCTGGATCTCACAGTTCTTGATGGGTATGAGTTTCTCAGCCCCTGTGGGACCCAGCACTCAGGACGGGCTGCAGGTGGCCTGGCCTCATTTCCTCTGGATGCTGGGCATTCAGAGTCTCTGCCTTGCTTCTGAACACCAGCACATTTCCAGAACTTTCTGCAGCTGCCCATTCCATTAATGAGTGAGAAGGGGAGGACCTCAAAATCTCATCATTTCCAGTGTGTGTGTTTAACCAATTGCTCTATTTTTTCTAAGATATGACTTTTACTTCTTTAGTGGCTCTCTCAGTGAACCATTAGCTGAAACTCTAATTGATTAGTGAAGAATCTAATTAATGAAGAAACGTTTGAATCCATAGAATGAGTAAAGTACATGATCCACCCTCACCAATGTGAGTGGGCATCATTTAACTGGCATCATCAGGTTTCTTCATTAATTAGATTCCATTTGTTTACTCTCCTCCAAGAAATCCTTCTAGTCTCTGCTCCTCAGATGATGTCATTCCTTGCTTTCTGGTTCAGATATAAATTTAAATACATCTTCTAGGATGTTGATAGAGATGGAATTCATCTTAGGACAGGCAACAAGAGCATATGCATTTGTTTTACAAGTTTGGTCTATTCTTCTTTCTCCCAAATGAATTCATCTTCTGCTGACCTTCCTACTGTCCTTTACCAATCACAGAAAAGTAGGCCCTAGTTTCTTCTTCTTATAATCTCCACACATACACAGGCACACATATATACATAGCACACACACACATCCACACACACACACATCCACACACACACACATACGCCCAGGCCACAGCCCTCCTTCTGGCTCTTTCTTAACAGCCATGCTCCATGGACAGGAGCTCAATTTCCTTCGTGCAGCCCCCACTGCCCCTCTGAAATGCCCAGCGGAGTGTGGCTCGGGTCCTGCTTAGCTGAGCTGGCAGTGGAAGCCTCCAGGCCACAAAAGGCTGGGAGTCTCCAGGGCCAGAACCCAGGGCGGTGCAGCTGCTCTCCTTTTCCCTGTCTTTCACGTTCTCAGCCACATCTTTTTATTTAAAAAAGAAAATTTCCACGAATCATAGAGCTATCTTCTTGAACTTTGAAATTAGAGCATTTAAACACTTATTCTCCATTCATTTAATCATGTTAGGGAAATCCAGTTGCCTTCCTTACCCAACCCTCGTTCGTATGTCCCACAGCCATCGCCCACCCAAAGGCCTCTCTCCATGTTGTGATCTTGTTCCATCCCCTCCCTAAGCCCTGAAATTCCTGCTGTGTCATTAGAATTTACCATTTATCTAGGAAGAGGCCAAATGAAATCACAGGTTGCTCAACCCTGTGCAGCTGATGAGCCGTATTTTCCTGGTAGACACCTGAGCACGTGGAGTTCTGCGGGGCTTTTGCGCCGCCCTCCTCTCATGACAGTGGAGATAATGCCTTTACATATCTCCAGGAATTGACATAGCATGAAACTGCCTGGAGGAATGTGTTCTAAATTAAATGATTTCTAGTCATGTCTTCAAAGAGACAGACAGAGAAAAATGATTCAGAACTGTGTTCCTACATCTTCTACTTTACAGAGCCTTTAATGAGCACCTGATACATGCCAGGCCTTTTGCTAAGAGTCTAAGAGGTGGGGCAAGAAAAAATGATATTTAGATGAATTTGTGTTTGAGGCCTTCAAGAAGTTTATGGTAAAGCAGGAATGTTGGTCATATATACACATTAGGAAAATGGAATGCAGTTGTTAAAATAATGAATTGGGAAGCCATTAGGCTGAGGTGGGTTCCTACTGAAGCAAACAGAAACCCAACTCGATGCAAACAGCAAAATGAAACTTCAGGTTAATCAATCAGAAACCACCTACTTACCTCCAAGTCGGAATTTTCCACTTGAACCAATCAACTATTTTCTTTGTCTCTCTTCTGAAATACCTTAATAAATGTTCCCCAAGCACTTCTTGGCTGAAGCAGTGAAGCACTTGAGGTCTGATGCTGCTTGATTCATGAATCTCTGAATGCTCAAAGAAATTATTAAAATGTTGGCATACCTAAGTTTACCTTTTAATACAGTGAATGACTTTAAAAATGGTGCGCAATGACAGGGAAGGACAAGATGAGGCTGAAACACCTGAGTCAAGTATGTTACTGTCCCTGCCTTTCTGTCTCACTCAAAGGCCCTCAGAATGGCCCCAAGCTGGTGTATCACCCCACCCACCCCTGCCCCACATGGCTTCTCTGTGACCTGAGCTCCTTCCCTCCATTCTGCCTTCTGGATTTCCCATTTGCTGTTCCCTCCATCTGGACACGTCACCACCTGTGCATGTGCCCCATGGCTCAGAGTCCTCTGTCACAGCACGCAGCTCTGAGCACCTGCACCCAAACCTTCTGGTCTCTACCCTGCTAGTTTTTCTCTACAGCATGATTCTCTGAAACGTGTGTGTTTACTGTTCTATTTACCATCCCCTGTCCCCACTGGAATGCAGGTGCCCCACCCAAGGGCAGGCCTTCCCTGCAATCTGGGTGTGTTATCAGGAAACTCATGATGCGTGCCCACGCAGTCACAACTTCTCCAGGACCTTGCACCTAATTTGGTATGCATAATTTTGTGTCTTTTTCCTAAAATCAGCTCCTCAGCCTCAAGTGATGTCTTCGGTCTCACAAAAGCTCTCTACTTTGCCCATATCCCCGTCAGTGGCTGGCATAGAGAGGTGCTTACTAAATAAGTGGATGAGAGAAAGACTGAGTGGTTGAGTCTAGGAAGGCTTCTCAGAGCCGGCGATATCTGAGCAGCAAGCTGTGAACAAAGGCAGAGAGGCTGGAACAAGATGCCCTGCACAGGGACCCACCAAGCTGGGAGGGGAGAAGTGGCCAGAGCCCCAGGGGGAACATGAGAGGTGGGAAGAGCATTTGCACAGGCAGGACCAGCATGGTGGGAGAAGGGAGGGTAGTGTGGTGTGGTGTTCTCATCACCCCTGAGGGAGAAAGCAGTGACTTCATCCAGGCTTTTTTGACTCCCTCCTTTTCCCAGTGTTCCAGGGCTCAGCATAGCCCTGAGAAAGGGTTTTCAGTGGTCCCTGGGTAACCCCCATGTCACATTCACCCTCACACCACCCTGATCACAGACCGCCCCATCCGGGAGACATTCTGGCCTGCAGCATGCTTGGTCTCCATTAGAAACAGAGGCCTGGACTGCTGAAGTTCCGCAATGTCTCCTCATTTGAACGTCGAGGCCCTTTGAGAATGGTTCTTTGGTGTCTTTGAAGTCATTTATCCTGGTGCCTTTGTGCAGCCATCTCAACCATGCTTGGGAATTCCCCTTAACCCTAAATGCTTTTCTCCCCACCTTCCTGCTTTCTTTATTTGTTTCTTCAACCTGCTTCCTTGGAAACTGTGGGTAGGGTGCCAGCATGTACATTACCACTGCTATTGATAGGCGCCGAGCCTGTTACAACCTAAATAATGCTCCTCCTCCAAACACTGTGAAAGCTTAAACCCAATTGCTGGCCTCTCCGGGATGCTCTTTAAGAAAGGTGAGTCTTGCTCTTGGCTGAGTGCAAAGGACGATTATTTGGGGTCAAAGAAGCTCATGTCTAATTTCTTATCAGCTGCACAACTGTGGGAAATCCCCTGAAACTCTCGCAGCACCACTATCTCATTGAGAATGTGAGAACAAACACAAGGCCCTTCATGCACGTTGTTGAGGGAGACAAGAGACAGTGGCAATGAAAGCTGCAAACTACAGAAAAACATGAACTTATAAAAAGGCAGTGATTATGTTAGAAAATAGCAAATGTATAATTAAAATCAAGCACAGGTTTCTCAACCCATTTCCTAGTGGATGAAAACTTCAAGCAACCACAAGCCTAGCACTGGCATTAAATTACTGTAAAATTCAGTTTGCACCAAAGGGAAGCCTAGAGACATTCTTGTCCCACTAGCTCATTTAACAGTTGGGGAAACTGAGGTTCAATGAAGCTGAGGGTCAGAACGGCCCTTTCGATTGGACACCCCACCTCCTCAGTGAGACTACCTGAAGATGGAGCAGGAAGTGCCTGGTAAGACCTTGATTCAGGTCATTTACTCAAGGAGGGCTAATTTCGTGAATCATGATAGGGCAGGGATGAGTGGGCAAGATGGACCCTCAAGAAGCCTTTGGCTCATAGAACCAACCCTTGTTGGAAGTTTCACCTGCACTGCCGCGGGGAGGGGGAGGAGACCAGCAGCCCCAGACCTCAGTGGCCCTGCACCCTTCTTCATAGTTCACACCTTTGGAGTTGGGCAACAGGGTGCCTTCCACCCTCAGCATGTGATGTTGTCACATTTTTCTCCTCTGTTTCTGGTTCTCAGACAGCAGCACTGGTCTCTCCAAACCTGTCATCACCTACTTGTATCCACGGATTGAGGAGAGATGAGACTAGTCTTCCAACAGAAGACTCCCAAACACCATTTTAGGAAGGAAGATGATGTCACCGGCCCATCACCTAGGAATTCTTTTAAAAACCTTATGAGGCAGGTGCTATGATTAGCCCCATTTTACAGATAAGAAAATTGAGGTTCAATAACTTGCCTGAAGTCACACAGTGAGCAAATGACAGAGATTTAAACATACATTAAATGAATTTTATGAAAGGATGGATTCTGAAGGTCTGACCTTAGAGAGATGGGCAGTGATTAACCTGAAGTTGAGAGACTCCTGTGGCATATGTATTGTCCTAGATAGTGAAAGAAAATCGTGGTTGTAACAAGGAGGCTGAAATAGAGTCGTAAGGGTAGATGCTCTGGGTTGCAGGTGCATTCTTTTGCTGACAAGTTTTTTCTCATGTGAGTAACTCCACACAGCATGCTCTTGGCTGGGTAGCAGCAGGCTACCATTTTAATGATGATGGTTAATCATTTAATGATGGTTAATAATTCTCCCAACTAATGCCAGGCAGGTGAGGTACCTTAAAATAAAGCACAGAACTTACTGGCATGTATGAATGCCCAATTGCATCAGAGATTAATTTTCTATTTGCATTGAATGCTGTGTGGAGAGTGTATGTTATCACCAGACTTTGCTAAATTTCCCAAAGCTGGGCAGAGGCAGCCTCCCCTGACTCACATGTCCTTCTGGTAAGGGAGAAGCAGGCTGCACAGGTCTGTAAGCCAAGTCACTATCACTCCAGTGAGCCTGCCCAGCTGCAGAGGCAGGGAAGAGAGAGGTGCCCTAGGGTGGTGAGAGACCAGTTGGGATGGCTGCACTGCACCTTCTGGAAGGAAAGCCTATTTGTCCTCACACTATGCGTGCTGGGAGCCTCCCTCACCTCTCTCGGTGCCCCTCAGCCTCACCTGCCTTTGAACACACAGGCTCTACTTGCAAGTTTATCCCTTCCCTCTTGTGTCTAATCAAATCCTCCTCACCTTGTCTGGATTTAGTAGAAATGATGTTTCCTTCAAGAAGTTTGCCTGACCCCTTCCCATAAGACCCAATTAGGAGGCATAGCAGCCTCTACTTCCCATGTCACAAAACCACCATGCTGCTCCTTGGCTGATGAGGCTGCCTGGATGCAAACCCGTGTCCCTGTGCCTTGGGTTTCCCACTCTGCCCCAGCCCCTGCCTGGGAAGGACTAGATCCAGCCAGTGAGTGGGAAGCAGCACTTGAAGGGGGCAGCGGGGATCCCAGATACATGACCAGGCCCGTGTGGGGAATACTGGCCCATCCCCCAGGCTCAGAGTTCTCTTCCAGGATGGCTGGGAAGCAGGAAACCACTGACATTCTCACAGGATGCCTGTTTGCTCCAGTAAGGAGCCGGCTGCCATAACCACCTGCACATGTTTCTGTAATCATCATATCTCCTCTTTGCAGCTTTCTTGGCCATTGCTTGATCGTGACCTTAATTCTGCTCTGCTCCCACCTCTCTGTGAAAAGCCCTGGATCACAGGGCCATGCAGGTCCACAGATCTCAGGCCCAGCTTCACAAAACCCACCGAGTCCCAAGGAAATGTAGAAATGTACTTTCTGAGAGGACCACTGCTGGGGATGGACATGGGGAGCCCCGCCGCCCACCCGGAGAGACAACAGAATGGGGGCTTGCTAAACTCACACAGTGCAGAGGTGGCTGAACAGGGCCTGTATTAATCAGCTTGGGCTGCCACCACAAAGTGCCACATAGTGGGCGGCTGACACATAGGCGTTTATTCTCACAGCCCTGGAGGCTGGAAGTCTGGGATTAAAGCATCAGCAGGGTTGGTTCCTCCTAAGGGCTTTCTCCTGGGGTTCTAGACGACTGTCCTCTCTGTGTCCTCACATGGTCATTCCTCTGTGTGTGTCTGTGCCCCAATCTCCTCTTTTTATTAGGACACCAGTCAGATTGGATTAGGGCCCACCCTAATGACCTCGTTTTACCTTTTAACCTTCATTTCACCTCTTAAAAAACCCATCTCCACGTATAGTTAGATACTAAGTCCTGGGGGTTGGAACTTCAACATATCAATTGAGGGGACACAATTCAGCCCAAAAGAGGGACCAGGCCAGGCCTCAGGACCCACCATAGTGCTCTCCCTCCACTGTCCCCTCACCTTATTCTGGGCACCTCTTTCACATGGACCAGGCCTTGCAAAAGCTGCCCCTTTCTCTCCCACTGCCACAGCCCTTCTCTTTGGTGAACTTCTTTTCCTTCAGGCCTCACCTCCAGTGCCACCTCCCTCTGGCAGCTCCGGTCTCATGCGATGAGTCAGTGGGACTCGGGCGACAAGAGGGCACTGGATTCCTTGTGATGCTGGTGCATTGGGTGCATGAGGGGTCTTCTTCTTCTCTTCACCCCTGCAGCAGAGGGAAGACATTTTCTCCACCATCTGAGGGTTCCATAACTGTGTCTCTGAAAAAGAAATGGACCACAGACAGATTAACAGGAGGAAAGTACACAGATTCATTATGTGCACTGGGGCATCACAAGAAAGTAAAGTGAATTCCCCGAAAACCCAGTGAGCTGTAGAAGCCTATATACCCTCTTCATAGTGCGGAAGGGAAGGGGTTTCAGGCAACTTGCGGGAGAGTCATGACTTTGGGGGAAAGATGAATTGCCCCTTAGGAGAATAGATGACGAGGTCTGTCTGGGTGTGGTGTCAGTTTCTAGCCTCCTCCCCTGTGATAACAGCCTTCTTCCCTGTATAATGAAACTCCCTGGGATGGGATTGATGAAACTGAGTTCCTTTGGGGGCTCTATCTTTGGCTGATTAAAGGAGTTCAGAGAAAGCCTCTCCATGCAGTTGCTGCTTTCCAAGTGCCTTTGGCTTGATAATCAATATACCAAAGCAGCAGATTTGAGAGTGGCATTCCCTGCACTCCTTCATCCTCAGTGTCTGTATATGATGCATCTCATTTCTTCAGAGTACACTTATTTAGCATATTATTGTCAGAGAATCTGCCTGAAGGTCATTTCACAAGTCACAGCAGTGGAATGTCCTGCAGGACAACCACGTTCCCTAGCTGGCAAGAGAGCCCCGGGCCTCCCATGGACGTGTCTGCCTGCAAGTCGGTCCCAGATGTGCCAGGAACCAGTGGAATCCACCTTCCTGGTTTCCCAGAACTTTACTATAAATTCCTGCCTATTGCCAGGAAATGCTATGGAAATAAAAATAAATGAATTGGGAAGGCAGTATCAGTTTCAGGGAGCATTGGACTGAGTTGAGAGGATTTTGTTATTTCCCAGGTCATATAGGTTTGCATTTCTATCTTTGGTTCCCTGGTCTAAGGAGAGGAAAGTCAATCCTAGTAACTAGCACAGGAGGTTAACATAGATTTTGGGGAATGAAGGAAAATCTGTTTCTGTTTGATGTAGGCAGAGTGGAAGGAGACACGGGGAAGTGGGGGCTCAGGGAGCTGATGCCAGTGGCCCCTTGGGGTGAGCATCCCATGACCTCACACTGTGATGCCCTCTAATCAGCACAAGCTGCTTCCGCTGGTACACACTGCTGAACCTCCAACATCAAAATCAAATGTCACTGTATGAAGCATGCAATTTCTTTGGAGAACTGAGCTTTATTTCCAGGAAGAGAAGTTTAAATCCATCAGACATTTATAAGCAGGGCCCTGTGTCATGCCCCACACTCAGAAGGGTGGCTTGAGTTTACGTCCTCCTTCTGTCCTGGAGAAGCTCATGGTTGGATGAAGACACGCAAATATAAAAATTCATCAAAACATGCTGAGGTGCTCATCACAATCAATGAGCTCTGTGCTGTGGGACAGAAGGACAATAAACTAGCACTGTGAGCTGCCACAGCCTTGCGGCCTGGGGTGGAGGGAGGGCTAAGAAGTCAGTCCAAGGAGTTCTGGGCAAATTGAATGACTACAGGCTCCACGCTGTCAAAGACTATTACAGAAACCACACAAGGCTGTGCTATCTAAGATGTTTGTGGCTGAAAATATATAACCCAATGAACAGTGGCTGAAACCTAAGCTGCTTCTCCCACTTCCAAGGAGGACCTGAGCTTGGTGGTCCCATGGCCTGGAAGCACCCCTGCAAGACTCCTTGTATTTTCAAGATCCCAGCTCAAGCACCTGTCTTCATGGCAGCACCGTGAGAAGGAAGGCAGTGGGACAAAAAGAAGACGTTGCCATCACAGTGCTCACTCCTTTTATCAGGGAGCAAGTGATTTGGCAGAAACCCCAACATTTATCTTTCCATCTTATTAACCAGATCAAGTCACATGTTCACCCTATGCCAAGCCCTGGCCAAGGTGGGTCAGATGGCCTTGATCAAACCCTTTCCTTATACAGGAACCCTCATATGTACCGCCTTGATTATACCCTTTGCCTGTGCAGGAATCCCATATATACCACCTTGATCACAACCTTTCCAGATAGAGGACCATACCCTTTCCTTGTCTAGGAAGCCCCCACACACACCACTTTGATCATACCCTGTGTTCCCATATACAAACCAAATTAGAGGCCTTTTTTAAAGAAGAAGGAAAAGTAGGGTCTGTTGGAAAAACAAAACAAACAAACAAAAAAACAGTGTGAGACAGGAAGAGAAGAGGATATTAAGCCTTTATAAAAACAATTTAAAGTACATCAGGAAATGTATCACTCTCCTTAAAAAGTGACTACATTAAATTCATACAGAAATCCCAACATGTGAAGGGTCTGGGCATCATTCTGTAGGAAGCTAGAACTCAGCTTACTTGTTTTTTTTTTTAATTTAAAAAATTTCTTGCATTTTAAAACTTTTATTTTTCATAGAGACAGGGCCTCACTCTGTTACCCAGGCTGGTCTCGAACTCCTGAACTCAAACTATCCTCCTTTCTTAAGCAATCCTTCTGCCTCGGCTTCCCAGAGTGCTGGGATAACAGGCGTGAGCTACCATGCCTGCCCTTCAGCCTGCTTTAAAGGGAAGCCACCTAAATGGCCAGCTTGTATTTGAGGTGGGGTTCAGTGACAGGAAGCCCACACAGAGGGTCTTCGGCCATGTCCGTGGCTCCATGCCCACCATCAATTTCAGAATGTCTCTTTCCCCATCTGAAGCAAGCATAGGATGCGGCACAGTAGAGACTCTTATCAGCAGCTCAGGGGTCTCCCCAGTCTAGACGTGAGGCTGGGTAGACGTCAGTCGTTTTCAAGATTTGCTATGATAATTCTTGCTGTTGTTCTTTCCTTTTGCCATCAGTGAGCACTTTCAAAAGGCAAATGATGCAGGAACCAGATATTGAACTCAAGAAAGAGAAGCTGTGGTGTCAAAGCCCCTCTGCAGGGCTGAGGATGCATTGAGGGGAATGCTGGGGAAGTTGGGAAGGCCAGGAGGGGTCTGCTCCCAGTGGGGAGGTGAGAAGGGTGAAGGCAGGTGGGACACAGGCCTGAGGCAGTGGGCTGGGCAGACCTCAGTGGCTGTTTTTGCCAGTCAACACCCAGTAGCTGGTCTGAAGACAGAGTTGGAGAGGGGAAACTTAGAGGCTTTCTGCAGCCTCGTCCATAGTTTTACAATGTGGAGTTTATTACAATTCAGGGACACTGAGGCCAGCAGCTCAGGAGATGGTTTCCGGTGGAAGACAGTTTGTTACTCACAGTTCCTAAGAGAAGGGGACATACCACGCCATGCAGGGCCACATGAGAAGTACTAGAGTCACTCAGGAAGCAGAAGGAGCAGGGGAAAGTGTGGACAAGAGCTTTCATTGTGGTTTTCATGGAAAGGAACAGGTAGGGCAGAGTGGGAAGGCCTAGGATTGGGTGGTTTGAATTATTTCAGAGTGCTGGGGCAGAGGGGTTGTCCCTCATGGTCTGACAACAGGCCCTGGGGTTATTAGGGCAGGAGGACAGTGGTCAGAGTGTGAGAGCCATAAGGACGTAGTTGGAGCTATGGGCTCTGGATTGGTTGATTGGTATTTGAGAAGTACAGATCCAATGCAGTGGGTCACGCCTGTAATGCCAGCACTTTGGGAGGCCGAGACTGGCTGATCACCTGAGGTCAGGAGGTCGAGAGAAGCCTGGACAACATGGTGAAATCCTGTCTCTACAAAAAATACAAAAATTAGCCAGGTGTAGTGGTGTGCACCTGTAATCCCAACTACTTGGGAGGCTGAGGCAGGAAAATGGCTTGAACCCGAGAGGCAGAGGTTGCAGTGAGCTGAGATGGCGCCACGGCACTTTAGCCTGGGTGACAGTGAGACTCCATCTCAAAAAAAAAAAAAAAATTACATTTCTGGGTGAGTTATTTACTATCTCTAGGAATTGGCTAACCCTGAGAGTGGCAGTCCCTTGGGGTCAGCAAAGCCCCAGATGTCAATAGTTAATACATCTATGGCCCTAGGCAGCCTTGAGTGTCCAGCTTCCAAGATATTAGGGGCTGTATCTCTTTTGTGGAAGGAAAACTAGCTAAGCAAACCAAAAATCAGCCCCAAAGGATAGCTGAGCTACCATCGAGGAGACTGTCTACCCCTAGCAAACAGAAATTATTAGTTAATATGGCTTAGAACGGGTAGGTCACATGGCTCCAGCTATGGTCTTTAATGACCAGGTCGGAGATGAGCAGACACTGTTTAATGCCATTGCTTACATTAGAAGAAAATCAAACGGTGAGCCGGATTCAGAAAGCCCACCAGCTGATTTTTTTTCTGATTATTTTCCTGCCATCATACACATAACTAGAACATTAAAATAAAATAGGATAATGGGATTTGGTGATCAGAATTGTTTCTGCCTGTGTATTACCATTGACACCAGGCAACTTCCAACCACTGGTGGGTGAAAAGCTATATCCAGATGTACTGGGGCCAGAGCAGAAACGAGACCTCCGGGCAGATCTTGTCCCCAGCACAGGATCCCAGATGGATGTGGTGCATCCCTCCAGACAATGGGCTGCTGTGGACCCTGTGAGACCTAGTCCCTCCCTCTGTCCTTCCTTGGGTTGTCGTTCCACTAGGCCTGTAACATGCTTTTCCTGGGCATCCTCTTCTCTTCTGCAGCCTTGTCCTTCCCTGTTCGGGCACAGTTTCTTGTGTCCAATGCTGAGACTGCATTTCCTCCTCCACAGACTCCATCTCATTCTCTGCATGATCTCTCTGAGTCTCTAGCCTGTGACCCCTTTCCTTCCAGGTGCCTGGCACATGTGCTGCCCTGTGTACTGCTGGCTCTCTGCACCTGAGCTGCTCCTTGGCCTGAGAGTTGGGTCTCTGATATAGGCTGACCCAAAGATTGTGCTCAGCCAATATTCTCAGAAGTTTTTTTTTCCTTTTACAGGGAAAAGCCTACATCTTTTTTTTTTTTTTTAATTATGTGGACCAATAGTTCCAGGATACTGTACTCTTCCTTCAATGCTGAATTTCTAAGCATGATTAATTTTGTTTTGAGGACTTCTTGGTCCTGGTTGCTAATAATGTTGAAACTTCATTGCACATAGCATTTCACCTTAAGATGTAAGGTAACTCTCATGAATATCCTGTGGTGATTTGATTTCCATCCCATAAATAAAGAAACTGGGGCTCACCCAGTAAGTGGTGTGAGGAGGATTCAGTTCCACTCTTCTATCAAGCACATTCTTCTTTGCTCTTTACCATCTGAGCTAACCCTTTCCTGCAGGACACCAGCCCAGGGCACTACTAGAGCTGGGACTTGCACAGCCAGAGTACATTTTCTTCCAGGGCCCAGGGAAGGGTTTCTTGGCCTTTGCTTGGAGAGAGATTCTAAGAAATTTTCTAGAGATTCTTTCCTGGGGAAAAGGGGAATGAAAAAGAAGAGAGACAGATAGAGACAGAGAGAGATAAGAGATAAAGACATGGAGACAGATAAGGACAGAGAGAGATAAGAGATAGAGATAGAGACAGAGAGACAGACACAGAGAGATAAGAGATTGAGACAGAGATAAAAAGACAGACAGAGAGATAGACAGTCAAAGAGATAGAGACAGAGAGAGATGTAGAGATAGAGAAACAAACAGGAAAAGAGAGGCAGAGAGATAAAGAGACAGATAGACAGAAACGGAGAGATCAAGAGAGCCCCAGAGGAGAAGTTCTTAGGCATCAAGTCATGGTGGAGGAGCCCAGCACACACAGGCTGTACAAGGAGCCTCCTAGGCCTTCATTCTCTCTCCATGTGCCTCCACGTGTGTAAGAACAGCCTTTGGGGGCTCACAAAAGAGGGCATCTGGGGCTCCTAAATGAGGCTGCAGGACAAAGACCCACTGGGTCTCACTCAGAACAAGGCAACCTGCTTCACCCAGCAGCAGAGAAAGGATGTTGTCAGGAGCAGAACAAGAGACTCCAGGCCGCATTCAAAGTCTTCTCTAACAAACAGAATTCCAGTGGCATTTTTCCCCAATCAGAGCCCCATTGACTGAGTGGCTCTTGTTATCTGACCTTCCTGTGAATGTCTGGGAGTGCTCTGAGCCAACACAGCCTCTTACGTAAGAGGATTTTAGAAAGAGCCCTTTGTGCCAGCAGGTGGTGAGGACATATCCACGAGGGCAGGTCTTCCCCACCTTTCCTCATTTGCTGAGGGCATGAATGGCTGGGACCTGGGCCTGCAGCGGGAACAAAAGCCCATTCACAGGCACAGTCTCCGGAGAGCTCCCGCGGGATAATGCAGGGCTCTGGCTTCCAGGATCGCAGCACGCACTGCTCCCGCCCACCCACTCCAGACTTCCGAGTGGACTCTGCAGTGTGATGCTGCAGGTGGGAACACAAGTTCATTTTCCATTGTGGGAAAAAAAATGTGTGGAAAGCATCGTCATACTGTTATTCAGAAACATCTCTCCTAGACAGTTCCTCAGTCACTGAATGGCTGGGTTTGCCTGTTATACCCAGGCTCAACTGAGGTGACTGGGACTCTGAAATCTTCTCCACCATGTGAACACACATCAACAGGGTTAGGAGTGGATGGGCACAGCCCTGTCCTCACCTCTCACCTCTGTGCCTCTTCACGGATGCGACATTTAGTCCACTCTGTTGTGTTCTCATGAGGCACCCTGATTCATCTTCAGCTTTTAGGGCCAACAATAACTCCTGCTCCCTTTTTTACCCCAGACTCTGGCCTTTTCACTAGATGTTTCCAACAAGATTAGACGCTGTTAATGCTCCAGGTAAACTATGTTCTTTTCTTGTAGGCTCGCATCACAGCTGTGACCTAACAGGTATGTGCAATTTTTCTTTATTGTCCTATTCTCTGCAATGGGGAGAGGACTGTGTCTTGGTTTGCTTCCCCTGAGACCCTGTACTAGCACAGCATCAATACTGGACACCATGGGGCAAATCCAAGCTCAGCCTTCTCTGTTTTCAGTGCTCACTGTGGGCCCCCACAGTCCCCACAAACAGTGGGAATGGGCCAAGCTGTGACTCCTGAACCTGTCTCTTCCTCGGAGGGAGCTTCATACATCATGAGCACAGTGTTCTTTTTATCTGTTTGTTTGTTTGTTTGTTTGTTTATTTTTGAGATGGAGTCTCACTCTGTCACCAGGTTGGAGTGCAGTGGTGCCGTCTTGGGTTCACTGCAACCTCTGCCTCCCAGGTTCAAGCGGTTCTCCTTACTCAGCCTCCTGAGCAGCTGGGACTACAGGCGCGTGCCACCACACCCAGCTAATTTTTGTATTTTTAATAGAGACGGGGTTTCACCATGTTGGCCAGGATGGTCTCGATCTCTTGACCCCATGATCCGCCTGCCTCGGCCTCCCAAAGTGCTGGGATTACAAGCATGAGCCACCGCACCCAGCCGTGTTCTTTTTAATGAACTAAATAATTTAAGTAATGCAATGGAAGAAGTTGGTGGAGAATCTAATCCATTTTCCCAGTCTGGGAATCAGCAATCTCACATTTGTCCTCCTGCCTCTGCTTGCCACTTTCTCCCTTTGGTAGTCAGGTTTTTATGCGTAAATCCTGATTCGTGGAAAAGAATTAGAATTCATGGTCTACTTCTGATCCAGTGGCCTGTTAGGTTGGTAACAATCTTTACCATCAATGCAGCAACCATTCATCCTTTCCTAATGTTGGCAAGGTGTTAATTCACTAAATCCTCATAAACCACAGGATGCGGTGGGTAGCTGCCATTCTCATCCCTGTTTTATGTATGGGATAGCTGAGGTGCCCAGAGGGTCAGTCACCTGCTGGGCCACACACTGAGTGGGGAAGCAGGGCTGTGGCCAGCTGGCCAGCAGGGCTGCTTGCCTAGGACACATTCTCAGCCACCCGACTGAGGTGCTCCTAGCCACAAGCCTTCGAATTCACTGTTGACACTGAGGCAAGAGATGATCCTTCAACTGAATATTGCAAAAAAGAATAACTTTGGAAATAAAGTACTAGACATGGAAATAAAAGAAATTTAGGAAACTTGTTTCCTAAGGAAAATTGTTCCTTTGCTGGGTCTGAGAGGTGACTGCACCCCTCATGAAGCATCAGGTCTGAGAGGTTAAGCCTCTCAGAGAAATATTCACAACTTGCGTGTAGGATGGACCATAGTGTGGCTGTCTCCAGAAAGACAACACTGAATTGGTAAGACAGATTTGTAACAGGAAGAGGCTACTGTATTCCAAGTGGGTGTGGCCCATCCCACTATTTGATTTCTTGATTGGGTTCACATTGACAATCTTTGTCTGCCTTTTTCAGATTCATGTGAAAAGCCACTGCTACCAGCCTCTCCGTGGGGTCGTGACATGTTCTGATGGGGATTTTGCCTTTAATGTAGTCTAGTGTCTTTTAAACATCCCTTTCTTCCTATCATTCAAATTTGTTATTATTGTCTTCTGTATTTCATAGGAAAACAAATACTGCTTGTTATATATTTCTGTTAAAATATTGCATACACTTTTGCTGTTTTGATTTTGCATCCTTTTTAAAACTCTGTGTCATGATCTTTTTATCGGACTTTAACTTTTCAAGATTTCCATGTGTGTGGGAAACAATGACTTTTTGTCTACAAATCCCGAGTTTCCTATTGCTCTCTAAGGAAGTTGCTCTTCTGTAACAACTGTGTCAGTATTTCCATTGCCTCATACTTAATTAACATGTTTCATTCATCTGTTGCAATTATCGTTTTTTTTTTCCAAAAAATGCCAGGTTTTAATATAGAGCAGTTATCCCGTGATTAATTAGAACCTTTCAGCTCACTATTCTTGGAATATCCTTTTACAATTTTAGCACCCTATAGATTATCTGAGGCTCACAAAAATGAATTTTATTGTTACTACCGAAATAGTTGGAAACAATGGGGAGTGGGAGGGATATAGATTCAGCTCTCAGAAGACGTGTGATATGCCCCGTTCCCCAAACCCTGGCCCTGTGGGGATTTCTTCATCCTTCAACGTCAGCCCACAGGATGAGGATATGATGGAATAGGGGGGTGTAGTTTACTGTCAAATTTTCTTAAATATCCCTTTTCCAACTATTCTTTGATCTCTCCCTCTCATTCTCTATGGGCAGGAAAATAGCTCACTTTTTCACATTGCACTTAAAAAAAACAGTTGGATGCAATGGGGTCTCTCTAATCACCATGGGAGCAAGAGGACTGAGGCTTCCAGAATTGCCCATTGACTGGAGAACATTGCTGAAGATGCTGCTCTGTTTATGAATGCAGCATTTACGAATAAGACCTGCAACAACCAGAGGCTCAATGGTGGAGAAGGAGGCATCAGGCCATGAGTTACAGTTCAATGCTGTGACAAGGGGGGTGAAGTCCATGCCCAAAGCCACGGGAGATTAATGGTGCCTCTGGGCTTGTGGAAGTCTCCCTAAAAGAGGTCACATTTCTGAGAAGAGATATTTGCATACCAAGGGACTTTGGAGGTAGGCAGAGCTGTCCAGGAGTGGGAAGTCAGAAGGAGGGAGTAAACTAACTTCACCAAGTTTCACCTGGGGACCCGAGGCACAACCTCTGATGCTGGCAAGGAGTGTTCTCATCTGAACTGAGGATTACACCAATCATGGGTCACTCTAGGTGTGAGCTCTGTTTAGGAATTATACCTCAGGGGTACAGTTTAAGCAGCAATTTACCAGAAGAGTTTTCATAACTTCCCAGGTGACAGCACTTTTTGGCTCTGTTAATTGAACTGGAAGCTTCCAGTTCCTGGCCTCTGTGATCCTGTGACAAAGTGACTCTGACCAGGTAACTCCTCTGTTTGGGAAAAGAGAGTCCTGCTCAGAATAGGAGCCGGAGCCTGATAGGACAGGTGGTCCCTGAAATATCTGCTTCCCCCCCAGGGCTCCCTTGCTTCCTCCCCACTTACCCCATCTCCTGTTCTGTATATACTTTTATTTTATTTTAATCTCATTTATTGTCTGTCTTCTCCCTGGGATGTATGTTCCAGGAGTACAGGGATTCTTTTCTCTTTTAATTTCTGTAATATCCTCAGCACATATTACTTTGCCTGACTTGTAGTAGGAGCTCAATAAGTTGTTGTGGAATGAATAAATGAATTAAGTCACTGATAAATTATTCACCACTGTAACCATAATGAATTCGGATCCAGCGTGAATACTGGGTGTCCCCTAGCCTGTCATGCAATGTTTCCGTATATCGGGAGTGTTTATGACATTGCAGTTGCACTGACTCACTGCACAACGTGTCTCACTCCCATCCTGCAGGCCTCAGGTGGAGGCAGAGCCAACGTGGCGCATTCCTGTGTCTCATTTCAACCTAGGGAAGCTGACTGTGAGTAGGGCATGAGGACTTTTATGTCCAGGCAGGTTTATTATGAGGCTGTGGTCTTGTTCTACACCACGTACACACACAGATAATTGGACCTCTGCCTATGTACAGATGGCAGAAATTCGGTCAATTAGTCTCTCTCTCTCTCTGGAAAATTAGTAAGAATCAAAAATAGAAATAAGGACTGAGGAAGTCATTAAGCATTGTTAGTGGGGAGTAACTTGGTTAAGGCATTACAGACTCCTGTACTGAAAAGACAAGCAAAAGCCCTGGAGCCACCCAGGGTCCTGAATGATGGTCCTGCACCCCCTCCCACTCTCCAAGGTCAGTTCCTGCAGGGCTGGTAAAACCTCCATGCCAGGGGTGCCCTCACAAATGTTTCTAAACCCAAGCCCTTGAGGTCACCTACATGAATTCCTTACACATACAGCCAACGAGTCTGCAGGAAGCCTGTCTCCAGGTTGGAGTCTGCTTTGTAGAGGACAAGGGAGCCATCCCTGAGGTGGGAGGGAAGAAGGGAGGAAGCCCAGGTGGGTTGGAGGTAGAACTTCAAACATGGGCCTACAGGTGTATAAGCTCTCAGAAGACAAGAGGGAGAAAGTGCTGGGAACACGGCAAAGAAGTGTTCATCATCTTCTTAATTTTCCTTTAAGTATCATTCCAGAAAGAGGGAGACCAAGTTGTAATTCCAACCCAGGGTTCTCACTCCAGAACCCAGGTTTCTGTGCTGTATCCAAACCTCTAACGCTGACTCAGGCAGCTAACGGGAACAGCTGGACTGGACGGAGCAGCATGATTGGAGAAAACCATGTTCCTAGGAATACTGTTTTAACTCAATAAGTGTAGTCAAAATTGTGGGTTATTGTGGTTTATTAAAGCAGAGCTCCATTGTTGGAATGCCAACTCCTTATCAGACCAGCACTGGGCTTTCTAATCTTAATTTATAGTCCTCTTGACCACCTTGCCAGTGGGTACAGGTGACTTTATTTAGCAAACGAGGAGACTGAGGCACAAAAAGTTTGATGAGTGTGCTCAGGGTTGCAGAGATTGTAGGTGACAAAACTGAGAAAGCTTTGATAGATTGATGACTGATTTATTTTTTTCTTCCCTTTGTTCTTTTTTGCAACCTGGCATGTGCCGGGCAAGTTAACCTACTCCTATGAAAATGATCTGCTTTCAGACCACGCCCAACCTATCAGGGACATGAAGCAGGGCTGCAGAATATCAAAGCACCATCTAGAGACTCAAAATCCGGAGACCCTATCAATTCCAAGGAGGATAAAAATCACCTTTGATTGCTCGAATCTGGGAAGGGCAGGTAGATGGGGTGACATTTGAAATGAGTCTTGAAGAGTGTCTAGGAAATGACTGAAAAGAGGCTTTCCAGTGTGCGGGGCACGATCGCCCTTGATATTTAGTTGTGTTTTACTGGCTGAAAAGTCTTTTCTTATTTATTTTTTCACATAATAAAATTTGCACGGTGATTTTCATGGAGTGACCAAGATAAATAGGTGGAGCTGCGAATATGTGTGCTGGGCAAGGGCAATGGTCAGAAGCTCAGCCACGGACAGAGCACAGGAGGACAGGTGCTCTGGGCCACCCCTTGGGGGATCGTGAAAAGCAGAATCCCCCTCCCCTCAGTAAGAACCCGCTTTATTTAACAACAGCCACTGGAGAAGTTCAGAGAAACCAAAAGATGATTCTTTGAAAAGATGAATAAAATTGATAAATATCTAGCTGAGAGGAAGTAGGGGCAGGGGACAGGGAAGAGGGGAGGGAGGAGAGAGGATGAAAAAGGGTCACCTACAGAGATCCTACAGACAGAAAGGAAAATAGGGAATATTGGGAAAACTTTATGTCAATAAATTTGACACACTAGCGTTAAAATAGAGAATTTTTTTTTTCACCTGAGGTCAGGAGTTTGCGACGAGCCTGACCAACATGGTGAAACCCCGTCTCTACTAAAAAATACACAAATTAGCCGGGCATGGTGGCAGGCGCCTATAGGCTGAAGTGCAATGGCACTGTCTGGGCTCAATGAAACCTCCGCCCCCGGGGTTCAAGCGATTGTCACGCCTCAGCCTCCTGAGTAGCTGAGATTACAGGTGCCCGCCACCATGACTAGCTATTTTTTTTTTTTTTTTGGTATTTTTAGTCGAGGTGGGGTTTCACCATGTTGGCCAGGCTGTTCTTGAACTCCTGACCTCAGGCGATTTGCTCGCCTTGGCCTCCCAAAGTGCTGGGATTACAGGCGTGAGCTACGGCATCTGGACTAGAAATGTTTTAAAAGACACAAATGACCAAGCTAGGTTTTGTTCCAAATGATGCTGAAAAACCATTAAGCAGTCGTTGTTGTGAAGTGAGTTGAGGGGAAAGATGGGCATGGGAGCCCAGACCCAGTAACTTGCAGTCACCCAGGGAGTGAAGACGGGTCCTACTAGGAGGTTGATGGTGGCAGTGGCTGACAGCATCAGGAACTAGAGAAGAAGAGGAGTCCTGAGGATCCAAAGCTCTCAATATCATCACCTGGGGAAAGCCATTTATGGTCTCAGGACCTGGAGGTAGGAACACACTTGAGGGGTTTGGGCAAACAAGTGTTCAGTTTGGGGGATGTCAAGGCTGAATAGCTGGTATTCAAATGCATGGAAGTCGAGAGGCAGTTGTGCATGCTAGTACCATGCAGAAGAAATGTTGGGACAAGAGATGTAAACATTAGGAAGCTATCAGCACATAGTGCAGCTTCAGAGCAGTGAGTGCAGTGAGAATGGGAGAATGAGACTGAGCTGGAACTTTTCTGGGAACTGGGGAGAAGAAGGAACAACACAGGAGGAAAGCCAGAGGGAGTGATGTGATGACAGCTGAGCCCACAGAGCCTTTTTTAAAAAAGTGATGACAAAGTCTGTGTCAAATGCTGCTGAAAGGCCTGTATAGAGAACATTGCAAATTTCCCATGAGTTTTGATCAAGTGAAATTTGTTAGTGACCCTGATGAGAACATTTTCACTGAAAGGAAGGACACCTGGAATGATGGAATGGAAGAAAGGAAGGATAAATATTAGACGCAGATGCTATAAACAATTCTTTCAAGGCATTGATGATAGAAGAAAGCAAAAATCATGGTGGAAAATATTGGTACCATGTTAATACTTCGACACTAGAGAAAATTGTTGTTAAAGTGAGGGATAATGTGGCGAGTATGATGTTGTTGGTAACTACCTAGTAAATATTGATAGGGTTGATTGTGGAAGACAGCGTGGCTATTCCTCAAGGATCTAGAACCAGAAATACCATTTGACTCAGTAATGCCATTACTGGGTATATACCCAAAGGAATAGAAATCATTCTACTATAAAGATACATGCATATGTATGTTTATCGCAGCACTATTTGCAATAGCAAAGACATGGAACCAACCCAAATGCCCATCAATGATAGACTGGATAAAGAAAATGTGGTACAAGCACACCACGGAATACTAGGCATCCATAAAAAGGAATGAGATCATGTGCTTTGCAGGGACATGGATGAAGCTAGAAGCCATCATCCTCAGCAAACTAACACAGGAACAGAAAATCAAACACTGCATGTTCTCACTCATAATTGGGAGTTGAACATTGGAAACACATGGACACAGAGAGGGGAACAACCATCAGGGCCTGTTGAGGGGTAGGGGGTGAGGGGAGGGAACTTAGAGGACGGGTCAATAGGTGCAGCAAACCACCATGGCACTCGTATACCTATGTAACAAACCTGCATGTTCTGCATATGTATCCCATTTTTTTAGAAGCTATAAAGAAAAAATATATTGATAGGGTTGAATTGGAAATCCCCAACTCCAACATTTTCTGCAGAAATCAAACACACAAAAGCTAAAATATATTTTAAATGTACTATGTAATTTCTTACTTAATTGTATTATGAAGTGAATTTTGCTGCAAAGCAAAATATCTTTTAGCAAAGACCTGAGCCCTGTGATGAATGACTCTTTGAGCCCACTTTCCCTACACTGGGCTCACTGACCAGCGGGACGTGGGTGACACTGATCCCAACAACCTGCTCATCTGGTTGACAACTTAGGGATCATTGTGCAGCTGTTCTCTATAGGGAACCCTAAACTAAAGGTCAGACGGGAACCTGAAGTCATTCTTAGCATCAAGGAATGCGTCTGGATGGATATTAGGCATTTTCCAAGAACTTATTTCACAGTGATTAAGGCATTTCTTGGGAGAAGCTCTAGAATTTAGAAATCTTTTGGCATTTCTGGCTTAGCGGAGCTTTTTCCATTCAGAAGTTCTTCCACTGCCTCATTATTTTTAAAATAAATGTTTATGGAAAGACATTGTTAAAGGAAAACAGAGTTTAGCAATTATTTCTATTCAGATTCTTTCCCTTAAATCCGGTAATATTTTAGGTTGGACCTATCTGAATATTTTTAGTGTTGATCAACACTGATTATTAGTGATTTGCATTTTTACAAGAAATTGATTGTATGAGTATACATACAGTACTAGGCATATAAGAAACATTGATTTGAAAGTGTTACAAAAAGAATATGGATTTAACTTTTTTTCTTTCTTTCATCTTTCTTCCTTACATATTTATTGAAAGCCAACATGTAGTGGGAACTGTGTTTTTTCATGGAATTCAAAGAAGATACTGGCATAGGTACTGCCCTATGGGATTCCACAGCCCAGTGTGGGAGCCTGTCACAGAAACTAACAACAGTGGCAGCAGTGACACTGGGGTAATAATAAGCTACTACTGTTTAGTATGTGCCAGGCTCTCTGCTAAACACTGTGCACAGATTATTTCACCCACTGTCAAAAGCACATGCTATCATTTTCCTTATGGTTTTAGATGAGAAACCTGAAGAGCAGAGAGGTTGAGTGACTTGTCCTTCCTGTCACAGGATTGATGAGCCACAGAGGCGCGCATCCCCACAGCCAGCACTTGGCACGATGACCCAGGGAGGGAGCAGAGGAAGTGCCCCAGGGAATCCAGGGGACCCATTCAGCAGCCCAAATGGAGGGTCTTAAAAGATACATAGGAGTAAGTCCACAGAAGAGGGGTTGTGGAAGGCAGCCACTGGCAGGAACGAAACAATGAATGCCTAAGAGGTGAGGTGCTTTGGCAGAGAGGAAATTGTAGTAATTCAGAGTCGCTGGAGTGGAGAGAGGGGGATGAGAATCAGCATAGTGGGCTGAGGGGCTGGAAGGGCGTGAGGAACTTAGGCATTTTGTCAAGAAGATGGAATTCTGTCTAGTGGATTTTACTGTCACTGAACCAAACTGGATCAATTTGCCTACACAACGGAAAGTCAAACACCCAAGCACTGAGTTTTTGCAGCAAGGAAGTTTGATTGCTGTTTGGACAGAAGAGAGCAGGAAATGCTCAACTCTGTCTCTCTGAGCTGGGTTTGGAGCTTTATAAGCATAGGTAATGAGGTGCGATCTGACTGGATCTTGCAATTAGGTTTTGCTGGGAGGCATGATCTGACTGGATTCTGCCATGGAGAGATGCCAGGCTCGATATGATTGGATCCTGGATCCTGGTATACCGTGTTGGCTTCTTAATTCAGTCCCACTCCTCTGCCTGACCACTTAGGTTCCACTGGTGCCTTGTTTCTCTGGGAATGCTCCAGTTACATGGCCTTCAACATGGGGGTCCATGGCAACTGACAAACAACTCATGACTCTGTTACATAAAAATTGAACCAGATCAATCTGTGTGGTGACATTGGGAAGAATATTTGGGGTTGAGGGGGACATGCTTTACAAAGAACATTCCATATGTTCTACAGAGATGGGACTGGAGAGGGAGAGAACTAAGATAATAGATTGGGAAAGAAAAATGGATTGAACAAATATTTAGAAACTAATAATGATGCAGCCTAGAGAATGCTTGTTTAAAGAGTAGAAAGTTGAAAAGGAATGTGGAATGTACCCGACTTCCTGGACATGGTTCTTGCTCTTTTTCTTGTGATACAAATCTAACTCCTTTTATGCATAGGGTCAGACCTACGACTGATTTTCCCACTCTGTAAGGCTGGGATTCCATTGGGAATCTAGGGCTGAGAAAACTCTATCCCCATTGAGATTGCTCTTCTCACCCCCACTTTGCACACCTGTCTGTTTCCCTGTGGGACTGTATGAATTATTTGGATGCAACAAGGTGATGTTGTTCTAATCTGAAGCTTCAGAGCCTGCCTGGTACCTGGAACACAATTGATATTTTAAAAAAGTGCCTAAGGAAGGAAACCATAGTAACATCAGAGTGAAGAAAACCTGGCAGACACCACCTTAATCAGGTGACCAGGATCATCATCACCAGAAATAAGACCTATTGGTACCATGTACTGCTAATGACATGATGTGTAGGGCATTTCATGTGCATGTCGCTCCTCTCCAAAATCTCTAACCCTAGTCTAATAATGAGCAAACACCAGACAAACCCAAATTGGGAACATCCTACAAGATACTTGACCAGTACTCTTCAAAAATGCAGGGTCATGAAAGATAAGGAGAGACAGACATTGCTGAGCTTCACCTGAGCCCTGTATTCCCAGAAGCATGAAGATGGAGAAATCTACCTACCAGCCCACATATTCTCACTCTCAACCTGTCTACCTGCCCCTTTAAGACACCAGACTCTTCAGTGATGCATGTTCTCCCTGTTATGACGACCTGAATTACATCATCCTTAGTTGTCTGTTGCATTTTGTCTTTCCTAAGACTGAGAAAACAAATACTTGTAATGTGATATTCTCAAATGCCCTAAACAGATAAAGGGCATTTGTGGGACACCCGGGGAAATATTAATAAAGTCTGCAGTTTAGTTAGTAGTATTGTGTTAATGTTAGTGTTTTCATTTCAATAAATGCATGTGATTATGCAAAATGTTAACATTAGGGGAACATAGGTGAACCCTGTACTATCTTTTTAAGTATCTGGTGTGTCCAAAATTATTTGAAAAAAATCTTTTTTAAAGTTTCCACTAAATGGCTAAATATCAGCAAACATTTGTGTCTCCTCTGGAGCTCTGGAATCCTAAAATGTTGCAGAGGATGGTGAAGTGCACGTCCCAGAGCTGCATCTAGGATGTGGCACTCATTCCCCACACTGCCAACAGTACTGAAAGAGGACAGCCCAGCCAGTGCTTCTCTAGGCGTTGCCTGAGCCAATAAGAGACCAAGACCCTGCTTCTCTCCAGGGGAACACATTTACCAAGACTAGTGACAGTGGGGGATAGAAAGGCCTTCCCCCTTGCTTTATGGAGGGTGTCTTTGGGGCCCTTTTTTGATGCAGAGTTTTCTGTCTTATGACAACATTACATTACAAACCTTGCATTTTCCCAATTCTATCAACTTCAACCCCCCCTTGATTGTTGATCCCAACAGCATTCACCAATAAACTTCCTCTTCAAAATCTTTGGCTAAGAGACTATATTCCAGGGAACCTGACCTCTGTCAGGCATTTACTACATTGGTGCAAAAGTAATTGAGGTTTTTAACCATTACTTTTAACTGCAAAGTCCTCAATTTCTTTTAATAAAAGGCACACCACACACACACACGCACACACACAAAACTACCTGTACTACTGTACTAATTGGGGTTCTCCAGAAAAACAGAACCAATGTAAGGGGCTTATTTTTAATAACTAGCTCATGTGATTGTAGGGGCTGGCAAGTTGGAAATCTGCAGGGCAGGCCAGCAGCCTGGAGAAACAGGGAGGGTTACTATGTTGCAGTCTGGAAGCAGAATTCCGTCTTTCGGAAATTTCAATCTTTGCTCATAGGTCCTTTAACGGATTCAACTGACTTGAAAAGGCCTATCCATCCACATTATGGAGGGCAATTTGCTTTATGCAAAGTCTACTGATTTAAATGTTAATCACATCTAAAAAATACCTTCACAGCAACATCAAGACTGATGCTTGGCTAAACATCTAGGCACCATGACCTACCCAAGTTGACACAAAAAAATCAACCATTACAGTCCACCCACACTGTCAGCAAACATAAAAGCAATAATTGCACATAGCATAGGCCATGGCACAGCATGCTGTCTAGAGGGATCTTGCCTGTTACTACAGAAAGACGTTTTCGAGGCCAGGACTCGACATGGGAAATGTGAATCGAGGCACTATTCCTTGTGTGACATCACTGGCATGTATTAAACACATGATTTTCTGGATTTACATTTTTTTTTATAATAATATAGATGGGACTGTGAGCAATAAGTTGAATAACATAAAATGCTGTCAAACTTCACTTTTATTTTTATATGTCATCTACGTTTTAAATTTCTTTCAGTGTGAGAAGCTTTCCCCAAGCTGGTGTATAGACACTCTTGCAAGCTTTAAAAATGTTCTGGTCCCTTGAAAGCAATAGGGAGTTTCATCATAATTTCAGTTTGCAAAAGAGATTCTTGATTCAGAAGTTAGTATGTTCAGACCAAAATATTTAGTAGTATTTTGATCTTCAAAGTTAAGCTTTCCCTCTCCTGCAAAGCAGAAGGAAAAAGAGTTGCCAGGGAAGCATCCATAGTGAGTCTATAGGTTGGCAGCAGAAAACATATTTTATGGTCTATACATATTTCTCAAAATAATTAATATAGGACTGCATACAAAATAGGTGCTTATTATCTGTAGATATTTTAGTAAGATTGGCATGCTTTCCTCTAACTCAATTAGGAAAGGATTTTTAGGAGATGGGAGTGAGTAAATGTACCTAATATGGCACAGAAGATGAGGACCCAAATTTGATCATTAGATTTAGCAAAGCAAGGGTTACTAATAGTTTACACAAGAGTAATATTTTGGTAGCATGTCGGGAGAAAAGCCTCACTGTAATGTTAATAAAAATTAGGAGAAAAAGCCACAGTGAGAGTAGAAAATGGCAAGATGTTCCATACATGAGAAGGTAGCTGGGGTGAAAAGGGAATCGGGTGTGTGTGCATGTGCGCATGCTTTAAGACGGGCAAGATAACAACATGTTTTTATGCTGATGAGAACTACCTAGAAGAGAGTGTGAGGAAGAACAACAACTGATGCTATAAGGGAGAGGACAGAATTACAGGTATGTGTCCCTCACTAGGGGAGAGGCAATAGTAGATGACAGTCAAGTGTGGGGGCCACAGGCAGTTTCTCCTTGGCCACAGGAAGGAATGCAGAGCACGTGGCTCAGATATGGTTGAGGAGGCTTATGGAAGTTCTGTGCCTGCTCTCTTCTTATTGTGTTATTTTCTCAGTGAAATAGGGAGCTAGTCATCAGCTGATGGTAGGATGAATTAGAACTTTGAAGAGAGGAGAATGACTCACGTTATAGCTCAGGGGATTTGGAGAGTAAACAGACTCTAGCATGATGACTGGGTAGTGTTATGTCATGGCTCAGATACTGGTGTCATGAGCTCTTCCTCAACTCCACAGTCCAGTTTGAAAGTGACCAAATCTTCTTGTTTTGTCCCAGACTTTCTCAGTTTTGAGAAAGTCTCATGTCTCAGGAAGCCCCGCAGTCCCGGGCAAAGCAGACGACTGGCCACCATGTCAAAGTTCTCCTGGTTATCAACCTTAAGACTTTTCTCTTGAGATGTGAAGGGACCAGACATCCTATTTTCACCTCTGGCTCAGTGGGAGGGGAAAGGTCGTAGCAGTGCTTTCTCTGAAGAAATCCCCACATAAAGTCCTTCTCTCCACCTGCACTCTCACTCATGTCATCCGTATAAATTTCAGAATCCAATAACCATTCTTGGGAAAGAACATATTTTTAGAAAAATACCATTCCATAATTTTAGAAAGTTTGTTATTTTAAGATAGTTTAAAAATATATTATTTAAAAACACATTAAAATATATGACTTTAAAATTCTCCTTAGAATTTGGCATCTCTTGAAAGGTAGTGCATCAGTTGGACTTTAGATTTAGTGCCCTGTCACACTAAAAGTGTTGACTAAAAATGAAGCACCTACTCACATCATCACCTTTATTTCTTCTGCGTATTGTAGATGACATTGTTAGCTTTGAAACATTTCACCTCACTTCTTGCCTCTAAGTTGTATGATATTTAACACAACCTTCAAAAGTAAATTATGTCATCACTTAAATGGATCCAGAAACAAGAATATTGTTCTAATAATCAAGCCAAACTCTGAATAATGCTTTTGTCAGATGGCCTTTATCATCTCCCAATTCTCTGTCTCTACTTTTGACTTCATGAAAGGCTAAAGGGTAAGAAAATCACTGATACCCTTCTGTGCCAGATGAAAATGTTCTGTCTGATCAATTTTAAAGGTCAGTAACTGTTAAAGGACAGTGCTTGTGGAAAACGATATGGCTTTGTACTGTAAAACAAGAATCCTTTACACTCACTTAAGGACACAATCAACAAGTTAATTATAATTTTATTTTCTTTTTGCAAATCTTTCTTTTTACGCATTTTTTAAAGAAGAAGGGTGGAAAAAACAGATGATACATTACTTGAGATCGAGCAAATTAGTATTACACAATCTTGGTTTATCAGCTTAAATATCTTGTAACTAGGAGGGTGTGCTGAATTATTGAAAGGATTATGAAAATTATTCTCTAGGGCTAGCTTACCCCTCCTTTTTCTTACCATGTAACAAAAATCACATATACTTATTTTTTTCAGTAGAAGTATTATTTTTCTTGGAACTCTGTGTCAAATAAGATAATAGAGAAGAAAGCACTGTGGGCTGTCTGGGTTGGTTAACAAAATACAACCATGATTAATAGCAGAGATTTTAAAGGCATCTGCCTCCCAGGAAGATCGCATCATCCAGTTGTCTTCTCTCCCTGAGAGAGAAATTCCAGTCCCTTTCCTTGGTTGCATTTTCAGGACCTGATATAGCTACTTTATAGGACCGTAGAAGTCAACCTCTGGACATGGGTAGGGTTCAGAGTAGCAGGGTGGAGGGGAGCCTGGTATGGTGGGAAATGCTTGGGGTTTGGAGTTCATTGGGCTTGACTGTGCCATTTAGGGCATAAACTTTGTCTGATTCTGAATGTCGCTATCAAGGAAGTAATACTAATAATTGCTTCAAAAAATGTCGTGGGGATTGTCTGCTGTATGAGGTCACTTGCTGAATATTTGAGCTGAAGTTTGAGCTATTGAATGCAACTTCCTATATATTCCTTTTGTATTATTATGGAAATATAGCCTACTTACACCTTATGTCCTGCAAAATGGGAAAGTGTTCTCATAATAAATTCCCCTGTGCTATGGGGATTAAAAACACTGCAAAGCTTAGACTTTACAGGGACTCTAGAAAAAATGAAACCTCTGATGCTTACACGTACAGCAAATATTAAATTCAACCCACCTCCTAGGCAGATTAATTTAAATTTCACATTAGAATACTACTTACTTCAGTTCCTATTACCTGACATAGGATTTCTGGCTTCTAACCACCAAAAAATTATAAGATATGCTAAAAGGCAAGATAAAACACCATCTGAGGAGACAAAACAAGCATCAGAGTCAACCTCATCCAGGCAGAGATTTTGGAATTATAAGACAAAAATTTTAAAATAACTATGGCTAGGCTGAGGGCTCCAAAGCAAAAAACAGGCAACATGCAAAATCAAATGAGTAATGTAAGCAGAGAGATAGCATTTCTAAGAAATAATCAAAAAAATACTAGAAATCAAAATAACCCATAACAGAAATGAAAAATGTCCTTCATGGCCTCATTGATAGATTAGGCATAGCAAGGAGAACATCAGTGGGCTTAAAGTTATGTCAAAAGAAACTTTCCCAAATTAAATTCAAAGAATGAAAACCAAAAGACAAACTAAAAAAGAACACAACACCCAAGAGCTGTAGGACAATTTCAAAAGGTTTAGCATGTGTTATTGAAATATCAGGAGATGAGAGAAAAAGAAGCAGAAGGTATATTTAAAGAAATAGTGGGTGTAAATTTTCCAAAATTAATGACAGACACCAAACCACAGTTCCAGGAATTTCAGGGAATATAAAACATGATAAATAAGTATAGGTAAATACACCTAAGAATATCACAATTAAACTGTAGAAAACAAAAGACAAAGAGAAAATCTTGAAAGCAGCCAGAGAGAGTAAAAACACCTAACAGATATATGAAAAAAGATAAGAATTACATCAAACTTCTTGTCAAAAACCATGCAAACAAGAAGGGAATGGAGTAGAATATTTAACACTTGAACAAAACAAAAGAAAACAAACTTGCAACCTTGAATTCTACATCCTATAAAGTGATCCATTAAAAGCTAAGGAGAAATAAGGACCTTCTCAAACAAAAACTAAGGAAATTTATTGCCAGTAGATGTAACCCTGAGACATTTTAAAAGAAGTTCTTCAGGGAGAAAGAATATAATACTGCTCAGAAGCTTGGATCTACATAAAGAAAGGAAAGCATCAAAGGAGGAATAAGTGATTATAAAATTAAATTTTATATTATTCTTATTCTTAATTGACTGAATAGGTAGCTGTTTATTCAAAGTACTAATAATAACAGCAGTGCATTAAGTGATTATAGTATATACATAAGGAAAATGAACAACAACAAAGTTAAAAGGGACAGGAAGGAGTGATTGGGGTACACTGTTAAAGGTACCTGTACCACCTATGAAGTATTATGGTAGTATTTGAGAGTGGACTTAATTTGGTTGTAAATATATATTGAAAACTGCAGAGTAACTGCTAAAAACATTTTTAAAAAGAAGTATAATTGATATGCTAAGAGAAGGGAGAAAATCTAATCATATAAAATACTCATTTAAGACCAGAGGGGGCATGAAATGCAGGAAAGAAAAGGAAAAAAACCCAGCAAGCACAAAAAGTAGAAAATTGTCCCAAAATCACAGATTTAAACTAATTATACAAGAAATCACTTTAACTGTGAATGGTCTCAATATACCAAAATAAAAACAGAGATTGTCATAGTGGATAAAAACAGTAACCAACTCTATGTTGTCTAAAATAAACCCACTTTATATAGAAAGACACAGATAGGTTAAACATAAAGAAATGAAGAAAGCTATATACTAATCAAAACAAAGCCAAATTAGCTAAATTCATTTCAGACAAAGTAGATTTCAGAACAAGGAAGATTGTCAGAAATGTGGAAGTCCACTACATAATGAAAAAATATTCCCCAAGAAGACATAATAATTCTTAATGTGTATGTACTTAACAATATCATCAAAATATGGGAGAAAAAAGTAACCGTATAGTTGGTAATTTTACCACTCCTCTTTCAGTAATTGATGAAACAGACAGAAAATAAGGATATAATTGACTTGACAGCACCATCAATCAATTTGATCTAATTGATATCTATAGAGCATGTATCTAATAATAGCAGAATACTCATTCCTCTTAAGTTCACATGAAACAATGACCAAGATAAACCACATTCTGGGCCATAAAACACTCTTGTGTTTTAAAGACTAAAGAGCAAGTTTTAAAGACTAAGATCAAAAACTATGCTCTTAGACCACAATAGACATCATTGAGAAATCAGTCAAAGCTAGAACAATTCATGCAACCAAATACAGAAAGTTGTACTGGATTATAACCTAAAGTATAAAAGAAATATTCATAAATATATATTCTGATATAAATAAATGACTAAAACAAAAAATAGGGAGAAGATACAAACATCTCGAAAAGGAAAAATATAAGTAATTTATGTAGACACTTTATTTGTAAGGAGAAAAAACATAAATCATCACTTTGCAAGTGTCCAATGCACAGTGACTTATTTCTGGAGTGCAGCATGCAAGGGGGAGAACAATGAAAGCTTACACATAAAGAAACTTGACCAACACTGCCTTAGCCAGGTGCTCAAGCTCAGCATTGGCAGTGATAAGTCATGTTAGCAGTATGTACTTTTGAAATAATATGATAAAAATGGCATTTTGCTTCTGTGATTTTCCTAAAATCCTATCTGCATGCTGATCATAAGAAAAACATCAGACAAACTCTAGTAGAGGGGAATCCTACAAAATATTTGACAAGTATCTCTCAAAATCATCAAGGTCATGAAAACAAGGAAATTATGGGAAACTATCAGAGCTTAAAGAAGGCTAAGGAGACATGACAATAGTGCAATGTGTTATCTTGGACAGGATCTGAGAACAGGGGAAAAAAAAACCCACTTGGTAAAACCCCCCAAAAACTAAATAAACTATGGACTTAGTTAATATAATGTATCAGTATTTGTTCATTAACTGTAATAAATATGTCATATTAATTTAAGATGTTAATAGGAGGAAAGTTGGTACAGAATATGTAGCAACTATACTATCTTCTTAATTTTTCTGTAAATTTAATATTATTCTAAAAAGTAAGGGCTATTACAAATATTCAATTAATTTGAAAGAAAGCAGAAAAGAGGAAAAGAGAATTAAAAACACATGAGACAAACAGAAAGCAAATAGCAATACCATACATTTATACCCAATCATATCAATAATCATGTGAAATGTAAAGGATCTATACACCTCAACTGAAAGGCAGAGAATAGGATTTCTGTTTATGTACAGATGCAGGAAGATACGTCTTCCTGTTCTCCTCTAAGGAAAACTAAAATCTTTGCACTTTATATATAAAAGCAACATAAGAAGACACTATGGTAGGAGAGAATAAGGAGGACTGGCCAAGGACTTCAGGACCTCAAGAACCCAGGAAAGACATGGTGGTGAGGCCTGTGAGCTTTATTTTTTTCTCATATATTTTAGACTTGGAACTAAAGAAGCCAGGATGCCAAAAATGCGAATGGGCGTGGATGAAAGGCTGAAAACAAAATGCTTTCTTCAGCCAAGAGATCAGGAAAAGGGAAGCCTGGCAAAACATAAAACTTTTAGATTATAACCTCTATACTCCAGCCAAACTGCAGAAAGATGGTTGTGCCAGCTCCTTTGATGGTAACAATGTCAAATGCCTCAGCTGACTATAACAAGAGGCTCCAGTCATTTTCTAGGATGGTGTCAGAGAAGGCCAGGTAGGGAGGCAGGACGTTCATTACTGCTCAGTGGTCACTAGGCTAGACCCACAAGGAGTAGATGGAGACCATGTTGGGGGGTCTGAACTTCCTTCCTAACCCAGCAGTAATGAGGCGCCCCTTCCCTTCCTTGCTAGAATCATGGAAGAGAAGGCCTAATAGACCTTCTGGACCTTCACCACCCCTCAGTGGTAGTGAGGCTCCCCTCCACACACTCCCACCCTGCCTCTCACACTGCCATGGTGTCTGTGGAGGTAACATGAGAAGTAGGAGCAAGGCAGATCTATCCTATTCAGTCAGTAAGGTATCAGTGATCAGTGGAGACACTTTAGGAAATATTTCTTTAATCCACCTAGAAGGAAAGAGAAGCACTCCCTACCTTGGATTTCAATGGAGGAAAGATGGGACAGTGAAACTTTTACCCACACATGGAAGTAATGTTAGTAACCTCTTTCCCCAGTTCTCCTGCCAGTGTGATGTCAGAGAAATCCAGCTAACACAGAAGATTTCAATAAGATCTAGAGTTTCATAATATCCAAAATGTCAATCAGTAATTACTCCTAACACCAAAACCCAGGAGATCTTAAACTTAATGAATGTAAACAATCAATAGCTGCTAACACAGAGATGATAAAATAAGCTTAACAAGGATTTTAAAACCATCAATACAAAAAAGCTTTAATGGGTAATTGCGAACATACTTGAAATAGACTAATAAATAGAAAGTCTCAGCAAAGAAATGGGAAAATATACAGAAGGACATAGACTGTACAACTGAGGAATTCAATGATTGAAACAAAAACTCCTATGGGTTTGCAGAATGGAGGGACAGAGGACAGGAGCAGTAAACTAGAAGATAAAAGAATAGAAATTTTCCAATCTGAACAAGAGAAAACAGACTAAAAGGAAAAAAGAAAAGAACAGAGCCTCAGGAATCTGTGTGACAATAACAAAATATCTAATATTTATATCACTGGACTACCAAAATGAAATAAGTAAGAGTGAGAGGCTGAAAAGTACTTGACAAAATAAGGGCTGCAAATTCCCCAATTTTGGCAAAATACATAAACTTATAGACCCAAGAGACTAAGGGAAGCCTAATTATGATAAACCCAAGGAAATCTACACCAAGACACAACATAATCAAATTTCAAAAAATGAATCACAAAAATAGTTTTAAAAACTCCAAAAGAAAACAACAACCTAACCACAGCAGAAAATCAATTCAAATTACAGGCGATATCCCATCAGAAATTATAGAGGCCAGAAAGAAGTGACACAAAAAATTTTAAATGTTGATGATGAAAAAATAACCCAGAACCTTATACAGTGCAAAGATGCTTCATGAATGAAGGGGAAATCAAAACACTCTCAGATAAAGGAAAACAGTGAGAATTTGTCACAATCAAGCCTACTCTAAAAGAATGGCTCAAGGACGTTCTCAGAATAGAAAGTTAACAATAAATAGAGGAAACGGAACAGCAGGAAGAACAAAATACAGTAAGCAAACATATGCATAAATACAATATACTTTCCTTTTCCTCTTGAGTTTTCCAAATAATGGCACAGCATTAAAACAAAATTACAGCTATCTCCTGTGATTATTAATGTATATGAAGTAAACGTTTAAGACACTTATAAATGAGGTTGGGTTAAAAAAAACTAAGGAGAGATAAAGTTTCTAGATTTTACTCAAACTAATAATATGATGACACCAGTAGACTTTGATAAGTTATGAATATAATACCAGAGAAAACACAAAAAGCTATATAAAAAAGGCACACCCTGAAACACTACAGAAAAACTATACAAAAGGTACACTCCAAAACACTACAAAAAATGAAATTAAAAAACTTTTTAAGTAACGTAGGAATTCAGAAAAAAGAAAGCTCAGAAATGTTCTCTGAGAGAGAACAGACAACAAAAATAAAATGGCACATTTAAACCTTAACTTCTCAACAATTACATCATGCATAAATGATCTCAATAGCAAATAAAAGACAGATTTTCGGAGTGGATTTTAAAATATGACACAACTATATACTGTTTATTTAAAAACTTACTTCAAATATAACCATATAAACAGATTGAAAATAATGCAGCAAGATACCTCATGCAGACATCAATCAAAAGAAAAAGAGAGTGGACTATATAATAGTAGATAAAATAAATATTAAAGCAAAGAAAATTACCAAAAAGAAGGACGGTCTATAATGATAAAAGGGTCAGTTCACTGAGAAACCAAGCAGTTAGCATAATCACTAAAGAACACAGCTGCAAAATATGCAAAGGAAAAACTGATAGAATGGAAAGGATTTGGAGACAAATACACAATTTTAGTTGATGACATCAACAACTGTCTTTCAGAAACTAACAGAAGAAAATCATCAGAGACATAGAATAACTCACTATACTATGAGCCAAAAGGGTCTAATTGTCATGTGTAGTTCACTCTATCCCAAAAGAACAGAACACATGAAATATTCCTGGTATTCAGAAAAAAAATATACCAAAGTAGACAATTTCATGGACCATAAAACAAACCTCAACAATTTTAACAAAATTGAAATAATACAGTGTATTCGCCAAACACAAAGAGGTGAAACCAGAAATCTACAATAGAAATAGAACAGGAAAATCTTCAAATTTACTTAAAAACTAAACAACACACTTCTAAATAATCCATAGGTTTTTCAAGGAGGAAATCTGTCAGAAAGCAAATGAAAAAATATATTGAACTTAGTGAAAATGAAAATGCAATATATAGAAATTTGCAGAATACTGCTAAAGCAGTGCCGAAATGTAAATTTACATCGGTAAGTGAATGCCTTGGAAAAGAGAAAAACTCTCAAATCAATTATATAAGCTCCCACCTCAAGAAACTTCAAAGGGGTGATTTTTCAAAAGCATCAATAAAATTGACAAACCTCTGCTAAGAATGACAAAAACATAATAGGTAAGATAAAAATTATGCAGGCAAAGAATTAATCAGGGGCTGTCACTGGAGACCTTGCAGATGTCAAAAGAATTAGAGAATACTAGGAGCAACTCTACACATAAAATTTAACAGTTTAGAAGAAATGAACCAATTCCTCCAGAAGCACAAACTCTCAGAACTCAGCCAATATAAAATTGATAATATGAATGGCCCTGTAACTATTAAAGGAATTGGATTTGCAACTAATCCTCCATCTCAAAAAACAAAAATACCCAAGCCCAGATTGTTTCACTAGAGCATTCTACCAAATGATTAAAATGAATTAATACTCATTCTTCACAATCTATCCCAGAAAGAAAAGGAGAGAAAACATACTAATTCATATTAAGAAACCAATATTACCCTGTTACCAAAACCAGACAAAGACAGCACAAGAAAGCCAACCCTACAGATTAGCATCCTATGTGAATATAAATGTAAAAATTCTTAAAAACTGTTAGCAAATAGAATTTGGCAATATATAAAAGAAATTATACATCATGACCAAGTGGGGTTTATTCCAGGGATGAAAGCCTGGTTCAATATTTATATATAAATTATTTCAATGTACCATGATATTTCTAAAGTGAAAAATCACAGACATATCAATTGATGCAGAAAACACATTTGATGACATCCAAAATCTATTCATGATAATAGCTCAGCAAGTTAGAAATGAAAATAGCTCAGCAAGTTAGAAATGAAAAACTTGAACTTTTCTGACTTTATAAAGATTCTATGCAAAAAACTATGGCTAACATTGTGGTTAATGAGGAAAGAGTGAATGCTTCCCCCTCTAAGATTAGAAACAAAGCAAAGGTGTCTGCTTGCTACATACTTGTTCAACACAGTACTGAAAATTTTAGTTAGTGTAAGACAGAAAAGAAATAAAAGAAAAATATCTGAAATAAATAAATAAAACTGCCCTTATTTGCAAATGCCATGGTTGTCTGCATAGAATATCCCATGGACTTTGCAAAAAAATTCCTAGAACTAACAGGTTCAAGAATGCCACATAATGGAAGATAAACATACAAAAACCAATTGTACTTCTGTATACTTCCAATGAGCATGTAGATGTCAAAATTTAACATACCGTACTATTTTAAATCACTCAAAAATAAATATGTGCATATCTAGGCAAACATGAACAATATATATCTATATAAGGATATATATATAGATAGATGCAGAAAACTACAACATGTGGATGGAAGAAATCACAGAAGATCCACATGCATAAAGAACTATACCATGTTCATGAATGGTAAGACCCAATGTAGTTTAAAGCCAATTGTCTCCAAATTAATATATAGCTTTAAAGTAACGTCTATCAAAGGCCCAGCAAAATTTTCTAGGAATAGACGAGATTATTCTAAAATTGATTTTGAAAGGCAAAGGAACTGCGATAGCTAAAATAATTTGGAAAAAGCAGAATAAAGTTGTAGGAATCATTCAACTTGATCTTAAGGCTTATTATAAAAATAACTACAGTAATCAAGACTATTAGGTATTGGTTGGTTGCATAGCTGAAGTAAACAGTATAAAGAACCCAGAAATAGATTCTTACAAATATGCCCAACTGATTTTTCACAAAGGTGCAAAAGCAGTTCAATGAAGGAAAGATAGCCTTTTCAACAAATAGTGCTGGAGCCATTGGTGATTCATAGACAGAAAAACAAACCTCATTGTAAGTCTCATACGTTTTATAAAAATAAACATAAAATAGATCATAAACTTAAGTGTAAAACATAAAACTATAAAGCTTGTAGAAAAAAATAGGCTGGGCGTGATGGCTCATGCCTGTAATCCCAGGACTTTGGGAGGCTGAGGTGGGCGAATCACAAGGTCGGGAGTTCAAGACCAGCCTGGCCAACATGGTGAAACTCTGTCTCTACAAAAAAATACAAAAAGTTAGCTGAGCATGGTGGTAGGCCCCTGTAATCCCAGCTACTCAGGAGGCTAAGGCAGAAGAATCGCTTTTATCCGGTAGGTGGAGGTTGCAATGAGCCAAGATTATGCCACTGCACTCCAGCCCAGGAGACAGAGTGAGACTCTGTCTCAAAAAAAAAAGTTTTAGGCTCCAAGGTTAGGCATAGATCTTAGACTTGAAACTAAAAGCGTGATCCATAAACGGAAAAATTGATCAATTGAGGTTCATCAAAATAAAAAGTTTTGCTGTGCAAAGACTAGGAAGACAATGAATGGAAAAAAAATATACTTGGAGAAAATATTTGCAAACCATGTCTGACAAAGGACTAGTATCCAGAATACATAAAGAATTCTCAAGTGTCAACAGTAAAAGTTAAAAAAAATGCAGCCCAATTAGAAAATAAGCAAAATACATGAAGAGACATCTCATTAAAGAGAACATATAATTGGCAAATAAGCATATGAGATGCCCAAAATAATGAACCTTCAGGCCAATGCCAATTAAAACCACAATGAAGCATCACTACATACCTATCAGGAAACATAAAATTAAAAAAAAATCATCAAATGCTAGTGAAGAATCAGAGAAACTGGATTACATTTATTACTGGTGAAAATGTCAAATTGTACAGCCACTCTAGAGACAGTTTGGCACTTTATTATAAAATGAAACACGCAACCACCATATAAATTGGCTCTTGGGTACTCTTGGGTATTTATCCCAGGATAACAAAACTTATGTTCACACAAAAACCCATATATAAATGCTTATAGCATCTTTATTGGTAATAGCCAAAAATTGAAAATAACTCAGATGTCCTTCAGTTGGTGGATGATTAAACAAACTGCAGTGTGTCCATTACATGGAATACTGCTCAGCAGTGTAAGTGAATGAACTATCGAAAGGCCCAACAACTTGGAAGGAACTCCAAGCATATGCTGAATGAAAAAGCCAACCCCAAAAGTTTACATGTTATCAAATTCCATTTGTATAATATTCTGGAAATGACAAAACTATAAAAATGGTGAACAAATTTAGTGGTTGTTAGGGATTCAGGAGGGAATGGGCTGGGAGGGAAGTGAGTGTGGCAATAAAAGGGCAACATGAGGGATGCTTGTGGTGGTACAAGTGTTGTATCAGTGTCATCAACATCGTTGTTACATTTTATTATAGTTTTGCAAGATGTTACACTTGAGAGACTCTGCTTAAGGGATACATAGGACATCTGCATTATTTTTTATAACTGTATGTGAATCTATAAATATTCCAAAATTTAAAAACAAATTTTAAAAGGCAATGATTTTCAGATTGGATATAAAAGCGAGATTCAACTACATCCTGTTTACTATGTTATAAAGAATGGATAGACTCTAATAGCGAGAAAGCTGGAGTAGCTATTTGAATACATCAAAGTAGATTTCATAGCAAATAATGTTGTCAGGAATATAAAAGATCGTTTCATATTGATAAGAATGTTATTTCATCAAGAAAACAGCAATCCTAAATATGTTCACACTAAAAAATAGGGTTTCATAATCCATGAAGCAGAAATTCATAAAACTACAACAAGAAAATTTTTTTTTAATTTTTATTTTAGGTTTGGGGGTACATGTGAAGGTTTGTTACCTAAACACATGTCATGGGGACTTGTGATACATATTATTACATCACCCAGGTATTAAGCTCATTACCTAATAGTTATCTTTTCTGACTCTCCCCCTCCCCTCACCCTCCCCACTCATGTAGACACCAGTGTCTAAACAATGAGAAATTAACACAATTATATTTAGTGAGTTCAGTAGCTTTCATTGAATGACTGATAGAAGAAAAAGAAAGTCAGTAAGGATGTAGAAGAATTACAGAACATCATCAACAAATTTATTCACTTGACATTTATAGAAAACAGTCGACTTACCTGCAGCAGAACACACAGTCTTTTTAAGTGCTCATGAAACAGTTACCAAGGCAGATCATATTCTGGCCAGGGGCCAGCCAACTGTGGATGTGCACAATGATAACTAAAAAACATTTCTCAATAAATTAAAAAATACCTACATAAAGAGCTATATACCATGTTCATTTATTGGAAAAGTCAATATTGTTAATTTCTCTATTCTCCAAAAAGTAATCTATCACTTCACTTTAATCCCAAATTGAAAACCAGACTCTGAAATTTATATAAAAATGCAAAGGACCTAGAAAAACAACTTCGCAAAAGAAAAACAGTGTTGGAGGACATAAACTATTTGGCTTTAAACCTTATTTAAAATATATAGTAATCAAAAGTGTATAGGATTGGCATCAAGATTAAAAAATAGATTAATGACCCAGATTACAAAGTTTAGAAATAAACTGCCACATATAAATACAGTCATTTTGTTTTCGACAAAGTTAAATAGGTTACTCAGTGGAGACAGAAAATATGAACTTTTCAACAAATATAGGAGAGCAGGTGGGTATCCAGAGACACACATGCAAAACTACTTTCTTTCACACAATATGCAAAAATTAACTCAACATTGATCACAAACTTAAATGTAAAATGAACAACTATAAAATGTCAAGAAAGAAGGAGAAAAATTTTTGTGACATCGAGTTAAGCTAAGTTTTTTAAAAACAATACCAAAACATAAGCTGTAAAGGAAAAAAACTGATACATTGAACTTCAAAATTAAGAACTTCTGTTCTTTGGAATATATGGTTTCAAAATGCAAAAAGCAATCTCAGATTAGGAGAGTGTTTGTAAATCATATAAGACAAAGAACTCAAAAATAAAACAAAAAAATTTAAAGTGGCAAAAATGTGAACTTTAAGAAGAAGCACGGATGATACATAAGCACATGAAAATGTGCTTGATGTCATTAGTCTTTAGGGCAAGGCAAATCAGAACCACCATGACATACCACTATGCACCTATCAGAGTGTCTAACATTACAAGACTGTCCATATTTAATGTTGACAAGGATGTGGAGCAACTGGTCCTTTATTTGCTGGAATGTAAAACGGTGCAACCACTTTAGAAAACAGGTTGGCCATTTCTGGCGTGAACCCGGGAGGCGGAGCTTGCAGTGAGCTGAGATTGCGCCACTGCACTCCAGCCTGGGCAACAGAGCGAGACTCCGTCTCAAAAAAAAAAAAAAAAAGAAAACAGATTGGCCATTTCTTAAAATAACAGACAATCCTATAGTACACCTGTGGGTTTTTCCCAAGAAAAAGGAAATTGTACACCCTTACAAAGACTTGCACACAAATGTTCATAGCAGATTCATTTGTAATAGCTCCAAACTATTTAGAAACAACCCAAATGTCCATCAGCAGGTAAATGGATAAACAAATTGTTATATATCCATATAGTAGAATTGAGTGAAAATAACAAACTTAAAGTGATTTTCCTATTCTCTCACTCAATGACAATCAACAAGAAGCCTTCTGTTACCAGATGTGTGGTGTTTTCCCTCATATATTAAGCAAGCATTGTTTCTGCAGTGGCTACCAGCTGTAGGTCCTCTAGGTCAGTTCAGACACTATCTACCTGGCTATAGCATCAGATTCCACAGGTTGAGGGTTCAGTCCCCAGTACTGGTCCCCCACTTCCAATACCAATTGCAAGCTCTGGGTTATTTTACCTGTGCATCTGACCAACCAACTATAAATCAGGATTGCTACACCACCCTCTTTGTGTGTGATTTGCTGGAGCAGCTTGCAGAACTCAGGAAAACACTTATTTACATTTACCAGTTTATCATAAAGGATATTACAAAGGATACAGATGAAGAGATGCATGGGGCAAGGTACAGGCAAAGGAGCCAAGAGCTTCCATGTGCTATCTGGGTGCACCGCCCTCCGTGAACCTCTAGGTATTCTGCTATCTGGAAGTTTTCCAAACCCTGTCCTTTTAGGTTTTTATGGAGGCTTCATTATGTAGGCACGAACTTGAACAACTGGCCATTGGTGATTAACTTAACCTTCAGCCCTTCTCTCCTCCCTGGAGGTTGGGGAGGTGTGGCTGAATGTCCCAACCGTCTAACCCTACTTTGTTTTTTCTGATGAGCAGCTCCCATCCTCAAGCTATCTAGGGGCTGCCTACAGTTAGTCAACTCTGTAAGTGCCTGCAGATAGCATACAAAAAGACATCACTTTGGAGATTCTAAGGGTTTTAGGAGTTGTATGCCATGAAATGGGGTCAAAGAGCAAACATATATTTTTATAATATCACAAGACTAATCTAAGTAACAAAAAGAAATAAAATATTGACTTACAAAATAATTATGCTCAGTAAGAAGCCAGTCAAAATTCAGTATATATTGTTTGATTTCACTTATATAAAAGTCTACAAAATACAGACTAATAAATAGTGGACAAAAGCAGACTGGTGTGGGTGAGGTGCAGGTGAGGGATGGGAACCTGGTGGTGGAGAAAAAAAGGGGGCAGTTACAAAGCAGCATGGAGCTCAGTTATTGCTGCTACAAACCAAAAGTACAATTCTAAGTGTCCCAGTGACTGAATTGACCTCTTCTCTCAACCAAGAGGATTCCAAAGAAACCTGAAAAACTAGTCCAAGTCATGACAGGAAGAGGGGATTGGACATCCCTCATTCTACTCGTCTCTCTTTAGAATCCGGGTGCAATTGATGTTAAAACAGAGATCTTAATGAGACAGAAATAGTACTGGGTATTTATAGGAGGATGGAAAAGCCCAAAGAACAGCTAGAACAAGAACTAGGCAAAGAAATCACAGGATTACAGAAACCCCAAAATGAGTGAGAGTAAACAGCCAAAAAGCAAACAAACAAACAAAAAAAGCCTGGTCAGGATGACATGTTCATGATCCTTTGAAGCAAACCCAAGCTAGGGAGAAAGGAGGCAGTAACCGGGGGTGGGAGGGTCCTTGAAATCCCCTCCTTTTTCAGAATACGTAATCATTATTTCATCCCTTTTCCTGAATACCTAATGATTATTCCACTCCCTAATTAAAGAAACAACCATAAAATTAAAACCCCAAACTCCACGCTATTCAACTCCTTCTAATGAGCCCACCCGCACTTCTCTCTTAAGTGTGGACATTGGTTTTGCATCACTCTGACTTGTCCCTGAATTTTTCTCTCAAGACAGTGTCAAGAACCTAAAAACTGGCTGGGGCTGGGGTCTCACCCACAGACATCCAAAGATCCACCTAAACTCTCCAGCAACATTAAGACAGACAAAACAGGCTCTGTAGCAATAAGACTCCAAATTTCAACCTGATTCTAGAATAGCATCACATAACAGATAGCAGGCCCTGAGAGAAGTCAAAGTAACTTACCTCAAAATATATTTATTTGGCCAGGTGCAGTGGCTCACACCAGTAATCCCAGCACTTTGGGAGGCCAAGGCGGGTGGATCACTTGAGGTCAGGAGTTTGAGACCAGTCTGGCCAATGTGGTAAAATTCCATCTCTACCAAAAAATACAAAAATTAGCCTGGCATGGCGGCACCCACCTTTAGTCCCAGCTACATGAGAGGCTGAGGCAGGAGAATTGCTTGAACCTAGGAGGCAGAGGCTGCGGTGAGGCAAGATCTCACCACTGCATTCCAGCCTTGTCGACAGGGCAAGACTCCCTCTTAAGAAAATAAATAAATAAATAAATAAATAAAGGTCTGACTAGGAAACATTTGCCATCTATTGCTTTTAAGGGTGGCCACCTATGAGACTTCATCTGCATTAATAAGAACCGTGACCTCCACAATTCCTCATTTTAATCCAGATATTCCCTTCTATTGATTCCAGGTCTTTAGATAATAACTGAACTCTTTTAACCAATTGCCAATCAGAAAACCTTTTAATCCAGCTATGACCTAGAAGCCCACCACCCACTCCAAAGTTGTCTTGCCTTTCTGGACCAAAACAATGTACACCTTACATGTATTCATTGATGTCTGCCTGTAGCTTCTGTCCCCCTAAAATGAATAAAATCAAGCTGTGACCCAATCACTTTGGGCACATGTTCTCAGAATCCCCTGAGGCTGTGTCATGGGTCATGGTCCTCATACTTGGCTTGGAATAAATCTATTCAAATATTTTACAGAGTTTGGCTTTTTTTTTCTTCTTCTTCTTCTTCTTTTTTTTTTAAATCAACACTGCCCCTGCAAAGCCTTTTTGATTACCTAAGCTGATTTTGATATTGCTTCACATTATGACGCTCAGCACCCTAAACAGCATTCCCTGGTGAATGACACGCAATTCCTTAGGAATAATGTCTTAGAATTCTCAGATACAAGATACTTATACACCATTATTTTAGAAGAGAGAAACAGTCCTGCATTTCCATCTTATTAAAGATTCCAATCAATTTCTCAAACATTACCACCACATTCTTACACACCAATGTAAAACTCCAACAAATATTTTAGTCACATGTAAACCATGTGAAACAGCAATTCAGCACATTTAATGTATGGCTCCCCCAGACAGCAGTAGCATAAGGCATGGGCATAATGTGAGAAGAGCCAGCATAGCCTTCTAGTGCCTTTCCTGTCCTGTCTCCTGTATGCTCAGGTTTCCAATTTGTATAGTGAATGTGGGGTAAGTTGTTATGGCAACTGCCTTTTATAATGAGACTTGGGAGCAGACAGGATCAGCTCCTTCTCACCTCCTCAGAGCCATGAACTCTTGCCCCACAGGACTTCCTGTGTGCCTCGGTGGCCTCTGCCACTAGGACAGCACTAGCACACAGATGTAGGCTGAATTGTTCAGATTTGGAAATTATTACATTCCCTTTACTTCCAGCTGCCAAAGCAGTCATCTAAAATTTAGCCACATGAAAAGAGAACAAATAGAAATTTTCTCATTTATAATCCAGGTTTCCTTTTTCTCCAACCAGCATCTCCCTGCCCCCAGCTCTCCAAATGCTTTTTCTAATTATTTTATTATTTATTTATTTATTTTTTTACCACTAAATTCTCTCTGGAAAGGACAGGAAAGAAATGAGACTGGAAATCTAAACTTCCATTGTCTCCCTCTGCTAGCAGGTATGCATGTGCTTCCTTCCTGCAAGAAACCTCCTGACTTCTCAGGCCTGGATGTACTCAGCAAAGCAGCTGCGAGGAATGAGGGTACTGCGGGGGCAAAAGGTGCTGAATGAGACTCCCAGGGTTCAGTCTGAGGCAGCCTGTGGCCCTGGGGCTGACAAGACCGCTGTGTCCTGTGTCCCACCTACCCCATTTCCTACAGGGGACATTCCTTTTGAATTTCCTACTGCTTCCTATTCCCCATCTCATGCACCCATTAATCCCCCGTAGCAACAAGCTTCTTCCTTTCTTGTTTATTTCATTTTCTAATTCAAGCCATTTCAGTGAGTATTCATGGAGCCGCGGGCATGTGATGAGCATCTTGCTCAATTTTAGAAACATGCATCTACTGAAGGAGTCCCATAAATAAAAACTTGACAACATTGTTAAAATCTATTGATCATATGTGCCCTTGTCTACTCCTGAACCCTTCGTTTCCTTGCATTGATCTGTCTATTCATCCTTATGCCAGTATCACACTAGGGCTTCGTTAGAAGACCCAAAATTATGCACTGTAAGTCCTCCAAAAAATTTTTTTTTCTAAGGTTGTTTTGGTTATTCCGGAACTGTTGTATTTCCAAAAAATGTGAAATTACCTTCTTAATTTATACTACTACATTTCTGAAATTTTTATTGGGAATATGTTGAATAAATAAATCTTTTGAAGAAAAAAGTATATCTTATTGGAGTCTTACAACCAAAGAACTTCGTATACATTTTAATTTATTTAAATCTTAATCTTTAATTTTTCAAAACAAACTTTTATAATTTTTACCATGGAAGTCTGCACATATTTTGTTTAGCTAATTCCTGTATACTATATAATAATATGCTATACTATACTATATTAATAATATACTATAATATATAATTAATTATATAATAATATAATATAATATAAAATAATACAATTCATATATTATTTTCATGTTATTGTATATAGGGTTCTTTTAAAAATTAATTTAATTGGTGCTATTTTGTTAAAATACAATTGATTTTTGTATATTATTCTAGAATTCTGTAATCTCGATAAATTCACTTATTTTTTCTAATAGTCTTTAATAGATTCCACAGAATTTCTACAATGCAATTATATCATCTGAAAAATTTTATTTATTTTATATACGTTTTTAAATTCTTGTCTTATAAGACAAGCTAGGACCTCTGTCTGGTACATTGCTGAATAAGTGTGCTACTGAAACTATAAGTTATCTTAGTTTTTTCTTTGGTATGAAAAATGTCTTTATTTAAACTTCATTTATGAAGAATAATTTTACTGGATATGAAATTCTTTCTTGGTTCTTTTGCTTTTTCAATACTTTAAAAACATTGTTTTATTTTCTTCTGGTTCGCAATGTTTCTGTCGAGAACCAAGCATTCATTTTCATCTTTGGTTACCCATATGTAATGCTTTTTGTTGTTGTTGTTGTTGCTTTTAAGATGTTTTCTTTATTTCTTTTAAGATCCTGTGTTCAGCCGTGATTTTTTTTTGGGTGTTAATCTTATTTGTGGTTCTCTTAGATTCTGTTGTATGTAGAAATATAGTTTTTATTAAATCTGGAGATAAAAGGCCATTATTTGAAATATTTTTCTTCCCCCTTCTGGAACTCCAAATATAACTATGTTAAGATACTTGGTACAGTTCCAAACTCAAGGAGATGTGTGTTTTAAAAGTTTTTGGTTTCTTTTGTTCTGTTTCTATGCAGCTACTAATCTGCTGTTAACTCTATCCAGTTATATTTTTTATTTCAAATATAACATTCTTATGTCTAGAAGTTGCATTCTTTTTTTAAATATTTTCAGTTTCTCTTCTTCTTATGCTTATCCTTTTCTTGAATTTTGTGAGCATATTTGTAATAGTTGTGTCATAGCTCCTGCCTTCAATTCCATTAATTCGGCACTTAAGGTTTTAGTATGGTATCCATTGACTAATATTTTTTCCTGGTTATGGTTCAGAGTTCCCTGCTTCATCACAAGTCCAGTAAATTTTAATTGGAGTCTGGAAATTGTGAATGTTACATTCTTGAGTGACTGGATTTTGACTCCAATGTTTAAAGTGTGTTGGATTTTGTTTTGATAGGCATTGAATTACTTGAAGATTACAAGGTTTGTTAGAGTGAATCTAGTTTAGCCTTAATAGTGAAGCATGGTTGTTCTGGCATCTCTAACAAATGCCTGAGCTGGGAATGCTGAGTAAATAAAAGCATGGTAGGTGGAGATGCTCCTGCAGTCTGTCTGTGTTATCTTACTGGTTCCCACCAAGGTCATGAATGGCCTTGGGGCTGCTGAATTTGATGATCCTTTTTTGCTCTGTCATCCTTCAGGCTTCTCTGCTGCATTTGGTTGTCAGCCATTCCTGGCTTCTGGAAGGGCTCTCCTGCCTTGACTTCCTCACATTCAACTTATCCTGCTTTTTCATCTATTCTCTCTGCATTGCTCCATTCCTCTTCCACTGATTTTAAATATAAATTCTCCCAAGGGGTATGACAGTGGACTGTTTATTAGCTTTGACCTCTAGTTTATAGTAATTCTCAATCAGTATCTTTCCTTCACACCTCTCTCTTTGGCACTATCTCCATATTCAACTGGCTACTGGCTATCTACACTTGGAGCTCTCACAAAAACCTCAGACTCAACAGGCCCCGCACTGAACTCAGCTTCTTTGCAAGCTGTTTACCTTTAGTTGTTATCTGTCTGCATGGCTCCCTCACCATCTCTACAGGTGCACATTTCTGATTCCCCATCTTCACTGCAGGTCCCGTTCATCTTGTCTCCCAAAGATTTGACTATGATTCCCTCCTCTTCATCTTCACTCTCACACAGATGCTCTGTGGAGGCTCTGACAAAGATTCTCTGCTTGACCAAACATTAGCCAGGTTTCGGAACCTTCTTGTGGGCCCAACTGTGCACTTCCTTATAAAATCCAGTTTTAGCAAAATCTTGCTGTCTTAGTTTAGCAAGAACCCCTCATTATTGATGGTTTTTCAGGTTCCTCATCCGTCACCTTTCCCCAGGTGATATCCGATTACCTGGGCCTGTCTTTAGCAAGAATTCTGCTATTGGTTTAGCCAGAATCCACCCTTACCCTGAGGTTTCCTGTTAGTGACTATCCACCCACTGGCATCCACCCTGCTTCTTGGCTGTAAGTTTCAACTTGCTGTGTTTCAATTTGAATCCCATCTGTCTTGTCCACTGAAAAACCCCATTGCTATGGCCCCTATGCCTATGGCAATGTGCTGAATAAAGTATCCTTTATCATACTTCAACATGTGTCATTGAACAGTGTTTTATCTAACAGCTCTCACCATTCTTTTCACGTGTTACTAGAACCATCTCCCAAGTGTCCACGCTCAATCTCTTCTAATTTATTCTTTGAAGGATTATGTGTATCATTTCATAAAATTCAAATTCCATTATGACACCCACCTGATTGAAATGTTTTAAAAGCTGTATATTATTTTTGATACTAAGCTCAAGCTTTGAAGTATGGCCACACAGTCTTCAATAATATGATTGCTATTTGTCTTCCTAGCCTCATTTCTTTCTGTACTTAGGCAGGGACTTGTCTATTCCTTCCTTCCTGATCTACTTGTTCTTTGAACATACTAAACTTTCCTTTTGCTCTTAACACCTATTCTAAAATTCTCATCCTCTTGCTTACCTGACTCTCTCCTACACATTTATCACAAGCTACATAAGGTATTACTATGACCAAAAAGTCTTACTTATAACTCTTAAGAAGAGGGCGCCATGCATCCTTTCTCTGTCCCCACCATACTTGCATTTTGCACCATCATTGCACTTTGATATTGAGTTGTGATCAGTTGTTTTCTTGTTTATATATCCTACTGGGTTCTGGGTCTCCTCAAGGTAGGATGTGGCTCAAAGTCAACATCAACACATATTACTAGAAATGCCCTTGGAGAGAAAAGGATGAGTAAAGTCTGTATCATTAGGAGCAATAACAAGTATTGACAAACTAACTTATTCATACTTGATTTAGAGTATGTGTTATAGACCAATAAAACATAAAACATGTTTGGACAGAAAAGTAGTTGTAAGATTAGAAAGAGCCTTGATGTCAGACAAGGAACACTAGAGGAAAGGGGACTGCAGGATTTTTTTTTTTTAAGTAACATAATCAGAACCGAATTTTTCAAATTAATTGTTTTGAATAGAAGGGTAGGTAAAATTTACCCAAGGGAATGAGAATAACCAGAGTCCTTCTTCAATATTTTTCAAATGTAAGTAATGAATAAAAACATGTATTATGGAGTAAATAATGAATAAAAAATGGGATAAATTAAATGTGAAATGGGAGAAAAACTGGCATTTGTGTTTCCTGCCGAGAAGAAAAAGCCAGCAAGAGAAGCTCCAGGGAAAGGTGGAGCATCTGAGTCCCTGAGGCAGTTGGACCACTGTCCCTAGTGCTGGATGCCCTGCTGAAAATGCAGCATTAACTCCTTTCCTTTCCACAGTTTCTTTCACCTAGCATGGGTGAGGCCTGGATCAGTGTTTCTCAGAATTTCTTTGAGTTTCCAATTTCTGTTTCCAGGATGGGAGGCATTCACACCCCATTTGGTAGGTAAAAGAGAAGGAGAAGCTGTTTTCCTCCAGCACCAGCATCAGGAAGCAGCTGAGGTTATTGATTGTGGCTTTCAATGATGCCATAAGTCCCATTGCTAATCATCCCCTCTGGCACTGTGAGAAGCTGAATTATTGTTATTGGTTTCCCTACAATCCTTGTATATTAGATTTTTTGAAAATGGCCTTTTGACCTTTCTCCCACAGACTTCCCAATAGTTATATACAACTTAACTGACTGTATTAAATATATCTTTACTAAAAATATCTAGAGAGGCTTCTGTTTCTCTAAATGAGCACTCACTAATACAGTATTTGGTTTTGAGATAAATTTGGAGATAATAAGAACTTCGTTAATGGGAATTCAGGACTGGTTAGCTAACCAAGTTGGTGTTGAAGGCAGAATTAATTTTATCCAGTGGAAAACTAGACACTGGCAGTTGCAACCATATGGTCACATTAATTATAACCTTAAGTTGCCTGGAATAAAGCAGTAATAGAAACCTTAGAAGAAAGTGACCATTGTAGTAGAAAAATTGCTATGAAGGTGTTGAAGATAAAAGGAGTCTGGAGTGAGCAAACATTATTACTACTCAGGAGAGTATTAAAAAAAAAGAAACAGTTTTGAGGGTTTAAATTTCCAGAACAAGGCATGGTCAAAAAACTAGAGAATTTCTACATCTGTCCCTAAAACATCAAATACCTCTTGTAGCTTCAGGTCCAATGTTTCCAAATATCTGCACCAAATTTTGATATCTGGGTTTGTTGACATACCACACAAGTTGAAATGTGTGGAGTCCTGTTCGATGGTCTGTGTTATTACAACACTCATAGGGAAAAAGGGAGCCCCTGACAATGGGAATGAAAACATTTGAGTAGAAGCCGATGGGAATATTTTGACATCCTACCGTCCTCAGGTTTTCTTTGCCAATACAAGTATGCAAAGCCTAAATGGAATGATTGCCTTCAAAAGTGATAAAAAAAGAGGATCCAGAATTGTCTAAAAATAACGGCAAAGTACACAGGATACAACAGAAAATCTCTCAGCATAACAAGAAATAGAAACATCACAACTTGGATGAGAATATAAAATCAATAGGTATCAACATTGAGATAAATAAGATGTTAAGAATTTTAAAGCAACTGCCATGTAACTGATTCAACAAAAATTAAGGATTCTTTAATAAAAAGAATATTTAATATTTTTATTCTCAAATAAACAATAGAAAGTCTTGGCAAAGAAATAGAAGCTATTAAAAATGGGCCAAATCAAGATCATTGAATTGAAAAATGTAATAAGTATTTTTTTTTAGATCTGAATGTTTTAAAGTAGAGTGGAGATGCCAGAGAATAGAATCAGTAAACTAGGGGACAGATAATTGAATTTACATAATCTTAACAACAAAGATTAAAAAAAGAACAAACAAAACAAAACAAAAAACCCAACAGAGCATGAAGGACCTGTGAGAAAACAACAAATAGTTAATATGGGTTTCAATCATGTCTCAGGACAGGAGAGGTCTGGTACTGAAAGAGCATTCAGAAAAATAATGACTATAAACTTCCCAAATTTGGAGAAAAACACAAGCCTAGAGATCCAGGAAGCTGAGCAAACTCTAAGTAAGATAAAGAGTTTCAAACAAAGAACACCTCACAAACTTTAGAGGACTAACAGAAAAATTTAAAAATCTTGAAAGAAGCCAGAGGGAAATTATGCCTTACCTGCAGGGAAACGATTCAAATGACAGCTGACTTATCTTCCACAGAGACCACAGAGATTAGAAAAAGGTGTCACACAAGTTTTCAGGTACTGCAAAACATTGACAACCCAGAATTTTATATCCTGTGTAATAATCTTTCAGAAAAAAAGAGAAATAAAAATATTCACAGATAAAAGAAAATTAAAAGAATTTGTTGTAAGTGGATCAAACCTGAATAAATGGCTAAAGTAAGTTCTTCAAATAGAAAAAAATCATAAAAGAAGAATGTCTAGAGTGTCAGGAAAGAAGACAGAAAAATGAAAAGAGCAGAAATAAGGATTAATAACACTAGAATATTCCTCTCCTCATGAGTTTTCTATACCATATCTGATGATTAAAACAAAAATTATGACACCATCTGATACACAAGACAATGATCTTTAAAAGTGAGAGGATATGGAAGCTAAATGGAAGTAAACTTTCCATACTTTATTCAAACTGGTAAAATGCTTATATTGATAGATTGTTATAAGTCTCATATATACATTATAAAATCCAGAAAAACAACTAACAAAAGCTTTAAAAATATACATAGATATAGACAAATATATATAGATACAGAAAATATATATAGATATAGACAAGTAAAGATGAAATGCCAAAGAAAAGCAATAACCCAGAAGAACGCAATAAAGAACCAGAGAAATGAGAATTGGAGGAATCAAACAGAAAACAGAAAATAAAACGGTAGTTGCAAGCCCTAACATTTCAATAACTTTAAATGTAAATGGAATTAATATAACAGCTAAAGGCAGAAGTGGCAAAGCAAAACAAACAAAAACAACCACAGTCTAATGAACTAGTTTATTAGAACTCATCCTGAATTCAAAAACATAGGTAGATTGAAAGTAAAAGGATGGAAAAAAAGATATGCTGTGGAAACCTTAATTTTTAAAAACACTGACATATAAATATTTGATAAAATAGACTCTAAAAAAGAAAATTATGAGACAAAGAAGGACATTACATAATGATGAATATTCAAAACACTAGGAAAACAAATGACAATAAATGGGTAAATGGCAAAATACATGAAGCAAAAAGCAATAGAGCTGAAAGGAGAAATAGACAAACCCACAGGTAAAATTAGGAACTTTAGTATGCCATCTTAGCTACTGTTAGATCTACTAGACAGAAAAACAGCAAGAATATAAAAAGTCAGAGTAATACAGTTAATCAAGAACATCTAACTTGTCTATATGTATATTTAGATATCAATTAATAGATAGGCATATATAGATATACACCCACCCTCAACAACAGCAGAATATATGCTTTTTTCATGTGCCTATGGAATAGTCATCATTGTAGGTGATTTGCAGATGTTGGAGCATATACTGCAATATGTTTTCTAAGCAAAATGGAATCAAACTAGAAATCACAACAAAAAGGTAAATCTCTAAACACATGCATATTAATAATACACTTCTAAAGGTTGATGGGTCAAAGAGAAAGTCTCAAAGGACACACACACACACACACAAACCAAAAATTAAGTTCCACAACTGATTGAGAGACACTCCTTTTGGCCAAAGGCATTCCAAAGTTAACCTGAAAAACTAGTTCAGGCCATGATGGGAAGTGGGAGTCAGACATGCCTCATTATACTCTCTTCCCTTTAGAATTCAGGCACAGCTGACCAGCATTAACATGAAAACAGAGACTTTAAGACTGATAGAACAGACTCTTTAAGTCTGATAAGAAACATTCCTTTCTATTGATTCTATCTACGTAATAGGAACCTTTGTCTCCACAACCCCTTATCTGAACCCAGACATTCTTTCTATTGATTCTAGGTCTTTAGACAATAACTTAACTCTTTCAAACATTGCCAATTAGAAAATTCATGAATCTACCCAGGATATGAAAGTGCACACTTTGAGTTGTCCTACCTTTCTGGGTTGAACCAATGTATATCTTGTGGGTATTGATGGACGTCTTACGTCTCCCTAAAATGTACAAAACCAAACTGTAGCCCAGCCACCTTGGGCACATATTCTCAGGATCTCTGGGGGTTGTGTCACTGGCTATTGGTCATTCATATTTGGCTTAGAATAAATCTCACCAAATGTTTTACAGAACTGACTCTTTTCATCTCAAACACACACACACACAAACACACACACACATATATATGAAAATATAAAAACATAGCATATCAAAATGAGTGAGATGCAGTTAAAGGAGTTCTAAAAATAGAAATTTACAGCACTCAATGTTCACGTAGAAAAGCAGAAAGCTCTCAGTACATAATCTAAATTTCTACATCAAGAAACTAGAAAAAGAAGAGCAAAATAAAACTAAAAGTAAGCAGAAGGAAAAAAGTAATAAACACTGGAAATCAATGAAATAAAAGCCAAGAAAAAGAGAGAAAATCAATATAACAAATAGCTGATTCTTTAAAAAAAATCAATAAAATTGATTAGACTGTAATAAATATGATAAAAACAGAATGAACACAAATAATTATGAATACCTAGGATAAAATCTGATGTGTGCAGATCTTGCAGCCATTAAGATGATAATAAGATGACAATAAAAACAGCTTTGTGCACATAAATTCAACAACTTGAAACAAATGGACTAATTCTTCAAAAAACAAAAAACTACTAAAAGTCAATCAAAATGAAGTACATAATATGAATAACTTCAGCCATAAGAAAAATTAAATTAGAGATTTAAACCTTCCCAGTAAAGGAAACTTGTGGTACAGATGATTTCACTGGACGTTTAAACCAAATATTTAAATAAGAATCAACACTAATTTATAAATAATCTTTTCCAAAAAAGAAAGAGAAAGAAACACTTTCCATCCCAATTTATATGAACAATATTACCATAACCAATAATATCACAGGAAATTCTAAGACTCTACTAAAAAAAAAAGTAGAGCAATATCTCACAGAACTTAGATGTAAAACTCCTCCATGAAATGTTAGCAAATTTAATCCACCAATATTAAAAAATTATAAATTATAAAAATGTGAGATTTATTCCAGGTGTGCAATGATGTTTCAATGTTCTAAAATCAATCAATGCAACCCAACATGTCACTGGCTAAATAATAAAAATCAGATGATCACATCAATTGACAACAAAAAGGAATTTGACAGTTTTTTTTAGTCAACAAGTTAGGGATTAAGAGGAACCACCTGAATTTGGGGAAAATTATCCATAATACTCTACAGTTAACATCATACTTAAAGGTAAAAAACTGAAGGCTGTGCTGTAGGATCAGACACAAGGCAAGGATAAGCATTTGCAATTTAAAAGCTCCGAAATAAAGGAATCTCTAGTGATTTCACTGGAGATTGGAAGTAAATATTTAAAGAACAATTAACACTAAGTTTACATAATTTCTTACATAAAATAGAAGTACTGGACATTCTAGCTACTGAAGTAAGGCAAGTAAAATAAATAAAAGCCATAGAGATTGGAAAGAAGAAACAGAACTATTCTTGTTTGCAGATGACGTCATTATCTTCACAGAACATCCCAAAATATTCTACAAACAACCCTACTAGAATTAATAAGTGAGTTCAGCAAGGTCGCAGGAAAAAATGTCCACATAGGAAAATAAATTGCATGAACATGAACAAACAATAAATATGTGGGGAAAAATTAAAATATAATACCAATTATAGTCATTTCAAAGAAAATTAATACTTTGGCATAAACATAACAAAACATGTATAAGGTTTCTATTCTGAAAATTACAAAATTATGAAGAAAGAAATTAAAACCACCTAAATAAGTGTAGATGTGTGCCATGTTCATGAATTGGAATATTAACATACTAAAGATATCACTGATCCTAATGCAATCTACAGGGTCAGTTAAGTCCCTGTTAGAATTCCAGGATACTTTTGTGTAGACTTAGATATAAAACAGTGAACACTATTTTGAATAAAAATAGAGTCAGAGAATTGCTCTACCCAATATTAATATCAATTCCTATCTAAACTTGCAATAATCAATATCAGTTGCTATCAGCAGAAGCCTAAGTTTCCACTATATGCAAAAATTTTCTCTAAATGGAACCCAGACTTAAATTCAAAGCTAACACTATCACACTTTCACAAAACAGAAATAGAAAAAAACTTCAGAATCTAGGGCTAAGCAGAGTTAATCAACTTGACACCAAAAGCGTTATCCATAAAAGAAAGTTGATCAGTTGGACCTCATCAAAATTAATAACTTTTGCTCTGTGAAACACTGTTGCAAACTACATATCTGACAAAGGACTAGTATCTAGAATACATGAAGAACTCTCAAAACTCAGCAGTAAACAAAACACAACGAAACCAAACAAAAACCAATCCAATTAGAAAATTTTTAAATGACAGCTTTCACCAAAGAGGATATACAGATGGCAAATAAGCACGTGAAAAGATACTCAACATCATTAAACAACAGGGAAATGCAAATTAAAATAACCATAAGATGTTGCTACACACCCTTAAGAATGACTAAAATAAACACTGAAGGTATCAAATGCAGACCAGGATGTAGAGAAAATGGGTCACTCATGTATATTGCTGGTGGGAATGTAAGATTTTATAGCTACCCTGAAAAGACTGTAAAACTTATAAAACTATCCAGGCAGCTTTGTAAAAGGAATACATGCTATCTTAGTATTATTTCTTACATCTGCCTTTAAATCTATGATTATCTCAAGAAAAAAGTTAATTAAAAAATATTAGTCCCATGTTACATGTCCACCTTTCTCCCTTCCCTATGGTAACACTCAGGCTGGGGAGAACCTGGGAAGAGCCTAGGTTCTGCTGACCACATTTATTTAATTGACTAGCCGCAACTTGCTGGATAGTTTCCAATTTGCATTTTTACCAGCCTCGAAAGCAATTTTTGAAAAACAGATGAGAAGATCCCTCCCATCTGCCCATCTGACCTATTAATACACAGTGTGAAGGCAGATCCTTTTCTTCTCCTACTTTTCCCTGCCTCAAATCTACTTTTTCCCACTTTCTGCTGACTGCTTTAGTGCTTTCTTAGGCCAGCTAGTGTGCCTATAAAGAAATACCTGAGGCTGGGTAATTTATAAAGAAAAGAAGTTTATTTGGCTCACAGTTCTGCAGACTGTACAAGAAGAAGGGCACTGGCATCTGCCTCTGCTGCGGGCCTCAGGCTGCTTCCGAAGGGGAAGTGCAGCTGACGTGTCCAGAGATCACAGGGTGGGAAAGAAAGCAAGAGGGAGGGGATGGGGTGCCAGGCTCTTGTTAACAGCCAGCTCTCTCCGGTACTAATAGGCAAGAACTCACCCACCCCAAGAGAGTATTAATCCATTCACGAGGGATCCTCCCCCACGACCAAAATACCTCTCATTAGGCCACACCTCCAACACCGGGGATCCAATTTTAACATGAGATCTGGAGGGACAAACATCCAAACTGTAGCATTTTCTTGATGCCAGAGTCCTGGCTCTGCATACTGGGATCTTCTTAGGAAATCATCTCTCGTCTCTGCTTTCCATCATATTTCAAACTGGAAGGGACTTCTTTCCCTAGGAGAATGGGAATGATGATGTGTTATTTTTCTATTTTTCAGATTTGAGGCATTGAGCTCTTTCATAGGGTAGAATGTGTGTGGTTCTAACATTAGATCTTTGACTATTAGATATGCCAACTTCTGGAACATCTGCTGTGACCCATTTACTTCAATAAACCCAAACTCAGAGCACTTGGCACTGTTATCTCAGCCCTGATGGTATTCCCCATCTCACCTCCTCAGCCCGCCAAACTCCTCCCTTTCTCTCAAGGCGCATGCTCTGTTCACCCTTATTTGGGGTCAGTTTGCCTGGTTCCTCCTCTCTGCTTTGTTCATGCAATTCCCCCTCCTGATACATCCTTAACTGCTTCCTTGTATGTGTGCATTTTCACCATTCAGCTTTAATGTTCTTTGTGCCATGAGGATTTTTACTAGTATTTCCTCTAAAATTCATAACATTAATCTATGCCTATCTTGTGGCCTCCCTGCTCCCTTAGATATGGCATCTCTAATTTGTATTAAAATTATTCATATACAGTCTGACCTTTTCTGCCAAGTATCTCCAGTAAACTGGCAGAATGCCTAGTATACAGTATGAGCTCAATACATACCTGCTCACTGAATCATGACATGAATTCATTACAAAGAAAAAAAAATGTCCTTTGGAATAAGTGGTCCTAATTTTCAGATTGTAACAACGTACTAAAATGAAAAATACAATCTAAGTTTTCCTGCTTTTTGTTGAGTATTAAAGCACAGTGAATTTTATAAGAATGTATCGTATTATGTATTTTTAACTTTAAAAAACCTTGGACATCTCTCTAATGTGTTTAGTAAACTAATATGTATATATCATTATCATTAACTAAAATCCATACTTTATCCAGATTTCTGTATTTTTTTTCTAATGTCTTTTTTCTAGTCCAAGATCTCATCCACATTACATTTAGACAGCATGTTTCTTTAGTCTATCTTTGGCTGTGACAGTTTCTCAGATCTTCCATGTCTTTGATGACCTTGGCATTTGTGGGGAGTATGGTCAGGTATTTTCTAGAATGTCCCTCCATTGGGATTTGTCTGATTTTTTCTCATGATTAGACTGGGATTAAGGATTATCAGAAGGAAGACCACAGAGATTAAGTGACATTCTCATGCCATAATTCCAAGGACACATACTATCAACATGATTTATTACTGTTGATGTTGGCCTTGATCAACTGGTTGAGATACAGTTTGTTAGGTTTCTTTTTTTTTTTTAATGACCATTACCTTAAATATTGAGGACTTATTGAGTTTACAGATTGAAAATAATGTCTAAATATAAGACCTATTGGAGCACCTTATGTTGCTTTTAGATAATTATTCTGGGGAGGTTAACTTCAAATTTCCAAGATTCTGTTCTTGCTTCTCTTCTTCTTTCATTCTTCCTACCTGTGGGCTAGTTCAGTTACAATCGCACCTTCCTCAGACACCACTGTGCAGGTGACTCCTCAATGTACAGCTCTAGCAAATGTCCATAGTTTCAAACCTATATTTTGAATATCATCAAATTGTCATTAGCACCTAAAATTTATCATGTCGAAAAATTGTACTTTTTATTTCTACACACACACATGTACACACACACACTTACACACACACATGCAGAGGGGCATATGTGGCTTCTCCTGTTTCCGTCACCTAATTCCATGGTCTCATTACCTACCTCATCGGTCTCTCTGAACACCTTGGTTCCCTTCTTAAGCCTTTCTAAACATAAATTTAAACAGCATATTAACCTACCTTTTAATCCTTTTAGAGAAAAAGAAATTTTTTGACTGATTAGAGATATAGCAAAAATAGTTCTGCCTTTGTAATTATGTTCAGACAATTTATACTAAAATATAGGAAAATTTGAATTAATTCATTTTTTCCATAAAGCTGTTTTATAAAGAATAGATTTTAAAATAAAATAGATTCCAAAAATTCCTTCATTTTAATTTTTTAAAACTTCCATTGAAATCCATGCCATTCTGCCTTTTTTTTTAATGCTACCTAAATATTATGACAGAGGGTTAAGGAACTGAAGCATTCTTTTAAGATTTATTTTCCTAAGTAAAACACTCTCAAAAAATAAATTTAAAAGCTCATTTCTCTTATTGTTAAAAAAAAACTAAGGTTTTTTTTTCTAAGTTAAACTTTTGTAAACATTTGAAGACATCAAAGTCACTGGCAAGTTTAGCTTAAACATGGAATATAAATTCTTCCCCTTAATATATCACGTGTGACATCACCCACCCCCACCCTGGCACATCCCATGAAAAGAGACCACAAAATATTCTAACTTGACATCTGAGTATGTGTGGATGCATTTCTTTCTTTCATAAGGAGATAAACATTCATGTTTAGATTGAGCACACCTAAGTTATTTAGCTTTTTTTTTAGTTGCTTGGACACAGTGTGTCAACATCCCCTTGTCTTGCACAAATATTTGCCAGGGCACTTGCCACTCTGTTCCCCAGCCTCACCCTCCACTTAGTGCCTACTCATTCCTTGAATCTGGACTTAAAAGGAAGCCTCCATAACCTTCCAGACTGGATCAGGCCCCTCTGTTGAATGTTTTCATGACAAATCTGCACTTTTCCTTTGTGGGACTTTGTTGTTGTAAGAGCTAGTGGGAATTGGATTTATGTCTGTCTTGTGCAGATGAAAAGCTGCACAGGGGCAGAAGCCATGTCTGTGTGTGTTCTTGATCCTAATCTCCGTTGAACACTCATCCCACAAGTGGTGTTGGGCATCTGGTGATGCCAGGTGGTCTGCGAGGTCCTGAGGATGGAGAAATGAGAGAGAGACAGTCTGAGCAAAGAGGGCTACGTCATTTCCCCTGGGTTTTGAATACAATGGAGACAGGGCACTGGACAGGTGTCAGGTGTCCCCAGGGTTGGTAAGAAAAGCCTCTGAGAAGGGAGGACTTATTTGAGCTGTCTTGAGAAAGGGGTCAACATTCAGGAGGCTGGAGGAAGGGGCTTCCAATGAGGTCAGGTAGAGAGGAGAGTTGAAATTGTCTGGTGCAATTGAGGTTCACACCTCCTTAGAAGCCCTCAATTCCCCACCCTGCCCCCTACCAGACACACAGTATAAAACAGTGACGTTTCAGTGAACTGAAAGGCTCAGTAGAGATCTCAAGGCTGGTGCTGGTGTGGAATCCATGGTATGAACCACAAAATAGAAGGAGCAAGACCAGCTCTGGGATGGGCAGACCTGTCTGGGAGGGATGCTGGCCTGAGGGCTCCCAGCAGCCTGCCTCTGCAGCCTGGCCACTCAGAGCCTGAGGCAAAAGGTCACCATGGCCACAGGGTGTGGAAGGTACTGGAATCTATGCTGCCTTGGAGACCAGTATAGTGGGGGTGCTGGGAGATGGAAACAGGGAATTTCCTACTCTCCTCCATTCCCTGGACTCATAGTAGGTACCTGAAGCTGCCTTAGCTTCTTATGATGGTCTCATGATTAGACATGTCAATTGTGAGGGTGGTGCCATCTTTTTATTTTAGAAACTGAAAATTTGATGCTCAAAGAGTGAAGTGACCTACTCCAAGATGTACAGTAGCCGATGGCAGTGTTGCGGGAAGTCAGGGACCCCAAACAGAGGGACCGGCTGAAGCCATGGCAGAAGAACATAAATTGTGAAGATTTCATGGACATTTATTAGTTCCCCAAATTAATACTTTTATAATTTCTTACACCTGTCTTTACTACAGTCTCTGAACATAAATTGTGAAGGTTTCATGGACACTTATCACTTTCCCAATCAATACTCCTGTGATTTCCTATGCCTGTCTTTACTTTAATCTCTTAATCCCATCATCTTCGTAAGCTGAGGATGAAGGTCTCCTCAGGACCCTGTGATGATTGTGTTAACTGCACAAATTGTTTAAACAATATGAAATCTGGGTACCTTGAAAAAAGAACAGGATAACAGCCATTTCAGGGAACAAGGGAGATAACCTTAAACTCTGGCTGCCTGTGGGCCGGGTGGAACAGAGCCATATTTCTCTTCTTTCAAAAGCAAATAGCAGAAATATTGCTGAATTCTTTTTCTCAGCAAGGAACATCCCTGAGAAAGAGAATGCTTTCCCAAGGGGAGGTCTCTAAAATGGCCGCTTTGGGAACATCTGTCTTTTACGTTTGTAGATAAGGGATGAAATAAGCCCCGGTCTCTCGTAGCACTCCCAGGCTTATTAGGATGAGGAAATTCCTGCCTAATAAATTTTGGTCAGACTGGTTGTCTGCTCTCAAACCCCGTCTCCTGATAAGATGTTATCAATGACAATGAGTGCCTGAAACTTCATTAGCAATTTTAATTTTGCCCCGGTCCTGTGATCTCGCCCTGCCTCCATTTGCCTTGTGATATTTTATTACCTTGTGAAGCATGTGATCTCTGTGACCCACACCCTATTTGTACACTCCCTCCACTTTTGAAAATCACTAGTAAAAACTTGCTGGTTTTGTGGCTTGGGGGGCATCATGGAACCTGCTGACATGTGATGTCTCCCCTGGACACCCAGCTTTAAAATTTCTCTCTTTTGTACTCTTTCCCTTTATTTCTCAGACCGGCTGACACTTAGGGAAAATAGAAAAGGGCCCACATTGAATATCAGAGGCTGGTTTCCCCCAATATGGCAGAACTGGAACTTTATCTCAATACTTACCTACCTCATCAATGTCTTAGGAAAACATGATTATTGGTATATATATATATCTATATCTATAGATATAGATATATACTTTTTACAGAAAAAGAAAAATTTTATTAGAAATTTAAGGTTAGTGTCTAGAAGACTATGAAAATTGTCGCTGCCCTTAGGAAGTGGGGATAAGTGAAGGTAGGTAAATTTATACTTCATATTTATCTTGTTTATTGTTTTGGAAGTTTACTATATGCATGCTTTAATTATAGAATAAATATAAAAGACTAACTTAGAATTTATAAGGGGGCCACCACTAGAATAATAGAGACGGAATGCATTATTTCTTAAGAAGCAAAAAAACAACCTGAGAATCTAATAAAAGATAAAGAAAAAAGACATTTATACATTACTGAGAATAAACAATAAGTGATGGTTATGTGCTTTATTGAGAGACATCAAGAAAACCTGAAGTTTACCATGCTTGTGTATAGAGAAATTCAATACTATAAGGAAGAGTGGGACTTAGGATAGAACCAGCATAATCTTTTCTGTGATAGAGCCCAGATACAAAAGCCTTTTGATTTATGGTGACAGACTCAGTCTCTAGCTCAGCGACCAGTGGAAACACAAAGTATAGAATTCTAAATGGAAATGTAAATTTTTATTAGCCCTATTTTTAAAAAGATGACAAAAGAAAAAAATGTTTCTCATAAAATTTTGTTTAATTCAATATATCCAATATATTATAATTTCAACATGTAATCAGTATTAAAATATTGAAATATTTTATTCTTTTTGTGCCACATCATTAAAATCTGGTTTATGGTTCACACTTACAGCACTTCTCAATCTGGGCTCATGCAGCTGTTGACTTCACATTGAAGAAGGTAGCTCTGGGTGAACTGGTTCAGAAACCTGCCTCACTTCTGCTCTCTGTTATCACAGCAAGCATCAGAACATCCAGGGTTCAATCCATGAGGAAAGCACCTTAGCTGGAGCACAACATAAATTAAGCCAAAAATCACGTGGAAAGCCAAGAAAATATTTGCAGCATTCATAATTACAAAGAGTTCTCTAATAATCAAGTCCACCAACCACAGCCTGTGGTTCAGAATCTCATGATGCAAAGGAGTGGGGAGCAGAGGCTTCCTTCTGCCTGTGTGTGGGGCCACAGACTCTTTCCAAAGGCACCTCATGTCACCCACTGATGGAGGAAAAATAACCACTCTCCCCTATTTGCACTCACATGGCATGCAATAAACTATATACTGATATATTCATGCATACCCCCAGGTAGTGCAAATGATCTGGTGTTTGTTGTGCTTATCTCTGTGTCTTTAGAGCTCATTGACATTCATGTAATCAGCTGCTGGGAACAATTTTTAATGAATGAATCTTTGAATGAGTGAGCAAATCTGTCAATGGTAGCATAAGCCCAGGGAGCCTTTCTGATTTTATAGTAATTTGATTTTATTAATTATATTATTATTCTTCCATTGTGTATAAAAGTGATGACATTTCTTAAAGTTCTTGTTTCTTCTACAGGCCTTTTAAGACTCCATCAGCCTCGAAGTTCATTTGTGTGGCACCAAAAGTAAACCAAAAGCAGGAAGCTAAGGATCTTTCACCTCTAATGCACCCTGACCTTGACTATTTCATGTTAGGCTCTGTGCAGTCTAAGCCCAGGCAGCCAACATGCTTGGAGGATACTTCATGTAGTGGTAGGTATGCAATTTGCAAAGCTTTGTGACTTAAAGTATAGATTATTTCTTTTTTGCATCCTTTAATATAAAATGAGGTAATTATACTTATACAGAAACATCTCTGTACCCATTTTTTTTTTTGAGACAGAATCTTGCTCTGTTGCCCAGGCTGGATTGCAGTGGCACGATCTCAGCTCACTGCAAGCTCCACCTCCCAGGTTCATGCCATTCTCCTGCCTCAGCCTCCCAAGTAGCTGGGACTACAGGTGCCTGCCACCACGCCCGGCTAATTTTTTTGTATTTTTAGTAGAGACAGGGTTTCACCGTGTTAGCCAGGATGGTCTCGATCTCCTGACCTCATGATCCGCCCACCTTGGCCTCCCAAAGTGCTGGGATTACAGGCATGAGCCACTGTGCCCAGCCTCTGTACCCATTTTTAACAAAGGAATTCTATTTAGCAGCTTGCATTGTAATTGGAGTGAATGTGATCATAAGTTTATTTCAGGCCTGAAAGTGTTGATTTCTCTTTTGAAGAGGCCTTTTCTCACAGAGCCCCTGGAGAGAGAGTTCCCCCTACACAGTGATCTCAGGATATATTTGAGGAACCCATAGACAGTCTTGCAACCCTTAAGCAATGACAGGGAGTGCAAAATTATTACATTTTCCATTGTCTGGACTCCATATTCTAATTGGGTGTCTGCTCTAAGAAATATGCTGTGAATGTGAACAAGATGGGCTGTCAGCCCTGGAAAGAGATGACCCAGAGCTGCTCCTATTTTCTGCGGGCCTCTGCTTTCTTGTGTCTGCTTTGATGTGGGTTTTGGCATCAAAAGCTTCAGCTAGAATGACTTGGAAATGGTAAGACCAAAAGCAAGTGGAAGAATTTGCTTTCTGAGTTGATCTTAGATGAATTAAATTCCCATCTAGACAAATTTTCTGTAGGTGTTATTATTTATTCTTCTTAAGATACTTTAAACAATTTTTTTTCAATTGCATGCTTATTTCAGTGTTTAAAAGTGAGGGCCAGATGGAAATATTCATGTCTGGGTTAGTAATATCTTTTTCTGGATTGAATTCTCAACAAGGGGTGAACTGAAGAGTTAAGGGGTGAACTGAAGAGTGAAGGGGTGACCAGAATGGTGCCTAATGGTAGTAAGGCCAATGACAATGAGAGGGTTGATGACAAGAAGGATAAGAATATTTTTGAGACACATGGCAATCCCTGTACACATTATCAGGCCACTGAATCCTCATAATCTGTAAGGCAGGTGCCATTACTAGTTTCACAGAAGATGGACAGAAACTTAAGATTAAATAGCTTGTCTTATCTTTCACAACTCATAAAAGGACCAGCAAAATTCAAACCCAAGTCATATAATTCAATAATGCTAATTGTCTAGATTCCTGTACATACTTATAAAAGACACAGGTATTTTGCCCCTCATTCAATATGGCCTCCTCATTTCCAAGATGTTGCTTACAGAGGTGCATTTATTTTCACTATTTTATTCATTGCACATATATTTATTGACCACCTACAATATAGCTAAGCCTGTAGCAAATCTCAAACCACAGATCTCAATCTCTCTCTCTTTTTCTCTTTTAAAATGCACCCATTCAGTTAAGGTTGTCAGTTCTTCACTCACACATGCCAATTCAACATTGCTTTTCTTTCTCCCTGAATATAGCTTAGTCTAAACCTACGTCACTCTAAATTTCTTAGGGCTTCCCACCTTTAATTTTTCCTGTATTTGTACTTTAACTCAACGATCATTTTGCATAACTCTTTGCACAATAATATTCAATGGCTCTCCTCATTTCTTAAGTTGCAAAAACATGAAATCTTTCTGCTAACCTTCAGGGCTCTAAATAATTCATTATTGAGTTAGATCATGTGTAATCATAAGGAAGTCTGAATATTGAAAGCCTCTGACAATTGCATAACTAGAACATCTCAGATTTGTCCTTTTTCCACATTTCTGTCCAAGTCCTTCGAAGCACGAAGACTTTGAAGAGCCAGACATTTGAGGAAAGACCTTCTTTTGCTCACTTTCTTCCCTGAGAGTTGTTGAGAATTTATATATTAACCAAATGTTTCTCCAGTGTTCCAAGCCAGTTAGATGACTCCTGTAAACAAAAGTCAATGTGGTAAAGATAAAAATGAAGGATTTCTCCTCATTTGATAAATGGAATCTGGAATTTAGGGCTTGGGGATTTGGCACTGAGTGTTCAGACATTTTGCTATGGCTTTCTTGGGATCCAGATGATACTCTACACATGGCTCCTTGCTGACCTAGGACACTGTTGCCTTCGCCTACTGCCATCCCCATGGAAGTGGTGCAGCACGTTTCATTAGAGAGGACAGGTGGTAACATGTGGTCACACTCAGTAAGGATTTGGGGGGGAAATTCTAGCTGAGAAGCCAAGACCAGACACTATCCCTTTCAGCACCACAGCGTTCTCCTATGGAACACTTTTTATTTTTTATTTTTTGTTTTTTTTTGAGATGGAGACACACTCTGTTGCCCAGGCTGGGGTGCAATAGCAAGATCTCAGCTCACTGCAACCTCCGCCTCCCCAGTTCAAGCGATTCTCCTGCCTTAGCCTCCCGAGTAGCTGGGACTACAGGTGCCCATCATCACACCTGGCTAATTCTTGTATTTTTAGTAGAGACAGGGTTTCACCATATTGGCCCGGCTGGTCTAGAACTCCTGACCTTGTGATCCTCCCACCTCAGCCTCTCAAATTGCTGGGATTACAGGCGTGAGCCACCCCACCCACTGGCCCCTAGGGAACACTTCTAAGCCCAGAATCTGACCTGCTTGGGGGAACAGGAGCCAGTTTTCCTTCCCCTAAAGAAAAGCCTGAAAATCTGTCTCCCTCTACTCAAAATACAGAACCCTAAAAACTTGAGGTCCACAGAAAGAAAGCAGTACTCTCCTTGTTAGATTCTTTCCCCCTCAGACGGTCTTCCAAGCTCCACACGATGGCAGGGGGGAGGGGGAGTGTTCTCGTTTCAGCCTTCCCAGTGCAATAGCACAGATGCATTCACAGTGCACCAGCATATTCCTCATGTGAGGTTTGATAGAGAAGTTTTCCCCTCCATCCTGCCTTCTTGTTCCTGCTCCCAGTCTCCTGTGTACTCGGGCATGTACACACATTCAGCATGCCTGCTGCTATGCACTGGATGCTTGAGTCCCCTGACAAATAATCTGTTGAAGGCCTAGCCCATGATGTGTGGGACTGTGGAGGTGGGGACTTTGGGAGACGATTGGCATAGAGGAGGTCATGAGGTTGAGCCTCAGTGATGGGATTAGTGGCCTTATAAGAAGAGGAAGAGAAGCCAGAGTGTGCTCTCTCTCCCTCTCTCTCTCTCTTTCTGCCATGTGAGGACAATGCATGCAGGTGGTCATGTGCAAACCAGGACAAGAGCCCTCACCAAAAACCCGACCATGCTGGCACATTACCAAGGACTTCCAGCCTCCCAAACTGTGGGGAGCAAACATCTGTCATTTAAGCCACCCAATCTTCGGTATTTTGCTATGGCAGGCTGAATGAACTGAGACACCTGCTGAAAAATATCCTGGGAGAAATGCTTTTCGGGGACTTTCCAGTGAGAAAACATTTTCAAATGCAACAATTTCTGAAGGGAAACAGACTGCAGAGCTACGACTCTGATTTTAAAGAAAATCAGTGTTGCATTATTCCACTGTTGTGAGAACAGCTTAGATCCTAGAATCATATGGCCTCAAGCTCTCTGTTTTCCAGAATGGTCCGCATCTGGCTTCTTTATAACCAAAAGGCCACAATAGTGTTATTCCTAGAAAGTTGACTCTAGCACCCAATACCTGTATCCGGAATCTTGGAACCATTTTTCCAAGATTTTTAGCTCCCTCAAGTTCTCTTCATCAGAGAACAAGTTCAACTACATGATAGATGTTTCTTCCACTAAGAGCACCCACAGAAGGAATACTAAGCATGAACATGGCCTGGACATGTTGCCGCCTCAAAGCCAGGACTCTGACTTTGACTCTGGACCGAAGCTGTGTGCTGCCCCGGAGCCTAGACGACCACATTCCAAGATCAGAGGGCCTTAGAGTTCCCTGCCTGAGTGGTCCCGAGTCTATCTGGGCCTTTTACAGGAAAGTGCATGGTACCCACTGAGTCAGCTCCCCATGTCACAGTGCTTGGCTGCCAGTGTGGCCCCCTGGGCCTGGAGAATGGTCTCAAGGAGGCTATTTGGGGAGGTCTACCTTAGACATGGAGGCTTGGCAGCCCCTCCAGGTACAAAAATCCTGTGGACTAGAAGACAAGGCAGGCATGAACCCTTGTACACCTAGTACAACTTCCATTTGCAGGTGTTCTATTGGCTCTGGGCAAGTGAGAGGCTGTCCTGCTGACCTGTCTCCTGCATGCTGTTGGCTGCAGTACCCACATGTAAGAAGTCAGTATTTCCCCTCACAGATCTGATATACTGATTTTACCACATAATACATTTTCATATGTATCTGATTCTATTTCTAGACTTCAGTTCCACTATTTTGTAGGTCTTTTCACATGTGAACATTAATCTATTTAAATTACCATCTTTACAGCATTTTTGACTACCTAGTAAGCCTGGTACCTCTGTACAGCTCTTTCCTGCTTTTCAGGATTCTGCCTCTTCTGGATTACTTTTGCTTAGTGAAGTTTAAAGTGTGCTGCTCATTTTTTGTGGTGGTAGTTGTGGTGGTTGTCACTGAGAGTGCGTCAAATATGACAATTAAGCTAGATAGAATTGGCCTTTTCATGATGTGGCACCTCTCCTTGAAGAACATTAAACTTTTCACTGGAACCAGGCTACATTTGTATTGATAGGTTTTGCACATTTATTTTTAACTCCTAGACATTTTTTTTGGTATGACTATTTTCAATCAAGTGTTGAAAATTACTGGTATTATTTGAATAAATTACTGGTATTATTTAGAATGAAGTTGGGAAAACTTGCATACTAGTTTTCTACGTAATTAACCTATGAGAAAGCTATTTTGTAACAATTATACATTTATTTAAGTCATTCTACAGACTATTTAAATAATTATTCCAGTTTACTTTCTTTGAAACAAACATTATTTAGGACTTATTATATCTTAGGTACTGTCCTAGGCAATTTAAAAATATTAAAATATCGAATTCTTACAGCAGGCCTATGAGATAATTACTATTATTTCCCCGATTTTAGAAGTGACAACACTGAGCCTTAGCAACTTGGCTACTGTCACAAATAGGTGAGCTTCTAGTTGAGACCAGAATCCAGGCCATGAGGAGCACAGCCTCTGCTGGTAATCACAGCACTATCAAGTTATTTAATTTCAAATTTGCATCCAAAATAATGTTTCTCCATTGTAAAAAGTGAGTCGATGTGAAACTTTATAAGCTAGCATTAAAATGTTGATGAAATGTTGAAAATACTGAGCTTCGGATATTTCAAACACCAGAATGTCCATAAAGCACCAACCCAGCATGGCATGGACAGAGTGTGCTGCAGGACAGTGTGCTCCAACATTAGGCCATCATGTGCATCTGCCCACCAAGGATGCTGAAACCTACCATCTTTAATCAATGTCAAGGGATTGACCTATTTTAAGTAATTATAGGATGAAAAAAGAACATTCTGAAATAAAAAGTCATGCAGTTTCTCAACAATTTTCCAAACTTTTGGGTCACAGGGTTTTTCACAGGGAAATTGACCCCATTCATGTCTGATTACATGGGACTCCCTTGATGACACTTCTGACTTTTTCCTTTAGTTAATTTATTGCCTTTATTTATGGATAACAGGGCATAGACTGGAGGCGAATTAAGGAAAGTCTATTTTTGTTTAGTCTAGCTTGGACCTGGGGCTAAAATGCTTAGCCCTCCCCTCCCTTCCTCTCCTCCTTTCTTACCCCCAGCCTCTCCTGGGAGTGAAGAAGATCTGCAGAGGACTAGCCTTAAAAAGAGTGTTCAGAATATTTTTAAGACAAGCATTTTTAACAAAATGCACATACACTGGGTAATACATAAACTTTACATACTTGGTAAGTTTTTTGTTGTTGTTGTTGTTGTTTTTTGTTTGTTTTTGTTTTTGTTTTTGAGAAAGAGTCTTACTCTGTCTTACCCAGGCTGGAGTGCAGTGGTGCATTCTTGGCTCACTACAGCCTCCACCTCCTGGGTTCAAGCAGTTCTCCTATCTCAGCCTTTCAAGGCAACTACAGGTATATGCCACCACACCCACTGAATTTTGCACTTTTTTTTTTTTTTTTAGTAGAGATGGGGTTTCACCATGTAGGCCAGGCTGGTCTTGAACGCCTGACTTCAGGTGATCCACCCGCAGTCTTCCCAAAGTGCTGGGATTACAGACGTTAGCCACCGCTCCTGGCCGGTAAGTTTTTATTAGATATGGAATCATTGTGAGTTTTACATTGTGGGGTGCTGAATGCTGAGTATGTTTTGTTGCTGTAATGATTTTTGAAGCTTGTCCCAGGAGGTAGTAAATTAACCGAGACAGTCTGATTCTTTCAGAGCTTACTTTAAAGCTTTGTCATGTGGGAACAAACATAGGGCTGGAACTAATTTTGGCCTGCTTTTGCCTGCTGAAAGCAATATCTTGTGGATTAAATGATTTTTTACTCTGGCTGTTGGGTGAACACTTTGCTAACTAGTACAGGCCCTCTTCAGCCACCTCTGCACCGGGCGAGTTTAACAGGCCCCCATATCCCTGTCTGTCCAGCTAGGGAGCTGCCCATGTCTGTCCCCAGCTGTGGTCCTCTAGGAGACCAAGTTTCTTCATTTTCCTGGGACCCAGTGAATTCCGTGAAGCTGGGCCTGGGATCCACGGACCTGCATGGCCTTGTACTCCAGGGCTTTCTGCAGCAAGGTGGGAGCAGAGCAGAATGAAGGTCACGATGAAGCAAGCACTAAGAAATTTGCAAAGGGGAGACAGATCATTACAGAAACACATGCAGGTGGTTATGGCAGCCGGTTCCTTACCTGAACCAGAGACTCATGCTCCTGTTAAAATGTTAGCCCAGTCAGCGGGTTTTCTGCTTCCTGGCCGTCCTGAGAGACGACCCTGAGCCCAGGGAGATGGGGCCAGGCCAAGAAAAGAAACCTCAGGAGAAACCAACCCTGCTGACACTTTGATCTTGGACTTCCAGGCTCCAGAACTGTGAGAACTAATTTCTGTTGTTTAAGCAACCCGGGCAGTAATATTTTGTGAAGGCAGCCCCAGCAGACTAATGCAGGTGCCCTCCCCGGGCTGCTTGCAGATTTCCCCACTTGCAGGCACACCTGTTCAGGACCCCTCTCCCTCTGGGTTCTCAGAGGAGGTCGCAGTAATCTGGGAGGATGGTCAGAGTGAGCCAACCGCGCTCAGCTGGCTGGGGTTGTGGCGCTCTGCCTCATGACCTGCCTCCAGGTTTCTTCCACACAGTGCTCTGTCCAGGGACTAGAGTTCCAACTCCTGGTTTCTCAGCCCAAATTTTTCATGTCAGCTTTTGCCCAGTTTTTAATTGATCCAGACTTACTATGCGGACTTGAGCCTGCCCCTGCCTTTAGGAGCCTATGGGCTGATCAGGTTTTGTGGGGCCTGAAGCTTGTGCAATTCAGAAAAATCCTATGGCACATGTATACATATGTAACTAACCTTCACATTGTGCACATGTACCCTAAAACTTAAAGTATAATAATAATAAATAAATAAATAAACAAATGTATTCACTTAAAAAAATTACACAATTACAAAAACAAAACTGCAAACTTAGAATTAGGTGCAAACTAGAGTATTTATTTAGAATGAGGTAAGAAATCACAACAAATTTTAAAAACCTGACAAATACCATAAATGCTTCTTTCAGCTCATTTTCCTTTCGTAAGAATACCTCCAATCATATTTGAATTTTTGCATAATCAATAATGTTTAAAATAAAAGAAACCAGTCTCAGTATATTAACAATTAAACCATATCGTTATATGCTACTATGCTGTTTTGCACTACATAATTGTATTATGGAATTATTATTAGGTTGGGGGCAGGCTGTAATCCCAGCACTTTTGGAGGCTGAGGTTGGAGTATTGCTTGAGCTCAGGAGTTCGAAACCAGCCTGGGCACTATAGCAAGACCTTGTCTCAATTAAAAAAAAAAAAAGCCAGATGTGGTGGTACATGCCTGTAGTCCCAGCTGCTCCAGAGTTTGAGGTGGGAAGATCGTTTGAGCCCAGGAGACTGAAGCTGAAGTGAGTTTTTGATTCTGCCACTGCACTCAAGCCTGGGTGACAGAGAAAGACCTGTCTGAAAAACAAAAACAAACAAACAAACAAAAACAAAGAAGAAAGAAGAAGAAGAAAAGAAAGAAAGAAATTACTCTTATCCTGGACATCTTGACTTGTCACACAGCTTGGGTAGGAGTTTGTTGCTGATGCCCTGGCTTCTCAGGCTTTCTCTGGACTGATGTTTTGGGGGCAGCTTTGCCTGTGGTCCCACCTGGAAATGCCAGACTTCATTCAAACAAGACTTGTCAGGTATTTGAGGCACATTTTGATGTATTAGGTTGCATGAAACCCTGGCCTAACACACAGACCTACCTGGTGGAGGTAACGCTGCTGGTTTGGACACTACAATCGAGAAGCATGAGGCTCTCATTAAAAAGAAAATAAGAAGTATGTGTTTATATTCGTATCCACTGCACAAGTGAGTCTTTTCCTCAGAAGGGGAGAACTTTTATTCAATGGAGCACAAAGCTTTATGTCCACTGTCCAGAAAGCAAAGCTTGTGTGCCAGACACGCTTCCTGCTTCTGCTCTGGACATTTCACACCTCTATTTTCTATTTGGTATGGATGTCAGTGAGGCACCTTAGAAATAGTCATGCCACTGTGTGACTTCCAGCTTTGATTTTTGGGTACAGACACCTGGTGAGAGGCTCTGAGGGTACTAGGTAGATTCAGAAGAGCCATTCCTACTTTGGGTTAACTAGAAGTAATCTAGTTGTATGTGGCAGTGACTGAGAATCACACAGCTATCCCAGTAAACTGAGTTGATACGTATCTCCTCCCCTCTCCACTCAGACCCCCAAAAGTCCTCAGTCCTAGCAGTGCAACTGACTCTACAGAGTCTGCAGGAGGAGCCTCAGGGCTGAAGGAGAATGTATCCCTGATCAAATGCAGTCAAAATAGATAACTTTTGAAAATTTTGCAAAATCATGAAATGTATAAATAAATGTATACATTGCTAGGACCCCTCTCAGGATCTTGGAAGGAAACTTTGCAAGTGACAGTTTTCCAGGTCTGCAACTTGATAAGTGGCTCAGTAATCCGCTGTCACATGATCCTGTCTTCCCCCAAGGGACAAATGTTCAACATCCAGCTCCACCATAGCTCCTGTCATCTTTAGAGAAATTTCCGAGTGTGATGTTTTGAGGCCAGACATGTCTTCACTAGACCTCTGGGGCTCAAGCTTTCTCAGATTCTAAGGCACATTCCCCCTGATGCCGTTACCTGACAGCTCTCCTCAGCACCTTCCAGTTACCTAAACCCTCCCAAGAATTCCCTCCCTCAACCCAAATCCCAGCCCCATCCCAGTGGACAGTGCTTGGCCCAGTTCTCCTTTTCTACCTTTCCAGAAGTAAAGAAATTTACCTCTTGGCTCCAAACAAAGTAAGGATAGTTATAGAAAGTGGTCATTCTTCAGAAATGAGGATCAGAGGCTTTGCAGTTTAGTTTACCAAATACTTCATTTTCCTCCCAGCCCTCCCAACAATCCAGTGAGGTATAGGCAGTTATTTCTATTGTATAGACATGGAAGCTGAGGCTCAGAAAGGCTAAGAAATGACCCCATGCCTGACACTTGAGGGTGCAGAGGCTTGACTTAAATTCAGATGCTCTGACCTAGCCACGAACTTTCACAAGTACACTGGGCTTCTTAATGGGTGTGTGAACTCCCAGGGCAGGGGTCTCTGGTCATGAAGCCTGTGCAATCACACTCAACACTCAAGCTAGTTGTGTACTTGTTGGGAGACTGTTCACTTGCCAGTTGATACATAGCTCACACCTGCCCTAATACAGGAAGAGTCAGGTGAAATATCCTGGTGAAAAAGATAAAGTGTGTATAAAATATTAATTTACATGATTTTAAATTCTCACCTTCAAATCACTGGGAAATTAAAAGTTTTTATTTTCTTCTAACATTTGGTTATTCTGATATGATAAATATTAAATCAAGCTTCTTGCTTCATAGACAATTCCGGTGGTCTGTTTCCCAGAAATTTACCTAGTACAGTTAATCTACTTACGCTCAATGTTATGCAGTCTACCGTTTCCCAAAAACAACATAGATCTTAAAAATGCTACATTTCCAGACTCATATTAGCAAGTGAGCCTTTGCTAACATAAAAAGAACTTTGGTGCTCAAGGGAACATTTACACAAAAGTTCATCGATTTGAAAACAACTAGATTTTCCTGGAACTATCAAATACATCAGACACAAACAAACCTATAAAATAAAAAATAGTTTCTGCTGATGAATCTGCTGGGAGAGACATCATGGAAGATGCGACTTGCATTTGGGAGAAAGCAGAAATATAGAGTTAAGCTCTAAAAAATAATATGCCCCAGAGAGTGTTAGTTAAGGCAGGGGAGAGGAGGCATTGCTAGGAATAAGAATACATGTAGAACTTGGAGATGTCAAGGAATTTATGCAGAATTGTTGTGGTTTTGCCCACTGTATCTTCTTATTGGTGCCTCCCTGTAAGGTCATGGGTTGGTGTCTGAAGTCTTTCTCAGTCCAGAGGTAACTTCTTCCTCTATGATTTTTTTTTTTTAACCAAACTTAACTTCTGCCAAAGTAATTACATAATCTCCACTTCCAAGAAACGGCTTTCCAGTTCCCCCTACACACATCTGCTGTCATTCCTTCATGCTCTGCCTCTTCTCTCTTGCATACTGACCAAGGCTTTAGAACTGTACGGCCAGGAGATGCTAATGAAGTATCCTAGTCCACAAAGTTTAGAGAATGCTGGCTTAAGCTGGGCGCGGTGTCTCATACCTGTAATCCCAGCACTTTGGGAGGCTGAGACAGGTGGATCACTAGAGATCAGGAGTTTGAGAGAATGCTGGATTAAGTAATATTCAGTAGGCTTGTCTCCAGTGGAATTTGCAGAGCATTTAGCGCACCAGTGTACTTGGGAATATTCCAAAGGGTGATTGCATCCCGTTGTGCACTAGAAGCTCCTGGTGGCCACTGTGGGCCACTGAACCTCCAGGGAGTATACTTGGAAAACATTGTTCCCTATTCTGTAAGCCAGGCTTGTATCCTATGGTCCGCATTTCCAAATTCTATAACCTATGTCATTAGCAGTGGGCTTTACATTATAATATTTCACATATTTTAATATAAATTTTAATATATTTTAATATAAATTTAAACTACATATAAGAAACTATAAATTTAATATAAAACTTAACGTATTTAATGTAAATATAATTAAGATACTTTGATATTAAAAATGTAGTTCTTAAGTTGGGTATCCATAATTATCTGATGAGCTAGAAGTGGCTCTTTTCACTTAACAGATTAGGAAACAGTCTGAGCAATCAAGTACTCCGACCAAAATCTTACAGTCATTTAAGTGACAGAGCTAGGACTGGAATCTTCTCATTCATGGGTCTGTGTTCTCTCATCCTTAACATAACCTCATCTCAATCACAAGTAGTAAGTGGATAGATAAGAAAAATGCTGGTAGGAGCAAATATTTTACAAAAGTAGGAATTCAACAGCAAACATATAAAAATTTTCCAAATATATAACAATTTTAAGAACAATACTTTCCTTATTTTACCTACAAAATTTGCAAAATACTTCAAAATATTTTTATTCTGAGATCATTTTAGATGTACAGAAAAGTTGCAAAGACAGTATGGAAAGTCTCCACATACCTGTCATCCAGCTTCCTCTATAGTTAATATCTCACATTACCATGGTTGCCATGCAATATTTATCAAAATCAAGAAATGATTATTGGTAAAACGTTAATAATTGCATTGCAGGCTTTATTCTAATTTCAGTAATTTTTTTCCACTAATGTCCCTAGTATTTAAACTAGGGTCCCACATTGCATTCATTTTCAAGTCACCTTAGCTTCCTTCTTTCTGTGGTAGAAACTTGGCCTGTCCTTATCTGTCATGGCTGTGGCATTGTTGAAGAGTACTGGTCAGGTATATTGTAGAATGTTCCTAATTTTGATTTGCCTGGTGTTTACTGATGATTTGGACCAGGGTTATGGATTTGGGAAGGAGATTACAGAGATGAATGTGTCCTTCTCATCATGTCACGTCACGGGTGCACAATGCTGATTTGGGTTATTACTGTGATGTTTGCTTGGATCACGTGGCTGAGGCTGGTCGGCTGGATTCCTCTCCACTGTCATGTAACTGTTGTCCCCTTTCTGTACTCTGTTCATTAGAGCTACTAAGTTCAGCCCCACTCAAGAAGTGAGGAATTAATCCTACCTTCTAGGAGGGTGGAGGAGTTGCAAATAATTTCTTAAATTCTTAGCATATATTGAAATCACCACAATTAATGAGTATTTTGGAGAAGATACTTAGAGGTTATGCAAATATCCTGTTTCCCCTTAAAATCTCACCCACGCATTTTAGTATCATCAGTAGTTCTTGCCTGAAGTAATTATTGTCAAAATGTTCTAATGGCAATTTCCTATTTCCCTTATTCCTTCTACAATTATTAATTAGAATCATCTCTGTCTTCCTCTCTCCCACCTTCCCTTCCTGCCACCCTCCCTCCTTCCCTTCCTCTTTGTTAACTCACACATGCACACAAATCTATATCTATTTATCTGTGTGTGTGTGCATATGAGTTCATACTGATAAACCTCACCCCAGTACGTTACCGCAGCTTCATTCTAAATTCCCTCCTGGTTAATTATAACTTCTTGGTCTGACAGTAAAAAGCATCACTCTCATTACCTACAATATATTTGCTAATATTTTCAATCTAGTCTACATGTAAAGTTGTTTCAGAATTGCTAACAAATATTTCAGTGTGAAACAAATTTACCACCTAAAGTGTTTGAGTATAATTTTTTTTGTCTATAGACTTATAGTACATTGCCAAATATCATAATCCAAACTTTCTCCCAACCCATTTAGTGCAGCTATGCCATACAACCTTGGTTCCCCATGACATACTAGTTGATTGTTTTAAATTTGTATACATTTAAATTTTTGTGGTATAGAGCTTATGAATTTTGAAAAAAACATTGTCATGTGTCAGTTAATATGGTGCCATATGGAAAAGTTCCATCACCCTAAAATTCCCTATGCAGCCCCTTTATAATCCAACCCCTGATGATCACTCGTCTGTTTCAGGTCCCTACAGCTCTTTCCAGAAGGCCATGAAAATCGAATTACATGGTATGTAACCTTTTACATTTGTCTTCTCCCAGTTATCAAGACTCATTTAAGATTCATCCATGCTGTGCATCAAGCAATAGCTCTTCTTTGATTGCTGATATTGCATTGTGTGAATACACACATCTTGTTTACTCATTCACCTATTCAAGAATATCTGGGTTGTTTCCGTATTTTGGGAATTATGAATATGAATATTTTGGCAATTATGAATATAAATAAAGCTGCTATAAGCTTCTGTGTACATGTTTTTTGTATGAATATAACTTTTAGTCTTCTTGAGTAAATATTATGAGAGATTGTTGAGTAGTATGGTAAGTATATGTTTGCCTTTGTAAGAAACTCTCAGACTACTTTTCAAAATGGCTGTATAATTTTGAACTCACACCAGCAATAAATAAAATACAGACAGTCCTCAAATGACGATGGGTCAGTTTGTGATTTTCAACTCCGCGAGAGTGGAAACATGATACACATTCATTAGAAACCGCAGTTTGAGTACCCATGCAACCATTCTGCTTTTCACTTTCAGAACAGTATTCAATAAATTACCTGTGATATTCAACACTTTATTATAAAATAGTTTTTGTGTTAGATGACTTTGCCCACCCATAAGCTAATGTAAGTGTTCCTGAGCATATTTAAGATAGGCTAGGCTAAGCAATAATAGCTATTTGTTAGGTTAGATGTTGATGTGGTTTGGCTTTGTATCTCTATCCAAATCTAATCTCAAATTGTAATCCCGACGTGTTGAGGGAGGAACCTGTAATCCTCATGTATCAGAGAAAAAAGGGTGGATCATGAGGGTGGTTTCCCCCACACTGTTCTGATAGTAAGTTCTCATGAAAACCGGTGGTTTTAAAGTGTGGCACTTCCTCACACTCTCTCTCTCCTGACACCTTGTGAAGAAGGTGCTCGCCTCTCCTTTGCCTCCCGCCATAATTGTAAGTTTCCTGAGGCCTCCTCAGCCAGGCGGATCTGTGAGTCAATTAAACCTTTTTCCTTTATAAATTACCCAGTCTCCGGTATTTCTTTACAGCAGTACAAAACGGACTAAAATAGTTGTATTAAATCCATTTTTGACAGGATATTTTCAACTTGTGATGGTTTATTAGGATGTAACTTCCATCATTAATTGAAGAGCACTTGTATGTTTGTGTATATATAACTCCAGGTTATCTATTTCTTTCTTAGTGAGCTTTGGCAATTTATGATTTAAAAGAAATTGGGCTATTCCATCAATGTTTTCAAATTCACAGCATACAGTCATTCATATAGTTTCCTATTTTCCTTTAAATGTCTGTGAGGTCAGTAGTGATATGATCCCACTCATTTCTGATATTGTTATTTTGTGCTTTCTCTGTTTTCTGTCTTTTTTTCTGGATCAGTCTTCTTTAAAGTTCATAAAATTAAATAACCAGCTTTGTTTTTTGATGTTTTCTATTGTTTTTCTGTATCTCTTTTCTTTTCTTTCTCATTTTTTTTTAAGACAAGGTCTAACTCTGTCACCCAGGCTGGCATTTAGTAACATGATTATGGCCCACTGCAACCTAGACCTCCCAGGCTCCAGTGATCCTCCCACCTCAGCCTCCCAAGTAGTTGGGATGACAGATCTGCACCACCATGCCTGGCTAACTTTATTGATTGATTGATCGATTGATTGTAGAGATGGAGTCTCATTATGTTGCCCAGGCTGGCCTCAAATTCCTGGGCTCAAGTGATCCTCTGCTTCGGCCTTCCAAAGTATTAGGATTACAGACATGAGCCACTGCACTCAGCTTGACTTTTTTCTTTTCTTTCTTTTCTTTTTTTTTTTTTAAGACAAGGTCTCACTTCATTGCCCAGGCTGGAGTGAAGTGGTGCGATCATGGCTCGCTGCAGTCTTGACTTCCAAGCTCATATAATCCTCCCACCTCAGCCACCTGAGTAACTGGGACTACAGATGAGGGCTCACCATGTGTGGCTATTTTTTTTTTTTCTTGGATTTTTTTATAGAGATGGTGTCTCACTATGTTTCTGAGGCTGGTCTCGAATTCCTGGGCTCAAGCCATCTGCTCACTTCAGCCTCCCAAAGAGTTGGAATTATAGGCATGAGCCTCTGTGTCTGGCCCTGACTTTTTTCTTTTCTAATAAAAGCACTTAAAACTGTACGCTTCTTGCTAACCACTTTTTAAATTGCATTCTGCATAATTCAACATGTGGTGCTTCATTTTCATTAAGTTCAAAGTATTTTTTTTAAAATTTCCCTTGAGTCTTTTTTTGACCCATGGATTATTTAGCAGTGTATGTTTTTTTTTTTTTTTAATGGAGTCTTGCTCTGTCACCCAGGCTAGAGTGCAATGGTGCAATCTTGGCTCACTGCAGCCTCCGCCCCTCAGGCTCAAGCGATTCTCCTGCCTCAACCTCCTGAGTAGCTGGGATTACAGCCACGCACCACCGCACTCAGCTAATTTCTGTATCTTTAATAGAGATGGGGTTTCACCTTGTTGCCCAGGATGGTCTTGAACTCCTGACCTCAGGTGATCCACCTGCCTCAGCCTCCCAAAGTGCTGGGATTACAGGCATGAGCCACCATGCCGGGCCAGCAGTGTACTTTTTAATTCCAAAGTATTAATAGAATTTCTAGCTATTTTTTGTTATTATTGATTTTAGTTTAATTTTATTCTATTTATATAATTTCTATTATTTTAAATTTGTTGAGGGCTGTTTTGTAACCCAATACTATTTTGGTAAATCTTCCATATGCACTTGAACATAATGTGTATTCTGCCCTTATTGAGTAAAACATTCTATTAATATCCATTAGGACAAGTTGGCTGATAATGTTGTTTAGGTTATTTACACCCTTAATAATTTTTGATTATGTGTCATATCAAATATTCAGAGAAGAATGTTGAAACTTCCAATTATAATTGTGGATTTTTCTGTCTCCTCTTAAAACTACCAGTTTTGGCCTCATGTGTTTTCAAGTTAGGTTATTTGGTACAACTATATTTGGGGTTAGTTTGTTTTCCTGTAGAATTTACCTTTTTATTATTACATAATATACATCTTCTTCTCTGATAAATCCTGCTTGTTCTGAAGTCTACTTTGTTGGATATTAATATATAACAAAGCTCTTATTTTGTTTTTATTAGTATTTTTATGGTATATCAGTCTTCATTCTTTTAACTTATGTATGCCTTTATATTAAAAGTGAGTTTCTCAAAGATGCCATAAATGTAGGTCTTGCTTTTATTAAAATCTAATCTGACAACTCTATCTTTCAATTAATGTGTTTATTCACACTATTTACATTTATACTGTTTATTGATTTGATTGGGTTAACCCTATTTTACTAGCTATTTTATACTGGTTCCAATAGTTTTTTGTTTCTTGTGTCTTTTTTATCTTCTCTAGGTTTACTCAAGCATTTTATGTATTTTCCTTTTGTCTTCTCTACTGACTTATTTAGTTTTTTATTTTAACATTTTTAGTGGTTACCCTAGAGTTAAAAATATATGCTATTTGATATATTTGATCCTAAAACATTTGCCTGAGGTAGTGATCTCAGAATAAGCACCATGTACAAATATGTTAATAATTACATTGCATTCTTCACAGGAGACATTTTTAGTTTCTGTAAATGCCCAACCATATATCAAAGGTTAAATCAACTGTGGCACACCCTTTGGTGAGATGATTACCCAATATTACAAAAATCATTACAAGGCAGATATAAAGATGGTTTTAAACAAAAGTGTTTGAAGCTTCAGATATAAACAAAGAAAAACAGGTTTAACCTGTGCTGAGTACTGGCTGTGACCTCTTGCTTTCCTTACCTATAGAATACCAGTAGTGACATAGTTTCTCACCAGGTTTGCTGTCTGTAAGACTAAGTAAATTGCTAATGAAAATGCTTGAACATTCTGGCTAGGTCAGGGAAGGAAGAGAGCGCATATTAGGTTTCTTTCTGTGTGAGATGCATTATGGACTGAAAAAAAATGCTGACAAGTCCTTGGTTTGAAACTAAGCTCTACCACTTATTAGTTATACAAACTTGTTCAGGTTTTTGAACCTTTCTGAGAGTTCGTTATTTGGTCTAAGTGGAAATAAGCTACCCATTAACAGGGTTGATAAGGGGATCAGGTGCAGAGAAAGGGATAAATTAGTTTGGCTACTCAATTAGCTTTATGGAATAAATGTATCATTGTCTTCTCCTTAGGACATGGTTCTGTAGGTGCTGACCACAAACATAGTGAGACAAAGCAATAATCAGTCTTGTCTATTGCGTTAAAAATAATACTAGGATATACTGAAGGCTTATTATTTGCCAAGTTCTTGGTGTGCATGTGAGAATTTCATGTCAGCCACAGCTCAAAAAACAAAACCAATCAAACCTATACATTTTAAGTAAAAAAAAAAAAAGATAGAGCTGGGTGCCTTGTAGTGTTGCAGTACCCAGTCTTTCAAGATTTAGAAAAGGCTTGAGGTTCATTGCAATAAGTTGCGTATATCCAGAAAGAATCTCTGAAAAGGCCTTAATGAAAGTCATTCCTTTTAAAGAACTTGGGAAGAGAGAGAGGGGAGGTGCTTGGATATGAAGCTTTGAACAGCTCTTTTGAATGAAGCAAAGCTGTCCTCTTTAGGTAATTATATTCCACAAAGGAAATCTGGCTTCATTTGCCTTAGCATATTTTTTGTTGTTTTTTTTTTAGGAACACAAAAGCAAGGAAGTTTCTAACTTCCATTTACTTCTTTCATGACTTGTCTTTGTCCCATTCTCTTTTCTGCCTGCACCTGTGGCTTAGTGCAAAAGATCACTTGTCTGCAGTGCAGAGGGGAAATTCTTTGCTCTCAGCCTGGCTGGGGTTTTCCTGAATGAGGGAATGGGGTGAGATGTTGAGGGCATTTGCCCATACATGGAAACAAAGCCTTTATCTGCCTAAAGTGGAGAGGCAAATGGGTGGTTTTTATATGCATTGCAATTACCACTTTATTTTTTCATTAAAAGTGAGTCTAACCTTTTAAAATATATCATTTATAGTGGACTGGGACAGTTCAGTTGTTTTTGCTGTCGATTTAATAGCCAGAGGACAGAATATGAGGTTGAATTTTATTGTTTACATTAGGGTAAAGGACCAAATGAATCTTTTAACAAGTTGAACAAAATTTTGCAATGAACACTGGACTTTTAGTGACTAGATTTTTTTTTTACAGATTCATTAAATTTAAAAATAAATATTCCATCTCACGGTCAGAATTATTTCATATATGTGGATATATAAACATATATGTAATGATCTATGCATACAAAAGTCTAGTCAATTTACGCTCTTGAGAACTCAAGCAAACTTTTGGAGCTTGAGGTTGGGAGTTGGGCCGGGTGAAGTTGAGTAACTAAGACACCTAGAGCAGTTGTATCTTTTGTTAGTCCAGTTAATAAGAAGCTTTATAAATATTAATTTGAAATGCTTCAAGTTCATGGTAGGACATTTCTGAGTTGAGTTCCCAGCTCCGCAATATCTAGCAGCGTGATTTCAGGTGAGCTGCTTCATATGTGCTGAGCTTCACATTCCTTATCCCTAAAGCCAGGAGTGTGGTGTCTACCATGTTTATCATGAGGGTTTTCTTAGCTATAAATATCTATGAACACTTAAGAAGTTATTATTAATGCATCAGACGATTTAATTCTTAATGGAACATTAAGTTGTTAGTCTATGGATTTCCATTCCTGTAAAGCCTTTATATTCTTTCACGTGAAATATTAACAAATAATGCCTGCCCCTGAGCCAGACTTGAAGAAGTGGGAGAAGGGCTGTAAATGAGATTCCACAGGGGATCCATATTGTGAACCAAAGCCAAGGATGTGTGTGTGTATATGCAGGTGTGTGTGTGTGTGTGTGTATATGTGTGTGTGTGGATGCACATTTTATTCAATAAGCTGGAACCAATATTAAAAGTCTTCTTTTCCTATCAAAAAGCTTTGAAGAAAGCTTCAAAGTTTTTTTAGCGTTCTGCATGCTATTGTTACGTATAAAAAAGCAAGATGCAGAAAATGTTTAAAACAATGCTACCTCCTCAGTGTGTGTGTGTTTGTGTTCTTTTATTATGAAAATATGGCAGAAAACACAGAAGGTAGCACACTAAGTGTTTCAAATGAATTAGCTGCAGTTAGTCTAGGAGAGAGTTGAGACAAAGAGATGCGGAAGGATAGAGAAAGAGTAGAAGCAAACAAAAAGAAAATAGAAAATAGAAACCTTAGACTAAAAAGGAACAGCATAATAAATATCTTGGTTTTACTTTTGCAATTATGCAAACTACTGTGTCTGTATACACATGAAGAAATTGAATACAACAAAATATACCAAATCTGCCTCTTTGACAGAGAGCTCTGTAAAGCCCCCATGGGAAAGAAACGGAGGTGACCTCAGCAAAGGGAGAACCCTCAGGAAAAGGAAAACTGGAGAGTAAAGAACAGCGAGACGGGTGCCAGGCCCTGGGAAGGGTTCATTAGGAGTAAGTCTATCCTGGCGGGAGTGGAAGTTTTAGAGTTCTGGGAATAAAATCTCTTGACTTTAGAGAGGTGACGTCACCGAGGAATGTGAGGAATAGTAACTGTGGGATCCAGATGAATTTCACCTTCACTGGCACAAGGCAAATAGAACGAATGGATGCACAGTCCAAACAGGAAAATGGGGGCTTTACCAAGCCCTGCCTGGCTGCAGAAGGAGCTAAAAGGTGCTGGTGGGGGAGGGTTTTCTTCAAGGCCCAGGAGGATCCATCTGAACAACAAAACAACATGAGAAACTGAAATCGAACACATCCTTCCTGAGCCAACACCACCGCTACAGAGGATTTTTAGTTCTGCGCTTTTTAAAAAGTTAATACCAAATAGCAATTGTGACTACTTTCTATGGATGACATTTGTTAGGAGCTGTTTGCAAGGCCGCATTGTGTTTGCTCACTGCTTCCTTTTGCCTCTCAGCCTAGCTTCTGGGATAATTTTTCTTCTTCATGAAGCATCTGCATTAGAAGTTCTTCGAATGCAATGTTTTAAAAAATTCTTTCCATTTTTTTGATTATGTTTGAATGTCTTTATTTCACTCTTTGAACGATACTTTTCTTTGTACACATACTAGGTTGACGGTTATTTTCTCTCACATGTTTTTGAAGATAATATTGGACCATTTTCTTTCTTCCATTGATATTGAGAAATCTAAATTTATCCTGCCTTTTTTGTTTGTTTGTTTGTTTAAGTCCTCTGTTTTTCCTATCTGGCTGTTTTTGAGATTTCCTCCTGAATTCTGCAGTCTTAATACAGTATATTTAGTAGCAGGTTTCTTATTTTTTTTATCTTCTATGGTATGGTATGCATTGATCTGTATAATCCTGTTTTTTTGTTTGTTTGTTTGTTAGTTTGTTTAGTTATAGAAAACTTCCAGCCTTGAGCTCTTGAAGATTGCCTCACCTCTGTTTTCTCTGCTCTCCCCTTCTAGGACTCTGATCAGGCCTGTGTTCAAATGTGGCAGTCATCAGCCCAGTTCATCAAACGTGTGCAGCTGACTGCTCTGGTCACTAGCAGGGTTGCCCTTTCTGGCCTCTTTGGGTTGCCTGGGGCCATGTGCTATTACTAGCTAATGAACTGTAGGCTACAATGGTGCATACACTTTCAGCCTGGAGCATTTCTTAGCCATTGTGAGCCTTCCTGAAACCCTTTTTTCTTTTACCAGGGTGAACAACGATGATCCAAGTTGTGGTAGCTTGAGCCTTGGGTCCCAGAGGAAAGACAACAGGGAACAAAGCCTCAGAGGGCTCAGAATAGACTTGTAGAGTAGGCAGTAAATCACATTTGGTTGTTTCAAGGCACTGAGATATTGGGATTATTTGTCACTATAGTTTTACAAAATGTAGCCAAGCCGAGAGACTATCTCATTATATCATTCATATTCATTCATGCCTATTTTATATATTTCATCTTATTGCACATAAGTTCTTTTCCTGTATCATCTATTTTCACTAGATATTGAGTTATACATAAACATATTTAACAATTATATTATCATTTCTACATGCTTTTTTCCTAATAGTCTCATGTTGATCAATCTTTTTTAATTATGCATTTGAAACATTTGTATGTATCTGAAAATCTCCAGCTCTGTTGGTCTTAGGGATCAAACCTGTTATTTGTTGTTTCTGTTGATACTTAATCCTAGTGGTTTTTGCTTTCTCTGGATTTTGTGAAATTTGGTTACTACCTCTTTGCTTAATCTTGACAGTGAGATCCTTGTGGACTTAAATTGCAGAGAAGTGTTTCCCAGTGTAGATTTGTTTCTGCTTCTCCTAGAAAGAAACCTGACCACCTCCCTCTGCGTGCAAGTCTTGACTCAGCTTTCTGATCAGCCTTTCCCTTGCCCTTGTTGCTCTGATCAGCCTTTCCCTTGCCCTTGTTGCTAGCTCCAAGGCTCAATTTCTTGATTGCTATAGACATCTCTGCTAAGGCAACTCAGCCTCTTTTGGATTCCTGCAGATCTGGCTCCAGTCAATCCCACCTTCTTGATATCCCAACTTCAGCTCATTATAATATGTGTGGGTGTGTGTGTGGTTTGCTTTGTTTGGGTGAGGTGGGAACTTGGAGTATATGTTTTTGTCTGCCTTCCTTCATTCAGCATAATTTATTCTGAGACTTATCCAGGTTGTGGAGTTGTATTTCATTGTGTGAATATACCATTTTTTTTCACTCATCCATTGATGGACATTTTGGTTGTTTGCAGTTATTTGATATTTCAAATAAAGCTGTTGTGAGTACCCATGTATGAGTTTTTATGTATATACATTTCAATTTTTTCTGGGGTAAATCTAGAAGTGGAATGACTGAGTCTTATAATAGTTGTATATTTAGCCTTATAAGAAAAAAAAAACAGTGGTTGTACCACTTTACATTTTTATCATCAGTCTATAAGATTTCTAGCTCTTTCATATTCTTGTCAGCACTTGGTATGGGCAGTCTTTACGGTTTCAACCATTCTAATAGGTGTGTAGTGTGATCTCATGGTAGTTTTAACCTGCATTTCCCTGATGACTAATGACACTGAGCATGTGAGTATTTGTCATCTGGATATCTTATTTGATGAAGTCTCTGTCCATATGTTCTGGCCACTTTTTGAATGGGGTTATTTTTTCCTCTTATTATTGAGTATTAAAATTTCTTTATACATCGTGGATTCAAGCTCTTTATCAGACATATTATTTATAAATATCATCTCATCTTCAAATTTGTAATTTGAGCTCATTTTACTCTTTAATATTTTAGCACATTCAAAAAAAGAGCTGAATTTTTAATGTTGATAAGATCCAATCTATCATTTCTTTTATGAATTACGCTTTTGGTGTTGTATCTAAAAGACTTCTGCCTAACCCAAGGTCACAAAGATTTTCTCCTATGTTTACTTCTAGAAGTTTTATAGTTTTAGGTTTTACATCTAAGCCTCAGACCAGAGGACTTGATTTTCATTTTACTGAGTAATTGTGGACAAGTCACTGTATTAAATTGGATTCTACTTTTCTCAAAGCCTGGTAAGTGCATTGGGAGTGGGGACAGTTGACGGGAGAACAAAATAGATCAGAGAGCAGCACAGGGCCGGTAGTATGCCAAGCCATGTCTTGTGCCAGCCACTTTTCTCTATGTGCTGTAAGTTGTTTAGGGAAGTATGGCAACAACAACAAACACTGAGCTGCTTTCAGGACAGTGTAACCTCAGGGGGAAAAAGCAATTTTTAAGCCATAAAGCATTTTTAAATTTAATTTTTATTGATACATAATAGATGCACGTATTTTCAGGGTGCATGTGATAATTTAATACATTATACAATTAGTAAATATCCAATCAGTATAATTAGGATATCACTTTAAATGTGTGTCTTTTCTTTATGCTGGATACGTTCAAATTATTCTCTTCTAGCTATTTTAAAATATACAATAAATTATTGTAAGCTACAGTCACCTTGCTGATCTATCAAACACTAGGTCTTACTACTTCTATCAAATTGTGTATTTGTGCCTATTAATTAACCTTTCTTCATGTCTTCCACCCTTCTTACCCTCTGGTAACCACCAATCTACTCTCTATCTCCATGAGATCCACTTTTTTAGCTTGGACATATGAATGAAAACATGTGATATTTGTCTTTCTGTGTTTGGCTTCTGAGAACATGTGATATTTGTCTTTCTGTGTTTGGCTTCTGAGAACATGTGATATTTGTCTTTCTGTGTTTGGCTTCTTTTACTTAATATAATGACCTTCAGCTCCATTCATATTGTTGCAAATGACAGAAGTACAATACTGCAAACCTGTAGTCTCAGCTAACTTGGGAGCTTGAGGTGATGATCAGGAGTTGGTGCCCAGGAGTTAGTGTCTAGCCTGGGCAACATAAGGAGATACTATCTTTTAAAAAAAAATTCACAGAAAGACATGTATCCCATCTCCTGACCCATAATATGGATTTTTAGAGTATGAACTAGTTTCAATGTGTTTGCTCCTCAGGTGGGTGTATGAGTACCTCCCTACTCCAAGCTTTCATCTTCCCAGTGTCTGCTTCTTTAGAATGCCACCATCTGAGGGAAGGACTCCATGCAGTTTGCAGCTCCTTACTCATTTAAAACCCAGCTGCAAAAGTCTAAATTAGGAAGGTCAGATCCATAGTCTTTACAAATGGCCTGAAATCATGACGTAGCAAAAATCACTTCTAAATCTTAATAGTGCTCTGTTCCTTTCTGTAACCTCCTTTCCATGTGCGTGCAAGGCACCACAGGATTAAATGTTTGGATGTTGTTAGAGCAGCAAAATAAAACTAATTATTCCTGCAGTGACATTTTGGCTTGTATGAACATGAACATGAAAAAGCTATCTTTTATGCATTTCTCAACTGAGACATTAGAATCCTTTATATTCAGTGATTTCTGTTTGAACAAAAAGCAAAGGGGCAGGTATAGTGGTGCACGCCTATAATTTCAGAATTTTGGAAGGTCAAGGTGGGAGGATTGCTTGAGACCAGGATTTTGAGACCAACCTGGGCAACATAGTGAGACCCTGTTTCTACAAAAAACAAAGTAAAAATATTGGCTAGGCATGGTGGCACACGCCTGTAGTCCCAGCTACTCAGAAGGTTGAGGTGGGAGGATCGCTTGAGCCCAGGTGGTCAAGGCTGCAGTCAGCCATGGTAGAGCCATTGCACTCCACGCTTGGCAACAGAGCCAGACTCTGTATAAAAAAAAAAAAAAAAGAAAAGTTGAAATTGCAACATGAGAATGTGAAGGAGCAATTTGCTAGTCTTTTTCTTTCTAGCATGCCTTTTCTCTGAGGTGGTCAGCCAACCAGCCATTGACAGTACTTAAGTGACAGATACCAACTCAACTCTGCACCGGGCAAGGAACAAGATAGAGGATAGTTCTCACCACCCTTCCAAGTGACAGTGATGACTTAACAACCACCAGTGGAAAAGTCATGTTTAATAATATCTATTTTAGAATTTAGAAAATTGAAGCTCTGAGAGTTTAACTAACTTGCTCCTAGTCATGCAGTAAAAATGACAGAGCTGGGTCATGAACTCACGTAATATGGTCGAAATCTAGTGCCTGAAAAGAGAGCATACCAAAATGATTGAGCTTATTTTCACTCGGCATTTTTTAAAAATGGATTTATATCTGGGTAGTAGAAAGAACTTGTGGGATCAATGCACCAAGATTTGAGGCCTTCTATGGACTATTTGCTGAATGGGGAAATTCATTTCTCTGTTCTGTGCTTTTGCTTTATTATAAAAAGTAATCTTTTTTTTTTTTTTTTTTTTCCCCAGACAGAGTCTGGCACTGTCACCCAGGCTAGAGTGCAGTGGCGCAATCTCAGCTCACTGCAACCTCCACCTCCCAGGTTCAAGCAGTTCTTCTGCCTCAGCTTCCCAAGTAGCTGAGATTACCGGTGCCTGCCACCACACCTAACTAATTTTTGTATTTTTAGTACAGACGGGCCATGCTCGCCATGCTGGCCACGGTAGTCTCGAACTCCCAACATCAGGTGATCTGCCCTCCTCAGCCTCCCAAAGTGCTGGGATTATACTCCAAACAATATAGCTAGGGGTGTAACTTATGTGTTAGGCAACCAAAGAAGATTTTTTATTTTTTAACATTTCTGTCTTGTATATGCCAAATTATTTTCAGTAATAGACATGAAATAATCAGTCATCATTATTGTTTTCTAGATTCATCCTTTAATGATGAAATAAGTTTTCAAAAGGATAAATGTCATTTAAAAATCCATTCTTCAAATTCAGTAAAATATTTAATATAGGAACTTACTTTAATATTAAATATAAAAATATTTAATATAGACATTTGTTCTTCCTCAACAAGGAGGTCACACCTCCCAGACTGTGCTCCAGGTTGACAGGGCCAGAGGAAGACTGAGATTGCTTCTCCACCCTGACGGTCACTGTGTCATCATCGCTGATTAGAACGTCCTGCTTAAAACTCAGGAATGTGTTGTACCCCAGGGTTTGGACACACAAATTGCACTAAAATGGAACCCAAAGGATTTCTATGCCTTACAAATGTATTCTAGAAGTGAGCAGGTGTAGCTGAATCCTCCAGCTATGTAGCTGGGAGCAGTGATTTAGGTCATAGGCCAACAACATCTTTTTCGGGTAAAGGAGCATTTTATCACTGGTGTTGTTTAGAATCTCTGGCAAACACTGGTGATGAAAACCAGGCTGATTTTTACAGGGTTTTATGATTGTCTTTAAGTTTTCTGCAGACAATGTACCCCTTACTGCCTGCACCCAGAATGGGGGGCATGCCCACTGCCCTGCCATTGGTACAACGTTGCACAGAATTCCACTTTTGTATGATTTCATTGTGCTAAATGCCTGTGTTGCTGGAAACCTTTTAGGTCAGCTTTATTGCAACATGCAATCATTATACCTCAGCCCCTGTCTGGGAAGCTTTAGAGAGGAGGGTTCAGGAGTGAGGCTTGGGCTCCTGAGCCCATTGCTTTAAGTGGTGTTGACATGTTTGATAAGGTGTACACCAGACCCCCTCCTGCTGGGTCAGCAGTAGCCTCCAGTGCTGGCACTAAAGAAGACTTGCAAACGAATATCCCTCTTCACAGAGAAGGGTCCACATTAAATGTGTAACTAGGAGGAAGTAGATCCTTTATTCAGCCCCTAGATCTGAAAGTGCTGCTGACCAGAGGGAAGACCCCTGCCTGCCTTTCTTCCAGTGGTGGTTCAGATTCAACAAGCAGGAACTGAGTGTTGACTTTCTGCACTTATCTGTTAACCAAGGTTTTATAACCTCTAAAGAGGAAGGAACTGGTATTTAGTGAATACCTACCCTGTTGCATGGGGACTATAATTCCCCCTTTTTTAAGAGACTAAGTTGAGGCTTTGGTTTTCAGGGCTACCTGGTTAAGAATAGAAATCTTCCAGATGTCCAGATGCCAGGACTGGGTGCCACTGAGATGGCTCAGTTGGGACACACAGTCAGCACACTCAACCCAAAGCTGTCCCTGGAAATGGCCCCACTTGCTTCAGGGCGTGGTGCAAAACGTTGATTTAATCTGAGAAGCTGCTCTCTGGCTTTAGGCCAGAGGAGCCACCCACCCAGCCAGAGAGGAGCCTGGCCACCATTACTCAGACCTCTCCTTTCTGGAGAGGGAGTGCACAGCTGGCTCTGTCAGGCGTGGCTCGCAGGCCTGCCAGAGTCATTCTGATCCCATTACCTGCATTGCCCACATTACTCCAGAGGCCCCTGATCTCAGCCCACAACTCTGGGCAAATACATGCATCTCACCTGCACAACATCTCTCAAGGAGGCTGTGAAAGGGATTTTTGTCTCTTGTGTGTTGATAGATGGGTGATGAAATAAGAATACCCAGGGAATGATTGATCATAGTTCTTGGTCACCTGAAAGTTAATCTTATTCCTTAGTAGACTGGATTCTACTGGGTAAGGACATCGTGTAGCTCTGTGCCTTGATTTTCTAGAAAAAGAAAGCAAAACAAAACCCAAAACACAAATAAAACAATGATCAAACCGAATTAATGAATTAGTTACTTATTCCTTAAATGTGTCATTTGAGAATCCTGAGCCCATTTTGATCTGGTCTAGGATAAATAGTCATCCCTCTTACCTGTCCATCTACTTAACAAAACTGGCGGGTTACGTGCAGTGTTATTTTTAATGATTCATACTAAAACTTGATGTGTGAGAGCAATATACTAATAGTTTCAGGGAACACTGACTCAGCCACAGTCAAAGCCCTTGGGGTTTGAAATCTAAAAATAAGAAGCATGCTTTAAGAGTAAATTCCTTGATACAAAGAACAAGCTGTTTCTTAGTTCAGCATCTGGGATTACCCAGCCTTTGCTGTAAAGAAACATTCATTGCCCCAGTAAACAGGGGCTCCCTTGGCCTCTGTCAACAGAACTCATAACCTGGAGCCCTTGGGACCAGCAAAAACAGGCCATAAAACCCACACTTCACATGACTTTTGCCAATCCATCCCAGAACTGCCAGTTCAGGAAAGGAAGAATGAGGAAGTTGCTGTTTGGTCCCTGGCTCCCTTTTTCCTTTGTATTTGTTACTGTTGTAGTGTTTATTTATAACAGTACCTATTTTATTCCTATTTGAGTTTAAAATTTGGGCTGGAAATTAAAAATTTAAAAGTCTCCATAGTGAATAGATCAAAGATGTACTTTTCATTCCTTCTGATATCTCAATTGCTACAGACAAGAAAACACACATAAAAAAATATTTCTATTCTGCACAGAAATAGCCTCCAATTTAAGTATTGGAGAAAAAAAAACAGCCACATGCACGCAGAAGGTTAGATGTGACCAACTTTACTTACAGATTATTTTCATTTCTAAATGGTTCAGTTATAAAGTTATACTGACAACTGCTGGGGGTCCTGGAAATTCTCTAACAGCCAACTGTTGGGTCTTGCTTAAGATGCATTTGGGAAAAGGATCTGTTCTCTGGATCCATCTGTCTGTTTCTCACTTTATTTTTCTTTCATTTTCTCTGATGAGGTTTTATATGCTACTTGCAAAAGTCTATTTTAAAAACATAGTATTTTTAATAAAACTGTTTGTTTAAAGTAGAAAATTCAAGTGCCATAAAATAATACACTAAAAAAAGTATTTCTTCTCCCACAACCCCACACCAGGCTCACTGAGGGAGTTCCCCATGATTGTCCTCCCGCTTTCTTTGTACCCTTGCAGACATGAGTGCACAGGCATTTACGTGACAAAATTTACCACCCCACTTCTTTACACACTTTTTTCATTTACCTTCTTTCCCTTAATCTCTAGGATTTCTTTCCTTTCATCACTTGGAGAACATTTTAATGACTATATTGTGTTTCATGGTTTCAATGAACTCTTTTTAGCCACGATTTATGACCCACTGCTGAACACTGAGGATGTTCTCCAGTCATTTCCTACCACACTGAATTTGATGAATGTGCACACATCTGTACACATGTGTGAGCACCAATGTGTACGTATACAGCTCAATTCATTAAAAGTGAAATGATAAAGTGGATGCACGCTTGTTTTCCACATGGCTAGAATTTCATGTTGGATGAAACTGCCAGCACTGCCAAATCAACTGCAAATAGGTGTGCAGTGAACGCTCACAACTGAACGTTTATATCCGAGGTTCCTGTTTCCCAATAACTTCAAAAGAAAAGTCCATTACTAAACATATTGGTGTCTGCAGTCTGAGAGGAGGAGCACGATATTTTGTCCTTGTTTCAGTTGTTTAACTATGAGCCAGGTTAGGTCATCTAGCAGAGCTTCAAGTGGCATTTGGATTTCCTTTTCAGGGAATTGTCTGTTTAATGCACCTTGTCCATTTTTCTGTAGTTTCTTGTCTCCCACCCTTTGAATATTTCTAAAAACATCTGTACACAGACACTCTCTCTTTCTCCCCATTTTCTGCTACACTGGAAGAAAAAAATGACAGTATGCATTTTATCTTAGGGAATTATACATTTAAGGAAAACATCCTCCTACTCAAATTAAAGTTATAAAAATTACCCATGTTTTCTTTTTCTCTTACTTGTATGGCTTATTGTGTTCTTCTGGTGTAAACAGGCAATCCAACCAGCGTTTATTTTGGTTTAAGGAGTATTGTAAGGATGCAACTTCATTTTCTTCCATATATATTTCCCATTGCCAGTAATGAAATAATCCATCCTTTCCTTTTGATTTAAAATGTAATATCTATCATATATAATTTCTAATATTAATTTAGTTCCATTTCTGGACTCCATATTTTCTTTCATTGATTTTTGTATTCTCAGAATAAAATTGTTGTATTCTAGATTTATTTTATTATATGATGAGGCTTGTGCCTGTCTTCCCATTGCTTTTATCTTTTGGATATTTTGTAGACATTCTTTCATCTTAATTTTTCCATATGAACTTTGAATTATCTATTAAAAATGTTCTTTTATTACCATTATTGGTGGCATTTTTATTATTAGATTAAAGATAAATTATATGTTTTTTGAGATTCAATCTTCTCATTAAATAACGTATATGTCTTTTAATTATTCCATTTGTTAATCTTTGTGTTGCTCCATTAGTTTTTAAAGCTCTCTACTTACAGATCTTACGTATTTCTTATAAAATTATCCGCAGGTGGGCTTGACTGAGACCAATGTCTGAGACTTGTCCTTCTGAAGAAGTGGATGTCTGCTGCCCACTTGTGAGAATTGCTTGCAGCCAAACGTAAGGCCGTGGGCCCAGTTAGGCACCAGAGGGCTCATCAGCTCATTGTCGCCCACTTCAGGCTGCCGAGATCCCACCCACTTGATCTTGTCGGGAGAGAAGGCTGGTTCTTCCTCAGTCACCAGGGGCCAACGTCACCCTTGCAGAGTATGTGAGCACCAAGGGTCAGCTCCTTTCCCTTAGGGTCCCCACAAGCTTGTCAAACAGCTCTTGTCATTCACCTCTGACTGCTCAGTTGAAGCATTTCGTCACTGTTAAAGTTTATGAAAAATGGATGGGTGCCTGCCAAACACAACTAGAAACCACAGGAAGATCGGGAGCGAGGGAAGGAGGTGGGAAGCTGTTTAGGACCTCAGGACTTGAGAAGGAGCACAGAGTGGGGGTCCTGTATCCCTCACCCAACAGAGGTGGTCACTCAGACCTGATCTTTGCTGATCCCCACCCTAACAACCAATGGCAGTATAGGCAGGCTGCTCCCTTTCCTGGATTGGATGGGAGACCCTCTGAGAACATCAGGCAATCCTGATAACACCTCAGGGGGACTGACACGGAGACTGGCCACCAAGGGAGGTGCCCTCCTGCCCTACTAGGCAGTCCTCTGTCCACCTAGAGACACCAGGTGGGAAGGCAGAACAGGAAAGAAGTCCCCAGTCAGACAGCAGCCCAGCCATGAAGACTCTGTGTCCTCATGGCCCAAGACCCTCTAGACTGCCTAGGCATGAGCTAGGGATGACTGAGGAGTTGAATTCCACCACATGCTGTCCTCCCTAATAGCCAGGCTGGGGAAAAACTTTCTGTCCCTCAGGTGGCACAACAGGAACCAGTGGGAGCCCCAGCAGTACCATATCTAACAAGCAGACCAAAATGACACTGAAAAGCTCTGATGAGTAAACTTCCATTAGAACCACAACCTGCAAAGCAGGTCAGACCTAACAAAGGCAACTACCTGCTAAAGTAATAGATTTAACCAGGTCCTAGAGTTGCCTTTTATAATAGGTAAATGTGTAGGATGCAGCAAACATTACCAGGAATTAAGAAAATCATCACTTGAATGAGAAAAGACAATGAAATGATGCCCACACCAAGATTAAAGAGCTGCTGGAATTATCAGACAGAGTTTTAAGGCTGTCATAAAAAATGATATAGCAATTGGCTGGGCACGGTGGCTTACACCTGTAATCCTAATACTTTGGGAGGCCGAGGTAGGTGAATCACGAGGTCAGGAGTTTGAGACCAGCCTAGCCAACATGGTGACACCCCATCTCTACTAAAAAATAATAATAATAAAAATTAGCAGGGCATAGTGACAGGCACCTGTAATCCCAGCTACTCTGGGGGCTGACGCAGGAGAATCGCTTGAACATGGGTGGTGGAAGTTGCAGTGAGCCAAGATTGCACCACTGCACTCTAGCTGGGCGACATCTCAAAAAAAAAAAAAAAAAAGATATAGCAATCTATTGGAAATTCTTCTTTTTAATGTTATATAATTAAGGTGTATAACATGATATTTTGATGAAGAAATACATAGTTAAATGGTCACTACAGTCAAGTACATTAACATATCCATCTCCTCTCATAGTTATCATTTTTGTTGTGCTTATGGTAAAAAAGCACCTGAAATCTACTTTCTGGATAAACTTATAGTATACAATACAATATTATTAACTATAGCCAGTTAATGGTGTTATACACCAGATCTATAGACTTATTCACCTCATGTAACTGCAACTTTGTACCCTTTGTCCAACATCTCCCCATTTATCCCATCTCTCTGTCTCTGGTAACCACTGTTCTACTCTCTGCTTCTATTTATTTGACTTTTTTAGATTCCACATATAAGTGAGATCATGAAGTATTTGTCTTTTTGTATCTGGCTTATTTCTCTTAAAATAATGTTTACCAGGACTGTTCATATTGTTCAAATGACAGAATCTCCTAGAATCTTCTTTTTTTTTTTTTAAAGCTGAGTAATATTCCACTGTGTGTGGAATTTCTTATCCAGAAATCTACTGATGGGTATTCAGGTTGTTGCCATATCTTGTCTATTGTGACTAATGCTACAATAAACATGGGAGTGTAGATATCTCTTCAAATCTGATCTCAGTTTCTTTGAATATACACTCAGAAGTGTGATTGCTGGGTCACATCGTAGCTTTACTTTTAGAGTTTTCAGGAACCTTTATACTATTTTCCATATTGTACATCTAGTTTGATGTAGTTCCACTTTTTAATTTTTTCTTTTGTTGTCTGTTTTATATACTCTCTCTGTATGTGAAGAGAAACTAACTCTTGTATACTGTTGGTGGAAATGTGAATTGGTGCAGCCAAAATTCACATTTCTACCAACAGTATGTAAGAGTTAGTTTTTCTTTCCATACTCATCAACACTTGTTGTATCTTGCCTTTTTGATAATAGTCATCCTAACTGGTGTGAGGGGATAGCTCACTGTGAGTTTGATTTACATTTCCCTGATGATTAGTAATGCTGAGCACCTTTTCATATGTCCATTTTGTATGTCTTTGGAAAATGTCTATTTAGCTTCTTTGATCATTCTTTAATTGGGTTACTTGTTTTTTTTTTTTGGTGTTGAATTATACAAATTGATATATATATGTAGGATATTAACTACTTCTGAGATATATGATTTACAGTTTTTTTTCTAATCTCTAGGTCAATTTTTCATTTCCTTCATTGCTTTCTTTTCTATGTAGATATTTTTCAGTCTGATGTAGTCCCACTTTTTGATATTTGTTTTTCTTGCCTGTACTTTTGGTACAGGCAAGAAATTACTGCCAATCAACCCTAGTGTATAGGAGGTTTTTTTTCTATGTTTTCTTCTAGGAGTTTTATGCTTGATCAACTAATTTTTAATGAGAGCATGAAGAATATACAAAGAGGGAAAGAATAGTCAAATAAATGGTGTTGGGAAAACTGGATATTCACATACAAAATAATGGCTTTGGACCTTTATCTTATATCATATGCAAAAATAAACTCAAACCATTTTGAGTTAAAGAGTTAAACATAACCCCTGAAGCCATAAAACTTCTAAAAATTATTTTGGAACAAATGAAAAAAGCAAATCTTCACAAAGAAACTGTAGTTCTTTAAAAGAGAGAAAGGAAAATACAGAATTGAGGAAAAAATAACTTGCCAAGTGGGCTCAACAGTAGACTGGAGATGACAGAGGCTAGAAGTGAGGAATTTTGATGAATCAATGACAGTCATTCAATCTGAACAACAGAGAGTAGATAGGCTAAACAGATAAACAAAGACCAAGGTATCTGTGGGCCAATAACAAAAGCTTGAACATTTATATAGAATGAATGACTCTCAGAAGAGAGAAGGTCAGGCTGAAAGACTATTTAAGCAAATACCGAGTGAAAGAGTTCCAAGCTTGATGAAAGATACAAATCTACAGATCCAATAAGCAGAACAAACCTTGAATAAGATATCCCTAAGTAGATTCATTCCAAGAATAAATCATAAGTTAGATATGAAAATTAAAGGCAAAGAAAAAATTCTCGATAGTAGGTGAAAGGAAACAATGCATGACATATAGGAAAACACCAACTTGGATGAGGTTGATTTCTTGTCTGAAACCTCAAGGAAAAGCAGTACATTTCTCAAGTGCTGAAAGAATTGTCAAACACAAATTATATAACCTGTGAAATTATTCTTCAGGAATGAAGGAGAAAGAAAAGACATTCTCAATGGTTAAAAAAAAAAAAAGGTAAAAGAACATGTTACTAAGAAGGCTGCCCTTAAAGATTGCCAAAGGGAAATTTTTCAAATGGAAAGAAAATAATAAAAGAATCTGCAGGCATAAAGAAGAAAGATTAAAAGTCTCAAAATAAATAAAACTATTTGTATTACTAAATGAAAGCAAAAAGACTACATATCAAAGTATGTGGGATGCAGTGAAAGTAAAACTGAGAAGAAAATTTATAATCTTAAATGCTTACACTAGAAATGGATAACTATGGTCCTAAAGGAATAATTTAACTTCCTGCCTCAAGAAACTAGAAAAACAAGAGCAAAATAAGCCGACAGTAAGAGGAGGAAAGAAAATAAAGATAAAAGCAGAAATCAATGAAATTGAAAATATAAAAACATTAGAGAAAAATCAATAAAGTAAAAAGTTGCTTCTCAAAAACAATCGGCAAAATTGATACTGTTAGCAACACTGACAAAAATAAAAACAAATAAATCACCAATGTTGAGAATGAAATGGGGTAAAACACGACAGATTCTGCAACCGAATGGCTGCAGATAAGATAATAAGATAATAAAGTAAAACTGTAAATGACCTTATATCACAAATCCCACAACTTTGAATAAATGAACCAATTCCTTGAGAGTCAAAAACTACCAAAACACAACCAAAATGAAACAGAAACTCTGACTAGGCATGTAAATATTAAATAAATTACACTGGTAATTAAAAGCTCTGGAAAAAGTAGTTTCCAAGACCAGATGGTTAGAAGATGTTGGAGTAGTACTTCCCAACTCACTTTATGAGGCCAGTATCACTCTAATAGTAAAACCAAGGTAGCACACACACACATACACTCACACACACACACAGAGAGAAAGAGGGAGAAAGAGAGAGCGAGAGAGAAAGAGGGAGAAAGAGAGAGAGAGAGAAACTAAGACCTGTATTTTTCATTAACATAAAATTTTTCAACAACATATTAGCACCCACATCTAACAATGCCTTACAAGTATTATACACCATAGGCAAGTGATACTTATTCTGAGTATGCAAGGCTGGTGCAACATTTGAAAATGAAGCGATGTGATCCACTGTATCACCAAGCTAGAAATATCATATCAATTGGTGCAGAACAGAGTATTTGGCAAAATTTGATACTCATTTATTATTTTAAAAACTCTCACAAAAATAGAAGAAGAATTCTCTCAGTTTGATAAAGAACATCTGCAAAACACCTCCAGCTAACATTACACTTTATGATGAACAACTGATTGATTTTTTTTTGTTAAAATTCAGACTAAGGCAAGGATGTCCACTCTCACCACTTTTATTCAACATATTATTAGAAGGTCTAGCCTATGTAGCAAGGTAAAAAATGAAAATAAAGGCATTCGGATCAAAAAGGTAGAAATATGAGTATCCCTATTGCAGACAACATGGTTGTCCACATAGAAATGCCAAGAAATCTACAAAAATACTCCTAGAACTAACAAGTGAGTTCAGCAAGTTTACAGGCTACAATATCAACCCCCAAAATTAATTATATTAGCGTATATTAAAAATAAAAATGCTATGAAAACACAGGACTATTTGTAATTACTTCAAATAAAACTATATGTGCTCTGTATGATGAAAATCATAAAATTCTGATGAAAGAAATTTTAAAAGGCCTAAATAAATGAAGAGACACATTGTGGTAATAGATTAGAAGATCCAGCATAGTAAAGATTTCAATTCTACCTAAATCAATTTATAGGTTTAATGTAATTTCTGTCAAGATCTCATCAAGGTGACTTTTTCTGAAAACATAGACAAACTTTTTCTAAAACATCTATGAAAAAGGAGAAGTCTTAGAATAGCTCGGGAAAATCTTGGGAAGAATAAAGTTGGAAGAATCACTCTACTTGATATTCTTACTATATAGCTATAGTAATCAAGACAATGTGGTATTGACTAAACAATAGATAAATACATTAATGGAAGAGACTAGAAAGTCCAGAAATAGACCCAGACAAAGGTAGCCAGTTGATATTTTACAAAAGAGCAGAACCAGTTCAATGGGGGCCATGATAGTCTTTTCAATAAATAGTGCTGGAACAAACAGACATCTAGAGGCAAAAATCGATAAATAAAATAAGACAAAAACCCAGGCCTTAGACCTACACATTATGCTTTTCACCCAAATGAACTCAAATCGGATCAACTGATTCTTAACAAAGGTGCAAAAACAATTCAATTGAGGAAGCATAGCTTTGACAACAAATGATATTTGAGCAATTGGACATCCATAGGTAAAAATTATTCTCCAGTTAAGTCTCAGACCTTATATAAAAATCAACTCAAGATGAGTCATGAATTTTAATGTAAAATGTAACACTATAACATTAAAAAAATACATTGTAAGAATCTTTGAGATTTGGAGCTAGGAAAATGTTTTTAGACTTAACACCAAAAACATGATCCATTAAAAAAATAAAATTGATAAATTGGACCTCATAAAACCTTTTTGTTTTTGAAAGCTCATGTAAAGAGGTTGAAAAGACAGCCTACAGACTGGGAGAATATATTTTCAAACCACATATCTTACAATGGATTAGTCTATAAAACATATAGAGAACTTGTAAAAGTCAGCTGCTATAAAAACAAGCCAATTAGAAAATGGACAAAAATCATAAAGAAACACTTCACCAGAAAGCACATAGAAATGGTAAATAAGCACATGAATAGATTTACAACATTATTAGCCATCAGGTAAATGTAAATTAAAACCACAATGAGGGTCAACTACATACCTATCAGAATGGCTAAATAAGTATAGTGACAACATCAAATGCTGGCAAGGATGTCAGAAAACTGGATCTCTCAGACACTGCTGGTAGAAAATGCACATATATGCACTCTACAAAACAATTTGCCAGTTTCTTTTAAGACTAAGTATGCAATTAACATGTGACCCAACAAATGTACTCTGGGGCATTTATACTAGAGAAATGGAAACATATGTTCACACAAAAACCTGTACAGGTATGTTCGTAACAGCTTTATTCATTATTATAAATTTGTACTGTTCTTTCTTGGAACTGGAATCAGCCCAGATATGCATAAACAGGTAAACTGTTAAACAAAATGCTGCACATCTATGCTTTGGAATACTGCTCAAACTGTTGAGATATGCAATAACTTGAGTGAATTTTCAGGGAATTATGCTGAGTGGAAAAAAAACAATTTGAAAGGGTTATATATTTTACAATTTTATTTGTGCATTTTTGAAATGACAAAATTCAAAATAGATGGTAGATTATATTTTGCAAGGAGATAGGTCTGTGGGACCAGGCACAGGAACTAACATAGAAGATCCCTGTGGTGTTGGAACTGTTCAGTTTTCTGACAGTGACAGTGGTGGTGAATTCACAAAACCACTTGGATGATAAAGTTGTATAGAACTGAACACACAGACACACACACACACGAGTCCTACTAAAATGCGGCATCTGAGTAAGATTGGAGGATTATATACATGTCAATATTCTGGTTATATTATACTATATTATAATTATTGGTATTTTTGCAAAATATTACCATTGAGGAAAATTGGGCAGTAGGATTTCTCTGTATTATTTCTTACAACTGCATGTTTGACCTACAATTATTTTAATAAAATTTTTAATGAAAAGTATACATATCTTGAAACAAGAAGAAAATTTAAGAGTAAACTGTAAATTCTAATGTCAAAGATATGTTCTTCAAAATGTTTTCTCTCTTTTCCTACATTTTCAGAAGTATGGGCCACAAAGAAGTGCTACACAGCCAATATATCACACCACACATGATGACTCACATGTGATTTGAACTTGTCTCTATTTGGTTAAATCTGGGCTCACGAATACTTGGTAAGTCATAGTAAATCTATACTGTTTCAGCAACAGTTTGGTAAGCTTCACTGTGAAAGTTGCTAAACTTTCTTTACATTTAAATGTTTAATTTTAAATTTTTTCTTTCTTTCTTCTTTATATATAGAGAGACAAGGCCTCACTCTGTTGCCCAGGCTGGAGTGCTGTGATGCGATCATGGCTCACCGCAACCTCAACTTCTTGGGCTCAAGCAATCCTCCTGCCTAAGCTTCCTGAGAAGTGGGGACCACAGGTGTGCACCACCAAACTCAGTTAATTTTTTAATTTTTTTTTTTGTAGTGAAGAGATCTCGTTTTTTTGTCCAGGTGGGTCTCAAACTCCTGGCTACAAGCAATCCTCCTGCCTTGTCCTCCCAGTGTTGGAATTACAGGCATGAACTACCATGCCTAGCATTTTCCATCTAAATTTCCATCACAAATATTGACTCAAAAATATGTTGACTCTTCATTTTTTTTACTTGTTTTGCATCTCTAGTCTTATAATATCAGCTAGAGTGTGCATGGAGTGGGACACAAAGGAAAGGAAGAGCCTCACTGTAGGTAGCACAATGTGTACTGAGATCCAGGCTAACCTATGCTTTGATATTTTTTTAATTTTATTATTATTATACTTTAAGCTTTGATATTTTTATCTCAAGTATATTCCCAAGAGTTTGAGCTTGTCTGAGTGTATTAGGAAAGCCCTATTTCTCACCTGCACATCTGAAGTGCAGAAGTTGCAGTGAGTTTAATTTACTAATGCTGAGCCTGCACTGTGGGTTGGCTGGGTTCAATCAGCTCATCTCCCTACAGACAGAGAGGCCCTAGAGGGTTCCTGCATCCCTTGACTTCCTGAGCAAGCCTCTTCCTGCTCTAATGTCTACGTGGATCATGGGGACCTCATGCAATGCAGACACGATTTCAGAAGGTCCAGGGTGAGTACTGGGAGACTGTGTTTCTGACAAGCTTGTGGGGAAGGCTGATGCTACTGGTCCCATGGCTGCACTTTGAGGAACAAAATTGTGCTTTTCTGTTTTGTCCACAGGTGACCATCAAAGAGACCCTGACATGAGCAGGCTTTCTCCTCACTGCAGTGCACTTGGACTGAGCTGATCCCATTTTGCTCATTCACATTTTCTAAAAGCTTTCTTTAAATGCTGAAGAAGAGAATATTTTTCAGGGGGTGGGATGGATTTGATGGGTTTGAATTTGAAGAATATTTGGGCATCAAAGTGGAGATGCCTAGGGAGTGTTAGAAGTGGAGACTGGAATTTTTCAGTTCAGGGGTGAGTCCATGGGAAGGTGTAATTTTTCTCAAGAAATGTGTATACAAAGAGAGCAACAGATACAATCTCAGGCAACAAGAAGACAAAGAGGTAAAGGAGAGGCAGTGTCTTGTTGCCTGAATTTGGAGAAAGGTGGTGAAAGAATACTTGGTAGGACAAAGCCCAGTGGAAGTGCTGTGGTCTTAATCAAAAATGGTGGTTGTATTAGTGTTCTAGGGCTGGTGTTCCATTTCCATCCCAAGGTGTGTGTGTTAATTTAATTCAATTTTGACATTAACCAGTAGTAGTTAGCACAGACCTCACAGGTTAAAGGGCTTAGTCCCATGAGGCTGCCCCCATTTCAGACGCCAGCCACAATCTCAGAGGCCATACACACTACAAGGCTATAAATTTGGCCATTTCCAGGACAGATAATTCCCTAGAAAGACTCATAGAACTCAATAAAGCACAATACTTATGATTACAGTTTTATTATAAGGAATATAATTCAGGAGTACCAAATGCATAAGGTTGGCAGATTTTGAATTTACTCTTCGTACAATTTTTTAATTTTTCTTTTTTTAAAGATCCCTTTATTTCTGATTTGGAAGACAAGCATTAATTTTGGTTTCTAACCCATTATATGTTGATTGGGAATTTTAACTACCTATATGTTTTGACTTCTGACATTAAAAAAATACATTTCTTTAATTTTGAAATACACAAATTTAGTGATATTTTCTTTTTTAATTTCTGTATTTTTTTTGTGTTTTAAAAGCCTCCTCTATAGCTATGCTATAAAGATCTATCTACTACAGCATTTTCTAAAAGCTTTAACTTTTTACTTTGTATATTGTCACTTTAAAACAGTTGGAATTTCCATGTATGGCATTTGATGGAGTTTTTGGAGTCTTCTCTTTAAATAATTCTATTGTTTCCAAATCATGAGAGCTCTCCTTTTTTGCTTTCCAATACTCACCCTTTTCATTTCTTTTTCTTGTTTCACTTTACTGTCTTTGACATGCCCCATCCCTCCACATGCAATGTTTGAAGCTATTGGATGTTGGCCATTCTTGTTCCTAGTCTCAAAGAAAAAGCTTTTGGGGTGTTAACTTTGTGACTTAAGTTTGCAGAACTATTTTTATAGGTACGTTTATCTGGTTAAGTGATTTCCTTTCCAGGGATTTTTTAAAAATATTATGAATGGAGGTGAAATGTATCAGATGATCTTTCAGCTTCCACTGAAAGATGATCATATGATTATTCAATTTCTAATCTGCTAATTAGGGCTCTTGCCCACTCAACAGTTCATTTGGTGGACCCAGTGTAGCCATGCATTATTGTCGTCTTTGTTGTTATTATTTTTAATATTGCTGAATTTTGTTTAATATTCAAGTACTGTTGGGTTTTGATATAAAATGTTTTCTACATTTTATTTTTTCTTCTTCTATTTATTTGAAGGTTATACTCTCTGATTCTATTCTTAAAGTAGGTACCATGAAATACATAAAATGCAAACTTACCCTGACAAAGTCTAAGGGTGTTTAACATCTTTATCCTTAGTGTCTAGATAATGCAAGCGCCTTACAGTATCTGAACTTCTGAACTCTTTCTAGTCACTTCTTCGCTGCTGTTGCCATTTACACAAATTTAAATGATACCATATTTTTAACCTCACACAAACTAGTACTATTACTGCTGCCTCACACAGGTTCAAATTCACCTGGATTGTTTCATATGTTGGCTACTTTATTTGTTCCTTACTTTCTCTTGTGCCCCAAGCCTCCTATTTAGGGTTACCTTGCTCTGCCTTAGGTCCATCCTTTAAAATTTTCTTTAATGAGAGTCTGCAAGTCAAACCTTCTCAATATTTGTTTGTCTAAAAGACTATTTGCTCTCATTCTTGGGAGGTGGCTTGGCAGTCATTTTCCACCAGCACTGTGGAGATGCTCCAGTGGTTACTCTTTCTTCTAAAGTCTGCTCAGGTGAGCTCTCCTTCCTTTAATGATAATTTAAATTTTCTTTTATTACACTGAGGTATGTTCCCTGTATGCTGATTTTGCTGAGAGTTTTCATCATAAAGAGATGCTGGATTTTGTTGAATGCTTTTTCTGCATCTATTGAGATGATCATGTGGTTCATCTATTAAGATGATCATGTGGTTTTTGTTTTTAATTCTGTTTATGTGGCGTATCACATTTACTGACTTGCATATGTTAAACCGTAACTGCATCCCCGGTATGAAACCCACTCAACCATGTTGGATTATCATTTTTTTATGTTTTTGGATTCAGTTAGCTAGATTTTGTTAAGGATTTTTGCATCTGTGTTCATCAGGGATATTGGTCTGCAGTTTTGTTTTTTGATTATGTCCTTTCTTTTGGTATTAGAGTGATGCTGGTGTCATAGAATAAGACCAGCATTCCCTCTTTCTCTATCTTGTGGAATAGTGTTAGTAGCATTGATACCAATTCTTCTTTGAATGTCTGGTAGAATTCTGCTGTGAATCTGTGTGATCCTGGACTTTTTTTTTGTTGCTGGCAATTTTTTTTATTACCATTTCAATCTCGCTGCTTGTTTTTGGTCTGTTCAGGGTATATAATTCTTCCTGATTTAAGCTAGGAGGGTGGTATCTTTCCAGAAATTTATTCATCTCCTCTAGGGTTTCTAGTTTATGCATGTAAAGGTGTTGGTAGTAGCCTGAATAATCTTTTGTATTTCTGTGGTGTCAGTTGTAATATCTCTGGTTTCGTTTCTAATTGAGCTTATTTGGATTTTCTATCTTCTTTTCTTGGTTAATATTGATAATGGTCTAGCAGTCATTTTTATTTATCTTTTCAAAGAACCAGCTTTTTGTTTCATTTATCTCTTGTATTTTTTTAAATTAAATTTCATTTAGTTCTGCTCTGATCTTGGTTATTTCCTTTCTTCTGCTGGGTTTGGGTTTGGTTTGTTCTTGTTTCTCTAGTTCCTTGAAAGGCGACTTTAGATTGTCTGTTTGTGCTCTTTCAGATAATTTGATCTAGGTGTTTAAGGCTATGAACTTTCCTCTTAGCACCGCCACAGCCAACATAATACTAAATGGGGAAAAGCTGACAGCATTCCTTCTGAGAACAGGAATAAGACAAGGATTCCTACTCTCACCACTTCTCTTCAACATAGTACTGGAAGTCCTAGCCAGGGCCATCAGACAAGATAAATAAATAAAGGGCAACCAAATGGGTAAAGGGGAAGTCAAACTGTTGCTGTTTGCTGATGATATGACTGTTTACATAGAAAATCCTAAAGTCTCCCCCAGAAAGCTCCTAGAACTGATAAAAGAATTCAGCAGTTTCCAGATACAAAATTAACGTACAGAAATCAGTAGCTCTTCTATATACCAACAGCGACCAAGCAAAGAATCAAATCAAGAACTCAACCCATTTAACAAAAGCTGTAAAAAAAAAAATGCTTAGGAATATACCTAACCAAGGAGTCAAAAGACCTCTACAAAGAAAACTACGAAACGTTGCTAATAGAAATCATAGGTGACACAAACAAATAGAAACACATCCCATGCTCATGGATGGGTAGAATCAATATTGTGAAAATGACCATACTGCCAACAGGGATCTACAAATTCAACACAATTCCCATCGAAATACCACCGTCATTCATCAAAGAACTAGAAAAAAAATCCTAAAATTCATATGGAACAACAACAACAACAACAACAACAACAAAAGCCCACATAGCCAAAGCAAGATTAAGCAAAAAGAACAAATCTGGAGGCATTACATTACCTGATTTCAAACTATATCATAAGACCATAGTCACCCAAACATCATGGTACTGGCATAAAAATAGGCATATAGACAAATGGAACAGAATAGAGCACCCATAAATAAACCCAAATAATTACAGCAAACTGATCTTCAACAAAGCAAACAAAAACATAAAGTGAGGAAAGGACACCCTTTTCAACAAATGGTGCTGGGATAATTGGGTAGCCACATATAGGAGAATGAAACTGGATCCTCATCTCTCACCTTATACAAAAATCAACTTAAGATGGATCAAGGACTTAAATCTAAGACCTGAAACTATAAAAATTCTAGAAGATAACATTGGAAAAACCCTTCTAGACATTGGCTTAGGCAAGAATTTCATGACCAAGAACCCAAAAACATATGCAATAAAAACAAAGATAAATAGCTGGGACTTGATTAAAGAGTTTTGCATGGCAAAAGGAATAGTCAGCAGGGCAAACAGATATCCCATAGAGTGGGAGAAAATCTTCACAATCTATACATCTGGAAAAGGACCAATATCTGGAATCTACAATGAACTCAAACAAATTAGCAAGAAAGAAAAACAATCCCATCAAAAAGTGGGCTAAGGACATGAATAGGAAATTCCCAAAAGAAGATATACAAATGGTCAACAAACATATGAAAAAATGCTTAACATCACGAATGATCAGGGAAATGCTAATCAAAACCACAGTGCAATACCAACTTACTCCTGCAAGAATGGTCATAAACAAAAAATAAAAAAAATAGGTGTTGGTGTGGATGCGGTGAACAGGGAACACTTCTACACTGCTGGTGGGAATGTAAACTAATATAGCCACTGTGGGAAACAGTGTAGATTCCTTAATGAACTAAAAGTAGAACTACCATTTGACTCAGCAATCCCACTACTGGCTATCTACCCAGAAGAAAAGAAGTCATTATACAAAAAAGATACTTGTACACGCATGTTTATAGAAGCACAATTTGCAATTGCAAAAAAAGTGGAACCAACTCAAATGCCTATCAATCAACGAGCAGATAAAGAAACTGTGGTGTGTGTATATATATATATATGTGTATATATATATATATGTATATATATATATGTGTATATATATATATGTATATATATATGTGTATATATATATGTGTATATATATATATATGTATATATATATGTGTATATATATATATATGTATATATATATGTGTGTATATATATATATATATATATATATGATGAAATACTACTCAGCCGTAAAAAGGAATGAATTAATGGCACTTGCAGCGACTTGGATGAGATTGGAGACTATTCTAAGTGATGTAACTCAGGAATGGAAAACCAAACATTATATGTTCTCACTCATAAGTGGGAGCTAAGCTATGAGGATGTAAAAGCATAAGAATGACACAATGGACTTGGGACCCAGGGGCAAAGTGTGGGAAGAGGGTGAGGGATAAAAGACTACAAATTACGTGCAATGTATACTGCTAGGGTAATGGGTGCACCAAAATCTCACAAATCACCACTAAAGAACTTACTCATGTAAGCAAACACCATCTGTTCCCCAATAACCTATGGAAATAAAATTTAAAAAAAATAAAATTTAATTTAAAAACAAAACAAAAACAAAAAGAAATAAATTTTCTATTCTTCTATTTTTTAACTTTTAAGTTCAGAGATACAAGTGCAGTTTTGTTACATATTTAAACTGTGTTATGGGGGTTTGTTGTACAGATTATTTCATCATCCTTGTATTAAGCCTAGTACCCATTAGTTGTTTTTCCTGATTCTGTCCCTCTTCCCAAACTCCACCCACTGAAAGGCCCCAGTGTGTGTTGTTCCCCTCTATGTGTCAGTGTGTTCTCATCATTTAGCTCTCACTTATAGATGAGAACACGTAATATTTGGTTTTCTTTTCCTGTGTCAGTTTGCTAAGGATAATAGCCTCCAGCTCCATCTATGTGCCTGCAAAAGACATGATCTCATTCTTTTTGATGGCTACATAGTATTCCATGGTGTATATGGACCATATTTTCTTTATCCAATCTGTCATTGACAGACATTCAGGTGGATTCTATGTCTTTGCTATCATGAATAGTGTTATAGTGAACATATGCATGCGTGTGTCTTTATAATAGAATGATTTATATTCCCTTGGGTATACATCCAGTAATGGAATTGCTGGGTCTAATGGTATTTCTGTCTTTAAGTCTTTGAGTAATCACCACATTGTCTTCCACAATGGCTGAACTAACTTACACTCCCACCAAGAGTGTATAAGCTTTCCTTTTTCTCCACAACCTTGCCAGCATCTGTTATTGTTTGAATTTTTAATAATCGTCATTATGACTGGTGTGAGATGGTATCTCATTGTGGTTTTGATTTGCATTTCTCTAATGATCAGTGATGTTGAGCTTTTTTATATGATTGTTGGCTGCATGTACGTCTTCTTTTGAAAAGTGTATGTTCATGTCCTTTGCCCACTTTTTCCTGGGGTTGTTTGCTTTTTTCTTGTAAATTTGTTAAATTTCCTCATAGATGATGGATATTAGACCTTCATTGGATGCGTAGTTTGCAAAAATTTTCTCCCTTTTTGTACGTTGTCTGTTTACTCTACTGATAGTTTCTTTTGCTGGGCAGAAGCTCTTTATTTTAATTAGATCCCATTTGTCAATTTTTGCTTTTGTTGCAATTGTTTTTAGCGTCTTCATAATGAAATCTTTGCCTGTGCCTATGTCCTGAATGGTATTGCCTAGATTGTATTCCAGGGTTTTTATGGTTTTGGGTTTTACATTGAAGTCTTTAACCCATCTTGAGTTAATTTTTATGTATTGTGTAAGGAAGTGGTCCAGTTTCAATCTTCTACATATGGCTAGCCAGTTATCCCACCACCATTTATTGAATAGGGAATCCTTTCCCCATTGCTTTTTTTTTGTCAGGTTTGTCAAAGATCAGATAGTTGTACATGTGTGGTCTTATTTCTGGGTTCTCTATTTCGTTTCATTGGTCTAATTTAAATTTTCTGTGGATGCTTTTTAGATTTTGTCTTTTTAAAAATATTTTCACTGGGATACATTTTCACTTCTTCACCTCTGTAAATGGCAACAGAGGTGAAGAAGTGAAAATACATCCCAGTGAAAAATATATCCTGTCCTTATTTGGGATTTGATGGGCTACTTGAATTCTTGAGAATTCTCCATCACTGTCATTATCCATTCAATCATTACTGCCTTCACTCAGTCCATCTTTCCTCTTTCCTGGATTTATGATTAAGCTCATTTTAACCTTATATATCCTCCCCGCCCCTTGGATTTTCTTTGTTTTTTCTTCTTCTCTCTTATTTTTGTTCTCTCCAATATCTTCCTCCTGAATAGACTTGCATTTATTTTTCTTCATTACCTGAGAGCAATGCCAGGGTGGGGCATTTAAAATTAACTTCATAGATTGAAAGTGTTTTCTTTTCGTCTGCCTTTTTTCTTTTTGGCCACCACAAGCAATGGGATTTGGGGCTACAGATCATGAGAGAGCCTCCTTTTGGTTATAATTCCTTAGTAAGTCCCCTTCCCAACAGACACACACTCAGCCTCTCTCACACACACAGGCACACACACCCCACATAAACACACTGTTCTGCTCAGGCCCAGGGAAAGCTGATCTGCAGATCACAGGATCATCTGGGATGAGGGGAGGTATTCTTTTCCTTAACTAAAAGGTGAGTTCCTTTGTGGATTCAGCTAAAAGAGTGGATTTCCCATTTGGGGTAGGTCTTGGATTTTGATATCAGCCAGCCTCCTCTGTGAGGTGTCTGGCATGGAATTCAAGATTTTCAGAATAGTCAAAGGTCTTCAAGTCAAAGCTAGCTTTACTGCTTTCTTACCTCCTTTGATTCTTACTTTCTTTAGAAATGATCCAATAATTTCTTGCTATCTCATAGTCTCTTTGATGTCTTGATGATGTCTCTACATCTGATCAGCATTTTTAGTTATTTTCAGTGGCAAACTTGGTCTGAATAATTTAACTTACCAGATTTTTGGAAATGGAAATATTATGCCCTACTTTGAACTTTTTAATCATTGTCTATAGTAGTGTTTGAAAATGAAAGTGAATTGTATTTTCTTTTGGCTAAGAAGAAAGTTTGCCTTAAAGTTTGATTTCTGATGTATTTGGAGCTACCTCTGCCACCTTTGTTTTGGACATAAATCCATCACGCTTTCAAGATCTAGTAAGGTCACCCTAGGAAGCTTAGCATGCATTAATTGAGCAAAAATTTATTGAGTTACAACTATAAGCATGGCATTATATTAGCACTAGGTGACATTGGCAGTTTTATAAAAAAAAGGATGTGACTTTACCAAGGACAGGTGATGTTTATTTTAGAGAACTGTTCCAAAATGAGATTTTAAAACTATCTCAGCAAAGGGTGACAGTAAAGGATAAAGAAAACATTGTGCCAAGCCTTATTATAGAGGCTTTTCACATGGAATCTACATTTTCACACTAGCACTGAAAAGTGTATGTGATTATTCTCTTTTGCAGTATTATCTTTAATTGACACATAATAATTGTAAACATTTATGGGGTAGTGTGATATGCCAATACATATGTGCAATTCATAATGATCAAATCAGGAAAATTAGCAAATCCATACCTTCAAACATGTATTATTTCTTTATATTGAAAACATGCAAAATCCTCTCCCTAGCTATTTGAAAATATACAATAAATTGTTGTTAACTACAGCTGATCATTAAACAACACAGGGGTTAGTGATATTGACACCCACATGCTCAAAAATCCACATCTAACTTTTGACTCCCTTAAAACTTAACTAATAGCCTACTGTTTACTGGAAGCCCTACCAACAACACAAATAGTTGATTAACACAACAATCCCCAACCTTTTTGGCACCAGGCACCAGTTTTGTGGAAGACAATTTTTCCATGGCCTGGGGAGGGGGTGGTTTTGGGATGATTCAAGAGCATTACATTTATTGTGCACTTTATTTCTATTATTATTACATGGTAATATATAATGTAATAACTATACAACTCACCATAATGTAGAATTGGTGGAAGCCCTGAGCTTGTTTTTTTTTTTTTTTTTTTTTTTTTGCAACTAGATGGTCCCATCTGGGGGTGATGGGAGACAGTGACAGATTATCAGGCATTAGATTCTCATAAGGAGCATGCAACCTAGATCCGTTGTATGCACAGTTCACAATAGGGTTCATGTTCCTATGAGAAATTAATGCCACTGCTGGTTTTACAGGAGGTGGAGCTCAGGCAGTAATGCAAGTGATGGAGAGTGGCTATAAATACTGATGAAGTGGCTATAAATAAAGATGAAGGTTTGCTCACCTGCCTGCCACTCACCACCTGTTGTGTGGCCCAGTTCCTAACAGGCCACAGACCAGTACTGGTCTGTGACCTGGGGATTGAGGACCCCTAGATTGATGCATATTTTGTATGTTATATGTATTCTCATATACTGTATTCTTATAAGGAAATAAGCTAGAGAAAAAAATTATTAAAAAGCATGAGGAAGAGAAAATATATTTACTATTTATTAAGTGGAAGTGGGTCATCACAAAGGTTTTTATCTTCATTATCTTCACACTGAGTAGGCTGAGAAGGAAAAGGAAGAAGGGGGTTGGTTTTGCTGTCTCAGGGGTGGCAGAGGCAGAAGAAAATCCACGTCATTGGACCTGTGTAGTTCAAAACTATGTTCTTCAAGGGTCAACTGTACAGTGCTATAGAGCACTAGAACTTAGTCCTCTTATCTCTTATTCCTCTGATCTAGTGTACTTTTTGATCTGTTAACAAACTTCTACCTGTACTCTCCTAACCTGTCCCCCAGATTCTGCTAACCACTATTCCACTCTCTACTTCTACAAGGATGACTTTTGTAGCTTCTGCAAATGAGTGAAAACATGTGGTATTAATCTTTCTCTGCCTGGTTTATTTCACTTAACATAATATTCTCCAGACTCATGTATGTTGCCATGAATGACAAAATTTCATTCTTTTTATGGCCAAATAGTATTTCATTGCTTATACCACATTTTCTTCATTAATTCATTGTTGATAGACACTTAGGTTGAGTCCGTATCTTGACTATTGTGAATAATGCTGCAATGAACATGGGAGTGCCGCTATCTCTTTGACATACTCAGTTTCTTGCCTTCAAATATATACGCGCAGTAGTAGAATTGCTGACAGATACGGTAGTTCTATTTTTAATCTTTTGAGGAACCTCCATACTGTTTTTCATAATTCCTGTACTAATTATATCCCTATCAACAGTGTATAAGAGTTCCCCTTTCTTTATATCCTCATTAGTATTTTAATTTTTTGTTTTTTTATGATAGCCATTCTAACCAGGTGGAGATGATATTTCATTATGGTTTTAATTTGCAATTCCCAGATGATTAGTTATGCTGAGTATTGTTTCATATACTTGCTGGCCATTTGTATGTCTTTCTTTGACAAATGTCTATTCCGACCATTTTTCCATTTTTAAAATTTAATTATTTATTTTTTGTTGTTGTTGAGGTGTTTGAGTTTCTTGTATTTTTAAATATTATTCCCCTGTCAGATGAGTACTTTGAAAATATTTTCTCCCATTCTGCAGGTTTTGTCTTCACTCTTGTTTATTCTCTTTGCTGTGTTGAAGCTTTTTAGTATGATATAATCTCACTTGTCTATTTTTAGGTTTGTTGCCTGTGCTTTTGACGTCTTTTCCATAAACTTTTTGCCTAGATTAATGTCCTGAAGCATTTCCCCTATGTTTTCTTCCACTTGCTTCATAGTTTCATGTCTTACATTCAATTGTTTAATCCATTTTGTGTTAATTTTTATATATGGTGAGAGACAGTAGCCTAGTTCTATTCTTCTGCATACAGATATCCAGCTTTCAGTACAATTTATTGAAGAGGCTAACTTTTCTCCAATAAATGTTTTGGCACCTTTGTTGAAAATCAGTTGGCTGTAAATGCATGGATTTTTTTCTGGGTTCTCTAGTTTGTTCCATTTGTCTGTCTTTTTTTATACCAGTGTCATGCTATTTTGGTTAATATAGCTTTGTAGTATATTCTGAAGTCAGGTGGTGTGATGCCTAGAGCTTTGTTCTTTTTTTGCTTAGGAATGCTTTGGCTACTCAGGGTCTTTTGTGATTCGATACAAATTTTGGCTTATTTTTTCTATTTTTATGGAGAATATTATTGGTATTTTGATAGAGATCGCATTGACTCCATAGATTTCTTTTAGTGCTATGGTCATTTTTTCACAATATTAATTCTTCCAATCAATGAACATGGGATGTTTTTGCATTTTTTGGTGTCCTCTTCAATTTTTTTTTATCAGTGTTTTATAGTTTTTCTTGTAGAGGTTTTTCATCTCCTTGGATAAATATATTTCTAGGGTTTTTTTTTTTTTGTAGCTATTGCAAACAGGACTGCTTTCTTGATTTATTTTTTAGTTAGTTTGCCATTGGTGTTTAGAAATGCTACTGATTGATTTGTTTTGATTTTGTATCCTTACGATATCCATCTCTTTGTTGAATTTTTATTTAAATCATAAATTGTTTTTCTGATTCTGTTGAATTGCTTATCTGTATTATCTAATATATTTTTGAGTTTCCTTAACAGCATTATTTTAAATTTGTCTTTGGGCAATTTGTAAATTTCCTTTTCCTTGGGACTGTTACTGTAGAATTACTGTATTTCTTTGGAGGTGTCATGTTTCTTCCATTTTCATGTTTCTTGTTTTCTTACACTGAGATCTGTGCATCTGGGGGAACAGTTTTTTTCCCCAAATTTTTTAGAATAGCTTTTGTAGGGAAAGACATATCCTGTAGATGGGCTCTAGGGTGTTAATTGGATAGGGTGTGTTGGCTTTTGTTCTGGGTGTACCCAGTAGTATAGTTTAGTTTTGTCAGCTATAATCCATGTTAGCAATGTTTGCAAGCACCTTAGTGGCCTAGGTTACAGGAGTTTGTGGAGGTGGTGTTTTAGCTTAGCTTGGGATAAGCTTGCCAGGCTGGTCTTCAGGCCAGGGGCACATGCCTGCATGTGGTGGATCAGCAAACTGGGGGACTGGTTCATTGGGAGCAGGGCTGCCAGGCTGTTTCTCTGGCTGGAGGCATAGACATACAGTGGTTCAGCAGCTTGGGGGTTGAGCTGCCAGGGGTGGGTTCCTTGGCTCTTTCTTGCTAAGTGGCTTTTGTCTTGAATTGTTTGAAAAATGTAATTCAAAGTTGGATGGAAGCAGACTGGCTCCACTGGGCACCCAAGAGATTCAGACGGATCCAAATGAAGAGAATACAATTCTTATTCTCACTTTTTATGCGTGGAGATCAATAGATGTTAATATTTTCAAGCTCATGCCTTTTGTCAGGGCAGATCCAGGAATCAAAGCTGGCTCCATTTTAGCCTAAAGGCCCTCTTAATTACCCTACAACATGCTGCCTCCGTTTACAAGTCCTTTCTCCTTCATAACATGTTTTCCCATACAATGTTCTGTGATCTTTGCAACATGCTCAAGGACTAGATATTGTTAGGAATTCCATTTTATAATTGGAAAGTGAGACTGAGAGAGGTAAATTATCGTTGTATGTCACAAAACTGTAAGTAGACGTTCTGCATGCATAACGAGAATTTCCTGAGCTGTGTCGACGCATAAGAGGCTGTCTTGTTCCTGTACTGATTTCTAGAGCCATTTGAACCCTGAACCTTGAGGCACTACACCATACATGGCTGTATCACCTGGAGCCTCCCACATACCCTAAAGAGTTTATGAGATGCTTTGAGGGCCAGAGTCTAGCTAACCTCCTGAAGCAGGCATGAGAGGATATTTACACCAATGAGAAGGCTTTATACTTAAGAAGATCTATAGAGGGCCATGCAGTCCAAGTGTGGGATGCAGAGACTAAATTTCAGTGGATCCAAGCCAGGCTCTGGGACCAAAGTACCTGGGTGGAACTCCAGCTCTGGTACTTTCTGTCTGTGTGGTTTTGATGTGATATTTTATTCTTCTCTGCTCAATTTTCTCATTTTTATATTGGAGTAATAATTGCCTACCTATTAAAAAATTGAATGTCAATCTGTGTAAACTTCTAAGAACACTGCTTAACATGTGATAAATGACCAACGGCAATAAACTCTTTTGATGCTAGAATTTATCAGTGGATATCTGGAACCCTGTGTTGAGAATGATTCTGACTGTGAGTTCAGCAATAAAAATGCTGGGAACAATTGTGATTCTTGCGCAACATGCAGTTAATACTGGCCATTCGTGGACTAGTCAAGTTGTTTCTTTCACGGACGAGGAAGATGGGTCCAGGCAGAGAGATGACTGTCTCTTCTGGTATGCTGCTACTTGATAGCAGAGGAGGGCCTAGTAACCCATCCTTTAGGTGATCCAGTTCAATTGTCTTTCATCTGCATTTCACAATTTGCTCTACCTGTGGCAGATCCATTACTGTCATGTGGCTCAGTGATCAACAGGATATCAGCATGAATTTGGGAAGCCTTCTTAAACTTACAAGATACATTTTATCATTTCTGATAAACAGAGTTTGGGATGATGGCTTACAATCATAGCTGAGACCATTTGCTGCTCCATAATTTCTATTTTTCCTTTTCTTCTCAATGAACATAATCCCCCATTTATTTCAGGTAGCAATGTCTTAACTAAACAGCAACATTTTCTCACCTCTTCCAGCTGAGTGTGAGGGATGTCATTAGTTGGGGCTTTCAGTAACTTTTCTCCAAGGCCCTAACCTAGCTGGGACATGTAATATTTTGCCCTTACCTCTTCTTCCTATCTAAGATGTTGCTGAAATGGCTGAAGCTCCAGTAGCCATCTTGTATTATGAGGCAGATTAGAAGATAAAAGCCACATTCTAAGGACAGAAGGTGCCAGTATATAGACGAAATTGTGGAGCTGGCCCACTAGCACTTGCCCTGGACTTGCTGCCTCCAGACTTTGTTTATATGAGGAAGAAATTAATCTCTGAAAGTAATTATTTGGATTTTCTGTGTCTTAAAGCTGAATACAATTGTTACTGAATATTTTAGCCTAGGAAAATTCTCAGAGTAAGTCTTCTGTCTTCTCTTTGACTTCATTCAGAAACACAGAAACTGTGTACTGAATGTGATCTACAACCCAGGAAACCCCACAAAGCATATACGCAAACCATTGTCATTTGGTAATCTCATATTACCATGTATCTTTCCTGTCTCTGGGCCCAGGTTCTTTCTCCTGGACGATGCAGACAATCATTACTAGCAAGCAGGGTTGATAGGAATTTTAACTGAGAAAAAAAAATCTTTATGATAAAATATAACTATTCTGATATCTATGTTATAAATATTTTCACCATCTAACCTGTGAGAATGCAAGCACAAGGCAGGAATGAAGCTGGTGAAGTTTACACAACTAGGAGATGTTAGTACTAGAATCTAGCCTGCTCCAGACCAGCTGCCCCCAAACTTTCTTAATCCTCAACAAACCTAGATTCTTGAATCCCAGACTTCACATTGTAAGGATATTTCTCAGACATCTCCGTGAGAGCCTGCAAAAGCATAAAAAAGCCTAACAGAAATGTCAGAATATCCCGAAGCTATCACATTTGTATTTGATTCAACACTAAAGAATCCTCTGAAGTCCATATTTAGGACACATCGAGTTTCTTCACACAGCTCCCGCTTCCCACTGCTTCCCACTGTTCCTGAAGAGACACAGATGAACAATTTTTTCCCTCTCGCCTCTTCTAAGAATGCCACTCATTCCTCCTATGACAGCGTGCACAGTCGAGGTTGACTTTTTAATTTTAGCAACTGTGTTTGAGGCAAAGTTGGACTTTCCAGTGTCATGAATGGGATCAGATCTTGGGGAAGGAAAATGTTGACATTTTCTAAGTGATTCTCTCTGTGGCTGGAAACGTAGGATGGAGTGCAGAAGATAATTTGATTTGTGGAAGTGGACTTTGGTCATGATCTTAAGTTGTCTAGACAACACACATCTGGCTTATATGTTGCGTGTTATATTTCTCTTGGCACCTTCAAGCCCTTGTCATAGTTTCCATCATGGTACTCGGTCCATCTGTGGAGCTGCAATGTATAGTTTGGTACAGAAGCGGGGTTATAGGTTATGCACTTGGAAGGAGTGAATTTAGGAACCTGCCTGTGCTCACTCTAGCACTCAGACTACACTGGAATTATTGGGTCACAAAGAAAATATAAGGGTGAGAGATCTCATGTAATCTCTTTATTTTACACAGAAGTTAACAGTCAAGTAGGGAGATTAGTGTCTTGCTGTAGAGGCAGAACTGGTCTTCAAGACCAGTGTTCCTACTCCTGATCTTATGACCTTTCCAAATGACTTCTGAGTATCCTGTAGATATTACCTTATTTACTCCTTAAAATAACCCTAAATGGGATTAACCCATTTATGAATGAGCAAGTTAGGGCTTAGAACTTTGATTAAATTGTTTAAGATCTTACAAGTACATTGTGGAACTGGAGTTCAGCCCTAAGTACACCAACCCTCCTAACTTTGTTGATCATCTCACTAAATTTCCATGGCTAACTCAAGATGAATTTACAGTGACATTTTGTGCTTGGTTACAGAGTTGGACTTCATGCTTCATTTGACATGCTTTATGTTGCCATGAGCCTTGATGACTAGATTTAAAGTCCTGGGGATAACTGATGTTGTAAGATTCTCACCCTCACATCCTGGTTTCCTCACATGGCCTCGGGCTCAGAGGTAGGCAGAACCCCATGGCTGTAGGTCATGATGTCTAGGGCAACCCCAGTGCCTCCCTCTGTTGTAGTGCTGGGGTACAGCTCAACCTTTAGCCTGCGTACATGTCAACACCAGGCATCATCACAGCCAGAAAAACACCCTGGATGAGAAGAGAAATGGTTATTCTAGACAGAGAAACAATATTATGGATTTTATCAACATGTAATTGTTTGCCAATCCAATATACTCTCCTTCCATGGGTCTCATCTTGTTGAAGGCTCCAGGCACCAGACACATTGCTAAGTATGGTTCATATATCCATTAAATTTAGTATTTTTAGTCTCATACTAGGCATATACAGGCAGTATTATTGTGTCAATTTTTTTTGGATGAGGAAACCAGATTTTTAAAGGGGAAAATGGAATACTCAAGGCTGCTGCTTTAAATTTAAGTAAAGTTTGGCAGTTTGTTTCTTTATTGTCTACTTCCATGTCTGCATTTGTAAATGGCTAGTTTATGCATTTTTCTCCAGTTTTCCTTGTGATGTGTTGCTCTTTCTTACATAATTTAAAAAATAATTTTCAACTTTTATTTTAGATATGGGGGTACATGTGCAAGTTTGTTATTAAATACATGGTTATATTGCATGATGCTAAGGTTTGGAGTACAGATCCAATCACTTAGGTAATGAGCATAGTACCCAACAGGTAGTTTTCCAACCCAGGTGCCCCTCTTCCCATGCTCCAGTAGTTTGCAGTTATCTATTGTTCCTACGGTAATGTCCATCTCACACAATTTTGTAAGAGATTTTAATGAACCAAGGACATCCACCTTTGTCTCTGGGTGGGGTGTGCTGCTCAACTTTCCCAGAGTTTGGCATTTGTCCTTTATCTTTCTTTATAGTGGGATTGATACCCAGGGTATTAGTAGCATCCTCAGAATCAGGACATATAGGTGGACTCAGTTTCATGGAGCAATCAAGGGAATGATCCAGTGATGCATGTTTGTTTGTGTGGCATGCACAACTATTTCAACAGCCACTGTTTTCGACATTAGCATTTGGCAGGGAGACAAAAAATGAACTTTTGATTAATTTAGAAGAATTTGCCTGTCTCCTCCGGGATTTGTGAGGTTCAGTCTTCATACATACTTTCATATCCCTCCTTTGCTATGTCTAACCCCGATTCTTTACCACATATTGGGGAAGATGCTCTGTTTTGGTTACTTCCTTAATCCAGCTTGTGTGTCATTCTTTCCACTCTTAAATGAAGACAGTCATATAGCCTGCTTTTTTGGTGATATCGGGGTCATTTTAGCATTGTTATTATAATCATTTTTATTTTCATTACCTGAACCCTTAAAAACCATAGTCAATGTTTACATTGCAAAAAGCAAACTAGCGCTGTGTCCATAGAAACCACAACATAAAAGCAAAGATAGGCTGTTGAGGATGGCAACACACTTAAACTACAGACTTAAGTCCCATCACAGGAGTGATGCAACGATGGAAAGTCCGTTTTTGGAGACCACAAAACATGGTTGCCAACTTCAGCAGCAAGTGGAAAAAAACTGTTGAAGGCAGATAATCTATGCCATTGACTCGACACTAAAATTAACACTGCTTTCAACCCCTATTTTGGGAGCTTCTTCTAAAGGGTGTTGTACTTTAACCCCTATTTTCTGCATTATTTGTTGAAAACAGGACTTTTCTCAGGCAGGGAAGTGGAAAGACTTGGGATGTGAAACTTTCAGTGATAAAACTGGGACAGCTCAGGCAAACCAGGACAGTAAATCCTCCCGGCTAACAGGACAGCCAGCACCAACCACCAAGCATGAGATGAGCTCTCAGAGCTGTGCTGCCCAAGTCAAGGCTTTCAGGACTGCACCATCAGGAATATGTGACAATAACTGGATCCCAAGCCAGATCTGCCAGGCTGAGCCTAATCAATCCATAGAACTGTGAGATTTGGCTATTAATTGTTGCTGTAGGTATTAAGTTTTGGGATAATTCATTAACAAGCAGTAGGTACACATAGGAAGAGGATTCTAGGAACAGAAATTGTCTTGTTATGACAAGCATCACACAAGAGTATGAGCCATTGCTTTGCAGAGAGCAAATCTGGATGCACACAAATTAGATGCTTTCTTGATATGGCAGCTCTTGAGTTCTGAGACATGACCACATTCACTCAAGACCAGTCTTTTGAAGGACACAGAGAGTAACTAGTTGTATGCTGTGAACACTTGCAGTAGCATAGCCACAGCAAAACTCCTCTGTTGTACAAAAGGCATAGAGTGGAAAGTGGGTAAAAGCATTTTTAATGACATTTTTGAAGAAATAAAATCAGGCAATGGCAGAGCTCCAAGTTAGGTGATACAGGCAAGTCATCAATGAATTCATATGCATATTTAGTTATATGAACAATGGGTGCCAAGTGCCTGCTCTGGATTAGGCATTGCATCTGCTGTTGAGGATGAAAAGAAACTTAAAACAAAATTCCCTTCCCCTGGGGAACTGTTAGTACAGCCAAGAAAGAGGACGTAAATAAACACTTGCCATACTGTGAGCTTAACCCACAGGATGTGCGGAAGCCAGGAAGAGCATGGGCTAATGCACAAGCCCCCTGTCCTTCAGCTTTGCGATGGCATCCCCGTTGCTCAATCTCTGGGTGTCAGCAAAGTGGAATCAGCCTGCTGATCTTTTAGGACCATTTGATGATGAAATGAGACAATTTATAGGAAATCTTTCAAGGCTGTGCTTTGGAAACTCTAGATTCATAAATGTAAGTCACCTTCCCCTCTTCCTACATTTTATTAAAGTTTCAAAGTCAATTTCGCCACATCAGATGTTGGGAGTGAATGTATGTAAGATGCCCTTTGGTGGGTGCAGTGGCTCATGCCTCTAGTCCCAGCATTTTTGGAAGTAGAGAAGGAGGTATTGCTTAAGCCCAGTACTTTGAGACCAGCCTGGGCAATATAGCAAGACCTCATCTCTTATAAAACATGTAAAAATTGGCTGGTTGTGGTCGAATTAGCCTGTAGTTCCAGCTACTTGGGAGGCTGAAATGGGAGGAGCACCAGAGTGTGGGAGGTGGAGGATGCAGTAAGCTATGATCATTTCCCTGCAATCCAGCCTGGGCGACAGAGTAAAACCCTATGTAAAAAAAAAAAAAAGCTGACCTTTGTCTCATGGTGTGTGGGAATGAGGCCCATATACCATTTCCTTTTTGATGACTCACATGAACATCAACAATGGAAAGCTCTAAGGATTTCTGTAATTTTAAAAAAGAACAATTTAAGGCTGTTTCACCTAGCATTTCTGGAATTTGTTTTACCATTGCATTCTTTTCTCAGGAAACACCTTTTAACTGCCCATGACGTACATTTTGTAAAAAGCTACTATCCCTGATAGCCTACTTGAGGGAATAAAAATATTTTCACTAATGCTTAGGCAGTTCCTAGAAAGATCAGTTAAGAATGGCTAAAGATCTGGTGAGGGCTGACGCACTGTGGACATGACGCAGACGATTGCAGCTGTAGAAGAGAGACTATCTAAAACAGACATGAAGGAACATCAATGCTTAAAACTTTTGGCTTCATGGCTGGGCGTGGTGGCTCACGCCTATAAGCCCAGCACTTTGGGAGGCCAAAGTAGGCGGATCACGAGGGAAGTAAGGAGATCGAGACCATCCTGGCCAACATGGTGAAAACCCGTCTCTACTAAAAATACAAAAATTAGCTGGGCAGGGCGGCATGTGCCTGTAATCACAGCTGCTCGGGAGGCTGAGGCAGGAGAATCACTTGAATCCGGGAGGCAGAGGCTGCAGTGAGCCAAGATTGCCCCACTGTACTCCAGCCTGGCAACAGAGCTAGACTCCGTCTCAAAAAAAAAAAAAAAAAAAAGAAAAGAAAACCAACCAAACAACACTTTTGGCTTTACATAAAACATTGTTTCTAGGGTTCAAGGCTTCACTATCTTGAGTCAGGGGCTATTTTAGACAATAACTTAGAAAATTAGGAATAGAGCGCTCTTTCTGCATTCCATTTTGTTCGCTGTCTAAAGCAACCATGCAGCATCTGATGCGTTCATATTGCAAGTGAGACAGCAGAAGGAATCTCCCATCAGCACTATTTTCAACACCAGAAATGAAATAAAACACTACAGCAATAACTAAACGAACTACAGTCCAAAAGAAGAGGAAATAAGGTTATTATTACTTGCAGATGATATCGTGGTTCTCTGGAAAACGGTGGAGAAAAATTAGAAAACTACTACAACTAATAATTGAATGCAGTAAAATGTGGTTAGTTAAAAATAAATATACAAAGAAATAACTTTTTAAAGTAGAAGTCATAAACCTATAAAATAAGGAAATCAAATTATTCTTTTCACAGTAGCAGAGAAGTATAAAATAGGTAAATATAAATTTCGTATATATGAGGCCTATATGAAAAAAAAAAAACCTAAAACATGTACTAAGTCCCTTAAAATAGCCAGCACTTCTGGATGAAAGGGTTGGGTTCTTGGCCAAGGTGTGAGAATGGAGGGAAGCAGAGCATGTGGACAGGAGCCAGCGCTGGGTGTGCTCATGGGTGTGTGACCAGGAAGCCAGTGTGGCCCCAGGAAAGAATTCCAACAGGTGCCCTCATCAGTTAGGGTCTCCTAAGCCAGAGGGTGGGAGGGTATTTTTTCTCTCTCAGTGTGAAGAGTAGTATAGTGTGGTTATCACAGGGAATTAGCATTCAATTTTCTTTTAGAGGATTGCGCTAATTTGAGTGTGGGAATCACTGGCAGGGAGATGCCAGAGCGGACACAGGGAGAACTTACCAGAAGGCAGTCCAGGAGCCCAGGTGGGACAAGGGTGGTGGCCTTTCCCTGGGTGCTGGCTTGCAGGGGTGAGAGTGCTCACACAAAAAGGCAAAGTGTGTCACAGTGGCATGGGGAAACAGCTAACCTTTGCACATTTATTTATTTATGTTAATATTACACCATGTACAACATTACACTTTATACACTCCAAATGGATGGAAGATTTCAAGGTTAGCCCTGGAGCTAACCTCTGTCAAGTATAAGGGCATGCTGAGAAGATTCTAGGAAAGATACTTAGAGAGGGGGCAGGCTTATCCTGCTTCTTCACTTGCCCACTCTACTCCATTTCCTCCTGCTGATGTCGTGGAAGGTGGATGTGATGGCTGGAGCTCTGCCTGCTGTGTTTGCTTATGAGGGACTCCTACATGTGGAAGCCACAGGCTGGAGATAGTGGTCAGGAAGATAGATGCCTGGGCCCTGAAACTGCCGTCTGAGCACTCAACTGCCTTCTCTCAGAATTCCTTCCCTCAACCAATAATTAAATTTCTGTCTTGGTTGAACCACCCATATTTTAGTTTTTTCTGTCACTCACAGGAAAAAAAAGATTATTGACTGATATAGTGGGTAATTAGTTTTAGGTGATTTTATATATCAATAGCCAAAAAGAAAAACTACTTTTTTCTAAATCCCAAGCAAAGGACATGCCAAAAAAATTCAGAGTTGTAAATAGACAAAAATATAAAATATATTCAATCCCATTCTTAGCTAAAAAATTCTACTCACAGAAAAAATATTTTTTAATCAAGCATATAAATACATGTTTAACTGATAACTTCAAGATTAGAAAGAATGCAGGATTATTGTTAAGAGAGCATTTTGTTATAAACTCCTAAGAGGGCAACTTTCAACACCGAACTTCCTCAGAAATTGTTTTCTTTTTCATTCAATAATGTTATATCTGTCGTATATCCTAAAGATATAAAGTAATCCCTTTTATCTGCAGCAGATATGTTCTCAGATCCCCAGTGGATGCCTGAAAGGCTTATATATACTAAGTTTTTTTCCTATACATACATACCTGTGATAAAGTTTAATTTATAAATTAGGTACACTAAGATATTAACAAAAATAATAATAAAATAGAATAATTATAACAATACACTATAATAAAAATTATGTGAATGTGGTCTCTCTCAAAATATTTTGTATGTAATATTTTTGACTGTAGTTGATCATGAGTGACTGAAACCACAGAAAGCAAACTGTGGATAAAGGGAGAGAGACTACTGTAATATTTATGAACCTACCTGTGACAGCATTATTTAAGTGGAAGAACTAGAAATAAATGCAATGTTTAACATTGAAAATTAATTAAATATTTGGTTCCTCTGTTCAATGAAATATGATGTTGCTATTACACATATTGTAGAAAAAATATTAGTGAAATAGAAAGGTTTTCAAAATATGTTTTGGAGGTGGAAATGAAGATGAAAAACATAAGGTTTTCATTTTTGTAACTTCTGTTAAAATATAACTAAAATTTTCCTAATCTCTTCTTTTATATTCTATGCCATAGTAGTTCTCTGATTCTTTCTCTCTCTCTCATCTCTTCCCCTTTCATATCCCAAATTACTGAACTATTTGTAATATGTAATTTCTATATTAATTGTTTCTACCTCCCTGTAGTTTATTCTTGCTAGCCCAGTGAAACCTGACCTTTGTTCCTGACCTTTTGGTAAAAATTTCCCTGTTCTCAGGAGACTTCTGAGAGAGAAATTTTTTTTCCCCACTTCTCTTTCTTACCCAACTATCTTCTGAAATCTCTGGTTATGTGTTCATCCCTGAACTTGGGCTAACCCTGTCTGCCAGTTGCAGATAATCTCTGCCTTGGATCATGCTGGCTACTCCTCCTGGGATGTCTTCTTTTACTCCAACTCAGTTTAAATGAAGATCATCTTGTTTGGAGATATTTAGATTTGGATGACTCTTGCAGATGTGAGTGGGAGGGGATTAGATTTCAGGCTTGCCCCACGGGAAGACAAGCAAGATGGCAAAGATGATGAGTTCAGTTTTTTGGATGGAGATCTCAAGAGAAGTGTCCACAGGCAACATGAATTATGGCTCTTGAGCTCTGGCAAAAGGTCAAAACTAAAGATATAGGTCAGTTATAAGTTATGGAGAAGTTATAGCAAACAGAGGGAATGAGTTCATCTGGAGAGAGACCCAAAAGAGAAGAAGGGTGAGAAGAACAGAACATGAAGAACTAGTCTATCAAGGATCAAGCTGGACAGAAGGATAGAAAAACAGAAAAGGAGAATTGCAAGAGTGCTGTCTTGTGGTGAAGGAAAATAAGGAAAGATACTGAGACAGAGAGACGGATCTACTCTGTCAGAGGCTGAGAAGCATGAGGTTGCAGAGAGAACGCTGGGTGTGCCAACTTTCAAAGGCAAATATAGGATGCTTCGTGCTGCTCGAAACCACTCTGAATTTCTAAAGAGTACGTGTTGTGGCCGGGCGCGGTGGCTCACGCCTGTAATCCCAGCACTTTGGGAGGCCGAGGTGGGTGGATCAAGAGGTCAGGAGATTGAGACCATCCTGGCTAACACGGTGAAACCCCGTCTCTACTAAAAATACAAAAACGAAAAAATTAGCCAGGCGTGGTGGCGGGCGCCTGTAGTCCCAGCTACTCGGGAGGCTGAGGCAGGAGAATGGCGTGAACCTGGGAGGCCGAGCTTGCAGTGAGCTGAGATCGCTCCACTGCACTCCAGCCTGGGAGACAGAGCGAGAATCCGTCCCCCTCCACCAAAAAAAAAAAAAAAAAAGAGTACATGTTGTTTGTTTGGTGCATGCTGTAGATGCCAAAAAGCTAAAATGTACAGTTTAAGCATCTTGTGTGACAATTGATAAATAAATTTCATAAGTTTTGAGGAATTTTTGGCAAATGTTCCCGCTATTTCATCTACACAAGTAGTAGCACCAAATTTGTATTATATGATTGAAAACATCTGAGCCGTAAAGTCCAGTGTAGAATAACAGGCATTCAAAGTAAAGTATTAATTTGTATTCTTATGGAAACTAGAGTTTACCGTACATTTTCTGCGTTTTAAAAGTAGAAACCAAAATTTGCCATCTTGACTTCGATTGGTACCAGCGAGGGAAACCTTTCAAAGTCTACACAGAAAATCTGACCCAGGTGTTTGCTATTTTTGAGACATTGGACAAGCTACCTGTAAGTCAGTTTTATTGTCTGTAAAATGGGGATAAAAAATTATCTCCTGCCGACATAATTTTTTTTTTTTTTTTAAATAAAATGAGCCAGTGAGGATGAAAGAGCACTGCAAGATGTTCTCCCAGGAATTCTTGCATTCTAGGAAAATCAGAACATTTCTGGTAATAGAATTTTTGACATTTTGAAGGAAGATATTTTAGGATATATGCAAAAAGAACAATTTCTCTTCTCTAATTACTTCATGGATTCTTTTTTTTTTTTTTTTTGCATTGAGATTTTGCTTGAATATCAATAGACAAGAGAAGCAGGTGGTTCAGGCACTTGTCTAGTGAGTGGAACGCTAACAAGAAGCAAGGAGCCGGCAGGACGCTCCCCTGTGCAATTGGTCAGGAGCCTGCTTGGCTGGTGCCAAGGATTTGTTCTCAGTGACAAGACAAATACAGAAATGGAAAGTGGTTATAAACTTCTATAGCAATTTGGCACTTTATCTTATAAAAAGTAAATATCAATCTACATCAAATAAGAAATTAAAAACAGAAACAATTGGGTACTAGGCTGCTAAGCTTAGTGCCCAGGTGACAAAATAATCTGTACAACAAACCTGCATGACACAGGTTTACCTATGTAGCAAACCTTAACATGTACCCCTGAAACTAAAATAAAATTTTTTTAAATAAAGAAAACAAAACAAAACAAAACAAAAATACATCTGTTTCTTCATCACAGATAATTTGAGAAGCACTAGTGTAAGGAAAAAAGAATAATAAATAATATCTACATTAAAACCCACCAGAAAACATACAGTGAGATACCTTTTTGGACATTAAAGAAATTTGAGGCTGGGCGCAGTGGCTCATGCCTGTAATCCCAGCACTTTGGAAGGCTGAGGAGGGCGGATCACAAGGTCCAGGAGATCAAGACCATCCTGGCTAACATGGTGAAACCCCGTCTCTACTAAAAATACAAAAAATTAGCCAGGCGTGGTGGCAGGCGCCTGTAGTCCCAGCTACTCCAGAGGCTGAGGCAGGAGAATGGCGTGAACTCGGGAGGCAGAGCTTGCAGTGAGTCGAGATCGCGCCACCGCACTCCAGCCTGGGCGAGAGAGTAAGACTCCGTCTCACAAAAACAAAAACAAAAAATTTGAAAAATCACACATATATTCCTAATGAACTTGACTATATTATATATATATATGTTTATTTAGAAGTATTACATTGAATTAAGTGTTAAATTTATTTTTTTAAATTATACTTTTTAAAAAAATGTTCTTAGTCAGAACATTAAGAAGGATAGATAAAGGGCAATTACAAATTTGAGTACAGAAATAGTAAAATGCCCAGAAACAGACTGGTAAAGGCTATGGAGTGATTAATCTCACAAAAAGAAGCAGAATTTATTAATGTAAATAACAAAGTATTGCTGATACTTAAATAATTATGAGTTATATTGAAGAATTGTTTTGTATTTTAAAATAGCAAAACCCACAACAAAACTGTGTGATAAAGTTGTGGTGAGATTTGTACATTTTAGCAAGCCTTGATATTTTTAGCTCATATGCTTTTTTGATAAGTAAAAATAAAAAAAATTTAAAAACAATTTCTCTACTGCTTAAATTCTGATATACATCTCCTACTGTGTGGTAAGATATGAGTTTAGAGTCATTGTATTTTTTTAGTAGTTGCACTAATAAGAAGTTTTCATTAAGCTTTACTTTCTAAAAATTATATTAAAATTGATATTTATTATCTAATCATAAATTATATCAAATATGCGTTTTAAATTTTATTTTTCCCTTTAAACATAAAGACACACACTCAATTCATTGTGCTAGATAAATTACCAGTGCGACACAAATTAAGAAATGCAATTCAAAGAATTTTGCATACACGGAGTCCTGAAAGTGTTAATAACTTTCAATGCAAAGATAATTAATTTTATGAAAGTAATAGAAGACCAAAAATAGGTATAAAACCATTATTTATTACGTAAGTATCTTCCTTTTTCTGAATCACCCATGATTATTTTCTCCAACAAGCAAAAGCTGACTGCATACTTCAAGATCTGTCTCAAATCTCCCCAGCCTCTTTTCTAAAACCTCCCTAGCCTCTCAGGACAGGCAGGCTGCTCCTGTACTTTGTGCATTCTATTTTTAGTAAGAGGCCTATTTTGTCAGTTTTGTCTGAATATGTATTTGCCAACCCCCAGACTTTCAGTCGCTTATTTATTTATTTGATCTCTTTTCTTGTATTTCCCTTTTCCTTTTATTTCCTTTCTTTTTCCCTTTCCTCTTCCCTTCCTTTGCTTACTTCTTTTTTTTCCTTTAATTCCCATTCACTATTGCCATGACTGTCAAATAGTAGGTTGATACTTTAAAATATTCTTAATAAATTGTTCTACACATCTGAAGGACCTATACAAATACAGTATTATAAGATGTGATACTCAGGCCCAGTAAAAGATTCAAACAAAACTGAAAATGGTCAATTACATCTGAGCAGGAGACTTCATTTTTTTGTTTATCTGTGTTCATTTATCTGTGTTTAAATTTCTAAAACCAAGTTATACAATTAAACATGAAGAAATTTCTGTTTTTAAAAAACATTCAAGCACAAGTTTGCTGTCGCTTTTGTTGTTATTTGCTTGAGACACACATACAATGTACTGGAGATATTAAAATAACGGTTGTGCTAAACTGGCATTTGAATGTACATAGACACAACTCCTGTTAATGTGTTCTTAAATGGAAGGCTATGTGTACCCAGAATCTATTGCACTAGCCTAGAATGCTACCCAGAGCAATTATTTAGGTGACAGGGCCCTTGAGGTTTTCTAAAGTCACATGGCGTTCATTACCTTCCCTGTGTAACCTCACAGAAAAGCCCGTAGAAATAGAGACGCTGAGGCATGAAGTTCTGTGTTCCTCACTGGTGTTCGTTTGTTTGTTTGTTTGTTTGTTTTTTGAGACGGAGTCTCGCCCTGTGGCCCAAGCTGGAGAGCAATGGCGCCATCTCTGCTCACAGTAACCTCCCCCTCCTGGGTTCAAGTGATTCTCCTGACTCAGTCTCCTGAGTAGTTGGGATTACAGGTGCACGCCATCACACCCCGCTAATTTTTTTTTTTTTTTTTTTTTTTTGTATCTTTAGCGCAGACACGGGGTTTCACCATGTTGGTCAGGCTGGTCTCAAAACTCCTGACCTCAGGTGATCTGCCTGCCTTGGCCTCCCAAAGTGCTGGGATTACAAGCATGAGCCACTGCGCCTGGCCCCATGGTTTAAATATACCACATTTTCTTTATCCACTTGTTGGCTGTTGGGCATTTAGGCTGGTTCTATGTTTTTGCAATTGTAAATTGTGCTGCTATAAACATGCCTGTGCATGTGTATTTTTCATATGACTTATTTTCCTTTGGGTAGATACCCAGTAGTGGCATTGCTGAATCAAATGGTAGTTCTACTTTTAGTTCTTTAAGGACTCTCTAGTTTTTCCATAGTGCGTGCACTATTTTACATTCTCACCAGCAGTGTAAAAAGTGTTCCATTTTCACCACATCCATGTCAACATTTATTATTTTTTGATTTTTTAATTATGGCCATTCTTGCAGGGGTATCTCATTGTTTTAATTTGCATTTCCCTGACAGTGATGTTGAGCATTTTTTTACACATTTGTTGGCTGTTTGTGTATCTTCTTTTGGAATTGTCTATTCATGTCCTTTGCCCACTTTTTTTTTTTTCAAGATGGAGTTTCACTCTTGTTGCCCAGGCTGGAGTGCAATGGCACCATCTCGGCTTACTGCAACCTCCGCCTCCCAGGTTCAAGCAATTCTCCTGCCTCAGCCTCCCAAGTAGCTGGGATTACAGGCATGCGCCACCATACCCAGCTAATTTTGTATTTTTGGTAGAGACAGGGATTCACCATGTTGGCCAGGCTGGTCTTGAACTCCTGACCTCAGGTGATCCACCCGCTTTGGCCTCCCAAAGTTCTGGGATTACAGGTGTGAGCCACCATGCCCGGCCCCTTTGCCCACTTTTTGATGGGATTATTTGTTTTTACTTTTGCTGATTTGTTTGAGTTCCTTGTAGATTCTGGATATTATCTTTTGTTGGATGCATAGTTTGTGAAGATTTTGTCCTAATCTGTGGGTTGACTGTTTATTCTGTTGATTATCTCTTGCTGTGTAGATGCTTTTTATTTTGTTACATTTACATTTGGATTCTTGGTCATAAATTCTTTGCCTAATCCAATGTCTAGAAGAGTTTTTCCAATGTTATCTTCTAAAATTTTTATGGTTGCAGGTCTTGGGTTTAAGTCTTTGATCCATCTTGAGTTGATTTCTGTTTAAGGTGAGTGATAAGGACCCAGTTTTTTCTCCTATATGTGGCTAGCCAATTATTTCAGCACTATTTATTGAATAAGGTGTCTTTTCCCCCACTTTATGTTTTTGTATGATGTGCCAAAGATCAGTCAGCTGTAAGTATTTGGCTTTATTTCTGGACTATCTATTCTATTGCATTGGTCTATGTGCCTATTTTTATACCAGTACCATGCTGTTTTGGCAACTATAGCCTTGTTGGAAGTCAGGTAATGTAATGCCTCCAGCTTTGTTCTTTTTGCTTAGTATGTTTTGGCTATGTAGACTCTTTTTTGTTCCATATGAATTTAGGATTGTTTTTTCTAGTTCTGTAAGGGCTGATGGTAATATTCTGATGAAAATTATATTTAATCTGTAGATGGCTATCAGCAGTATAGTCATTTTCACAATATTGATTCTACCCATCCATGAGCATGGGATGTGTTTCCATTTGTTTATGACATCTATGATGTCTTTCAGCAGTGTTTTGTAGCTTTCCTTGTAGTGATCTTTTACCTCCTTGAGTAAGTATATTCCTAAGGGTTTTTGTTTGTTTGTTTTGTTTTGTTTTTGGCAGCTGTTGTAAAAGGGATTGTGTTCTTAATTTGATTGTCAGTTTGGTCGTTGTTGGTGTATTGCAGAGCTACTGATTTGTGTACATTGATTTTGTATCCTGAAACTTTTATTGAATTTATTTATCAGATCTAGGAGCCTTTTTTTAAGGTTTTCAAAGTATACAATCATGTCATTGGTGAACAACAACTAGTTTGACTTTCTCTTTTCCAATTTGGATGCCCTTTCCCTTGTCTGATTGCTCTGGCTAGGACTTCCAGTACTATATGTTGGCTGTGGGTTTGTCATAGATGGCATTTATTACTTTGAGGTGTGTCCCTTCTATGCCAATTTTGTTGAGGGTTTTTATTATAAAGGTATGCTATATTTTGTCAAATGCTCTTTTTGCATCTCTTGAGATAATCATATGATTTTTGTTTTTAATTCTGTTTATGTGATATATCACATAGAGGTGTGAGCTTCCAGTGGAGAGAGTTAGAGAACTGAAAACAGTTTCACTTCTAGTCTTAAAAGAAAAAAAGAATCCTAGATAGTCTGCAAATTAAAGGCTTTTCTTGAACTCATGAAAGAACTGAGATCATAGGGTAAACAACTAACATGAAAAATGGAAAGAGACAGGTGCCTGCAGGGAGAGGCAGGACTTATAGCATATGCTACCAAAGGCCATATAAGATAGTAAGAAGGCTGGACACAGTGGCTCACACCTGTAATCCCAGCACTATGGGAAGCTGAGGCGGGCCTATTACCTGAGATCAGGAGTTTGAAACCAGCCTGGCTAACATAGTGAAAACGTGTCTCTACCAAAAATAAAAATTATCCAGGTGTGGTGGTACAGGCCTGTAATTCCAGCTACTTGGGAGGCTGAGACATGAGAATCACTTGAACCTGGGAGACGGAGGTTGCAGTGAGTCAACATTGTGCCACTGCACTCAAGCCTGGGTGACAGAGACTCCATCTCAAAAAAAAAAAAAAAAAAAAAGGTAAGAAGATTGGGCTAGACATTTTTAATGAACTGCCTAAGATGGAGTATAGGCTGGCATGAGTGGTTAAAGTCCTGGGGGTTTCAGGCAACGGAGACTTAACCCTCCCCTGCCCCCAACTCCCCATACACATTGGCATACTTTTATTTCAGGGATCCCAAAAGGTGGGAATATCAGGAAATCATGAGCAACTTCCCATTGTGGTGCTCCCTGATGGAGCAAAACAGCAGCCACTGTCAAAACTCCACAAAGAACTGTATCTTCTATCTGCTTTAAGGACTGCAGGGAATGGCAACAAGACTGGAGCCAGTAGGCACTGCTGGAAATTCCTTCAGCTCAGGGAGGAAAACTGGGAAACAAAGCTCTGCCTCTGAAGGGTGCCAGGATTCCATGATAGTCCCAGCATTACATCCTGATGAGGCTCAAGAACATTTATGAGGGCCAAATCATGAAGGCAAGGTCCTCAGTGCCTGCTGAACACTGAGGCTTCATCAGAACCACAGAGGAAGTACCCTCTCCCTGATCCCAACACCATACCAGCAAGCATGAAAAAGATGAATAGGAAAAGAAAGCAAGGAGGGCATTAAGAGATATCAAGGATGAAGAGGGACATGGCATAGCAATACCAGTCAATTTTTCAAGAAGTCATAGTAACTCTAAATGTGTATGAACCTAACAAAAGAGCTTCAAAATACATGAGACAAAAACTGATAGAACTGAAAGGAGAAATAGTTAAATTCACAATCATATTTGGATACCTCAACATTCCTGTCTCAATAATTAAAAGAACAAGTTGGCAAAACAAACAAACAAAAAACCAGTAGGATATGGATTACACAATATAATATAGGAAGATCACTCTTAACCAACTTGATCTAATTGATTTCACAGAAGACTTTATTGAACAGCAGCAGTAGGATGCATAGTCTCCTCAATTGTATATAGAGCAATCCTCTGGGTAGACCACATTCTGGGCCGTAAAACACAGTTTGACAAATAGAAAAGAAATCACACAATGTGTGTTCTAAGACTAGAAAGGGATTAAACTAGAAGAAATAACAAAATTCCTAATGAATCAATAACAAAATGATATGTGAAATGTATCACTTACTTTGAGAATGAGAGATACACTTCCAAATTACCCATGGATCTAAGAAGAAGAGTCAGGAAAAAAAAAATTTAAATATATTTTTAACTAAATAAAAATAAAAATACAAGATACCAAAGACATTGATGAAAATACCAAATAAAATCTAAATAAATAGATTGGAAGATTTAAGATCATTAAGATGTCATTTTCTTTCAATTTGATGTGGTCTACAGATTTAATGTAATACCAGTCAAAATGCCAGTAAGGTTTCTTTTTTTTTTCTTTTTCTTTTGATCTTCCCATTTTCTCTACCCATCAGCCTCTGGTAACTTTCTACTCTCTGCTTCTATGAGTTTGACATTTAAAAATTCCATACATATGTAACATCATGCACTACTTGTCTTTCTATGTTTGGCTTATTTCACTTAGCATAATGTCCTCAGGATTATCCATGTGTGGCAAATGGCAGGATCACCTCCTTAAGGCTGAACAGTATTCCATTGTGCATATATACTACCATTTCTTTATACATTTATCTGTTGATGGACACTTGGGTTGATTCCAGGTTTGGCTATTGTGAATAATGCTGCAGTAAACATGGAAGTGCAGATATCCCTTTGAGATCTGGATTTCATTTCCTCTGGGTATATACCCAAAAGTGGTATGGCTGGATCATGTGGCAGTTTTATATTTTTGAGTAACTTCCATACTGTTTTTCATAATAGCTATGCCAATTTACAGTCCAAAGAACAGTGTGCAAAGGTTCTCCTTTTTTAAATTCTTTTTTAAAATTATACTTTAAGTTCTAGGGTACATGTGCACAACGTGCAGGTTTGTTACATATGTATACATGTGCCATGTTGGTTTGCTGCACCCATCAACTCGTCATTTACATTAGGTATTTCTCCTAATGCTACCCCTTCCCCAACCCCCACCCTCTGACAGGCCCCTGTGTGTGATGTTCCCTGCCCTGTGTCCAAGTGTTCTCATTGTTCAATTCCCACCTATGAGTGAGAACATGCAGTGTTTGGTTTTCTGTTCCTGTGTTAGTTTGCTGAGAATGATAGTTTCCAGCTTCATCCATGTCCCTGCAAAGGACATGAATTCATCCTTTTTTATGGCTGCACAGTATTGTGTATATGTGCCACATTTTCTTAATCTACTCTATCATTGATGGACATTTGGGTTGGTTCCAAGTCTTTGCTATTGTGAATAGTGCTGCAATAAACATACATGTGCATGTGTCTCTATAGTAGTATGATTTATAATCCTTTGGGTATATACCCAGTAATGGGATTGCTGGGTCAAATGATAATTCTAGTTCTAGAACCTTGAGGAATCACCACGCTGTCTTCCACAACGGTTGAACTAATTTACACTCCCACCAACAGTGTAAAAGCATTCTCATTTCTCCACATCCTCTCCAGCATCTGTTGTTTCCTGACTTTTTTTTTTTTTTTTTTTTTTTGAGACAGAGTCTCACTCTGTCGCCCAGGCTGGAGTGCAGTGGCGCAATCTCTGCTCACTGCAAGCTCTGCCTCCCGGGTTCACGCCATTCTCCTGCCTCAGCCACCTAAGTAGCTGGGACTACAGGCGCCCGCCACCACGCCCACCTAATTTTTTGTATTTTTAGTAGAGACGGGGTTTCACCGTGTTAGCCAGGATGGTCTCGATCTCCTGACCTCGTGATCTGCCCTCCTCAGCCTCCCAAAGTGCTGGGATTACAGGCGTGAGCCACCGCTCCTGGCCTTCCTGACTTTTTAATGATTGCCATTCTAACTGGCGTGAGACGGTATCTCATTGTGGTTTTGATTTGCATTTCTCTGATGACCAGTGATGATTAGAATTTTTCTTTTTCTTTTTTTCTTTTTTTAAATCTCAGGAATTGTTCAACTATCCACTTATTTGAACAGATGAAATAAAACATTGTTATCAGTGAAGACAATGATCAGCTATAAGGAGACATATAAAATAACAGTGGTTTAAACTAATTCCTTTCCGAGTTTACTGAGCATAGGGATTAGCTGGGGATTGTTAAAATGCAGATTGTCATTCAATGCGTCAGGATGGGGCCTGAAAATCTGCAGTTCTGACAAGGTTGCAAAGAATACTGATGATGCTGGTGGGTTGAGGACCACACTCTAAGTAACAAGGATGTAAAAAAGCTTATTTATTACATAAAAAGTAGAGGTAGAAAGTTCAGGGCTGGTAAGACAGCTCCCCAAGTTATTCAAGGTCCCACCTCCTTTCACTTTCAGATTTCACCATCTTTAGGGTGTGGTCTTCATTCTTATGGTCCATTATGTAGCTCCAGCTATCATATCTATGTCCCATGCAGCAGGATGGAAAAAATGGGATGGTAGGAGGAGCGTGGGAACCATAAGAATATGCCAGTGTCTCTCAAGGAAGATTTCTGGAATCTACCACATGAAAATTTCAAACCTTTTCTATTAGCCAGAACTTAGTCACCTGACCACATCCAGGTGAGATGCAACCTGGGAAATGTTACTTTTTTTTTTTTTAATATTATACTTTAAGTTTTAGGATACATGTGCACAACGTGCAGGTTTGTTACATATGTATACATGTGCCATGTTGGTGTGCTGCACCCATTAACTCGTTATTTAGCATTAGGTATATCTCCTAATGCTCTCCCTCCCCCCTCCCCCCACCCCACAACAGTCCCCGGTGTGTGATGTTCCCCTTCCTGTGTCCATGTGTTCTCATTGTTCAATTCCCACCTATGAGTGAGAACATGTGGTGTTTGGTTTTTTGTCCTTGCGATAGTTTTCTGAGAATGATGGTTTCCAGCTTCATCCATGTCCCTACAAAGGACATGAACTCAGATGATGAGCATTTTTCATGTGTCTGTTGGCTGCATAAACATCTTCTTTTGAGAAGTGTCTGTTCATATCCTTTGCCCACTTTTTGATGGGGTTATTTTCTTTCTTGCAAATTTGTTTAAGTTCCTTGTAGATTCTGGATATTAGCCCTTTGTCAGATGGGTAGATTGCAAAGATTTTCTCCCATTCTGTAGGTTGCCTGTTCACTCTGATGGTAGTTTCTTTTGCCGTGCAGAAGCTCTTTCATTTAATTAGATCTCATTTGTCTATTTTGGCTTTTGTTGCCATTGCTTTTTGTGTTCTAGTTATGAAGTCCTTGCCCATGCCTATGTCCTGAATGGTATTGTCTAGGTTTTCTTCTAGGGTTTTTATGGTTTTAGGTCTAACATTTAAGTCTTTAATCCATCTTGAATTAATTTTTGTATAAGATGAAAAGAAGGGATCTAGTTTCAGCTTTCTATATATGGATAGGCAGTTTTTTCCAGCACCATTTATTAAATAGGGAATCCTTGCCCCATTTCTAGTTTTTGTCAGTTTGTGAAAGATCAGATGATTGTAGATGTGTGGTGTTATTTCTGAGGCCTCTGTTCTGTTCCATTGGTCTATATACCTGTTTTGGTACCAGCACCTTGTTGTTTTGGTTACTGTAGCCTTGTAGTATACTTTGAAGTCAGGTAGTGTGATGCCTCCAACTTTGTTCTTTTTGATTAGGATTGTCTTGGCAATACGGGCTCTTTTTTGGTTCCATATGAACTTTAAAGTAGTTTTTTGCAGTTCTTGAAGAAAGTCATTGGCAACTTGATGGGGATGGCATTGAATCTATAAATTACCTTAGGCAGTATGGCCATTTTCACGATATTGATTCTTCCCATCCATGAGCATGGAATGTTCTTCCATTTGTTTGTATCCTCTTTTATTTTGTTGAGCAGTGGTTTGTAGTTCTCCTTGAAGAGGTTTTTCACATCCCTTGTATGTTGGATTCCTATGTATTTTATTATCTTTGTAGCAATTGCGAATGGGAGTTCATTCATGATTTGGCTTTCTGTTTGTCTGTTATTGCTGTATAGGAATGCTTGTGATTTTTGCACATCGACTTTGTATCCTGAGACTTTGCTGAAGTTACTTACCAGTTTAAGGAGGTTTTGTCATCTGCAAACAGGGACAATTTGACTTCCTCTTTTCCTAATTGAATACCCTTTTTTTCTTTCTCTTGCCTGATTGCCCTGGCCAGAACTTCCAACACTATGTTGAATAGGAGTGGTGAGAGAGGGCATCCTTTTCTTATGCCGGTTTTGAAAGGGAATGCTTTCAGTTTTTGCCCATTCAGTATGAATTTGGCTGTGGGTTTGTCATAAATGGCTCTTATTATTTTGAGGTACATTCCATCAATACCTAGTTTATTTAGAGATTTTAGCATGAAGGGTTGTTGAATTTTGTCGAAGGCCTTTTCTGCATCTATTGAGATCATCATGTGGTTTTTGTCATTGGATCTGTTTATGTGATGGAGTAGGTTTATTGATTTGCATATGTTGAACCAGCCTTGCATCCCAAGGATGAAGCTGACTTGATCGTGGTGGATAAGCTTTTTGATGTACTGCAGAATTCAGTTTCCCAGTATTTTATTGAGGATTTTTGCATCAACGTTCATCAGGGATATTTGTCTAAAATTCTCTTTCTTTGTAGTGTCTCTACCAGGCTTTGGTATCAGGATGATGCTGGCCTCATAAAATGAGTTATGGAGGATTCCCTCTTTTTCTATTGATTGGAATCATTTCAGAAGGAATGGTAGCAGCTCATTTTTGTACCTCTGGTGAATTCGTCTGGAATCCCTGTGGTCCTGGACTTTTTTTGGTTAGTAGGCTATTAATTATTGCCTCAATTTCAGAGGCTGTTACTGGTCTATTCAGAGATTCAACTTCTTCCTGGTTTAGTCTTGGGAAGGTGTATGTGTCCACGAATTAATCCATTTCTTCTAGATTTTCTAGGCTATTTGTGTAGAGGTGTTTATAGTATTCTCTGGTGGTAGTTTGTATTTCTGTGGGATCGGTGGTCATATCCCCTTTATCACTTTTTATTGTGTCTATTTGATTCTTCTCTCTTTTTTTCTTTATTAGTCTTGCTAGCAGTCTATCTATTTTGTTGATCTTTTCAAAAACCAGCTCCTGGATTCATTGATTTCTTGAAGGGTTTTTCGTGTCCCTGTCTCCTTCAGTTCTGCTTTGATCTTAGTTATTTCTTGCCTTCTGCTAGCTTTTGAATTTGTTTGCTCTTGCTTCTCTAGTTCTTTTAATTGTGATGTTAGGAAGTTAATTTTATATCTTTCCTGCTTTCTCTTGTGGCCATTTAGTGCTATAAATTTCCCTCTACACACTGCTTTAAATGTGTCCCAGAGATTCTGGTATGTTGGGTCTTTGTTCTCATTAGTTTCAAAGAATATCTTTATTTCTGCCTTCATGTCATTATTTACCCAGTAGTCATTCAGGAGCAGGTTGTTCAGTTTCCATGTAGTTGTGCGGTTTTGAGTGAGTTTCTCAATCCTGAGTTCTAATTTGATTGCATTGTGGTCTGAGAGACAGTTTTTTGTGATTTCTGTTCTTTTACTTTTGCTGAGGAGTGCTTTATTTCCAATTATGCAGTCGATTTTAGGATAAGTGGGATGTGGTGCTGAGGAGAATGTATATTCTGTTGATTTGGTGTGGAGAGTTCTGTAGATGTCTATTAGGTCTCCTTGGTGCAGAGCTGAGTTCACGTCCTGAATATCCTTGTTAACCTTCTGACTCATTGATCTGTCTAATATTGACAGTGGGGTGTTAAAATCTCCCATTATTATTGTGTGAGTCTAAGTTTCTTTGTAGGTCTCTAAGGACTTGCTTTATGAATCTGGGTGCTCCTGTATAGGGTGCATATATGTTTAGGATAGTTAGCTCTTGTTGAATTGATCCCTTTAGCATTATGTAATGGCCTTCTTTGTCTCTTTTGATCTTTGTTGGTTTAAAGCCTGTATTATCAGAGAATAGGATTGCAACCCCTGTTTTATTTTTGTTTTTTGTTTTCGTTTTTTTTTTTTGGCTTTCCATTTGCTTGGTAGATCTTCCTGCATCCCTTTATTTTGAGCCTATGTGTGTCTCTGCGTGTGAGATGGGTCTTCTGAATACAACACACTGATGGATCTTGACTCTTTATCCAATTTGCCAGCCTGTGTCTTTTAATTGTGGCATTTAGCCCATTTACATTTAAGGTTAATATTGTTATGTGTGAATTTGATCCTGTCATTATCATGTTAGCTGGTTATTTTGTCTGTTAATTGATGCAGTTTCTTCATAGCATCGATGGTCTTTACCATTTGGCATGTTTTTGCAGTGGCTGGTGCTCGTTACTTCTTTCCATGTTTAGTGCTTCCTTCAGGAGCTCTTGTAAGGCAGGTCTGGTGGTGACAAAATCTCTCAGCATTTGCTTGTCTGTAAAGGATTTTATTTCTTCTTCACTTATGAAGCTTAGTTTGGCTGGATATGAAATTCTGGGTTGAAAATTCTTTTCTTTAAGAATGTTGAATATTGGCCCCTACTCTCTTCTGGCTTGCAGGGTTTCTGCGGAGAGATCCGCTGTTAGTCTGATGGGCTTCCCTTACCTGACCTTTCTCTCTGGCTGCCCTTAACACTTTTTCCTTCATTTCAACCTTGGTGAACCTGACAATTATGTGTCCTGGGGTTGCTCTTCTCGAGGAATATCTTTGTGGTGTTTTCTGTATTTCCTGAATTTGAATGTTGGCCTGCCTTGCTAGGTTGGGGAAGTTGTCCTGGATAATATCCTGAAAAGTGTTTTCCAACTTGGTTCCATTCTCCCCATCGCTTTCAGGTACACCAATCAAATGTAGATTTGGTCTTTTCACACAGTCCCATATTTCTTGGTGGCTTTGTTCATTTCTTTTTACTCTTTTTTCTCTAAATTTCTCTTCTCACTTTATTTCATTTATTTGATCTTCAATCACTGATATCCTTTCTTCCACTTAATCAAATCGGCTATTGAAGCTTGTGCATGCATCACGAAGTTCTCATGCCATGGTTTTCAGCTCCATCAGGTCATTTAGGGTCTTCTCTAGACTGTTTATTATAGTTAGCCATTCGTCTAACCTTTTTTCAAGGTTTTTAGCTTCCTTGCGATGGGTTAGAACATGCTCCTTTAGCTCAGAGAAGTTTGTTATTACTGACCTTCTGAAGCCTACTTCTGTTAACTCGTCAAAGTCATTCTCCATCCAGCTTTGTTCTGTTGTTGGTGAGGAGCTGCGATCCTTTGGAGGAGAAGAGGTGCTCTGGTTTTTAGAAATTTTCTGCTTTTCTGCTCTTGTTTCTCCTCATCTTTGTGGTTTTATCTATCGTCGGTCTTTGATGTTGGTGACCTACAGATGGGGTTTTGGTGTGGATGTCCTTTTTGTTGATGTTGGTGTTATTCCTTTCTGTTAGTTTTCCTTCTAACAGTCAGGTCCCTCAGCTGCAGGTCTGTTGGAGTTTGCTGGAGGTCCACTCCAGACCCTGTTTGCCTGGGTATCACCAGCAGAAGCTGAAGAACAGCAAATATTGCAGAACAGCAAATATTGCTGCCTGATCCTTCCTCTGGAAGCTTCGTCCCAGAGGGGCACCCACCTGTATGAGGTGTCTGTTGGCCCCTACTGGGAGGTGTCTCCCAGTTAGGCTACACAGGGGTCAGGGACCCACTTGAGAAGGCAGTCTGTCTGTTCTCAGAGCTCAAACGCCATGCTGGCAGAACCACTGCTCTCTTCAAAGCTCAGTGGGAAATGCAGAAATCACCCATCTTCCGCATCGATCACGCTGGGAGCTGCAGACCGGAGTTGTTCCTATTCAGCCGTCTTGGGAAATACTCCAGGTTCTCTTTTTTCAACATCTTTGCCAACACTTTTAATCTTTCATCTTTTTGATAATAGCCGTCTTAGGTAGGTGTGAGGTGATATCTCACTGTGGCTTTGATTTGAATTTCCCTAATAATTAGTGATGTTGAGCACCTTTTCATATACCTACTGGCCATTTGCAGGCTGTTGCCCATTTTTTCATCAGATCCCCCCTTTTTTTTTTTACTATTTAGTTGTGTAGGTTCCTTATATATTTTGGACATTAATGTGTTTCGAATATATGCTTTGTAAATAAGTTATTTCATTATGTAGGTTGCCTTTTTATTCACTCAACAACATGAATGAACATTCAATGCAAAGTGAAAGAATCCAGCCCCGCAAAGCTATATTGTATCACTCCATGCACATGACATTCTAAGAAAGGATAGAGAGGCACAGGTTGTCAGAATCTGGGGGACAGAGAAAGGTTTATGAAAAGGAGGCTGCCCAAGGCAAATTTTAGGGTAATGCATATGTTCTACACCATACTGTGATGGTGAATACAGGATTTTATGCATTTGTCAAAACCTATTGAACTGTACACCACTTTGTAAACTTTACTTCCTCCAAATTGCAAAGCTCACTGAAAGGGGTGGGGGATAAAGGATGATCTAAGTAACTTTGTGAAGCAATCTACTGACTGGGCACTGTTAGTCTAAAGATGAAACAAACTGTATAATCTGTACTCTTTTGTTGGTTTTTTTTGTCAAAGGAGTATGAATAGCAGTTGTGAGGCAGCTTAACATGTATATTAGGGTTGAAAGAGTAAGTAACTAAACAGTAGATTATAGGACTCAGTTTTATTATTGTCAGAGAATGAATTTGCAAATAAGCAACAGAGAAGAGCTTAAGTGAACACCATGGTGTTGGATTAGTCAGAAGTATCAATAAAAACTCATGTTTATTTTAATACCTGCATTTTAATGTATAAATATTGCTTAATATACTTATAAGTATTCTCTATATAATAATATTGTAATATTATATACTTATTTGTTATTTATAATGCTTACATTTTGTATTGCTGATTGAATATTGTATTACACTGGAGATACTTCAATTTATGTAAACCTTCCTCATTCTTCTTCAGCAGCTGTTTAGTTTCACATCATGTTTGTATAATATGATACTTCATCAACCAATTAATGGGTTAATTACTGATATACACAATCTTATGGGTATCTTCAGGATAGAGTATAAAATATAGAGTCAAAACTTCAGTGTTTGCATATTTTAAACTTGGACAATCATTAGCACATTCTCCTCTGAGAAAATCAGAGAGCTTTTCCCTTTCACTAATGGCTAGTGCTCACACTATTTCTCTCACTCTTGCAAAAACTGGATATTATGTCCACATCTATGTACCATTTTTGTTGTGATTGACAACATTGAACTTCAACTAATTTGACTCATATGAAAAGGGATGCTGTTTTACTTTTTTATTTTTTAGTTTTCCTGAATGTGTCCAATTTGCACCATCTCTCCCACAGAGGACAAATAAAAAAATCTCGCATTACTTAAGAATTATTTCGTGGCGTGTGTCTCTCCAGACTTTTGTTATGGTGTCACTACTTGCAAGCTGTGAGTCTGTTTTGAGAACTCTCTCCATCTCTCCAAATAAAAACATATCAGAACAGTGATGGTGGTATTGTCATTTTATCTAAATATGAAGCTGGTGCTTTTTGTGTTTTGCAAATAGTGCTGTTCTGTAAACTTTCCATCAAAGGAGATTTTAGAGAGAACGTGTGGATCAACTTTTCCACAGTTCCTATGAACAACCCTAGATGGCGGTGTTACTTGCTTTAGTACCTCTGAATATATATTTTTTGGCTGGATCAAAATTCGTTCTTCAGTCATAAACCTGAGAATTATATTTTTAAATATTTTTTAAATAAATCACCACACAGTATGCCCTATATTCTCTTAAGTCTTCCAACGTATTCTCTAACGTTTAGTCTCAGCTGGAGAACTGACCTTGTATTTTGGTTACTCAGAACACTAGTTTCCAATTTAGTTTAACTGAAACTGCTATTGAAATTTGAGTCAGTTCTTTAAAAAAAAATCTTGCATATCTGTCTTTCCTCCTATTGCAGAACATGCATAACTAGTGGATGTGTTAATGGAAATGCATCTGTTTTAGAGCTGATCTTAAGAGTTTAGGTTATTTTGTGTGTTATAAACTGTGAATATGAGTATACCAGCAGCATACAATGTAGCTGTAGTGGTATTTCAATGAATTTCACTTCCTTTTGAGTCTAGGCTGTTTGAAGTCTATATAAACTTATTTTCAAATATAACCTTTACCTAAAAAAGTAATAATAAAAATCGATTTTTGCATGTTAAAATTATTACTTTGATGACAAAAGACATATTCTTTCATGGTTTCAGCAATGAGAGGAAATGTAATGCTTATTTCAATATTTCACCTAAATATGTCTAGCTGTTAAACAACAACAACAAAACCTCCCTCATGAGAGGGGTTTCCTTTGAGAATCTCTGATCTAGTTGACTTCTTGGATTCTGTATAAATCTAAGAGTCTATGAAAAGGTGTGTATGGAGCTATTTTCAAAGAATATTTTTCTTTGATTAATCATTTACTGATATGTATCTTCAGTAGGAAAAAAAGTGCACTCAATGTTTTCCACGTTTCCCTAAGTCCTCTGCAGGTCTCAACAAAGCTGCTAGGTAATGGCTGTGTTGACTGATAAATATCGCATCAGGACAAGCCAAGCCTCCCCACCCTGTGAACCAAGGCTGATGATGGGGATGAATTACTCAGAAACACACCATGGGGTTTAACAGTTCTTGGAATACTTTTCCCCCAGAAACACCGAGAGCAGGTGAAATAGTAGGGTGTGAAGTGTAGGTGGTGACTTAGCATTAAGTCATTCTCTTGTCAAGGTCCCTCTGACTTTGAAGAGCACCTCTATGTTGCCCCTGCCTCTGGGTGTGCAGCCCTCTTCTCTAATGCTTCTCCACCTGGGACTGTTTCAGTGGGCTTGACAGAAATGAGGAGAAGGCTTTTGTCTGTTTGTTTTGGAGCACTGTTTATGGAAAAGGTTTGAAGTGAAAGAGACTGTTCTGTAGATGAATAGATTACAAGGTCCTTTACCTAGGGACTTGATGTGCTAGAGAAGAAAAATGCTTAAGCAACGAGTTGTCATATAGAGTAAACACTAAATTAATACTCATACACACACTGTCATAAGAAAGAGGTTGAATAGTTAATGATGCCTGGAGAATATGAGGCCAGGAAGATCAGGAATATTTCTAAAATAGAATTGTCATTGGATTTGATTATTTAGGAATACGAATATTTTATTAGTACATGGGGAATAAAGGGGCATGCAGGCATCAATGAAAAATCAAAATTTAAAAAAACTGAAAAGACTACTGGGAAAGTTGAGCTCTCAGTGTAGCTCTGGAATGAGGTTCCTGAAGGCGGGGCATTTTAGGCAGCTTCTAAGATGACTTGCAAAGATTCCTGCCTTCTGGTATTTTTGCCAGTGTGTAATTCTCTCCCCTGGAGTGTGCTGGCCTTGTGAGTTGCTTCCAGCCAACATAATATGGTAAAGCCATAGGATGTCACCTTGTCATTAGTTTATAAAACATGATGCTTCCATGTTGCTAACAAATTCTATTGCCTTCTCAGTTCCTTGCTTTGATGAAGCAAGCTGCCATATTGGAGACAAATGACTGAGGACAATGTCCGGCCAACAAGCAGAAAGGAAATGAATCTACCACCAACTCTGTGGACATGGAAGTGGATTCTTTTCCTGTTGAGCCTTCCGATGACTCCAGCTCAGCCGATGCCTTGATGCAGCTAGGTGAGAGACCTCGAGCTAGGTGACCAGCCATCCAGTTGGCCCTGGACTGAGGGAAGTGCCTGGAATGCAGGGCTTTCTATTGTCTAACTGATGCAGTTTCTAGAAACCCATCCCAGCATGCCTGGAAATGAATTTTTTGGGATGAAGTCTTTTCGGTGCTAAGACAGGGAAAATCCTGGACAAATTCTGATGAGTTGTTCATCTTACGCAAGAGACCCAGGTAACCTGTGCCTGGATTCCTGATCCACCGAAATCATGAGCTAATACATATAGGCTGTTTTAGGCTGCTAATTCCTGTGGCAATTTGTTGCCGTCAATAGATAGGGAGATGGGAAGGGATTGGGCTAAATATAATAAACATATTAGAAACGCAACGGGTTTTGTTTTGTGTGACAGACCAGGGAGTTTAGATTATTCATGGGCAATAAAGTACGACCATGAGTTCTTTTTTTAAAGATTATTTTTGATTAACAAATCGTAACTACTTACATTTATGAAATGTAATGTGATGTTTTGATAGAAGTATACAATGTGGAAGGTTTAAATCAAGCTAATTAGCATAACCATCAGCTTGCTTGGATACCAAGAATTCTGAGCATGAAGGTGCCAGGCTTGGTCACTGCTTTGCACAGTCTTCTCATCTAATACTAATTAAAATAGAAATTTAACAATAACCCATACTCTGAGTACTTAATATGTGCCAGTCTATGGACTCTGTCCTTACACACCTTATTAGATCTTCCTCAAATGTTCATTAAATTTTGTCTATATTTCAGAAATGGGAAAAATAAGGCTTGGAAATATGAAGGAATATGTCTGAAGTCATTCATTCAGTCAGTGGGGGGCATGATTTGAATGTTCCTCTGTGAACCATGATGAAGGAGATAGGAGAGTCAACTTTTAGGACTGATGCAATTTTCAGGTCTTGAGAAATGAACCAAATTTCCATGTGGCATGGATACTCTAATTGTAGAGATTTCAAATGAAGATGACGTTTACCTTTTCTCCATTATTAGCTGATGTTCCAAAATATTTATGTCTTCACTTGAGGGAAGATAAAGAAGTCAGGGGATTAGTTGCCAAACCAGATGTAAAGCCACGTGCTTACGCATCCTGCACAGAGGGTAACCAAGCATTTCCTTCTGGTAGTCCTGTGTGGTGGCACAGAGACAGGTGAGGGTTTCCTTCAGGAACACACACACCATCGTGCATCAAAGGAAGAGCAGATGTGGGTGAGAATGATAACAGTAGTATTAAAGGAGTTCAATTATAGTTAATTCAAGAAAAAAGAAGTACACAAAACTGTAAATGAGAGACAGAAGTAGAAATGGTTCGGGGGGAAGTTAAATAATTGTATAGATTACTGTGTGCAAATAAATGTGAAAACCTCTATGTGACTTTAGGGAACTATAAACATTCAAACAACCCAAGAAGAGAGAAATAAAATGTAAATGACTCTACATCTTATAAATCTTAATGATTAATGATGGAGAAAAACTAAAAACACTCAGTCTTCTATATAAGAATAAGAGCAGTTTCATGGGTGAATCTTATAAAAGAATAAACTTTATGTGAAAATATACTTATTTAAATTCCTCAGTAATGTGATGATGTATTTTACCTCTTATATTAGTAATATTTAAGAAGTTTTATAATATTTAGTACTAATTTTTATCAAAATGTAGAAACTATTCCAAGTCAGCAACTCTACTTCTTTTAATTTTTCCTACAAATTTCATGCAAAAGTATGCACACTTAGGAAGTTTTGTCTGTAATAACAAAATACAATTAATGACCAGGTGATAATTGGTAATAGTGGAAGATAAATGATCTGTGAAATCTGTGAAAATCCATGGGGATATAAGAAACGATAAAATGTGTTGACATGAGCTGACATGGAAATAAATTGAGGGAATGTGACTAAATGTTTTTAAAGCAGACTATAGAATGAGTATCTGCAGTATGATTTTTTAAAAGTAGATAAAAAGGTAGAGAAAGCTAGATCAAGAGAGAGAAAGACACAGAGGTCAAGAGAGAAGAGTACAGAATTAAGAATAGAGAAGAAGATGGAAATTGGCATAGGGATAAAAGTAGGATATGGAAAGAGATAGAGACAGGGAAGATAGAGACAGAAGTACAGCATGAAATAGCTGGAGCTACCCATTGTGTATGTGCAAGGGAAACCTCTAGAGGCATGTACAGGAACCTGCTCTTAATTTTTCTCTAGGGAACAAAACTGTGGATTTAATATCAGCTGCAGACTGACAATTAGTTGTCTTTAAATTATAAAATATTTCAGATATATGCACATATAAGACATAATAAACATAATTGCTTCTCTAATTGCTAGTAAAATAAAACATTACAAAAACATTGTCTTGCATAGCCTTCCAAGGTTGAGTCCCCTCTCTTCTTTCTAGAGGTCACCATGGCCTTGAATTAAGTCTTGTAACATCTTACATAAGACATTATGGTGTTGAGGGGTTTGAGGGAGTCCAGCTGGGGCTGCAAGCCCCAGGGTTTCCAGTCCACCTTACCAGTGGTAAAGTTGAGGTATATGCACACACATACACACATGCATATATATGAAACTGTAAAAATATGTTACCATCTTTGTATATTTTTACATTTGTAGAATAGTAACATTATATATATACTTTTATGACTTTTGTTTTTTCTACTCTTATTATCACTACTCCCAGGCCAACATATTCTTTGATTGTATGGTTCTTCCACTACTTTTTACATTTTTTTCTTATATTTAAATGTCTTTTCATATGGATACCTGCATTTCTAAGGCAGTCATTTTCACTGCTTACACCGGGATGAAGACCTAGCAACCTGCTTAAGCCTTCTCTGGTGACAGCATCATGAGAACCTGTCTGGCCGTCACCGTGACTTGTAAAGTTGCCGTGACTCCCCCTGCGCACATCTCCTTATGCTCATGTTTCTTCCTAGAGTAGGTACACACAGAGAAATGGAATTGTTGGATTGCATCATAGATACATTTTTTAATACACTCAATATTTCCAAATTTCTCTTCAGTTTGCAGAAATACACACAAGTGTTGAAATGCTCCTTGCTCTATATTTGTACCAACATTTTCTTTTGTAGAAGTTTTTTACTTCAGCTTATATTTATGAAATCGTATCGCATGAGATCTTAATTCCAATTTCTTTTTTCTTTTCTTTTTTTTTTTTTAACGGAGTCTCGCTCTGTTGCCCAGGCTGGAGTGCAGCGGCCGGCTCTCGGCTCACTGCAAGCTCCGCCTCCCAGGTTCACGCCATTCTCCTGCCTCAGCCTCCGGAGTAGCTGGGACTACAGGCGCCCGCCACCACGCCTGGCTAATTTTTTTGTTTTTGTATTTTTAGTAGAGATAGGGTTTCACCGTGTTAGCCAAGATGGTCTCGATCTCCTGATCTCATGATCCGCCCACCTCGGCCTCCCAAAGTGCTGGTATTACTGGCATGAGCCACCCCGTCGGGCCCCAGTTTCTTAATTATTACCAATGTCTGTCATATGTGGAAGAAATTATTATTCCATTTTCTTCTGTGTCTAGACATGTGGAAGGCTGCACTTTGTACCCCCATTTTAATCTTTTTTTGGGTGAAGGGATGAAAAAGTCACATGATTATCTTTGGCTCTCTTCTTTGAAAAGTTTACATGTGGTTTGGCACCTCCTTTGAAAGGCAGCAGCTTTCTCATGTTAACACCTTTTTACCCCGTGTAACCTCTTATTACACTGGTTCTTAACATTTCTATATCAAAAGCTGCTTTTACATAAACTGCACGAATCATGTGCTTTGTCTCTTTAATCTTTAAAGCAATTAACTACAGAATTAGATTATCTAAACTGGAATCCGCATTGCATTCCTGGGAGGAGAAGCTAACTTGGATCTTATCTTTTTGACGTACTATTGGCTGAAGTGTTCTAAAATTCTATTAGGATACTTTCATTTATGCCCATAAATAATTTTGATCTGTAGTTTTTCTTTTCTACATACCTAAATTGGTGATTCATATCATATTTATCCTATAGTCTTAAGATTACTTTGGGAGTACTCCTTATTTTTATTCTCCGGGAAGACACGCGTAAGATTAAAATTTTATGTTCCTCAAATGCTTGATACAACTCACTTAATAAATGCAACTTTTGTTGTTTTCTGTGAATATCTTCAATGTTGTTGCAATTAACATAATTGTTATCTGTCCATTGAGGTTTTCTGTTACCTCCAACATGTTTTGTAGAGTGATATTTCTATTTATTTAACAATTTGTTAGCAGCTGCTACTGGCCTATTGAGATCATGGAGACCTTTTTCTCTCTGCTCCTTCCTGCTAAACACAACTATAGAAATAATGCAGCAGACAGCCATGGGAGAAGCGTGGAGAGCAGTAAGAGGAAGGAGAACTCATGACTTATCCAGGACCCCAGAACTGGAGGAACAGCAGAGCAGCAGGGCATCTCAGCTCCTCAACCCAACATAAAAAGGCCACCCAGACTCAGCATTTCCCCACCCCCGAAACAGCAACATTTGACAGTTCAAGTAGGAACATATTTCCCTGGGCTGACCTGAGATCTCTGGCACCTCCAGCAAGGGGGATCAAAATGGACTCTTGACAATAGCAAGCAGCCAGGGCACCCACTCTCCTCTACAGGCTCCAAGACTGTCCTTTGCCACCAGGAGACACTGACACTCTCGGGGAAAACCAGCAAGAGGTACCTTGACAGAAGAGGGACCTGGCCCAGGAAGTCTCTTCCCCGTCCCTGCAGGCCAGAGACTCCCCTGTTCTGTGCAAAACACAAGATCAACAGCCAGAGGGGCTTGACACAAGCAGTGTGACCAGTGATGGCTTTGTCTTAAAGAGACAGAGACACTCCTCTTTTCAGCACAGAGACTAGGGGGCTGCCGAGGACAGTTGCAAAAAGGACTCCACCCAAAACTGGAAACAGCCCATATGTCCCTCGACAAGTGAATGGCTAAACCAACTGGTGCATTCAGACATAATAGAATAGCTGTCCGGGATCACTCTCTCTGTGTGCTTACAGCGCAGCATAGAAAACTTACAAGTGTTTCTTCTCATCACTTCCTCCTCCCCTGCTGTTCTTGTCCAGCATTTTTTTTTAACCTTCTGATGTTGTTACCCACAAAATTAGTCATTGCCAATAGCGCTGATTTTATTTATAAGCAATATATCAATAAGTTACTGAAATATTGACATATTTTTGGTTTAAAATTCTGGAATATAGACAAAGATATGAAATATTGTTTAAATAGTGAAGATGAATGAAAAATACAATGAGAAAGTTTATTGTTTTATTAGATTCTGGAGAAGATAATAAAAGCAATTGGTAGAGATGATATTTAAAGATATATACATGAAGATTTTCCTGAATAGATGAAGCTTTCCAATTCAGGAACGTGTCTCTTTCATCAGGCTGTTTGAAAAATGTTTCTTTATAGTTTTGCAGCTGCCTAATAATGTGCTTACTGTAAAATGAAGGAGAAAGATGTACCATGCAAGTGGTTCTGCTTGCTATTGCTGCATTATTTAGGGATTTAAAGATGTTGTTGTTGTTATTTGTTGTTGCTGTTGTTCTGCAGAGATGCCTTAAATCTCAGGTAGCATGGGAAATTAAACTCTGCTGCTTCGCTAGGTAATATAGGATTTGTCTTGAAATGAACATGGAATCAAAAAGCAAAGTGCTTTTTTCTTCTTCTCTTAGAACTGTTTCCAATAATGAAAATTTTGACCCATAACATTCACCTGTTCATTTTATTATCCCTCAGATACATGTATTTTTGTGCTGCTATATTAAAAAAACACTGCAGCCATGATGAATTCTCCCCTGCCCCCACATTATTCTCTCTCTGTCTCTTTCACACACACACACACACACATGCACGATAACTTTGGTTGTCTGCATTAGTTTCTCCTTATGTCAAACACCATTTATCCATTTTTTTTTCTGGAAGGCTCGACTACACTGATCATGAATTATATACTTCCTGCAACTAGTATTGTCTATGGCAAACTGATCACCAGTAATAATCACTTGGTATTCTGTATATACCACAGCACAGGGATAAAGCACAGCCAAATAATTTATTAGAAACACAAGCAAATCTGGCATTAGCTTCCTTCTAATTGATGATAATTAGACAAACTATTTTAACATAATTATTCAGGTACAGGTACAAGGCATGTTGAAACAAGTTACTTGCATTCTAAGTTTCCATATGTGGAAAGTTTTACTGGAGAGCTGTATATATATGTATGTATATATGGAGATAGAGTAAGAGAAAGAGAGAGAGAAAGAGAAAGGGGAGGGAGAGGAAATGTTTCTTATGCAATAGTATCATAAATTGAATACTAATTTTAGATCATTTTGCATTTGCTCAATGAGCAACAACTGAGCATGCCTGGTTTGCAAATTCAAGAGCATCTCAGCAGAGATCATTTTTCATTTTTTGTCTCTAAACTGATTTAATGCTACCTAGTTAGCACCTGTACTTCCCTTTAGTCAATCTTTTTGTTCATTTCTTTAATGTGGCGATGTCAAACCTGTACAAACATAAGTTACACAGTTCATTTCCCTACTAGACTTGCTCTTCTACCTTCTGTGTAAAGTCATCATTTTCAAGAATGCTAAGCATGTAAAATTGGGGACCACCTGTACTTTTGGAGGGTCACTTTGGTAGAACAATACTGGCACCTAGTGGCACGTGTTATGAAGGGAAATACCTCCCAAAGACAGGCCATGCAGGAGTGCAAATCTCCATGGATTTACCAATTGGTCCTCAAGACTTGGGCTTGCTGGTCCATAATAACATGCATTTTAATTGCACAAGTCACAAAGCTCCAGTTCTCAAAAATAGTATGAAGAAAAAAAACCACTGTGCTACCTTTTGAGACTACAACTACTAGTTTATAATATTTTGCAGTGTAATTGATTATAGGAAATAAACTAATGACTTAATCAATGGACAACATCATGTTGCCCAATGTTTTTGAGTAGATATTATAAGAAAAGAACAAAAAATCCACAATCTTTTCAAGTCCTAGAGGAATTTAGAGCCTAATCAAGGTGATTAGATGTTTATTTTTCAATTCATACATCCCAAAATATGTATGGATCCATTCCATGAGTTCTGTTTGAGGTACTGTGGGTAAAGAAATAGGGCAAGCTCCCAGTCTTCCAGGGGAGGTCAATCAACCAGTCAGTTATCTTATCTGCCTCATAGATGTAAAGGAATAAATATGGGTGAGAATTATAGAAACAAATCTTTTTTTTTTTTTTTTTTTTTTTTTTTTTGAGATGGAGTCTCGCTCTGTTGCCTGGGCTGGAGTGCAATGGCGCAATCTTGGCTCACTGCAACATCCGCCTCCCAGGTTCAGGCAATTCTCCTGCCTCAGCCTCCTGAGTAGCTGAGATTACAGGAGCCCACCTGCATGCCCGGCTAATTTTTTGTATTTTTAGTAGATACTGTGTTTCATCATGCTGGTCAGGCTGGTCTCCAACTCCTGACCTCAGGTGATTCACCCACCTCAGCCTCCCAAAGTGCTGGGGTTACAGGTGTGAGCCACTGTGCCTGGCAGGAAACAAATCTTTTACAGTGAAAGAGGAGAAGACTCTTGGCTGAGGAACACAGAAGTTTTCAGAAACCCACACTAACTCAGTTGGGTCTTGAATGGTGGGCGTAACTGGGCTATGCAGACATGAGAAGGAAGGAGGAGGAACATTTTGATGGATGATGTGCCCTAATCATGGCCTGAGTCAGGAAACCATGGGGTGTATATAAAAAGAGTCCCAAGTAGTTTTTATAGAAACATGAGTCACAGGAAAGGGTCCAGAGGCACCATGTTGGACACGCAACTGGATGGACTGCAGGAAAGTCACTGGCTGGGTGCTTAGGGGAGGGAGAGGTGGCAGCCACCTCAGGGGTGGGCACTTGGGAATTCTTACAAGTCCTTTGACCTCTCTGTGGCCTTCAGCACCTTTTTCCGGCACCCTCATCCCTCCACTCATCAGGTCATGGCTTTCTTCTGTAAGCCAAGGGCAACGCGACCACTTACTTGGAATTGTTCTGAGTAACAGCAATTTCAAACATCTGTCTTGTGATCAAATTATGTAAATAAAACTCCTGTTAAAAGAAAAAAAATCATCCTGAGTAGAATTTTGTTTGTGTTTTGGGGTCCATGTGGCATAATAAAATTGTTTTCTAGAATGATAAATCCAGCTCCAGGAAGCAGAATGGGGTGGAGGTGAAAGACTGTCACCCAAGAACAATCGACTCCTTCAAGCCAAAGGCTCCAAGTGTCCCAAGCATTGTCATTGGACAATGGAGAATGGACCAAAGGGAGGCAGTAGGGGCTGGCTTGAAGATACACTGGACACTGAGCATTAGTGTTCATGGGGGCTGGGGACACACTGGGAACAGAAGGAAAGCCATTTCCTTCAGATAAGTGGAAAAGAGAGGAAGAGCAAACCTGAAGAGAAGGCAAACATGCTGAAGGAACGATGTCTAGCACGAGGCTCACTGTGGTGCTGTGTGTGGTGGGACAGGTACTCACTCTATGGCTGGAATGGGGCTAAGACTTCCCAGGAAGGCTGCTGGTGGCAAGGCGCGGCTCCAGGTATCCACACTAAAGAGAGTGTCGAATGTCGAGACAGGGTCTTGGGCCCCATGCCCCAAAGGGAGAGACGCATCCCCAGCCTTCTGAGAGAGTGGCAACAGCATAGGCCCAGTTGCATGGTGAGGAAGGAGAGAAGCAGGTCCATGGCCCTGTCCTGGAGACCACCTGGGGATGTGTTGGGGAAGCCAGGACAGTGTTCCTCATGCTCCTTTTGCCTTAACCCAGGGAGACTTGCCCATGCTGTTCACCAGGGGGCTGTGAAAAGCAAGAGGCAGGCTCATTCTTGGGTGGTGGGGAAGGGTGATCATGGGAGGGGTAGAGGCAGAGCTCCGGCACTGGCTTCCAATTGCAGATGTAAGCGCTCTAGGGTGGCTCGGTGTATTATCCCACCGCAATGGGGTAAATTTCATTTTTGTGATGGCCTCCAGCACAGATAACTTACAGAGGCCACTGCAGGGAAGGCAATGCCAGAAAACACAAGAAAGGGGCAAGCGGGTGGCTTCCAGGGCAGGCGCTGCGACTGCCTCTGAGCATAGCTGTTTCCAGGGAGTGGGCCTCCTGCATCCGCGAGGGTGCACCTGGCAGGACCCCTAGTAGATTTGCGTGGTCACTGGGATGGTTTGATGGGTGATGACGTTGCCCTGTTAGTGATCAGCCTACACACATGCACACATACACCACCAATGGGATTTGTCCATTTTTGACTTTTCCTACGTTCCATTATCTATCATCATGAACAGTCCTTTCCTGACTTACGTTTTGTGAACATCCCTCAGTCAGTTCTGTGGAGAAGGGATTGCAGTGGGATAAATATGTATCAGAAAAGCCACCTGGGAGGACAGTGTGACATTTCAAATTACGAATGAGGCAGCTCAGGGCAGGGCAGCAGCATGGGAACTATAGATGCTAAGCATATTCAAAAGCGTTTTGGAGGCAGAAAGAGTGTCTTGTAGAGATCAGGAGGCCAGGTGATTATGGGACGCATTACAGGTCTGTTGAGCTCTGCTGAGTGAGATTTGAGGCTGGGAATGGGTAACTTGCTGTTAGCACATGGGTCACTTGTGTAAGTCTCTTGGCATTATTCCACTGCTTGGATTCTGTCACAGGGAAAGCACAGTAGTGGGCCGTCATCTTCTTGCAATGGCAGCAATTGATTGCAATAGAGTGGACATATTAATGCTAGCTACAAAACTGAATTGTGTGACGGATGTATAGCCTAGTACACTGCCCTCTGTCCATCTCATGGAGGGCATCGGTGGCCCTTCAGGGGTGTTATGAATTTGTGGGTGAATGAATGATACAAATCTGAGTAAAGAAATAGTGAAAAGGCTCTTTCCTCACAGCAGTAAAAATAATTCTCACTGAAATTTGAAATCATTAAATGTCACCTTCTCAGAAAACTATGGTTGAACTTAATCTTATCCTCGGTGAAGAAGGACAATGACAACACAATAGAACTAACGTATTTCCAATCTGCTGTGAGGGTGAATAAGTACTATCATGCCTCCGCTGAAAAGTTTGCACAAGGGTTTTGGACATAAGGTAATCAGTCAATTTCTGCATTTTGTGAAGTTGTCCTGAGCTTAACAATACATTTACAAGGAATAAGGTTCTGTACATTCATTGGTTTTCTCTATCCCAAATTTCCACACCTGGGTTGAAATAGCAGGTAACAATAGGTGTTGATATGCAGACTTGTTCCCAAGAATCTTTTGTGGCCTGAATTGCTGAAGGGGCTGGAACAGCTGTCCAGTGAGTGCTGCCTGGGCCAACCAAGGGAGGCTCAGCCTTCCAGTTCTCAAGCAATCCTTTGAGAGAGTCCAAGGAGCCCTTACCTGGATGAGCTCTAAGCTCTCCCTTTAGCATATGGACCATTTACTTCTTTTTCTACACATGCAAAATTTATGTATTCATAAATATTAGTTTATTCCTTTGTAAAATGCATGTCTAAAGATCACCAAAGTCTACTGCAGAAAGCTTAACAGACAGCCCTCCATGGAGCCTTTGTTTAAAAATCTGTCCTTGAAGTGAACTCATTACCTCACAGCGCAGACCATTCTGTTGCCAAGAAGTCAATGCTGCTAGCAAGTCACCTCTTGTGAGTGGTGGACACAGTCCTGGCTTAACTTCCCAGGCCCCGCTGAGTAGTTTGTTTTGTATCATAGAGGACTTCAGAATAGGAAAGAAATTCAATAGCAACAAATAAACACATTAAAGCATGTTTTCTGTGAAAATGTCCACTAAATGCATCTATTCTTCAGAATAAAATATTTACTGTTTCTCCTAGGTGATTTCCATGGGACCCAGAATTATTCAGTTCAGATAACTACTTCTTAGGCTACCACAGTCAAAAACTCAAGTGTCGACAGGCAAAGACTAGTAGGAAAGGCCTGAGTAAAAGCTGTAATTATAGGACAAATGTATAGGAGAAAGACCTGCTATCTGACTTACCAGTAACTCAGGGTCTGCAACGTACCTGGAGAAAAAGTGAAAACTTTAGTCAAATGCCTAGAGGAAGTTGGCATCGGCATGTGGATAGGGAGGTAAGTTTTGCATCCTGCAGATTCACACACTTTGTCGGGATCAGGCTTATTTTCCAAAGACAGCTGTGTCCAATGGTTGGGAGGCCACAGCCTGGAGTCAGGCCAGTCCATGGCAAATTTCCTGAGAGTAGGTAAAATTGGGTAAATCATAGAGAAAGTGTTGTCTCATCAGCCTCTAGAAGGTTCCTCATTCTTATTTTGCAGGTAATGAGACTAAGTGATGCTATTACAGTCTCTTCACCTTAGTTTCCTTATCTATAATTCTTTTAATAACTAAAAATAATAAAATAAGTAATTTTAAAATAATTAGTTTTCTTCTTACCTGTAGCCTAGCCCCTTGATTTCATCAGTGGTGATGTGGATGTCATCCTGCCTCCTAGTGCAGTGGTTCTGATTTGAATCCACACTTCATACACTCTGCACAGGGATGTCATGCCTCAGGCTTCCACTTCCTCCCTGGACTGAGCCAGTCATTATGGTACAGCCTGTGGTCACAGATCATTCAACGCCAGACTGAGCCCTGAGAGAGAGATTGGACTGGCCGCATCTCCAACTCTAATCTGAAAAGGGTGTTTGTCAAAAGAAAATAGGAATAGATGAGCAAAAGTCAGCAGCTAGACATAAAGTCAGTTAATGAAAGACAATAAAAAGGGATATTTGGTAAAATTAATAGATTAGAAGAAAACAAATTCCCTCAAAAATCTTCCACCTTAAGTTGGGAGGGGGTCTGCCATGGCCCACCTGCATGCCTGCACGTCTTGCTGAATGAGCCCAAATCACAAGCGCTTGTCTGTTCCCTTACCTGGACCACTTCACAGAGTTGTTTCTGTAGCTGGCAGTTTTGAGCACTGAGTGATCACCAAGCTGTACTGCATCCCTTGGCCAGGTGCTGCACCTAGTTTCCTCAGAACCAAGAAGACATGTTCACCGCTTACTGTCAAAGCAGCAGCTTCCCTAAGCTCAGGGTTCCCAGCTGCAGGGGAACCCCCTGCGGGAGGGACATCCACCTGAGACCCACATTTCCCACAGAGTATGTGGGAATGGGAGCCCGTGTGAACACTCTGTGAGGAAGAAATTTCTGTGTCTCTGACCCAGAAAGCTTACAGTTTGTGTCAGCGTCAGTGAACTGTAGCTGATAACTTGTGAGCTTGTGGAGTTACTCTGAGGAAAGCTCTGCTTCTCTCCCTCCTCCACACCACAAGTGTTAATAGGAAAAAAGTCCCATAATTTTGGTGATGAGAATAGGATGCTGACAGAGACATAGCTTTCTGGAAGGTGAAGAACAAAAGATCTGCAGGCCGGTTAACGGGATTTGAGAGAAGTCCAGGGAAATGATAGGAGACGTCTTGGCCTAATCATATGATTCATTGGGCATTAAAGGGTTTAGCTATCCTCCATATCATTAAGGAGGGTAAAAATTCCACAACCCAACTCTCTCATTTTACCAGTGAATTAACTGAAAGTATAAAAAAAGCTTTGCCTATTTCACTTCTATTTAAGAGTGTAGCATTTTCATTGCAAAATCTACTTACATTTGAAATGTGATACATATATGTAATAAAACATTTCTTTTAAGTTATTATTGGATTAAAGAACAACAACATTTATTGCTTCTATTTATACTATGTTCTCCTCTATTATTTTTTCCTTTTTAGATATCAATTATATCATTTATGTTTTGGAAAATACAGGAAAGCAAAAACAGAAAAATAAAATTACCCCAAATACCATCAATCCTTAAAATTATACAGATTAGCTGTTGAAAGCTCTTTCTCTATACTTCTGTATTCTACTCCCAAGTGTAAGTTTCTATTAATAGTTGGATACATATACTTCTAGATACTCTCTCTTCCTCTGTCCTTTTCTCTTTTTCCTTGTCTTTGTCTCCGTCTTTCTCCTCCTTCTTTTATGTTTACTTGAAAATAGTAAGATATTTTATTATTTAAGTTACCTTTTAAAATTAGTGACAGATTATGTGCAACCTTCTCTAAGTATCTGTAGATTGAATCTTTCATTTAGTGGCTGCATGTTATTTCATTTAACTAATGACATGTATCTGAGTTTATCACACTGCTAGTGTCAGTTGAAAAATCTATTGCAATAGGTAAAGAATGGAACTAATTTCTGTTAATAGTAAAACTGTATATTTTTTAATGTATTTAATGAATCATTTACATGTTTTTCCTGTGAAATGCTGATTTACTTTATTTCTATTTTCAATTGAGTTTTGTACCAGTCAAGACAGGTTAGAATATGCTGCTGCTGCAGTAACCAACAATCACAAATTCACTGTGGGTTAATGTAATATTTTGTTTTTTTATTAATATCTATTCATATTTCATTGTCCAAAGTAACTTGCACATCCATACCTATATATAAAAAGTGAAAAACAAAGGAAGTCCTACTTAAAACCTGGAAAATTGAAAATAGAAAAGGTGAAATGACAGATGATTATCACAGGATTTTTGCCTTTTTAATCTGATTTTAGATACATGAATTTTTTAATATGCATTGTACATGTGTGCCTGTGTGTGCACATTGTGTGTATATCTATGTATACTCAATTGCAAAAATTGTCTGTCCCTTATCTTTTAACTTGCTTTATATTGGTACTGTTTATCTTTTTACAACTTAAAAGTTTTTACCTCCTAATTCCTGTTTAGGAAGGCTGCTGCATTCATAAGCTTTCAAATGGTTCTCTTACATGTTCTTTAATTTTTAGTTGAGCTTATGTACTTTGTCTAATGAAATACGTTGTTGCAATCCTATGTCACGAAGAAAAAGTAACTTTTATTCATATGTATAGTAAAAACTTTGCAATTTATTTATTCAATAGTTCATTCCATTTTACCTGATTTGGAATACCACCTTTATTCTATACTTATTCCTATATTGCTGCACCTGTTTCTGGATTCCCTGTATTGTTGCTTCTGTGTCAAAATATAGCGATATAACTTTCTGCATCAAAAACATAATGACTTTACAGTAAGTGCTAATATCTGGTCTGGCAAGTATCCTTTCATAATTATTTATTTTCACTCAGTTAGTTTTGCACATTAATTATTCAGTTGAACTTCAAATCAAGTCACTTAATTTAAAAGATGAATGCTTTTGGAACTTGGAATAAATCGAACTTATTTATAAGTTGGAAAATTACCAATTTGTGAGACATATCATCCTATTCAAGGAGGCATTTTTATTTACTTGGGTTTGCCACACCCTTTAACAATATAGATATAGATACAGATGTATAGATTTCACATAATAGATTTACCTGAGAAATGTTATTCCTAAGGTGATCAGTCTTTGGCAGTTCACGCCATTGTTTTCAGTCCTTTGTGCAGGAACAGAGAGGCAGAGGGGCTAAACAGAGAGAAACCTCATGCTTGAGAAGCCGTGCTCTGAAAGAATGCTAAATAATGTCAGCATGGGACCCTGAGATTGTGATTCCTGCCATCAATAGAAAAGATCTGTGAGGCTGATGTCAGGCTCAGCGGAGGGATCGGTGGGCCTCAGAAACAGGGAGCGTGGCTCAGAATGAATGTCGGTAGATTTATGGGCGGTTAGAATGGGTCTAAGATTTATGAGTCTTTAGAATGGAAATGATGCACATGGTCTTTGAGATGGGGGCATAAATGGGAAATAAAAGCCTCACAACCCATAGGTGCCAGACCAGCAAAAGAGAGATAGATTATAGGTGAGGAAGAGAATATCACTGACACAATATCACTGACACTGCAGACTAATTCATATAAGACATCATAACTGGGTTTCAGGGACAACAGCTTGGCTGATGAGGAGGACAGGAAGAAGCCAGGAGGAGAGTTTGTCATTGAAAAGTTACTGCTGCCCTTTGGTTGGGGGAGCTTCTGAGGTACTAGAAGACAGGAAGGGCTGAGAGGTGCTGCACAGGTCAAGGGCCACACATTGGAGGAGCTTGGGACCCCCCACGAGGGGGCACATGGATACTAGCAGTAGGGCAGCCTGGACAGCAGCAGCAGCAGCCAAGTCAAGGGAAGGCCTGAGCCCTGAAAGGACCTTGGGGAGGTAGAGACAGAACAGGTGGAGGGAGGTGCAGGAGTGCAAAAGGGCATCCTCAGGCAGGAGGCAGAGGGCACAGGAAGTGCCCTTCCTGGTCCAGGGCATACTGGTGGATGTGAAGTTCACAAAACAGTTTGCCATCATCTTACAAAGGGACAGTCACAACTCTGCACGGTTTTCTTGTGAGCAACTTAAACCTGCACTTCAACATTTGAAATTAAGTTTCAAAGCAAGTGAGTCATCAGAATTGGGACCAGAAACCAACTTGCTTGTCCATGACTTGCATGTTGATGCTTTTAGTAAAACACATTAGCACGAGGTAGATAGCACTTTTCATCCTTCAAATCTATATACATAAGTAAAATGTTAGTCCATACAATTGTTTGATTGCTGGGTTTTTTAAATTTCCTTCTTTTTCTTTGGAGACAGTGTCTCACTCTGTCACCCAGGCTGAAGTGTAGTGATGCGATCATGGCTTACTGCAGCCTCCAACTCCTGGGCTTAGATAATACTTCCATCTCAGCCTCCTGAGTATCTGGGACTACAGGTGGCTGTCAACATGCCCGGCTAATTTTTGTAGTTTTTTGTACAAGATGGGGTTTTGCAGTGTTGCCCAGGCTGGTCTCTAACTCCTGGGCTTTAGTGATCAGCCCACCTCGGCCTCCCAAAATGCTGGGATTACAGGCATGAGCTACCACGCCCAGCCTTGTGTACTGTTGTTAAGAGGGCAGTTGAATTCATGCCTGCATCAGCAGTGAGATTCTTCCCATTAGTCACTAAATTTACAATCAGGAGAGTAATAAGGCTCCAGTTTGAATTATACTGTGTCCCTAGCCAAACTGTTCTAAGCACCTTTTAAGATTTGAAAAAGAAATGTTTGTGTGCAACATCTCAAACCCACACCCTATTACGATGAGGGGTACGTTAATGCCCCACCTTTTCTTGGGAAGAGTGAGATTCTGGCAAAATAGCTTGCCCACGACTGTGCCAGACAGGTGGCAGCAAGCAGAGTGTTCATATGAATTTAAAAAGTAGGCTCAGGTCTTGTTGAAACAGTAAAACACAACATAGCAAAGCATTTAATAAAGCACAAGCTTATTTTTCTCTCTTGTAAAAGCCCCAGTTAGTTTCAGCTCTGTTCTGCAAGCAGCATCCTCTTCTGTGATGCCTAAGGGCATCCACACCTCCCAACTGCAGGGAGCAGAAGTGTGTATGGGGGGTGCCCTTCATGCTCTTTCCTCTTAAAAGTGTGGTTTATGTGCTGCACCTGTCACTCACACTCGCACCTCAGTGGCCAGAATGTAGCAGCAGGACCCACCTGACTGCATGGAAGGCCGGTCAGTAGAATCTTATGCACAGCTAAAATTGTGATTCCCATCTAAAAAGGGCAAAGAATGGGTACCAGGGGATAACTCGAAATTTTGATTGCATCTTTATAAAATAGATGAATGAAAATTCCCTAGCAGCAGGGACATGTAAATAGTTTATGTTTTCACTACACTTCTAGTACAAACCATAATGCCAAAATTATATATTTTAAATGAATACATAAATGAAATAAAAACAGGCAGAGGTTATAGCACAGCCTTAACTCCTATACCCTGCTGCTTAGGGAGGTGTCTAGGTCACGAGAACGGAGCCTTCAGGATGGGATTCCTACCTTTATAAATGAGATCACAGAGAGCTCCCTCACCCTCCTTCTGCCATATGAGGACACAGTGAGAAGGTGGCTGTCTACAAACCTAAAAGAGCACCCTCATCTGAACATGACCATGGTGGCACCTTGATCTTGGACTTCCAGCCTCCAGAACTACGAGAAATAAATGTCTGCTGTTTATAACTCACCTATTCTATGATCATTTGTTATAGCAGCCCGGGCTAAGACAATAATTTTCCTAGTTTCTCTCTGAGACTGTCCTTGTCTATCTGGGACTAGGCACATCTATATATTATAGGCCTAGTCCCAGAGAGAAACTAGGAAAACTATTGTCTTGGCTTGGGTTGCTATAACAAATTACCATAGACTAGGAGGGTTATAAACAGCAGACATTTATTTCTTGTAGTTCTAGAGGCTGGAAGTCCAAGATCAAGGTGCCAGCATGGTCATGTTCAGATGAGGGTGCTCTTTTGGGTCTACAGACAGCCACCTCCTCACTGCATCCTCATATGGCAGAAAGAGGGTGAGGGAGATCTCTGAGACCTCGTTTATAGGGGCATGAATCCCATCCTGAAGGCTTCAATCTCAGGATCTAATCACCTCACTAATCAGCAGAGTACAGGAGTTAAGATTGTGCCATTGCTAAACAAGACAATAGTTTTCCTAGTTTCTGTCTCGGACTCATGTCAGGCATATCTTTCTGACACTGTGCTTTTCTAAAGACATGCACATCTGTCTGCATGTGTCCCATGCTGTGTATTTTCTGCTCAGAAATCATGAATTCCACTACAATGTGTCCATTAAACGAGTAGATTTGGAAAATGTACCCTGGGGAGACTAACTAGAAAAAATGGAACTGTTTAATTTTCTCTTTGTTTTGATGCACACTTATTCTAAAGCTATTTAGCTTACAGTGAGGAGAATAGAAGCTTGAAAGTGAGGTAATCATCAATGCTACATTTACAGACTCAGCATCCAAAGACAGCAACCAAAAAAAGACAAGAAGAGAAAGAATTTCTAATGTTTACTCTCCTCAATTCAGATAAAATTATGGGATTATTTACAAAATAAAATGATAAAGGACTCTGAACTCCTTGGGCCACGTCCAGCAGTTCTTTGTTTATTTTAGTGGAAAGCAAAGCAGAGCCCTAGTGGTTGCCATGGGAAACAGGCTCACTGACACCCTTTGTCCCTTGACTTTTGCGCTGAACTTTCAATGTGCATGGGTAATAAAGCTAAGAGCCCAGCCTAGGGTTCATGCAGCTCATCATGCCTGGGGTCTTCAGTCACACCATTCCTCCTCAATGCCCTGCCAGGGTGCCTATGGTCACCTGTAGCCATGTCACCTGAGGAATCTTCCTGTCGTCATCATTCTCTCATGAGAGCTTGCTTTGCTTGTCATCTTCATGGACACAATAGTGCCTCAGCTCTGTGTCACCCACTACTGGTTCCACTCTTTATTGTGCATCCACAAGGACAGCGTGCCTCAAAGCCCTCATTACTGTGTCCTTTTGCCATGTTTATCCCACTTTCCTCTAATCACAGTGGATGTCTTTGAAAAAATAGTTCTCTGTCAGTGGCCTTGTCTCATTATCCACTTTTGAGTCTTGAATGAGGCTTCTGCCTCCACCACTCCACTCAGTTGATAAAGCTGTGGCAGGTTTTGAGAGGTTTGTCTCCAATTTTGAAAGAAGTTCCTCCATGGAAAATATGCTAGCAAAC